>NC_064925.1:537880110-540280110 GCF_023897955.1 Schistocerca gregaria | reverse complement strand
GTAGTCAACGTCCACGTCATCAGGATGTAACGGAAATACAGTGCCCATTATCGTCTCAGGCCCATGCATCAGGAAAAATAGCGTAAATCCTGTGGTGTCTTGTTTGGTGGTGTTGTAGGCAAACGTCACGAAAGATAGCACCTTATCCAAGTTGCTCTGCTCAACATAGACGAACATTGATAGCATGTCGGCCAAGGTCTTATTAAGGCATTCAGTAAGCCCGTTAATTTTCAGATGGTAGGCAGTCTTCATGCGATGGGTAATGATAAACGGACGGTTTATCTCTGTCACAAGATTCGATTCAAAAACTTTCCCTTGATCCGTAATTAACGACCTAGGCGCATCCTGTTTCAATACAATGCCTTCCACGATGAATTTGGCTACTTCGAATGCTTCGGCTGTTTTCACGGCTTTTGTAATGGCATAGCGTGTCAGATAATCAGTTCAAACAATAATCCATCTATTGCCACTAGTAGAGGTAGGAAATCGTCCGAGGAGGTCAACCCCGACACGATGGAAAAGGATTTTAGTTGGTCGAACTGGTATGAGTTGGCCACGAGGTTTCTGGGGAACTGCCTTTCTCCTCTGGCACTCTCGACAGTGCGGCACATAGTGGTGGACACTCCTAAATAATCGTGCCCAGAAAAGTCTCTTGCGGATTCTGTCACATGTCTCAATAAATCGTAAGTATCCAGAATCAGGAGTGTCATGGAATTTCTGTAGAACACCTAAGTGCAGGTGTTTAAGAATCACTGGTAGCCACCTCTTTCCAAACGGATCATAGTTTTTCTTATGAAGAAATCCATTAAATACCTTAAATTGTCCTTTCATATCCTCTGACCCATTTAAGGCAAGCATAATTTGAGATATCTTGGCGTCCTTCATCTGCTCAGCAGAGAGATCCTGAAGAGCAGCTAGACAGTCACTATCTTCATCAAAGTTTTGATGGTCTTGCACAGGGTTCTTGACAGACAGTCGGCATCTTGGTGTTTTCTTCCACTTTTGTACACTATGGTAATGTCATACTCTTGAACATGTAGTGCCCACCTGGTGAGTCGTCCTGTTGGATCTTTAAGACCTGTGCACCAATACAGTGAACGATGATCTGTAACAACTGTGAACGGCCTTCCATTGAGATACTGTCGAAATCAGCAAATGGCCCAGATCACAGCACGACATTCTCTTTCTGTAGTTGAGTAGTTTCTCTCGGCTTTTGTAAGTGTCCTAGAAGCATAGGCTATAACCTTCTCTTTTTCATCCGAAATTTGCACCGGAACAGCACTGATCACACACCCGCCGGCATCTATTCTTATCATACTGACCAAGTACAGGGTCAGTCGTCAGAGATTTTCGCAGCACATCGAAAGAATCTTGATGAGCACCACCCCAGACAAATTTAGCATCAGCTTTTAACAACACTTGAAGTGGCCTGGCTTTGATACAAAAGTCTTTGATAAAACGACGGTAATAACAACATAATCAGAGGAAGCTCCTCACATCTCTAATATTTTTAAGAAAATGAAATTCCGTTATAAATCTCACCTTTTCTGGGTCTGGCCAAACACCTTCGTTTGACACAAGGTGTCCAAGTATTTTGATTTCTTTTGCTCCAAAGAGACACTTTTTTGGATTAAGTTTTAGCCCGCCTTGTTGGAGATACTTAATAACGGCCCCCAGTCTTTTTATATGTTCATCAGATGTCTCTTTGGACACTATAATATCGTGTAAATAACAAAGACACATAGTCCACTTCAGGTGCCGTAGAAGATTATCCATCATCCGTTCAAAAGTTGCTGGTGTATTACACAAATCAAACAACATTGCCTTAAACTCATACTGGCCTCATGGGTGATCGACGAAGTTTTCTGACGATCAGCGTCATCTAATTCGATTTGCCAGTATCTCGAGTACATCTCTGTGGTTAAGAAAATCTTAGCCCCTTTCAGACAATCTAGTGTATCTTCAATTCGTGGAAGATCGTTTGTAAACTTCCATTCTAGCTATCTTATTAAGCTTCCTGTAATCAACACAAAAGCGCCAATTGCCATCCTTCTTCCTGACGAGGTCCACTGGTGACGACCATGGGCTCTGTGATGGCTGAATGATGTCATTCTTCATGATTTTCTCTACCGCGTCGCGAATTATTCGACGTTCCGTTGCTGACACATGGTATGCTCTCTGGCTTATTGTTGGATGGTCTCCAGTGCTAATCAGGTGCTTCACCGTCGATTTGTCTAATTTGTTCTTCACCTGTGGGTTGAAGCATTCCCAGAACTCTTGAAGAATGGCAAGTAGCTTCTTCTGTTGTTCCTTAGTGAGATGTGGTGATAGTCGAACTAGAAGATCTTGTCTCGTGGTGGAAGCGCTAATTTCACGAACAGACTCGGCATGGGAAGTTTCTATGACGGTCAGCTGTTCTTCAATTAACGGCTCTGCGTTTGCCACACACATTCGTCTAGGAACAATCTACAGTTCTCGGCAACACTTAATCATCCACAGTTCACCGAATCGTTCTTAAACGAAATGACATAGGGTGGGATGACCAAGTTATTCTTCAGTGGCATGCTTCTCTTACATTTCACTACAAGATCCAAGGGCATGGCATAACACGTGACAGTTACGTTTCTAGCACTGACTGCAGGAATGATCACTTCATCCAGCACACGAAATCTCCACACGCTCGGACCCGCATCTTCCTGTCTGCAGTATCTCATCTCGCCTAGCATAACCTTCGAGCGACCGCAATCTATAACTGCCTGAGAAGCTTTCAAAAAGTCCAATCCGAGACTGACGTCATGACTACTGTCTTGTAAGACGATGATTTCTATGGGCTGTGTATGGCCACTTATACCCACACAAATAGTACATCTTCCTGTAGGTTCTACATATTTCCCATTAGCCACCTTCAGCAGAGAAGTTTTGTTGTCGACGAATACGGTTTTCTGCAACTGGTGACGGTACTTCTCCGAAATGACTGAATATGATGCTCCAGAGTTCAAAAGAGCTTGCGCTGGTCGGCCATCCATGAGGATATCGACATAGTTTCCTGTCATTTATATAGTGATCGACAGTGGAGGATTTTTCTCTTCAGGAGTCTTACCTCCAAACAAAGTCGTACTCTTTAGTTTTCTAGGTTGTAGCAGGTAGGTGATCGGCTGGAGCTTCTAAACGGCGATGGAGACCTTGATTGACGTGTCGGGGAGCGTCCTCTCCAGCTGCTAGCTTGTGGCGATGGTGACGTACGCCGTCCTGCACCCACATCTTTTTGGTCACTTCGTCGTCCCGGAGTCGGCGATGGCTGAAATCAGTCTGATGTCCTCTGCGTCAGCAAATATCCGCTGCCTTTCTTGACAATAGCGCGCCACATGTCTCGGTCGTCCACAGTGGAAACATACTGGTTGGTTATCCTGGGACCCAAACAGGTTCCTCAAGCAGCATTGTTGGAATGTAACTCCACTTGGGTCTCGACTTTTTCACCGTTTTAAAGGGGAATAAAGGACGAGAGATCGGGTTCAATGTCTGTTCCACTTCCTCCCTTATGACCTGTTGAAGCGTCTCGGTTTTTTCCTCGCCGTGCAATCCAAGTGGTTTCTGAACTTCCCCTCTCACTATCTGATGAATAACACTTATGAAATCAATTGCATCCTCCATCATAGACATCGATACGACGTTTGGAAGCTGTTCAAACTTCTTGCGTGTAATTATTTTTTGATGTATTGTCTCGACATACTGGCATCATTTTATGAAGTCGTCTGCCGTCGAAACCTCCTTCGGAAGTAGGACTTAATACATGTCCTCAACAACACCCTTCATGAGATGTGCAACTGTATCTTGATCCTTCATCCTAGGATACACTATTTTACATAGCTCCAAGACGTGTTGAATGTAGGCTGCTATAGTTTATCCTGGAACGCTGTGCCTTGCACTTTAATTTATGTTCAGTCTTGCACTTCTGTCGTTGTGTGTCGCCGAAATACTTGTGCAGTTCCTCCTGGAATACTTCCCAGCTTGTAAACTTCGCCTCAGTGTTCTTATACCATTGCATGGCAGTGCCCTCCAAGTATAAAAATACTTTAGCCAAACATATGTTGTCATCCCATTTGTTTCATTTGGCTATACGCTCATATATCTTCAGCCACTTGTTTGGATCTTGGCCCTCATCCCCAGAGAACCCGGAAGGACGTCTCATGTGGTGGCACACAGGTGTCACCGTAACGTCCTCTTCTTCTTCTGTCTCTGATAGATGGCGATCTGTTGAATAACTCGGGTTTCTCGCCACGTAAACGGCTGCTCTGTCGTGGTCTGATGGGAGCCACTGTGTCGTCGATAATGTGCACTATCTCAAGTTCCAATACCCAGCGTCTCCACCAGAATAATGTCACGCAGAAGAAGGTATAATTAGATGAATGACAAATAGTAACTTCGCTTAAGGAAGGCTTTTTCAACACTGGCTCATACAAGAGCATGGAGTGAACTGCCTCCAGCCAGAACACATGCAGTATATATACAGCTACAGAACATTCCAGTACAGTCATTCTTGACATTTGTGGATACTCCTAGAATGTACTCAAACCGAATACAGAAATTAAAATTGTACAGCCCAGGTGAGTTTCGAACACTCGACCATCCATGCAACAGTTTGGTATCATATCCACTACAGCACAGTGGTAATCAGAGAGAATATATTTACACATGTTGTACCTCAAGTTACTCCACCTGCACTAAAACCATTTATAGTACTAATTGAAACAATTAGAAATGTTATCTGACCAGGTACACTAGCAGTACCACTGGCAGCAAATGCAAATGCCTGACACCTATTATTAACCTCATTAGGAAATACAGGACCATCTATACCAATAAATTTAATTTCATTATAAATTATTGGACAAATACTTCTAATAAATGCTAGAATCAGCAGTAGCTATAATCCAGTCTTACGTTTTCTCAATTTTAAGAACTTCATATTCTAGAGACCTATACTAAACTTATGTTAAGAACTCATTCATATCAGTCATTCCACTTAGTAGTTTAAAGATCTTGACCATAAGCAGGAGGAACTGGAGCAATGGTTCTATTACCACGATTAGCAAAATGATTCCATCTGTTCAATTTCAACCTATTCATAATTGGATGTGAAATTTCTTTATTAACAATAATTCAGTGATGATGAGACATAGTGCGACAATGAACATATCAGCGATTACATACAGCATTTCAATCTATTGGATAACGATGAGGAATAATTTAATTTATTGCATCAGAAGTTTTATTATTTGTATCGCACTTTTGAGTTTCTTTCAGCAGAAGACCAGCACCAACAACTGAATTAGGAATAATATTACCCCCAATACGAATTCAACCTTTTAATCCCATACAAATTCCATTACTTAAAACATCTCTTCATTTAGCTTCAGAAGTAACAGTAAGATGAGCACACCAGAGTGTCATAGAATTTAACCATTCTCAAACACTAGAAGGCTTATTCTTTAGTGTTATTAGGACTGCATTTCACAATAATTCAAACATATGAATACTGAGAAGCACCTTTTCCTATGGCAGATGCATTACATTCATCTATATTCTTGGTTGCAATCGGCTTCCAGGGACTTCATGTAGTTATTGGAACAAGCTTCTTAACAACATTCTTACTTTTATGTTCAATAACAAATTGTCACCAAGACATCACTTCGGATTTGAAGCAGGAGCATGATATTGACACTTTTTAGATGTAGTATGATTATTCCTATATCTCTCAACTTATTGGTGAAGTAGATAATATTCTTGTATAAATTCATTTGACTTCCAATCTGATAGATAGATATAAATCATGAAGAACAATCTTATTTCTATCTACAAGAGTTGTTATTAGGTTTATTATGCCAATAATTGTTGTAATCTGCACAACTGTACTATAAAAAATTAATCAATGAACGAGGGAAAATTTATTTGAATGTGGATTTTACCAAAGAAGAAAAGCACGAATACCATTCTACCTCCAATTCTTTCTACTTGCTGTAATTTTTCTAATCTTTGATGTATAAATCGCATTAAGTCTACGAACTGTAATGATTTTTAAAAATCTGACATTATAATCTGAACAGTATCAACAATATTCTTCATTCTAGTAATATTATAAGGACTATATCATAAATGAAATCAAGGAGCTCTGCAAGGGTTAATTATAACATTTGGGTTGCATTCAAAAGTATTGATATAATCAATGAACCTCAAATAGAATAAGAAACGAAATAATGCATTATGTTCGACCTGAAAGGTTGATAAATAATAAACCCTTATTATTTATTAATTGAAGCCAATAAAAGGTGTATAAGTCTTAATAATATAACTGAACTGCATAGTTTCAATTATGGAAATGTAAAGCCAATATGAAAGCTGCTAACTTTTTATATTAGCAGTTAAACTCTGTTAACATTTCTAAAATTTATATAGTTTAAATAAAACATTACATTTTCACTACAAAGCCAACATAAATTATATTTATAAACACCTAAAAATAAAAATATTTTCTTAACATCTTCAATGTTATACTCTAATCATGAGCTATTTAGGTATAAGAGAAATAATAATTCAAAAATTTAGAGTTACAAGATAAATTTTAAAATTTGAGTTTTACCATCTTTGAACATAGCTAAATAATCCATGCAAACCCTGACCACCTAATAATTCACCCCAGCCATAATCAAAAGACTTTGATGAATAATAACACAACTTTAAATGTATATATAACAAATTTAGTTAAAAAGATATGTATAAATCATATAGAATCAGGAAATCGTACAGAAGACAATATATTCAAGGAAAATAAATTATGAGAAAAACCAAAATTAGAAATAACATTATCCAACCAAGCATCTAGAACAACAGTAATTGTAAAAAGTTCCAAGTAATAAGGTACAGCAATCACATGAGGAATGGGAAACATTAATCATAATAAAAGGCTATCACCAAAAACAGCAACAAATTATGAACCAATTATACCACATGAATTATAGTATCCCTTATTGTCAAAAGAAAAGCTTGAGTAAAAATTATTATCCAAATATATCGAATAATAAAATGAAGGAAAAGTATAATAAGTAGTTAAACCTGTAGAAAAAAAAGAAAAAGTTAACCAATTAATTCATCTTAAACAAACCATCTCAGGAATTAAATCCTTTCAGCGAAACCCAGAGAAGAAAGCTTATACCACATATAAACAAACTAGTAACCTATAAAACGAATACTGTGGGAAAACTTTAAATGATGAATTATTGAACCTGCACATATGAATGAAAATGCTTTAAATAAGACATGAGCCAATAAATGAAAGAAAGAAAGCTTTAGATAACCTGTACCAAAAATTATCATTACCTAACCAAGCTGTCTTAAAGTAGCAATAATCTTCTTTAAATAAAACTCAAAATTTGCCAATAAATACATTTATAGCATATTGATCCAAAACAATTAACGAAAAAACACCCACACCATATTCAGTATTAAACCCTGAGACTAATTCAGACACACCTTCAAAGAAGTTTCATTAGTTTCAGCTAACCAAGATGCAAAACATGGTAAAGCTAAAGGAAAAGAAATACTGATAAACAAACAATAAAGTTGATAGTTTTTAAAATACAATTTATTAAAACTACCAGTTAAGATATTTAAAGATAATTAAAGTTACTCTAACTTCATTTGAAATTGTATGAACAACACAATGTGAAGAACCTAACAAATAATAATTGTAATTAGATCAATCAGCAATTAATATGGAATAAACACCTAATCTAATCAAACAAAAAACACATAAAACTGTAATAAAAAGAACACATGTAATTAATTAACGAAAGATCATTTAAACAGCCATAAAAATTTTAAATTAAAAATAGGACAAAAAAATAAAGTAAATAATTAGGTATAATAGGAGTAGGCTGTTCCTTACAAATAAATCTGATAGCAACATTAAAGAGATGAGAAATCCTGACATATCCTAACTTATTTGGATCTTTATGAATTTGGATATAGCCGAAGACCTTTCACTTTAATAATGTAAAAAAGGCACACTAATTAAAATACAAATAACGTATAAAAGAAAATTCAAAACAAACAAAAGTAAATCATCAAGTCTCAATACTATTTGTAGAAAAATCTACATAATGAATTCCAAACTCAACACATTAATCTGTAAAATTAGTAACTAATTAATGTTAATCAATAACACAAGAAATATATATCCATATGGTGCTTTCGTACTAATATGGGTAAATAATTATAGGACAGAAAGCGACTTGGCTCACTATGTCTGAATTCAGATCAGGTAAGAATTTAAAGTTCGAATAGACATAATTAATGAAGTCTTGCACCAACAATTTTTCTTAATCCAACATCGAGGTCCCAATCTGGTTTGTTGATATAAGTTCTTCAAAAGAATTGCACTGTTAACGCTAAAGTAATGTACTCTTATGATCATAGATTATTGATCAAAATGACAACATAAATCAATAATAAAATGATGAATAGTTTATTTATTATTCATGTCACCACAACAAAACATTATCATTAAGTACATGAAATCAAGAAAAAACTATATAAAAGTACATTGTTAAACACTATTGGGTCTATCTAAGCCTTTTGACTCAAAAGTTAAACTCAAAAATTGATTAGGAGACGTTTTATTTCTTGTCAAACCATTCATTCAAGTGAGTAATTGTGAAACTAATGAGAATGCTACCTTTGCACAGTAAAACTGCCACAGCATTTTAAAAATTCGCTCAGTGAGCAAGCCACACCTGAAAATATTTTGAAAAGGACATATTTTTGATATGCAGTTGGAAATCAATTTTGCTTAGTTCTTTGCAATAAATTAACAAATACATATACTAATTCTATAATTATTAATAAGATTATTATATTAAAATAAGAATCTTAATACAAAACCAGAAGTAATTTTAAAATCAAAATATAAAATGTTGTTGTTGTGGTCTTCAGTCCTGAGACTGGTTTGATGAAGCTCTCCTTGCTACTCTATCGTCTCCCAGTTTCTTCATCTCCCAGTATCTACTGCAACTTACACCCCTCTGAATTTGCTTAATGTATTCATCTCTTGGTCTCCCTCTACGATTTTTACCCCCCACACTGCCTCCAATGCTAAATTTGTGATCCCTTGATGCCCCAGAACATGTCCTACCAACCGATCCCTTCTTCTAGTGAAGTTGTGCCACAAACTCCTCTTCTTCCCAATTATATTTAATAGCTCCTCATTAGTTATGTGATCTACCCATCTAATCTTCAGCATTCTTCTGTAGCACCACATTTCGAAAGCTTCTATTCTCTTCTGTTCCAAACTATTTATCATCCATGTTTCACTTCCATACATGGCTACACTCCATACAAATACTTTCAGAAATCTCTTCCTGACACTTAAATCTATACTTGATGTTAACAAATGTCTCTTCTTCAGAAACGCTTTCCTTGCCATTGCCAGTCTACATTTTATATCTTCTCTACTTCGACCAGCATCAGTTATTTTGCTCCCCAAATAGCAAAACTCCTTTACTACTTTAAGTGTCTCATTTCCTAATCTAATTCCCTCAGCATCACCCGACTTAATTCGACTACATTCCATTATCCTCGTTTTGCTTTTGTTGATGTTCATCTTATATCCCCCTTTCAAGACATTGTCCATTCCATTCAACTGCTCTTCCAAGTCCTTTGCTGTCTCTGACAGAATTACAATGTCATCGGCGAACCTCAAAGTTTTTATTTCTTCTCCATGATTTTAATACCTCCCCCGAATTTTTCTTTTGTTTCCTTTACTGCTTGCTCAATATACAGATTGAATAACATTGGGGAGAGGCTACGACCCTGTCTCACTCCCTTCCCAACCGCTGTTTCCCTTTCATGCCCCTCGACTCTTATAACTGCCATCTGGTTTCTGTACAAATTGTAAATAGCTTTCGCTACCTGTATTTTACCCCTGCCACCTTTAGAATTTGGAAGAGAGTATTCCAGTCAACATTGTCAAAAGCTTTCTCCAAGTCTACAAATGCTAGAAACATAGGTTTGCCTCTCCTTAGTCTTTCTTCTAAGATAAGTCGTAGAGTCAGTATTGCCTCACGTGCTCCACTATTTCTATGGAATCCACACTGATCTTCCCCGATGTCAGCTTCTACTAGTTTTTAGATTCGTCTGTAAAGAACTCGCATTAGTATTTTTTAGCTATGACTTATTAAACTGATAGTTCGGTAATTTTCACATCTGTCAACAGCTACTTTCTTTGGGATTGGAATTATCATATTCTTCTTGAAGTCTGAGGGTATTTCGTCTGTCCCATACATTTTCCTCACCAGATGGTAGTGTTTTGTCAGGACTGGCTCTCCCAAGGCCTTCAGTAGCTCAAATGGAATGTTGTCTACTCCCAGGGCCTTGTTTCGGCTCAGGTCTTTCAGTGCTCTCTCAAACTGTTCGCACAGTATCGTATCTCCAAATTCATCTTCATCCTCTTCTATTTCTATAATATTATCATCAAGTACATCGCCTTTTTAAAGACCCTCTATATACTCTTTCCATCTTTCTGCTTTCCCTTCTTTGGTTAGAACTGGTTTTCCATACGAGCTCTTGATACTCATACACGTGGTTCTCTTTTCTCCAAAGGTCTCTTTAATTTTCCTATAGGCAGTATCTATCGTACCCTAGAGAAATAAGCCTCTACATCCGCCCAGAGATCTGAGTGGGGGACTACTTACCCAAGATTACGCCATCATCATTTAACCATACAGTAAAGCTGCACGCCCTCTGGAAAAATTATGGCTGTAGTTTCCCCATGCTTTCAGCCGTTCACAGTACCAGCACATCAAGGCCGTTTTGGTTATTGTTACAAGGCCAGATCAGTCAATCATCCAGACTGTTGCCCCTGCAACTACTAAAAAGACTGCTGCTCCTCTTCAGGAGTTGTGGTTGCACCTACGGTACAGCCATCTGTATAGCTGAGGCACGCAAGCCTTCACACCAGCGGCAAAGTCCATGGTTCATGGGGGGGGCAGGAAAAATAAAAATAAAAAAACTAAAACGTATAAAATAAAAAAAACTAAAACATAATCTTAAAGACATCTGGTTTAAAGCCTACAATTATATTCCAAAAACCAGCAAATTATAAGTTAATAACTTTAAACCTTATCCCTTAAATCATAAATAAGTTAATATATATATTTGAAAAATTAAGTAAAATCAATTAACTTTAGACAACTACTTTTTATGAAAGTAGATATCATAGGAAATGATTAATACTTGATTTCCATGAATAACTGGATAACAATTATGACACACTAACTATAAATTATTTATAAAACAGCCCTAATGCAGACAAGAAATATAAAATTCTGATAAATCCAGATACAAAAGATACAACAAATAAAACCTATTTTAAAACATTTAAATTGTTATTGGGTAAGACACTTACATTACCAATGTACTATAATTTGAAAAATGAATTCTATAAATTATACAAAAAGTAAAACAACAAAATTATTTATACAAAACACATAAATACACAAAAACTAATACAATAGACTAAATGATCACGATACCCTGATTTGAACAGAAAAATTTCAGTGTATGTCAAATACTACTAATAAGTTATATCTTAAACGTCTTCCTAGATACACTTTCCAGTATATCTACTATGTTACGACTTATGTGATCTAAACTGAGGCTACCTTAAAATACTTTCGACAGAATAATCAATAATGAGAGCAATGTTCAATATCTACACACCTCAGAGCCAATATAAGTTGAATTATGGAAATCAAATTAATGTTAATTCAACTCTCATTAACAGTATTTCACCATCAAATTAATTAAAATCGAAAATCTATTTTAACCACCTCTTCTTAATAATAATCTGCCCCTTGAACTGAAATATTTGTAATTATAAATCCAGAGAATTATAACTTCAAAATTTTCTCTGGGAATGGAAATATACACATAAGTAAATTAGGTAGAGTAAATCATGTACTATCAATCACAGGATACATTCCTATGAATGGAATGAGATACTGCCAAATTCTTTGGGTTTAAAGACCTTAACTAATAGTACCCTAGCAAGCATAATTAAGATTTTAAATAATAGTGCATCTAAACCCAGTTTATTTCTTAAATTTCACGGATTCATAAAAGGCATATAAATAAATTTTAACATTTCATCTTAGAAAAATATATTTTAACCCAAATTGTACCAAAAACTCTTTGTAACAATAATATTCACTTGTAACAATCATATAACTGCAGCAGCTGGCACGAATTATGCTAATACAAACTCAGTTCCTAAGTGCAAGATCACTTGATAATTACATAAAATTACTGCAAAAAGAACATTTAGTTTAACACAACAGGCATATAGTACAAAGAAAAAGTGAATAAACAAGCAAGAATAAAACTTTTGGGAAAAAATAATAAAGTGTAAAAAATTAAATATCATAAGAGAAAAGACGAAATACAAATATTTCAGAAGATAGAAGCAAAACAAAGAAATAACAATAAGAAAGGTGCCCCCATTCATGAATTCAGCAATTTCTCTATTACATATAAGTAAAGATAAATATGCAACCTTAACACCAATAAATGTATTATATTATATCTTTCTATTTAATCTTCCTTTTCTCTGATAATAAAAAAGATTAATAAATATAATATATTTTGGATACAATTATATAATCGAATATAATCTGTTATTAAAATAATATTAACCTCATATTAAGTTAACTTAAATATTAGGAAATTAAGCAATCTATTCAATTATACTAAAATAAAATTTTTCTTGTACATATGATTATTTTATTTTATTTTATAATAAACTAATCTAGAGTGAATCATAGATAGGTATAATCCTCAGTAAATATAACAATTACAACAATCATTTAGTATTGGTAATATATACTTATAATTATGTATTGCCTTGCATGTAATATATTAATATAAATAATTTATTAGGAATATTATATATTATTATTACTATTATTATTATTCTTTCTTTTCTCAGACGTATGTCTGGTTAAAAATGGAAAGTGACACGGACCTTGATAAAGTGTGACTTAACTGTATGGTATATGTTACATTGCATTTAGGAACTTTTGGGTGATTGAACATGTATCAATAATTACAGATTTCTGTAGTTGTATATAAGCGTTTGGATGTAGCTGTATCACATTGATGTACTAGTGGATATTGTGTGGTATGACTTCTGTAGTTGATAGTATAATTGGTATAATGTCAATTTTATCCTGATGCCACATTTCCTTGACTTCCTCAGCCAGTTGGATGTATTTTTCAGTTTTTTCTCCTGTTTTCTTCTGTATATTTGTTGTACTGGGTACGTATATTTCGATTACTTGTGTTACTTTCTTCTTTTTATTGGTGACTATGATGTCAGGTTAGTTATGTGGTGTTGTTTTATCTGTTATAATGGTTCTGATCCAGTATAATTAATATTCATCACTCTTCAGTACATTTTGTGGTGCGTACTTGTATGTGGGAACGTGTTGTTTTATTAGTTTATGTTGTATGACAAGTTGTTGATGTATTATTTTTGCTACATTGTCATGTCTTCTGGGGTATTCTGTATTTTCTAGTATTGTACATCCATGTGGTCTACTGTTTCTATTTGTTGTTTGCAAAGTCTAGATTTATCTGTTGTGGTATTGGGAATTTTAATAATATGCTTGCTGTAATATCTGGCATTTATTGTTTGAACCTGTATTGCAATCATGAATCCTTCCATCTCACTGTATATATTGCCTTTTCTTAGTCATGTGTTGGATGTGTCTTGATCGATGTGTGGCTGCGTTAGATGATACGGATGTTTGCCATGTAGTGTTTTCTTTTTCCAATTTACTTTCTTCATATCTGTTGATGTTATGTGAGCTAAAGGATTGTAGAAATAGTTACGAAATTGCAATTGTGTAGCCAATGTATTTATATGAGTGATTGCTTTGTGTATTTTACTAGTTTCTACTCGTTGTAGAAAAAATTTTCTTAAGTTGTCTACCTGTCCATAATGTAGGTTTTTTTAGTCGATAAATCCCCTTTCTCCTCACTTTCTGCTTAATATGAATCGTTCTGTTGCTGAATGTATATGATGTATTCTGTATTTGTGGCATTGTGATCGTGTAAGTGTATTGAGTGCTTCTAGGTCTGTGTTACTCCGTTTCACTACTACAAATGAATAGGTCAATACTGGTATAGCATAAGTATTTATAGTTTTTGCATTGTTTCTTGCTGTCAATTCTGTTTTCAGTATTTTTGTTAGTCTTTGTCTATATTTTTCTTTTAGTTCTTCTTTAATATTTGTATTATCTATTCCTATTTTTAGCCTGTATCCTAGATATTTATAAGCATCTATTTTTCCATTGCTTCTACGCAGCTGCTGTGGTTATCCAATATGTAATCTTTTTGTTTAGTGTGTTTTCCCTTGACTATGCTATTTTTCTTAATTTGTCTGTTCGAAAAGGCATATTTATATCATTGCTGAATATTTCTGTTATCTTGAGTAATTGGTTGAGTTGTTGATTTGTTGCTGCTAGTAGTTTTAGATCATCTATGGGTAGCAAATGTGTGATTTTGTGTTCGTATGTTCCAGTAATATTGTGTCCATAATTTGTACTATTTGACATGTTGGATAGTAGGTTCAAAGCAAGGCAGAACCAGAAATGACTTAATGAGTGTCCTTGGTATATTCCACGCTTAATCTGTATTGGCTGTGATGTGATATTATTTGAATTTTTTGGATATTAAGTGTGGTTTTCCAATTTTTTATTAATATATTTAGGAACTGTATATATTTAGGATCTACTGTGTATATTTGCAATATTTGTAGTAACCATCAGTGGGGTACACTATAAAAAGCTTTTTGGTAATCAATGTATGCATAGTGTAATGACCTTTGTTTAGCTTGATATGTCACCTCTGCATCAATTATCAGTTGCTCTTTACATCCTCGTGCTCGTTTGCAACAGCCTTTTTGTTCTTCATTTATAATTTTGTTCTATGTTGTATGTGTCATTAATTTCTGTGTAATGACTGAAGTTAATATTTTGTATATTGTTGGTAGACATGTTATAGGGCTATATTTTGCTGGGTTTGTTGTGTCTACTTGATATTTAGGTTTCAGATAAGTTGTTCCATGTGTAAGTGTACCAGGGAATATGTATGGGTCTGCAATGTAACTGTTAAATAATTTAGTTAGATGTAAATGCGTTGAGGTGAATTTCTTTAGCCAGAAATTTGCTATTTTGTCTTTTCCAGGGGCTTTCCAATTGTGCATAGAATTAATTGATCCAGTGACTTCATGTTGCAAAATTATCACTTTGGGCATTTGTGGTATCATCTTGTATGTGTCTGTTTCTGCTTGTATACACCATGCATATCTGTTATGTTGTACCGGATTTCACCATATGCTGCTCCAGAAGTGCTCCATGTTTGTTATGTTTGGTGAGTTGTCTATTTTAATGTGTGTGTTATCTACTGTCTGATAAAATTTCTTTTGGTTTGTGTTGAATGTTTGGTTTGGTTTCCTTCTATTTTCTCTTTTTTTTTGTACCTTCTAAGTCGTTTGGCCAATGCTTGTAATTTCTGCTTCTTTTCATGTAATTGCCCCATCGTTTCCTGTTGTGAGATTGTACCTAACCTTTTTTTTGTCTGATATTTCATTTCTTATAATTTGTGTTAGCTGTCCAATGTCTTTTCTCAGTTTTTCTATTCTGATTTTGCCTGTGTTGCCGTGCTCGTTTTGTGGGTTTCTTCTATCTGTTGGTTTGTTCTGATCTCTGCATAGTGTGTATATTTAGTGCAGTGAGTGCTCCTGTATATCCAGTAGTTGTAACTCTTCCATAGTTGTATTTTCATGTATTTTGTTGTGTATGATTGTGTTGATAGTTGTTATTGTTGTTTCGACCTTTGGGTTATTTGGTCGTCTATGCAAGAATGGTCTAATGTCTGTATTTATGTCTTTCTATTCTATATATGTCAATTGAAATTTTTCTTCTGTATCTAACACGTGTGTCACTTCGCGTTCTATTTGTGCTTGTTCTCTGTATCCAGTTGTGTTGGTTCCTAAGTTTGTTGCTTGGTAATAACAGATTATGAAGTGTCTGTTAACTTCATCTGACCATCTCACCCTCTGTCTCTGTTTTCCTTCTAGGGTGCTTGCAGGAAGCATATCCTGCAAAACATCTCTATATGGATTTAAATCATTTTCCATGTGGCTAGCAGTGTCGTTACCATTGTGGATGGGCATAGGGTTCAAGCATCATCAACGAACATGAGAGCACTTGTCTGAGTCTTCATTAGTTCTGTCCTGAACCAACTAATCACACTAAAAAGGAGGTTAGCTCTATTAGTGGTTTGTTCTTTTCGTCGCCTTTTACGACTGGCAGAACATACCTAAGACCTATTCTCTTCCTGGGCCTCCATGGGGTTTATTATATATATATATATATATATATATATATATATATATATATATATATATATATATATATATATACGTAAGTTTGATGGAACCCACAATTAATTAATTCAAAACAAACAAAATAATTCGTCATGGAATTCTTTAAAAAATTTTAGTTTATATAATAACTACAAACAAAAAACAAATGAAGTGCCTGATTAAAGGGTTACCTTGATAGGTTCAATTAAGTAAACAAAATGACTTTCATTAAGCTATATTACATAAAATAGAATTAAACAGCCTCTCTTAGTATCAAAAACTAACGTGCATCATACTCTGCAGTGTAAAAAGGTAAGTTAAACAGGCTAATGAGTTCATACCCTTTTTATAGAGGTATCAATCCTCTCCTTTTTAATGACCAACAATTCTACAAAACTTCTCTTTCTATAAACACTAATGATATGAACGACCCTGTCGGTTTCATCAATTTCCTGATTTGGGATTTGGATAGGACTAGAGATAAACTTACTTTCGTTTATTCCACTACTAAGAAGAAAAAACATAATAAATTAATCGCCAATTAAATATTTTACTGTCAAATCAGTAGCATCGAAAATATTATTGTTTTCAGTTCTGCTGTTTCAAATAAAATATGCAGTAGGATGAGAAAGAGAATTGATCGCTTCAATAATAATTAGGTCTAGATTATTATTGAAGATTGGGGCTGCACCTTTCCATTCTGATTTCCTGAAGTGTTGGATGTATCAAGCTGAAATAACTGCTTAACATTAGTAACATGACAAAAAATTGCTCCAATAGTAGCCCTAATATATTGCATTCAACTAAGAACATTTATTTCGACCATTATTATTCTATGAATCATTATTGGAGCAATGGGAATTTAAATTAAACATTACTATGACAATTTGTAGCAAATTCCTCAATTAGAATTCTAGGATGAATAATTAGATTATTAACCATTAGAGAAAACACCTTAGAATTATATTTTATTATTTATTCTTCACTAAGATTAATAATACTTTTATTATTTAAGCAAATAAATTTGTTCTTTATAAGCCATATTTACTCAGCGAGAAACATAAAACCTGAAATTAAATTTATAATATTCTTATCACTCTTATCCTTTCTAGGTTTAACACCATTTTGTGGGTTCCTACGAAATTGGATTGTTATAGCATAACTTATAGAAAACAACATAACAACCATGATAACAGTCATAGTTGTATTAACCAGAATTACGCTTTTTTATTATTATACTGTCAGCACTAATTATATCATACATTGAAAATTCGTGTTCAATGAAAATAAAGTCCCAAAAAACAAGATTTATTCTTCCTATAACTGTTATAATCTCAACAATAGGAGTAATTGCCACATCAACCCTAATTTAAATATACTAAGGACTTATGTTAATCAAACTATTAACCTTCAAAGGTAGAATTAAAAGAATAATGTTTGAGTCCTTAGTAAAACTTTACACCTCTAGAATTGCAGTCTAGAATCACAACTGAATATAACACCAATTAATGGTAAGAGAGAAAATATCTCATATGTAGATTTACAGTCTACCACCTATAACTTCAGCCATCTTACCACAAAAATGATTGTTCTCAGCAAACCATAAAGACATTGGTACTTTATATTTCCTATTTGGAGCATGGGCAGGAATGGTAGGAACGTCAATAAGAATACTTATTAATGCTGAACTGGATCAACCAGGATCACTAATCGGAGATGACCAAATTTTTGATATTGCCACAGCCCACACATTTATAATAATTTTCTTTATAGTAACACCCATTATAATTGGTGTATTTGCTAACTGACTTGTGCGACTAATAACTGGAGCACCAGATATAGCATTTTCCTGTATAAATAAGTTTTGATTATTACCTCTTTCATTAACCCTTTTTCTTACATCTTCTATAGTAGATAATGGTGCTGGTACAGGATGGACAGTTTACCATCCACAAGCAGGAGCTATCGCCATGAGGGTGCATCAGTAGATCTAGCTATTTACTTATTACAGTTAGCAGGATTTTCATCAATTCTTGGTGCAGTAAACTTTATTACAACAGCAATAATGTACCATCAGAAAGTATTACTTTAGACCAACCACCTTCATTTGTTTGGTCTCTTGCCATTACAGCTCTTCTTCTACTTCTATCACTTCCTGTTTTAGCAGGAACTATGGCAGTGCCCGTCTCCTGCCATGTCCCCTATGCTCCTTGGAGTATGGGGCCTTATCATCATCATCATCATCATTACCATATTATTGACAGACTGAAATCTAAACACATCATTCTTTGAGCCTGCAGGAGGACAACACCCAATTTATTTTGATTCTTTGGACACCCAGAGGTTTACATTTTAATTTCAACAGGATTTGGTATTATTTGACATATTGTATGTCAAGAAAGAAGGAAAGTTGAATAATTCAGAACACTAGGTGTAATTTATGTTCAAAAATGGTTCAAATGGCTCTGAGCATTATGGGACTCAACTGTTGTGCTCATCAGTCCCCTAGAACTTAGAACTAATTAAACCTAACTAACCTAAGGACATCACACACATCCATGCCTGAGGCAGGATTCGAACCTGCAACTGTAGTAGCAGCGCGGCTCCGGACTGGAGCGCCTAGAACCGCACGACCACTGCGGCCGGCTGTAATTTAGGTCATACTATCAGTTGTATTATAGGGTTTATTGTGTGAACACATCATATAGTCCGAGTAGGAATTTACGTTGATACATGGGCATACTCCACATCAGCAACAACAATTATTGCCATACCTACAGGAATTAAGGTATTCAGATGATTAGCTATATTATATGGTACTAAATTTAACTTCAGCACACCATTATTATGAGCTCTAGGCTATGTCTTTGGGTTCTCTGTTTAACTTCCTTTGTCAAGAAAAAGGAGCTCTTCATCGCTCTCACCTGATCGTTCATCAACTGCAATGACCATAAAATTGGACAACAATGTCAGAAAACTACTGGTTACATCACAGTTTTCTCTATCACTTACATGGAGTTCCTGTTACTGCGGAAACACAAAGCTTAAAGCCGACGGCATAGAATATAACGTCTATACTGCGTTTAGAAAATGCCTTAAAGGATCTTCATCGCTTTCATATATCCTTCCAGCTAGCGACAAACAATATTCAACATCCATTTTCTGAAGAAAACAGCAACGCTTCTTATGCTCGCATATTATGGAATTCCTGGAAACAGGAAACAACTTTTGTTGGAACAGTAATGAATTCGAAAACAACGATCGTGTGAAACCCATCTTGATCTGTTCGGTTACGAGGTAGCAAATACTGGCCAGGGTGACGTGTCTCTTGGCGTGTCCCTAGACGTTCAGAAGGTGATCCATACAGTTCAAGAATATCACCTAATGAACAACATACGAAAGTTGTAAATAACAGACCAGCTTTGCAAAACAACTGAAGAGTCCTATCAAATAAAACACTGCACAACGTTAGAACTTTGATGAGGCTTTCGCGCATGGTGCTGCTATCTAGTGAGAAGTCGCGACGGCTGAAAGCAGTAGCGAAATACTGAAAGACCTGAGACGATCGACGCCTACTGCAGGGACTGGCAGTTGTTCCTCAACGTAGACAAAGTAGATTGTTGGGCACAAATAATCAGAAAGATCCATTATTTTAAGGTTCCATAACTGCCGTCAAACGCACAAAATATCCAGGAACATGTGTATGGAGGAGTGGAACGACCACATAAAACTAATTGAAGAGGAGGCAGATACCAGAAAGAGATTCACTGAAAGAATACTCAGGAAGTGAACCACACCCTCGAAGGTCGAATCTTGCAGAACCCTTGTTCGACCAATACTTGAACATCACTTATCAGTTGTGATCCGCATTAGTTAGGACAGATAGAGGAAATACAGAAGATCCAAAGAAGAATTGCGAGTGTCGCAATACGTTAGCTCAGTAAGCGTGAGATATTCATCCAATTCCAGTGGCAAACGTCGCAGAGGAGGCACTTTTCACCACGGTGTCGTTTCTCGTTAAAATTCGGAGAGTGTAGGTTCCTTGAAGAATCAACAAAAATGGTGTTTCGTCGTCCATACAGGGTGGTCCGTTGATCGTGACCAGGCCAAATAACTCACGCAAGAAGTGTCAAACGAAAAAACTACGAAGAACGAAACTTGTCTAGCTTGAAGGGGGAAACCAGATGGCTCTATGGTTGGCCCGCTAGATAGCGCTGCCATAGGCCAAACGGATATCAACTGCGTTTTTTTATAGGAACCCCCATTTTTATTACATATTCGCGTAGTACATAAAGAAATATGAATGTTTTAGTAGGACCACTTTTTCGCTTTGTGATAGATAGATGGCGCTGTAATAGTCACAAACAAATGGCTGACATTTATAGACGAACAGCTGGTAACAGGTAGGTTTTTTAAAATAAGGTACAGAACATTTGAACAATTTATTTCGGTTGTTACAACGTGATACAACTTTGTGAACTTATCATTTCTGAGAACGCATACTGTTACAACGTGATAACCTGTAAATGCCACATTACTGCGATAAATGCTCAAAATGATGTCCGTCAGCCTCAATGCATTTGGCAATACGTGTAACGACATTCCTCTCAACAGCGAGTACATGACGTAGGAAATCAGCATACATTGCACCATTTAGATGGCCATAGATAAAGTGGGGATCAATAATGGCGCACCATACATTAACCCGCTAACGTCGCTGATGTTCCACTTGTCGCAGCCGTCGTGGATTTTCCGTTGCCCACTAGTGCATATTATGCTGGTTTACGTTACCGCTGTTGGTGAATAACGCTTCGTCACTAAGTAGAACGTGTGCAAAAAATCTGTCATCTTCCCGTAATGTCTCTTGTGCCCAGTGACAGAACTGTACACGACGTTCAAAGTCGTTGCAATGCAATTCCTGGTGCATAGAAATATGGCACAGGTGCAATCCGTGTTGATGTAGCATTCTCAACGCCGACTTTTTTTTAGATTCCAGATTCTCGCGCAGTTTGTCTGCTACTGATTTGCGGATTAGCCGCGACAGCCGCTGAAACACCTACTTGGGCATCATAATGTGTTGCAGTTCGTGCTTGACGTTTCACATGTAGCTGAAAACTTCCTGTTTCCTTAAATAACGGAACTATCCGGCGAACGGTCCGGACACTTGGATGAAGTCGTCCAGGTTACCGAGCAGCACACATAGCAGAAGCCCGTTGGGCATTTTGATCACAATAGCCATATAACAACACGATATCGACCTTTTCCGCAATTGGTAAACGGTCCATTTTAACACGGGTAATGTATCATGAAGCAAATACCATCGGCACTGGCGGATTGTTACGTGATACCACGCATTTATTCGTTTGTGTCTATTACAGCGCCATCTATCACAAAGCGAAAAAAGTGGCCCAATTCACATTTCTTTACATACTACACGAATATGTAATATAAAATGGGGGTTCCTATTTAAAAAAAGAAAAAAAAAACGCATGTCATCGCCATCTAGCGGACCAATCATGGCGCCATCTGGTTTCCCCCTTCAAGCTAGACAATTTTCGTTCTTTGTAGTTTTTTCGTTTGACGCTTATTTCGTGAGATATTTGGGCCGGTCACGATCATTGGACCGGCCTGTATACCTCACTAAAAGAGCACGAATATAAAATTAGTGAGATTCGAGGTGACACGGAGGTTAATCAACAGTCCTCCTACAGCAGACTACTAGTAACTGGAACGGGACAAGAGGGAACGGACTGAGGTACTCAAAGTACCCTACTACGAGTCTGCGACAGTCGTACCGATGGTAGTTGTACAGAAATGGAGTTTGCTGACATTTCTACGTAGCCCAGGACGCTACAGGTAATGGACATCGGAACAGGATGTAGGATACTCGCGGCTGTCCGTCGCTACCTGTGTCATACTGCTGGGAGAGGTCACTTCCTGCACTGAACCCAGCCCGCACGCCAGTTCATTGACAGTCGGCCGTGATGTTTGTCTTTCTCCCAGAGTTCGGTACTGCAGTTGATCTGCAAGTAAAGTGTCGTGTACTTTGTGTTGTGAAGATGGAGTTTAGCCAGACTACCAAAGGGAATCCTATATTATTTTACAGGGGGCTATGGTAGATAGTGAACTGTTCTAGCAAAGACGATATAGCTAACTGGCGTTGTGTGAACGTTATGAAGAATAAATACAAAGAAAGACTATCCACTAACAATAACACAATTTTAGGAGAAAGTAGCCATCTTTGTATTCCAGATGAATTAGCAATGAAGTAGGAAAACATATTTTAGGCCTTAAAAAGCATGCAAAATCAATAGATACTACAATTTCGTCAATTTACGTTGAAGTTACTGTGTGGCGCGTCTAAGTGATGGTAACGATTTTACTAATTTGTAGCCTCGAGTGAAGTCCTACTTCTAGATGTAGATGTAGAAGAAGCAGGGCTTCAATCGAGGCTACGACTTTGTAAAATCGTTACTATCACTTACGGGATCGTCACTGTCCCTGCTTCGCATTAGGAGGAAATGCATGCGACCTACACAAGATACTGCCGACCCCGGAGAACATTGATTCAACAAAATAATTTACTGTTAAACGATGGCAACATTTTTTTATTAGCACATGACAACAGGAGACCGAGTGAGAGAACATTGCTGTCTGCCAACGAAAAGGGAAAATCATCTTAATCAAGCTGTGAGTCATTCTTTGTGGATGAAAAGTTCAAAAGTTCGAACAAACAGTTTTGACAGTTGTTCGTATTTCACACCGATCATAAAAGTTCTTCGCTGGAAACAAACACTACTCAAACAACCTACTTTTTTCTTGAGACCAATGAGCGAGAAACATATGATATTTTTTATTTAATTGATAAAACGAACGTGCTTGGGTGGAAAACTGCTTCTCTCATAATAGATATCGAAATTGTTATCAAGCCATCAGTTAGAAGTTTGCTTTCTGAAACATAGATCGAGAACTGTAATTTTTATTTTAATCATTGTTTATGGAAACAAGTTTAGTGTTGCGGCATTGTACTTGACTATGAGGAAAAGTTTCTTACCTAAGAATGTGATGTAGATATTTTGAGCGTTTGAGAATGGCTTAAGGCCGAAACATGTAAGGTAGAATAAAATTAATAAACACAGTGGTCAAGACTAATATCAGTTTTTGGATTCATTAATAAATGTCCCCAACATCTCATAAACGATGTATGCATTTTGCTGCGGAAAATGAAGAAACCCACAGTTACATGCGTTCAGCGCTAGCATATCTTTCCCTGGCAATGCTGGACGATGGTTTGTTGAGGAGAGCACGTCTGAATACCAAATGAGTCAGAACTTAGACGAATACGTCTGGACCGGTGGCTCGATAACGAGCGTAGGATAAAATAAGTGTGAAACTGCAGTGCAAGGCGCCATCACACTAACAACGTCTCTGGAGGATGTAACCGGGAGTTAAATATATTAATACCAAAAGTTCTTCCAAATGTTTACATATTCGATTAAACCTTCGAGAAGACGACCACCAGTTTGACAAATTAATTTCAAATTTAGATAGGCAAAGAAGAAAGTAGTGAGCAACTAAAACTAAAGAGGCCACTAAACGATTTTAAAAAGAACCCAAACTGACAGCGCCTTAAAATCATTTTTGGCTTGTGTGACCTGCATACACAAGTTACAGTGAAGAAGGAAACGTCCCAACCACTGGCAATTACCTAATTATTAAAAAAGCAGTTAGATGTACGTCATACTCATTAGCAGTCTTGTAAAAAGTTTAGTGGTGGACGATGTGAGGCTAGTTTTCCTCGCAAACGATACAAAGTCGCTAGATGTCTCTTGCAATTCGTGAAATATGCGTTAATGAAGACCGAAAAGATTATCTCAGAGTCCATGTCTCATCCAGGGAAGCATCGAGGTGTCCCGCTAAGAGATTTTATGAAACAAAATCTGTGTGGCTGGACACCGAAGACTAAATCGTTGCTGCGAGAACGCACGCAAATGAAATGCAACTATAACCATTATTTCTTCCTGCGCCTGAAGATGTATCGTAGACTACAGTACCCTGTTCCCTGCTAGATATTTTAGTGGGGCTGTGCCTGTGAAAAGCCGCTTACACCAGCAAGAGACACAAGTTTCCTGGAAGAGTCACTCCGAAGAATGTCACTCTGTAGAACTGGTCCACTTCCCCCTCCCCCCCCCCCTCCCCCCCCCCCCCTCGCCAACACAAACTCCTGTAGATATGCAAAGTGACCAATGTTTTCAACTGAATCTCAATACCAACGTCAATTTGGCACCTGCTAGTCAGAGTGACCTAACGGCAGTGTTCACTTCAGCCCCTGCCCCCGCTCCATACCCTGGTCGTTTAGCCAAAAAGAAAAAGATGTGAAGGTAATGAAAGTGTCTATTAGGTTAGTGCGTAAGTTCATAGCTTTTTTGTTTTGCTTGTTGATATTCCGGTTGCTACAGTTTTATTTTGTCTATTGCTGTGTTTTGTTTGTAGTTTACTGTTGCTGTTTGAGTGGGGAAGGTACAAAAAGCAGGCGTTCGGGTACTGAATGGTCTAAACCAAAATCACAAACATCAGCTGGTCGCCGTGTGTGCACCTCTGCTTGTTCCTCGTCAATTGGCTCGTGAACAACACCGACCATTTCTATCCTGTATCGTTACTGGTGGCAAGAAATGGCGTTTTTATGCTAACGTAAGGGAAAAAATAACGCAGTGGTTGAGCCCAAACAAATCAGCAACTCCCTATACAAAGACCTGTTATAATCCACGAAAGATAACATAACGCAGTGACGGCGTGGTGTACTATGAATTGCTTCCCCGAAGTCTAACCATCACTGCAGCATTTATTGTCAACAACTGAGACACTTTACCAGACACAATTCAAGAACAAAGGCAAGGAAGACTGCTTGAAGCGACGCTACTTCACAATAATGCCGGCCCACTTTCTGCTATACTGACAGGAAACGCTATACAGGAGTTGCTTTAGGAAGACATTCCACACCCACCTTATTCACCTGATCATGCGCCTTCAGACTTTCACCTTTCTATCGAAAACCCTTCAAGAAATCTCCTTTCCGGAAGAAAATTCGCACCGAACAAGACGTGTTCTTCGCCTCATAATCCCGTCATTTGTGCAGTCAAGAATTCGAAAGATACCCCATCGTTGGCAGACTGTCGTAAATAGTGAAGGAGAATGTACACTACTTACCATTAAAATTGCTACACCAAGAAGAAACGAAGAGTGGCTCTGAGTACTATGGGACTTAACATCTATGGTCATTAGTCCCCTAGAACTTAGAACTACTTAAACCTAATTAACCTAACGACATCACACAACACCCAGCCATCACGAGGCAGAGAAGATCCCTGACCCCGCCGGGAATCGAACCCGTGGGAAGCGAGAACGCTACCGCACGACCACGAGATGCGAGCAAAAATGAATATGATTAACGGGTATTCATTGGACAAATATATTATACCACTACTGACATGTGATTACATTTTCACGCAATTTGGGTGCATAGATCCTGAGAAATCAGTACCCAGAACAACCACCTCTGGCCGTAATAACGGCCTTGATAAGCCTGGGCATTGAGCCAAACAGAGCTTGGATGACGTGTACACATACAGCTTGCCCATGCAGTCTCAACACGTTACCACAGTTCATCAAGAGTAGTAACTGGCGGATTGTGACGAGCCAGTTTCTCGGCCACCATTGACCAGACGTTTTCAGTTGGTGAGAGATCTGTAGAATGTACTAGCCAGGGCAGCAGTCCAACATTTTCTGTATCCAGAAAGGCGCGTACAGGACCTGCAACATACGGTCGCGCATTATCCTGCTGAAATGTAGGGTTTCGCAGGGATCGAATAAAGAGTAGAGGGACGGGTCGTAACACATCTAAAATGTAACGTCCACTGTTCAAAGTGCCATCAGTGCGAACAAGAGGTGACCGAGACCTGTAACCAATGGCACCCCATACCATCACGCCAGGTGATACGTAAGTATGTCGATGACGGATACCCGCTTCCAATGTGCGTCCACCGCGATGTCACCAAACACGGATGCGAGCATCATGATGATGTAAACAGAACCTGGATTCATCCGAAAAAATGACGTTTTGCCATTTGTGCACCCAGGTTTGTCGTGATGCAGCGTCAAGTGTAACCACAGCTATGGTCTCCGAGCTGATAGTCCGTGCTGATGCAAACGTCGTCGAACTGTTCGTGCAGATGGTTGTTGTCTTGCAAACGTTCCCATCTGTTGACTCAGGGATCGAGACATGGCTGCACTAACCGTTACAGCCATGCGGATAAGATGCATGTCACCTCGACTGCTAGTGATACGAGGCCGTTGGGATCCAGCACGGCGTTCCGTATTACACTCCCGAACACACCGATTCCATATTCTGCTAAGTCATTGGATCTCGATCAACGCGAGCAGGAATGTAGCGATACGATAAACCGCAAACGCGACAGGCTACAATCCGAACTTTGTCAAAGTCGGAAACGTGATGGTACGCAATTCTCCTCCTTACACGTGGCATCACAACTTTTCCCCAGGCAAAGCCGGTCAACTGCTGTTTGTTTATGAGAAAGCGGTTGGAAACATTCCTCATGTTCAGCACATAGTAGGTGTCGCCACCGGTTCCAACCTTGTGTGAATGCTCTGAAAAGCTAATCATTTGCATATCACTGCATCTTTTTCCTGTCGGTTAAATTTCGCCTCTGTGGCACCTCATCTTCGTGGTGCAGCAATTTTAATGGCCAGTAGTGTATCACTGATGACTAAAGTCTCTGTTATGTGTTTCTGTTGCGTTCATTAAACTTTGGGGTAGCGCTACGACTTATCGACTAACCGAAAGAACAAAATTCGCTCTTAAGCGTAGTGTGCACTTCGTAATGAACGTAGTTCCATCTGGATCCATTACAGGATGGAAGCAATCACGATGTATCCAATCTTATGAAAAATGTATGAATGAACCACTTATTTTCATTTTACACAGTCGCGTATGAGGAGTTTTGTTAATGAACAAAGTAAGAGCATATGGACTGTCAGACCAATTGTGTGATTGGATTGAAGAGTTTCTAGATAACAGAACGCAGCATGTCATTCTCACTGGAGAGCAGTCTTCCGAAGGAAGAATGATTTCATGTGTGCCGCAGGGGAGTGTCGTAGGACCGTTGATATTCACAATATACATAAATGACCTTGTGGATAACATCGGAAACTCACTGAGGCTTTTTGCGGATGATGCTGTGGTATATCGAGAGGTTTTAACAATGGAAAATTGTACTGAAATGCAGGAGGATCTGCAGCGAATTGACTCATGGTGCAGGAAGTGGCAATTGAATCTCAATGTTGACAAGTGTAATCTGCTGCGAATACATAGAAACAAAAATACCTTATCATTTAGCTACAGTATAGCAGGTCAGCAACTGGAAGCAGTTAATTCCATAAATTATCTGGGAGTACGCGTTACGAGTGATTTAAAATGGAATGATGATATAAAGTTGATCATCAGTAAAGCAGATGCAATCCGAAAACAAAGGAAGTAGGTTACAGTACACTGCTTGAATACTGCTCAGCAGTGTGGGATCCGTACCAGATAGGGTTGATAGAAGAGATAGAGAAGATCAAACGAAGAGCAGCACGCTTCGTTACAGGATCATTTAGTAATCGCGAAAGCGTTACGGAGATGATAGACAAACTCCAGTGGAAGACTCTGCAAGAGAGACGCTCATTAGCTAGGTACGGGCTTTCGTTGAAGTTTCGAGAACATACCTTCACCGAGGAGTCAAGCAGTATATTGCTCCCTCCTACGTATATCTCGCGAAGAGACCATGAGGATAAAAGCAGAGACATTAGAGCCGACACAGAGGCATACCGACAGTCCTTCTTTCCACGAACAATACGAGACTGGAAAAGAAGGGAGAACCGATAGAGGTACTCAAGGTACCCTCCGCCACACACCGTCAGGTGGCTTGCTGAGTATGGATGTAGATGTAGATGTAGTTTGGAATTACACACACAGACATCAGGCCACTAAACCTAACTTGAGAAGATGAATATGTGGGCAGCATACGGTGTAGCGTATACAGGGTGTTACAAAAAGGTACGGCCAAACTTTCAGGAAACCATGGAATTGGTCCGCCTCTACCAATCCATCGGTCACCGAATCTGTTGTTGAGAAGCGTACGAACACTTCGACTGAAATGTGCAGGAGCTCCATCGTGCATGAACCACATGTTGTGTCGTACTTGTGAAGGCACATGTTCTAGCAGCACAGGTAGAGTATCGCGTATGAAATCGTGATAACCAGCTCCATAGAGCGTAGGTGGAAGAACATGGGGCCCAATCAAGACATCACCAACAATGCCTGCCCAAACGTTCACAGAAAATCTGTGTTGATGACGTGATTGCACAATTACGTGCGGATTTTCGTCAGCCCACACATGTTGACTGTGAAAATTTACAATTTGATCGCGTTGGAATATAGCCTCATCCGTAAAGAGACACATTGTTGGATGAACCATTCACAGAAGTGTAGTCGTGGAGGGTCAGCTGCTGATAGTACCTGCACACGCTGTACATGGTACGGAAACAACTGGTTCTCCATACAGTGACGTGGTCAACGTTACTTTGTACAACAGCACCTTCTCTGACGATGACACTAGGGTTATCGTCAACTACACAAAGAATTGCCTCTTCCACTGCAGGTGTCCTCGTCGTTCTAGGTCTTCCCCAGTCGCGAGTCATAGGCTGGAATGTTCCGTGCTCCCTAAGACGCCGATCAATTGCTTCGAACGTCTTCCTGTCGGGACACCTTCGTTCTCGACACAAACGCACCGCGCCACAGCTATTGCCCCGTGCTAATCCATACATCAAATGGGCATATGCTAACTCTGCATTTGTAAACATTGCACTGACTGTAAAACCACGTTCGGGATGAACACTACCCTGTTGATGCTACGTACTGATGTGCTTGATGCTAATACTGTAGAGCAACATGTCAACACAAGGACCGAAGTCATCATTACCTTCCTTCAATTGGTCCAACTGGCGGTGAATCGAGGAAGTACAGTAAATACTGACGAAAGTAAAATGAGCTCTAACATGGAAATTAAGCGTTTCCGGACCCATGTCTACATAACATCTTTTCTTTATTTGTGTGTAGCGAATGTTCCCTGAAAGTTTGGACGTACCTTTTTGTACCACCCTGTATAGAGTTGAAATGTAGTCAGTGGCGCTGTAGGTGTGACGTGTCGCGCCACGGGCCACGCTGGCCGCGTGCCCAGGCCACACAGACACACACACACACGGTACACACACACAGAAACACGCACACACAGTAGGCGGAACAGCGCCGTGCTGGGGAGTGGAGCTGGGCAGTGCAGTTCCGGGCAGAGTCCAGTACATTTGGGCGGGCGCTGACAGTGCTGGGTCCGGCGCGCCGCGGCGTTTAGCTGGTCAAATCCTGTCCGGCCCTGCATCACTTTTATTAGCTTTGTTACACGCGGCCTGAGCCGCTGGCTTTTACATCGCCAATCCGATTAAACTCGCTGGCCTCTCTTTCCGTGTCGGATCAAAAATGCCGCCCCCCTCCCCACCTCCCCGCTGGACAGCCGCCGGCAGTTGGCGCCGAATTGGATGAAAATAGTGGCCGGGTGCGGCTTAGGCCGATGTTTCGCCCTCCGCGTAAACCTCGCACCGGCCGCGCCCTCCGGAGTGGGCCGAGTTTGCCAAACTAGTGGCGATTCCCAGCCTGTAGCTAAGCGCGCGCCTCCGGTTAAGTACATCAGCCTTGTAAAGGCTTCTAATTAATGGTAGTACGTTGTGCTCAAACGAAGACATATTCGTGTCATAAAATGTTCTGCCGATGTGTTAACATTTATCATCAGCTGGCTACAAAGCGGATTTCCCAACAAAGTAGGCCGACAGAGAGAAGGAAACTGAGTGGCAATGGAAAATACTTCAAATGTCTCCAGAATGAAAGTTTGGGAGGTAGGAGACGAGATACTGGCAGAAGTAAAGCTGTTAGTACCTGGCGTGAGTCGTGCTTCAGTACCTCAGATGGTAGAGCACTTGCCCGCGAAAGGCAAAGGTCCCGAGTTCGAGTCTCGGTCGGGCACATAGATTTAATCTGCCAGGAAGTTTTACTTAAAATGTCGTTCTTAACGTCCAAGATGCTGCTCCAGGCGGGTGTAAAATGATTGTGCGCAACGGAAAATACTGATCTCGAAAATCAAGATTTGAACCTGTCTGACTACCCCCTGAAGCAGATCTTAGGATCTCTTAGTGGTGATATTATCTCCTCCTCCTTGCTCGTCAACATAGAAATCACAACATCAACATAAATGAATAGCTAAGGGAACTAATAACTACAAATGATAAATGCTGTTTCTGCTTACACATTTATTGTGGTTTAAATCCCCTTTATATATTACAAATGGTTATATGTTAATGTCCTCTGGACATAAAGAGATACAAATGGATTTCCTAACTAATGTGATTGAGCAGTTAACCAAATCTGCCCTTTTTATGGCTATGCGATCTAATATAAATAACGCGAGATGACTAACATCACCTACGTACCAAACATTAGAAGACACTCCTTTCAAAGATGACCTACAGTAGTGTGCAACATCAGTGGAAATAAAATTTACGTGATCTCAGTTGTTCAGCTTTATAGCCCTAATAAGCCGAAGCAGTTGGCAATATCACCGTATATACTACGTCCGAAGCGTCGGAGCGATGGTTCTAGTACATGTCTGCTACAACGGAAAAACTCAAACCTCATTCAATCACTAGGACGGCAGGAGACGGTCCTCTGGCTAGCATTATCTAAACTGTCTTCTCCTCTCTGTGTTCTACAGACGAGAAACCCGAACTCCCAACCACAAGGACGGAGTTCAGATAACGCCTCGATGTAAGTATAGGCAGAAGAAATGCTATCAATCACTGAACGCTGCGTACTCAACGACGACTCTCTAACCAGAGGCAGAGCCTAGAATCGTATAAGATCACAACAGTATACTGCACATCCGTTCTAACTACAAAATCTCCTGAGAGCAAAGACAGCAAGTCCATCTGCGCCAACAAAAGCGACCGTCAAACACGGGCTCTCAAAACGGAAGACCACACCTCTCCACCGCCGGCTTCCCAGCAAAGCTCGGCTGCCCTCCCTCGTAACTGCAGAAGGTGAATCATATTCTTGAAACCACAGAATATTCTTTACAGATTCTTCCAAACGCCGACCAACCACATGTTAGTCCTTTGCCGTCCGGGTGCGGAAAGTTTGCGAGTAAATATCTATCCCTGTTAATTAGGAATTGATATAAAAGAAAGGCACGCTTCTCAGAGTAAAAACCCTCGGAAACAACGCGGCCTGCGTGATTTCCGAAGTAGCGCTTTCTTGTTCCTTTCTGCTGCGTCCAAGACTTTCAGAGTTTCCGTTTATCCCTCTGGCCTAGCTACAACACCGGCCAGCCGCCACTCTGTTGTGCTTCAGCGCTCAGGCGCCCAGACCGTTCGGCTAGGGCTACTTCCTCTGTTAAGCAGGACCAACATAACCTGTGCGGGCTTTTCCACCCAGAGCCTGAGTTACGCCTGCCATTTCATTTGCAGGGGCGTTCCAACGTCTACTAGTACAGACAGTAATTCATTACGCCGTTCTGATAATAAAGACTCTCCATCACCTTTCATGCAATAAGCGTTAACAACTATTTACAAGGTGTACGTGACAATATCAGTCTTCATATACGATTAACAGCCTATCAAATGATACCTAATTCCGGTTGTAAATCACGGCGAAGTATGTAGATGAGTGAGTCCTTGTAATTGTAGCCACCTTACAAAAGGGACAAAATCGACACATGTAAAGTAAATGCAGGAGTACCCCAGGACATTAGGATTCGACCGTTACTGTTTAAAATAATTAATCAGATGAAATTACATGTTCGAGAGACGTATTAATTCTCAAAATTATCTACGATAAACAATATATGCCAAAGCAATGAATTAAAATTTGTACCAAGGCCGTGCTAGAGCGGCGCAGTGGTTAGCACCTGTTCCAAATGAACAAGAGATTAGAAGCCTGGCTTTGGTACAAATTTTAATTCATTGCTTCAGCCTTTATTCTTTATCACGTTTCTAATAATCCCCATCCCCGACTATCCCTTTGCATATAGGGAGGTAGCAAAGCTACAAGACTGTTGCGAATTACGGGAAGAACTGCAGGGGATGGATGAATAGTGCAGGACTGGCGGTTATCTCTGGACGTCAGTAAATGTAACGTGTTACGCAAAATAACGAATAAATCCACCTGTGTTCCATTAGGCTACTGGTGCCAAATCACTGGAAGCAGTACTTAATGTATAACACCAAGGCATAGCCTCCTGCAGCCACAGAAATTGCAAAATCCCAAAAAACCTTTTTGTGTGAGAAGCACGCGCCAGGATGGGATTAATTACAGCAATCTTGAGTAGTGGTTTCCAATCTTGGACCCTCACCACTTTGGATTAATAGGAGGACGGAGAAGATCCAAGAAAAGTGACACGTTTCGTTACTGGGTCGTTTAGTCAGTGCGAGAGCGTTGCAAACGTGTTCAGTAGACTCCAGTGGCAGACTGTACAAGATAGGAGCTGTCCACCACAGAGAAACTTAATGTTTAAATTCCGTAAGCAATATTCCTGGAAGAGTCCGACAACATATTAATTAGTCCAGATATAACCCACGAAATGACCACAACAAGAAAATGAGAGAAATAGGAGCTCAGAGAAACTGGAGCTCATTTGCGAACAATTATTTATTTCCGCGCTCCGTACCCGAATGGACCATCGAAGGGAAGAAAGGTTGGTAGTACCAAAACAAAGCTCCGACTCGCATTGTATGATGGCTTGAGGAGTATGGATGAAGAAGTACGAACCAATCACATCTAGCAGCGGCCATCAATTTCCTTCTAAAATTTGTAAGATGAAATCCAATTTTTTTCTCTAGCCATTTCTACTTTAGTATTTTGCCCTTTCTGCTGATCTCAGTTTTTAAAAGTCTGTATTCCCTTTTGCCCGTACCACGGGCTGTATTTTTGTATTCTCCCGTTTCGTCAAACCCTGTATCTCGTGTGCTATCTCAGATTTATACTGGGGCTCGTACATTTGCCTCTATTATTTGATTTCCCAAAACTACTTATTCTTTTTCTGCAGGGTATTCCAAAGCTTGGTGGCAATACTTCAGTTACTGGATTCAAAATGTGTTCAAATGGCTATGACGCTATGGGACTTAACATCTGAGGTCATCAGTCCCCTAGAACTTAGAACTACTTAAACCTAACTAACCTAAGGATATCACACACGTCCATGCATGAGGCAGGATTCGAACCTGCGACCGTAGCAGTCACGCGGTTCCAGACTGAAGCGCCTAGAAACGATCGGCCACAACGGCCGGCTGGTTATTGGATTCCTCATACAACAAGAAGAAAAGTCAGTGTCAACATGGGTCCGGAACTTAATCATTGCAGATTTATTCGACTTTCAGTTCCTGCAAACTGCACTGCACAAGTGTAACGTCAGCTGGTACACACTGATTACGTAATAGAAGAAATGTTTATACCGACCACCTCCTGCCTCAACACAGGCCTCCCACCGTGGCCTCAATGAATTCGTCACACGATGAAAAATGCCTCGTGTAATTCATACTGACTCAGAGGCCGCCATAATGCGTGGATGTAGCAGTCGACTACCCGAGAGACTTTAAGAGTCCCCACTGGTGAAAGTTGGTCGCCAAGTGATCGGGACGCCTCCATCTATCCAGCGTTCAGAAAAAAGTGCATTCAAATGCCTCCGGGCAGGCAGAATGAAATGTGTGGGATCATCATCGTCCCTGAAATACTGTTTCGGAGGGATGCAAGTGGAATATCTTCTAAGTATTCGAACAGTGTAGTAGGCAAGAAGTCTCTGGAAGGATGTAAGGCAGGAGATAGCAGCCGCCGACAGTGGCTGCGCGTGTATCAGTGGAGAACCTCTTTTGGTGAGACGACGGGACAGTTGCGTGGGAAATTGTGCCCGCTCACACACGCTGTGTTGAAAGTCAGATCTGGAAGTGGGAGAGATCTGTAGGCATTGAATAAGAGTTTCTATTCTATACACCAACCTTTGTCCCCAGCGCAGAAGACAGCTCGTCAGCTGTGGGATCTTCTTTGGCGCAGGCTGCTACGCTGTCATCTCGAAGCTGTGACTGTGCATTTTGTGGAATGCCACTTGCCCAGGTTAGTCTCTGTGCCTACAGAGGGCAAGACCTGTAGTAATGACGATGATGTTAGGCGACGCCTCCCATTACTGTATCCTATTTGTTTATATTTTAAAATATCACTTTTTACGCTGTCTTCTACAACACTTGACATAGCTTTCTTAATAGTACAGTTACCTTTCTGACAACTTCCGGTATAGAGTACGACATGTCCGTCCGAAACAGAAATGCACGTCCGGCTGTGAAGAACGCCCTAAACAGTCTGACTAGCGTAGCCGAAGTACTTCGTCTCCCAGGCGCATAAAAGCGACCCGAAGGTATCCAAAGAACTTCGGTTGTAATATCATAACTCTTATCTTTCTCAAAACTAGTGAAGTTTAATAACCAAAAACGGTATACTCGTAAAGTAACCGCGAGCGACTGTCATACTGTAAACTGGGTTAAATACAATGAAAAGTATGTAAACAATTAATAAGAGAAGTTAGGAGTATTGTCGTCAAACACCCGAATGTGCCAGCCAATTAGAAGCAAGTTCAGTACAATTGGCAGACTCTTCCACGGAAACGGTACATACTCTACCATCTGCTGCTTGTACCTCACTCCATTTTTGTACCATATGCTACTTCACGTGTATCGGCGAGCTTCTAGCAAGATAAAATACAGCTGGTTATGTAGAGTGTGAATTCTGCTCTTTGTGATTGTCGCTTCATCTGTGAATAAAATAATAGCTCCCAATTTGGGCGTCGTAATATATTCTTGAAGGAACCAAAGACAGAACGCTACTCTTGAAAGATAACACAGGTCTCCGACATAAAAATGGTTTCAAATTTATTAAGTGCTTTTTATAGTGTTTTCAAAGCTGATTTCGGGAAGAGCTGTGAAAAAATTCCATCACGTACAGTTATTTCACAAACTGCTTGGCTAGTTGTACCTTTTTCCGATATTTCAGCACTCTAGTGAGCTTGAATTTTGGTGTTTAGGATCTCCACAAACAGTTATTTAGCCGTTTTTATACTAGATGTAAGTAAAATAAGGAGTAATTAGGAGAAACCAGCAGTATTTTCATGTCAGTGCCTGTTTGTCATACTGCCCCTTCCCCCGCCATCACCAAGCAGTGAGCTTCTGCTGTTGTCCTTCAGTTCACAGTACCTCTTCACTCTGTGCTGCTCACGTGTTGTAGTTACTAGTGCTTCATAGTAGTGACTGTTTTCTTGTGTTGTGAAGTTGTTTTATGGACAATGGACAATGCCTACCAGAGGAAGTATAAACTGGCCAGATTGCTGCTGCTATATTTGTGGTAACTATACCGTCAAAAAGCAACAAAGAAACATTTCCGATTTTGTTGAAAAAGTATATTTCGCCTATTTTGGTATAAAGTTAGGCGATAAAGGTAAGCCTTGGGCCCCACACCTAGTTTGTTCAGCGTGTGTTGAAGAACTGGGGCAATGGTTTCAATGTAAAAAGCAGTCCTTACATTTTGGAACACCAATGATTTGGAGGGAACCCAAAAATCATAGTGATGACTGCTATTTTTGTTCTTGCAACATACGAGGTTTCAATTTGAAAAACAAAAAGGATATTTCTTACTCTAACATTCAATCAGCCATTCGCCCTGTTCCTCATGGACCTGAAGTACCAACACCCTCTCCTCCAGATTTTTTGGATGATATAGATGATCACGAGCCATTGGCTCAGTAAGGTGCAGTGCAGAAGACAGAGATTGCTACTATCCTGGCGCAACCGATCCCATTCCATTCTCGCAATCTGAACTGAACGATTTAGTTAGAGACCTAGACCTTTCTACAGAATCGGCAGAGATTCTAGGATCTAGATTGAAAGATAAACATATGTTGGCTCCGGGTACATCCTTTTCTTGGTGTCGATCGAGGGAAAAGGAGTTTGTATCTTTCTTTTCTCAAGAAGGTGACCTGGTGTTTTGCAGTGATGTTCCTCAAACTATGGCAATTTTCAAAATAGAATATGCTCCTGATGAGTGGAGACTTTTTACTGATCCTTCAAAAAGAAGCCTTAAAACAGTACTTCTACACAATGGCAATAAGTATGGTTCTACACCAGTTGGACACTCGGTTTACTTAAAAGAACGTTACGAAAACCTTGAACTGGTTTTACGCAAACTCTGCTATTCAGACCACAAATGGACACTATGTGGTGATATAAAAGTGATTTCAATGCTGCTTGGTCAACAAAGTGGCTATACGAAGTTCCTTTGCTTTCTCTGTGAATGTGACAGTGGAGACAGAAAGCAACACTACATAAAAGAGGCTTGGACCTTGAGAAAAACCAGGTAGGGGTTAAAAATATTGAGAGGAAAAGCCTTGTGGTCACAAAAAGGAGTTACTTCCACCACGTCACATTAAGTTGGGGCTGATGAATTAATTTGTTAAGGCATTGCCAAAAGAAGGGGAACATTTCAGATATATTTGTGGACAGTTTCCTGGTTTATCCGAGCAAAGCTAAAGGAAGGAATCTTTGTCAGACCAGACACTATAAAACTAATGACAGATCCCAACTTCCTGGACAAAACTGAAACAAAAGAAATGGCAGCATGGACATCCTTCAAATTAGTTGTTATCGGTTTGCTAGGAAACAAAAGATGTCCAAACTACAAGACAATCGTCCCGACATGCTCGACAACTTCAAGAATCTGGGCTGTAACGTGAGCATTAAAGTTCATTTTCTCCACTCACGTCTTGACTACTCCCCTGCAAACCTCGAGTTGAAGAGCAGGGCGAAAATGTCACCGAGACATTAAAGAAATGGAATGAAGATATCAAGGAAGATGGAACGTCAACATGATATCGGACTACTGCTGGATGCTAAAAAGAGATGATCCTCAACGAGTCCACAACCGGAAAAGCAATAAAAGAATCTTCGACAGAAAGCGAAAGCGTTATTATAAGGACTTACGAGCTTAAAGAGAAATGGAAGTGCACTGGAAATGTAGTTTCGAACATGATTTATAAATAAAATAAAATTTTATAATTTTAAAAATATGATAAATTGCTTAAATTTTGTTATTATGCCCAAAAATACTCCCTTTTTTGTGAGAAAACCTGACGTGATACAAAAAAATTAATTGCATTTTTGAAATCAGCGCTGAAAAGTACATAAGTCAGTTATCGAATTTCAAACAAATTTCAAAAAATATTTTTTTGCAGATCTGTGTAATCTGATGGAGACAAGGCTTTTACACGCCGCAGATGGCACAGCACGTAAACGTCTCCCGCACGTCACGTGCGGCATAATCCTCTGCAAGACTAACTGCCTTCGGCTGACACCAGACTTTCTCGTCCTTTGGTGTGGTATGTATGGCCGAAACCAGCTGCCTCGTGGACGTGTCGAAGTCCAATATTCACAGAGGCTGCGATAAAGTCCCTCAAACACCTTTCGGTCGAGTAATCAGTGCACTGCGTACATGCACAAGCCACACTATGTGATCAAAAGTATCCGGACATCCCACAAAACATACGTTTTCCATATTAGGTGCATTGTGCTGCCCCCAACTGCCAGGTACAACACATCAGCGACCTCAGCAGTTATCAGACATCGTGAGAGAGCAGAATGGGGCGCTCCGCGGAACACACGGACTTCGAACGTGGTCAGGCGATTGGGTGTCACTTGTGTCAAACGTCTGTACTCCAGATTTCTACACTCCTAAACATCCCTAGATCCACTGTTTCCGATGTGATAGTGAAATGGAAACGTGAAAGGACACGTACAGCACAAAAGTGTACAGGCCGACCTCGTCTGTTGACTGACAGACACCGTCGACAGTTGAAGAGGGGTCTGATGTGTAACAGGCAGACATCTATCCAGACCATCATACAGGAATTCCGAACTGCATCAGGATCCACTTCATGTACTATGACAGTTAGGCGGGAGGTGAGAAAACTTGGATTGCATGGTCGAGCGGCTGCTCATAAGCCACACACCACTGCGGTAAATGCCAAACGATGTCTCGCTTGGTTTAAGGAGCGTAAATGTTGTACGATTGAGCAGTGGGAAAACGTTGTGTGGAAAAATCACGGTACATAATGTGGCGATCCGATGGCAGGGTGTGGGTATGACGAATTCTCGATGAACCTCATCTGCCAGCGTGTGTAGTGCCAACAGTAAAATTCGGAGGTGGTGGTGCTATGTTATAATCGTGTTTTTCATAGATGGGGCGTGCACCCCTTGTTGTTTTGCATGGCACTATCACAGCACAGGCCTATATTGATGTTTTAAGCACATACTTGCTTCCCACTGTTGAAGAGCAAATCGGGGATTGCGATTGTATCTTTCAACACGATCGAGCACCAGTTCATAATGCTCGGCTTGTGGCAGAGTGGTTACACGACAATAAAACATCCCTCTAATGGACTGGCTTCCACAGAGTCCTTAACTGAATCCTATAGAAGAGCTGTAGGAAGTTTTGCAAGGCCAACTTCGTGCCAGGCCTCACCGACGGACGTCGATACCTCTCCTCAGTGCAGCACTCAGTGAAGAATGGGCTGCCATTCCCCAAAAAACCTTCCAGCGCCTGATTGAACGTAAGCCTGCGAGAATGGAAGCTGTGGTCAATGCTAAGGGTGGGCCAACACCATACTGAATTCCAGCATTAACGATGGAGGGTGCCACGAACTTGTGAGTCATTTTCAGCCAGGTGTCCAGGTACTTTTGATCACATAGTGTAAGTGCCTCCAACGCATTGCCACCTTCCAAACCGTACGTGGTTAATTGCATCTTGATGGTGTAAATTTCCAGACTGCAAACCACAATCACAAACGATGTTCCTAGTACTTCGGTGTCTCTTCAGAACAGAGTGCTCATATTAACCACGGATATCTGGACAGCTACGTATGTAACTGGAACTCAGTACATTTCCCCTGCAAGTGCTGAAGAATATTCGGGCCCACATCACATTGACTGGCAGCTTGATTACTTATGTAACACATGTAACCGGCATCGTACATCTTCATCCAGGAAACAGAATTATTCAGGTTGCAGTGCGTAACAGTAACATGCTTAAACAACTCAGTAACTATGCATTTCCGGTGCCACATTGACACAGCCTTCTTTTCTTCTTGTTATGTGACGAATCCATACTTTTACTTTTCCAAGTTTCAGTGCATCGTTGGATCTCGCTCACTTCGAAACTGTCAACCACCAGTGTCTATTTCTTTTGTCTAGGTCGAGGCACGCATAACCATGCGAGAGATAGATGCTACACAGAGGAAAACTGAAGAAACCTTTGGAAAAGGCTACCAGTATGAATATCGGTGTTGACTGGAATACACTCTTCTGGGTGCAGAAGATAATGGGGAACGAAAGGTTATCTACAACTTCTGTTGAAAATAGACTGCAGTTATGCGTTTCGCAACATGAAAGTAATTCAGAGACAGTGGGACAGTTCTGTACCTTATCACCGTTGCTATTCAATCTGTAAAATTAGCAAGCAGTAAAGGAAGCTAGGAGAAATTTTGTGGAAACTGTATTAAATAAAATCCGGGGCAAAAAATCGAAACTCTATGGTTGCTCATGACACAGTAATTCTTTCAGGGATGGCAACGGGTTTGGATGATCGGTTGAATGGAAAGATTTTACAAGACTAAAATAAGTCAAAAGTAAAATAAAGGTAATGCAATCTAGTCAAATTAAATGAGGTGGTATTGACATAATTAGATTAGGAAATGAAGCACAGGATGTAGTAAACTAGTTTACTGCACGTGAAGGAAAAGAAACAAACGACGGCCAGAGTACAGTGGATGTAAAATGCTGACTGCCAACAGAGAGAACGACTTTTACGAAAAAGAGAAATGCTGAAGCTCAAAACAGATAACAAATGAAGAAAATTATAGTGCATCATCACTATAAGAAAGGATACATTCTGAGGCGTCAGCATCAAGCAATAGTCAGTTTGGTAATGGAGGGAAGTGTAGTGGGCTGTGGGGTGTTAGAGGTAGAAACTGGTGAGAGAGACCAAATCGCGACTGCTGTAACCGTGTTCTAATGGTTGCCCTTTCCAGTGCTTATGGAGAGATGAAGAGACTTACATAGAGTAGAATAGCATGGAAAACTGCATCACACCAGTCTTTGGAGTCAAGGCCACAAAAATAGCAACAACAAGATAAAATTGGCAATGGTGCTTCGCACGTAAGTCCAGTATAGCCAAAACAAAATTGATCGAACAAGTGTTCCTGACATTTTTCAACAACCATTTCTCGAAAGAACGCTTGATACCTGTTCTAAACGAGTCCGAAGTCCTGAACAATTTTTCAACTGAACTCCTGGCGTTACAGAAAGGCAACGAGATCACAGCAATGGATAGTTATGCAGGTAGGAATCGAAAGATTGAAAGGGGTCTGTTCTTAGACACCTTACAAGACGTGTACTCGTGCGCTCGTCAATAGGCACTTGTGATCAGTAATAACTTACTAATCTGCTAGTCTGTCTCTGGTAGGAAACAGTATGTTATGTGGATGCAAGTCGTCGTGGGTATAATGGGGGCTCAATCAATAGCGAAGTTCGGCGGGAATTTCGCATTGCGGGACCTAGTGGCCGATAGACGAAGACGCACAGTAGCCATGGGCTTACTGTTGTGATATCAGCGTGTCTGTTCTATTTCTTAATATAGACGCTTGATCCGGTGATAGTGAACTGGGAATGTTAAACTGACTGCGTTCGGGGTTGTGGGGAGGAGGGTGCCAGGTAGCATACCTGTGCTGCCTGTTCTTGATTGTATGTTGAGTGGTTTTCGGTTTACACAGCAGCTAGATTTCTTTCAGCGACATATTTTGCAGTCGAGTTTAACATGGGAAAATAAGATCCTCGTCTGTACACTCAACTTTCGAGATCAATATAAAATTTTTTCAGTTATTGAAGGTTCTAGGACTTATACCATTTCCCTTTCAGTCGCCATAATATCAGGCATTTATACGGGTCCACATGTTGCTAAGGTTGTTTCGACTACACTGCAGAAGTTTTAGTGGGAAACCATTACATGTGCATCATAGAGTTCCGACCTTTGCACATGCGATTTCCAGGTTCTTGGAACCTTGAAGAAAGGCAGCAACGGACATAGATTTGCTTCAGACGAAGAGGTCCACACTTGGGTACGCTCTTAGTTCTGTAAGAGACTACAAACATTTTTGTGTATATTAATGCATACATACATCGATGTGTATACATAAGAGGGTTGTTCGGAAAGTAAGTAACGATCGGTCGCGAAATGGAAAGCACAGTGAAAATCCGATGAAGTTCTGCACAGGTGTGTTGGGCAGTGTCTCTAGTGTGCACGTCGATCACATTACGTCGTCTTTTTAGTTCTGAGCACACATGGAGCACATAAAGATTCCTAGAACAATTGTGTCTCATGCCAAGTATGAGTGCCTGCGGAGAAATTTCGCCTGAAGCTATGCAGCCAACATTACACAACTGTCTTGCGTTTTCTCCTTCAAGACAATTCTCAGCCGCATTCTGCAAGGGCAATGAAGATGCTCCTGTACCGTTTTCAATTGGAGATGTTTGATTACTCACAATAAAGCCGGTAATTGTCTCCCTCTGAGTTTCATCTCTGATCACCTGACCTGCTGGCTATGAAGACAACATTTTGGCACAGACAACGAACTGTAGGCTAGCCTAGAGAATTGGCGGAAAGCACTGGCGGCTGCCTTCTATAACAAGGGTATTGGAACGTTGGTACAACGCTACGACAAACGTCTAAGTCGGATCGGCGACTATGGAGATAAGTAGCAGGAAGTTGTAGCTAACTGTTGCAAATAAAACAGTTTCGATTTTCACTCTGGTTTCCCTTCCGCGACCTATCCTTCCTTACTTTCCGAACAGCCCTCGTATATGTATGTATGCTTATATGTATGTATATATGCTCGTATGTGTGTATGAGTGTAAACCTTCTTTGAATACTAAACATATACACGTACATTGTGTATGTATGTATGTTGTACATGCATATGTATGGATGGGTACATATCTACATATGACATGTATGTGAGTACATGTGTATATGTAAGTATATGAGTAGGTTTGTTTGGATAAGGGGAACTCAAAAGGAAAAAACGGGACAGGTGGAAAACAGAAAGTAAACTGGTTATTAATTCATACAGTTGTAACTCTTTGGACATTTAATTGACTCTTAAACAAGATGGTCAGTGCCTTCATGGAAAAATGATTTCATTCCCAAGCATGAACCATTTGTTGTCACACTGTGACAGCCCAACTTTCAGCTGCAGCATCCAATGGCCCCCCTGGTCATATGATCAAAAGACTGCCTCGTGCACCATATGCAGAGTGGCACCAGTGCTCTTGAGTAGGCACCTCTTGCAGTCGTCGGTCGTGAGAACCTTTCAGACTGCACTGGGTAGTATCTATATCTTTGCAATACGTATACATTTTCGATCTGTGAACCATTCAACTCATCCTTCACCAGGCCGATAAGCTTCTTGGGTTTTGGTGTTATGCCAGAAGGATTATCAGCACCATACTAGACATGTCAAATTCTTCTGGAGTGTACCTAATTACTTCACGTGGCGTGTGGCCGTTTACCCTCAAGATAAAACTGCCCATATCCATATAAAGTAATTTGGGATGAACGAAGCCTGGCTTTGCCGGTGATTCTTACAAATGTCACCCCCAAAATAAGACATTTATGGAGGATCCTGTAGTCCCATTGAGTATCTCTGCTGGTTATCCACCATTGACATCAGTTTTTGGATGGAAACATTTTGTGCAACTATGTGCACTAGTTGCAAAAGGCTGGGAAATGTCACATGTGTGCCTCCGAACCACACACATCACCAGAATCAGCAGCCACAATTCGGATTTCCTTCTCCAATCTAGAAAATCCTCTTTAGATAGCTTCCAGAGCCTTGAAGTGGTAAAGATTGTTGTATGAGATGCATGTAGAGGTTGTTTATATGCAAGCTAAGGATGTAACGTAAATTGTCAGCTGGCCTGTAATCCTCTTCGCTCATTCAGAGTTTATTCGCTTTTGCATAGCTGTGTAAACAACGACAACGTCCCTTGTGAATTCAATGTTTTAAGAAGAACAATACGTCGAGATTGGGCAAATGTTCGATACAGCCACATATTCATCTTAACATTGCAGCCCATGAAAACCCTGGCACTGTGTAATTGACGGTGGATTCAGGGAGTATGTGCCCAGGCATACACACTGAAATTACTCAGAAATGTCTGTGAGCAGGTGTTCATCAGTGTTCAAATACAATTAACCATATTCTCGTAAATCAGAAGTGCCAAACTCCTGCCAAACATTCGCCACATGCTCACTATACCCATTATCCATTACCCATCATTCCCATTATAGCAGTGCCTATTAGTTTACTGTAGAATATGGTTATGTCGGGCAATAAGGTTTCATAAAGTCTCTCCTCTCTATTAAATGTAATTATTCATATGGAAAGACACCTTTCTTCGTCAGAAGCTGAAAGTATGCGTCAACAGGATATGCAGCTCTCATGACATGCATATCATCCTTATGTATTGTCTCATGAAGCTTGTGAAGAGATGATTGAATGAAATGTAGGGAATTCAGGAAGTAGAGTCTTAATTTTTCAATGAGTTACTTGTAAAATGAAATTTAATTCCCTACCCTTCAAAAACTAGCGTGGGTGGATCCATTTCAGGACAGTACACCAGCCTTAATATGGGTGGACCTAACTTTGAGCACTACTGTGGACCTAATGCAGGATGGTTCCACATTCATATGTTACTCTAGTCTTTACGCAGATGGATCAATCATCATCCTGGATGTAATCCATGTGCACTCACCCTGAACAACATCCAACACGTAGTGCTAGTGGATTCACAATAAGACGTTACCACAGACTTTACTGTCTTCGATCCTGATGGTGCCTGGGCCGTGCAGACCCGCATGTAGCTGCCCCATCCATTAGCCCCATTCCTTGTAGCATTCTCTAAGTCCCGCATGGCGCTGAAGGGTATGGTGCACCTGCACTGAAAGTATCTAGAGCCATCCTGGATCATATTTACATAAATACGTGTTGTCTGTCACTTTTAGTGTGATTGCATCTTATCTCCCAAATTTTTGACCTAGTGAATGATGTAAAAGTGCTAATGGAACGGGGGCCAGCTTTTCTTCAGTTATGCAATACAGCCACAGTTAAAGTATAAACTATACAATCAGGTCAAAGCTTGGGATATGCGAACAAGCAGAGTTACGTAGTTTACCAATATGAACAAAAACTAAAACGTTTACTTTGGTTCCTTAAAAGGTAAAGTAAAATAAAGCGGAGTGCAATATCACACAAATCATGTTAGTGGCAAGGAAGATTTCAATGTGACCACAAAATGATATATGTACTAAAAATAAAAATATACAAATAGTTGATCACTATGTGTTGACCTTTTGTCGTATATGCCGCCTTTTACTGCGGCGTATTGTAAAAGTGACACCAATACTTAGGAAATAATGAACAGCTTACTTACTTTTTTCCACCTGTCTCGTCTTCTTTCAACTGCCCCTTATAGACTGCAGATCCAAAGAAACTGGTAAACCTTCCTAATATAGTGACCCGGACTCGACTAACGTCTGGAGTAGTGCTGGAGGGAATGGACGTCATGAAACCTGCAGGGATTTCCATAAATCCGTAAGAGTACAAGGGGGTAGGTATCTCTTCTGAACAGCACGTTGCAAGGCTCAATAATCTTCGTTTCTGGGGAGTTTGGTGGCCAGCGAAAGTGTTTAAACTCATAAGAGTGTTCCTAGAGCAACTCTGTAGCAATTCTGGGCGCGTGGGGTGTCGCATTTTCCTTCTGGAATTTCTCGAGTCCGTCGCAATGCACAATGGACATGAACAGATGCAGGTGATCAGACAGGATGCTTACGTACGTGTCACTTGTAAGGGTCGTGTCGAGACGTATCAGGAGTCCCATATCACTCCAACTGCAATTGTTCCACACCATTACAGAGCCTCCACCAGATTGAACAGTCGCCTGCTCGTGGTCCATGGATTCATGACATTGTCTCCGTACCTGTACACTTCCATCAGCTCGATACAATTTGAAGCGAGAATCGTTAGACCAGGCAACATGTTTCCAGTCACCAACGGACCAATGTCGGTGTTGACGGGCCCAGGCGAGGCGTCAAACTTTGTGTCGTGCAGTCATAGAGGGTACACGAGAAGGCCTTCGACTCCGAAAGCCCATATCAAACATGTTTCGTTGAATGGTTCGCTTGCTGATACTTGTTGATAGCTTAGCAATGAAATCTGTAGCAATCTGCGGAAGGTTTCCAAGTCAGTCACGTTGAACGACTCTCTTCAGTCATCGTTGGTCCCGTTCTTGCAGGATATTTTCCGGCCGCAGCGATGTCGGCGATTTGATGTTTTACTGGATTCCTTATATTCACGGAACACTAATGAAATGGTTGTTCGGGAAAATCCCCACTTCATCGCTACCTCGGAGATGCTGTGTCCCATCGCTCATGCGCGGACTATAACACCACGCTCAGACCCACGTAAATCTTGATAGCCTGCCATTGTCGCAGCAGTAACCGATCCAACAACTGCGCCATACACTTGCTGTCTTATACAGCCGTTGCGACGGCAGCGCCGTATTCTGCCTGTTTACATACCTCTATATTTGAATACGCATGCCAATGCCAGTTTCTTTGGCGCTTCAGTGTATAAAGGATTTTCGAAGACTGCTGAAAATTCATTTCAGTATTTAATTTCTACACTCCTGGAATTGGAAAAAAGAACACATTGACACTGGTGTGTCAGACCCACCATACTTGCTCTGGACACTGCGAGAGGGCTGTATAAGCAATGATCACACGCACGGCCCAGCGGACACACCAGGAACCGCGGTGTTGGCCGTCGAATGGCGCTAGCTGCGCAGCATTTGTGCACCGCCGCCGTCAGTGTCAGACAGTTTGCTGTGGCATACGGAGCTCCATCGCAGTCTTTAACACTGGTAGCATGCCGCGACAGCGTGGACGTGAACCGTATGTGCAGTTGACGGACTTTGAGCGAGGGCGTATAGTGGGCATGCGGGAGGCCGGGTGGACGTACCGCCGAATTGCTCAACACGTGGGGCGTGAGGTCTCCACACTACATCGATGTTGTCGCCAGTGGTCGGCGGAAGGTGCACGTGCCCGTCGACCTGGGACCGGACCGCAGTGACGCACGGATGCACGCCAAGACCGTAGGATCCTACGCAGTGCAGTAGGGGACCGCACCGCCACTTCCCAGCAAATTAGGGACACTGTTGCTCCTGGGGTATCGGCGAGGACCATTCGCAACCTTCTCCATGAAGCTGGGCTACGGTCCCGTACACCGTTAGGCAGTCTTCCGCTCACGCCCCAACATCGTGCAGCCCGCCTCCAGTGGTGTCGCGACAGGCGTGAATGGAGGGACGAATGGAGACGTGTCGTCTTCAGCGATGAGAGTCGCTTCTGCCTTGGTGCCAATGATGGTCGTACGCGTGTTTGGCGCCGTGCAGGTGAGCGCCACAATCAGGACTGCATACGACCTAGGCACACAGGACCAACACCCGGCATCATGGTGTGGGGAGCGATCTCCTACACTGGCCGTACACCTCTGGTGATCGTCGAGGGGACACTGAATAGTGCACGGTACATCCAAACCGTCATCGAACCCATCGTTCTACCATTCCTAGACCGGCAAGGGAACTTGCAGTTCCAACAGGACAATGCACGTCCGCATGTATCCCGTGCCACCCAACGTGTTCTAGAAGGTGTAAGTCAGCTACCCTGGCCAGCAACATCTCCGGATCTGTTGGCGTTTAAAGTTAAAATGTTGCTTTTTATAAGCTGCATTCTGCCTTGTTACATTGCAACTACGCATAAAGATGACGTCCCATGGTGCTGAGCACGGCGAAAGTAGCGAGGGACCAATTGTCGGTGGTCGTGGAATAGGAAACGCAGCCAAATCAACATCATACTTTATTTAGCAGAAACTCATGTAGTAGCCATAGGCGTCATCTTGATGAGAACGTTGGCCCTGGGAGACAGTCCCCACAACACAAGGGGGGGGGGGGGGGTGTTGGCAGTGCACAGCAGTCGACAGGAAGAGTCCCTGCTACGTTGTAGCACGTAGCCGCATCACGATTCCCAATGACAGCAAAGGGCTTAAGTGCTGAAGATCAGAAACGGAACGCGTTTACGTCAAGGAATGCATACATTAGAAACCAAGGCGCTGCTATTACATCAATGCTGTACCGGCTTCCTTCCTTCTGGACGTAATTCGGCGAGTATGGTAAGAGAGAGCGGTGGCGGTGTGGCAGCTATCCTTCATGTCGGCACGTTCTCTTTTACATAAAGTTAGTCGTTACTTAGTATGGTAGTGGAGCGCGCGTTCCAGGTGTTATACAATACCACTGGCAGCATGAAATGACCCATTGTCGCTATCAAGTGGCCTCTAACCAAACTGTGTTTCGTGAGACTGAGGACGGTCTAACACGAAAATTAAATGACAATGTGTATACAATAGCAAATGTGCTCCTTTAGAAGAACAGTGATAACCAGAAAATTTATATGCCGCAATCTATGCTTCGGACGAAAAACATGATGGTCGTTTAATGCGATTAAAATGGCTGTATTCTTGTCCGTTCCACCTAACCCATGATAAGATATATGTCCTCTGTCAAACTAAAACAGGGCACAGAGCAGCGTTACAGTTATATTCCTGCTACAAAACATGCTGTACTTGTGTATTATATCTTGAAATTATGGGCAAATAGCGAGTTGTGTTACTTTCATTCCTGTAACTTTTGCGAAGACTAATGTGATTTATCTATAATTAATCAACACATGGAGAATACGCATAATCACTGCATCCTGTTCTCTTGTACTCTCGTCACAGACTAAGTAATGTGTCGAAAGTGTGTGGATGTCGATGAAATTCTTAAACATTATCTAAATACACTCCTGGAAATTGAAATAAGAACACCGTGAATTCATTGTCCCAGGAAGGGGAAACTTTATTGACACATTCCTGGGGTCAGATACATCACATGATCACACTGACAGAACCACAGGCACATAGACACAGGCAACAGAGCATGCACAATGTCGGCACTAGTACAGTGTATATCCACCTTTCGCAGCAATGCAGGCTGCTATTCTCCCATGGAGACGATCGTAGAGATGCTGGATGTAGTCCTGTGGAACGGCTTGCCATGCCATTTCCACCTGGCGCCTCAGTTGGACCAGCGTTCGTGCTGGACGTGCAGACCGCGTGAGACGACGCTTCATCCAGTCCCAAACATGCTCAATGGGGGACAGATCCGGAGATCTTGCTGGCCAGGGTAGTTCACTTACACCTTCTAGAGCACGTTGGGTGGCACGGGATACATGCGGACGTGCATTGTCCTGTTGGAACAGCAAGTTCCCTTGCCGGTCTAGGAATGGTAGAACGATGGGTTCGATGACGGTTTGGATGTACCGTGCACTATTCAGTGTCCCCTCGACAATCACCAGAGGTGTACGGCCAGTGTAGGAGATCGCTCCCCACACCATGATGCCGGGTGTTGGCCCTGTGTGCCTCAGTCGTATGCAGTCCTGATTGTGGCGCTCACCTGCACGGCGCCAAACACTCATACGACCATCATTGGCACCAAGGCAGAAGCGACTCTCATCGCTAAAGACGACACGTCTCCATTCGTCCCTCCATTCACGCCTGTCGCGACACCACTGGAGGCGGGCTGCACGATGTTGGGGCGTGAGCGGAAGACTGCCTAACGGTGTGCGGGAACGTAGCCCAGCTTCATGGAGACGGTTGCGAATGGTCCTCGCCGATTTCCCAGGAGCAACAGTGTCCCTGATTTGCTAGGAAGTGGCGGTGCGGTCCCCTACGGCACTGCGTAGGATCCTACGGTCTTGGCGTGCATCCGTGCGTCGCTGCGGTCCCGTCCCAGGTCGACGGGCACGTGCACCTTCCACCGACCACTGGCGACAACATCGATGTACTGTGGAGACCTCACGCCCCACGTGTTGAGCAATTCGGCGGTACGTCCACCCGGCCTCCCGCATGCCCACTATACGCCCTCACTCAAAGTCCGTCAACTGCACATACGGTTCACGTCCACGCTGTCGCGGCATGCTACCAGTGTTAAAGACTGCGATGGAGCTCCGTATGCCACGGCAAACTGGCTGACACTGACGGCGGCGGTGCACAAATGCTGCGCAGCTAGCGCCATTCGACGGCCAACACGGCGGTTCCTGGTGTGTCCGCTGTGCCGTGCGTGTGATCATTGCTTGTACAGCCCTCTCGCAGTGTCCGGAGCAAGTATGGTGGGTCTGACACACCGGTGTCAATGTGTTCTTTTTTCCATTTGTAGCAGAGCATAACTGAGGATTCAATCCATGTAAACACAACCCGCACTATAATTGAGTCTCCACCAGCCTGCACAATGACTTGTTGACAACTTGGGTCCATGGCTACGTGGGGTCTGCGACACATTCGAACGCTACCATCAGCTCTTCTCAGCTGAAATCGGGACTCAGCTGAGCAGCCACGGGTTTTGGTAGTCGAGGGTCCAACCGACATGGTCACGAGCCCAGGAGAGGCGCGGCAGGTGACGTCGTACTGTCAGCAAAGGCACTCGCGTCGGCCATCTGGTGCCATAGTGCACTAACGCCAAATTTCGAGGCACTGCCCAAACGGGAACGTTCGTCATAAGTCCCTTATTGATTTCTGCTGTTGCTTCACCCAGTGCTGCTTGTCTGTAAGCACTGACAACTATGTGCAAACACCACTGCTCTCTGTCGACAAGTGAAGGCCGTTAATCATAGTGATAGGTCACCATCATCATCATCATCATCATCATCATCATCATCATCATCAGGATCATAATCATCACCATCATCTTGGACGGTTTCCAGCCTTTGGCCGGGTCTGTATGGAACATAGGCATCTCCATCACCTTCTGCCTTGCTACCATCTCTCCGTCTTCACCTTCTTCCAGTCTTCTCCTTTCTTCTGGACGCATTCCTCTACTCCTTTCAGTCATCTGTCTCTCGGTCTTCCTCTTAGTCTCCTTCCTTCGAGTTTCACCTCGTGTATCCTCTTGGGTATCCTCTTTCCCTCCATTCTCTTAACGTGTCCTCACCATTTCAGCCTTGATTTCTCTATCTCCTCCTGTAATGTTTCCACCTTCATTAACTCTCTCATCCTCTCATTTCTTCACCTGTCTATCTTCGTCACTCCAATACTGTTTCTCAAGAATTTTATCTCACTACCTTGTACTTGGCTTTTTCTCTTCCTTTCATAGCCCACGTTTCTTTTGCATATGCCAGGGTCTGGACATAGCATGACTGGTATATAGCCTTTTTATTGATTTGGGGTACATCCGTGTCCGTATCAGACTTCTGAGACTCTTCCGAAATGCTTCTGCTTTTCTTCCCCGCTCGTTTATTTCTCTATCGTCTTTTCCATCTTCCTCTATCAGGCTTCCTAGGTATTTGAAACTCTCTCCTCCATCGATCCCCACCAATTGTTATTCCAGTAGTTCCTCTCTCCTTTTTTCTTGTTGTTATAATCATCTCACTCTTACAAATACTAAATTTCATCCCATATTCTTGTACTGTTCGTTCCCATACGTCCGACTGCTCTTGTACTTCCTCCTCCTTATTCCCCAAATCATCAGATCATCTGCAATCACCATAGCTTTCATCTTCCTTTCACCAATTATTTGTGCTACTGTACTCATTATATCATCCATCACTACAATGAAGAGTAGTGGTGAAAGTGCACTTCCCTGCCTCAAGCCATTCTTCTGTTCAATCAAAGCTGATCTCTCTCCTCCCACTTTCACACAGTTCACACTTCCATGGTACTTTTCCCTTATCCTCCAAATAATCTTGTTTTGCTACTCTTCTGTTCTCCAGGGCTTTCCACACTTTGCTTCTACGTACACTATCATAAGTTTTTTCAATGTCCAGGAGGGCATTAGTTGATCTATTCCATATTCATTGTGTTGTTCCTGCAGTTGTCTTACAGAAAAAATTAGATCCACCATAGACCTTCCCGTTCTGAACCCATGTTGCTCATCTCTCATTCTTCCTTCAAATTCTGCCCGCATTCGTGCTTCCAAAATTTTCTAAAATATCTTTGCACAATGACTAATCAATGTTATCCTCCGATAGTTCTTGCACTCTTTTCCATTTCCCTTCTTAAAGATCGGGACAATTATTACCTTCTTCCAGTCTTCTGGGATCATCTTCTGTCTCCACACAATTTTCATCACTAGATATAGCATTTGTATCCCCACCTCTCCTGCTGCTCTCACCATCACTCCACTTAGCTCATCCAGACCTGGGGACTTCCCTCACTTCATCTTGCCTAATGCCTCTTCCACTTCTCATCATCTAAGGTCTTTTTCTATTTGTTGAGTCTCCTCTTTCTTCTCCTCATCTTGTTCCTACTCATGCAGGTCTCCACTTGGGTTCAGGTATGCGGTACTTCAAAATACTCTTTCCACATATTCTTGAGTCCCTCCTTATTCTGTATTGTCCACTTTTGTTCACCATTCGAGCACAATCTTTCGTGCCGTTCTTCCTCTTACTTTTATCATCCCATATAACACTTTTTTCAACCTTCACTATCCTCCACCATCATTCTGGTCCACTATTCCATCCACATTGTTGTTTCCTCCGCTACCACTCTATTTGCTTCTTTCTTTCTTGTCTGATACTCTTCTCTTGTCTCTACTGTTCTCTTCTGGAATCATGTCCACAGCTCGTTGTCTTGAGGTAGCATTCTCGCTTCCCACGCACGGGGTCCTGGCTTCGATTCCCAGTGAGGTCAGGTATTTTTCCCTGCCTCGAGATGACTGGGCGTTGTTGTGCCGTCTTCATCATCATCATTCATCCCCATTACGGTCGGAGGAAGGCAATGGCAAACCACCTCCACTAGGACCTTGCCTAGTCGGCGGTGCAGGTCTCCCGCATAATTCCCAACGCTCCTCGGATTATGGGACCTCGTCATCATCCAGAACCATACCCTGAAGCCTCTATTGTTCTTTTGTACTATATCCTTTCTTATCATTCCACCAGGGTGTTTCTTTCCATCTCTTTTTGGTGCTTGTCCTCCCACATATTGCTTTCGCCATACTTACTAATGTTTCCTTAAATCTACCCCATTCCTCTTCTGCCGTTATTGCTTCGTCTTTTGGGATGCCTTCCTTTACTGTTTGTAGGTACCGTAGCATGCTTTCTTCCTCCTTCAGCTTCTATAACCTTATACGTCTTTCCAGGTTTTCTGTCCCTTATTATGCTTAGTTCCTCTCAGGTTCATTATCAGCAAACTGTGTTAGCTATGTGAGGCCTGTGATGGTATTATCTTATTGTCAATGATGTTCCCATTCATCTCACTATCGTGCAGGAAGTAGTCAACTATCGACTTCGTCTTTAAGTCTTGACTGTACCAGGTAATCTTCTGCCTCTTTCTTTAGCTGAGCCAAGAGTTCCCAATTAGCAAGCTATTTCTTTGACAGAACTCCAATAGTCTTTCACCTTCCTCATTTCGGCAGCCCAAACTCTCTGGTCCAAGCACACTTTCGCAGCCTTGTCTTTCTCTTCCAACGTGTGCATTAAAATTTTCCCATTACTATCATATTCTTCGTTCCCAACTGTTTCTTCATTTCCTCTTCAAACTCTTGCTTCTCCTCAGAAGTGCAACCCACCTGTGACGCATACACTTGTATTACCTCTATGGTCGTCCCCTTGAGTGATATTTTGGTCTTCATCACCCTATCACTTACTCTTCACTACCTCTTTTAATCCATCTCTTACTACTATTCCGACTCTATTTCTCCTTCCCTCTTCATTTCCACTTCAGTACAGCCGGTAGTCTTTCCTCAGTTTTCTCCTTCTTTCTCCTTTCCATCTCGTTCCAGCTAACCCCAATAGGTCTAACATCCTTCTTTCCATCATGTCCACCATCTCCTCCACCTTTCCAGTCAACATTCGTATATGTAATGTTCCAAATCGTATTCCTTGTTTATAGCCGGCCGGAGTGGCCAAACGGTCCTAGGCGCTTCAGTACTTTCAAAACTACGCTCCAGTCGCGTTCGTGTGGTGCTGGTTGCTAAAGTACGAGGATATAAAACAGGTTTGCTGTAAACATACAAGCGTTGGTCGCCTTTGGGGCTGGGCGTGATGAGTTGATATTAGTCAAGAAGGCCTTTAAGGACACAAAGACGCCATTATCAACACCTCACTGAGTTTGACGAGATTGTGCAACAGGGCTCCGACAAGCTGGGTGTACCATCTGCGATACTGGAGAAGAACGTGGCAGCGATGTAATCACTGAACACAAACGCTGGCATCGGTGGTCATGAGGATGTACTGTCGCAAGAAGGCCGCGCTTGGGACAAATGGTTCAAATGGCTCTGAGCACTGTGGGACTTAACTTCTGAGGTCATCAGTCCCCTAGAACTTAGAACTACCTAAACCTAACCAACCTAAGGACATCACACACTTCCACGCCCGAGGCAGGATTAGAACCTGTGACCATAGCGGTCGCGCAGTTCCAGACTGTAGCGCCTAGAACCACTCGGCCACCCCGGCTGGCTTTGGCTTGGGACAACCACCTGGCGAGAGGGAAGACGATCGTGTTCGGCATGTGGCTCTGGTGCGCGGTACTACATCTCCAGCAGACATTTGAGCAACATTTTGCACCTCAGTATACGGCAAGAAAGGAAGAATGAATTGATTGTTGGTGTTATTAACGATCATCCTCCTTTACCTCCTCTGCATTACTGCAGATGACGTATAGCTGAACACATTTGTTCTGTGCATGCAGTACACGTGAGGCGCCTAGTTGTTTCCACTGCACTGTGTGGAATACGAAGGTTCTGTTATAGTTCACTAACCTTATGTCTTCAAATTGATGTCCCCAGCCCAGAAAACAGCACGCTGGTCGTAGGTTCTGTATCTTGATGATGAAACTGACTTTTAGCGAAATTCTGTTCTGAAATAATGTATCACTTCTTTCGGATGCCACTCGCGTATTTTTATATAGCCACACGAGAAGACTACATGATCTTAATACAACACCTTCTGATACAGCAAAGTACATGATCAAACACAATGTTTACGAAAACGAATCTTTACACTATTTGTGCCACATGTCTCTGCCTTATGACTACCGGAGTGAATCTTTTATTACTGAATACTGTCAAACACATTCTTGCACAGTCAACATGACTGTACATCTCGACTGCCTAATCCAGAGTGACGAACAGGAACTTAAATAAATATTGGAAACACATCCTATGACAGACAACGTGTCTCTTCTTCTCGACTGCCCAATCCAGAGTGACGAACAGCCCGAAACACTTCGTGCGCCATACCAGAAAAGGCGTGACCCGAACGCTTCCGAAGTGCTTCGTCTGCTGTATAGTCAGTCTTTGTTTTTGATTTAAATTGTTTTTAATAGTTCTAAGATGACTGATTGATAGTCACCTGTTGAGAGATATTTATATTAAAAAGTGAAGTCATTCCAATGATTAGTTTAACTAATAATAATAACTATACTTTGACGTTTTGTCGCCCATGCTCCGAACACAACAGCCAGTCACAGAGCAGTAGCATTATGCAGGCGGTCTTTCTCACGGGAATGGTACCGAATCTAACATCTGCCACAGGTACCTCACACCACATTTAGTCATATATACACTTCTTGTATCTCCACTGCTCTGGGAATATGATGGCTGACTAAGCCAGAAATATTACAAGTGCACAACTAACTGTTAAAAATCGGTTAATTCAAGGACAACTCCCGGTAAGACGCTCTGTAGACTGCATTCCACAGATCCCAAACCACCACCCCCATCTGTCACGTCAGTGCTATCTAGCGAGGGTTCATTGGAGGGCAGGGTAAAGGACTGTTGTGTTTTCTGATGAAAGCTGGTACTGCCTCGGTACCAGTGATGGCCGTATGTTGGTTAGGAGTCCAGTTGAGGCCCTGCAACAAATTTTCAAGTGAGACAAACTGGCGTTATGATTTCGTATAGCAGCAGGAACATTCTCGTGGTTATCCCACGCGCACTAACTGCAAATTCTCATACGAATTCGGTGATTAGACCTCTTGTACTGCCATTCATGAACAATGTTCCAGGAGGTGACTTACAACGGGATAACGCTCGCCTACATACCGCTGTTGTAATCCAACATGCTCTACAAAGAGTCGACGTGTTGCCTTGGCCTGCTGGATACCAGATTTGTCTCCAGTGGAGCAGATATAGGACATTATCAGTCGACAACTCCAGTATCATCAACAAACAGCGTTAACCGTCCCCACAACGACCGACTGAGTGCGGCATGCATGGATCTCTATCCCACAGACTGGTACCTAGTACTTCTACAATACTATGGATGTACGTTTGTGTGTATCCATCCAACGTTGTCGTGGTTACACCAGTTATTAATATACCTTCTTAATAGGATATCTCGCGCTTACATGAAACTATATTCTCACAATGTTACATAGACAAATGTATTCCCAAAATTTCGGTTAAATTACGTTTCTTCTTTCTGGTGTTACGATTTCCTTATCCGTCAGTGTATTTACATGAAAGAGGTATATGTCTGAGAAATTTTGGCCTCTTGTAAAGATTTGCGTAATTTACGAGTGTTTTGATTAACCTATTTCGTAATACACTACTGGCCATTAAAATTGCTACACCAAGAAGAAATGCAGATGATAGACGGGTATTCATTGCACAAATATATTATATTAGGACTGAACTGTGATTACATTTTCACGTAGTTTGGGTGCACAGATCCTGAGAAATCAGTACCTCTGGCCGTAATAACGGCCTTGATACGCCTGGGCATTGAGTCAGACAGAGCTTGGATGGCGTGTACAGGTACAGCTGCCTATGCAGCTTCAACACGATACCACAGTTCATCAAGAGTAGTGACTGGCGTATTATGACGAGCCAGTTGCTCGGCCACCATTGACCAGACGTTTTCAGTTGGTGAGAGATCTGGAGAATGTGCTGGCCACGGCAGCAGACGAACATTTTCTGTATCCAGAAAGGCCCGTACAGGACCTGCAACATGCGGTCGTGCATTATCCTGCTGAAATGTAGGGTTTCGCAGAGATCGAACGAAGGGTAGAGCCACAGGTCGTAGCACATCTGAAATGTAACGTCGACTGTTCAAAGTGCCGTCAATGTGAACAAGAGGTGACAGAGACGTGTAACCAATGGCACCCCATACCATCACGCCGGCTGATACGCCAGTATGGCGATGAGGAATACACACTTCCAATGTGCGTTCACCGCGATGTCGCCACACACTGATGCGACCATCATGATGCTGTAAACAGAACCTGGATTCATCCGAAAAAATGACGTTTTGCCATTCGTGCACCCAGGTTCGTTGTTGACTACATCATCGCAGGCGCTCCTATCTGTGATGCAGCGTCAGGGGTAACTGCAGACGTGGTCTCCGAGCTGACAGTCCATGCTGCTGCAAACGTCGTCGAACTGTTCGTGCAAATGGCTGCTGTCTTGCAAACGTCCCCATCTGTTGACCCAGGCATCGAGACGTGGCTGCACGATCCGTTACAGCCACGCGGATAAGTTGCCTGTCATCTCGACTGCTAGTGATACGAGTCCGTTGGGATCCAACATGGCGTTCCGTATTACCTTCCTGAACGCACCGATTCCATATTCTGCTAACAGTCTTTGGATCTCTTCCAAAGCGAGCAGCAATGTCGCGATACCATAAACCACAATCGCGATAGGCTACAATCCGACCTTTATCAAAGTCTGAAACGTGACAGTACGCATTTCTCCTCCTTACACGAGGCATCACAACAACGTTTCACCAGGCAACGTCTGTCGACTGCTGGTTGTGGATGAGAAATCGATTGGAAACTTTCCTCGTGTCAGCACGTTGTAGGTGTCGCCACCGGCGCCACTCTTGTGTGAATGCTCTGTAAAGCTAATCATTTGCATATCCCAGCATCTTCTTCCTGTCGGCTAAATTTCGCGTCTGTAGCACGTCATCTTCGTGGTGTAGCAATTTTAATGGCCAGTAGTGTAAATCGGCGTTTGTGATTATAGTTGCTGTAAGTAAGTAACATATCGAGTCACATTAGTTATTTCCTTTAGTAGGAGCGTATATTGCCTGCACCTGTCGTAAATTAATGCTAGTGTCGTATTTTGTTAGTGATCACATCTCGGAAAACGTATTACAGAAACAGCAAAACCTGTACCATTTTTCTGTTATTGTCAGATACATCTCCTTTTCGGCTGTAGATCACTTTCAGTTGCAAAATACTACTGGTAATACTTGTAGTATATGTGAATCATAAATTAAAAGAGAATCCGCGAGCTTAGTATAAAGTTAGTTATTTACTCTCCTGTAGACTACAGTAGACGGCCAGAGTGGCCGAGCGGTTCTATGCGCTAAAGTCTGGAGCCGCGCGACCGCTACGGTCGCAGGTTCGAATACTTCCTCGGGCATGGATGTGAGTGATGTCCTTAGGTTAGTTAGGTTTAAGTAGTTCTAAGTTCTAGAAGACTGATGACCTCAGAAGTTATGTCCCATAGTGCTCAGAGCCATGGGAACTATTTTTTGTAGACTACAGCACTAGGCACGTTATTTGTTTACCATTGTGTGAAAAATTGTACGAGACGTAGTGCATCACTACTGCGTTTGCTCTCCTCGGGCGGGGCATTAGTTGGTTTCTAATAGTAGGCAGCTTGAAATCGCTCGGATTTCTTTCAATGGTTTGGAAGCTGCTGCAGTCTGGTGCGTTGGGAGGCTGGCAAGAGTTATGTAACAGAGATACCGAAGGTATCTTAAATACTGTCCTGTCCTGAGGATATTGTCTCCTCTACAGAAAATACAAGACTTATCGCTACTTTTGGAAGCCGCCTCAGTCGTGTGTCTCGGCGAGCTGCACATGTGAGACACAGACTCGGGAGAACCCGGGATGTTGCAGCCTTACTGTTAATCAACAGGTTCGAGGTGCTGTTTTCCAGTGAAACCGAATACGAGCCTATAAGACTTGCATCATCTGCTCGGAGACCTGCTGCATCCTCTATCAAGGGGGTCGTACACAAAAAGGGAGGCGTCTATCAATTGTCGGCAGTTCTACTGTACGGCAAAGAGATATACCTTAGGAAAACAGAAGCAAAAGATGGGAAGATATACCAGGTACACTCAGTCTGTATGCGTTGAGGCCTCATTCAGCATGTTAAAGAATCTGTTACGGCAGCCACTGGAGGAACAGGGTGCGACCAACTAGAAATTGTGGTGCATGTTCGAACAATGCGTGTCATGTGGGCTCTGAGGTCCTACTTGGATCATTCCGACGAGTAAAACAGAAGGTTATGTGTACCACCATTTTTCAAGGAGATTCAACGAAGCCCACGATCTGCAGCATTGCCCTCAGAACAGATCGTGGCCCCTGATTCTAAGTCGAGTGGAAGGCGTTGAACCAGAGACTCCGAAGGTTCTGTGACAAGCCAGCCGATGTAGCCGAGCGGTTCTAGGCGCTTCAGTCTGGAACCGCGCTACCACTACGGTCGCAGGTTCGAATCATGCAACAGGCATGGAAGTTAGGTTTAAGTAGTTCTAAGCTCTAGGGGATTGATGACCTCAGATGTTAAGTCCCATAGTACTCAGAGCCATTTTCTGTGACAAGCTAAGCTATGTCTTCTTAGACTTGCGCCTCAGAGTTGAGAATCGTAGGGTCCCTCTAAAAGGGTAGGTGTTTGCCACACATCAGAGGTGGCTGACTGTGTGTGGGGTGCACTGAAGAGTTTCGTAGATTAGGCGACTTAACTGAGAATAGCAAAGCAAAGCCAGAAATGCTTAACTCTGTTTTCAAACGTTCCTTTACAAACGAAAACCTAGAAGTATTGCCATATTTAATTATCGTACCACTGAAAAGATGAGTGAAAATGATATTAGTGTCAGAAGCATTGAGAAAAGCTGAAATCGTTAAAATTGAACAAAACCCCAGGGCCCTACGGAATCCCTGTCATATTCCGTACCCAGTTTGCCGGTAACTATAATCGAACAAAAAACAGTGACCAGTAGCTGGAAGAAATAACAGGTCACACGTGTCTGCAAAAATGGTAGCAGAAATGATCCACAAAGCTACCGTCCAGTATCCTTGACATACATTTGTTGTAGAATCTCAAAACGTATTCTGAGCTCGATCGTAATGAGATATCTCAAACAGAACTACCTGTTCCATGAAAATCAACACCAATTTCGAAAACACATCATAAGAAACCCTCTCACACCTTTCTGTCATGACATCCTGAAAGCCATGGATCGAGAAAGTCAGGTACGTGTAGTATTTCTCGATTTCGGAAAAAAAATATTTGACTCAGTACGACATCCACGCTTATTATCAAAAGTTCGGTCGTATGGGGTATCAGGCAGAATTTGTGACTGGATTGAGGATTTTTTAAGAGGGAGGGTGCAGTGTGTTATCTTGGACGGAGTGTCATTGACAGATGTTGAAGTGACTTCTGGTGTACTCCAGGGAAGTGTGTAGCGTCCCCTGCTGTTCATGTTTTATATTAATGAACTTGCTGACAACATTAATAGGAACCTCAGCTCTTTCGCAGACCATGCAGTTATCTAAAGTGAAATACTGTCTGAACGAAGCTGCACAAATATTCAGTCCGACCGTGATAAGATTTCAGAATGGTGCAGATATTGTCAGCTTGCTTACAACGTCGAAGAAATGTAGAACTGTGTACGAAACAAGAAAACGAAGTATCCTATGAATATAATGCCAGTGGGACAAAGCTGCAAACGGTAATCTCATACAAATATCTCGGTGCAACACTAAGTATGGGCATGAAATGGAAAGACGTATGCTCAGTCTAGGATAAAGTAGGTAGCAGGCTCCGGTTTCGTTGGTAGAATATTGGGGAGATCGCTTACAAGTCACTCGTGCAACCAACCTTCGAATATTGCTAAAGTGTTAGGGACTCGTACCAAATGCAGAAAAGTACGACACGTATGAGTCCATGCTTATTTGACCCACTGAGACCTTAGCATTTCATACAGTGCTAGATAACAAGCAGGAGCGACATTTAACAGCTCGATCGCTCGTTTATTCGTGGAGTATTAAGAGATAAAGGCATTCTCAGTAAGCGAGCGATTAGCCAATATGGCTGTCGTCTGTGATCCGACGTATCAAGATGTACTCGTAGAGCGCCGATGTATACTGGCAATATCTGGAAGCGTTGTTACAGTTTCGTCGTTACGATGAAGAGGGACGTAATAAAGAAAAACTGTCGATTGCACGATGGTCTTGTACCGATGTGGATCATTACAAGAGGAGACTGTAATCGTGTTTCCCGGAACACACCGTCACACCGCGAACACGACTCCGGCCTTGTGCTGCTAAACCATCAGCCGCTAAACTTCGCCCGACACAACGGAGCGATGCGGCTCGTAAACAGACGACGTCATAATTCCGGTCGTAAGCCGATCGGGTTTTCCCAGAAGCGAGGCGGCAGGGAGTTTGCGGCCAAGTTATTGTGGAAGCGTTGGGGAAGGGGGGGGGGGGGGGGGAGCGCCTTCCACACGCCTGGCGTGTTTACCGCCGGCTGCTCTGGCTCGGTGACACGGGACGTCAGCCGTGGCGTGTCTTTGATCCGGTAATTACACGCCCGGCCGCTGGCGGCGCCACCTGAGAGCCGGGGCTTCCCCCATGGCGCTCCTGTAACTAGATAGTGCGGGTGTATTTGTCAGCTCATTTCACGCTTCCCGCAAGGAAAGGTGGATGTAAAGCAGCAGATGGGGTGGGCGCTTGAGTGTAGCGAGGATAGGCACGTATTTTATCCGACGAATACAACTGTGGGCCCAGCTATTGCGAAACTTTCAATTCGTCTCGTTACATTGAAACTCACTTCATAGGAGGCTCCATCTACCACAGGCCATCCAACACACATCCAAACCATATCGGACAAAATAAATTAGTCAGAACCAGGAGACATCACCCAAATACCATATCGTATTGCCATGCAAGAGAACAAGAAAAGTGCGTGTTGTTTTTGATTTGGTACGAGAGAATTCATGAGGATACCGGACAGAAAAGTATTCTCCCCCAGAAGACATCAGTCTGAAACTTTTTTGTGGCCTTGATAAGGGCCTTAATTTGAGCGAGCGACAGAATTCACAAGTTGCTTCAGGTATGCCATATCCAGCAGAAGCTATTCATTAATGATTAGGTAACATAGAGCTATCGTACTGAGCGAATGTTGATTCTTACATTTCACTCGCTTTTACAAATGGTCCCAGACATGTTCTGTGGGATGTAAATCTGATGATTTTGTGGGTACATGAATACTGCTTTCAATGATACGTGAGACCATATAGAAACTGTGAAATTTGTGAACAGTGTTTCTGGAAACTACCTGTTCTGTCACTGCTTGACTCATCCCGAGAACACTCGCTTGCTTTACACGCTCCGTAAGCCCAGTGAGATGATATGCCGCCCTGTTTGAACGCTGTCAATGCCGCCACGCAAATAACCAGCAATCTAAACAAGATAATTTATTGTCGGAAAAAAGGCAAGAGCGTATCCAATTGTCAACATAACGTTCTATGGTACACCCTCTTACATTCGCGTACTGCACTGCTTAAAGCCGATGTAAGGTCTAAAACCTTGTAACTGTAAAGTCACATATCACCTTGCTAGTCTAATTAAATTTCATAGCTGTATTTCATTAACATTGCTTGGGGGAAATACATAGTTAATGACTCCTAGAGTAAGATTCTTGAATTTATCTTCCCTGAGGCAAGCCAGAGCCAATGCAGTGCAAACAGCGTGGTCGGCCTTGGCGCTGTGAACATGAGGCAGTTTACAATCCCCTGTAGGGCTGTGAGTTTGCAGAACTGCTTTGCCAAAAAGTTGCCAGATTCCGATGTCAACACGTCAGCACGAGGCCTTGAAATTAGAGCTTAGCAACTGTACTTTCCTTTAGTACCCCTGGCCTGATGAAATTACGCGTCGTGTAGGCTGGTGCGAACATGCGAAGCCGTCGTTTGGCGGTCTCCAGTGTAGGGAAATTTCTCGAGTTTCCCAGCACGAATGTTGTCAGCAAATCATATTGGTCAGCGACAACAGTGCTGTGGCACAAATGTTTGAGCCAGTGATTGGTGACACAGCACATATTGTGTGTATCAACCTCTGGTTACTTAAATGAGATACAATAAGTGATGGTGTAGGCCTCCTCCTGCGTTTGTGTGCATCCAGGGAAATTATTCCTCGTCACTTTTACGAAAGTCGTTAATAATCTCCTTCAAATCACCTGGTTTTGGGAGCAGATAAGACGAAGAGACGGTGTGGAGACGTGTATGTGAGGCCATCCAGGGAGAGAGGCGCCCGACCGCGGCACGGCCCAACCTTGCTGAGTCTTTAAGTCGCTTTTCAGCGTTAGCGCAACTTTTACTCTGAGCATCCATAATCTGTGAGGTCTATTCTCGAACTTGTGTTCCTTCTTCAGTGATTTCACTCATTTGGATTTTCGATTCGCTTTTTACTTGAGTGTGCGAGCTACACAAAATTAGAGAGCCCATCCCCACTCTGTAGCAATATATCATATAGCCTGAGGTACCTGTGAGTTAGTAACAGGACATCCTGTACCCATGAAGCTTCACCAAAATTGTAATTTGTAGTGTTTGGCGTACGTCGACGTGTATTTCTTTGGGGCACTGATTTTTTTAAACTCATTTTGGAATACATTAGTTCCTTTACCTACAAGTTGTTGTTGTTGTTGTGGTCTTCACTCCAGAGACTGGTTTGATGCAGCTCTCCATGCTGCTCTATCCTGTGCAAGCTTCTTCATTTCCCAGTACCTACTGTAACCTACATCCTTCTGAATCTGCTTAGTGTATCCATCTCTTGGACTCCCTCTACAATTTTTACCCTCCATGCTGCACTCCAATAATAAATTGGTGACCCCTTGATGCCTCAGAACATGTCCTACCAACCGATCCCTTCTTCCAGTCAAGTAGTGGAACAAATTACTCTTCTCCCCAATTCTATTCAGTATTTCCTCATTAGTTATCTGATCTACGCATCTAATCTTCAGCATTCTTCTGTATCATCACATTTCGAAAGCTTCTATTCTCTTCTTGTACAGACTATTTGTCGTCCATGTTCCACTTCCATACATGGCTACACTCCATAAAAATTCTTTCAGAAACGGCTTCTTGACGCTTAAATCTATAGTCGATGTTAATAAATTTCTCTTCTTCAGAAACGCTTTCCTTGCCATTGCCAGTCTAAATTTTATATCCTCTCTACTTCGGCCATCATCAGTTATTTTGCTCCTCAAATAGCAAAACTTATCTACTACTGTAAGTGTCTCATTTCATAATTTCATTCCCTCAGCATCAACCGACTTAATTTTGGCTACATTCCATTATCCTCGTTTTTCTTTTCTTGATATTCATCTTATATCCTCCTTTCAAGACACTGTCCATTCCGTTCAACTGCTCTTCCAAGTCCTTTGCTGTCTCTGACAGAATTGCACTGTCATCGACGAACCTCAAAATTTAACTTCTTCCACATGGACTTTAATTTCTACTCGGAATTTTTCTTTTGTTTCCTTTAATGCTTGCTCAATATACAGACTGAATGACATCGAGGATAAGCTACAACCTAGTCTCACTCCCTTCCCAACCACTGCTTCCCTTTCACTCAACAGCACCCCTTTCACTGAACTTTTATAACTGCCATCTGGTTTCCGTACAAGTTGTAAATAGCCTTTCGCTCCCTGAATTTAACCCCTGCTACCTTCAGAATTTGAAAGAGAGTATTTCAGTCTACATTGTCAAAAGCTTTCTCTAAGTCTACAAATGCTAGAAATGTAGGTTTAATCTATTTTGTAAGATAAATCGACGGGTCAGTATTGCCTTACGTGTTCCAATATTTCTACGGAGTCCAAACAGATCTTCCCGGAGGTCAGCTTTACCAATTTTTCCAGTCTTGTGTAAAGAATTCGCGTTAGTATTTTGCAGCCGTGACTTATTAAACTGACAGTTCGGTAATTTTCACATCTGTCAACACCTGCTTTCTTTGGGATTCGAATTATTGTACTCTTCTCGATGTCTAAGGGTATTTCGCCTGTCTCATACATCTTGCTCATCAGATGGTACAGTTTTGTCAGGACTGGCTCTCGCAAGGCCGTCAGTAGTTCTAATGGAATGTTGTCTACTCCCGGGGCCTTGTTTCGTCCCAGGTCTTTCAGTGCTCTGTCAAACTCTTCACGCAGTATCATATCTCTCATTTCATCTTCATCTACATCCTCTTCCATTTTCATAATATTGCCTTCAAACGCCCTTGTATAGACCCTCTATATATTCCTTCCACCTTTCTGTCTTCCCTTCTTTGCTTAGAACTGAGTTTCCATCTGAGCTCTTGATATTCATACAAGTGGTTCTCCTTTCTCCAAAGGTCTCTTTAATTTTCCTGTAGGCAGTATCTGTCTTACCCCTAGTGAGATATGCCTCTACGTCCTTAAATTAGTCCTCTAGCCATCCCTACTTAGCCATTTTGCACTTCCTGTCGATCTCATTTTTGAGACGTTTGTATTCCTTTTTCCTGCTTCATTTACTGCATTTTTATATTTTCTCGTTTCATTAATTAAATTCAATATTTCTTCTGTTATCCAAGGATTTCTACTAGCCCTCGTCTTTCGACCTACTTGATCCTCTGTTACCTTCACTATTTCATCCCTCAAAGCTACGAATTCTTGTTCTACTGTATTTCTTTCGCCCGTACCTGTTAATCGTTCCCTTATGCTCTCCTTGAAACTCTCTACAACCTCTGGTTAAGTCTGTTTATCTAGGTCCCATCTCATTAAATTTCCACCTTTTTGCAATTTCTTCAGTTTTAATCTACAGTTCATAACAAATAGATTGTGCTTAGTTTCCACATCTGCCCCTGTAAATGTCTTACAATTTAAAACCTGGTTCCTAAATCTCTGTCTTACCATTATATAATCCATCTGACACCTTCCAGTATCTCCAGGCCTCTTCCATGTATAGAGCCTTCTTTCATGATTCTTGAACCAAGTGTTAGCTATGATTAACTTATGCTCTGTGCAAAATTTTACCAGGCGGCTTCCTCTTTCATTTCTTACCCCATTCCATATTCACCTAATATGTTTCCTTCTTTTCCTTTTCCTACTATCGAACTCCAGTCACCCATTACTATTAAATTTTCGTCTCCATTCACTATGTGAATAATTATTTTATCTCATCATACATTTCATCAATCTATTCGTCATCTGCTGAGCTAGTTGGCATATAAACTTGTACTACTGTGGCGGGCGTGGGCTTCGTGTCTACCTTGGCCACAATAAGTCGTTCAGTATGCTGTTTGTAGTAGCTTACCCGCACTCCTAGTTTTTATTCATTATTAAACCTACTCCAGCATTATTCCTATTTCGTATTTGATTTTGTATTTATAACCCTGTATTCCCCTGACCAGAAGTCTTGTTCCTCCTACCACCGCTCCCCCAGGGGCTCAGCATTCACTTGCTGAGTACGGGCTTGGCGACCCCGGGGTCCTGAGCTGGGGACTGGTCTGCGCCGCCAGTGTCCTGTCACCGTAACCCCCGGACATGCTTCAGCGACCACCGTACGGCGTGGCGGTGAAATGTTGTGTGCTGCGGGGAATGGTAATCTTGGCTTGACTGCCTGGATTGCGAGGAAGGCCAACCTCTATAAAAAACCCTCAATCTTTCGGTGTGCTCCGCGCCTAGAAGATGCATGGCTGTTGGGGTGGAACACTCGCAAGCGGGCAACCTCTGGGACACCTGCCGCACCCCAGTTGTATAAGGCTTACTCAGGCACGCGGGGCTCTGTCTGAGCGGACCTTTAGTTCCCTAGCTGCTCGTGGGACCGCAATGGACCCTTCGACCTCTATATTTCCCCCTACCAGTGGCTTGGGTGGGCCACTGGTAGGAAAACACACCCCATCGAAAAAGCGGCTACGCGCTGCGAGTCCTCCAGCGCCTGGTGTTGCTAGAGATTTAACAGACTGTAGTAACGGAGCACATGCTGATAATCAGAATGTGTTTTTGATTATTAAAAGGAAGGAGGGTAGCTTTGAGAGGGTTTCTCCCTTTTACATCCACAAGGGTCTTGAGGGAATTGCAGGAACACTGAAATCTGTAAAGCGACTGCGCAATGGGACTCTGTTAGTTGAGACTTCTAGTTCCCGTCAAGTCGCTGCCCTTCGGAAAGCAACCTGTCTAGGAGAGTACGCTGTCGAGACCGAGCTCCACTCCACTTTGAATTATAGTAAGGGTGTTGTGACGTGCAGGGACTTGGTGGACATCCCCACAGACGAGTTAAAATCTGAGTGGGCTGACGAAGGAATTGTTGACGTGCAGCGTATTATGAAACGAGTCAATGGGGACCTCGTCAAATCTGACTCGTTTATTCTCACATTCAGTTGCCCGAGACTCCCAGAGCATGTTAAAGCGGGGTTCTTACGTTTGCCCGTACGGCCATATTTCCCCAATCCAATGCGCTGTTTTAAATGTCAGCGCTTTGGGCATACTACGTTGGGGTGCAATGGGATAGCCACTTGTGGTAAATGTGGTCAGCCTGCCCATGACGGAGCCGATTGTTCATCGCCTGTGAAGTGCGTGAATTGCTCTGGGAGTCACCCTGTCTGGAGCCGGATATGCCCCATCTATCTCGAAGAACGGAAGGTACAGGAGATTAAAACATCTAAGCGTATCCCCTATGGTGAGGCCAAGAAGCTCTTTAAGGCCATGCAACCTCCTGTGTTTTCAACCTCTTTCGCTTCCACTCTCAAAAAACCGGTACAACTAGCCACTGTGGCTTCGCAAACGGAGGTTGCTAGTGTTAGCACTAATACTTGCGCTTGCCAGTGCACTTGTGCTGCTGCGGTTGTTTTGCAATCTGCGGCTCTCCCCGCTACATCGGACAAGGCCGTGGTTGCTGACATTGAGGTACTTCCTGCCTCTCCCCATATGGCCCCTTCCGCCCAGGCGAGTCAACCTCCAACTGTTGACAAGGCTCTGCATTCCAAGCCCCCCAAGACAAAGCCTCAGAAGATGAAGGTTCTGCCACCCGAGGAGACTAGTCAGCGTCGGTCCGATGATGATGCCATCGTACTGTCTGACATCTCCCGTGGGTCGTCATCGGAGCTTATGGACATTGATGTCGACCGGTGGCGATCTTGTTGCCGCAGGAATAAATCTCCGGCCAGTACGGTCTCTCCTCCAAAGCACAGAGGCAGGGTGAAAGTTCAGCCACCCTGATCACTGGCTCCCATATTACAGTGGAACCTGAATGGGTTCAGGACGCATGTGGCCGAATTACAACTCCTTATACGAGAGTGCCCCTTGTGCTTATGTCTCCAAGAGACACATTTTCGGGCCACTGATTCTCCTTCTTTACGGGGCTATACCGCATATCGAAAAGATGATCTGACGGGGCAAAGGGCAAAGGGTGGTGTTGCGGTTTTTGTCCGTGACATGCACCCCTCATCTGAGCTCCCTCTCGTCACCGACTTGCAAGCAGTTGCAGTCGACATTCTTGTGGGTCGGAGGCTCACAGTCTGTTCAGTTTATTTACCGCCTCAGGATGCGATAGACTCTGAGGCTCTCACGGACCTTATTAGCCAACTCCCCCGCCCATTTCTTCTTCTGGGGGAGTTCAACGCTCATAATGTCTTATGGGGCTCTCCGACTACTTGCCCCATGGGTCGCATTCTGGAAAGCGTCATGATGTCTGAAGAACTGTGCCTCCTCAACTCTGGTGCTCCCACTCATTTCTGTACTCCTTCCGGGTCGTCATCGGCTATTGACCTTTCCTTTTGCTCTCCAGCACTTGCGGATTCTGCTCTGTGGGAGGCTGCAGCTGACCTCCATTCTCGTGAGCACTTCCCCCTTTGGATTCGCCTCCTGGGTGAGGCTGTGGCATTACCAGTGCCGCCCCGGTGGCACCTCTGCAGAGCTGACTGGACACTTTTCAGCCAACTGGCTGTTTTGGAACACCGTGCCAGCGTCCACGAATGGGTAGACCATGTTACAGCCGTGATCTCCCATGCTGCTGAATTGTCAATCCCACGGTCATCCGGTCATCCCAAGAGGCGTCCTGTCCCTTGGTGGACCACTGAGTGCCGCTCAGCCATCCGCGCCCGCCGTGCAGCACTGCTTCGCTTCAAGTGCTGACAATCTTGCGGCCTTTCGGGTTGCAAGGGCCAGAGCGCGGCGAGTGATTAAAGAGAGCAATCGACGGTCATGGCAATCGTTCTTGAACTCCATCTCTCGCTCCACTAGTTCTACGAATGTATGGGAAGCCATCAGGAGGATTTCCGGGAAACTCAGCCAGCTCCCTGTTACGGGATTGCTGCATCAGGGATGTCTCCTCATGGCGCCGAGAGACATTGCCCAGACACTGGCCATGCATTTTGCCACTACCGCCACTATTAACTGTGATCCAGATCTGTGCCGCTACCGCACTGCCATCGAAAGGGGTCACTTGGAATTCCGGTCTCTAAATTCTGAAACCTATAACTGCCCCTTCACAATGTGGGAACTGGATTCTGCGCTGTCTGTGGCTCATGATACTGCGCCTGGTCATGATCAAATCCGGTACAGCATGCTACGGCACCTGTTGCTGCCATCCAAGGAAGTTCTCCTGAACTGTTTCAATATGATATGGTTATCCGGCACGTACCCTGACTCGTGGAGGGAGGCGATTTTGATTCCCCTCCTCAAACCAGGGAAGGACCGAACGCATCCCAGTAGTTATCGGAGTATTGCTTTGACGAGCTGTGTTGGAGCTGTGTTGGGAAGACGTTGGAACGCATGGTCAACCGCCGCCTGGTTTGGCTGCTCGAGAGCAGGCAGCTCCTTAGCCCCTCTCAGTGTGGCTTTCGGAGATGTCGTTCCACTATAGACAACTTGACCCTGCTTGAGGCCGCCATCCAGCAGGCCTTTCTACGTCTAGGATTCTTCTTTGACATTAATAAGGCGTATGACACTACTTGGCGCCGCCTTATCCTCAATCAACTCCATGAGTGGGGCTTTCGTGGCCGTCTCCCCATCTTCATTTGGTCCTTTATTTCTCACCGCCTCTTTCGGTATCGGGTTGGTAACGTGGTATCGGATTTGTACGTGCAGGAGAATGGTGTTCCTCAGGGCAGCGTTTTAAGTGTCACCCTCTTTGTCGTCGCTATTAACAGTATCACGTCCACTATCCGGAGTCCTGTCCAATGCTCCTTGTTTGTGGACGATTTTGCTGTTTTCTGTTCTTCCTCCAGTCTTGTCACTGCTAGTCGGCAGTTGCAGCTTACGATAAAGCGCTTAGAGGCATGGACTGCAAAGACGGGTTTTACCTTTTCTGCAGACAAATATGTGTGTGTTCATTTTAATCGTTCTCGACGTCTTTTTACCTACCCTGAATTGCGTCTGAGGGACACCGTTCTTCCTTTTAGAGACACTGTGAGGTTCCTGGGCCTCACTTTTGATTCCAAGTTGTCGTGGTTGCCTCACCTTAAAGACCTCAAGGTGCGGGCCCTGAAGGCACTGAATATTTTGAAGTGTCTGAGCCATCGGTCCTGGGGAGCAGATCGGGCGCGTCTGCTGCAGTTTTATAGGGCTTTCGTCCGATCGCTTCTTGACTATGCTTGCACCGTGTATGGGTCAGCAAGGCCTTCGTATCTGAAGATCCTTGACGCAGTACACCATGAGGGTATCAGGCTGGCCACTGGTGCCTTCCGTACCAGTCCCATCTCCAGACTGTGTGCTGAGGCAGGGGAAACTCCTCATGGTGCGACGGGTGTGTCATTTCCTTGCCTGTCCTACCTCCCCTGCGTACCCTACCGTTGCCCGACCGCCTCTGGAACGTCTCTTTTCCAGTCGTCCCAGGGCAACGAGACCATTTGGGATTCGTGCCAAGCATTTGTTTGAGTCCCTTGGTGTGGCGCGTGTGGCCCCTCAACGACAAGGTTTTACTCGCCTGCCTCCCTGGTTGCTCCAGAGGCCCAGCATCCTTCTAGACTTGTCGGAGAACCGGAGGAACTGCACTCCGGCGTTTGTTTTTACCTCCTTATTTTACGATATTTTAAACCAGCATCCGGACCATGTACCTGTATTCACAGACGGCTCTAAACAGGGGGACTCTGTTGGTTGTGGTGTTGTTTTCCCTGATCGAGTCGTCAAGTTACGGCTTCCTGCGGCGTTTACCATCCTCCATGCCGAATTGTTTGCAATCTTGCGGGCATTGGAGCAGATGAGATGTGTTCCCAGTCTTAAGTTCCTCGTCTGTTCTGACTCTCTGAGTGCCCTTCAAACCATGCAACACTTGTACCCAGCGCATACGGTCGTCCAGAACATCCATGATTTCCTACTCCACCTGCAACGACAGGGGAAGGAGGTTGCTTTCTGCTGGGTGCCGGGGCACGTGGGTATTAGCGGAAACGAACTGGCGGATGTGGCTGCCAAAGATGCATGTTCCCTCCCTCACGTTGTTGAATGTGCCGTCCCCCTCCATGCTGTAACCTTCCTTTTGCGTTTTCGTGTTATGCATCAATGGGAAGAGGAGTGGCTGGCAGTTTCTGACAATAAGCTGCGTCTGGTAAAGGCCACTACGCGACCATGGCGTACGTCCTACTAGTCATACAGGGGGGATGAGGTTCTCCTCACTCGCCTCCGCATCGGGCACAGTCCCTTAACGCATGGTTTTTTACTCCAGCGTTAGGACCCCCGAAACTGCAGTACTTGTGGCGTCCAGATTACTGTCCGCCACATTTTACTTGACTGTGTTTTATTCTCTGACCAGAGGGCGGTGGTTTCTTTGCCACCGGATTTGCCCTCTATTTTGCAAGACGACGCAGCGACTGTGGTTAAGGTCTTACGGTTTTGTGTCCTGTCCAATCTGTTGCCTCGGATTTTAGGGAGCGGGTTTTAATGTGCTGGTGGGTGACTGGCTCACCCAGTTTTAGGTAAGAGGTCCGTCAGTCACGATTACCTCCTTGTTTTCCTTCCGTTTCTGTTCTCTTTTCCTTGTGTTTCCTTTCCTTTTTTAGTGTGTTTCTTCTCCTCTTGTTTTGCCTCTGTATGTGAGCATTTGGAACTGTGTCAGGCCTGTGTCTTTTAGCCGTTCTCCTTGTTCGGTGTCCGTCTTCGTCCCTTCACCGCATGTGTTCCTGTTTCTATGCGTTTGGGCGCTGATGACTACGCTGTTTAGCGCCCGTAAACCTCAAACACACACACACACACCACCGCCGGCCGGTGTGACCGAGCTGTTCTAGGCACTTCAGTCTGGAACTGCGCGACCACTACGGTCGCAGGTTCGAATCCTGCCTCGGGCATGGATGTGAGTGATATCCTTAGGTTGGTTAAGTTTACGGCGTTCTCATTTTTAGGGGCTGATGACCTCAGATGTTAAGTCCCATAGTGGTCAGAATCATTTGAACCATTTTGAACCTCCTGTCACCGAACTTCACGAATTCCCACTATATCTAACTTTAACCTATCCATTTCCATTTTTAAATTTTCTAACCTACCAGCCGGATTAAGGGTCTGAGAGTCCACGCTCCGATCCGTAGGACGCCAGTTTCCTTTCTCCTGGTAACAACGTCCTCGTGAGTAGTCCTCGCCCGGAGATCCGAATGGGGGACTATTTTACCTCCGGAATATTTTACTCAAGAGGACACCATCATAATTTAACTGTACAGTAAAGCTGGATGCCCTCGGGAAAAATTACGACTGTAGTTTCCCTTGCTTTGAGCCGTTCGCAGTACCAGCACAGCAAAGCCGTTTTGGTTAGTGTTACAAGGCCAGATCAGTCAATCATCCAGACTGTTGCCCCTTCAACTATTGAATAGAGTGCTGCCCTTCTTCAGGAACCACACGTATGTCTGGCCTCTCAATAGATACCCGTCCGTTGTGGCGTTGTGGTTGCACCTACAGTACAGCTGTATGTATCGTTGAGGCACGCAAGCCTCGCCACCAACGGCAAGGTCCATGGTTCATGGGGTGGAAGGGGAGGCGGTGGCGAGGGGGGGGGGAGGGGAAATAATTGATGTTCACCTTTTGGTTCGAAAAATTAATTGTAAATCATTTAACTGTGATAATCTCATACGTTGAAGGTCTGGACTGTATCTCCTTTCAGCCTATTACGAAATAAATATGACCGGCTTACTTTTCATAGTTAAATTGTGCTTTCACTGTGGCGGCGTACCATTATAATGCAGGCGCCCCTACGTGGAACATTTAGTGTGTGCTGTAGGAAATTTACTTCATTTACGTCAGAAATGATTAGTGAGAACTGCTCTCATTCGTATTACTACAGCGTTGAGATTATAGCGACTTTCAGATACTGTAACTAGAGTAATTTTTTGATTTAATGCTGTACAAGCTGAACACTAGCTAGTATAACGTTTACGTGTTGAATACGCGAGTGTGGTAAGGAGTTTTCACTCTCCACTGCCGAGCCCAGAACGTTTCGTGTACACCGACAAATGGCAGATTTCAACCGCCTTTTCCTTCATTTTTATTTCACACTCAGTCCTGTAGTAAAATTTTTTTATGCATTACCACATTAAAAAAGTTTGTTGTTAAGTTGTTATGCATATTCTGTCCCTTTCAAGTGTATCTTATTCATTATACAATTTTACGATGCCCAGTTATCTTACACTTAGCAATGATGACAGCTGTATGCAGCACTAACCAGAGGTATTACCTTTAATTTAATTCTCGCTCTACTACAGTTGTGAGTTATACTGATACTACTGTCAACGGGGCTAAAATTGAATACTGCTCCAACACTCAATGTAATTCTTAATAGATTCTGTGGCTGAGTTATCCCCTTTTTAAACGCAAGCTACCTTAGATAGCTTTATCTAAACTCATTTGCTAGTAGCTGGAAGGCCACAATCGTTTACAAGGAGGACAGCAGAAGTTATTTACGAAATTAGCGTCCAGTGTCCATGACATCCATTTGCCGTAGTGTCTTAGAACATGTTCTGGGCTCCTATATGATGATGAATCTTTTACAGAATGGCTTTCATCAGTCCAACTAGCGTGGATTCCAACTGCACCGAGCACGTGAAACACAACTCCCAATTTTCTTGTGATATCCTAAAAGGTATGGATCAGAACAGTCAGGTTAATGCCGTATTTCTTGACTTCTGAAAAGCAGTTGACACGGTATTACACTTAGTATGATAGTAAAATGTTCTATCGTAAGAGATATAAAGTAAAATTTGTAGGTGGATTGTGGATCCCTTGACAGGTAGGACGCAGAATTTTATCGTGGGTGGATAGTCATCCACAGATGTAGAAGTAGCTTTATGTACGCCACGGGGAAGTGTGTTGGAATCCTTGTTGCTTATGTATTAAAATAATGACCTTCCAGACAATATTAATACACTCCTGGATATGGAAAAAAGAACACATTGACACCGGTGTGTCAGACCCACCATACTTGCTCCGCACACTGCGAGAGGGCTGTACAAGCAATGATCACACGCACGGCACAGCGGACACACCACGAACCGCGGTGTTGGCCGTCGAATGGCGCTAGCTGCGCAGCATTTGTGCACCGCCGCCGTCAGTGTCAGCCAGTTTGCCGTGGCATACGGAGCTCCATCGCAGTCTTTAACACTGGTAGCATGCCGCGACAGCGTGGACGTGAACCGTATGTGCAGTTGACGAACTTTGAGCGAGAGCGTATAGTGGGCATGCGGGAGGCCGGGTGGACGTACCGCCGAATAGCTCAACACGTGGGGCGTGAGGTCTCCACAGTACATCGATGTTGTCGCCAGTGATCGGCGGAAGGTGCACGTGCCCGTCGACCTGGGACCGGACCGCAGCGACGCACGGATGCACGCCAAGACCGCAGTGCCGTAGGGGACCGCACCGCTACTTCCCAGTAAATTAGGGACACTGTTGCTCCTGGGGTATCGGCGAGGACCATTCGCAACCGTCTCCATGAAGCTGGGCTACGGTCCCGCACACCGTTAGGCCGTCTTCCGCTCACGCCCCAACATCGTGCAGCCCGCCTCCAGTGGTGTCGCGACAGGCGTGAATGGAGGGACGAATGGAGACGTGTCGTCTTCAGTGATGAGAGTCGCTTCTGCCTTGGTGCCAATGATGGTCGTATGAGTGTTTGGAGCCGTGCAGGTGAGCGCCACAATCAGGACTGCATACGACCGAGGCACACAGGGCCAACACCCGGCATCATGGTGTGGGGAGCGATCTCCTACACTGGCCGTACAACTCTGGTGATCGTCGAGGGGACACTGAATAGTGCAGGTACATCCAAACCGTCATCGAACCCATCGTTCTACCATTCCTAGACCGGCAAGGGATCTTGCTGTTCCAACAGGACAATGCTCGTCCGCATGTATCCCGTGCCACCCAACGTGCTCTAGAAGGTGTAAGTGAACTACCCTGGCCAGCAAGATCTCCGGATCTGTCCCCCATTGAGCATGTTTGGGACTGGATGAAGCGTCGTCTCACGCGGTCTGCACGTCCAGCACGAACGCTGGTCCAACTGAGGCGCCAGGTGGAAATGGCATGGCAAGCCGTTCCACAGTACTACATCCAGCGTCTCTACGATCGTCTCCATGGGAGAATAGCAGCCTGCATTGCTGCGAAAGGTGGATATACACTGTACTAGTGCCGACATTGTGCATGCTCTGTTGCCTGTGTCTATGTGCCTGTGGTTCTGTCTGTGTGATCATGTGACGTATCTGACCTCAGGAATGTGTCAATAAAATTTCCCCTTCCTGGGACAATGAATTCACGGTGTTCTTATTTCAATTACCAGGAGTGTAGCATCCTCAGAGCATTTGCAGATAATGAAGTATAATGAAGTACTTTTGTGAAATACGATGAAGTACTGTCTGAAGAAATCTGCACAAATATTCTGTCGGTCCTTGATCAGATCTGAAAGTGGTGCAAAGACTGTCAACTTACTTCAAATGTTCCAAAAAGTGAAACTGTGCACATCACAAAACGAAAAAAAGGAATATTCTAGAACTGCAAATATCAGGGAGTCGCAGTTGGAATAGGTCAACTCATGCAAATGCCTAGACGCAAACGCATGAAAGGGAATGATCACGTAGTCTCAGTCGTAGGTAAAGCAAGTGGCAGAATTAGGTTCATTGGTAGAATGTGAGGGAAACGTAATCAGTCAACAACTCAGACTGTTTAAAAAATACTAGTGTCACCCATTCCAGAATATTGGTCACGTGTGGGGAATCCATACGAAAGAGAACTAACAAGGGATATTGAACGTATACAGAGACAGGCAGCACAGATTGTCACAATTTTTTTTGTCTTGGGAAAGTTTTACGGACATGCTGAAGAAACTGGACTGTCTGGCGCTTGAAGACGGAAGCTAATTGTCCCAACAAAATCTAGGTAGTGAGTTACAATAACCAGGTTTAGATGATGATCTCGGAATATACTACATACCTCTAGGTATAGCGCTGTTATGGTTTGCAAGGACAAGATTATACTAATTACAACGTACACAGATACAGATACGGGAAGAAGCCATAATAAGTGTTTAAGGAAAGTACCCTCTGCTATAAGCTTCACAGCGCTTTGCACAGTGTGGATGTAGACATAGCTGTAGAATTACACTTATGAAGTATATATTCTTGTTTGTAACTTTGATTTAGAGTATGCTCTAGTAAGGGAGGAGAAGCTATGTACAAGCGTGTGTGAAAAGTAATAAGACTGACAACTTCGCAATCGATCTGGCAACCCTGTGTTGTTCTGCTTTTGAGACCAGTGTGTTCATCCTTTCCAGATGCTCAGTTCGAGTTTCAGCTGCTTACAGCCATCAGAAATTTTTGAAAGTGCTATCATTATCAGTGAAGTTTTGTTGTTGTTTTATATTATGGAAATGGAACTACGGAATTTACAGCAACGTTATGCAATAAAGTTTTGTATTATATTTAAGGAGTCAGCCAGTGTGACCCTTGAAAACTTGGAACAGGTATAAGGGGAACATTCCTTATCAAGAGCAGGAGCTTTTCTCTGGCACAAATCATTTTTGGAATGCTGAGAACATGTTGAAGACGAAATTCGCTCAGGGACACCATCAACTTCGAAAAGCGCCGGAAACGACGAATATCTGCGTGTCTTGTGAGATCTGACCGACTTTTAACAATAACGATGATGGGAGTCCTGTCAAACGTAAACACTTTCACCATACATCAAATTTTTACTGAAGATTTTACTGTGTTGTAAGAATAAGGCACAGCCAGGGCAAAAGCACCACAGGCACAAAGATGCGAGCTGCAGCCAGTGCCATAGAGTCGCCAGTTGCGCAAGTTCCACCAGCGCCACGGGCGGCGCTGAGGATGAAGACATGGCCTTCGCCTCATCCAATTGCCGGCCGATTACAGTCCAATGACCGGACGACAACGGGCAAAAGCCTACTCGAAAGACAGTAGAGCAGCTCTCTCCCACTTGGTAATAGATCATCGTCTAGGGCTGACTTAGACAGGGAAAGTCGTTTAGTGAACTCTTAGAAATGAACGGACAGTTGTTGTACATTGCATTTGCTGTGTACTGTGAACTGTACCTACGATTATTTGCACTTATCCATTGAGGGCCTTTTTTGCGTTAAATTACAAGCAGTGTAGCAGACTTCATTATTCAACAAGTCACAAAGTTATGCAAATCTTTTAACTCGTTTGTGTGACTTCGTTACTAATTTGTTGGAGTGTTACCTGACCCTGGGGCATAGCTGTGTAATAGTGGCAGGGAGAAATTGTCTTAGCGGTGTACTGCACCACAAGCCAATTCACAACAGTGGCAACTCGGCCTCCACAGCAGTAGTGACGAGACCTTTACAAAACTGGCGTCGAAGGTTTACAAAAGATTCGCACATGCGAAAGGTTTTTGCCAAAATGGTGCCGAAGAAGCTCACAACTGAACAGAAGGACAGTCGAAGAAATGTGTGCGTTGTCATCTTGAGAGGATTGCAAATGACGACGAATGGTCCAGTTGTGTGATCACCGGTGATGTATCCTGTGTTTCTGAATACAATCCTGAGACAAAGGAACAAAGTGAGAAGTGGCAACTGAGACATATCCTCGGCCGAAGAAAGTTCGAATGAGATAATGAAAGATCAAAACAATGCTAATGCGCATAAGAAATTTGTCCTTCCAGGACGGACTGCCAGCCAAGTGTTTTACGAAGATGTCCTTCAAAGGCTCAGGAAAAGAGTGAATCGAGTGAGACCAGACATTACAGACAAGTGGATGTTGCATCACGACAACGCTCTATGTCACACGGCCACTTAAATCACGGAATTTCAAGGGGCTCTGGAGAACACTCGAAAGAATGTGACCTATATATTGAAGGCCCTACCAGCTGAAGCCTTTCAACAGTGCTACCAAGACTGGAAACAACGACACCAACTGTGTGTAGTTGCCAGAGGGAACTACTATGAAGGGAACAATATCACTGTTTGAAAAAATAAAAACATTGGTAGATATGAAGTAATCGGTCTTATTAGTTTTCTCGCACACCTTGTGCACCCCATGTCACATGTATATGTGCATACCCGCCTTTTCATTATTATGGCAAAGCATGTTATGTACATTACATGTACCAGAAACTGATCCACAGATATGGACCATACTTAATTTAATACTTATATTGAACTATCTTTTGTTGACTAGAGGAACGAGACTTTTCAGACGCTTTCGCGTATTTTTTTATATTTTATAATATGGTGTCAGGCGATCTGGTCGTGAGTAAAAACAAATTAGCGAAAATACAAAGTCGCTTTGTAGCTGAATGCCCTCATCATATCCGTAATTCTGAGGATTATGTAAAATTTCTCGACGATTTCAGGCTGCAAGACTCAGATATCCCGGTGAGCTTTAACGCTGTTTTCTTATTTATCAGGGTCACTCTACGAGAGTCCGTCGAGCTTATCGAGCAGAAATTTGAAGTGACCGACCTTATCAAGCATGACCTGACCTCCACGTATTTTCTGTGTAAAACGGAAGGAACTGCAATGGGCAGCCCATTTTTCACCTGTGCTCGCGAATTTGTACGAGTATATGGAGTGCTTCGAGGAGGAAGCCTTCGCGTCATCCAAATGGAAACCTACTTGGTTTTTCCGTCATGTGGATGACACTTTCGTCATATGGCCCGATGGTAGGGATAAGCTCCTGGATATCCCTACACATCTGAATTCCGTGCATCCTAATATCCAATTCACAATGGAGACCGAAGCAGAGGGAAGGTTACATTTCATGGACGTCATGGTCAAGAGAAGAGATAATGGCACGTTGGGTCACGGTGTGCACAGGAGGAAAACGCACACAGATCTGTATTTGCATGCGGACAGCTGTCAGCACCCTTCTCAGAGAAATTGGGGTCTCTCAGACGCAGAGTGTCTGGCCCAGGAGCTGAACCGTATTCTTATAGAATGGGCACTCGGAATGGCATATTAGACGCTCTCTTCGCTCCACCATCACCGTACAACCTTTCGAGACAGAAGAAGTCACGGGAAAAGAAGTAGCCACTGCATTTATTCCATACAATGACGCACTATCGCGGAAAATCGGACTCATATTAAAGAAACACCGAGTTAAAACTGTCTTTTTCCCGCCCAGTAAAACGTGAGCGTTATTGGGAGTGTGAAAGATGGTCTCGGCTTGCGGAAGACCGCATATACCAGATTTCCTGTGAGTGTGGTACTACTTATATTGGACAGACAGTGTGTACCATCGAAGATCGTTACAGAGAACATAAAAGGCACACACGGTTAAAGTATCCTAACAAGTCGGCGGTCGCAGAGCACTGTTTGTCCGAAAAACACGAGATGGTTTACGAGCGTACCAAAATCTTGGCCCAGACTTCTAAACACTGGAACGGCGTTGTCAGAGAGCCCATCGAATTTCCCACCAGGGACGAACTCATCAACCGAGATTGCAGTTATAATCTTAGCAAGACATGGGAACCAGCACTGACTATAATGAAGAAGACACTGCAACGAAAACGATTTGGCGAGCTGGGCGGATATAGCAACTACACCGAAGCTGCTACAGACGCCGACCCATCCGTCTCCGCGACTGCCGAGAGGCGCGGACCACGGAGGTGAACGGCCCATGTGACCGCCCGCCCTCAGGAGCTCAGCTAGTCAGCGCACCTGACGATGGCGACATGTCTGATCGTCCAAGTACTGTGCCCGCTGGACACCATGAACCGGCAGTACATCCGTGGTCTCTTCGATAAACTGTTTTTGCATCCGGCAGAATCAGTACAAACTATAAAAACGTATGTATATAAGTGTGTGTATATATGTATGTGTGTTCCACATTTCCTTGTAAACAACTGGACCAATTTAAACGAAACTTTGTACCCATCACTAAACTGTCTGGAAACTATAGCTGTGGGGGTAAGAAGCGCATACGTATCAAAATGTTGGTGAAAAAGAAGTGTAGCTCATGACACGCGAGTACCCAGATTTTATTCGTCCGGTATTTGAGAATGAGAGCACTTAGTTTCTTGCAATAAATTTGATACATAATTTCAAAAGTTTACGAGACTTTTCTCGCTGAGGACATCTAAAAAATGATACTACGAATAACCTGTATCACTCACAGTATTTGCGCCTCTCATGCAGTAAAACTGTAACACCATGCATGTTTTAATTTATTATTTCTAAAGTAGTAACTGTAATCGTGACACAGCTTTCGGACGGTATTCACACATACCCCTGAAAGTGCCTGAAACTCATGTGTATGAAATAGGTTAAATATATGTGAAATAGATGAGACATGTGTATACATCCGCAAAACCTTGGATAAAAAGCTCCTCCTGAACCTTTGGACAGATTTCAACCAAACTGGATGCACATACTACTTAGTACCTGGAAAGATATAATGTGGTGAGTAAGAACCAGCATCCTGCTATTGAGTGATTTGAGTGGGGGTGGTAACATGGGGAGAGAAGGAGTGAGGAGGATGTGTACACAGATAGGGAGGAGGAGTTGAACAAACGGAAGAGTGCAGAGGGGATATGCTCACGAATTAGGAGGGGGGGGGGAGATAGAGAGAGAGAGAAGGGGAGGGGTGATGGACAGACAGGGAAGACGAGGAATTGTTCATAGAGAGGGGACAGAAGGAGATGGGCAGAGATGGGGGAGAGGAGGGAAAGGAGAAGAGATGGACAGAGACAGGAGGAAGAGAGATGGACAGAAAAGTGGGGAGAAGGAAAGAGACATAAAGGGGAGAGGAGCAGATAACCGTGAAGAAATGGATAAATTGAGGGTGAGGAGGAAATGGACAGATAGGTGTAAGGAGTAAAGGAACCGAGAGAGAGATAAGAAGTTAGATGGACTAACAGAGAACCGGACTAAATACATTTAAACCTATTTATTACTACGCGAAGGTGGGCACAAACAAAGTAACATGTTGCTGTTTGTTTTGCTAAAGAGTCAATACAAGATTCACCAGATGTCTGGCCAGCAATGATTAATACCAAATAAAGGAATACGTCTATGGCCTTAAGGCTGATCAGAAGCTATCTGTTGCCTGATAGAAGATTTGGACCATAGAATGGCCAAAGGAAACAGTGTGCCTAGTTTATAAGTAAGACTGATGACTTTGGCTAATCTATATTTAAATGATGTGAGGTTAATTAACTCTCAAAATAACATCAAGAAGAATTCGCTTACCACACATTTATTTTACAAAACTCTATACACGTGGGGAAAAGTAAATATGGAGAACGTCTTGATTCGAAAACAACAGCAAATACACGAGGTATTAAACTCTTAGTTCAAATTAATGTATGTGCGCTGGGTGCGCAAGATACTGGGAAACACAGTATAAAAGAAGGATTACTTCTAGAGATCGAAACTGAGTTGACTGCGATGATGTGGGAGAAGTAATTGCGTTACTCATGGCATCTATGCGATGTTAGGCATGCAACAGAATTAAAGCGTGCATTGGGCAATACAATGAGCAGATCATGTTATCTCAAAATTCACTGCAACAAACACCTAGTCCCGAAGTAAGAAAGAATTGAAATGATAAAGTTAAGAATTATGACTATCGCTTTGAAACGACTCTAACTTTACCGTAAGGTTCCTAAACTTCGCAAGCTGCTGATCTTTGTTCAGTACTACAACCGCAGCAAGAACACTGACCATTCTGCTTACTGCGTCGTAACTCAAACGAACACCAATTGGTCTCCATCGATCTCAGAACTGGAAAACAGCTGCTCTCCACCAACCTCTTACTCCAAATGTTGTCTCCACCACTCGCTGTACATTTTCGTTTCTTTAACTCTGCCGTGTCAACAAAAATGATTCCGTCAAAAACCTGTTCTGATCCCGCATGCACGATTAATGAAGACGCAAAGGAATGAATGACGTTAGCTCCCAGCGGACGCTGATCTAAATCAACGGGGAGCGTGTGAGTTCGCATTTATTTAAATTGCGACTAGCCTGCGCGCGGGCTTCATGCATTGCGATCATGGCAAATAAGTAGAGAAAATCGACATTACGTTTCAGGTTTTGTCAGCAATATTCACTACCGAAAGCCTTAGATGTGGATCTTTTCCTCCCTCAGAAGGCGTAGATTCCGTCATCGGAACTTTTGGGTATCAAACTCTCGATTATCAGTCACACTGTTTACGTTAAAATGGCCAATGACGCGGCGTGCGAGCGCGTTTTAAACGAGACGTAACAGGGACTCCGTTTCCATTACGCTGACGGTAAAGTCGGCGTGGTCAAAGTCGAACATGCGGCATCGGACACTGGAACTATTAGCGTGTTCCAAGCGACATTCGACGAACCTGCAGAGGACGTCGAAGCGGCTTTTCGCTCATACAGCGTTGTACATGATGATAAGGCAGAATGCTAGGCCCATTTCCGCACATACCCTGTTCTTAACAGGGCGCGTCGAATGACAATTGATTTGTGTAGTCGTGTTGCGTCTTATCTGACTGTCAGCAGATGGCAGATGGCGGACCATAATGATGTGTGACAGACAGCTGCATATTTGTTTTGGATGCGGAAAAGAGGGCCACTTGACATGAATGTCTGCAGCGACGGACGACGCAATTACGGACTGGAAGAGTGGTCATTCCCTCATCGTCTACTATACTTCCAGTCACATATGTGACAGCGATTAAATCACCATAAGCCGCCCGGCGGCTCTCGGAATCACACGAACACTTGATGCATAGTGTTCCCATCTTTCCTGAGCTGGTTGTGGATAAGGTGACTGACGCTGTGGCTTCATCTATGTTCTCTGTTCCAGTGATTGCCCAGCTGCACCTGTGGCAGACGCAGATGGTGAATGTGACTCCTTGGTCGACTCTGTGGTAGTCCTGATGGTGATATTTTTGCCTGGCCTGCGGGTGTCCTTTCCATCTTCGATTGTGGAAGGACGACTGCGTAAGCAACGCTCCCCTAAAAGACTCTACGACTGTACGACTTCGGAACGAGAATCTTCTCACTGTCCAGACGATACACTACTGCTGAGCAAACCAACGTTTCAGCGTCTAGACCGTGGACGATGGCGTCATCAGTGCGTCTGTGGAACAGCGGCCGTCAGTGGCTGTCGCATCGACAGAACGGAATGTTACTGTCACTGTAGTCCCTACTGAAGAAGGAATGATACCAGCCTCGCTGGCGGTGTCCGCAGGCGTTCAACTTATGGAGCAAGGATTTTGAAGAAACAGCAGATACCGTACAGGAGTCTCTGCTGTTAGGGGAGGTGATCTGCTAAAGTCAACTTCTGCGTCGTTGGAGGGGCGCCGGCTGCCGCTGTATCTCCGCAGCAGCAACCTGTAGCTCCACCTCAGACTTGGGCAGTTCCCTGCATACAGTGCCGGAGCTCTGAATGTTAAAAGTGTCTACACCCCCGTCAAGATCCATTTCCTGAAAGAAATGATGCGTGCTTCGGAACTACACATTACAGTTTTATGGGATTTGCATTTAGCAGCGCTTGCAGGGATAGCAGGGATAGCAGGGCACAACTTCTGTGGCTCTCATGGTGATCAACTAGGTCATGGAGTGGAGGTGTGCATAAGCGAAGGCATCGTGATTGACGACATCATTCATATCCTGCCTGGCAGAAGTATGGTGTTTATGATTCATTCCATGTATGTCACTAATGTATATGTATCTTCTGGTTCTGGGCGTCGGCATGAAAGTGTGCGATTTTATATGGTGGACATTGTCCCAGTGCCCGTAAGTTGACATAAATTTCTTTCGAGGCCACTTTAGCTGCGTACCAGGTGGGAAAGTTCAATACTGGAATTTTACAACATGCCAGGAGCTGTGTCTCATTGTTCGCGATCTAGTCCTGTGGGCTACCTCAGAGGTACGGCGCGCTGACGACCGAGAATTCATGTTTCATACAGGCTATTTCGCAAATCAATTAGACTGCACCTATGTCTCCAAGGCCAGGGGGATGATGCGGGGCACGATGTAGAACGCTGGCCTTCCATGTTATTTCTGCATACATGCATACACTGCTCCTTCCTCGCCAAGAGGTCTGGGAAAGTTGAGCACCGTTGGGATTCAACACTCAGCGTCTATAGATCCTGATCATTGCCAACGTATCATTGAGACGTGGACGAGATTCGAATGGCGTCTCTGATCTTATGCATCAGTGGTGGACTGGTGGCTGGCATGTGCCAAACTGATGCTGCGTTGTACATTCCTTATTACCAGCTGGGAAATGATCGGGTGGCACAGGTGCACTATGGACTTCATACTGAAGGTCAGCAACGTTCGTCAGAAGTGCAAACTGAGTGCAGCGCCGTTAAGGCGAAGCTGCTAGCGATTATTCACAGTAAATTGCAGACTACTGTGGTGCATGCCCACAAACCATAGGTGGAGTTCGGGTGAATCTCTCTATGGACCATATTGTGCACGAAAGTAGACATCGCAGACAAAAGTTGGTCACTGAAATCATTAGTCACCGTGCACAGCGAATCACCTGTCAAGCAGAAATAGTCCGCAACTCTGTCAAACATGATCGCCGAGTCTGTCGTGCTGATGATGGGGCCATCGTGGACTTTGACCCTGTCGCCTTGAACTTTGCACTCACAGTTCAGGACCGAGTTTACGTTAAGGAACTTTTGACCTCTGAGGAGGTCACTTCCACTATCTTCAGAAGTGTGCAGTGCAAGTCGCCAGGCATTGGACAGAGTGCCTAGTTAATTTTATGCTACATGATGGAAGGAGATTTATACTGAACTGACTGAACCGTGCTGCTGCTCGCGTTGGTGCTGTTTGTAGGTTTCCGCCCTCTGTTGGAGGCCGGACAGTATCGTTTAGTTAGCATGGTTCCAGTTGTTTGTCTTCTTCTCGTGTTGACTGGCGCCACTCGGTTTCGCAAGCGTTGCCTGTCCGCTAGTGGCAGCAGCAGTGGTTATGGATACGTAGTAAGTGTTGCCCTATCTTTGGGGCAATGTCGTTGTTTTTCCGGGTCGTGTGACTGGGCCAGTTCGGTTGGGGACTCAGGCGGAGCCAGGTCTGCTCAGTGTCAGAACACGCCGGGACCGCTGGTGGCACACGCAGGCTGCCGGATGGAAGGGCTGTGGTCGCGAGGGTGCACGACCTCGTCGTAAACCGGATCCAGCAAGCTTTAAGATGAGTGCATTTCAATCCGAGTAGAGAAACCTCCATCTTTGTGATATCTCACGATTCTCCAGTGACTTGGCTTCGTATTGCTGCTCATAGTGTCGCTGAGCGAAGAGCGGAGACTGGTGTGCTAGGGGAAGGTGCATCTGATTAGCTTTCCTTGACTTCATAGTGTCGCTGAGCGAAGAGCGGAGAGTGGTGTGCTAGGGGAAAGTGCATCTGATTAGCTTTTCTTGACTTCTTATTACAATTTACTGCGTTCAACTTGTTACAATTTGTTAAGTTCAACCAACGGTAATTTCTCTTGCCTGGTGGCCAGTAACGCCCCAGTTACCTGCCCTGGGGGTTAGTGTATGTAATGGCAGTGAACGTTACCTCGCCTTGCTGCTGCTGTCCGGTAAGGCTTGTAGTTTCGACAGCTTTCATGATTGTAGGCCGGTTGGTGATTCTTCTACTCTGGTGGTAGTGATTCCTTTCGCATTCCGGGCGGTTTAAACACAGTATTCTGGTGACGTAGTGCAGACCGCCGGTTCCAGCTTTGGCGTATTGTTCCAACGTTGCATTTGGTTTTTCGGACGTCAGGTAGCTTCAGCCAGATTATCATTAGTCATTCCTTTAGACTGCCACTAGTCTTATTTACCGTCTTGTGAAGTGAATGCAACTATTGGCTACCTATCTCATTGCTCGCGAAAATGGTTGTAGCCGGATCTTCTCAGAGGCCGATTCCTGGAGCACCGTCTGTGGCCCCTTGGTTCTTATAAGACATGTGTGCTTTAAAAGGAGGTCTGATGGCCAGTAGTTCAGTGTAACGCGACCTTCAGCCCACATCTTCTGCGGGTATAATCTGTCTCAGTACCCTTTAAGGAACTTATGTTCTGGTCCTTGTGTTTTAGTATTGTATTATTTATTACAATACCTTGTTATGCCTACATTGAAGGTTATATAAGTCTAGTTAATAGTTCTGGTCGCCTTCTGCAATAAATCTAGTAGTGTAGTGTTCAGTGGTTGTTAAGGGTTGTGTTAAAAAGTTTACCATCATCTTATTTCACCTGTTTGGTGATCAGTTGCTTGTTTTTTAATTAACCTTTGTTATTGTATTTGCTGTGCTACAGCAGGTTTCTAAATTTTTTATATTATTGCCGTTCCTGGAGCGTAAGGGCTTTAGCCGTGATTGTGGTCATTCGAGTCATTTGTCTTAAAATTCTAATTTGCTATTTGTATTTTAGCAGTAAGCCTTAAAAACTTATTTACTGTCATTCCTGGCGTCTGATGTCTCCTGCCATGTTTGTGGCGGCTTGCCTTTACCATATCAGTACCTGTAATTGTAAGTTGCTGCGAGTTTTAAACAATTCCTAATTTATTGCCAGTCCTGGCGTGTAAGGCCTTCTGCACAGATCACAGTGGCTTGCTTTTAAAACATTATCTGCTGTATATGTATTTAATGGTGATTTGCTAAATTTTAACTCACTGAAAACACTATTATTTACATAGTTGTTTATTCCTTCACTAATAACGTGTGGTATTTTTTATTTATTTTTGATTCTGGAATTACTGGTTTAAAATAAATTGTGTGTAACTGTAAAAGGCAACCAATAGTAACCGATTACGGCCCCGTTCACAATGGTAACCAAATCCTGCCTTCCCTTGACTACCAGGTTTCATTTTATCACGTCTACAGCTGTGTTTCCGCAAGCTTCTGTCGAGGATATTATTGTTCCCATTCGTAAACTGACACTTAGAATTACTATGGCCTACTACCGCCCTATCATGTTATTAAATACTGCCTACAATATTTTTGCGTGGTTATTGGTGGCGCTCTGCAGGCCCTTCTTACCATTTGTCCTTTACAACGAGCAAATAACGCTAGGTAGCACTGGAGACTGCTGTGACGTGACTGCGGTGGCAGAGGGGTGCATATTTCATGCGGCAGTCGTTGGTGTATATCTTGACAGCGTGTTTGATAGGGTGGACTATGTGCACTTCTGAACATTCATGGTGGTGTCTGTTTGATCTATATCGTGTCTCCTTACCACTTTGGCGCAACGACGCTCTGAGCGTGTTTTTTTAGGGAATTAACTAGTTTGAACCTGGGACCTGTTGCTGGTTAGGAGACGCCAGACAACACATGACATGCAGAATTCAGAAGAGTTCAGTGAGACTAGCGATGATATAACCAAATACTAAATGATCTCAGCGTCAGCTCCACTGCACTCCCTGTAAAAGAATCTTAATACTAACTAAATATAGTGGAAAGGGTTCAAGGCTTTCCTATTTTTAGTTAGCTGGTAAAATAACGTCGAAAAAGCAGTTAAGTTTACCATTGGAAATTTTATTCTACTCACAAAACATTGTTTATAAATAGCACTATTGATAAAAGGAAATGTTATAATACAGGATGGTAAAAACCAACTGCGTTCAACAAAAATGTGAACGAATATTCTCTGAATGGGTTTCCGAGTTCTACAATGGATCGAAGGATGTCCTATACCATATCACATCTATAATCTAGGTTTATTTTAAGTTTCACAAAAGGAAAAACTATCAAAATGGTCTACAGTGCCCCTAAATTATCTTTAATTACTTATCTAACTTGTCGTAAATTACAGTGGCTGATGTGGCTTCTCAATAACTATATAAAAGAAAAATCATCGCGTTTCAGATCTGTTCTTCAAGTGGCAAATGTGAACACCATGAGTTTTAATTAACGATCGACACTAGTATTACGCAAAAAAGGGGGTGTAACAGATGAGACTTCTGCAGTTCTGAGTGAAGCTTTATGCGATGCTATGCGGCATCGCGTGTGTTCATTACCTTGTCGGTGTTCGTCAGGGGGGCGGCGACCGGCGCAGCAGCTATCCAGCTCGCCGTCTCGGAACTAACTCTCCTAACTTCTCCTTACTATAATTTACAGAAGTTGGTTTAAAAAAAACTATCTGGCTGTGTTTTCATCTGACCAATCAGGGTCTCAATGTTAACCTTAAGCTCCGCCTACAAAAATTCTGTCTATCCAATGATAATCGTTATACTTTTCGTGGTGGGGCAATATTTTTAAAGTTTGCAAAGTAACAGAGACGCTAAAAAGTCTCACGCTAAAACCTGCAGCTTGTGTGGTCCTTTTAACGTTATCGTAAGATCTATACTGTTCTTCTGGAGGGCTCTATCTTTTAACATGGGCTGGGGGGTGGTACTTGACGTACCTGAGACGCAAAAAAGTCTCACGCTAAAACTTGCGGGTGGTAGTGGCCCTTTTTGTGTTATCGTAAGATCTATACTGTTCTTCTGCAGGGCTCTAGCTTTTAACATGGGCTGTGGGGTGGTCCTTGACGTAACAGAGACGCGAAAAAGCCTCACGCTAAAACGTGCGGGTGGTAGACTTAGCGGTAGGCTGCCGACGTGGGCGTCCAGTCCATCCGTTATCGTAGGGCCTTCTAGCTTAACACGGTTCTGCTCTCGGCTTCTGTCCTCGTTTCTCCCCTCGGAACTGCGTCTGTCTCACGGTGGGAAGGTACGACATGCATTTAGGCATTCTTGTGTTAGTCTGTGGCATTCCATTTGCTCACTCGTTGCTCTTATTACTGTGGTTAATTTAATGTCACGATTTATTCGGAGCTATATGACATACTACTAGATTTGCTTATTATGTCAGGGTTTTCATGGAAGGTGTTGGATTTGCCTGACACCTTACACACTGATCAGCCACAATATTATGACCACTTACCTAATAGCCAGTATGTCCACCTTTGGCACGGATAACAGCAATGAAGCGTTTTGGCATGGAAGCAATAAAGCCTTGGCAACTCGCTGGAGGGGGGGGGGGGGGGGGTAGGTGAGAGTTGGTCCCACATCTGCCCACACCAGTCACCTAATTCCAGTAAATCGCGGGAGAGGGTCGATGAGCCCTGATCCCACATTCAATCACATCCCAGATGTGTTCGATTGGGTTCAGATCTGGTAAGTGGGTGGGCCAGCACATCAATGTGAACTGGCCACTGTGTTCCTTGAAGCACTCCATCACACTCTGGACCTTGTGACATGGCCCATTATAATGCTGAAAAAAGTCACTGCCTTTGTAAAACATGATCGTATGAAGGAATGTACAAGGTCTGCAACCAGTGTACGATCCTTCTTTGTCGGCACGATGCCGTGCACGAGCTCCACTGGACTCATGGATGTCCAGTTGAAAATTCCGTAGGGCATAATGGAGCCCCCAGAGGGCAGATGTCAAGCAGCTCTTCCCCTGAAAGGCGACAGATTCGCGCCCTCCCATCTGCATGACGAAGAAGGTATCGGGATTCACCAGACCATGCAACGCTCTGCTATAGCGCTAATGTCTATGCTGATGGCCACATGCCCATTTCAGTCGTTGTCGCCAATGTCGTGGTGTTAACAATGGCACAAACATAGGTTGTCTGCTCCGGAGGCCAATTGTTAGGAGTGCTCGGTGCAATGTGTATATAGACACACTTTTACTCTGCCCAGCATTTAATTCTGACTTCAGTTCATCCACAGTTCACCGCCTGTCTGTTTTACCAGTCTGCTCAGCATACCACGTCGGACATCTGTAATGAAGGGTGGCCGTCCAACCACACAATGTCTGGACGCTGTGTCACCTTGGTTTCGACACGTGTTTAAGACACTCACCACAGCAGTCCTCTAACACCAAAAGTCGTGCAGTTTTCGAAATGCTCGCACCGATCCTCCAGGCCATGACAACCTGACCTCGGTCAAACTCAGATAGATCGCACAGCACGCTCACTTATAAGACATGCACCGTGCGTGTCTAGTCAGCCGTCGTTTCTTGTCAGATGACGCTGCTATCGCCTTTATATCGATAGTAGGTCGGTGGTCATGGATGGGCTTCCCTGCCCAGTTCACCAGCGTCCTTCGACGCCCCTTTAGCGGGACGCGTTCGTTGTACAGGTCAACGGGCGTGTGACGGGTCCAATAGCGATCCAACGGTCGTTCTGCGGGGGCTGCACTCTTTCCATGTGCCTTTATGCCGTAGCGCTGGAGCCGCTCACAGGCCTGCTATCGGCGCAGTTGTCTGGACTCACCTTCCGGTGTTGCGCATACGTACATGACCTCCTGCTGCTCGTTCGCTCCCGGGAGGGTTGAGGGGGGGGGGGGGCGTTCAGATTCTCGAACACCAGTTGATGTTTCGCATATCTGCGCTCTGCCTATTGGTCGTGGGAAACACCCGATATATCTGGCGTTCTGCCCTGTGTCCAACGTCTTCGTCAACGCTCCGTATGGCGGTAATCAACCTACGTCAGGGTTTGAGATTATTCGTACGGTGATCAGTCTAAACTCTGTATGCTTCCTTTCCATCGTGTTGTCCACCTGAATGCCTGTGTGACATCCAAAAAGGTTCGTATTGCGCGGGTTCTGCTGATGCCGATATCGATAGTACGCTATATTCAAGCAGCGTTCGGATGTTTTCTGACGGCTGGATCCATCTTAATTGTCCGCTGTTATATACCGAGTGATCAAAAAGTCAGTATAAACTACAAAACTTAATAAACCACGTAATAATGTAGATAGAGAGGTAAAAATTGACACACGTGCTTGGGATGACATGGGGTTTTATTAGAACAAAAAAGTTCACAAAATGTCCGACTGATGGCGCTGGACAGCAAAACGTCAGTGACTGCGTATGACAATCGTGTATAAAAGGAGCTATAATGAGAGAGAGAATCAGATGCACCAGCAGTCACAGCATGTTGACGTTACCTGAAAAGGCGTCTTTAGTGAAGCTGTATTATCAGAATGGGGAATTTGCTAGTTCACCGTTACGATACTATCGCCATAGGAAGGGGATTCGAACGGCTAAAGGTCCGTTGACAAATGCAGCTGTGGCGAGAATGATTTCGAAGTTCGAAGCCGCGTGTTGTTTAGACGATAGACCCCGTAGCGGCCAACCGAGCACAAGGCGTAATGCTGCTGAGACAGTTCAGGAAGAAATGGAGACTGTAGCGGGTTCGTCTGTGCACGGGGAAGTCAGCGCTCTTGCAGCTGCACATCGCACCGGCATTCCATACACTACTGTTTGGTTGGCACTTAGACTTACCCTCCGATGCTATCCGTACAAAATCCATCGGCATCATGAACTGTTACCTGGCGATTTAGTGAAGCGGAGGGCATTTTCGGCGTGGTCGTTGCAAAAGGTGGCGGAAGATGACGATTGGGTGAGTAACGTGCTGTGTACCGACGAAGCTCATTTCACGCTCCGAGGGTCTGTCAACGCCCACAACTGCAGAATTTGGGATAACGAAAATCCTAGAAACGTCGTGGAAACTCCATTATACGACGAGAAAGTCACGGTAGGGGTTAGATTTACCGCATCTACCGTTATCAGGCCTTTTTTCATCGAGGAAATGCCTGGATCTGGTTTTGTAACTGCTATCGTGACAGGTGAGAGGTACGCCGACATGTTACAGAATTGCATCATCCCCAGCCTGGCTGATAAACCTGCTGGAACATACGATGATTATGCAGGATGGCGCTCCACCCCATATTGCTAGACGCGTGAAAGATCTCTTGCGCGCGTCGTTTGGTGATGATCGTGTGCTCAGCCACCACTTTCGTCATGCTTGGCCTCCCAGATCCCCAGACCTCAGTCAGTGCGATTATTGACTTTGGGGTTACCTGAAGTCGAAAGTGTATCGTGATCGACCGACATCTCTACGGATGCTGAAATACAACTTCCGACGCCAATGCCTCACCATAACTCCGGACATGCTTTGCAGTGCTGTTGACAACATTATTCCTCGACTACAGCTATTGTTGAGGAATGATGGTGGACATATTGAGCATTTCCTGTAAAGAACATCATCTTTGCTTTGTCTTACTTTGTTATGCTAATTATTGCCATTCTGATCAGATGAAGAGCCATCTGTCGGACATTTTTTGAACTTTTTTTTTTTTTTTTTTTTTTGTTCTAGTAAAACCTCATGTCATTCCAAGCGTATGTATCAATTTGTACCTCTCTATCTATCCGTGATTTATTCAGTTTTCAAATTTATACTGACTTTTTGATCACCCGGTACTTACTCGCCCTCCATGTGCAGAATGAGTGGTCTTACGAACTTACGCTACCGTGCGGCGGCATTTCACATGGCCACGATGTATAAAAAATGGCGCGTGCTCGAGGACTCCATTACGCACCATTCTGTTGTCATCCTTGTGCCACTGTCGCTCTACATGCTGACTCCAGTCGGTAGCATCACACCCACGTTTGCACACATCGCGACGTTCATTGTAGAACGCTGTTATGCTCGCACCGAACTCCCGAAAACGCGCAGGCTACGGGCACAGGATTTCTATGTCCTTCTCCTGCATAGCGTCACCTGTAACGTCCTAGAACGCAAATGTCCAATTTTGCTGTACACTGTGATACTGAGGCACATTCATCACAGTTTCTTCCCGACGCACATCAGGTCGACTTGGTATTGTGTGACCTGCGGGAATCATCCAACTAAACAGCGGCTCCATGTCATAGGACTCTCAAACTCTCGGCTGCACCTGTCGTAGTGTCGATGATCACCACTGCTTCAGCTCTGTAGCCGTTGCATAAGTCTGGTTGTCGGGGGGTGGCAGTTGATCGCATGTTTTCTGCGACAGACGCCGCATTTTATTAACCCTGAGTATTTTCTTTACTCAGCGGTGGAATATTTTCCTGCCACAAACTCTTGGGAACTTCTCTGGAACAAGGGCTGGACCTTGGCATATCTATATCCAGATGCTCATTAATTGCGCCTCGAGTCTTGGCAGTACTTGCAAGCTGCACAAGTGGAGGTTGCACGGTGTTCCAGTCTTCGCGTGTATTTTGCCATTTTTCATAAGAGCGTTTTTAAATTCCTCTCACCAAGCTGACATGTTCCGACTGTGCCCCGATTCGAACGAACCATTAGACTCTGTCCGCCTGCCACCCTTCATCTCCTTGCTGGGTTTTTAGAGTCCTGGATGGCTGGACTAGTTTCGTGTTCTTAATGAGTATACGTGCAAAACAAAGAAGGAAAAAAAAAGAAAAAGGAACCTGTGAGTGTGCAACTTAGCGGTGGGAGGGTGGAGTTATCGTGATCATGCCTCGGAATTCGATCCCTGTAAAACTTGTCCCCTCGAGCCTGTAGCTGACTGTGACTTTTAAAAAAAGTAAAAAGACCGATGTTTTATTTGTTTCAAAACAGTGAGGAATGGTAATTAGTGTGTCACTTGAATAAACCTCTCAGATAATTAAAAACAGTTGCTAGCGTCGCGGCTTCGTAATTTTTCACAAAAAGAGTAAGCAGGGGGCTCGAGTTCGAATCCCGGTCTGGCACAAATATTCAACTTTCCCCATTGACTTAAATCGAAGCCCACTGGCAGCTAATGCCATTAATTACTTTTTGTTATGCTTACTTGCTTACTTATTGGAATTTTCCACATGAGACCTGTCCTATCCTGTGGGGCTCAGAAAGCTCCGTGCCACTCATTAGCGGACAAAGAGAGCTCCAGTCTTGGCGGTAACCTGTGACGCGTGAACAAATGCTCGTCTCTCCATCTTCCATTCCAATTATTTTTTGAAAGCATCTTAACTCTTTCCACGGTGTCGATAAACACCTTGTTGTGGATACATCTGCCAGGGATGCAACAGCCTGCTCATTGAGGAGGCAGTCAACACTTGACTAGTGCTAGCATGTCGTTTGCGGGCCTGATCTGTTTTTTTTTTTCTGGACTGGTGCCATGGCGTCAGGGACGCTAGTCCTCACCGTTCCTCTGGCGCCTACGGTTGAGAATGGGCCGCGAAGAACCACTACTGTGATTTTAAAGTGACCTCCCAAGGCAGAGGCTCTGCTATGGCCATTACTTGTGCTTGCTTTTGTCCGCAGGGAGCAGGAGGACTGGGTGTTGTGTGATGTCCTTAGGTTTAAGTAGTTCTAAGTTCTAGGGGACTGATGACCATAGATGTTAAGTTCCATAGTGCTCAGAACCATTTGAAACACTTTTTTTTTTTTTTTTTTTTTTTTTTTTTTTTTTTTTTTTTTTTTTTTTTTTTTTTGCACGAGGCTTCCTGCTGGAAGAGGTGTGCAATTCACTTGCCAACCACGGCCATCTGAACATTAACTTATATGAACGAAAAACTATTATTTCAATATATCTGACCTGCTCGCTATTTGACCTGTTCAGTGTAGTATCGAACTGTCTGTTATTATAAGGGCAACTGCAACTGTTTTTGCTTAGCCTCACATTGACATAACTGGTGGAAACCACTCTTAACTAACTTTTGATCACAGCAAACAGCTATCTCGATCGAGGTATAAGTAATGAGACATGTAGCAGCATCTTCACATGTTACTTTTATTAATCTACCTCCTTGTTAACTATTGTGAGATTGGAGTTTCATATTAGTTGGATTAGGGAAGGTGTCAGAAGTGTGGATACAGACTACTATTAATCAGTCAAGTAAATGTAAAGAGTACAATAACACAGATCTTCCTAACATTTTGGTTATGCAAGCAAACGCTTAGCAAGAGGCAAAAGTCTATGAACAGTTTAGAAAAGCAGACACATATGAGAGGGATCTGACATATCTCTCTTAAGAAACTTGGGCGAAGTAGGGTATTCAGCTAATGTAAAATAAATTATGATTCCTTCCAAGTTTAAAACTTTTGGCTCTGTACTTCTAATTTAAGAATCTTCAGTCCTCTTCATCAGTACAGTACGTAAGGCCCCTTAGCTCTTCAACCTGGCAGGAAGGCAGGAACCTTCACTGAACCTTCACTGGGTGCACATTTCACAGGGTGCATTTTACAGGAGACAGATTTAGCGGGGGAATCGAGGGAGGGATTGGTACTTTAGGGTTCATCATATCAGGAACGTAAGTGCACAGCCTTACGAATGCAACTATTATTATACTGTAAAAGAAGAATCTACACAGCATGCTCATCACGAAAATGTAGAAGAAACAGCAACACTTGGTCGTCATGAAGGTTGAAACAAACATCCTGATTCGTGTTCACAGCAACTTGAAAAACTGGGCCCAAATCATTACAAAAAAAGCCAAATCCACCCTAAACTCGCAACTGATCTGACGTGTGCCACGACTGTTATAATCAGAAAACTGTTTGTGACTCAAATGCGTGATGATATAATTTACGCACATTCAGTTGGGTAAGTGCAAGGCTCTATTCGAAATATTAGCTCGATATTGTCTTACGGTTGAGCTGTGCACAGTCTGTTTTCTTATCCAACAGCTGAACTTGCGGCAAAATTGTTTTATGTGACGATGTTGCAGTCCAAATTGCCTCAAGTATGAAATTAAATAAAATGCAAGTTAAAGTAAATGAAGTATTAGTAAAACGCACAAACATGTTGCAGTCTTTTTTAATAACTAATTGTAGGGACCACCAATGCATATATATTTATTGAACTAATGATTTATTCTGTCAGTAGAAACAGATAAATAATTAAAATAGTGGTGGTACAGATATCCATATAAACATGAAATAAAAGAACGATGATAATAAATTTCAGTTGATATAATACGTTTGTTTTCATGTCCATCTTCCACAGGAGCTATTTTAATTAATTACTGTTGGTTTTTCCATCAAAAGCTTACTGCAATTAAAGAGTTACATGTTTCGTTTACACTTAAAAGCAACTTCAGTGGTCATTCTGAAAATATCGATAGAGTATATAACAGGTCCGTGCATTCTGGGTTTTATTGATTAAAAACAGTTTTTTCCTTATAAAGTTGGCTTACGAGTTCACTTATGCTGTTTTTACCTCTTGCTTACACTCTGCAAATTACTGCTGTACCCTTTGTTGTTAGCAGGGGTTGAATTCCAAAGAAACTTGGTTTCACGTTCGCTCATAGCAGTTTATCGCCTTCCTTAATGCTACTTTTTCTATTGCTGCTTTAGGGTTATTCTCATTTCGCCTCAATTTGTTAAAATTTGCAACAGAATTAGTAGTTTCATGTGTTAAGCACTCAGCACAGTGCTATTGTCCGTAGCAACGTATCCCCAAATTGTCATTTAACATATTTTGTAAAGTTATATGCATATCCCCAGTGAAAATGTAGTCTATTCTTAGGGCTGCATCATAACTGCAGACAATATTCAATACTACCAGCGACTGCTCAGGTACCTGTTTCTTTTTTTTCCTCTTTCCTTTGGTTATGGAAACGGACCTCTTATTCTCCTTGGAGAGCTCTTTCTAGCTGCATTGCGCAGCATGAAAGATTAGTTAAAATGACTGATGACTCATTAACATATTAGGACCTGAAAACTGCCCTCCATAGCAGGTAAACAGTGTAAAATTCGCTACGTCCCATCTCAGCCTATAAGGTGACTTAGGGGACGAACTATCTGCAACAAAGCTCCATTGCGCGAGTAGCCTGAAGAAAAAGTTTTGGAACGATAACATACTGAAGCCAGATGAAGCTGGCAGAATGGGAGAAGCCTGAGAAACTCTATTTCTGTGGGGTCACGTGACGCGAGTTTGTTCATTTAATATCCTTGCAATGGGCAATCTGATCGGATCACAGTAATTATTTCTGTAGAGCATGTGGTTATAGATGTGTGCTTGCATGTACGTAGTTTAACAGGTCAGCCTTAGAAACCTGTCATGGAGTGGAAGAGATTTTCTGCCTTCTTCCCCATGCCACTCCACGTCTGTTTAACCATCACAAAACCCACGAAAACATGAGTTTGTTTAATTTATTTAGAAAGTTATTGCTGGTCAAAACTCACAAGGTATCTTGCAAGTGGCTGGCAAGTGCCCTACACTGTCAGAAACAGTCTAGTTACAGAGAATTAAGTCCGAGAAGAGGACTTGCTGCTGGGCAATCGACGAGTGAACAACATTCTTGCTGTTGGAAGATGCAAGCATGCAGAGCTACATGCAGCACTGGACAGTCATATACAAATAGTGCCTTGCGCTCAGCCTCTCAGACAAACAAAGTGGCCAGCCGTGCGCTCTTTATGATGTTATGGTAGGACTTAGGTGAATGGTTAGATAATAGACTATAAAAGTGCGTGACTGGTCACCACTTAAGTTAAGACAAACTTCTCTGCGACTCTGATAATTCTGTAAATTCACTGAACTACAGAAAATTACACACTTTTCTGTACAATTTATTTTCTCTACAATAAATATTCTGTGAAACATATTTTCCATATTGTGTTCGCTGAGTTAATGTGTAAGGTTCTATTGAATATAGAAGTTTATATGATTCACAAGTCCCATGATGGAGTATACATAAAGGGGCAGCACAGCTTGAATTCTGACACATGTAGGCAATCTCGTAAATTGACAAGATATATCGGACAGATTGCTCAATAATTAGTTAAGAACATCCATTAAGAATCTACTGTGTGATTACAAAATTTTACACCATAGGCTATTGTAAAGTGAGAAAAGGAATCAAGCACTCATGTTTCAGCGACAGAGCAAGGAAAGTCATTTCTGTAGTGAAGATAGAAGCACTCACCTACGGTCAGTCATAGGAATTTAAAATTTTTGATCACTGGTTAACTTATTTCCACTTCACAATACATTTTATCTTCTCCATAAGTTCAATATCAGAAACTATGCGTATTTTGTCTCCTTGCATCAAGTACTTTACTGTGAGCCATGAGATAATGTTATACAATATCTTAGTTACTTAATCATTTTCATTAGATAAAATTTTATTCACTTGTAAGTAGGCTGTTTAGGTTTTTATGTTGGTAACGCCTTAGATTAAATTTTATTCACTTGTAAGTAGGCTGTTTAGGTTTTCATGTTGGTAACGCCACGTAGCGCTCTGTATGAAAATCACTGACTGTGCTGTGTGCAGTCTGTGGCTGGTTGGTATTGTTGAAATAGTCGCTATTGTAGTGTTGGGCAGTTGGCTGTTAACAGCGCGTAGCGTTGCGCAGTTGGAGGTGAGCCGTCAACAGTGGTGGATGTGGGGAGAGAGATAGCGGAGTTTTGAAAGCGGATGATCTGGACGTGTGTCCATCAGAGACAGTAAATTTGTACGACTGGATGTCATGAACTGATATATATATTATGACTTTTGAACACTATTAAGGTAAATACATTGTTTGTTCTCTATCAAAATATTTCATTTGCTAACTATGCCTATCAGTAGTTAGTGACGTCAGTAGTCAGAATCTTTTATTTGGCTGGCAGTATAGGCGTCCGCTGTATTGCAGTAGTTCGAGTAATGAAGATTTTTCTGAGGTAAGTGATTCATGAAAGGTATAGGTTATTGTTAGTCAGGACCATTCTTTGGTAGGGATTATTAAAAGTCAGATTGTGTTGCGCTAAAAATATTGTGCGTCACTTTAGCGATGATCAGAATAAGTAAAGAGAGAAATGTCTGAGTACGTTCAATTTTGCTCAGCTGTTTGAAAATCAAATAACGTAAGGGGTTTACCAGCACAGTAACTCACTAATTTTTCTAAGGGGACGTTTCACAGTGAATGCGTTACTTGTCCACCGTTTCCCAGCGTGTGTATATAAGGCTCAATTCACACTCTGTGTTATACTCGTATATTGCTTTATTCATCCAGGCGATATTTACTACCATTATTATTTTGTGTAATTATTTACATTAATTAAACATTGATTTAGTTTAATTATTCAGCAACATATAATAGTAATGCATAAACCTATACAACAAACATTCGCTGGCGTTCAATAATGGAACGTGGCTTCCAGCACGGTGGTGACAAAAATTTAATTTGATTTCTGTTACCATTTGAGTGTATGCACACAGATAATGAGTTTCGGTATGCAGTTACTCTAACCATTCAGCACTACCTTAGAAGAAAGCTGTAAAGAATTACTAATATTTGTCTAGAAATGTTTTTTCTTCTTTGATGACAGTTTTATAATGGTTCCTCAAATAGTGCAAATTGGTTTTATACTTTATTTATCCCTTTATGAACAAAGGCTTCGTCGAGGTGAGGTGGCTTGCATACATCATCAATACAGATAGATTTACCATAGCAACCACAAAAGAAGGGTTTCTGGAGAGAGCCCAGACTATCCTTTGCTCCTGAAAAGGGGCTGCAGTCTTTTTTAATAACTGTTGGGGCAGCAGTCCGAATGATTGACACTGCTGATTGTAACATTTTCCAATATGGCCTGTTACTGAGACTAGCTGAATGCAATGGGAAACTACAACCGTTGTTCTTTACCTGAGGGTATTCATGTCTATGGATTAATAGTGATCAGCCCATTATCTCGGTAACTGATCTATGGATCTCCGGTCGGGAACCCCTCGGGTGGATATTACCAGGAAAACAAAACTGGCGTTCTGTGGGTTGCAATGTAGAATTTCAGATACCTTAATGTTAAATATAATGGGTACTAGCGAACGTGGTGGCAGGAAGAAAAAGACTTCCCATCATGTCAGTAAGGAGTTATCAACACCAAATCAAGTAGGGATAATGCAGGAGATTGCCTAATAATGGATAATAAAACAAGAATATGTGTAAGCTACTGTCAGAGCAAGATAAACATGAAGTCAACACTCACCACAGTAGTACACGTTTATAAGCAAGCTATCTCTGCAGCTGATGAACATATTGCAAAAACTTATGGAAATTTTTCAGATTAATAGGAGAGACGAGAATTTAATTCCGATAGGTGACTGGAATTTTGCTAGCAAGGAAAAAAATGGTTCAAATGGCTCTGAGCACTATGGGACTTAACATCTATGGTAATCAGTCCCCTAGAACTTAGAACTACTTAAACTTAACTAACCTAAGGACATCACACAATACCCAGTCATCACGAGGCAGAGAAAATCCCTGACCCCGCCGGGAATCGAAACTGGGAACCCGGGCGCGGGAAGCGAGAACGCTACCGCACGACCACTAGATGCGGACGGTAGCAAGAAAAGAAAACAGTGAAACGTAGGATGTGAACATGGAATGGGGGAAAGAATAACAGAGGGTATCTGTGGTGCAATTTTGTAACAAATTAATAAATGCTAATACGTGGTTCAAGAATGATTTTGGATGGCTGTGTATGTGGAAGACATCTAGAGTTACACGAAGGATTCAGATCATATGTATAATTGTAAGACAAAGATTTAGAAACCGATTTAATTCAGTAAAACGTATCAGGGGGCAGACTGAACTGCGCTGCTGTCATAGACTGTGCGGCTGGTCCCGGCGGAGGTTCGAGTCCTCCCTCAGGCATGGGTGTGTGTGTTTGTCCTAAGGATAATTTAGGTGAAGTAGCGTGTATGCTTAGGGACTGAGGAGCTTAGCAGTCAAGTACCATAAGATTTAACACACATTTGAACATTTTTGAATAGATTGAACTCACACCTTAATTTAATCTGAACTGAAGAATGGAACTGAAGAAACTAAAAATGTAGGACGTTACGGAGATGGGATAGGGTAAATGGAAGGTACATCAGGTTGTTGAGAGTCTCAGAGGGAGCATTAGGCAACGTTGTACGAAACAGTGGAAAGCAATGCAATAGCAGACGACTGGGTAGCTCTGATAGATGAAATAGGGAAGGCAGCTGAGGAATACACATTTTGTGGGAATGTATTATTGTGGAAGTTTTTTAGTAGCTATGAGTAGGCTATAACCGGGATTGTCAAGAATGGTTCAAATGGCTCTGAGCACTATGGGACTTAACTTCTGAGGTCATCAGTCCCCTAGAACTTAGAACTACTTAAACCTAACTAACCTAAGGACATCACATACATCCATGCCCGAGGCAGGATTCGAACGTGCGAGAGTAGCGGTCGCGCGGTTCCAGACTGAAGCGCCTAGAACCGCTCGGCCACCCCGGCAGGCTAGTCAAGAATTCTGAAAGTGTAAGGATCTCTTGCATGCATACGGATCTAAGTTGCCCGAGTGCACACTTCCCTCACTGTGATGCTTTCTCATCGGGAAGAGGAGAAAGAGACGGAGAAATCGAAGCACGCCGTTATTTTCAATAGTTATTGATTATTTTTGTCGCACTGAAGGCATAATAGGATTTTATATCTAGTACAAACTGTCAACATACAGACAGATGCAGACAATTTCGCAAATTTTCTGCATTCAGGTTATTACTTAATCGTAACTTATTTAGTTTCATAATCGGAAACACCTTACACATACATACGTCAATCTAAACACAGTATCACGTCTGCAACTTCATTATGGAGAAGTGAAAACTCTTTCTGAGGAAAACAATATACAAATGCCGAACAGTTTTAAATTAAGAGAATTTGTCGTTTAAACTGAAATTCTATCGCAGATCTTCAATTCCATCTGCACATAACATAGGCGTTCTCAACTGAAACGGCAAACGGTCTCGAAAATATCTCAAAAACGGATGTAAGGCAGGAAACCTCTTCGAAACACTTAGAAAACTACTCTTATAATTATTTCAGTGCCACAACGTGGTTTTCTAAATTCGCGTTTTCTTTATCGTCAGTGGGCTTAGGGAAATAGACGTTGCTTTCCCTTAGAAGTTATTTCTTCCAGATTGTAGTTTTACTTTTAAATTTCTCCCCGTCAAATCAGAAATGAGTTTTTCTCAGCTTTCTACATCTTACTGCGGGCATTGCTCTGTATGGCCCGCTTAAAGCGTAACGTCCGCAATTCATTCCAGACGTTTTTATGTTATTCCTGCTTCCTTTTTCCTTCACAAAAATTAAACAATAGCGGGTCTTGAGTCGAAAAGAGGTTTGAGGCGAGCCCCTAGACTTCCATTAACGTACTTTGCCGTGACATATAATATCTCCCTATACTTCAGTGAATTCCATTCACTCTAATTGTTTGGTCTTAATGTCTTCAATTAGATCTTTATTTCCTTCTGTATGGTGTTGTTCTGCCATTTCGTAGCAAATTTGCGGCACCCGTCCATTATGCGACTGCATTACAGATAGCGAGGATTCTCATAGTTCTGCTCGGTGATACCCTTCAATTTTTAAAGACTCGTGATGATCAGACTGTAGACTGCCTCTTTTTCTGCATGTAGTCACTGGACTTGTAGCTTCCTTTATAATCGGAACAAATACCTAATGAGAAACCGCTCTTACACCACGATTCTGCCGAAATGAGTAGATCGAAAAGTTCTGCTCCAAGTGTCTCAAGGAATACCTTAGCATTTCACTGCTAAATGAAACGTTGCTCTTTACCGACGAGCAAAACAACTGATGATGGTCGAAGTAGAGAGGATATAAAATGTAGGCTGGCAATGGCAAGGAAAGCGTTCCTGAAGAAGAGAAATTTGTTAACATCGAGTATAGATTTAAGCGTCAGGAAGTCGTTTCTGAAAGTATTTGTATGGATTGTAGCCATGTATGGAAGTGAAAGACCAAGAGATGAATACACTTAGCATATTCAGAAGGATGTAGGCTGCGGTAGGTACTGGGAGATGAAGAAGCTTGCACAGGATAGAGTATCATGGAGAGCTGCAGCAAACCAGTCTCAGGACTGAAGACCACAACAACAACAACAACAACAACAACAACAACCCAGCAAATCCGAGACGTACCGAGTAGTGCGTAGATATGGCAAGCGTCGCACCGCATAGTGCAAGACGTTGTGAGTGTGTGCCGTTTCGCACACTGTGACCACCTTGCACTGTAAAGATTGGATTGCACTTTTAAGCACCAGTGTACAGAGTCACCGAGTTTAGCGTCTGGGCGTTGGAATAGGAGGAGAAATTAAGAGTTATGTAAATGCATACTGAACACACAAGTGGTTTATTCAGTGAAGGGTACACGGGCCCTACCCGAACACTTCAGACTTTGGAATATCAGGATTTAAGATTTGATCCGCCGTGGGTCAAGGCCAGACACAGAGAGCGAGCATCCGTCAATACAAACTATGGAAATCCTCGTACGATTTGACCTGGTTGGCCTAGCGGAAGTGTTAGAACAGTGTTCGTGGAGCCACTCTTTAGTTGTTATGGACGTGTGGGTTGTCGCATTGTATTGCCAGATTTGCCCAAGTTCGTCGGAATGCACGACAGACATGAATGGATGCAGGTGATCAGATAGGATGCTTACGTACGTGTCAGCTGTATCTAGACGTATCAGGGCACCCATATCACACCAAATGCACACGCCCCACGCCATAAAAGAACATCCACTAGCTTGAACAATCCCCTGCTAACATACGGGATCAATGTATTCATGAGGCTGTCTCCATACCTGTACACGCCCATCCGTTCGATACAATTTGAAATGAGACTCGTCCCACCACGCAACATGTTTCCAGTCATCAATAGTCCAATGACGGTGTTGACAGGGCTCAGCGAGGAGTAAAGCCATTGTAGCAGCCATTACTGATCTAACAACTGCGCCAGACACTTGTTGTCTTATAGGTGTTGCCAACCGCAGCACCGTATTCTATCTGTTTACGTATCTCTGCATTTGAATACGCATACCTATATTAGTTTCTTTGTCGCTTCAGTTTAGTTACTGATTTTGCCGTCCTGACACGCAATCTGCTGAGAGCCTTCCAGACAATCGCTGCACACAAAGGAACGAACATAGTGGATTTCGACAAACGAACGTATCGCTTTATCCTGTTTTTTCAGTATAGTATCTCTTTGGCGTATTAGTCTTAAGAGAGCTATGAACTTGGCGAAGAGTTCTCGGGCTTCCAGCCGGGTGGCGGTGTCTTCAAACTGGGACGTTTCGACGAGTGACATACTCATCATCTTCTGGCGAAGTGCTTTATACCTGAAACAGTGAAGCTCTTTGAATATGTACTTACGACCACCTACTTCAAGTGCAATGGAGATCATTATGAACAAGTGGATGCAGTGGCCATGGGATCTCCCCTTCCATGTTTGGGGACCATATCAGCCAAAATCGTTAGGCTATTAAGAAAATCCAACATAAATACCGTCTTCCGACGACCGCCGAAGACGAAATAGCTGCTGGGCTCAGCTAAAGATCCACTCAGACTAAACACACCTGGTATATACAGCATTGCCTGCGAATGTGATGTGCAGTACATTGGTCAACGCAGCGCTGCATCTCTAAAAGCTGCGAGGAACACATCAGGCATGTTCGACTTGGACAGATAGGGAAATCTGCTATAGCTGAACATTGCATCAAAGAAAACCACACCTTTGATTTCGGAAACACCAGGGTGCTGTTCCGAGCCGGAAGCTATTGGGATAGCGTCATTAAAGAATCAATAGAAATACGGGTCCACGAGAATCTTGTGAACAGGGACGAAGACTATCAACTGAGCGCGGCCTGGAATCCAGCATTAGCCGCAATACGCCAGGAACGCAGCATCCATCTCACGAGACGCGATCAGAATGCTCTGACGGAGACACGAACGGCGCACACGCTTCCCCCTCCACCCCGCCCGCCGGCTCCTCTGGACCCAGCCTCCCGCGGCCAGGTGGTGGGGGCACACCGCAGGTATGAAGGCACCGGCATTCACAAGGTCTCGGCACTTCGCCAGAAGATGATGAGTATGTCACTCGTCGAAACGTTGCAGTTTGAAGACACCGCCACCATGCTGGAACTCTTCGCCAGCTGTATACGCCGGAAAAGCATACATTCACAGCTATGAACTAAATTTTAATTTCATAAATTTTACAGTCAATTCTGGGCTTACAGATTATTTGATGCCTTTGAGTTTCTGAACAGTGAGCTTTTGGAGCGCCACGATTTATAACAAATTATGTCGCGTGATTTGAGCCTTGATGACTGTTGGAGTACATAAGGAAGACGAGTGCGTGCTAAAAAGCAATCCCTACAATTTTATATATATATATATATATATATATATATATATATATATATATATATATATATATTATCTTTTTTTGGGGGGGGGGGGGAAAGTCTTATAGCCTTTTTCGCTAGTCATTCCTTAAGCCACTCAGATGTGGGTCCGGGACACTTGGTATTGCAAGTCCTTGTACCTGTGCTGTGCCCTGGTTCCGTTGTATTTATCTTGACTTACAAGTATGGCCGACATTCGGCGATTCCTTTTTTATTATTATTGTTAACATGTTAAGTGATCAATTTTATGAATAAAAGTTTATTCTCTGTATAAAACTTCAGCCGCTAATTTATAATGGAATTGCAAACTTTTTCCTTGTTGGCAACTATAATAGTAACCATTCAGCGTCGTCAAACGGAGCGTTGGTATTTATGATTGTGTGCGGATTGTTTGGTCATTATCACCTTGAGCTACCTGTGGTTTATAAATTTATCAAGTGAAATTTCAAGTCATTGGAGACTATTTATGAACTATCGCTTTAATAGTAAGTACGATTGTCACACTACAACGGTTAACATCTCTTCCTGCATTTGGCGCTACGCAGTATTTGGCTGTTGGTTTCAGTATTTTAGTGAACTGTGTATTAACACTGGGTTTGTGTGCTTCAGAAGCCGTGTGCGCATGCCCTCCTGCCTGTTGTTGCCACTTGGGCTCTCGAGCACGGAATTCAGACGCGCGGCCGATGTGAACACCAAACGTCGAGAATGTGCTGATTTCTGTGTAGATATATCAGGCTATCATAACATCATACGGCCGAATGGTTTCCATAATAGTTAATTCACATATTTATGAAATCTTGCTACTTGAGTATTTGTGAAACCTAACTGCTTTTACAAATTGTTATCTTTCATATTTACAAGGCCTGATAATTGACCTTATTTCACAACTAGTGAAATCGGATCTGCAGTTATTTTAAACTTATATTTTTCTAAAGTAATTTTTTATTAATCTAAAGTTGGGACTATAACGCTGTTTTCCTTTTAATTTTTTTCAATTATTCTCATTGCTTTTATACATTTTAATAATCGGTGTAGATAACAATAATTTGCAAATGCTAATTAATCTGGTTTAGTTGGCGTGGTGAAATAAATTTTTGTATCCATTCCACTCCAGCAGCCAGTATGCCCTGATTAGCAATACTCCACCTTACCAGTTGGCAACAACTACTATTAAGTAATAACTACAGACTAACAACTAAGGATAATGTAGTGAGAATAACAGAAGAAGGGAAAAGTACAAAAATACAAAGTTAACATAATTGTAGAAGAGCATTTCAGAGGATGAACGCTATTGCACTAGGAAACCAAAGCAAGCAATCCTTACAGCCAAGCTCGAGTACTTTCATGTAATGTCTTATTTGCAAACGTGTTCTTCCATGCTGCAGTCTTGATAATTACTCTGCCATCCTGAGTGACGAGGGTATATTTAGCATACTCTCTAGTTCCCAAACAGTCGTTGGAGTTACTTGTCCAGCCTATTTTCATGAAAATTTGCAGACATATTCAGTTGAACTGACTGCCCCAGAGCACTTTTACCATACTATTGAACAGATATATTTGTCTTGATCACGTCATCAGTAACCTGAACATAAAGGTGACAGATGTTGACTAAGCGGATTAAGTAGTATCGTATGGGTCGATAAGACCTGAGTGTCAATTCGCCAAGTCTTCCAGGACTATACATTACTTGTGATTCTTCAATTTCTCCAGGCGTATTTCATGACGTGAACAGCCTGGTGTGAGTGTACAAAGGACACAATATTCAGGCAATCGATCTTGTTGCCATCATCAGGTGTGCTGATGTACTGCCAAGGTCTCGCGTGGATCTGCACGGAGATAACTTTTCCACCGATGTGTGATGGAGTTCGCAGCAGTTAGTGCTTTGCCTCCTCTGCATGCTGAAGTAATGCGTCTTCACGTGTAGGTTGTCTTCTCGGGTGTCTCCTCAGCACAGTTCTGCAGTGCTAGCTATGCAGCGAGCAGGTGGGGCCAGCGGGTGTTGACACTGCGTGGCAGTTTGCGTCCCAGCGTCCGGATTTGGGTGTTGTGTGACCGGCCAGCACGTTCATAAAAGGTGCGGGCGGCCGCCTGAAAGAGGTCACGGAGCAGAGGTACTTCCGCGATGTCGTGAAGATGAGCGGTGGGGAAATCGTAAGGCAGGTGCAAGGCCAGCCGAAGGATGCGATTCTGCATGTCTCCAGCTTCTTCAGGTTCGTGTCGGCGGCATTCCCCCAGACGACGGCGGCGTATTGGATTACAGAGCGGAGCAGCGCCTTGTAGAGAGTGATGCCCAGACGCGGTGGTAGTCGGGAGCAGGGGTTCAGCACCGGGTACTGGACGCGAAGCCGGTTCCGCACTTTGGCCTTCACTTCCCGGATGTGCGGAACCCACGTGAGCCGTCGGTCGATGGTGACGCCGAGGTAATGCGCCTTGGGACGCCACGGGACAGGGCTGCCACTGACGGTGAGCTATTGCAGACCCGCAGGAACGAGTCGCCTGGTGACGATCAGGAACTGCGTCTTGGCCCCATTGAATTGTAGACTCCACTTGACAGCCCAGGCTGCCAGGGTGTCAACGACGAGCTGCAGACGGCGGCGCATGACGGCGGCATTGAGGCTCCTCGTATATAGAGCCGTGTCATCCGCGTACAGGGCGAGCCGCACACGGTCGATCTTCGGCGCATCAGAAGTGTAAAGCGAATAAAGGAGTGGCCCCAAGACCGAGCCCTGTGGCACACCGGACTTGATGCGGTGGACGGAGGACAAGGCATGCGCGGCCCGCACATGGAAGGTCCTATCGGCAAGATAGGAATGGATGAGACGGACGTGCGACGTCGGGACCCCAAGTTCAAAAAGTCTGAACAAGAGGCCGCGGTGCCACACACTGTCGAAAGCATGCGACACGTCCATGAACACAGCGCCGAAGAACTCGCGCTGCTCGAGGGCGACGAACGCATCTTCCACTAGCCGTAGGAGTTGGTGAACTGCCGAGTGGCCCCTGCGAAAGCCGAACTGCTCTTCGGGCAGGAGGCCTTCCTCGTCAACGTGGCACTGCAGCCGCCTGATGTACACCCTTTCAAAGACCTTGGAGACGGCCGGCAGTAAACTAATAGGTCTGTAGTTCGCGGGCTGATGCAGATCCTTCCCCACTTCGGAATCGCCACGATCTCTGCATGCTTCCAGGACTGAGGAAAACTGCAGGACCAGAAGATTACATTAAAGACGGCGGCGAGATGAGTGACAGCCACCGCCGTAACTTCTGGAGTAGGGCATTGGAAACCTCGTCTGGGCCGGCAGCTTTCCTGGGGTTCAGGGCACCCAGGATGGACGGCACCTCCTCCGCCGACGTCTCTTCAATGACGTCATCCTCGTCGCGTGCCTCCAAGTATCGTGGGAGCCGGTCAACAACCAGGTCGTCGTGGACAGCATCGGTCGGGTCTTCGATCGGCGTAAACGCAGCCTCAAAGACGTCAGCGAGGGCATCAGCCTTCGCAGCTGGTTCGCAGACAGCCTGACCATTGACCAGCAGTGGAGGGATAGGTTGCGTGCGGCGTAGGAAACGCTTCGTCGTCTGCCAGGCTGTGCCGTCGTCAAGACAGAGGGTGGCGACATTGTTATACAAGTCGCGATTGCGATGGTTGTCAATGGCGACCCGGATGTCCCGCCGCATCCTGTTGAGGAGGCGCTTGGTGTCGGCAATTCTTGTCCGCTGCCACTCCCGGTAGACCCGGTTCTTCTCAGTGATGGCCGCAAGGATGTCCGGCGGCAGCTGGCGGGAGTAGTCAGGCGGAGTTCGAGGTCGGGGCGGCGCTGCTACGTTGGCAGTGTCGATCGTGGTTGCCGCAAAGTGCAGAAGTGGTGCGTCCGCTCTAGCTTCTGCAGGGGGCGGCGCGGCGGTGAGTGAGTCCGTCACGGCTGCTTGAAACCTGCCCCAGTCGATGCCAGCAAGTGAGATGCCTCGCCTGGGCTGTTGCAGGGTGTCTATGTCGATATCGAAAACCACTGGGACATGGTCAGAAGACAGAGCCGTCCTCGTCGTGGCGGTGATCTGATGAGGGATGCCCTTGACGACTGCGATGTCGATGATATCCGGGAGGCCACGGGCAGAGAAGATTGTCGGATCGTACGGCCCCACCACAAGCGCATGGTGTCGTTCTGCTACCCTGAGCAGGCAGCGGCCAGTGGCATTGGTGATCCTGGAGTTCCTGGAGACATGTTTACTATTGAAGTCCCCGGCGACGAACACCTGCCCCAACAAGGAGAGCAGAGCATCGATGTCAGCAGGGTCCAGTGGACGAGACGGCGGCCGATAGGCAGCGACGAACGTGATGGCGCTCGCCGAGGTGTGAACGACGACACCAGCAGCCTCCAGGGTTGCCAGTGGTGGAAGTTGTATCACGTGATGACGAATGCCTTAGCGGACGTAAACGGCGGTCCCACCACCCGCCGTCAGTCGATCGATGCGATAGCTGGAGTAGTTGGCCGCCCTGACATCGACCCCAGGCTTCAGGTGGGTTTCGTTGATAAGGCAGACGTCGACGGCTTCATCTCGAAGAAATTGGCGAAGTTCACCAGCTTTGGTGCGGACGCCGTTGGCATTCCACGCGACGACCGTGAGCCCTCTAACGGTACCCATGGTGCAGCTGGTGAGTGTTGGCAGCGGTCGGGGCCGGAGAGGCCAGCGACACTGCAGCAGTGAGTTGCTGCGACAGGACTTCAATCAATGTCGTAGCACTGGTCACCAAGGCAGTGAGATGCGCGACGAGGTTGGCCCCGTCGCTGGAAGGGGGAGGCGTGGCTGACTCGCTTGGAGAGTCCACCTGGGGCTGCTCGACTGACGGTGCTGAGCGCTGGGTACCCATGGGGCGCTGACCCCCGCGCAGGCGATTGGCGGGGAGCAGTCTTGCCGACGGCCCGGGAGAGGCAGTACCCGGGTCCGCCACTAGCAGCTGTGGTGGAGGCGCAGGAGCCTCAGGTATTGGCGTGGCATCAGACGCGGCAGGAGCAGGAGCAGCCGACGCAGCCGGGACGGCAGAGGGCGCCCCTGACGTTGCCGCCGCGAAAGAGACGCCGGGCCGTCTCGTTGCTGGCTTCTTCGGATGTGGCGCTGGTGTTTGGCCACGTTGGCGAGCGATGGCACGCTTCCACACCTCACACCCACGATAGCTGGCCACGTGAGCACCGCCACAGAGTGCACAAGTCGGCTTCTCAGTGTGCGGACGGGGGCACGCACTTCCTGCGTGGGCGCCGGCGCATTTAACACATCTGTCCGGCATAGAGCAGTGGCGCGCGACGTGATTGATCCCCTGGCAGCGAAAGCACTGCACAGGGCCTCTCCTGGAGCGAAGATCTTCGGTCTGAACCGGAACGTCGGCGACCCGCGTCAATTGGTATAGTTTGCGGTTCTCCACGGTGTCGGAGCAGACGACCAGGAAGAGCGGCATATCATCGCGTGATTTAGGCGACTTCAACTTCACGACTGTCCGTATGTAGAAGCCCAGGTCAGCGAGTTCGCGATGCAGGTGATCGGCTTCCATGTTGAATGGGAGGTCCCGGATGACAATCTTCAAGACTTTGTCAGCTGCGGAAGCGTGGGTATAGAACGGGATACCACGCTCAGACGCCTCCTGAGTGACCCGGCGATAGTCGTCAGCAGTTCGGAGTGTGACCCTGTACAGGTCCCGTCCGGCAGGCTTCACGGTATACACGGCCGTTGTCCAGCTGCACAACAACTTCTGCAGTTCCCCATAGGGCGGCCGAAACTGGAGGACCACCGGCGGGAGATGGGAGTCTTTCTTTGGCGCAGGATCGCGCAGCAGCTGGTCCGGCGCGTCAGCGAGCGCGTCGAATGAATTGGCGACGGCAGTTGGAAGCGTCGTCGATGACTGTATGCGACTTGCAGTGCGCCGGGCCGGGACAAAACCATCAGCGTCAGGGGCGAAATCTTGCTTGGCCCTCTTCTCGATCGGCGAGCTGCGAACAGCAGACGTCGCGGCTGTTGCCCTCCTCTTCTGTTTCCCACTTCTTCCGCGTGGCTGAGGGGCGGTGGAGCGCTCATCTCCAGAATCGGGGAGCGGAACAGACAGCGCTGTCTTCAAAGTTTCCGGAGCTGTGTCCACCAAATCCATAGCCATAGCACTGGTCGTCATAAGTGGGGGGCCAGATGGGGCCGCCGACGGCGCAAGCGCGGCCGGACGGCGATCTGCCACACCCTTCGCGTCGTTAGCAAGCGCAGGTACGTCCTTCTCGCGGCTGCACATCTCAGCGACTGTGTCGTCCTGTGTACTGCCAAGGGACGGCAGGCGTGATGTATATATCAGATTCCCCCTCCCTCGGGCGCTCCCTCTCCCGTCGGCAGCGAGGGCGCTCTCTCGGCCGTCCGCGCCGAGTTTCGACTCCCGGCTTGTGGCTCAGCGTCTGGGTTGGATTCCGAGCTGAGATGCCATCGCGTGCGGACCGCAGTGACGTAGCGCAGGGTATGGCGGATCGCTGTCCGGCCGAGCTCGCTCGGTCGGCGGCCTCATCCGGCCGCCCACCAACGACGACCTCGCAAATGGACTCTGAGACGGCTACGGAGATGCGTTCGAGAAGTCGTTATGCGGCCGCGGCTTGGGCCGCGGTAGCGAGTAGTGCGGTAGATCGGTAATCAGCATGTAGCGCCGTAAATTCATAACCTCCTTCCATGATTGTACTATAAATTTTTTCCTTATTTTGTTACATGAAGATATGACATTTCTGTGTCTTTATATATTGTAACTGTTATATATATATATATATATATATATATATATATATATATATATATATATATGTGTGTGTGTGTGTGTGTGTGTGTGTGTGTGTGTTCATTTATGACGATGTTAAATTTTTTTTTTGTAAATGTTACTTGTACTTTTTTTTACTCTGGGTCTGGCCTAAGGAAAACTATGCTATCGAACGATTACATCGATAGGTCGTCTGGAGAACAAAAGTGTTTAGGATCTTTGGTAGTGTTAACTCTGCCGCATGGAGCGCGGGCAAGGCGGAGTCTTGCTGGAGTAGGGCGGTGGAGCAGGTGTGTTGTGTGACGCTCCCGCGAGTTGCCGCGCTTTCGGGATTTGGCAGCATTTAATTGCGCTCGACTCGCTATGATACTTTCTGACACAGTGTCGCGGACGGGAAGCATTAGCTGGCGCACATCAAGAACACGTTTCGCCTGGTGACCTTGTCGAGATGAGGGCGCACCAACATCTAGCTTCTGCAACAGCGTCAGCCGACAATGAGTGACTGTCGCCACCTCCCCGATCGACGACTGCAAACCTCCAATCAACCAACAAGGGAGACCAAAAGCACGTAAAGTTATAGAACTGTATAGCAGACTTCAGCTTTTCAAACTGTTCAATCACAAATTTACAGCAACTTAGCATCTACCTTTGTTGCTCATTGTCCCAATTGCATTACCAAGCAGGGTCCCTTTCTTTTCCGAAATGAACCCAAGTGTCATTGACATTCAAACGCCAGCATTAAAGTAATATCATTCCATTTCACTACTTTAATTTCAAAGTTCAGTTAAGGTATTCATAGCTGGCTACAATATTCAGATTACACTAGCACAAATTAAGAGTGCGAGTTTTGTTACCATATTTTAGCTTACCTGTGACATACTAATTTTTACTATCGTTAATTGTTCAGAATCATTTAATTTAAGTTGAAAGTAAAACCCCTTATTTCTAAATTGCGTAGATTCAAGTAGCTATTGAAATGGTTGTTGAGGTAGACCAAGACTAACCTTATTTTACTGAATTTCGTAGTGCTTTAGAAACAAAGCTCACTATTAATTTCAGTCACTAAAATGACTTTCAATTTTCCAGTTTTATTAATTCTTTTGCTAAATTAAGTCAGATTTTGGCGAAATTTTCACACAACACGTGTCAACCTTCAGTTGCCACGCTTTTAGTGCAAATTATATGTGCATTAATCTTTCATTTTCAGTTATTATAGTAGTTGTCCATAGGACTGGCGACCGTAATTTTCCCCAAATCTCAAATATCTAACTAACGCCAATTAATTGTTAACGTAACGACCGCACATTTAATTTTTTATTCATTTTACCCTTTTCTCAAAATTAATTTTCACCAATTTTACATGCATTTTTCCTTTCATTTAGATGTAACCCCCTTCATACCCACTACCTATGACTGACCGGCGCTTGCAGTCGGAGAACGAGAAGCATACCACTTCTGGCTCGGAGCGGTGTTATGCGAACGCAGCCACGGCTGTGGAAGCGAGTGGTCCGGCTTTTTGCCCGCCACCTACGACGTTACGACCCAGGAAGAAGAGAACAACGCAGCAGAGATGGCGCGCACTCTCTGCGGGCGGACGGTGGTTTTCCCATGAACGCTGTTGCACGTGCACTTGATGTAGGAGGACCTCCTACCTCTTGCCCCACGATTACGAGCAGTGCTGCGGACCAAGTTTCGACTCCGCACGCCACGGCGCCGGCATGCTAGGCCGCGGTCACGAAGAGCAACACGGCATCGCAGTGCACGCCTTCAAAGACGGGCACAACACCAGAGGTAGATGACGGCCTTACCCTACTGCTGGGCCTCATATCAGGGACAAAACCGATAGCTGAGAAGATGGAAGTGGAGCAAGCGTCGCGGAAGCGCCCAGCTCACACAAACGTGACCACAACCGGTACGAAACGAACGGCCACAGGCGCCGTCATCGGCGCTCCCACACTCCGCATGGAGCAGAAGGCATCCAGGAAGGGGACCAGGGCCCCACAAACGTCAGACGAAGACGGCTTCGTGAAGCCGACATTATAGGCACCGACAACAGACTCTCCGACCTCACGGAGAATGGTGGGGTGACGACGGAGAATCACAGCAGAAGAAGACACCTCCACCTCCGCCTATCGTCATCCAATACACTGGCGCCTTCAAAACCTTCGAAGAAAAGATAAAATCGGTCGTGAGAGGCAACTTCAGAACTCATGTGACACGACGCGAGCTGTATAAAGTTGTGACACACACGACTGATGACTACAAACGGCTCATGGACTTCGTGAAGAAGGAGGGTCTGCACTGCTTCACCTACTCTTCGGAGCCGGTGAAAACGCTGAAGGTGGTCTTCTGCAAAATTCCCCTTCAGAATGGATCCAGATGACCTAAAAGTGCTGCTGGAGGCATAGGCTACAACATTCGTGCAACGACACGAATGAAGTCGCCAAAACACAACTCCGACACGCCACTTTTTCTTGGCATCCTCGACGACAACGTGGAAAATTGGAAGATGTTCCAGATCAAGAGAGTGGGCAGTGTCGGAGCTACAGTTGAAAAACTTTGCAGAACAAGAGGGCCTGCGCAGTGCTTTAACTGTCATGGCCTTGACCAAATCGCGAAGTTTTGCCAGATGCCCCCACGATGTTGAATTGTCCATCAGCACACCTCAGCCGAGACTGTACAAACCCAAAGACCGACCCACCACGTTGCTGCAACTGCCAGGAGCAACACGTGGCAAACTACCGTGGCTGCAGCGCCTTCAAGCCCGCAGCCGCAAACCAGAGGACCAATACGGCTGGGAAGGAGCTACGCCATGGCAACGAGAGCAACACCAGCGGGGCCAACGGGACGATGTCCAGACGCAGCCACAGGCGTCCATGGCCGCGGACGACAGGCGGAGCAGACCCAAGGCGGAGCAACACCAGCAGACACCTGCCAGGACGGGCCAGGGCGCGGTAGGAGGGGTCAACGGCCGCCACGGGCCGCCACCGACCCACAAACTGCCGAACGAGCCCCACAGACGACAACGCGCCAAGAGGAAGCAGCTGCAACAACCGAAGCAGCGGAACTCAGAGCAATGTTAAAAGAGTTTCTAAACATTCATGGTGGTGTCTGTTTGTTCTATATCGTGTCTCCCTACCACTTTCGCGCAAGGACGCTCTGAGCGTGTTTTTTAGGGAATTGACTAGTTTGAACCTGGGACCTGTTGCTGGTAAGGAGACGCCAGACAACACATGACATGTAGAGTTCAGAAGAGTTCAGTGAGACTAGCGATGATATAACCAAATACTAAATGATCTCAGCGTCAGCTCCACTGCACTCTCTGTAAAAGAATCTTAATACTAACTAAATATAGTGGAAAGGGTTTAAGGCTTTCCTATTTTTAGTTAGCTGGTAAAATAACGTCGAAAAAGCAGTTAAGTTTACCATTGGAAATTTTATTCTACTCACAAAACATCATTTATAAATTGCACTATTGATAAAAGGAAATGTTTTAATACAGGATGGTAAAACCAACTGCGTTCAACAAAAATGTGAACGAATATTCCCTGAATGGGTTTCCAAGTTCTACAATCGATCGAAGGATGACCTATGCCATATCACATCTATAATCTAGGTTTAATTTAACTTTCACAAAAGAGAAAACTATCAACATGGTCTACAGTGACCGTCAATTATCTTTAATTACTTATCTAACTTGTCGTATATTACAGTGGCTGATGTGGCTTCTCAATAACTATATAAAAGAAAAATCATCGCGTTTCAGATCTGTTCTTCAAGTGGCAAATGTGAACACCATGAGTTTTAATTAACGATCGACACTAGTATTACGCAAAAAGGGGGTGTAACAGATGAGACTTCTGCAGTTCTGTGTGAAGCCTTATGCGCTCAAAAATGCGGCATCGCGTGCGTTCATTACCTTGTCAGTGTTTAGGCAGCGTCAGGGCAGCGCCCGGCAGCACAGTTCCGCACACCTCGCCATCTCGGAAGCAACTCTCGTCTAACTTCTCCTTACTACAATTTACCGAACTTGGTTTAAAAAAACTATCTGGCTGTGTTTTCATCTGACCAATCAGGGTCTCAATGTTAACCTTAAGCTCCGCCTACAAAAATGCTGTCTATCCAATGAGAAACGTTATACTTTTCGTGGTGGGGCAATGTTTTAAAAGTTTGCAACGTAACAGAGTCGCGAAAAACTGTCACGCTAAAACCTGCAGCTGGTGTGGTCCTTTTAGCGTTATCGTAAGATCTATACTGTTCTTCTGGAGTGCTCTAGCTTTTAACATGGGCTGGGGTGTCGTCCTTGACGTAACAGAGACGCGAAACAGTCTCACGCTAAAATGTGCGGGTTGTGTGGCTCTAGTGGTTAGCTGGCGACGTGGGTGTCCAGTCTGTCCCTTATCGTAGGGCCTTCTAGTTTAACACGGTTCTGCTCTCGGCTTCTGTTCTCGTATCTCCCCTCGGAACTGCGTCGGTCTCACGGTGGGAAGGTACGACATGCATTTAGACACTCTTGTGTTAGTCTGTGGTATTCCATTTGCTCACTTGTTACTCGTATTACTTTGGTTAATTTAATGTCACGATTTATTCGGAGCTATGTGACATACTATTGGATTTGCTTATCATGTCAGGGTTTTCATGGAAGGTGTTGGATGTGCCTGACGCCTTACAAGTTTAAACAGCTCCTTAAGCAGAATCCGCAGCTCACAGTGGCTGCAGTGCAAGCGGCCACCCAGGCCAACACCACAACAGCATTTTCAACGTCCAGACATGGCTAACACGCCAATACCAGTACTTACACCCTGCGTCTGCAACGCTAACAGCATTCGCACCCAAGAAGGCGAATTCCGGCAGTTTCTGAGCGACGAGGCAGTGGACGTTTGCCTCGTCACGGAAACTCACCTGAAACCCCGCGTCAACGTGCGGGCAGCAAATTACCGCTGCTACCGCAGAGACAGAGAAACGGAGGGAGGTGGGACGGCGGTGTACGTCAAAACAACGTTGCGTCACCGCCCTGTACAACTTCCAGAGCTGACGACGGTGGAAGCAACTGGCATCGATGTCATTACGTCGGCGGGGAAGATTACATTCATCGCGGCAATCCGGCCACCGAGAGGGACACTACAGCCGGCAGACTTCGAGGCACTACTGACAATGCGCGGCAACCTCTTCATCGGCGGTGACTTTAACGCCAAACGCTCAGAATGGAACTCCCGAGTAACGAACAACAGCGGACGGCGGGTACTCCGAGAAGCCAGGAACCACGATGCGATTGTGGTAGGGCCATATGACCGTACCATATACCCACGACGCGGCCTCCCCCACGTCCTCGACGTCGCCATCACCAAGTGGCCGCCCACAACACAGTCGCGTCTACCCACTGTGCCCTGTCGTCAAATCACTTGCCAGTGATGTTCGAGATGGACACGGATGGAGGTAGCACCACCGGAGAGCCGCATACTGCTGCACAACACTGACTGGGAGCACTTCCGAGTGCACCTGGCGCAGACAATCGCCGCCACGCCTGACGCAGACGTAATGGGAGCAGATTCGCCCATTGCAGCATTCACGTGTCTCACGCTGGCTGCAGCAGCTGCAGCCACACCGCAAGGCCCGAGGAAACCACAGGACTACTCCAGCCAGCTGCCTCCTTACATCATAGACGTCATCAGGCAGAAGAATAGCCTCTTTCGTGACTGGCGGGTCACAAGAGACCCCGCCGCGAAGCGAGAGTTGAACCGACGCCGCCCCCACATTGCGGCCGCAGTAGCAGAGTACCGAAACCGAGACTGGGCGGGCCTGATCTCAACGCTCAGGATCCACGACGGCAGCGCGTGGAAAACCACTAAGAGGTTCCTGCGGCGCCGCTAACGCATTCCACCTCTGCAGGTGAGGCGTGACGTCTTCGCGGAACCAGACGCCAAAGCCAGCGTGCTAAACGACACGTTTGCGGCAAAATTCACGCCGCTGGAAGGCGTCGTCGACGAGGAACACGTCCGTCTGGTGGAAGAGTGGCTGCCCGCCGATCTGGCCTCCAGAGCTGACGACGACGTCATAGCAGAAGAGATGCAACAGCAGCTCGCCCTCCTGCCAACCAGGAAGGTCGGTGGTTCAGACGGCGTAACCAACGCGATACTGAATAAATTTCCTCCTGACGCAGTCCGCGTCCTGACGGTTATTTCTAACGCCATCTTGAAGAGCTGCAGCTACCCATCGGCGTGGAAACATGCTGAGGTGGTGGCCATTCGAAAGCAGGGAAAGACAACAGGCTGGCCGAGAACTACAGGCCAATCAGCCTCCTGCATTCCACCTCACAGGTGTTCGAGCGTCTGTACGCGAGAAGATTGCGCCGCCACGTCAGGAAAGAAAGCCTGCTTCCCGACGAGCAGGTCGGGTTCCGCCGAGGACACTCGACACAACAACAGCTCCTGAGATCGTGGAGCAGGCGATGGGGGCACTGGAGCGTCGTGAGTACCTAGGGGCGGCAACTGGACGTCGCTGGCGCCTTCGACTGCGTGTGGCACAACGGCCTCCTGTACAAGTTACTTGTGCAGGCAGTGCCTATGTCGCACGTCTGCCTACTCCAATCGTACCTCGAAGAACGCACCTTCCACGTGCGAGCCGACGATGGGAAGTATACAGCACGCCCCATCAGAGCGGGGGTTCCACAAGGGTCCGTCCTCGGCCCCCTACTGTACTGCAGACGTCCCGAAAACATCGAGGGTTCACCTGGCACTCTATGCGGACGACACCGCGCTGTTCGCGAGGAGAATGAACGCGCTACAGCTGCGTCGCTGCCTGCAGCTCGCCTGCGACGAGCTAGGAGCATGGGTCACCAAATTGCGGCTCAAATTCAACTCAGACAAGAGCCAGGCGGTGATTTTCACCTTGAAGAAGGTGCCAGCGGACGTCAGGCCTGTGCAGATCATGAGTGGCCTCATACCACGGTCACGTAGTGGTCGATACCTCTGCGTTACCATCGACAGGCGCCTGACGTGGAAGGCACATATTCGGGATGTGCGGGCAAAGGCGCTGGCCAGGATGCGCGTGCTGTACCCGCTGCTGAACCCAGAGTGGACACTACCTCCAGACTGCGGTAGAACACTCTATCTAAGGCCAATCAGGCCAGAGTTGGAGTACGCTGCCGTAGTCTGGGGAAACGCGGCCGAACCTTCAGTGAAAATGCTCCAGACGGTGCCGAACAAAGCCCTCATCCTCGCACTGCACCTGCCACGCGATTTCCCCACGTGGGAATTGCACGAACTTGCCGGAAGACCGACGCTTAAACAGTACTTCCGGCAATCAGCGGCAAGTTTTTATGCGGCAACGACTGAAGCCGACAACCAACTCGTCTGAGGACTTGGGATTCAAATTCACTAACGACCGAAAACACACTGTCGGGATCTGCTGCGCGAGTAGCGACTACGCACCAGCAGCAAAAGAAGAAGAAGACCTCACTAGTGACACCAAGACGACAATTCAAGAAAGAGGTGGTGTTCGAACGTTATGAATTACCTCGAAGAAAACGGTCTATTGACACACAGTCAACTTGGTTTTAGAAAACATCGTTCCTGTGAAAGACAACTAGCTCTTTATTCACATGAAGTGTTGAGTGCTATTGACAAGGGATTTTAGATCGAGTCTGTATTTCGTGTTTTGCGGAAGGCTGTTGACACTGTACGACACAAGCGGCTCGCAGTGAAGTTGCGTGCTTATGGAATATCGTCTCAGGTATGTGACTGGATTTGTGATTTCCTATCAGAGAGATCACAGTTCATAGTAACTGACGGAAAGTCATCGAGTAAAACATAAGTGATATCTGGCGTTCCCCAAGGTAGTGTTATAGCCCCCTTGGTGTTCCTTATCTATATAAACGATTTGGGAGACAATACGAGCAGCCGTCGTCGGTTGTTTGCAGATGACGCTGTCGTTTATCGACTAATAAAATCATCAGAAGATAAAAAAAATGCAAAACTATTTAGAAAAGACATCTGAATGGTGCGAAAAGTGGCAGTTGTCCCTAAATAACGAAAAGTGTGAGGTCATCCACGTGAGTGCTCAAAGGAACTCGTTAAACTTCGGTTACACGATAAATCAGTCTAATCTAAAAGCCGTAAATTCAACTAAACACGTAAGTATTACAATTACGAACAACTTAAATTGGAAGGAACACATAGAAAATGTTGTGAGGAGGGCTAACCAGACAGCGTTTTATAGGCAGGACACATAGAAAATGTAACAGATCTACTAAGGACTAAGCTTGTCCGTCCTCTTTTAGAGTACTGCTGCGCGATGTGAGATCCTTACCAGATAGGACTGACGGAGTACATCGAAAAAGTTGAAAGAAAGGCAGCACGTTTTGTATTATCGTGAAATATGGGAGAGAGAGTCACAGAAATTATACTGGATTTGGGCTGAACATCAGTAAAAGAAAGGCGTTTTTCGTTGCGACGGAGTCTTCTCACGAAATTCCAATCACCAACTTTCTCCTCCGAATGTGAAAATATTTTGTTGATGCCGACCTACATAGGAAGGAACGATTACCACAATAAAATAGGGGAAATCAGAGCTTGTTCAAAAAGATATAGGTGTTTGTTCTCTCCGCACGCTATACGAGACTGTAACAATAGAGAATTGTGAAGGTGGTTCGATGAACCCTCTGACAGGCACTTAACTGTGATTTGCAGAATATACATGTAGATGTAGAAAACACATAGGTAGCTGTAGGTACAGCAGTGTAGGCTGCCTAATCTACGAATCAACAAGGCAAGAAGCCTAAAAGAAGTCACGACAAGGAGCGTCTGGGTGTTCCCTCGTAGGTCCGCGCCCAGGGAGGTCTTCCGGCGGAGTTTCCGAAGTTCCTCCCCCTGCCCTCGAAGTCAGTACATTCTGGGATTTTTCTAGCTTCTCCTTAATCCGGCTGGTTCCTAAGCTTGGTTAATGGAACGTACGCTGTCACGATTCAGTTCAGGTTTTCTTACTCTGATCTCTATAGCTTCTTAGATGATACAGTCCCAATATTTAGAAGTCTGTGTTAGGACCTTGGTCTTGTCATAAACCACCCCATGAAGTTCTGACAGGAAATGCTCGGCGATTGCTGATTTATTAGGTTGTTGGAATCTCGTGTGCCGTTGGTGTTCTCGGCATCGGTCTTCAATGGTACTAATTGTCTGACCTTACCGCATTGGCACGGTATTGTAAACCGCTGATTTACGTAAATCCAGGTCGTCCGTAATACTGCCAAGAAGAGCTCTGCTTTTAGTTGAAGGGCAGAAGACGCTTTTTACTTGATATTTGCGTAAAATGCGTCCAGCTTTTCCCGTTAAGGCCCCACATAACGGAATGAATGTCATGGCCGTGTTTTCCTCAGGTTCTTCATTAGTTTCCGCTAGTTGTGTTGAGAGTGTCGGACGTAGAGCATCCCGGATTTGCCTTTCCTTATAACCGTTCCTTACAAACATCGACTTCAGATGGGCCAATTCTTGTTGGAGTCTGTCCTCGTCAGAGAGGGCGCCAGCTGTGTGTGCAAGAGTGTTTAGCACGCCGTTCTTTTGAGCAGTGTGGTGGTAGCTAACCGCGTGTAGGTATACGTCGGTGTGATTTTTCTTTCTATACACGCTGTGCCCCAACCTGCCGTCATCTCGTCTTTTGACGAGAATATCCAAGAAGGGGAGCATCCCATCCGATTCTACCACCATGGTGAGCTTGATATTCTCGTGTCTTCAGATGAGATGTGCGAGAAATTCCGTCAGCTTGTGTCTTCCATGTGGGCAAATAACAAACGGGTCGTTCACGTATCTGAAGGAACAGGTAAGTTTTAGATGCGCTGACTCCAAGCCTTCTTCCTCGAAATGTTCCATTGGAACGCCAAGAAAGCGCCCGCGGCGAGGACGGAGGAGGGAGCACCCGAGGGAGGGGGAATCTGATATACAGGTACACCTCACGCCTGCCGTCCCTTGGCAGTACATCAGCCCACCTGAAGATGGCAACAAGGTCGAGTCGGAAATGTTATGTCCTTTGTACACTCACACCAGGCTGTTCACCAGAGATTTATCTCGTCATACATTACTTGTTTTTGAGAAGTTACAACTGTTTGCTTCACCACTACACTATTGGAAAATTGCGCAGGTCGCACCAGTGTTTAAGAAGGGCAGTAGGAGTAATCCATAGAACTACAGACCTATATCATTGACGTCGGTTTGCAGTAGGGTTTTGGAGCATATACTATATTCAAACATTATGAATCACCTCGAAGGGAACGATCTATTGATACGTAATCTGCATGGTTTCAGAAAACATCGTTCTTGGGCAACGCAGCTAGCTCTTTATTCGCACGAAGTAATGGCCTCTATCGGCAGGGGATCTCAATTTGATTACGTATTTCCGGAAAGCTTTTGACACCGTTCCTCACAAGCGACTTCTAATGAAGCTGCGGGCCTATGGTTATCTTCTCAGTTGTGCGACTGGATTCGCGATTTCCTGTCAGGAAAGTTACATTTCGTAGTAATAGACGGAAAATCATCGAGTAAAACTGAAGTGATATCAGGTGTTCCCCAGAGAAGCGTCCTGGGACCTCTGCTGTTCCTGATCTATATAAATGACCTGAGTGACAATCAACAGTTCTCTTAGGTTGTTCGCAGATGATGCTGTAATTTACCGTCTAGTAAGGTCATCCGAAGACCAGTATCAGTTGCAAAGCGATTTAGAAAAGATTGCTGTATGGTGTGTCAGGTGGCAGTTGACGCTAAATAACGAAAAGGGTGAAGTAATCCACATGAGTTCCAAAAGAAATCCGTTGGAATTCGATTACTCGTAAATAGTACAATTCTCAAGCCTGCCAATTCAACTAAGCACCTGGGTGTTAAAATTACGAACAACTTCAGTTTGAAAGACTACATAGATAATATTGTGGGGAAGGCGAGCCAAAGGTTGCGTTTCATTGGCAGGACACTTAGAAGATGCAACAAGTCCACTAAAGAGACAGCTTACACTACACTCGCTTGTCCTCTGTTAGAATATTGCTGCACGGTGTGGGATCCTTACCAGGTGGGATTGACGGAGGACATCGAAAGGGTACAAAAAAGGGCAGCTCGTTTTGTATTATCACGTAATGAGGGGGAGAGTGTGGCAGATATGATACGCGAGTTGGGATGGAAGTCATTAAAGCGAAGACGTTTTTCGTCGCGGCGAAATCTATTTACGAAATTTCAGTCACCAACTTTCTCTTCCGAACGCGAAAATATTTTGTTGAACCCAACCTACATAGGTAGGAATGATCATCAAAATAAAATAAGAGAAATCAGAGCTCGAACAGAAATGTTGAGGTGATCGTTTTTCCCGCGCGCTGTTCGGAAGTGAATGGTAGAGAGATAGTATGATTGTGGTTCGATGAACCCTCTGCCAAGCGCTTAATGTGAATTGCAGAGTAATCATGTAGATGTAGATGTACACAAAGCAGCAATCAAGCCATTTTTTGGCAGTTAGTGACCGATTACTCCATCTCTCACGCCGCTGTGAAACTATCACCTTCGAGTGCTAGTTTATAGAACATAATTTGACTTATCTGTACGCAGCCTTAGACGTGTTCGTGATAATGCATTATTTCCTCGTCTGCAAATTATATGCTTCGTTACTCATATGTGACTAGCTGAACTTTGCACCGTATCGTCGTACGTGCAGTCATACGTTCTTCAGAAACCATTTACCACTTCTAGTGAGACATTTGACGAGTATCAGCCTCGTTTGTCTTTTCATCACGCTCTTACGTAGCACATACCTAATGTGAAGCTAGTAACGAAGTCGTGCAGATGAGTGATTAGGTTAGTACGACAGCAAAAGTTGAAATACCTTCTCTTTTGGCTTTTTAGCTTTTGTGCTGTTCATTCACACTGGTGCTGGAAGAAGTGAACTCGGCGCATGAACTATTCCTCCGTTTAATCATCAAGCCATGTCAAATCTAAATCCTGAAAATATCTACGATAAAATACAGGAAGCGAAAAGTTAACTCCAACTTGGAGGTTAACAAAACTGCAGTTACAATTGACGGAGAACATGAAAAGGAAACTCGAGAAGGGGGTGCAGGAAGCTTGAAGCCTCTCTCCCACGATTTTTCAACCCGTACATAGAGGAAACAGTCAAGTAAACCACGCAGAACCTCTGGACAAAAGTCAGAGTCTAGGAATAGGGAATGAAACAGGAAAAGACCTTGGAAGTTCAGATGAACAAAATGAGTAGTGTCTCGAAAACAGGTTATAAGATGTACACCAGGTACAGTAAAACATGGTTAACGGTATGTAGTGGAATTAAATCAGACGATGAGTCTCTGAAAGTAGTATGTAAGCTGTCCTATTTGGAACAAAAACTGAATGACAATGATCGAAGTACTGTGAATTTAAGATATCGAACGGTAATAGCAACAAATGTATTTTGAAACATAGATATTTCCTACCACCATATTAAATTTAAGCATTACTAAGGCCTCTCTGTAACTATTTATTTGGTATGTAGCCTTTTATGGAAGTGATACGTGAATCATAAATAATACAGGTAACAGATGAACAAAATATCTTATGGAGTTCCAGGAAAAAGAGGTGCAAATGAGATGGGCATATCTAGTAATTAATGAAAGGGTGCTGAACAGGCGTTAAAGAGGTCTATCACAAAGCTTGAGTAAAAGAAAGTATCTACGAGTATTGAGAGAGAGAGAGAGAGAGAGAGAGAGAGAGAGAGAGAGACCATGTTTTCTCTACTGTGAGGTGTTTCAAGTTTTCGGTTGCAGTACTTATGCAGTGAGGCCTGTAAGGGATTTATTAGCACAGGAAGCTGCATCAAACCAGTCTTGGGGCTGAAGACGAAACATTAACAACAAGTAAATACAAATCTGCCATTTTTAATCGAGCGGTATATTTTGAAATTGCGTTATAAAGAACGGCATATTCACAACAAGAGAAAAATATACAAATCGACTAGCTAGTATATCTTAATTCAATGTGACTAGTTCGTGAGACAGATTGATTTAAGACTGTTGGTCTGGAACACTGTACATCCGATTGTGGTTTGTGGCTTGATTTACCCTTACCTAACCAGCCAACCTTCCATCTTCCGCTGCTCTGTCTTGGATGCTACAGCAAGATCTTCTTTGGTCTACTGTCATCTGCCAGCCGCATTGCACTGAGCTGACAAGTCACGGGATAGCGATATGTAGACATACAGATGGCGGTAGTAACGCGTACAGAAGGTATAAAAGGGCAGTGAGCTGCGGAGCTGTCATTTGTACTCATCTGATTCATGTGAAAAGGTTTCCGTCATGAGTATGGCGCACGACGGGGTTTAACAGATTTTGAAAGCATAAGACATTCCGTTTAGGAAATCACTAGCGAATTCAGTATTTTGAGATCCGCAGTATCAACAGTGTGCCAAGAATACAAAATTTCAGGCATTATCTCTCACCACGCATAATGTAATGGCCCACGGCGTTCGCTTAACATTCAAGACTAGCGACTTTTGCGTAGAGTTGTCAGTGCTAACAGACAAGCAACCCTACGTGAAATTACCACAAATTATGTGGGACGTACGACGAACGCATCAGTCAGTACAGCGCCGCGAAATCTGGCTTTAGTGGTCTGTGGCAGCAGACGGCCGACTCCAGTGCCTTTGCTAACAGTACGACGTCGCCTGCAGAGGCTCTTCTGGCCACTGGGCAACAGTTCTTCATGACTGGTTTGAAGAACATTCTGGACAATCCGAACGAATGATTTAGCCAACCATATCTCCCGACACGAACTCCATCGAACATTTATGGGACATAATCGAGTGGTCAGTTCGTGTACAAAATACTGTACCGGCTACACTTCGGCGATTATAGAGGCTTATAGAGGCAGCGTGGCTCAATATTTCTTCAGTGGACTTCCAACGTCGTTGAATCCATGCTAATTTGAGCCGCTGCCCTACGCCGGACAAAAAGAGGCTTGTCTGGGGCCCAAGGAGGAAACTACTCTGGGAACAGAGGAAACAGGAAGGAAGAGAATGGCTTCCTAAAGACAAGTGGAGGGAATTAAAGGGACTTGAACCTAAGACCACCAGGAAGAAACTGTCTCAGGTTGAAGTTGACAAGCAGACCTCCTGTACGTCAAAGACAGGTAGCAAGCGGATAAATGAGGAATCAAAGACTCCCTCCTCCCTGGAAAAGAAAGTCCAGAAAAAACCGAGGCAAGAAATAGGGAAACAGACCTATAGTACTGCAGTCTCGGTTTTTAGGATGACAGTTATCTACTACGTAGGCTAAAAATATTGTGAGTCAGTTTAGTGTTGATTAGAAGAAGTAAAGAGAGAAATGTCTGAGTACGTTCAGTTTTGGTTAGCTGTTTGAAAATAAAGTATTATAAGGGGTTTACCAGCACAATCTTTTATGCATTTTGCTAAGGGGATGTTTCATAGGGATGCAACACCAATGCCCACACCCTAGTGTTGGGCAGTAAGGACTCTAACCGTGGAGGTGAGTATCTTCTTGGATTCCTTTTAGCTACCAGGGCAATGCACCCAGGTTCAGGAATAGCAGAAGGAAAGAAGTAACTGACATAATCTTTAGTTTCATGATGATAATCAGTTATGTCAAACAATGGCATGTGGTACTGGAGCCATCCTAATTGGACCACATGTACATTAAATTCAAGGTTGAAATGGGAATCAGACAGATCATGACCTATAGGAATCCAAGGAAAACAGACTGGGAGACATGTAGGAGGGATCTTGATTTAGGCTTACCAGAAATTAAAACCTTGATAAGGAATCCAATAGAATTGGAGGAAGTAACAGAGACTGTTACCTCTGCTATAGTGATGTCATATCAGGACTACTGTACAATCACCAAGAAGAGAACAAATAGGAGTGTGCCTTGGTGGAATAACAACTTAGAAATGCAAAGAAACGGGTACAGAGGCTGTATAATATTGCTAGACATAAAGGACGATGGGCTAAATATCGTGAGGCCCTTGTCAACTACAATCTTGCAGTCAGACAAGCAAAGAAGGTATCCTGAAAGGCATTCTGTGAGGAACTGGAGAGCACAGCTGCACAAGCCAGACTGCACAAAATTCTCACTAGAGTACCAACCAATCCAGGAGGTATGTTGAGGAAGGAGGATGGGGAATATACAAAGGAGTACATGAGACGCTGGAACTGTTCCTCAAAACTCACTTTCCTCAATATGCTCTGCCAGACGAGACAGCCCAGGGCGTGATTCCAGAGAGACAACGATTCCCAGGCACTCGAAGAGAGGACTGGAAATCGGCCAAGGAGTGTGGGAATTTTAATAAAATCGAATGGGCGGTGGGATCATTCCAACCGTTCACGTCATCTGGCCCAGATGGAATTTTCCAAACTCTCCTGCAACAGGCAGGAGAGAAGCTAATAATAGTCCTATGCAGGCTATTAAGGTTTAGCCTAGCTGTAGGAATAATTCCGAATGCTTGTAGGCAGTGAAGGTTGTCTTCATTTCAAAGTCAGGGAGATCTGATCATACCAAGGCTGAGTATATGAGATCAATCAGCCTGTCCTCCATTATTCTCAAAACATTGGAAGAACTGGGTAATGCATATGTTGGGGAGAGGGGCTAAGTAGGGCCCCTCTACATTCAATTCAGCATGCCTATCAACCAGGTAAATCATGTGAGGTAGCTCTCCACCAACTATTTGGGGAGGTGGAGAAAGCACTTCACCTTCAAGAAATAGCCCTCTGCATCTTCCTGGATATCGAGGGGGCCTTCAGTAACACGACCTTCGATTCTATGTTAAGGGCAGCAGAGGTGCATGACCTGGGCACCACTATATGCAGGTGGACCAGGGCTATGCTTAGTGGAAGGAAGGTAGAGGCTACCATGATGAATGAAAAGATGATGGTAATTAAAACCACTAGAGGCTGCCCACAAGGAGGAATTCTGTCCCCTCTATTGTTAAATCTAGTGGTGAACGAGCTCATTGTGGAATTAAATTGCAGACAGTGCTTCCGCCAAGGATACGCAGATGACCTTGTCATAGTAATACTTGGCAAATTTAATGACACAGTTGGAAATATGGCACAAGGGAGTTTGGATATTGTGCAAAATTGGTGCATTAAACAGGATCTGAGTGTTAATCCTAAGAAGGCTCTTGTGGCGCCATTTGGGAAGAGATATATTCAACACTCAAGTTGGAATCGAAAGCTCTTCGATGAAACTCTGCCTGTGAAGGAGATAGTGAAATATCTAGGGGTAACCTTAGATGAGAAGCTAACATAGACGCCTCACATTAAGAGTATCTGCTTCAAGGCAGAAAGTACTCCAGTGAGTACTAGAAGGGCTTGTGGCAAATACTGGGGCCTAAGCCCCAGGGGTATGCACTGGTTATACACGACTGTGGTCAGATCTAGGAGTTCCTTCAGTGCCATAGTCGGGTGGGAGAAGGTAGAACAGAGGGTTGCAGCTAAGGAGCTTGCAAAGGTGCAGAGATTGGCCTGCTTAGCGATAACAGGCGGAATTAACAACACACCAATCACTGGAATGGAAGCCATGGTGGACATGCCTCCGCTACACCTTTGTGTCAATATGGAGGCACCAGCTGGGGCATACAGACTCAAAACTGGCAAAAACTGCGTCTCATGCGGATATCCAGACTCACACACTATCATAGTGAGTGAGGTAAATATAGGAATGGCTGGAGAAATGCATGACTACTATATAATAACTCCCAACTGCTTTGACATGCCTTACAATATAATAATTGGAAGCAGGGATCAGTGGGGAAAAACAGTTCGACAGTGTAAAGGGTACATCGTTTGAATCACTGATGGGTCGAAAATAGACCCAGGCGTTGGGGCAGGGGTGTATGGGCTCAGCCAAGACTGGAGGACATCATCTGTCTAGGAAAACTGGCCTCTGTATTCCAAGCTGAAATTACTGCAATCAGGGCATGTGTGGAGGAGAATATGCGTAGGTGCTACAAGGACTATAGCATCTACATCTATTCAGACAGCTAGGCAGCTCTGAAATCACTGACAGCTCCTGCAACAAGATCTACGATTGTTGCAGAATGTCACAGGGCTCTGCTGGAGCTAGTGGGAAACAATAGGGTAAACCTAGTGTGGGTTCCTGGCCACTCAGGGATCTGTGGCAATGAACAAGCCGACAAATTGGCTACAATGGGGGCAACAACTCCATTTATTGGGCCGGAACCTGTCCTGACAATCACCAAGGTTGTGGAATTAGAACTACTAAACTGGCTTAGGAAACAGCACGTAGGATATTGGACCAAGGTCCATAAACAAAAGCATGGTAAGGTAATGATGCCCAAGCCATGTTTTAAAAGAAGCCCTGTAATCCTGGGATTGAACAGCAAAGAGATCAAACTCATGACTGAACTGATGGCCGGCCATGGGAATTTCAAAAAACACCTACACACAATTGGTACAACGGAAGAGGACCCTAAATGTAGGACCTGTGATGAGGGTGAAGAAACTGCATCACACTTAATCTTCGTATGTATGGCATTTGAGAGTAAAAGATACGGAATCTTTGGGACAACTAGACCTGAAGAAATTGTCTAACAAAAAACTGGTGGAGGGACTCCTTGCATTATTTAAGGGCACAGGTTGGTTTTACTAGATAGAAAGGGAGTGATACTGCACAACAAACTTAGTTTCGGTGCGGCCAGTGGCGGATTAGACCTAAGTTGTTTTAGCTTCCGTGTTAAAATCAAAGCAAATCAAATCAGTATTTGTGATTATATGTTGCAGAAGCTATATATTGTTAGAAGTCACAGCTTTAGGCTGGTGACTGTAAGATTCTTTGCGATACCTGCTCTTCTTACTACATAAGACCAACAGGATGTGCCTTTGCAGTTAGATACAAAGAATATCTTTTAGGAAAAAATGGTACTAACACCCAAAATTCGTCTTTTGCTTATCACTTTCTGACTACAGGTCACGCACCTAAAGCTGTCCACGATATCAACATTTTGCACACCGAGAAGAAAGGGCGTAGATTAGACGTTCTAAAGGAATCAGAAATTATTAAACATCTTTCTCGAAATGACGGCCTCATACTTAATGGACCGCTACAATTACGTAATAAAAGTTTCTTCACCTGTATAAAGCCGTTGGTTGATATTTGATTTCGTGATCCCTCAGGCAGTTACCGAAATATTTCTTCTATCTAAGTCCATTCATAACTGTTTGTTCATGAAATGATTTATGTTAACTATATTTCATGTTATACCGTGTTTCTATTCGCTTTGTAGTTATTTAATGGCATTTTTCAGCCTTTAAACTGCACTTCTAGGCTCTTATGTAGGCAAATTGTTACCATGTCTGCTGCTGTCATACACAATATTGCCTCCTACTTCGTGTATTGCACTTTTCACCTGTCTATATTTGAAATGTTAAGTAGCCGGTTTGTATTTGCGGCTACTAGATGGAACTTTTGGTATGGCGTTCACCTGCCCGCTAGTGCTAATGCGGGCGCCTCAGTCTGATGCTACCGCAGCTCGACATGTGGTGCGGTCCTTGCTGGCCTGCCCCTATGTTTCCTATCTTAATATTTTGTGACTAAAGCGTTATTGCGCCATATTTATTTCATACGTGACATGCCAGTTTTAAATGTTTTATTTCTGATGAAAGCACTCTTAGAAGTGGCTGAAACCTAGGTCAAACAGACTTCACTTTCGCGACCGAGGGTTACCTTGCAACGGTCGCTGACAACGCAGACATGTTCAATGCTTTAAAAAATATAATATTGTAAAGTCATGCCTTTTATTGCATCCTGGATAGGCTGATGCGAATCATTCGTTAAACGCCAGGTCAGTTCTGATCGAACTGATAATGGGCAGGAATTATTTAAAATATTTAAAAGATAGTTAGGGACGTACGACATGCTTGCTTATATTGCTTTATGAAACAATCTACTTGCCTCGCTAAATTTTTTTATGGAGGCAAGTCATTGTGTGTTGAATCAGAGCTGTGAATTCAAATTACTGATTAATACTCTCGGAAGCAGTATTTGTTTTTAATTCATTGTTTTTCGGGACGTCCCATACAACCACCACAATGGTCGAATGCCAGTTATCACGATACGGACGTGCAAACAACACAACATCCTGTCCCGGAGCGGAGAAGATCTCCGGCCGGTCGGGGAAACGAACTTGTGCCCCTTCGGTTAGCAGTAACCCGCGCTGACCACACAGCTACAGAGGCAGACTGTTTCCGGAGTAGATGATTTTACTTAAGATTAACCATGAACAGATCAGATGTTTATTCCTTAGAGATAATGACTGATCATAGAAAACTGCAATGTTTTTAACAGATTGCGTTTAGGAAAGAATACTTTTTTTTATTTTTAAGGAGTCGGATGATCATTTTTATCAGGGTCAACATTCCATCGACCATTGCGCACGGACGGGAGGTTTGCTTTCTGTCCGTATAGCTGGTGTCGGACCTCGATCGAACTTAACATTCTTTGTGAGTCCAGAATCGGGAAGGTGAGAAGTTAGATTTGGAAAATGTGAAGTTAGGACGCTGTAACAGCTTTCAATACTCACCTACCGATAAGCAGTTTTTTTTCCTTTATTGAATTTCGATTCCTTCCAAAGGCGGCGTGCTGGCAGCTTAGTACGCCGCTCTTCAGCCTACAGAATTTTTAAACCAGAAGAAGAAGGCAAGAAACAATAAAAGCAGGCGATAAAAACGGTGATTTAAATTGTAAAGTGGTGGAAAATTGTGGAAGGTAAAACATAAAGCAAAAGGGCGATGCTAATAAAATACACAGGAAGGAGACAGGTAAAATAGTAGACAGACAATTAAAAAAACACAGGGAAAGTCTGGTTTCTGTTCACAAGACATATAAAAATCGCAACCAGCGACAGTATGATTTCTGTTTGCAACACTTCAGAAAAGACGCACAACGCTGAACACTCAAAACACTGCACTAAAAAGTTGGCACAAAGGTGTCACATCACAGCCAAAGGCAGATGAGGAGGACCTGGACAGACGAGGGCAGAAAAGGGAAAGGAGAGGAAAAAAGAGGGACAGAGCCGATGGATGGAGTGGACTGATAAGGGGGGGAGGGCAGATGCAAGAGAGAGTGGGGAAAGAGGGAGGAGGGGAGAGAAAAAGGACTCAGGGGAGAGAAGGGAGGCAGAGAGAGGGTAGGTGGAGAGAAAACCGGATGGATGGGGGGGAGAGGGAGCCCAGGAAAAGGACAGATGAAGGGAGGGGGAGGTGAGGATCAGAGTTCGAAAAAGCCTCTGAGCACTATACGACTTAACTTCTGAGGTCAGCAGTCACCTAGAAGCTAGAACTAATTGAACATAACTAACCTAAGGACATCACGTGCATCCATGTCCGAGGCAGGATTCGAACCTGCGACTATAGCAATCGCTCGGCTCCAGACTGTAGCGCCTAGAACTGCACGGCCACTCCGGCCAGATGGATCAGAGTTGATAGGAGAGATAAATGGAAGGAGAGCGGGCATAATCCAGGAGGGGGGTCTACAGAAGCCACCTGGAGAAAGGAGATGAAGGGCATAGAGGTGGAGGGTAGGGGGACAGAATGGTGAAGGCGTAGCAGAGGGTGGGGTTTGGAGAGGAGAGGAGCAACCAGGGGTCAGGGGGATCAAGACAGCGGGAGGTGTAGAGGATGCGAATACGTTCAAGGAAAAGTAGCAGATGGGGGAAAGGAATCAGGTCATAGAGGATCCGCATGGGGGACGGGAGGCATATATGGAAGGTGAGGCAGAGTGCATGGCCCTCGAGGATCTGGTGGAGCTTATAGAATTTGGGAGGTGGAGGGCATTATCCATGCAGGACTGGCATAACAGAGGATGGGACAGATTAAGGATTTGTAGGTGAGGAGGGTGGTAATGGGGTTCAACCCCCATGTCGGCTAGAGAGGAGTTTGAGGAGTCAGAGGCGATAGTGGGCTTTGGACTGGATACCGATAGCCAGATAACCAAACGTTTCTTTATTTTCTCAATAGCAAAGCTATTTTATATTTTGAAAATTGACTTTCGGTCTCCCCTGATCACATTCTTCTAATAATTGTCGTGGCATAAAGCAGACATCATCCTCTTCACTAGCTACCACTGCCTAAGTAACGTAACACATTTTTTCGGCCACTTTCTGTTGAAAAAATATGGAATTTGTCGTGGGGAATCGTAGAATACTCCCAGTTCAGCCCCTATACTTTCATGAATTTCCTATAGGTGGTGGAGTCATAAGTAGCCTTCAAAATGGCATCTGTGACAGAGGTGCGTTCCAAGCACAGATGGTCATTGAGTATCTTTTGCTGGAAAAACAGAGAATCGCAGATATTCATAGGCTCTTGCAGAATATCTACGGACACGTGGCAGTGGACGAAAGAACGGAGAGTCGCTGGACGAGGCATCTGTAAATATGGTAACAACATTGCAGAAACCTGTCCGATCTCCCATGTGATGGCCGGCCCTCAGGAAACTGAAGAAACGACTTCAGCGTGTTTGTCTCCCTCACCACGACAGTGCAAGACCTCATACAAGCCTGCACCCAAGAGAAGCTTACAGAACTTCATTGGGCTGTTCCTTCTCATCTAACCTACAGCCCGGATTTCACATCATCCAACCTCCATCTGTTTGACCCAATGAAGTGTGCATCCACGGGAAGCAGTTGGTGGATGATGTGGAGGTTACCGACACAGAAAGACGTCGTCTCCGACGTCGCCCAGTAGACCAGTGTCTTGCGGGCCAGCAGGTACTCCTAGTGACGTGGCGTGTGAGCGCAGCCTTGAACAGGTTCTGTTGGAAAACAGACAAACGAATGGGGAGTAATATGGTGTAATGGAATCCTGAATAGAACGAACCTTCTTGCAGAAAAAAAATGTGTTGTTTAGTTACTAAACGCCTCTTGTATATCGATCCTTTGTTATCTGAAGACCCATTCCTGCACGATATGATAGCCTTTGACAAGTATTGTTAGAAATATATGACTACTACGAGAGCTGCGGAACTTATGCTTTAGTTTCGAGTGCAACTAACAGGTGGCGGTTGATGTTAGATAAACTCTCAGTTTAAACTCTATCTTTAAAATTGACTCGTGCAGAGCATTCTACGAAAAAAAAAAAAAAAAAATACTATGAATACCAACTCTGAAATTTTAGATTCCCGGATAAGACTACCAAAACTTCTGACACTTCACTCCTTTTCTCTTTCGTCAGAGGTCAGCATAAACACTCTTCGAGTGCGTTAACGTCTATAGAATAACTGACTGGGGTAAGGAGTGAACCCTTACTATGACAGTGCACAACAGTTTTTAACCTGTAAACAGATTGGTTTTTAACGCTGACATTTTTTCACAGAAATACACGAATCTACATGGTTTGCAACGTGACAGTGTTAGGGTTATTGTCAACATAACGCCTCTCGTCCTGAGTAAGTGAAATAGCTCTAAACACAATACTATCAAATTTTAACTAGAAGTTTCTTTACAATGTTGTTAATACTACTACATCATGAAGTTGGCCAATGTTACTGCAAATCATCCGATTCCGGTTGTAAGTTCGGTACTATTTAGGATGACTACCAAGTCTTCGGAGGATGGTTAGTTTTGTGACAAGCAGAGCAAAAGATTACCCAAGGTTGCTCGAGTTTACAGTGGTCGCTAGCTGGTGAACAAAGAAGTTGTGCCTCTGCTCGCGGTATTTACCTTAGCTACGATGAACTGATATCTGCATGGCTCCTCTCGTCCTCTGAAATTCCTCTAAAAGCTAATCAAAACCTTTGCTGATTTTATCAGCGAGAGAACATGCACTCAGCCCTAGTCTTAGAATATGGCGATGTGCACGTGCATGGCTGGAGCAGCGTGCATATGACAATGCCCTTTCAGTTCTCGCAACAACAATTAACTAAGTGGCTGGTTCGTTTCTCTGCTGTTAGAGCCCAACGATCCTAAAGCTAATATCTAGCTGAATGTCAGCCGCAGTGAACGCAGTGTTACCACAAGTTACGGCTCTGTGTTGTACAGAGCGTTATGCGCCCCATTCTGCAGTTTACGCCAGCTCAGAGGAGAGTGTCCTCGAAAATTTCGGTCTTGTTTTTCTCGTAGCAAAACTGTCCCCCACCTGGGTCCTTTCGTGCTCCACGTCACAGCTTTTTCCGACCAATAGGAGCATTCCTCTTATTTTGTGGAAACTCTCTCTGCCAGTCGCAACGGCCCTACCATTAAACTGTGTCGAAATCTCGGCACTTTACTCCTTCCTAGTTCGGTTCCGCCTAACGGACATTTTGTGCCCACTCCATATGCCTAAAAGTTAAATGAGTACAGCATGAGCATACCATGTGCTGTCCACCTGATCAACTTAATCACCGATTTGTTCATGTCCATTTATAAATCCCGAAATGTAGCTATCTAAAGCTTATTTCCATCCCACGCTGGTGGCCCCCTACTTGCTCTCCTGTATGAGTCACCTGGCGCCCATTCCTTGACTCTCACCACAGGACACCCCCGGAGAGGTTTCCGTTGTACTGCCCATGGTGTGCCCTTCACATCTGCTTGCACCAGCTTCCAAACAAAATGTTTCCTCTGGCTGCTTGTTCCACCTCTTGCACATTGACATGCAGTACATAGGATCAGTGTGTTAATACCGTCGATTACATGTCATTCCTTTGAATTACATACTAATAGGCAAATCTGCTCATTTCAAGTATGTTAGGTGTCATATTCACCTTCCCATTATGAAGTATAAAAGCTCTCGTGCGAGGTGTGAAATTGACCTTCATTTAATCTGCCAACTTACAAACTGACACTTCATATTTTAAGATAATCTCTTATTCAAATTTTTCTTCCTTAAATAAGTCAGTGATGAGGATATGTAAACGATTCATAGCTAGAGTTCATAACATTTATCAGTGTGTTTTATTCACTGGAAATTTACTTTATCTTAGAAAACACTTTCTATAGCTACCTTCACGATGATAAATTAAACATTTGTCACGAAATATTTTTTAAGATATTTTAACTGATCCATTCATTAAGCCCTCATGCTGAAGTAATGGCTAAACAAAATCTGTTGCAGAAGTAGGGTTCTTAAAACGGCGGTTGTATCTATATTCATAATATGCAGCGAGTAGAATAAAAACGGCTATAGCGATGTCTGAAGTATGTACACAAGCATCTCTAGAATCCAACTCAACTGACAATCAAAGATATACAACTCACAGAAAAAATGGCTCCAGAATAGAATGATGCATTGTAACATCAACTACTCCACAAGTCTAAGACTTTCTAAATTTAGATTTTAGGAGACAGACAGATTCCCTGCTTTAGCCATTTTGCAATTTTGAAAGGTTGTAATGAAATTTTATTTTCCATTTTGATTACACACTCTTCAAACTTGCACCAGTTGTATGTGCTTATGACATAAGTCTTTTTCGGTCCACTCCCCTTCAAGACTTTTGTTTCTTCAGAGCACTGTGTTATATGCCTTCTAGAGAACTAAACTGCCAATACATTACACAAAGAGTTAAAATTCCATAACACACATAATGAAGATTACATGATTCAGAGAGATAAGGCACACACATCTTTCTGCCCTTAGATTAAGCGAAGAAATAGCTTCCTACCTTAAACATAAAATAAGTTTTCGAAGTCATGAAAATTACAGATTAGCAAAGAGAGATAGAAGAGAGAGAGAGAGAATGAGAGGAAGAGAGAGAGTTGAAAGAGTGAGAGGTAGCTGAAAGAGTGATAGGTAGTTGAAAGAGTGAGAGGTAGTTGAAAGAGTGAGAGGTAGTTGAAAGAGTGTGAGGTAGTTGAAAGAGTGAGAGAGAGAGTTGAAAGAGTGAGAGACAGAGTTGAAAGACTGAAAGCTGAAAGAGTGAGTGACAGAGCTGAAAGAGTGGGGGACAGAGCTGAAAAAGTGACAGACAGAGCTGAAAGAGTGAGGGACAGAGCTGAAAGAGTGGGGGACAGAGCTGAATGAGTGAGGGACAGAGCTGAAAGAGTAAGGGACAGAGCTGAAAGAGTGGGGGACAGAGCTGAAAGTGTGATGGACAGGGCAGAAAGTGTGAGGGACAGAGCTGAAAGTGTGAGAGAAGTATCTGAAAGAGAGACAGAAACTTGAAACAGAGAGAGTGGAAAGAGAGAGAGTGGAAAGAGAGAGAGTGGAAGGAGAGAAAGAGAGATTGGAAAGAGAGAGAGAGAGAGAGAGAGAGAGTGGAAAGAGAGAGAGAGAGAGAGTGGAAAGAGAGAGAGAGAGAGAGAGAGAGAGAGAATGGCAAGAGAGAGAGGGGCAAGAGAGAATTTAAAGAGAGAGAGAGAGTGAGAGAGAGAGAGTTGAAAGAGAGAGGTTTGAAAAAGATAGAGAGAGAGACAGAGTTAAAAGAGGCAATAGAGGGTGGCAAGAAGAGAGAAGTAAGAGAGATATGCCAGAGAGAGACAGGAAATAGACAGGTGGGATAGAGAGAGAGAGAGAGAGAGAGAGAGAGAGAGAGAGAAAGCAAAATTCACAAGGCACTTCAGTTATCACTCCTGTTACAGTAATATAACTAGACCCAGTTTAGCAGTGAGCCATTAGGTCAGTTGTTCCGTGCGATGCAGCGACGCACCCCCTTATCAGTAAAGGCAAGACTTCATTTCCGCGGGACGTATTAGACAATTACCGGGACGGCTGCGGCGGTAAGCCGTCAAACAAGCGAGCAAACATGGGGGCGGACACACGGGTACACACGAGGTGGTCCGCCATTCGGTCCCAGGGCAGGCCAGCCAGCTGGCGTTTAATTACGACGCGCTCCCGGGCGGTTACGGAGCCCCAAGTAATGAGCCTGCCTCCGCGCTAAATTATGGAGAGAGCAGCGCACCGCCACGGTATCGTGTATTGGCGGCGGCAACGCCTCCTTCGACGCCGTGCGTGCCGGGGAGGGCAGAGGCCGTAAACATGCGTGACGCGGGGCGGCGCGGCGTGCGTGGGCGGAGGGCGGCGGAACAGCCGTGACCCGGCACTGCACATCGCTTAAAAATTAATGCCGTCATTAAGGAGTAACGTCGGGTTGCCCATACTGCAACACGCGCAAGAAGGGGGCGCATTTGGAAGCCAACGCTCGACTGAAGCCTGCTGGCGGACTGAAACTGTACGCTGCTCAGAGACTCGAACGCGTATCTTTGCCATTTTAGGGGCCATATTCTTAGTGATTGAGCTATCCAGGCACAACCCGAGAACCGAAGTCACAACTGAACTGAACTGTCTCCAGCAGCCGTTTGCTGGTCCATTACTTCTAGAAGAAAACCTACTTATAAAATATAAAGCTTCACGGCAGAAAATGTCACAGTTAATACGGCATAAGCTGTATACAGCGAGGAACACCAGCAACGCAGAACTGCTTGACGCAGAATTAAAACACCTCACCAATGCATTGCTCGAGAGTGGCTATTCCTCCACTGAGGTTAAAAGAGCATTAAGACCAAAACGCGGAAATCATGGCGAGGCAGAAGCGCTTGTGAAATCGAAGGTTTCCCTGCTTTTCATTTAGGACGTTACTGACCTCATATCTTGAAAAAAACGGAACACCACAGTAATCTACAAATCCACCTGGAAGACACAAAATCACCTAAAATTGTCTGAGGATGCTCGCCAACCACTTGAGAAACCAGGAATATATAGGATTCTGTGTAGTTGTGGGGAGGTGTACGTGGATACTACAAAAATAACTGTTAAAAAGCACAATGCCAACTGCTTATATTGATAGACCAGTTGCTGCAGAATATGCTTTGCAGCCAGAAGACCATCACACTCTGTTTGGTAGGACTCAACTTCTAGCAGCCGCAAGCGGATACTATTTAGAGGGGTAGGACGTCACACGGGCCGACTTGGAGCAGGAGAGGCATCACAGGACATTTTAATTTCCAGTGTCTAAACTTTTACAAATAAATTCATCAAACTTTGCCATCATCACCAGGAAGGATTCAGGATTCACACCCATTCCAGTGGAAGTTCGAAAACATAACAAAATATTTTTTTTTACGTGCGAAATTTCATCTTTTCTTCACTTGCTAATGGCTGCATTTGTTACTATAGGTACACTTTTTTTCATAAGTTAGAGAGACTCTTCGATGAAATTTTCACAGCATACATACCATACTCACAGGTGTATGAAACTCTACAATTTATTTAAGTTATGGAAAAACGCATGAACTATTATATTTTAAACTTTATGTTTAGAAAAAACAAAAATTTTATAGTTAATTACCTCAATTTTACCACAGTTTTTAATAGATTTGGAAAATTCTAGAGTTTCATCCACCTTTAAGTATGGGTTGTGTTCTGTGCAAAATTCATCGAAGACTCTCTCTTACTTATGAAGAAAAGTGTACCTACAGCAACAAATGCTGCCATTAGTAAGTGAAAGAAATGAAGAAATTTGACATGTAAAAAAAAATTATTTCGTATGTTTTCGAACTTCCTGGTAATTCTGACAAAGGTTTATGAATTTATTTGTAAAAGTATAGGCAGTGGAAATTAAAATGTCCTGTGGTGCCTCTCCTGCTCCAAGTCGGCCCGTTTGACGTCCTACCCCCCTTAAACGCCATACACAGGTCATAGAGCTTGTGAAACAGCGCAAGAATTATTTTTTTTTTTAGGAAGGAGGACGCTGGCAGATTAAATTACATCTGGATACCGGTGCTGAAGAAGATGTGTACCAGTCTTCCACCATGGGGTCATAACAAAGCGAATGACGGTAGTTGACAACGCCCAACTGTGCTCCGGGTATTCAAAGCATGTGACGTGACGTCACTGCACAGAAGCACTCACATGTCGGACACTCAAAGAAGCTACGATCCCCTTTGTCCTCCGTAGATGAGGACGAAACGTTGAGTATAAATGAGAAATCCATTCAAACACGCAACGATGTGCGCAAATTTTTATTACTTGTAAGAAAGGATACTGCTTGACAGAAGAAACTGAATCAGCCGAATTGGCAGGGAGGTAACGAAATGAAACTTGGTGTTAAGAGAGTAGATGATGATGTGTAGTGATTAGAAAATCGTGTCATATTTATAATTAACACAGAAGTGTGAGCAAACTTTTCAGTATGAGGTTGCATCTTTGTGGGCTGAAGCATGTACAAGCTGGAAAGCTTGTCATAAAGCCAATCCTCTCCTGAGGCATCCTGGCACACAACTGTTGTAATTGACTCTTGGTGTCCTGGATATTGGCCGTAGAGCACAGTTGACGTCCGAGCTGGTAAAAGACGTTCTGTCGGGGACACATGTGGAGATCTTGCTGCCCACGCTGGTACCTAAACAACACACAATCATGCAGACAGTTCGTACAACCCATGTTTTATCGGGGACGGATCTGGAGATCTTGCTGGCCACGTTTGTACCCGCAAATCACACAATCACAAAGGCAGTTCATACAGACATATGCCATGTGTGAACGAGCAGTGTGCTATTGAAAAATGGTACCAAGATACTGTCACATGAGTCATAACTCATGAGGATGGAGGATGTCCGTAGCGTATTTTTAAGTCGCCAGAGAGATGCGGAATTGCTGTCTTAACATGTAGGAGAAACTTCGATACAGGGCATTGGAACTATACGGTTCAACTTCCGCCCCTGGACTATCTCTTCGGCACCGAATGTGTGTGTATGTGTATGTGTGTGTGTGTGAGTGTGTGTGTGTGTGTGTGTGTGTGTTTGCGCGTTTTACGTTGTCGCCTCTGCCATTATGTCGACGCGTGTAACGTCATCTGACATCGTGAGTGCTGTCACGCAGTTTGCGAGAAGTTCCACTTGCCTCCCGTCAACGAACAAAGTAACGTTTGCTCCCTAGCGGCGGGCCCTGTCCCTCTAATTACAACGCCCTGTATAGTCGATGGACGATGTTTCTTGACGTAAATTCCTATCCACAATTTGTTTCTCAACGCACCACTACAATCCCTTGAACTTTGTCAGTATCACTGAGCTTCACTATTAATGCACTTCATTTGAATCTGCAGGAAGTGGAGTTCAAACTAGACAACATATGTTTCCCAAAGTTCATTTATCTAGGAGTCATCTTCTTCATTTGCTTATCTAACAACACCTTTGTGAATATCCCCTCCTTTTATTACCCTGATGAGCTAGCGATTATTTTTAATGACCAAAACAACCACATAGTGTGACATTTTAACGTTTCTACCATATTCTGTTAAATTTCAGCATGAATTTTAAAACCATCTACGTTTCATTTGTTTATTTGCTCAGTTTTGAGTCAATGTCAGTTAAACCTGGCCAGACACATATTTCACATGTATCACTTACGTTATCATTTACTGTAGTTGTTTCCTACCTTGATATGGTTTAGTCATCTGACTGGAAAATTGTTTAGTCGGTCTTCTCATAGAAAGTTTAGACAACGCTACCTTCGTTATAAGATCAAATTGGAGATGGGGGACATAAGTATATAACATCCCATGGACAACAACGTCATTAGAGACAGTGCACAGCGTCGGTTTAGGGACGGATGGAGAAGGACGTGCACTTTCAAGGGAACCATCCCGGTACAGGCCTTAAGCGATTTATGTAAATCACGGAAAACCTACTTCGGGATGGTCGCATGCGGTTTCGACCCGTCGTCCTCCCAAATCCGAGTACAGTGTGCTAATCACTGCGCTACACCGCTAGATGAGGACAAATTGAAGAATGCTTTGTGAACATTCAGGTATTGTATTGTATTGTAATTTATGTTAACCGGGGAGCTAGAAACGACTGAGAGGCTCCGTCTCCGCCGCAGCCGCAGTGGTCCAAAATCCCATGACGACTACCGCAGTCCACTTCACCCCTCCGCCGCTCCACACTAAACCCAGGGCTATTGTGCGGTTCGGCCCCCGGTGGACCCCTCAGGGAACGTCTCACACCAGACGAGTGTAACCCCTAAGTTTGGTGGTGGAGTAATGGTAGTGTACGCGTACGTGGAGAAATTGTTTGCGCAGCAATCGCCTACATAGTGTAGGAACCAACCCCCATTCACCGAGGCAGATGGAAAACCGCCTAAAAACCATCCACAGGCTGGCCGGTTCACCGGACCTCGACACCAATCCGCCGGGCGGATTCGTGTCGGGGACCAGGCGCTCTTTCCCACCCGGAAAACCATGCGTTAGACCGCCTACCGGGAAGCGAACATTCTGTTAAGTTGCAGACATTAGCCGCCTTGACGCAGACGGTTAGCGCCAAATGGAGTCGAATAATTCACGTGATTCTAGATACCAGCACATCAATATTACCTGAGCCTTGAGCACAAATCCGTCAGGCCCGCACTCAGTGTTTTCGGTAACACCGATTTACATAAAATTTGATGTGACAACATGCCTATTTTGGTCGGCAAATGGACAAGAAGTAGGCAAGTAGGATAGAGTTTACCGTCAAGGTTTTTGTCTGTAGAACATAAAATCTTATTGGAAAAGTGCAAGAAACATATCGTCTGTGGCCTTATCCAGCGGAATATCACATTTATTACCTGAAATAGCGTAGGAAAAACCATCGATGCGGAAATCAGATCAAGCGGATTGACATTGTAACCATGTTCCTTTCAACTACGTTGCGTCAATGTTTATTACGAGGAATATTTTTTATTTGTCAGGCCCTTTATTAGGTTGAAGCTACAACCTAAAGTCAATATAAATTAGAAAACTGAATAAATCACGGAATAATGTAGATAGAGAGGTACAAATTGACACACATGCTTGGAATGACATGCGGTTTTATTAGAACCAAGAAAATACAAAAGTTCAAAAAATGTCCGACAGATGGCACTTCATCTGATCAGAATAGTAATAATTAGCATAACAAAGTAACACGAAGCAAAGATGATGTTCTTTACAGGAAATGCTCAATATGTCCACCATCATTCCTCAACAATAGCTGTAGTCGAGGAATAATGTTGTCAACAGCACTGTAAAGCATGTCCGGAGTTATGGTGAGGCGTTGGTGCCGGATGTTGTCTTTCAGCATCCCTAGAGATGTCGGTCGATCACGATACAATTACGACTTCAAGTAACCCCAAAGCATATAATCGCACGGACTGAGGTCTGAGGACCTGGGAGGCCAAGCATGACGAAAGTGGCGGCTGAGCACACGATCATCACCAAACGACGCCTGCAAGAGATCTTTCACGCGTGTAGCAATACTTTGTTTTTTTTTAAATTTATTTTGTTCTAGTAAAACCCCATGACATTTCAGGCAAATGTGTAAATTTTTACCTCTCTGTCTACTTTATTCCGTGGTTTATTAAGTTTTCAAATTTATACTGACTTTTTGATCGCCCGGTATATGCACTTCGTATAAAGCAGTGAGTAACGAATCCCTTTCTTAAAAGAATGGTAACGCTTACATCTGATTCTTCCGAAAGCAAATTTTTCTGAAATTGGTACACCCCAGTAGGAGCGTAATAAAGAACGAGGTATCCTCAGGAATTCAGTTTTGATTCAATCCAAACTTACCCTTGGTCAAAATAAAACATCTGCGTTACTTTTTTTCTTTGCAGTCATGTGTAGAATCGTTGTTAGCGAACAGTGAAGCTTCATGGCAGCGGACCGTGAGGATAGTATGTACAGGGTGACACCAATTTTTAGACCCCCAAAGCGACGTAGATGAAGCTGGGACAAGTAGTTTAATATAAGACTCATGGGGCCGCAAATGTCGTGCAAATAACCCAAAAGTGGACGACAAATGATGGACATGTGACGTCACCAAATGACGTACCTCACCGCAAGTGCAGCGAAGGAGTCTGTTGGTCTGTGGCACCTGATCATCCCAACACATGTCGAGTATTAAAGCCGGTGCGAGTCCGGGCTTACAGCATGCGCTACTTCAGTGCGTGAAGCTCAGGGTTCTCGTGTCTCGCTCGTGGAGTGAAGTATTTTTTTGCATTGTGTTAGACAAGTACCTGTTAACATTTAGGTAACTTTCAACATTTTATTTTCCAGTCTCGCGTTCTCCACTGATTAATTTCAAAGTATAGTGTTGTGGAAGCCTACCATACTGTGTCACAAGTAAATGAATATAGGTTTCCGAATATCATCGCTACCAGTAAATGACTTACGTGTTCTTTACTGAAAACTATGTAAACAAAACAAAAAAAGAAGGGACAAAAAGAAAGAAGCACAAAATATTAAGTTTTTGTTTGGTTACAGTGAGGACAATGATTTTGTAACTTCTACGCTTACAACCGATCACATTTGCAGAGTGTGTTCGAAAACAGATTGGCGTAGAAGCAAAGAGTAGCACCGCCCTCTACTGGCGAGTGTAGAGTCAGCAAGCCCAATCGCTGCTCGTACGGCAAGGTACGTCATCTGGTGACGTCACCTTTTCAACATATGTCGTCCTATTTTGTGGTATTTCCCGACATTTGCGGTCCCCTGGTGTTATAGTAAATGCCTCAGCGTCATCTAAATCACTTCGGGGGTTCTTAAACGTTAATAAAAATCACCCTGTATAATGTAACGCAGGAAGGTTGTAACACTATGATCGATAAGGATTAGTTGTTCAGTCTAATTAATGATGTGAACTGTAAAGCGTTCTCTCTTCACTGCTCAATGTCACTGATTCGCTATAAAGAAATAGTTTAACGAAACATGTTTTGTAGAATTGTAACTATGCATTTAAATAATGAGACTTTCCAAAATAGGCTTGTTTATGTAAAGGAAATAATAATGTAAGAAACTGGTTCATACTTAGGAACTTGCATTGTGTACTGAAAACTATGTAAACAAAACAAAAAAAGAAGGGACAAAAAGAAAGAAGCACAAAATATTAAGTTTTTGTTTGGTTACAGTGAGGACAATGATTTTGTAACTTCTACGCTTACAACCGATCACATTTGCAGAGTGTGTTCGAAAACAGATTGGCGTAGAAGCAAAGAGTAGCACCGCCCTCTACTGGCGAGTGTAGAGTCAGCAAGCCCAATCGCTGCTCGTACGGCAAGGTACGTCATCTGGTGACGTCACCTTTTCAACATCTGTCGTCCTATTTTGTGGTATTTCCCGACATTTGCGGTCCCCTGGTGTTATAGTAAATGCCTCAGCGTCATCTAAATCACTTCTGGGGTTCTTAAACGTTAATAAAAATCACCCTGTATAATGTAACGCAGGAAGGTTGTAACACTATGATCGATAAGGAGTAGTTGTTCAGTCTAATTAATGATGTGAACTGTAAAGCGTTCTCTCTTCACTGCTCAATGTCACTGAATCGCTATAAAGAAATAGTTTAACGAAACATGTTTTGTAGAATTGTAACTATGCATTTAAATAATGAGACTTTCCAAAATAGGCTTGTTTATGTAAAGGAAATAATAATGTAAGAAACTGGTTCATACTTAGGAACTTGCATAGTGTAGTGAAAAAGACAAAGTACTTCCCCTCCGCAACGGAAGCGACTTGGCGCGCTCCAAAAGGTGGAATCGGCGCGCACTCTGGCTGGCAAGCGAGAGAGCACAGTAAGGAGTCAGTAGCCAGCAGCCGATGAGCGAACAGCGCAGGTGCTGAGCGAGGCATCAAGTATCTAATTTGAGATGGAATGGCATCGGGTGTAATTGTCGCTGTAGAGTGGTGCTCTCGCATTGTTAAGGGCTATAAAAATGATTTTCACGTCGCCAAGAAGAACTAAATAGCGACCACGTGCTTGCGCCGCCACCTCATCAGATTCCAGAGCGTAGAACTGCATATCACTATGAACCAGTGTCTTTGTGTGAATTAATTTGCAATAATAATGCAAATAATACTAAAGTTTGTGTTCAAAATATGAGGTGTTTCCTTTCATAGTACCCATCAGGGTTCTTTCCTCATTATAACCAATATCCTTGTACCCTGTGTGTGAAAAAAATATAATCATCTGTGTTATTTAACAATGCATACTTCTGAATGCAAAAATATATAGAAGTGTGTAGGTAGATTATTAATTTCAGTGATATAAATGGAGACATTAATTACTGAATCCATGAAAATCTCCAATGTGTTTCGGTTTGCTTCCATTTTACAAACATCAGTGTTTTAATGTTCACCAGTATAAAAATTGTCAGTAAAAATCGCTACATGAAGAAATCATTTTAAAAAATGTATATAAAAGGTATGTGTTCATTGTTATCTTATTGCATTTATGATGTGTATTTGCGTGTTGTCCAAAGTTTAACTTTTATCAGATGTCACTTATCTTGTGTAAGCCTTTCTGGGAACAATTCCCGGGATAAGGTAGTGAAGGGTGAAAATGAAGATTATTGTCAATACGGATAAAGTACATATATTTTTTATTTGTTTCTATGATTATTTACATATACTGTTGGAAACTACTACTACTCACTGTGCAGTTCGTCTAGTTGTAACAGGTGTTCATTTCACTTTACAAAGAAAGTACTTATGAAAGTTCCCTTTTGCAGACAAATCTATTGGAAATAATGTTTTCACATTATTATGCCTAATTGGGCTGCCGACTATTTTATATTTCATTTACAGGAACTCTGTTACTGTAATTTCTTGCTAAATTTTAGTCTTTCTGTTGTCTACCAGCTGCTACTATTACGAATTTCATGTTCGATTCCCTCTGTATGTTAGGCAACACGTGGTCAAACTCTTAAAAATACTCCCACAGGGTAACACATACTGTGCGTTTAAATCATATTTAGGCAAACTGCAGCGGTAGTGTTATTCTTGGCTTTCTTGTGACAAGACTGTAAGCTCCGTTATTTGGAAACAGTGTAGGACACGCAAGCGCAACGCCAGTAAGGTGCATCACACGAAGAGAAACAGTAATGGAACTTCGTGACAAGAAATTTAATTCACATGGTTCGACTTACGAAAAATGCAAATGTGCTTATAATAGCACGCGGATGGCGCAACTCCGAGACGTCGCCAAATGCATCGTTCCCAATGTTATTAAAACTGAAAAGACATAAATTCTGAACATCATTATTAAAGGGATTTCAACTCGATTACTATGATATAATATATAAATGAATTTAACTATTATCATTATTACTCGTAAATGATAAGTAACATGGAAATGCGTTCGTAAATGAAGACGTAGGAGGCTGATGAAGAACGAAATCGCAGCTAAGATTTTAAACAGTGACAGAGATACAAGGTATAATTGGATATTTGACTTTTCACAACACATTAAGTTTGTTACAAGTGTTATATGTACAATGAGTCACGACTGCACGTTTAATTACAGATAAAATTAAACTGAAATGGTTAACGCCTCCGATTAATCTGCATGCAAGTTCGTCCACTTGGAAATAAAGCTCGTACCAGTCTGAGTTCACAATTTCTGTGTTATAAATAGATGTTATTATATGGTAAATTTATATTAATTTACCACAAAATGATAAAATTGTAGTAGCCTGATTAATAAAGAGTGCAGCTTACAGTTTGCGCTGTGTGATTGGTTGCATAGCAGTACTGACATCTCCCTTTAAGAATGAAATAGAATAATGCTTACAGAGACAATAATGGCCTTTTTCCTTGTCGTATTCTGTTCTGCTAAACGTTTTCTTGATTCTAAGTTCCTTCCCATTTTATCCTCTATTCCTGTAGTCTGGTAATAACATTTCTTCACATTGAGAGTGAGTACCTAGTCAGTTCCACAAGAAAGTGCACACCATAATTTTGAATGTAACGTCCGCAGCGACATCTCTGGTACTGGCCACGAATCTGTAATCACTGCGGTTTTGTACAGTGTATAGATAAAGTGTGACAGTCGAATTTTTTTTTCCGGTTGCAGTTTAAAATGAGTTCAAAGTATCTGAAGCGTCACGAGGCAGTGTTCCTTGTAAATCATCCAAAAGGACCAAAGCTTTCATATGGAGCTTCTGTTAATATTCTTAGGAAGTCAGAGACATTCGTTGCGAAGTGGGTCAAACGATATTCAAAGGTTGGAGTCGTAGGTGATTTACCGGAGAGAGGGCTAAAGTGCCAAGATATAATCGATAATGGCGGCGATTGGATCAACTATTAGGTGATTGTGTAATTAGCAATAACATGTGTTTTCATGTAAACATATATTTATAATAGTGTCTTATTTCATACAGATAACGGCGTACACTTTCTTGTGGACTGACTGTACTTTAGTAGCCAATTTTTAATTCTTGTACAAATCCAAATCCGTTTCGGAAAATGATTACCATTCCCATTCACTTGCATTATTATACTGGTGATGTGTGGTTACTCATAAGCTAGTACGAATATTAAAACTTCACAACATTGCAGTTACAACTGTAACAAGTTTCAGTTACAACATGTTCATCCTGTGGCACACTGAGAACACACACACAAAATCTTTGCACATACTAAAAGTACAGTGGAGACTGGAAGAAGATTTATTTAACTATAAGTTATCTTTGTAAACACAATGAACGTCTGTATCGAAGTTAACTATACAAACTGTCAAACATAGAATGGCGTTTCTACGTGTTTCTCTCTCATCCAATTGCACTCTTATCATGCACGAAAATAATCTTCATTCCTTACACGGCTATCTTATTTCTTCTCCTTATTAGACCCGTTATAACTCTTAAACTTCTGTTAAATCAGGCAGAATTAACTTTGTTGTACTTGCGACAGTTTCTCTTTTACTTATGTTAATTGAATATTTGCGTGAGTGATAGAATGATGAGGATAATTTATTTATTTCACATTTCTTTAACGTTAACATTCTTGATAATGGTGGAGTATCAAATGATACCTCATATTATGTGTACAAATCACAAAAAGAAATTAAAACAAATAACTAAGTATGAACCTATTAAATACCGCTGTAATGAAAAGACAACAGCAACAGCTATAAAACAAATTTGCTGTCACATTTTACTTGACTGCACAAAATTATCAGTGGTCAGAAAGTAGGGAAGGTGTAGGCAGTCCACAAATAGAAAATATCCCATCATTTTCTGAGACTGCTTTCACAAACCCTTGGAAATTCACAACGAGGATGACTATATCCTCTCCAAGTCAACATTTTTCGTACATCCTAATGGATGTTAGTAACTTCTTGTTTTTGTAACTCAACATGAATGCAATAAAAGGAGGTAAAGATTGAGGATCCATGGACATTGGGAACGAATAGGGTATGTCAATTTTAAAGGGACAGTTACAGCGTTTGCCTTATGCGATTTAAAGTAACCGCGAGAAAACTGTATCTGGTCGAACAGAGGTTTTAACTGTTTGCTGCCGAGTAAGAGTGCTATGTTTCAACACTGCGCAACCTCGCGCCATTACTACAGACGATTATAGGTAAAGACTATGCATTATGAGAAGGGCTTGTGGAGGCCTTTATCCAAAAGCAAATGATTTGTTACTGCTGCTGCTGAATTAAATATGAGAACGCAACATCATGATCATTACACTGTCTTGTGTTCATTGGACGGGAGCTGAAGTTACTTTCAGAGATGACACACCACTCTCTCACTTTAACAACATTATCAGTCAGATCAACATTCATACTTTAGGACGTGATGTCAATGTTCCCCGGTACTACATTTGCTACGTGTGGTTGATGACTTTTTCCGCACAAGGAAATTTTGGGCAGAATGTTCGTGTAACTAAATGTGTAACTTGTAGATAGGTTGTACGTAGGGGACTAGAGCGAAGGCGACGGATAACAGGGAACGAGGTGAATGCGGGACCGTAAATGGTAAGCGCAGCGACCTGGCAGTGCGAGTGATTCTTGGAAACACTGCTTACCTGCAGAACGACTTATGACCAAAGCCCTCTCCTCCTTCCACTTAGGGTCGGGCAGAAGGATGCTGGCTCACGAAACATTTTACTTCGACCAGGCACCAGGGTATCACGGAAGATGGGTGGATTACTGAAAGTGGGTGGAGGAAGCCTTTTAAGAAAGACTGCTGTATACTGAGCTTCTGTGCGGAAGGTGACAAGGTCATAAAATAACGTGCATTCTCATTTTAGAAGCTGGGACGATACAGACAGAGGGGCTGGAAAACGTGTTTCGACTGTAGCCATCCCCTGACGACAGAAAGTCGCTAGATTCTTTATGTACGCGGCAAAAACATATATTTCATGGGAAAAACTGTCTGGGAAGCTTAGCAGCGTTCTTTCAGAAATTGGAAACTGTCGGCATAGAAAGATTAGGTCACTCCGTTAATGAGGGACTGTGGTCTCATCTAGGTACACTACTGGCCATTAAAATTGCTACACCGAGAAGAAATGCAGACGATAAACGGGTATTCATTGGAAAAATATATTACACTAAAACGGACATGTGATTACATTTTCACGCAGCTTGGGTGCATAGATCCTGAGAAATCAGTACCCAGAACAACCACTTCCGGCCTTGATGCGCCTGGGCATTGAGTCAAACAGAGCTTGGATGGCGTGTACAGGTACAGCTGCCCATGCAACTTCAACACGATACCACAGTTCACCAAGAGCAATGACCGGCATATTGTGACGATCCAGTTGCTCGGCTGAATTGGTGAGAGATCTGGAGAATGTGCTGTCCAGGGCAGCAGTCGAACATTTTACGTATCCAGAAAGGCCCGTACAGGACCTGCAAAATGCGGTCGTGCATTATCCTGCTGAAATGTAGGGTTTCGCAGGTGTCGAATTAAGGGTAGAGCCATGGGTCGTAACACATCTGAAATGTATCGTCCACTGTTCAAAGTGCTGTCAATGTGAACAAGAGATTACCAAGACGTGTAACCAATGGCACCCCATACCATCACGCCGGGTGATACGCCAGTATGGCGATGGCGAATACACGCTTTCAATGTGCGTTCAGCACGATGTCACCAAACACGGATGCGACCTTCATGATGCTGTAAACACAACATGGATTCATCCGAAAAAATTACGTTTTGCCATTCGTGCACCCACGTTTGTCGTTGAGTACACTATCGCAGGCGATCCTGTTAGTGATGCAGCGTCAAGGGTAACGGCAGCCATGGTCTCCGAGCTGATATTCCATGCTGCTGCAAACGTCGTTGAACTGTTCGTGCAGATGGTTGTTGTCTTGTAAACGTCCCCATCTGTTGACTCAGGGACCTAGACGTGGCTGCACGATCCGTTACAGTCATGCGGATAAGATGCCTGTCATCTCGACTGCTAGTGATACGAGGCCGTTGGGAGCCAGCACGGCGTTCCCGTATTACCCTCCTGAACCCACCGATTCTATATTCTGCTAACAGTCATTGGATCGCGAACAACGCGAGCAGCAATGTCGCGATATGATAAACTGCAATCGCGATAGGCTACAATCCGACCTTTATCAAAGTCGGAAACGTGATGGTACTCATTTTTCCTCCTCACACGAGGCATCACAACAGTGTTTCAACAGGCAACGCTGGTCAACTGCTGTTTGTGTATGAGAAATCGGTTGGAAACTTTCCTCGTGTCACCTCGTTGTAGGTGCCGCCACCGGCGCCAACCTTGTGTGAATCCTCTGAAAAGCTAATCATTTTCAAATCACAGCACCTCCTTCCTGTCTGTTAAATTTCGCGTCTGTAGCACGTCATCTACGTGGTGTAGCAATTTTAATGGCCAGTAGTGTAGATGTTTTTCGGCAAAACATGTCTATGCTAACAGTGAGAACGACGCCTAGTCTAAAATCTTTTTTCATTCAAGATGTATTCGAGTCGCTGATTGGCTCCTCTCGGGATATGAGTGGGAACCCCAGTGCTGTGTCTTGATTGGCTACCAGGTCAACAGAAGAGTCAATAGGGGAGATTCAATGAGTAGAGGCTAGTTCGATTGGTTTGTCCGGATTGGGGGTGGTTCCTTTTGGTAATTCAGCTACAGCTCGGAAGCTTGGTGGAAAGTGGTGGTGATTTTTCGAGGACGTGGTCTTCCGGTCCACTCCTGGTGGAGAACTTCATGTCTTTCCGTAGTGTGTGAGATTTGTCATCTGTATGTTGTGGTGGACTAAGAGCCTGTGGCAGTTTCCAACTTTACCGACAGTGGAACTGCATATAATCTCGGAAGAATTGTGTGTCACGAGGGAGAACTTATTCGTCCTGAGTAATCCATCTGGCGCTTGATGACTGCAGCGCGCACCGTCGTGTCTGTGTGTCACATTGGTTTTTCCAGACCAGCCAACGGCTGCACGTCACACTGAAATCTGCCGCTGTTTCCAGGCTCTGATAGGGGAGTTTATCGCGTTCTGCTAATCAGAACGCAAAACCCCATAGTTCACATATTTCCGTGGACGCGTCTGAGTATTACAGCTGCTGCAATGGGTTAGTCGAACATATAGTGCGGTACAATATCGGATTCGGTAGCCCATCATCATGCAAGTTTCGTGATTTAACGTACAAAATTATAATCCAGATGCAAATGTTTGCCTATTCAGTCTGTTAACAGATTTCAAACTGTTCTCCTACACAAATTTTATAAGACTTCTTGTGTTCTTTCTCCGTTTTACGTTCAAACGAACACGAATTTGAGAAAATTTCTCCTCAGATAGTCAGCTCACGTTACCGACGTAACGTGTAAATGTGACATCATAAAAATTAGTTTGTATATAAAATGGTTCAAATGGCTCTGAGCACTATGGAACTTAACATCTATGGTCATCAGTCACCTATAACTTAGAACTACTTAAACCTAACTAACCTAAGGACAACACGCAACACCCAGCCATCACGAGGCAGAGAAAATCCCTGACCCCGCCGGGAATCGAACCCGGGCGCGGGAAGCGAGAACGCTTCCGCACGACCACAAGATGCGGGCTAGTTTGTATGTAAATGTTTCACGAGTAGCATAATAACTGCAGCTGTTCTCAACCCTAAATGTTACTAAGAACATAAAACCGTTTTACTCCGGATAAATGTATTGACGGTAGTATGCCCTGGCCACCGACTTTCGATCTTACCTACCCTGTGATATAGACAACTGCAGTCTCACTTGGACTGCGAACCACAGCACAAACTGAAATTTTACATGTACATAGTAATGGCAGATGAACGATGTAAAACTTCTATATTTTTGTTTTATTTCTGAGTCTTCTCTTCAACAGTCGCAATTTTGCAAGTATTGCGGGGGCTATTCCGTCTTATGCGACTGCGTAAAGTCTTATTTGAGTAAAACACGTTTCACTTTAATTAAAAGAATCATCAGCGGTCACAGTAAAAATTGTGGTGTTGCTTACAAGAAAATCCTAGTACCACCGGCATAGTGTAATTAATATTAGTTATTAACAGAATGGTTAGAGAAATGTTTATTCCCAAATGGAAATAATATATATTTGAGATCGATAATTCAAACTAACGATCCAGTCATTGTCTCATACAAGAAAGGAAAGTAAACTAAATTCAAGGAAATTTAGACATTCATGTTCCACCTACATCGTAGTCATTAAAGAGAGAAATGAAGTTATGGGAACTGAAATAAGCGATGTACATACTCAGAGCACTGTAGAACTTGCACGTAAGGGTGCCTGTAATGGATGCATGTATGAAGTCTCTTGCTGTAGTTGCTGCAAACCCAATGTATGTGTGTCACATACGGAAGTTCTAGCATGTAGGTAACTATTCAAATACATTTTGAATACCATTTCAAACACTTCGTAGCTGACAGCAATCAGACTGTTTCCGCCTGAAAAACTTTTACAGACTCCATTTTTCTAGTGAGATATGACATGTCGCAAACATTCATAGGTTCCTACTCACTTCCAGCGACGTAAAGATCCTGGACTTCTGTTATAATTGCTGTAATGTTTTAGATGAGACGTTTTTACAGTAGATAAGACAGAGAAATTAGTTCGGGTGATTTAGAGAGGGTTCGAATCTATATGTACGACGACTTCGGCTAAGTGGATCGAACGGGGTCAACTTGGAGATAACAGTGAATGTACGTAAAATGTTAAAACAACTCAAAGAAGAAGTAAGGTTATAAAAAGGGATCCTCTTTTAATGAGCAAATAGAATGACTCACAAATGTTCTGAAATTTCAGTTCAGTTTTAAACATTAGCATTAAAGGCGACAGCTGCACTTGGAAGAAATAACACTGCAGATAACGGGCAGCGTGATCCCAAGGCTTGCGCACAGAACCGCATAGACAGGTGCCTGTGTACGCCGATTGGAAACAGTTTTAACCAAATTCCCTGGAACACAAATAAATTCAAATAAGTGCAAGCTCAAGTCACAGCCAAGATTACAATAAATAACGATTACCTTCCCAGTAGTTAATGCGATTTCTTACCGAGTGATAATCGAAGTTAACAGAAAATTTAAGACACTTCTTACGGGTTGGCTTAAATTTCAAAATTAAATAGTTATACAAAATCCTGCTGAAACAAATGACTAAACCAACCTCGAGCCAACAGTCCAGGCCAAGCTCAGAGTGGACAATGTGTCCTGGAACAAACTAAAATTTCAATATAAGCCGCTAAAATAAAATGAACACGATATACGTGACCTGAAGCAGAATAAGCAGTACATTAGCCTCTGTGCCTAAAACACAGTGGACCCAAGCCCAGAATGACGGCTAATGTTCCGCCAGATGACAGTTACAAATTGAGCATAGCACTTATCCAAAATGTTCAAATTAAACGTAAGTCACACGGTTCCTAACACTAACCCTAATAACATTTACAAAACACGGAAGTCCACTTTCACACCAGGAATAGACCATCAGTGATAATATTAAAAAACTAACAACGCGCACCAGAACTAATGTCAGCGGATAGTTTTTTGCCTCAAGGAAGACGATAATTAATAACAGACAGGTGGAAACACATAAGCGCAGGTAAGTAATACGCTGCCAACGAATTTCACAACAAGCTTCCTTGTGGAGGCGCACACTAACATTAACGCAAATGGAAGGCGCCACGGACACTTAAAGTTCACAGATCAAACTTCCAGTAGGAAGCAACACACAGAAATTTAATTAAAACTTTTAACAGACCTTATTAACACATAAATTCTTGGTCATACATTTCAGCCTGCAAATTCCAAGGGGGCGCGGACTTCAATACCAGTAACCCCAACCGGTGGGTCCACGAATTCCGGTAAACACGTTTCTAGCAGCTCGGCGGGTTTTCAATAATGCACGCCTGAGGTTCCTCGGTAATGCAGACCATACACAGGCCAACATGACATCGCACATCATTTCCAGCTTACGCTAAAGCAGTGACAGGTGGGTGGCGGCAAAATGCCTCGTTTCTGCTTAGTTGCTCCACTGATACTCCCACCATCATATCAACTCCCATACAGTCCTTGTGGGCCCAGTATGCTGGTCTTCCAAGCCACTGGCTTTCGCTGTCCGAGCAATACCTTAGAGCCAAAGATAAGAACATATCGAAATCGATACAGTACGAGAAGCCGTTTTACGATGGTTTTAGTTCAGATGTTTAACTCATTCACTTCTGCTTCCGGGACTGAACTAGGCGCAACAGTCCGGAACCGAGCGACTACTACGGTCGCAGGTTCGAATCCTGCCTCGGGCAGGGATGTGTGTGATGTCCTTAGCTTAGTTAGGGTTAAGTAGTTTTAAGTTCTAGGGGACTGATGACCTCAGAAGTTATGTCCCATAGTGGTCAGAGCCATTTGAACCATTTTTTGTTTGTAACGGTAATTTCCGAATACACTGTAATTAACTGGGAAGTAGGAAAGGCTAATCAAAATATTGTACTTCACTTATCTATAGAACTGTGCATTACAACGAAGTGAAAAGTCAAAACGCTTAACTCCACCCACTCTGTGGATAAACCATTGAAAGTACTGTAATATGAAACAGCATGCACTTCTTATGGCGATATTAAAAAATAATCTTCCCTAACTACGTCATATTTCTGTTCACACTGTCTTCCTACTAAGTTCGCTTTTGAACCAGTCCTTTTCACATATTAATGCTATATTTTTGGGACGGAGAGTAGCAGTTGTTACTGTTTTAACTCACTCTAAAATGTCCCTTATTCTGTTGGAGTCTTATGGAAACTCTAGCTCGGACGTGTACACTCTTCAGTATACTAACATATCTCAATCAACGCCCTTTTCTGCAGCTGTGTTTGTAGAGATCTTGCAGAAACCGAGTCGAATATTTCTCCCGATGACCCGTGAATCCCAAACAAAGTGCCAAATGATGCAAGGTATCTGCTGATTCGGCACTTTCATATTCCATATATTATATCTTGTTGTTGTTGTTGTTTTTGTGGGTCACGATGCTTACGTTTACTACATTCAATGCGAATATGCTCTAACCAGTATCGATTAATCGACAGAAGCTTTGTAACAACTTCTTTGTAGGTCACTGTAACAATTTTAAGTCCTAGGCGAGTCGGTTTCTTTTCGACTAATAGAATTCTTTGCCGGGTTGCTTGTCACATGGGCATTCTTGTTTGTACAGACCCAGCCATTCCGTTGTGTTGATCGTTCATAAACTTGTCTTGTTTTATTGAAGTCTACGTTGTGCCCTGTTGTTCGAAGGAAGGCTGCCTTTGTGTGGTGGACGTCTTCGCTGTTTAGCAGATACTACAGTGCATAAGAAATAGACTGAGACATGGAATTCAGTTTTCGTGGCAAGGTTAGTTCCGTATTATTTACTGAAGATTATTCCGCTAGCAGGCACCGGGTTGCGAAATTCCGCCCAGTGGAATAGGGCACATAGGTTGGTAATGTATAACTGCTTGAAAGCTGATTTTGCATCTCACATAAATTATTTTGCTACATGATATTTTAAATTTATGTACGTTACCCTCACCTAAATTACAATGAAGCGCCAACGAAACTGGTAAGGCCATGCGTATTCAAATAGAGAGCTATGTAAACTGCCAGAATACGATGCTGCGGTCGGCAGCGCCTATATAAGACAACAAGCGTGTGGTGCAGTTTCCCGTAAAACCATTTCACGAGTGTACAGTGAATATCAGGAATCGCGTAAAATATCAAATCTCATACATCGCTGGGGCCGGAAAATGATCCTGCAAGAACGGGACTAACGACGACTGAAGAGAATCGTTCAACGTGACAGAAGTACAACCAATCAGCAAATAGCTGCAGATTGCAATGCTGGTTCATCAACAAGTGTCACTGCGCCAACCATTTAACGAAACATCATCGACATGGGCTTTCGGAACCGAAGGCCAATTCCTGGAGTGCACGACACAAAGCTTTACGCCTCGCCAGGACACGTCAACACCGCTACTGGACATGTTCCCTGGTCGGACGAGTGTATTTCAAATTATATCGAGGATATGGACGTGTACGGGTATGGAAATAACCTCATGAATCACTGAAACTTGCATGTCAGCAGGGGACTGTTCATTCTGGTGGAGACTCTGTAATGGCGTGGCGCGGGTGCTATTGGAGTGATATGGGACCCCTGATACATCTAGGTACTACTCTGGCTGGTGACACGTACGTAAGCGTCCTCTCTGATCATCTGCATCCATTCACGTCCATTGTGCATTGCGATGGATTTGAGCAATTCCAACAGGACAACGCGACACCCCACAGGTCAAGTATTCCTACACAATGGCTCCAGGAACACTCTTCTGATTTTAAACACTACTGCTGGCCACCAAGCTCTCCAGGCATTAACATTTTTGAGCATATCTGGGATACCTTGCAACGTGCTGTTCGGAAAAGATGTCCACCATCTCGTTCTCTTACGGATTTGTGGACAGACCTGCAGGATTCAGGGTGTCAATTCCATCCAGCACAACTTCAGACATTAGTCGAGTCCATGCCAAAGGCATGCTCGCAGAGGACCTACATGATATTAGGCAGGTGTACAAGTTTCTTTGGCTCTTCAGTGTATAAAGATTAGTTTCTCCATGTACGTTACGATGAAGGTATTTTTCTACGTGTGCATTTAAATATTGGAGTTGTAACACGAACAGATTGGTCACTTCAGTCTGGTGAGCCTCGCATGCTGAAGGAACATGTTGACGACAACAGCACAGTGAGCTGGCGAATTAACATCCACCAAGATGAAACTGTCACGAAAATGATGGCGATACGGACCCACCAGGTTGCAGAATCTCGCCCCTGTACCGCAATGCAGTAAGAGTGCCCTCCACAACCACGAGAGGTGTGCGGGGCCCCTAGTAATGGAACCAGCGTGGAACTTTACTCCAAATGGTTCTAATGGCTCTGAGCAGTATGGGACTTAACATCTGAGGTCATCAGTCTCCTAGAGCTTAGAACTACGTAAACCTAACTAACCTAAGGGCATCACACACTTCCACGCCCGAGGCAGTATTCGAACCTGCGACCGTAGCAGTCGCGTGGTTCCAGACAACTTCACTCCACCACCGCCTTGTAGCACAGATGGGGCAGAGTGCTGGATGCGCTCCATATTACTGGAGTCTCTCCAAACATGCTGTCTGTGATTGTCATTGTACAAAGAGATCTGAGTTTCGTCCGTAAATAAGGCCGACGCCAATCCTGCGGCGTCCATTCTACTTTATTTCTTGCCTATCAGTAATGGAGTTCATGGTGTTTTGTACGTCACGGTGGTCTGCGTGGTTGTCAGGAATACAGATTCGCATAGTGAAATCGTCTCATAACAGTTATATGTAATACATTATGTCCAGTAGGATCCTCGAACGTCGACGTCAGCTCTGGAGGGACATGGCTGTCCGTGGCATGGTGTATGTTCACTCCATTGTTCCATAGACGTCTTCGATACATGCCAAATGATACCTTATTTTCAACTTAAACGCTGCAATCAATTTGAGTGCAGCGTTTTACCAATAGGTAACGCTCATGATGACTGTGTGTATATCTACAAAAAACTTCACGTATTACCTACCGGTCGGTACAGGAACTACCATAATAACAAAACAGCTGCACGCCATGTTGGAGAGTTGCAGAACTTTTGTTTTGACGTGTGTATTAGTCTAAGTGCACTGGATTGCAGTTTATGAAGTACTGGGCTATGTAAACTCGTTAACGATGTGTAAAGGAGACTCAGGATGTGCTGGTGGACGATTTTGCATGTGAGACTTATTCTCGGAAAAATGAAGAGATAACCTCCTCGCATGGATGGATGCTATAAGGAGAAGGCTAACACATGTTCAATGCAGTCCGTTGCCTTTGCACACTAATTTTATTGCTGTATAACATGGAAACAATAGATATCCTGGCTTACTCTTTTCCGTAGCGCTAAATTTGTGAAAGTATGAAAGTATGTATACTGTGTGGCTATTTTTTCATTCCGCATACATTGAATCAGAACTAATTATCAGTACCTTGGTAGAAGTCTACACACACACACACACACACACACACACACACACACACACACACACACACACACACACACAACACACAGGATTCGATTCGTGGCTGGATCGGAGATTTTCTCCGTTGAGGGACTGGGTGTTGTGTTGTCCTTATCATCATCATTTCATCCCCATTGACAAGCGAATCGCCGAAGTGGCGTCAGCTCGAAAGACTTGCACCGGCGAACGGTCTACCTTTCAAAGATACTCGTTGTCCCATTATATAATTTGATTAATGGCAAGTACATGATCCAATGTGATACATCCATTTCTAAGGACATCTTTGACTTATTAAAATGTGTTTTTATCCTTGCGTTGAATTAAGTTCTTCAGCAGATAATTTTCTTTTGTAATATTTTGATCTCTTTTTATTTAATATGTTCCCTCCAATTTCAACCACGTCGACTGAAACATAATCTGCATATCTTCATATTCATACTTCGGATGATTTTGCATACCTCACCTTGCATTACTTCGGGATTGTCTTTTTTCATTAATTATCTTTATTTCTGATTCATCTCTTGACCTACATGAACATTTAAAGGAGTTTTGCGTTACTAGTAACCATTTATCTTTGTTGTTTCTTAGTGGATCATTTGCCCTATTATGTCATATGGTACAGTCCAATATAATTTTCTGTTTACAATTACTCATTCAGTCACTGTTTCAAATTCACTTTCTAGCCAAATTTTCATTGTATCTTCTCACATTCACTAAAGAGATACCTGAATAGTTTCACTTAATTCAACACCTTCAATCACCTTCCTATTAGTGTTTGATCTGCTCTCGTATTCAACAAATGTAAACAAATGTTTCGTGAAATTTGAGATTTTTTATGGCTTCTTACCAACAACATCTTCTATTGTAGACATAAATAGTTTCGTTAAATAGTAGCACCTTACATCTATCTCAGTATACCTTTTATTTTGTGAGTGGCGGAACTGGTTGGTTAGTTTAATCTAGGACACATTCCAATAATTATATGTGGTGACCAACAATTTCCGTTCCGAGACTATACAGTCTACAATTGGTATGGCACTCAGGCAAAATCTCTGTGAGCATTAAGACAGTCATCCCACCGACTCACCAGGTTGAAGATACGCGTTTGGTTAAACTCCGTGTCTTGGAGTGGTAAGGAGTCCGTAACTATGTGCTCCACATGCTCGTCCAACAGAAACTGTCGACATTTCAAGTCATTTTTTTAAGGTACCAAAAGCCTTTTAATCTCATGGGGGGAGATCAGGACCATAAAGCAGATGCTCGAGTGTCTCTCATTTGAACTGGTTCTTAATGGATGGGGGCGACTCCCAATATCGACCGGCGTCTTGCGTTAAATCGCGACCAACACGGAACTTGGCGCAACATTCCACAGTAGTGATTTTCGACAGATATTCTGCACCATACACATTCTTCATTCTCTGATAGATGTCAACCGGTGGTGGTCCTTTGGCAGCAAAGAAAAGAACAACAGCTTGTAGGCCCTGTTTGAAAGCATTTGGTAACCACGTCACCATAGTTCATTTTTCCTCATTTACCGCATGTACATCGGAAAGACACGAATGTCACATTAATCTCTGGTCTACACGTAGGTGCTTAAATACCTGCAAGCGAATGCCGCTACGTTGCATCTACGCTACAGCAACGCTCTCAAACGAAAAATTTGTGATCTCCCTCTATATATAAAACCTCTTAGTCTTTATTTCTGTTTAACTGCATCATAGATCTATTCCTTTCTAAGTTTCTGTGTATTTCCAGGAAGGAAGAAGAAGTAAAATCGGGGCAGTTCGTGAGAGACTGCTAATAACCTAAAAGATCAGGTGAATGGATATTGTTTTCGGAAGTGGTTATGAGATGAGTAAGAACAAACAAAACTAAAACGAGGGTAGTGGAATATTAACATTAAATCAGGCGACGCAGAGGGAAATATATTAGGAGCTAGAGGTTAAAATTAATAGATAAAAGTTGTTATTCGACTTGGAAATAGCTGACAAAGGCAGTCGTACGGAGTATATGCAATGCAGACTGACAGTAGTAACAAAATATTTATGAAAAAAGGATATTTGTTAAGTTCGAATTTAAATTTAACTGTTACAGAGTATTTTAAAAGCAAGTGATTCGAGTGTAATATTGTGTGGGAATGAAACAGCAAAAGAAAAAGGGTCTTTTCGAATGTGGTGCAACAGAAGAATGGTGAAGATTAGATTAGTAAATGGGATATATATTGAGGATGTAAAGAATCGAACTGAGAAGAAATAATATGTTGAAAAGCTTGATAAAAAGAATAACTCAGTTGAATGGAGCACAGGGAACAAAAACTGTAGAGGGAGATCGGGACTTGACCACAGCGAGCAGATTCAAAAGAATGTGGTTTAAGGAATTATGCAGAGATGAAATGGCTTGCAAAGGATACACTAGCGTGAATAAATATTTAAACGAGTCTTTGCACTGTAGATAACAACAACACAGTGTGCATTGACGGTATCATGCCCGATGAATCTAATTCTATCTAGCTATGTATCTATTTTGATCGTAAGTATTTCCACTATATGATAAGTTGGTAGGGCTGCTGCGTGTTTGCTATGCATACTCTCATAGGTAGTGAAATAAGCCTTGATACTTGAATGTTGTGCGCAATGGAAGTATGTAATCGTCAGGAGATTAAAGTTAGTAACGCTGACTTGAATACACATGAGAAATCGTCACTCAGTGCTCACGTGCATAAATTCACTGTAACGGAAAGAATTGGTTTGCATATCGAAATATCATATATGTTACAGGAATAAATAGTTCCATAGAAGAAACACAGTACTTGTAAAGTGTATTCGCTTTCCGGCCATACCGTCCAGTCATGGTATGGGACAGTCTGCCTGTTTGTGTTCATATAAATTCAGAATGCAGTTATTAGTTAACAAGCTGAAAAATAGTTTAGCAAAAACCTCAGTTCCTACCGACATGTTATTATACGAGATCAGTGATTCAGTGCTGCCGTATGTCGCATATCAGCGTCCAGCAAAACAACAAAAGGCTCACCATACTAGGTCCCTAAAATCTAACTATCATGACAGAGATTCTGCTTATTGCTCATGATAATAATCAGTGCCCACTCTGCAGCTGGGAGGTGAGTCATGAACGTGAAAATGACTGGAGACGGCGTGCTTGCGGGGGATGGCAGGGTGGCGCTCTTACAGTGACAACTGACACCCGTAACAACTTTGTAGGGAAAATCAAACCCACCCTTCTCATTAGAAACTATGACGATCTGTTCAGAGAGGCAATTCAGAATCAGCGCTATAAATAGCAGTATTACACTCCAAGAACATTTAACATCAAAGTATTTAACGTTGTATGAAATGCAATGAAGTTGTAAATGTTGTAGTAACCAGCTTCCCAGTAATTATAAGTCCGCATTTTCTTCGAATCTATTCCACTGCCCTGGAGCACACGACGGAATACTTGCCCGCAGAGCGATACTAATAGGCAAATTCATCTAACCTCACACAGAAAACTATTCTTCACTACTAAATATAAATTGCATTGACCTTATGGGATTTCTTGCACATGATAATGTCTGCTCATAAACATGGCTCTTTATCAAACAAAGGTTCTTCATTAGAGTGGCATCCGACCTCGAAAGCACTTTTCCAACTCACAAAAGGTACCAGACTAGATGTAACATTGTAATGTAATGGAATATAATGGCTGAGTCTCTTTGAACAAGGAAGTCCCGTCGTTTGGGAAACCGACAATGCACGCTACTGGATAAGAACCCACCTCCTCGCTAAAGACGCAATAATAATGCAGTGACTTAGCAAAGCGTTTTCGATAGTGACTGTATCAGAGTATACTGGAACTGGCTAGTGCAAGATCTCAAAGATAGTAGTAAAACGGTTCTCAAAGAAGTGAAATATGTAATGAGGAAATGAAGGAGTCGGCTAACAGGCACCTTTCAAGCTACAGTTCTTAGGTGTTACAGAAATGTAAAATTCTTAAGATTTCCTTGATATTATCTGTTGAGCTCAGTGTCCTTTTTTCAGTTAAGAGCTGTTGTGGGAAACTGAATGCTGCCTACTCGATAGTCCTTAATTCATGCTCTATTTACGGAATGTGAATCATGTGATATTCTTCTTTAACTTTGGGTTCAAAAGTCTATTTTCTACTTTTCTCCTGAAAGGAGAAACATCTAGCTCTTTCACACAGGACTTATGTCATATATGATATTGTACAATACCTTTAAACAAACAAAACAAATTTTGTACTTGGTACTACTTAGATTGGAATTCTCCATCACCATTACAAATTGGGTTTAGGTGTATTTTAAAAGTTATTCTGTAAAGGTTAGTCAGTGTATTTTTATTTGATGAGCGCTCCTTCATAAAGTCTGTTTCCTCCTGAAACTCAGTTTATCTGTTCATCATAATCATCACCGTCATCATCATCGCCATAATTTGATGGTCCATTTTGATTCATTACGTAGTACACTGGATATGGGACAAGACCAGTTTGAGGAAGAGAGAGAACGCGAAGGACAGACAGAGAGACAGAGAGAGAGAGAGAGAGAGAGAGAGAGAGAGAGAGAGAGAGAGAGACAGAGAGACAGAGAGAGAAAATTTAAGTTCATAAATTACAGTCATAAATTTTAGGCAGCGAAACAACTTAAATGGCTCGAGTTATCCATAATTAAAATTCAATCTACAGAAGTTACGTTTTATAACACAAGTATTATTTTGCTGAGTAAAGAATTGTTGCACCAGAAATGACTTAAGATTACTTCAAAGAATTTTTTTATGTCTCTGCTGTTTCAAAGCAGTAGGTAGGTAACTGAATAGTTTAAGTGTTGTGTATGGAAAACTTACTTGACACAATGCAATTCTAGGCTGAAACTCGGGGATATCGAAGGTGCTTCGTGTGTTGTGTCCATGGACAGTTTCATTTCATTGCAGTTCCACAGTTCCACTTGAAAGATTTTTTGAAACGAGTACATTCGTTTGTGTTAAGGCAGGTTCAGGTTAATCATTTTCTCTTTAACGAAATGTGTTCCAAATACGTGTATGTTTCATATTGCCTTCTCATCTTATTTCTGCGTGCTAAGAATTTTTTTTTTCTTTGGGTCTGAGTGTGACCAGAAATTTAGCACAGACCGAAGTAATGAACTGAAGTACGCTTAATATGTCACAGTCACTGTTGAACTAGCTGCAGTATGGCTTAGCACAACCAGAGCATAAGCAAGTTTCTTAAGCTTTGTTTCGAAGTTTTCACACCACAGTCCTATATCCTACGTACACACGAAAATGAAGGAGAGGCAAGCAGGGAAAGAATGAGAAAGAGGGGGGTGGGAAGGGGGAGGGGTGGAAAACGAGACGTAGATAGACGTGGTTCTCCTTTGCGGACACGTGACGGGCGCAGGATGTGGTGCGGCTAACCTGCAGCGCTCCTGACGCTTGTGGGTTGCCTGCCCTCCAGGCGCCAGCTGGCCGGCGGTGATTAACGACGCGGCGGCCAGATAAGACTTACAGTGGATGTGGCGGGCGGCCGCTGGGCAGCTGCGGTGCAGCGGCAGCGCGATAGCAGAGGCACAGGCGCCGGCGTTGGCGGTGGCGACCGCGTTGGTAGTGGCAACACCTGGAGCGGTGGGCGGATAAGACTGCATCCGCTCAGCTGTCGGCGTCTTCTGTCCACGAGTACGAGGATCCGGGAAATGGTGCAAAAGCTGTATCTGCTGTGCAAGAAACTTCCATTGAAGTATCTTTTATATTCAGATGCGGAAGACCAAGAAGTAACATTAGATAAGCTACGGTGAGTGTTGTCAGGTCCCCAGAGGATTTAATTAACAAAATGATATAACTATTCATAATGTAAGGGTTCAGCCAGTATTTCTTACGCGCACGCCGCGCAGGGAAACCCGAAGTTCCGCAGACACGTAAGGGAAATTGTCACACAGTATAGCCTGAGCTAGTAAACACATCGGTGATACGAACAGCGCGTCTCTCGGACCCAGGAGGGCGGGAAGGAACTTTCCGCCACGGGGCTCTGCCGGACATATCGAAACCAATAAAGGGTCCACAGCGACGAAATTTCCGGGAAGACCGATAAATAAGTTAGCGAAAGCGGATGCGTTGGCTGCATCCGAGCAGGGTAGACCTACAAAATGGGTATTTAAGGGCATCCATTATCAGCAAGCCGGCCTTGGTGGCCGTGCGGTTCTAGGCGCTGCAGTCTGGAACCGCGGGACTGCTACGGTCACAGGTTCGAATCCTGCCTCGGGAATGGATGTGTGTAATGTCCTTAGGTTAGTTAGGTTTAAGTAGTTCTAAGGTCTAGGGGACTGATGACCTAAGATGTTAAGTCTGATAGTGCTCAGAGCCATTTTTGAACTATCAGCAAGAACCAGAATCGTCGCAGAAGTTGAAGAGGGTACAAGCAGACGAGGCCCGGCAGCATCGAGAAAGTAGTAGCCGCTACTGATGAACGGCAACTACGAGAAGACGGTGATGCTCTGGTGGAAGCAGCTACAACTTTCAGTTAAGTAGAAGTTTTGCATTGGAATAATTTTGAATAGGGACAGTTTGTCTCTGTCTCAAGTAGTCTATACAGTTAGTTTCAGCAATAGAAGAAACAAGCCACTGGCTGGTGTTTGTCTCGTGTGAGATAGTACAAGGATCCATTATTTAAACGAAGAGTGAATTCAAAGGTGGTAGTTCTCTTAAGTAGTCGTTTTTGACATAGAGTGAGAAGTGGAGATTCTGGCTGAATCCTTAGAAGTGTACAGAGGAAGGGGAAGCGTCTGACGCCTCACATGTCCTTTGTGATATTAATTCAATACATTGCGTTAAAGGAGAAATCTCACATATGTTTTGACAGTTCAATGCTGCTAATTTCCCCCATTCCCCCCTCTTGTACCGGGTACCTATTGAATGTGTTGTCCAATGTTCCTACACCTCCTACACGGCCATAGACAGTCCAGGAGATTCTACTCCCTCTCACCTCCGTAGTAAAGGATAGTTAAAGGGAACCACAAACCCATAATTGTTGTCAACGTCCCGATTGCGCCACACAGACTCGACCAGCTGTATATTGGTACACGGGACCTGTGCCAGGACGCGACAGAGTGAATTCCATCCACCGCGCTTCCTATCGCAGCTCCGATGTTTGTGGACGAAGTTCTGCCCCTATTTAATGAAATTGTGAGCTCGAAGGTACGCTATGCTAAACACAAATTCAATTTCGTTCTTTGCTCAGTACTTTTGCTTCATTAAATTAAAGCAATGTTCTATCCCATCTATGCAACTAGCGTAGCTGATTTTGAATCCTTGCAGCTTTGCCTTGTACTCATATTAATTTTTAAAAGCCTGTTTTCACATTTATTTTATCTACTTTAGGCGTGAAATGTGTCTGTTTACAAAACAAGATTTCTTAATGTCTTCATATAACGTGCAATTTCAACTTTTCTGTGTTCCATTGTGTTAAAAAAATAGAACTCTGTGTGCAAGAAGTAAAGCTCTTTGCATTGCGGTGTCAGTGCTCTTTCTGGAACGAACTTAGACCGTGGTAATACAAAGACAGTGGTACTTACGGCTCCTAGCAGGAACAATGTTAAAATTCTGACCTGCAAAATCAAAATTTTTCATTTTCTACACATTTATGAACAAATACTAATGCTGTTTGTTTGTTGATATTATGTGTTTTTGCAATTTATCTTTCCGAAATCTGGAGGATGGTACGTCTAGCCATCGTAAGACCTATCCCCTTTTCCTGATCCCATCTTGAATTGCGAGCGAGAAGCACTTTTATATTAGCTGCAGCTTCCGTGATTCTGTACTGACATTGACAGATCTCGATTTGTTAAAGGGCAAAGGTAGAATATTGTCTCATTGGTCATAGGATGTACGATCTTGGGATTTTAACAGTAAACACCTGTATTAGGCCTCTTTCGTAGTGTCTGCCACTGGAACTTGATGATCATTCCGTAACGTTCTTACCCTTAATACCCGAGTCCTTGAACAAGCGTGTAGCTCTTCTTTTTCCTCTTCTTCTGTACCCCATTAATGTTATTTTATAAGAGACATAGACTAAAGAGAATTAGTAAAGAATCAATTGAAAATGCATTTTAAAGTTACCTTAAGATAAGATTCTCGGAATCATCTTAATCCGACATCTTATGATCGTAGCATTACTTCTGAACTGTGTGATAAAACGTTCTGAACACCTATTAGAGGACTTTAACAAGGGGTGTGTCCTGCTATCACCATTATGACAGCTTTAACTCTGCTGGGGACACTGTCAGCGTGGTGTCTGCATGACTATGAGGAGTGGCAGTCCTTTCTTCACGAGCCAAAAGCAGACAAGGTGATGCTGTTGGACACAGAGGTCTGGAGCGATGTCGACGAAGAAGACGCATCTCATAGTTGTTTCAATTATTGCACGTCGGGACTCTGGGACAGTGTAATACAGTTCAGGAATGTTATTGTCCATAAACCACTGCCTCAGGGATGCTGCTGTAACACCAAAAATCGATAGATCTACGTATACCCCGTATAAGTTCTCTTATGACGTTGTGCACTAGTATACCTACACAGTCAAGATCTTTGGTTGTGTAAATGTGTAACAGTTATGTTAATTATGTTAGAGTTTTACGAAATTTTATTATAACTTTGCCTTTTATTTTATATGTAGTACTCGCGAATGCCACAATTTGTAAAAAAAAAATTAAAAAAAGCTGTGTATATTTTACTGGTCCATTAGTAGGGAAGCTAAATGTAAGACCTGTAGTAAGTCCCCTCCGCTACGGAAGTAGTTTGACAGGACTGGAAAAGGTGGACTTGGTTGCGCATTGTACTTGATTCCTGTGTGTCGAGTGGTAATTCGACTTCTGACTGTAATAGTGAGTGGTCAGCGGCAGCCTTGGTAAAGTATTGTGGTTAATTTGGATGTATAAACTGAGGCACGAAGAGCTTTCTAACATTTAAATTAGCCTCGGGTGGCATGCAAAGTGGCTATTCGACCATGGTATTGTTATTGGCCTTGTTTGCTAAATTTACGACTCCATGTGGAGTTATATCAGAGCGAGGCTAACATCAAGAACGATGGTTGCTTTACCGCCAAGTTTATAGCAATTGTAATTTTCCACAAGCACCACCACCCTCAGCAGAACAGTTATCTAAATGTCTGCATTCAATGGATCACGTATTGTGTATTGAATAATAATTTTTTGTAGAACTTCTAAATTGTGTGTTCATACCAGTGATTATCCCCAGACACATATCTAGACAGGGTCCTTTCCGAGTGAATTTATTCTGAGTATTCTGTTTTTATTAAACTGAAAATTTTTGCACTAAAACGTTTTGCAATTTTATTAACGTTGTGAAGTATGATCTTTATTTATTTATTTACACGTCTAGCTCCTACGACCAAACTGAGGAGCAATTCTACAAGGCCATGGAGCGTGTAAGTACATGCAGTTATAACATAAAAGTAATAACAGATAAAAATGAAATGTTTATGGACCTAAAAATGTCAAGACGTACGTTTAAGTAAACGGAATCAATCAGTATAACACAATAATCAGCGTAATTTTTCAAAGAACTCCTCAACAGAATAGAAGGAATGACCCACGAGGAAACCTTTCAGTTTCGATTTGAAAGCGAGTGCATTACTGCTAAGATTATGGAACTCTTGTGGTAGATGACTGAAAATGGATGCAGCAGTATACTGCACACCTTTCTGCACAAGAGTTAAGGAACTGCGATCCAAATGCAGGATGGCTTTCTGCCGAGTATTAACTGAGTGAAAGCTGCTAATTCTTGGGAACGAGCTGATATTGTTAACCAGACAGAACAATTAAGACCATATACATTGAGAAGCCAATTTCAAAATATTCAGACTAGTTAACATCGGTCGACAAGAGGTCCACGAACATATACCACTTATTGGCCGAACTGCATTTCTGAGCCAAAGATATCTTTTTATAATGGGAAGAGTTACCCCAAAATATAATAGCATACGACATAAGCGAATGAAAATAAGCAAAGTAGACAAAGTTTCGTGTCGAACGATCACTTACTTCATTTTCCGTTCGAATAGTAAAAATGTTAGCATTAAGTCTTTGAACAAGATCCTGAATGTAGGCTTTCCAAGACAGTTTACTATCTGAAAACCTACAAATTTGAACTGTTCAGTTTCACTAGTTATATGCCTATTCTGTGAAACTAAAACGCCAGGTTTTGTTGAATTGTGTGTTAGAAACTATAAAAACTGAGTCTTACTGTGATTTAGCGTTAGTTTATTTTCTACAAGCTATGGGCTGATGTCACGAACTGCACTGTTTGAAACTGAGCCAATGTTGCACACATCTTCATTTACTACCAAGCTTGTGTCATCAGGAAACAGAAATATTTTAGAATTACCTGTAATATTAGAAGGCATATCATTTATATAAATAAGGAACAGACCCCACATCACAGCCATTCTCAACATTGTGAATAGTGACCTTTTGCTGACTGTTGTTAAAGTAAGAGGTGAACCAATTATGAGCTACTTCCCTTATTCCGTAATGGTCCCATTTATGGAGCAATATGTCGTGATTAACACGATGAAACGCCTTAGTTAAATAAAAAAATGTGCCTAGAGATCGAAACCTTTTGTTTAACCCATCCAGTACCTTGCAGAGAAAAGAGAATATAGCATTTTCAGTTGTTACACGACTTCTAAAGCCGAACTGTACATATGATACCAAATTATATGATATAAAATGATCAATTATCCTTACATACACAGCCTTTCCAATCACTTTAACAAACACTGATTTCCTAGAAATAGGTCAAAAATTGTTTAAGTTATCCCTTTCTCTCTTTTTACAAAGCAGTTTTACTACTGAATGCTGAACATTCTTAAAGGAAAAATTACAATACGGCTAAATACAAATCTAACTTGTGCAGCACTGTTCTTTAATATTATGCTAGGCACTCCATCACATCAATGAGAGTCCTTAGTCACCAGTGATTTAATTATTGTCTCAATCTCCCCCTTGTCATTATCACATAGGAGTATTTCATACATCAGTCTCGGAAAGCTATTTGCCAAGGGAGTTACATGATTCCCTGTAGAAAATAAATTTCAATTTAATCCACCAACAAAGCTCGGAAAATGGCTGTTGAGTTATGTATATATATCTGACTTATCAGAAACAGAAATATTTTTACTGTGAACTGACTTTATTTATATCATTGACCTTGTACTGCTAACCAGACACCTCCTTCCCAACTGACCATATAGTATCAGTTTTATCCTATGAATTATCTATTCTGTTTGTGTACCATATACCCTTTGCCTTCCTAATAACACTTTAAGCACCCTGCAATAGTGACTGTAATGCGCTGCTGTACTCCAATTGCGACAGCTTCTAATATTTTTATATAAGTCCCGCTTTGTTGTACATGATATCCTTATCCCAGTAGTCAGCCACCTATTCTGCGTTCATTGCTATTACCACGTTTAGAACGTTCTAGCGGAAAGAAACTCTCAAAGATCATGAGGAATGTGTTAAGGAAAGCATTATGTTTCTCATCTATGTTATCGGCACTATAAATACCCTGCCACTATTTCTCCTTGACGTGGTTTAAAAAACTCTCTATTGCCGTTGGATTAGCTTTCCTACACCGTTTGTAATTATACATGACATTTGTTTGAGTACAAAAGCCTTTTGGTGTTAAAATTTGTACATCGTAGTCTGATAGGCATTTCACCCTTTTACTAACAGAATGCCCAGCTAGTAATGAATAATGAAAAACAAAATTATCTATGGCTGTATTACTGTTCCCCTCCACCGTAGCTGGAGAAAATACAGTCTGCATCAGATCATATGAGTTTAGATCTACCAACATCCTTTTCCTTGCCCAGTCATATACAAAATTAATATTGAAGTCCGCACGTATAACTAATTTTTTGTACTCCCTATGAAGTGAACCAAGAACCGTCTCTACCTTGAGCAGATGTGTTCTGCAGTCGGAGTTACGGGACCTATAAACAACAACAATTAGATGTTTAGTTTCACTAAATTCAACTGACCCTGCACAACATTCAAATATCTGTCCAGTGCAGTGCCATGATACGTCTATGGACTCAGACGGAATACTGTTTTTTACGTACATAGCCATTCACCCACTCCGTAAAGAATTTCTTGGAAAACAGCCAAGTAATCTGTATCCTCGTAAAGGAAGCCTCTGAATTGTCAAATTATTTAATTGGTGCTCCGATACAGCAATAATCTCAGAGTCAATATGTATCAGCAGTTGACTAACTTTATCTCTAATACCCCTGATATTTTGATGAAATATGCTAATTCCTTCTCTACTTGGACACATGACGTCCTTAGTTAGAGGGACTTCCTTTAAGCAGCTGACTGCAATCTGAAAAAGGTACAGCTCTAACACCAACTATTACAGGAATTTTTCCATGAGTGACCCCACCACCACCACCACCACCCACTACACTGTCACTTATGAGCTTTGCCAGCCTCCCATTCCCATACCTACTGAGGTGCAGGCCATGCCTAGTGAAACCCGACCTACTGATAAACTCAACTGTCACCTATGAGCTTTGCCAGCCTCCCCTTCCCATACCTATTGAGGTGCAGGCCATGCCTAGTGAAAACCGACCTACTGATAGACCCAACTGTCACCACTGAAATGTAATGAGACCCATGCCCTCTGCCATCAGCGCCCTCCCCAGCCCCATGTTAATACACCTAACAGCCGCATCAAGATGAGCCTGATCATGACGCTGACGCGGTTGCACGAAATACAAATTAGTGCGACAAGTTTAAGTAGGTATCTTTATCAGGTCAACACGAAAGACAGTTCCCTACTCCACCCACTAACACTACCTGATTCTCCGTGAAATTCCTGCATAACTCCCCTACGCTGTCAGTCACCTGAGCCAACCCTGCACTAGGCTTTACAAAGCTGGTGACCAGGTACTCACCGTTCTACACTTCCTGCAACTGCTGGCCCACAACGTTACAGTGCGAACTACCTAGCAGCAGAACCTTCTTTCTGTTAGACATTGCAGCTGGCCTAGGCCTCGTAACTGCTGAGGACTGCTGCATGTTTTCTACATCAACAGCTACAAGAGGCTCCTTTCCACTCAGCTCTGACAGTTGTCAAATCTGTTGCATAGACGCAAAGTACGACTGTCTGAATACCTCTTCCTCCTGCTGGCTGCCTTCTTGCCAGCTGCCAGTTCCCATTCCCCAGCACCCTTCACCCTCTTCAGCCTATCTAGTTCCTCCTTTGCACATTTTAACTGCACGTGAAGGGCACAGATGTTACGCTCCTCCTCCTCCATCAATTTATTTCTAACACAGATCCTGCATTCCCAGGAGAGGATCTCTCTAGGATGCCCGCTGGCTTCCCCACTGCATTCTCCCTATTGACAATACATTTAACAAATTCCACACCGTAACCCACTACCCACAAACCTACAACAGAGCCCACACTTGGCATTCCTGGCAAAATTTTACAGTTAATGAACAAAACGAAACGTCTGCTTTACCTAACTTCAGTTACACGAGTAGTTACAGAACTAATAATAGTGGTCTCGAAATTTTGTCTCTACTAATAAAGCAAAAACTTTTATAAATACTGCTGAACCACAACTAATACCAGTACCAACAGAACTGCACAAAATTTATTAGCTAAAACCAAAATTTCAAGCTGCCACTGAAACACTTAATGAGATTAAAACAGTGAATGAAAATTTTACTGAGGTATTTCACTAGAAACACTACGAAATGCCAGCTGAAAACTACTGCACTCAATTTACCAAACGAGTACAATGCACAGAAAACGCTAAAAACATCGAGCGAACGTTTCCAAAAGTTTGTTAAACCGTTTTTTCGCCACAATCAGCACAAGAGACCTTTTAAAACCATTAAATTTAATAACTGTTAGCCGGCCTTTGTGGCCGAGCGGTTCTAGGCATTTCAGTCTCGAACCGCGCGACTGCTACGGTTGCAGATTCGAATCCTGCCTCGTGCATGGATGTGTGTGATGTCCTTAGGTTAGTTAGGTTTAAGTAGTTCTAAGTTCTAGGGGACTGATGACCTCAGATGTTAAGTTCCATAGTGCTCAGAGCCGTTGAACCATTGTGAATAACTGTATAACAATGCACAAACAACTTTGTCAGAACTTAAGAACCGCTGCAGCTGCAGCTGCGCTCAGTGAAATGTAAACACACTGCTAATATTTGGAAGAACGAAGGAAAGCTACTAAATTTAATATTCAACCACAGTGCATAAACAACTTTTACAGAACTTAGCTTTATAATGGCTACGTCTGCAACCGCACGCCGCGAAATGTAAACACACCACTGAGATGTTTCCAGAATTAGACTTTCACTTTGCAACGGAGTCTGCGCTGATATGAAACTTCCTGGAAGATTAAAACTGTGTGCCGGACCGAGACTCGAACTCGGGACCTTTGCCATTCGCAATTGAGCTTCTGTAAAGTTTGGAAGGTAGGAGACGAGGTACTGGCAGAAGTAAAGCTCTGAGGAGGGGGCGTGAGTCGTTCTTGGGTAGCTCTGTTGGTGGAGCACTAGCCCGCGAAAGGCAAAGGTCCCGAGTTCGAGTCTTGGTCCAGCACACAGTTTTAATTTGCCAGGAAGTTTCACACTACTGACACACGAGACTCAGATGAACAACGTAAGCACACTCACGAAGTTCGGTTAGTTTTCTGTAGAGTGGTAATCGATTTACTGGACGTTATTTTTCATCTTAAAGTTTGCTAAAATTTGTTCATAAAGAAAACTTTTCATTAAATAAGAACCTGCAAGTAAAATGATCCATGCCAAAAATGTAAAGTGCTTGTCTGTAAGTTAAAGTTACAGAAGGACTGCAGTATTAGTTCACTATGAACAGGTTTGTAAACTTATAATAGTTTGTTTCTTTGTTTACGTTGTTTTAAAATAGTTGGGTAGTCAATTATAAAGCCAGTTTAATTTTGAATGCAATGAGTTACTAGTTGCTAGGTCCCATTGTTAACTGTTGAACTAATTTTGCATTACTGATTATACTTAAAATTGTGACTAAAGGTATTTGCCACTTTCTTAATTTTGAGTGTTACTATTCACAGTTGATTATTGTTCTTCAAACCGTATCAGTTTAACGGACCCCATGAGCTACTTCACCTGTGTGATAAATGAAAGTAAAGTCTCCTTCTCAGAAAGATTAACTATCAGTACAATCATTTATTCTGCACCAAAACTTTTCTTATTAATTATGATGGTAATGTCCATTTTTATAGTGTATCTTCACGTGCAAATATCTAAAACCCATAGCAATCAGCAGTGTTTCAGTAGCACGATCTTTATTGTGACAGTTAATTAAAATAGTAGTAGTTCATGCTGCTGCGAGTCAGACTTTGTTAGTACGTTCATACACCCTTGTGTACTTGTTCATTACACTACGTAATAGTTTTTGCCAATAGGATGCGTTGTTGTGAGATAGTGTGTACTGCTGCATTTATTCACCATTCCACATTCTGCTTAGGGATTAGCTGTTGTGTTGTTAGTTAGGGTAAGTTATTGCATAACATTGAGAGTAACTGTGTTAGAAGTGATTAGTTTGGGTCTCAACTGAGGCTAGTTGTCTTCGGTGAACCGTATTCCTGCTTTGCTATAAAACTTGATACCGCATTCCCTAATTAGACTGGCGATCGCATCTATAAATAATTACAATTTACTTTCGTACTATTAGAAAGTATGTTCACAACACGTTTACTTTGCTGTTGTTACTATTTCACTAACTTCGCAATTACGAAATGCCGCGCGGGATTAGCCGAGCTGTCTACGGCGCTGCAGTCATGGACTGTGCGACTGGTCCCGGCGGAGGTTCGAGTCCTCCCTCGGGCATGGGTGTGTGTGTTTGTCCTTAAGGTAATTTAGGTTAATTAGTATGTAAGCTTAGGGGCTGATGACCTTAGCAGTTAAGTCCCATAAGATACCACACCCATTTGAACATTTTTTGATTACGGAATTACAATCAGATTCCTTGTCATAAGGTGCTGTCACGTTCAGGCGAAACCCTTCACAGAAGGTTAACATTAGCGGTCATTACCAATTTGGTAAAGGCTGATAGTGTTACACTGCTTCCTCACAGTGTGTACTGTCATGCTGTTACTCAATAATAGTCTCTAATCTATTCCTATACTGTGCACAGTACACAATGTTGTAAGAATGTGTTCATATTCTTACGCATTTAGTGTTTTTCCAAGCGCAATAAACACGAAATCACGCCCATACTCAAATGTCACTTCCTCCATATTTCACTGTTGGCACAGCACATGAGGTCAGGTATCGTTCTCCGTACATTTGGCAACCCCAGACCGTTCCGACGTCTTGCCACTGGGTACAGACTCGTCAGTTTTTTCGAGTCATTCAGTGGCGTCGCTCTGTCCAACATCTCAAGCATCGTGTAGCATTGACTACAGAAATCTGTGGCTTATGAGAGGCTCTTGACTGTTGAGACCCATTCTATTCACCGTTGTGCTAAATGGATTGCTGGTAACACTTTGGAAGTCATAAGTGATTCTATCCGCTGATTTCATGCGATTTTTACAACCACTCTCCGCAGTGCTCCATGTTCCCTGTTCGTTAGTCCATGAGGCGAACCCGATTTTGCTGTAGCTGTAGTTGTTCATCTGCGTTTTCATTTCATGTCATGTGAACCAGCAGTCGACTTGGGCAGCTTTATAAGGACTGAAATATCCCTAAGGGATTCGTTACTCAGGTGACATCCAATGACTAGTCCACCTAGCGAGTCAGTGAGCTCTCCCGACTGACCGACTGTGCTCTTAGTGTCTCACTTCTGACACTACAATACTCCCCGCCCCCTTTTATATTTTCAGACGAAGTTCAGCCTTTCATTAAATTTAGTGGCCCATTCCACATTCGATAGTGGTAAGCAGATACTTCTGATCAGGTAGTGTATGCTGCCGTTCGATATGTTTTCGCTCCCAATAGTTCCTCCAACACTACCACCGTTGTTGCCGTTCCCTCTAATTGATCTCCAATGGTGTAATTAAGCAATAATGGATCTCTCCGCAAATTAGGGTGCAGTACGTTACATTTTATTATGTTGTGGGTCAACTGATAGTCTCAGCAGGAAGCATCGGTACTCAGCCAGTCTCCTTTTAGGGCACTAAAGTTTTTTGTCTTGTGTATTTCCTATGTACGACAAGGTCATCCGCTCAAAGACACACGAGCCTTCGACATTACCTACAAGATGATATATATACAGGGTCGTTAAGCAGAGGTAGGTTGAACGAAACCTCCCCGACAAATGAAATGGTAGTATGCACCAAATCAAGAGAAAAAAATCTAATAAACATGGGCTCTAAAATGCATAACTTCAGAGCGATGAGCACTTCTTCATCTTCGATACGATGAAATAAATCTTTTCCACTGCAAGCTCTTCATTTTCCATATTTTGAGAACTGGTAGTATAAAAGTAAGAATACTACAAGGATTCCAGTGTGCATTTGGTTTACATTGAGCATTCCATCTCACATTGATTTTGGGTGCAGTCATTGTCCTCGAAGATTTTGCGTTATCATTAAGGTCATGCATGACGTCATCAATGACCTCCAACTCATGCCAATCATTTAGCAGCGGTAAAAATAAGCCAACTGTGTTAGTGGAAAATTAAAAATACCCTCCCTTCCCCTTATCTCCAATCAATCACAGCGCAGTACTCCATATCGCAAAATGAAATATGAGATAATCCAATGGAATTTTGAAGGTGGCGAAACTAGAACATGTGCGTTTTCAAACCCTTCCCTGCCCTTTAGCTACATCCAATCGTAGTGCTGTAATAAATATCCCAAGATGACGGAAACAGACCAGACCGGCCAATCATAGCGCAGTATTAAAACTCCAAGATCGGCCAAACAGCCCAACTGTTTTGTGGAAAAATTAAAAATCCCAAACAGTCAGAGCGTAGTATTAAAATAACACATAAAATGCTGTCAAATTACATTATTTACAATGTATACATCAAGTCACGCACATTCCTTCTCTGCCCTTTCTTGTCTCTAGTCAATGGAAACAGGTCAGCTGGCGCTTTTCTACTCTTTCTTTTCCTCTTACAAATTACTCAGAACGTTACATTAAAAGGACCAGCCAGATATGCATTACAACGTTACGTAATTCTCATTTTAAATCCGGAGGTATATCTTTGTACTTCTCCCTCTCCTCTTAACAAACCACTCAGAATGTAGCACAAAAATGATGCGCCAGTAAGAAATTACATAACCCTCAGTTTAAAGTCAAAGAAATACCCATTACTTTCCTGAAAGCTACACTGCATTCTTTACCTAGACATAATAGTTTTATAACATTAAAATGTCTCCAAGGTCAAAGAAATGTACTATAAACCTAAAAAAGGAATCTCAATATATCAAATATTCTGTACTCCTTACGAACATTTGTTCTCTCTGTATTTCATGCACCACAAAATTACTGTATTCTTAAAACACACCTGTAATAAAGTAATCATTTCTTTATGTTAACTCTGACTTAACATTAAAGCCACGGCCAAAGTGATGAGTTATTTTGCTTCGTGTCCATATCTCTAGCGTAACATTAAAATGATTCCAATGGCTCAGACATGCGACACAAACACACACTATATATATTCTCTCACAGGATGACTACCATTCCCCCCTCTGCCCTTTGGATGATCACCATTCTCCCTAAGTTTCCACCCAGTAACATCTAACAGCTAACACCTAACAGCTAACGCCTAACTCGTAATGCCTAAAAGCTAACACCTAACAACTAATGCCTGACGCTGTGAGGAATGGTATAAATTGAGACCTTTGTTTGCAATCGGTTTAGTTGTGACTGAGCACTGCAGTTGTCGACATGTCAGTCAATTCGACTGGGCCGAAGGGTCGTATCATGACATTAGTGTTGAAATCTCGAGGAAATATCCACAGTAAATTGGCACTACTTGAAAAAAGACAATATGAAGCTCCTGACTCTGTACTTGAAAATATATTTAAAGTCATTTCTCAACCGCTACAAGGCTTGAGACATTTACTGTGAAAGAAGATAGACCAGTATGAAGCCAAAGAAACCAATGTATTTACGAAGGAATAAAATGAACATGTATTCGATGTGGAAGATAGTGGCGGAGGTGCAAAAGAGACAGAGGATCACACCTGAAGCATTTTTTTTTTTTGTTGGACCAAGAGGCAAAACACATGATACTTTATAGGGCATTAGATCTGTATCAAGAACAAGAGAATGGATGGTTGGTGATTGTTCAATACTGAACCAACTGATAAGAGTTACACAATGCAAGAACGTCAGAATTATGGTAAAGATGTCAAGACTACCAATGCTCATAAGCAAAGTTATCTCACATATGGGCAGGTACGTTCAAACAGAGATAATAAATCTATGCATATCGTTGTGGTTGCTTTAGATAAAATTGGTGGTGAGAGGTGACATCCTTATCCGCTTGGGAAGAAATCAGTTACAGACACTAATACAGCTGCGCCTAAAACATCTTGCCGGGTTTTGTCAGAAGATAAGTACGATATACAATTATACAGACATGCACTTTAACTTCCCATTTTACATGTTTCTGAGCTATTGTAACAGCTATGTCGAAAGAAGACAGATGAAGAAGTTAAAAGCGATGTATTTATGACAGCTCCAGATAGAGGAAAAGAGGATAATAACGATGTCGACATTCACTATTGGAAGAAAGTATACAAAAAATCGTCGGTATAATTCGACGAGAATAAAGCGGTCGAGCGATTATTTTCCTTGCCGGATTGAAAGGCGATGGGCAGTAATTTACAAGATAACGAAATACTATTTATTGAAGAGAAGCAACATGAATCATCGCTTATATAAAGAACGTATGGGAAATAAAGTGAATGTCGCCAAAAAAGTGTAGCATATAATCACAGCGAACTGGATCAAGATATCGACATTCATTTGAATTATATACAAAGCATTAAATCCAAGAGGTACTAACTCCATCAAGATCATGTACCACGTATTGTGGGTATCATAAGAAAAGATTAATCTACTGGCGTATATGTTTAAATAAAGTACCCCACCGTGTCATTCACGATGGTGAGCGCAGTGATCTTCTGTATTTAAGAGTCGTAGTAGGCGTTGCCTTTGTCAGATGCCGTTTGGACGTCGAGCGAGTAACACCTTGCAGTTAAATATCTCATACTATTGATTACACACGGCATTTAGGTAACGATCACTTTCTCCATAACATAGTTGTTGAATAAAGACAGGCATTGCCCATTTTCTTTATGTTCCTAATCGTAGCATTTCTCAAAAGGGACTGTAAAAATGAAGGGCGATGATCAACTGGACAGTGGACGACTGGAAACGAATGATCTGGACTGCTGTGCGCCATTTGTCGTCAGGGAAGTACGGAGGTGATCATGGTGATACGGTATGGGTCTCTGTTTCGTAGTTATGGGTTGATGCCGTTAATGCACTTCAGAAGACGTTAAATGCAGAAAGATATGAAGAAGTCTTACAGTATTGTGTATTACGTGCAGTAGAGGAGCAGTGCGGTAACTATAAATATATTCATCAACATGATAATATATACTTTTATAAAGCAGCATCTGTGGAACAGTGGTTTGTGGGCAATAGCATTCTTTAAATGGGGTAGCCAGGCTTGAGTGGCAATCTGAAGCCGAGTGAAGATGTCTGAGGTGAGCTAGAACCCCGAATTCACTTCACTGCAGAGCAATCAACTTCCCTTTGACCGGCTGTTACGAAATAAAGGGCTGCTTTTTGCCAGCATTCAGATGCCTCACTGAAAGTCTTCCCAGGAGACAAAGTGCGGGCACATCTCACGTTACTTTTTACAATCTCGCAAATTTCTTTGCTAGCGGTAGTTTGCTGTAACATAAACCAATCGAAAGCCATAGACAGTAATATCTACTGAGGAGAGGAGCATCGACTATTACCTAAAAGCTTACGACGCAGGAAGGAAATACTATAGTGGAGGACTGGGAGGCATTCCATTAGTTGAGAAACGTCCACAAATATTCATTCAAAAACAGTCTACGTAATTATTGATGTGGATATAAGATCAGGTGCTGGATTATTGGCTTCTGCAGAATGATTAAAAATACTTGAGTCGTTGGAAGTCCCCTGCACAAATGTGGGGAGCCACGCTGCCTCTATAGCCGTCCATAATTGCGGAAGAGTACCCGGTGTAGAGTTTTGTGCACGAACTGACCTACTGATTATGTCCCATAAATGTTCGATTGGATTCATGTGGCCAAGTCAGTCTATCGAATTGTCCAGAATGTTCATCAGACCAATCGTGAGCAATTGTGACATAGTGACATAGCGCAATGTCATCCATAAAAAATTCCATCGTTGCTTGAGAGCATCATGTATGGCTGCAAATGGTCTCCAAGAAGCCGAACATGAGCATTTCCAGTCAGTGCACCGTTCAACTGGACCAGGTGGACTCAGTCCATTCGGTGTGAACCCAGCCTGCACCATTATGGAGCCATCACCAGCTTGCACAGTGCCATCTTGACAGACTGCTGAGTCCGTAGCTTAGTTGAGTGTGCGACAGAGTCGCACCCTTCCGTCAGCTCTTACCAACTGAAATCGTGACTCGCCTCACGAGGCCACTGTTTTCCATTCGTCTAGGGTCCAACCGATAGGGTCGCCAGCTCAGAAGAGGCGCTGCAGGCGTTGTCATGCTGTTATCAAAGGCACTCGGTCATCTGCTGCCATAGCCCAATAATGCCCAATTCCGCCGCTCTATCCTTACAAATACGTTCGTCGTACGTCTCACAATGATGCCTGCTGTTATTTCACGCAGAGTTGCTTGTCTGTTAGCACTGACAGCTCTACGTAAACGCCGCTGCTCTCGGTCGTCGGCCACTGCGTTGTCCGTGGTGAGAGGTAATTCCTGAAATTTGGTATTCTTGGCACACTCTTGACACTGTGGATCTTGGAATATTGAATTCCCTATTTTTTTCCGAAATGGAAAGTCCCAAAAGTATAGCTTCAACTACCATTCCTCGTTCAAAGTCTGCTAATTCCTGTCGTTCGGTCGTAATCTTGTCGGAAACCTTTACACATGAATCGCTGGAGTACAAATGACAGCTCCGTCAATGCACATCCCTTTTATACTTTGCGTAAACGATACTACAGTCATCTACATATGTGCCTATCGTATTCCATGCCTTTTGGTGCCTCAGTGTCTTTTCCTTATCAGGTACATGCAATAATACTTGAAAGCAGCAGATCCTTGATACAGAATTTGAGAAGTCTGAGGAGCACAGTACGCTTTGTAATCCTGTCGGCATTGGAGAAGGTGCGACGTCATCTAAGATTAAGCCTAAAATCCCTCACCAGCAAATTTGGAACAATGGTGCTCGTTGATGGTAACGACTGCAAGATATATCTGCCGTCAAGATTTTCGACTATCAGTTCCACCGAACTCGACTTCCTTAACAACTGTACTATGTGCATATTGTAGCGCGGAACAGAGCATAACACAGACGCCACCTTTTGTTCAAAGTATGGATATGTAATTGTTTGTGTGTAAAAAGTGTCAATTTCAATTCATAAATTATCATGCAATGGAAGAAAATGATATTTTAATGTGTCACATCTAAAAGCTTGTTGTGACTCCTTGTTTCACACGGAAGAGTGTTTAGCTCTCGCATGTAAAGTTATTGGCTGTTCAAAAGCCTTTAAAGAAATCAGTGGGCGAGTAATGCACTCGCTTCAGAGAGTGCTTTACGGATTCTGAACACTATGTAGTTTTCAGGTAGACAGAATCTACTACAAAGAACTCTTTCTGTTCCAGCATAAGAAGCTAGTCGACTGCTATGTTAATGGTATATTATTCAAAACGTACACAGTTTGCTCACAAAATGATATTCAGTGCCATTACGATGCCATTAAGGTTCAAATGGTTCAAACTTGTCTGAGCACTATGCGACTTAACTGCTGAGGTCATTAGTCCCCTAGTACTGAGAACTACTTAAACCTAACTAACCTAAGGACATCATACACATCCATGCCCGATACAGGATTCGAACCTGCGATCGTAGTGGTCGCGCGGCTCCAGACTGTAGCGCCTAGAACCGCTCGGCCACTCCGGCCGGCCATTAAGGCAGATTTAGTAGTGAAAACTTTGAAAACTTGATTGTCTAATGGAGCTGTCTCAAATATCTAATCAAGCTGCAAGACTATTTTATTTGCAGTATACGATACTGTATCAGGTGTTGAGGTCAATGTAGAATGTACATTAAATTCCTATATTTCCATTTTTTGTGGCAGTATAAATTGAAAAGGGTTCGCTGTGAACACTTTTATACATTAAAATTGTTATTATATATTTATTGTTTCTTTTTCCTTCTCTTTCCTCAGTAATACAATTACAAGGTAATTTGATACACTTTTATGTGCGTGTGAGAGAGACAACGAGAGAGAGAGAGAGAGAGAGAGAGAGAGAGAGAGAGAGAGAGAGAGAGAGAGAGGGGCGGGGGGAGGGAGAAAAGGGAGAAGAAATTGTTAGTAGAGGTCACATGTTTGTAAGCATAGAATTTAATGCATTAAGTACAGAGATATCTGTTTAATTGTCAACAATGCGTATTTGCAAATATGGAGTCATTTTAAATATTACGCCAGATATACGTATGTGCATAACTTCGACAGTGACATTGCTTTAATACTACGTCAAAATGTATGTAAATAATGTAACATGACGCCATTTTCATGCTGTACAAATACATACCTAAGACTTTGAAGGAAATAATACAGGGCACATTACTTTTACGACATATCAGCCACATCATTCTAATACTACGCTCTGTTTGGAAATGGGAGGGGAATTGGAGTAACTTTAATGTTATTCGACAGGTACGAATGTGTAGGAAAATGGCGCCTTACTTTGACCTTGGCTCCTCTTTAGCATTGAAACAGTGGCATATGACTTTCACGGGACGTGAGAGTTACGTCATTTTTTACTACATATCTGGTGCATCTTTTTAATACTACACTCTTATTGGTTGGAAAGAGCAGAGAGAGGGGCGTAAGCACACCATATATTTATTTCAATCATTTTGGGATTTTTAATACTGAACAGTGATTGACAGGAGATAGGAAGGGGGAGCATTTTTGTAGTTTTCCACTAGTACAATTGGGCTATTATCTGATACTGCAATCTGATTAGCTAGAAAGAGAAGGGACAAGATGGCGAAGAGCACGCTATCAGTCTGTTCCAGATCTTGCACTTTTAATACTGCACTAATGGGGAGAGGGGAAAGGGAATGGGTAGACTTACAGTTAAAATATCCCTCTGCCGAAATACTAAGGCGACTGTTCCACTCCAATGATATGAGTTTAACACCGCTGGACCCATCTCATCACACGCTACACAGCCACACACTCATAGATATAATAGCAACAAAGCGACCAGATAAAATAATCCGCGTCAATCAGACATCCGCTCCGAGACTCTCTTCTCATGACGTGATATTCTTAAATTACTCAATGCATACTACCAAAGAAAAATCTCACCTGGTAACCTACAGAAACTTAAAAAATGTTAACCATGACGCTCTTCAAAAGGATTGCTCAGACATCCCTTGGCATGATATAAGCAATGAACCGACTTTAGACGGAAAAATTATTATATCACTGTATGATAAACATGCTCCTCAACGCACTGTCAAGGTGAAGAGAGCTCCCACTCCGTGGCTCACCACTGCATTACGCCAGTTAATGAATAAACGTGATGCTGCACATAGGGCCTTGAAGCGTAACCCAGCTCCCGAGGCGTACGAAGCTTATAGGAAACTCCGAAACAGAACCAAGCAAAGCGTGAGGAATGCTCTGTCGTATGCGGCATATCAAAACCTGCTGCACTGTGGATACAGCTGCGCAGTTTCGGTATAGGGAAGCGAAGATCTGACGCTGTTTATCAAGCGTCTGCAGAAGAATTAAACGATTTCTTCTCAACAGCTGCAAACTGCCACGCAGCGACAAATTACCAGCCCCAAGATATCAATCTCTCGAGAGACAAGTTTTTCCTAAAACATGTCACTACCGGCACAGTACACAAGGCAATTATGAGAACCTCTTCTTAGGCAGTAGGAAATGATGGAGTGGGCATTGGCATGATTAAGAACATCGTAGACACTATTATTCCAGTTATCACAGACATCTTCAACCTGTCTCTTGTCAGTAATACATATCCTACTGAGTGGAAGCAAAGTTTAATTCAGCCTATACCCAAGACTGACAACCCTAAGTCGCCAGGTGACTACAGGCCGATCAGCATACTACCTGCAATATCTAAAGCCCTAGAATACATCGTCCATGAACAGCTGACGGATTACCTCAAAACTCATAACATCCATGACGAATATCAGTCAGGCTTTCGAAAGCACCATAGTACAGCAACTGCATTAATCAAAGTAACTGACGGCATTAAATATGCTATGGACAGACGTGAATCTACTATCCTAACACTGCTTGACTTTAGCAAGGCTTTTGACACAGTTGAGTTCGATATATTACTAATTAAAATGAAACAGCTGAATTTCTCAAACAGCGCAATACACTGGTTCGACAGCTATCTCAAAAACAGAAGTCAACAAGTCATTTGTGGGTCGGAAAAGTCATCATGGAAAAACGTGCGCTCTGGAGTTCCCCAAGGCTCCGTCCTTGGTCCACTACTCTTTTCACTGTACATTAATGATATTTCTTCAGTGATTCACTCCTGCAACTACCATCTTTATGCCGACGACATCCAACTGTACATAAGTGCAAGCCCCAAAAACATTGCTGGCGCAGTAGCAAGTATGAACGCAGATCTATGCTCTGTTTCTCGATGGGCACAGAACCTAGGTCTGAAACTAAACCCCAAGAAATCCCAGGTCATACTTATATCTCATCCAAAGTTAATCAGCAGGTACTTTCGCGAAACAGTCCCTAAAATACTCCTCAATGGTACCCAACTACCATACCAAAAAACAGTAAAAGACCTTGGAATAATCTTGGATGAACACCTAAACTGGGAAGAACAAACAGTCACAGCTTACCGGAAATCGCTCTCCTCCCTACATGCAATTCAAAAACTTAGAAAAATATTTCCAACCCATTTTAAACAAAAATTAGTCAAAACAGTAGTCTTGCCTAATCTTTACTACTGCGATGTAGTTCAACACGGCACAAATAGTGAAAATTCTAGATGCCTCGAGCTAGTGATGAATGCTTGCGTTAGATACGTGTGCAATACTCGGTTGTATGATCATATCTGTCTTTCATACTCCCAGCTAGGTTGGATACGCCCACATAAGGCACGCGATCTCCACACGATGTGCTTACTTCGTCGATTTCTTAGCCACTGGTGCCCCCAATACTTATCTTCTCACATTAAACACCTATCACCATTCCACAATAACAATACCAGATCGGATACGTCTATCTTGGCTGTACCTTTACATAACACAAAATCTTTCTCCGTGTCATTCTCCATCTCAGCCATACGACTATGGAACGCGCTCCCCTATGATCTGCGTCTTATCCAGAACTACTCAACATTCAAGAGGGAACTCAAAACTTACATAATAGGGACGGTTTAGCCACCATTGTTGTGCCTCTCCCATCTCTTTCTTTCTCCTCTCCATCACAGCTTCGAATTTTACCATACTATTTCTCTTCCTCTAACCTATCTACCTCTTATACATCTCTTTCACCCCATTCTATCGTCCTATGTCTCTGCTCGATCAGAATAACTCACAAGCTGCAAGAACATAACGAGAAAATTCCCAACTAACAATGGGACTGACATTCACAAAAGAAAAGTATGTTTACTTTCATATACATAGTCATTATTATTATTATTATTATTATTATTATTATTGATTGTTATAATTATTTTTTATTGTTATAATTATCATTGTACTACTGTTATAATATCTATTTTTTTCTTTAACATCAATTCTGCATAATACGTTATATATACTTAATGTTATGTAGAAACTGTAACTCGTTCAATCTGAGTATGCCTGGTTAGGTGTAAGAGAGGGCCTGAATGCCCTAATCTTGCCAGGTAAAATAAATGCATAAATAAATAAATAAAATAAATAATTTTCCACTGCCAAAAATTGTTTATTTTCTAATACCACGTTCTGATTCGTTGGAAAGTTGGGAGAGGAAGGGTATAAATCAAACAGTTCGTCTGTTTCCATCATCTTGATTGGCTGGAGACAAGGAGAGAGAGAGGGGAGAGGGCTTCAGATGATGTGTGCGTCGAAAATAATGTAATTTGGCACCATACGCTTTGCTTAGGGTTTTAAATTTACCACTAACATCGTTTGGCCACTTCCGCAACCTTGGATGTTTAGTACAGCTGTAGGTAGGTGGGAGGGGAGAGTGTTGTTCATTTCCCTTTCAGACAACTGGGCTATTTTCTAATAATACATTCTGATTGGTTAGAGACAGAGATGCGTGGCCATGGAGTATAAAGCACACAATTAATGTGTTTCCATCTTCTTCTACTTTTAATACTGTGCTACTATTGTTCGGAGGTAACGAGAGGAGGGAATGGAGGGGAGTGGGGCTGGTTAAATATGCTTTTAATCCAATTGGAAAATTCCGCCATCTTGGATTTTTAATACTGCGCTATGATGGCTGGAGATACTGCAGGGGAGGAGAGGAATTAATGACGGTGTGTCTTTCCGCTGATAACGTCAAGGATAATAGCGATGACATAACTGGTAAGGGTGATTTCACCAGGTCAATGACCTCGGTGGACCAAAGTCGTAACTGTAAACTAAGTGCACCTCAATGCCCATAGCATTCCCATTTATGGACCAAAAATAGAAAAAAAAGTCCAGCAAAATTGGTCTCTAAAATGCATAACTTACGAGCTACAACTTGTTCATCTTCACTGCTGTGAAACACGTCTTATCTACTGAACAAGTTCTCTAAGGTGTGCACTTAAGATCCCTTGTTTACTGGACGTTTCCTGACTGATTCTGATCCTTACTACCACTCTCAACATATGGAAAGCAAATAGCTTGGAGTAGAAGACAGTTGTTTCCAAATATCGAAGTTAAAGAACTGGTCATAGCTCTTAAAATATGCATGGTAGAGCCCATGATGTATTTTCCTATTTAGGAAGCAATATAACTGATGAAGGTCGAAGTAGGGAGGATATAAAATGCAATGGCAAGAAAATGGTTCCTGAAGAAGAGAAGTTTGTGAACATCGACTACAGATTTCAGTGTGAGGTAGTCCTTTCTGAAAGTGTATGTCTTGAGTGTAGCTATGTATGAAGTGAAAAATGGTTCAAATGACTCTCAGCACTATGGGACTTAACATCTGAGGTCGTCAGTCCCCTACAGCTTACAACTACTTAAAATTAACTAACCTAAGGACATCACACACATCCATGCTCGAGGCAGGATTCGAACCTGCGACCATAGCGGTCGCGCGTATCCAGACTGAAGCGCCTAGAACCACTCGGACACATCGGCCGGCTTACAGTTATTAAATTTAATAGTTTAAACTGTCTCTCGTGCTGATTGTGGCGAAATAACGGTTTAACAAACGTTTGGAAACGTTCGCTCGATGTGTTTTTTAGCGTTTTCTGTGCATTGAACTCGTTTGGTTTTCAGCTGAAATTTCGAAGTGCTACTACTGAAATACCTCAGTAAAATTTTCATTCACTGTTTTAATCTCATTGAGCCACACCGGCTGGAAGTGAAATATGGGCGATGCACAGTTTAGGCAGGAAGAGAATAGAAGCTTTTGAAATGTGGTGCTACGGAAGAATGCTGAAGATTTGATGGGTGGACACGTAACTAGTGAAGAAGTGCTGAATAGAATTTTGGAGAAGAGAAATTTGTGGCACAACCTGACTACACTGGATAGAGCAGCGTGCAGAGCAACATCAAACCAGTCTTTCGACTGAAGACCACAACAAAACCAACAACAGAGCCCATTTTTATTAGACATTTTTTCTTGTTTTGATCCATTCTACCACCTGGTGTGGTGGTTCATAAGAAAAGACGCAACACATTTTCTTCCCCTTCCTTCCCAAATAAGAGACTGTGCTCCGTCCCCAATCACCTCGTGGTCGACACAGCGCGAAATTAATCTTCTCCTTTTCTCCTATAGATTGGTATTCCTTCTAGGGGTCACACCAACACTGTGCCTAATGCGTTTTTCTCAATTTAAAGAAATGCATAGAAGAATGTAAACTCTACTTTGGAGCACCATGCAGAGTTTGGAAGCAGGTGCACTAGAGATGAACTTGGAACACTGGAGGTAATAACAAAAGCCAGTTTGAGAAAGGACAACGAAATATGGGCTGAATTCGTAGATTTGGAAAAGGCATTTGCCGGCCGCGGTGGCCGAGCGGTTCTAGGCGCTTCAGTTTGGAACCGCGCGACTGCTACGGTCGCTGGTTCGAATCCTGCCGCGGGCATGGATGTTTGTGATGTCCTTAGGTTAGTTAGGTTTAAGTACTTCTAAGTTCTAGGCGACTGATGACCTCATATGTTAAGTCCCATAGTGCTCAGAGCCGTATGAACCATTTGAAAAGGCATTTTATATTGTGGAATGTAATAACTTTGTTTGGCTTGTTTTGAGGCTGTGTATTATTATAGCGATAGAAACGTTAGTCATTCTCTTTATACGAAGCAGGCTGTAGAAGTCAACAATGGCAGTATGATACGAGGGGCCATAGCCAGACAACACATGAGACTGGCTGTGCTTATCGCCTTCACCGTGATTCGTTTTATGTCTTGAAGAGACAATAGGAAGTGAATAAGAAACCAGCAATACACAATTCGTTTAGGACACAATTGTAGACGCTAAAATTGAACAGGAATTGTGTCGGTTGCTTAATGAAATGGAACGTATGGTTGGTGGTAGCTACTGTGTGGACATAAACAAAAACAAAAGTAGGTAATGGTCTGAGCAGAAAGCAAAAGTGCCAGACGGTCGTATACTGACTTCAGACAGGAGGCACTCGAAGAGGTCAACAGATATTGCTACCTCGGAAGTTAAGTAGATGAAGAACGATGAAACAGAAGACCTTGTCTTGGAGCTGAAATTTATATTTCATATATGAAGGGCCTCTCATTTTATATAGAGATTGGACGTTAGAAAGCAGATTGAGAGAACTAGGATGTCAGAGACCGAGTGCAAATTCGTACTGAAAGAGTCACGATGAAAGAAATAAGACGCGTCTTTTCAAAAGGAGCCATCTCGCACGTTACGTATACGACATAAGTAACCACGGGAAACTTAAGTCTAGGTGGCATACGAGAATGAGAGACAACGTCCTCCCTAACGCGCATCTCTCTTTCTGAAATAATGTTGTTGTTGTCAGACCGTCTAAGTATACCGAGTTGTCATATTTCTTAAATTTTCCCTTTTTTTTTACTCATAACTGCTACACAGTTCACGGCGTGCTATCGTTCCCCACTTCTGGTCGAGTTCTGCTCCAACAAAGGTTATAACAGGGCAGTTCACACGTGGCTCCCTAACACACAGCCGCTATTATTTTTAGGGTTTTCCTCCCTTTCAACTGTCACGCTGAGAGCAAAAGCCGTTGTTGCTTTTGATCTCCCCTCACTCTGTCCAACGCGGTTCGTGCCACAGAAACAGCACCAGTCGAAAGTGCACTGAAGTGCGAAGTGAAGCAAACTTTTAGGATCCACAGTGGTGATACCGATAGTTCAATAAACAAATAATTTTCTAAAGGTATAGAATTTATTATTGTATCCTTGAAATTAGTTACTAGGAAACACTTAGTGTAATAGGCCCTTGGATATTTTAATGGTTGATCAATGCCCAAGGTAAGGTAAACCAATAATGAAAAATTTTAGAGAGTTGTAAAAAAGATTACACGCAGAAAAAGTTGTTAATAGGGGCACGCAGACAGTAAGAGAAATATCTCATTAGTTTGTATTTTTAATTAAAGATGGAGACTAAACTATTGCCCAGTTCACCTTAAAGCATTTTTCATCGGTCGAAGAGTAACTGAATCGCTAATAGCCAAAAGGAAACATGTCCAAAATTTTCCAAATTCGTTGTATTGAATCAAAGAGGGCCAGCTAGGTTGGGGCATCGTTTACTTTAGATACGAAACTTTTCCACAGTCAATAAAGCGTCTGTATAACAAGTGTAATTCACCGTTCACTACAGAAGGGGAATATATTTTGAACGGGTTCTTTTTCTGCTACTAACAATACAGGGATTTTGGTTTCGTCAGGAGAAAACTGAGAAATGAGGAACGACATTACCCTGTTATTGAGGTGATAAACCTCATATTCGGTCCTTCACTGAAGACGGACAAACTTAGTACTGTTCTCATAAAAAGAGAAGACTTTGCAGAGTATAATACTTGATGGTCAAAGCTCTACAAAAATAACTTGCCTTTAAAAAATTCTTATGGAAAAGATACCCCAAAGAGCAAAAGATATCTTTTCGCCTGGCAATCATGAATTTAGTTTCACCAAAGATACACGACAGATAGCTCAATGTAAGATAAAAATCAATGACCTGCAAGCTAATAGCTTTTATTTAAGGAATATTCAGATGGCTCAAGAAATTCCAAAGAGACGTGTCTAGACTGGGAAATTACACATTATCATCTCAAGCCTCCGATTACCAAGGGGGCAGGGGGATTTATTTTTTTAATTATGTATTACGCAATATCCAGCAACTGTTTTGAATTTTTCGTTAATGAGTAACCCAAAACCCTTAGTAGTGAATGTAAATTTTTGCAACAAATGTTAATTTCATATTTTAAGGTTCAGGATTGTTCCTACTCATCAGTATATCTTTAAAAAATATGTTGTGAATAAAACTCAACGACACTTAACTAAATGTGTATATTTCAATTTTTTTATGGTCATAAAGTACCCCTCCTCTCTGTCGGTACACAGGGCGGAAAATGCGTAGGTATTGCTAAGATGGGTTCTGGAGCCTGTTTAAAAAGGCTGTTGTTAATAAAAGTTAACGAGAATTATCGATATTTGATTATTAATTTATTTTTATTTTCGTTTATTTATCTTTGTGATGAGCACAAAGTATTCCTTTCCTTGGTACTACATGTCATGGAAATTGTGTTGGTATTGCTAGGGTTAGGTTAAAAATGGATGATATTAAATAATGTATAATTTACATTCTGGAAGAAACGATGCACATTTGGAGTGAACTATTGACGTATCTAACAACAAAGGCAGAAGAAACTGAAGAGAATGCTTAATTCTATGAGTTTAGTTTGGTGTAATAATGTTTAAAATATATTTAACATGAGGAAAAAGCAGGGTGCGTCAAAAAAATGTATACACACTTTGAAGCGTCATAGTAAATTTATTTCCCGTTCTACAATGTTAAATTTCTGGAAATGGAAAGCTTAAAGTCCAATTGGAAAAATAAATGTACTATGCAAGTATGATTAATGTTCAAACTGGTGGCCTTCAGCATCAATACATTTCTGAGTACGAGTCACCACTGATTCCGTACATCATACCAAAGTGTCCAATAAGATTTCTGCGCACACCGCCTGAATCTTATTCCAAAGTGTGTCCAGGTTACGTGGTTTACGTTTGTACACCGCATCTTTTACTGTGCCCCATAAGAAGAAATCCAGCGGCGTGAGGTCTGGGGAGCGTGCAGGAAACTCGATTGGTCCCCTGCATCCCATCCATTGGGGTGGCACATTGTGATCCAGGTATGCTCGTACGTCCCTATGACAGTGCGGCAGGGCGCCATCTTGTTGGAAATAGAACTCATCTTTACCGTATAATGCACGAATGGCAGGAAATATGCAGTCAGCAAGCATTGTTAGGTACCTTTCTCCAGTAACAATACCTTCAAAGCGGAAAGGCCCAATGAGTCCCCTTGCAGACAAACCACACCACAGAAGTGGCCGATCGGTTCTAGGCGCTACAGTCTGGAACCGCGCGACCGCTACGATCGCACGTTCGAATCCTGCCTCGGGCATGGACGTGTGTGATGTCCTTGGGTTAGTTAGGTTTAAGTAGTTCTACGTTCTAGGCGACTGATGAACTCAGCAGTTAAGTTCCATAGTGCTGAGAGCCATTGGAACCATTTTTAACCACACCACACATTTACACAAGGCAAATTCACAGCCTTTTCAACTGTAATGTGAGGATTATCTTGAGCCCAGTACACACAATTGTGCCTATTGACAGTTCCATTGAGTTTGAATTGGGCTTCATCTGACCAAATTATGCTACCCACAAATCCCAGTTCACGTCTCACCATCTCCTGAACCCATTCACAAAATTCTAACCTTCGATCTGTATCGTCGTCACTTAGCTGTTGCACCAGCCTTGGAATGTACACACGAAACTTGCCTTTCTTCAGAGTAGATAGCACACTACTAGCACTTACATTACTCTCACGTGCCGCTTGCCTTGAAGATTTTTGAGGCGAACGAAGGAACATTTCCAAAACCGCAGTTGTGGTATCATCACTTGTAGCTGTACTAGGCTGCCCTGAACGACCTTTAGGCACATCACACACTGTTCCATGAATTTCGAATTTGTCTCGTAGACGTGTAATTGTTAACCTTGAAGGTCGTTCTGTACCATACTCACTTCTCCACTGTCTTTGAACTTCAGGTACATTCTCAAACTTCCAGTACCACTTAATTATCTGCTTCCGCGCTTCAAAGCTCAAACGCACGTCAACCATGTTGCAGTTGCTTCCTTTCCACTGCTGCCCCCTGTTGAAGAAACATAACATTACTTTCTCACAGATATTTAATCTCGTATAACGGGAAATAAAATGTGTATGACAGTTCAAAGTTTGTATACATTTTTTTGACGCACCCTGTATGTAAAGTAAATTTGTGTCCTCAAACTGTAAGACCTTTCATTAATGTTCCGTACAGTTTATTCCAAATTGTCCAGTAGGAAAAATATTATGTTGTCAGTAACACAAAGCAGGATAAAAATTGCATAATCTAAAGCACTTTACAACAACATGTTTTTAGAAAATTATAGAATAAATTTAAAGTTTCTCTATGAGACAGGTTTTTGTCTCTCTTGTGAAATTTGTAAGTGTGGATGCATTCCCTTTCTGCAATTAGTGTTCCCTTTGTGCAATGAGAAGTTCGTTTCTACATAGAGTATCCAGTATATAAAGTAGGAAGATCCGCTTCAGTTGTTCTTTTGACTGCAGATGCACATGAAGTAGTATATTCTACAGACATAATTTGTCCTCTCAGTACAAAGTCATGTTTCTGGCTAGTGAAAATACAAGGTGCTTCCCTGAGCTGGAAGCAGTCTGTCAGCCACCAGGACTAAAGATGAACGTAATCAGCATCTTACAGGGGGGGTTTGACTGCTGCTGCCAACACGACTGTTTGGCATAGTGTGTCACATTTTGCACAGTTTCACTCCCGTAGACTTTTCCAGCAAGTCAGTCACAGTATGACAGAAGTTAATACACATGGATCGTTGCCTACACTGGGATTAAAATCAACATACATAGCTAAAGCTCGGTTTTATGAAAACGTTAGAGAACACTTGGAGGTACATCTGTGGCCCCGAACTGTTCGTCGCAGAAATGTAATATCTGACCAATGCGTGCCTGAATAAAGCGTACTTGTCCGCTGAAACAAAGGAGTGTTAATACTGTGTGTAAAGAGCATAGTGATGCGCAAGTGCCAGCGAAATTTTCTTCAAGACATAGAGGAATTGAAGACGCCAGCTGCCAGTGGGTATTGATTTATATCAATGGGGCAAGTTGAAGATTTTTGTCGGAGCAGGAACAGAACCTGGGTTTCCTGTTTACTGGGCAAATGTTCAGACAACAATGTCGTCCATACACAGTCAACATGGGTTTAGAAAACAACGTTCCTGTGAAACAATACTAGCTCTTTATTAACATGAAGTGTTGAGTGCTATTGACAAGGGATTTCAGATCGATTCCGTGTTCCTGGACTTCCGGAAGGCTTTTGACACTGTACCACAAAAGCTGCTAGTAGTAAAATTGCGTGCTTATGTAATATCGCCTCAGTTATGTCACTGGATTTGTGATTTCCAGTCAGAGAGATCACAGATCGTAGCAACTGACGGAAAGTCATCGAGTAAAGCAGAAGTGATTTCTGGCGTTCGCCAAGGTAGTGTTATAGGCCCTTTGCTGTTCCTTATCTATATAAACGATTTGGAATACAATCTGAGCACCCGTTGTTTGCAGATGACGCTGTCGTTCATCGACTAATAAAGTCATCAGAAAATCAAAACAAATTGCAAAATGATTTACAAACGATATCGGAATGGTGCGAAAATTGGCAGCTGACCCTAAATAACGAAAAGTGTGAGGTCATCCACATGAGTGCTAAAAGGAATCCGTTAAACTTCGGTTACACGATAAATCAGTCTACTCTAAAAGCCGTAAATTCAACTAAATACGAACAACTTAAATTGGGAGGAACGCATAGAAAATGTTGTGGGGAAGGCTATCCAAAGACTGCGTTTCATTGGCAGGACACTTAGAAAATCATAACAGATCTACCAAGGAGACTGTCTACAATAAGCTTGTCCGTCCTTTTTTAAAATACTGCTGCGCGGTGTGGGATCCTTACCAGATAGGACCGAAGGAGTGCATCGAAAAAGTTCAAAGAAGGGCAGCACGTTTTGTATTATCGCGAAATATGGGGGAGAGTGTCACAGAAATGATACAGGATTTGCGCCGCACGTCATTAAAAGAAAGACGTTTTTCGTTGCGACGGAATCTTCTCACGAAATTCGAGTCACCAATTTTCTCCTCCGAATGCGAAAATATTTTGTTGACACCGACCTACATAGGGAAATCAGAGCTCGTACGGAAAGATATAGGTGTTCGTTCTTTTCCCGCGCTATACGAGACTGGAATTGTGAATGTGGTTCGATGAACCCACTGCCAGGCACTTAAATGTGGTTTTCAGAGTATCCATGTAGATGTAGACATAGCAGTGGCCACCACGAACGCACGGACTACCCTACCATTCGTCCAGTCAGATCAAAATTCTGAACTTATACACACACTAAATATTTATGAACCTGCTCATTAGCATGATTACTGAAGGCATCTCGCCACTGCCTGATGTCTATATTCGATGAAGGAATCACTGTCCGTTACTATCTTAAAGATGTAAATGTTATTTCTAAACTTCCACATCCTTTGCTTAATATTATAAATATACAGATTATTTATTTCATACAAATAAATATTCGTGTTAACTTTGTATTTTATCACTAGTAATCTAAAATATGCAGCGTTTGGTATAGTTACAATGCATATTTGAGCACTTTCTAATAGGAAACTCTTTCTATTAATGTTGGCCAATTGGTCTAAAAGTTATAATAAATTGTAATGTAATGTATATCAGTAGGACAGAGCGACATGACATGGAAAAGACGATAGTGATAGCCAGTAGGAAGCAAAGAAAAAGAAATATTGGGTGTAATGGATACGAAGTTGGCCTTGGTGTAGACACCACGAGGGATTTTGCTTGTAGACTCGAGAGGGGATGGAGCCCTATCTCGAGGACGGGAATTTGTACAATTTTGTAATCATTTAATGTATTTGTATATTTATAATTATATTAGACAAGTCTATGCAGTGCACAATCAGATTATTAATCATTTCATTGGCTGATACTGGTTGGCACCACGTACTAGCAATTTCTGTAGCACTGCATGTCTGGAATTTAATTAGGGCTGAGCACTGACAGAAAAGCTGAAGTTGGCCACTTGTTCCTCAGAAGGTGCTGGTGATTAAAGAGGGGCTGCAAAGAGACTTGTCGTGTTCTGCAGGGGAGGGCATCAACTGCCCTGAGAGAGAGCAGAGCGTGATGGCAGAGGTTTAAGATGCTGAAGGTGGCAGGATCCCCATAATACGGCCAGAGAAGGAGGGAGGTTGCTCTCCAGTGGGAGGAAAAAAAAATTCGGAACAGCGTGCCTGGAGAAAGGACTTTGAGCCGGGGGGGGGGGGGGGGGGCGGAAGAAGGCTAACATCCTTTTAGTGCAAATGAATGTGCCACGTCACAAATGATGGTCTCGAGCTGACCTACGAGGATGATTCTCACTGGAAGCGCCGGGGAAAACTTCGCGTCGAAAAAGTAGAAATGCGTCTTTGATTGGTGGAGTGATAACGATGTAGGCGGGGAAATGAAACTTTCGGTAAAATGTTCTCAAAGGAGTATCAGTTTCAGGTGATGGGCTGGCAAATTCTATTGCATGTAGTGGGAGGTAATGTTTTCAGAACGGCCACTGGGATTCGTCGCCCGAGCGCAAATGTAGATGCTAAATCTCCAGAAATGAGCCGAGTGTAAGGTGACCAAGTGCTTCTGTCCAAGGATCGTCCGAGAGCACTTCTCTAAAGAAAAAAATCGAAGACGTTTCCCTCCGGGGATCTAGCTAGAGAGTTGGCTGGCGAAAGCCACACTGGAGAATCTGGCGATTAGATTTTGAGAAGTGCGAAGACAGTCAAATATAGGTTATGATAATTTCGAAATCATGTGTAGGGTAGAAAGCAGTATTGTGTACTTCATATTTAATTTTTTGCATTCTTCATGTTTTTGAATAATACATATATGCGGGATACACACTGTGATTCATTCTACTAGCATGCTGATAGGAATTATTGAAGTGAAGTAAAACCACAACACGATACTTCAGTTTATGGAAATCCCTAGGCGTAGGTTATCAATGGCAAGGTCATCTTAATAATTTGCTGGTAAAAAAATTCCATTGGGAATAGAATATCAGGTAACCGTACATGATCACACCACATGTTAGAAGGATAACGGGGCTTACGGAAAATAATGGTTAGTATGGTCCAGGATACATTGCAAAATCGACACATTTTTAAGTGTTTGGTACTTGTCCTTTCAGTACAATTTGTTGTTGGCTGAGCTTATAGCAAGATTGGCCACTAGATCGGTGACAAAGCTAGATTTTAATTGCATGGAGCTATAACTAGCTTGGTTACAGTTGCAGTTTATGTATTGTAAATTAACACGGCAGAACTAATTATATATTTTCTGCAGCGTGCTGATTTTATATTCTGTTTTCACAACTTTTTGTGGGTGCTGACCTCACTATTTACTTTTTTTCAACGCTGTTTTTGTTGTTATAGGTATCGGGTATTAGGTTATTGTTTTATCCCCCACAGAATTTTGTGTAGTTCAAGATGACAGAACGTTAGGGTGTTGTAACGTATCCTTAACAAATAGGTACCGTGCGACCCATTTAAAGTTCAGGTAGTGAGTAGTGCTTCATAGGTGTTATGATTACTTTAATTATTTGTACGTATGTTAGGAGAACTGGAAGCTGTGGCGGCGCTCACGAGATGTAAAGTGCGTAACGCTAGTCAACAGAATAAATTCGGAAAATGCGACAAAATGGAGAAAAAACGTGATGTCCCAAAAAGGCATTTTGGATGATGCTGGCAGTATCACTTTGGCTGGACTACCGGCTCCAGAAAACAAGTTTTAATATACAGACGATACTGGTTATGATAAGGCAGTGAGAGACCACTCATATGTCGAAGGAGAGCCACGTAATCATGTTGTTTCCGTAGTGAGCCCGCGGAACTACCATGTAGATGAGTCGTATAGTCTGAAAGTAGCGAGGAGAAATTTTAATGAGCCAACGTCGTGCGATTCAAGACGTGGCAGTTCCGTGGTAACACACCAAATGAAATGTGTAGTGGGGAACAGACAGGATCACCAGAGGGGAGAAACGTTTAGAGCATAGACTCCTGCAATTCTTTGAGAGAAAGAGTCCTCTATGGAATCGGTGTCAAATTTGCAGGAAATGGGCACGTGCAGACGAAGTGTCATGGACACAGTAGAAAATAGCGTGAACTCGAGACAGCATAGCGACGCGCAACGCGAAGTACTTTATGTACCAGTAATACGTATGATGACAGTAATTGACATACAGAAACCTGACAACTGCCAGAAACTAAGTCACCACGTGCAGGTGACTGGACACTGAACGGATAGCCGATAGTGAAATCGGGAAACAACTGTATTGCATTACAAAAATGTGACATGCACATCATGGACATGAGTGGGTGACATCACCAGGTGGGTACAGCACAACAGGGAAAAAAACGTCCGTGCGAGACGAATGAACGAGGTACCGTGACTGAACGGAATAGACGAGGCACCCAAGTTACGTTTGAACACTAACGTTTCGTCTCAGTCAGAAAGTTCCAGCACTACAAGGAAGACAGGAGCAATCTACATCCCCACGCATATATAAAGCATCCGAGGGAGACATGCGCCCGTACTAGTCAGTGCAGAGAAAGATAGATTTTCTACGTGCGCGCCAAGAGGTGTGGTCACAGAGACCATGTGAAATATATCAAAATCATGCACAGTGTATGATGAGTTTAAACAGGCGTTTTTGACTCGCTACTGACAGTGTACCACCTAACAAAGAATAAAAAGCCGGCTTATGGTGCACAGAGGTATGGAGCCTTCTGGATTTAAAAGCCTGGTAGAGTTTTTCAGCCAGATGGTGGAAAAGAATCAGTGCCTCGGTGTACCATGTAGCGGGAGCGAAATCATCCAACTCATCATCATCATCATCATCATCATCATCATCATTTAAGACTGATTATGCCTTTCAGCGTTCAGTCTGGAGCATAGCCCCCTCATAAAATTCCTCCACGATCCCCTATTCAGTGCTAACATTGGAGCCTCTTCTGATGTTAAACCAATTACATCAAAATCATTCTTAACCGAATCTAGGTACCTTCTCCTTGGTCTGCCCCGACTCCAGTTTTGCTTTGATTTCCTCATTGTGGACGCCCTCCTGCCATTGTTCCCATCTACTAGTACCTGCAATCATCCTAGCTACTTTCATATCCGTAACCTCAACCTTGTTGGTAAGGTAACCAGAATCCACCCAGCTTTCGCTCCCATACAACAAAGTTGGTCGAAAGATTGAAAGGTGCACAGATAACTTAGTCTTGGCACTGACTTCCTTCTTGCAGAAGAGTGTAGATCGTAGCTGAGCGCTCACTGCATTAGCTTTGCTACACCTCGCTTCCAGTTCTTTCACTATGTTGCCATCCTTTGAGAATATGCATCCTAAGTTCATGAAACGTCCACCTGTTCTAACTTTGTTCCTCCTATTTGACACTCAATCCGTTTATATTTCTTTCCCACTGACATTACTTTCGTTTTGGAGATGCTAATCTTCATACCATAGTCCTTACATTTCTGATCTAGCTCTGAAATATTACTTTGCAAACTTTCAATCGAATCTGCCACCACAACTAAGTCATCCGCATATGCAAGACTGCTTACTTTGTGTTCACATTTCTTAATCTCACCCAGCTAGTCTATTGTTTTCAACATATGATCCATAAATAATATCAACAACACTGGCGACAGGTTGCAGCCTTGTCTTACCCCTGAAACTACTCTGAACCATGAACTCAATTTACCGTCAACTCTAACTGCTGCCTGACTATCCATGCAAAGACCTTTAATTGCTTGCAAAAGTTTGCCTCCTATTCCATAATCTCGTAGAACAGACAATAACTTCCTGCTAGGAACCCGGTCATATGCCTTTTCTAGATCTATAAAGCATAGATACAATTCCCTGTTCCACTCATAACACTTCTCCATTGTTTGCCGTAAGCTAAAGATCTGGTCCTGACAACCTCTAAGAGGCCTAAACCCACACTGATTTTCATCCAATTGGTCCTCAGCTAATACTCGCACTTTCCTTTCAACAATACCTGAGAATGTTTTACCCACAACGCTGATTAGAGAGATACCTCTGTAGTTGTTACAATCTTTTCTGTTTCCATGTTTAAAGATTGGAGTGATTACTGCTTTTTTCGAGTCTGATGGAACCTGTCCCGACTCCCACGCCATTTCAGTTATCCTGTGTAGCCATTTAAGACCTGACATTCCACTGTATTTGATGAGTTCCGACTTAATTTCATCTACCCCAGCTGCTTTATTACACTGCAATCTATTGACCATTTTCTCCACTTCCTCAAATGTGATGCTATTTCTGTCATCATTCCTATCCCATTCTACCTCGAAATCTGAAACATTACTGATCGTATTTTCACCTACATTGAGCAACTCTTCAAAATATTCCCCCCATCTGCCCAAGGCATCCACAGGATTCACCAGCAGTTTTCCTTACCTGTCCAAAATACTTGTCAATTCCTTCTTTCCTCCCTTTCGAAGACGGCTAATTACACTCCAGAATAGTTTTCCAGCAGCCTCACCCATAGTCTCCAACCTGTTTCCAAAGTCTTCCCAAGATTTCTTCTTGGATGCTGCAATTATCTGTTTGGCTTTGTCTCTTTCTTCAACATAACTTTCTCTGTCTACCTGAGTTCTAGTATGTAGCCATTTTTGATACGCCTTCTTTTTCCTTTTACAGGCTGCCTTGACTGTGTCATTCCACCAAGCTGTTTGCTTCTTCCTGCTTTTACACACTACTGTTCCAAGACATACTTTAGCCACTTCTAGTACTGTGTCCCTGTACCTTGTCCATTCCTTTTCCAATGACTGTAATTGACTACATTCAACTAACTGGTACCTTTCTGAGATCGCTGTTATGTACTTGTGCCTGATTTCCTTATCCTGAAGTTTCTCCACTCTTATCCTCCTACATATGGACCTGACCACCTGCACTTTTGGCCTCACAATCTCAATTTCACTGCAGATTAAATAATGATCAGTGTCATCAAAGAATCCCCTGAATACACGTGTGTCCCCCACAGCCTTCCTGAATTCCTGATCTGTTATTATACAGTCAATGACAGATCTGGTTCCCCTGCCTTCCCAAGTATACCGGTGAATGTTCTTATGTTTGAAAAAGGAGTTTGTGATTACTAAGCCCATAATGGCACAGAAATCCAAAAGTTGTTTCCCGTTCCTGTTGGCCTCTATATCCTCTCCAAATTTACCCATAACTTTTTCATACCCTTCTGTTCGATTTCCAATCCTGGCGTTAAAATCACCCATGAGCAGAACACTGTCCTTGTCCTTTACTCTAACAACTACATCACTGAGTGCCTCACAAAAACTATCCATCTTATCTTGATCTGTCCCTTCACAATGCGAATAAACTGATACAATCCTAATTTTCTTTCTAGACTGCAAATCTATCCACATCAGTCGTTCGTTTACATACCTTATTGCAACTACGCTGGGTTCCATTTCTTTCTTGATGTAAAGCCCTACACCTCATTGTGCTATTCCTTCTTTGACTCCTGACAGGTAGACCTTGTATTCTCTCACTTCTTCTTTCTCACCCCTTACCTGAATGTCACTAACAGCTAAAATGTCCAGCCCCATCTTACTTGTAGCCTCTGCCAGCTCTACCTTCTTCCCAGAGTAGCCCCCATTGATATTAATAGCTCCCCATCTCATTACCATTTGTTTGCCAAGTCGTATCGTAGGAGACCCTGGTTTGTCAGTGAGAGGTGGGACTCCGTCACCTCCAAAGGTCCGAGGCATTTTGCTCTGATTGTTGCCAGTATCATATTTAAAGTACCAGGGAAGCAGGTTGCTAGCCTGCCGCGAGTCCCATTGGGTTTTACCCCTAACGGTTGAGGGACTAACCGGTGGATTTGGTAGACTTTGCCGTATGAGCACAAAGGTGACCACGACTCAGAATATGTCCGACATGCCCTGCCTTATTCCAAAGTAACTGGTATCCCGACTGTCGGGACCACTTACATGGCCACTCATACGTTCCCCGTGGTTCATGAACTAGGACATGACTACAGGAACCTACACCATGAACCACCATCATCCAACTGTGCTTCATAAATGAGCCGTGTGCGGCTTATGTTCGTGCCATTTATTGCTTGTCATCTTGTCTTTACGGTACTGTCACCTCGTTTCTTATTCGATTTACTGGCGTCACTAAGTTGCTGGTTGGCTGGGCCATGAGTGGCAGCAGCAGCGCTCATCGATAAGTGCACTGTGGTACTGTCTCTGGAGCGACCGCGAGTATTTCCCTCTCGTGGTCTCTCGGAGTTGAGTCGTGACGCAGCAGTAGTGAAGTCAAGACAGCCAGTAGTCGCCGATCGCTAGCGACACACATGCACTGTTCGACGGAATGAGAGTGGAGCAGGAACGACCGTTGGTTGGTCGTTCGGTCGGTCGTCTCATCGAGCGACGTGTATTTGGTCTTTTGACCGTTTCTGGGCCTCGAAACTTGGTCATCTTGCCGGATGTGGGTCGGTTCCTTCCTTGTGCAGCGTTGTCGGGTCACCAATGGGCAAGTGTTACGTCTGCATGGGTGGGTCCGAGCCAGAGTGCCCGGATCGCCGTGTCTCCGAGTTCCGAATGGACAGCGAGGGAGTCGGGATGGAACTGCAGTGAGCTTCGGACAGCCATGACTCGCTCGACCGTTGCCGACATACACAACTTGAGGGGGGACGACCTTGGTTGGTCGTTCGGTCAGTCGTCTCATCGGACGACGTTTATTTTGCCGCCGACCGCTTATGAAAACTCTGCGTGTGTCGACTTGTGATTCAGTCCTTGTTGTTCCACAGTGATTGGTTTTAGGATTGTCGGAGTTCTTGGTGCAAGTGTTTTCGTGGAAATGTGTCTAGCTTGTGTGCTTTACACTGAGCAGTTACGAATGCTGTCTGCGCACTGGAGTACGCAGTCGGTCGGTGGGGAGAGAGCAGCGAGTGTGTGTTTCCTCGCCGTGTTGATGCTGTCCGGTACCGCGTGCAGTTCGACAGCCTTTGGTGTTGTTCATAATTTTGAGTGGTTATTGTGCCTTGGCTGTTTTAGACGCCAATTGTGAAGATGTATTGCTGCCGGTATCTTCGTCCTCGGCTGATATTTTCCGTTGTCGTGCCGTTGGTCGGCGGAAGGGAATTGATTGAGTTGTTGGTCGGTCCTTCAGCCGTCCCTCGGTCGGGTTGCCATCTGGTTACTTAATTTTATTCAAAATTGTTCAAATGGCTCTGAGCACTATGGGACTCAACTGCTGAGGTAGTTAGTCCCCTAGAATTTAGAACTAGTTACACCTAACTAACCTAAGGACATCACACAGCCGGCCGCGGTGGTCTAGCGGTTCTAGGCGCTCAGTCAGGAACCGCACGACTGCTGCGGTCGCTGGTTAGAATCCTGCCTTGGGCATGGTTGTGTGTGATGTCCTTAGGTTAGTTAGGTTTAAGTAGTTCTAAGTTATAGGGGACTTATGACCACAGATGTTGAGTCCCATAGTGCTCAGAGCCATTTGAACCATTTTTTTTTTTTTTTTGACATCACACACATCCATGCCCGAGGCAGGATTCGAACCTGCGACCATAGCGGCCTCGCGGTTCCAGACTGCAGCGCCTAGAACCGCATGGCCACTTCGGCCGGCACTTAATTTTATTATTAGCTGGAATCTTAGAGTTGCCTCCTCAGGCCGACCCTTAGAACACTTCTGAAAGCCACTGTTCTGTTGTTTTTAGATTGTGATTTTCTTTTGTCTCAAGTAATGTGCGAGGCCTTCAGCCGACTTAAATTCAGGTTTCAAGATTCAATTGTTTAAAACTTATTTTTTTCTCTATTACAAATCTTTCTTATTCAGGTCTTAAGCCTTTAGTTCTTCACTGTTAAGTACGTGGCCTTCAGCCATACTTTTACGTGAAATATTTTAAGATAAGGCTCTTCAGCTGTCTTAAATTAAATTTTAAAAATTCATCTCTTTAAAACTTTTAAAATTTTCTTCTCTATCTAAAATTCTTGTTAGCTAGGACTTAAGCATTGAGTTGTTCTATGTTCAGTGCTGGTGTTTATTAGGGATGTAGTGGGTTTGTCATCCAGAACTCAGTTGCAACATAAAGAAATTGTGAAGCAAGCACTCCGTAACATCGGTGTTCCGGGCAAGAGAAGGAAAGCAGTGGCAGACAAAACTGCAAAAGTTAGGAAATTCTACGTGTGATAGGAGTTTCTCCTGAAAGCCCACAGGTTGTCAAATAAACGGAAAAAAGCCACCGACCTATGCGAATGCGTTGCTTTGTCCATGCGAATTTGGTCAAGCTTGAGGGGATAAAATCTGGTAAATAACTTGGGGATCACCAGTCATCTCAAGGCATTTGTGGAGCAACTAAAGGTGTTAGACAGTACGTATACAGAAACTGTAAATAGCGTAGGAAACTACAAATACTGTAGTACAGGTTAGTATGTGTCTTCAATTGCGGTGTCAGAAGAATTGACTAACGCCAATGAAGATATTAAATACATGTCATGCCTTAAGACACTGTACCCCTATATCAGGGGGGATTTAATTCATTAAAAATAAAGAAAGCTATGTTTCTTTTAAAATGGGCGGTCATCACATGCGCTGCAAAAACAACTTCAGAGTACTGCAGCGTGCCAAACATTTAGACATCTTACGTTACACAGAAGGTGTAATGAAGCCCAGAAGTCGAAAGCGGACGAAAGTAGCAATACCTTTGACATAACAAAATCTTCGTCGAAAGACTGGTTGTACAGACCACCTGTGTATTTGAAAGACAAAAAAAGGTTCAAATGGCTCTGAGCACTATGGGACTTAGCACCTGTGGTCATCGGTCCCCTAGAACTTAGAACTACTTAAACGTAACTAACGTAAGGACATCACACACATCCATGCCCGAGGCAGGATTCGAACCTGCGACCGTCGCGGTCACGCGATTCCAGACTGAAGCGCCTAGAACCGCACGGCCACCCCGGCCGGCATTTGAAAGACAACACAGAGTTAAAACTTTCCAGTTAGGATGACGCAATGGTGCCAACTGTCTCTTGCTTAAGTCATGGGGACTTCAGTTATTATGATACTTTATACCGTCGGAGTACAATGTAAAGCAAATTTTTAAGTTTGCTGAACTCGTCGCAGAAGCAAGGTTGGCGATTTCTATTGGAATTTGAGAGCCTTGCTCTACACAGTGAGCGTGACTGGCGCTTCTTTAAGGAAACACATTGTGATAAGAAGGAGAGTTCATTTGATCCAGGTAGAAAGGGAAAATAGTCTCAGTAATATAACGGAAGTCTGTACGAAAAGAGTGTAATATTTAAGTAGTATCATATACGAAACTAATGCAGAAATGTTCAACAGGTGTGACACATTGGTCACGTAAGAAATAAAGTTAGTGCTCAGATGGAAGCTGGGAATGACTACGAATGAAAGAATTTGACTTCTTGAGATACGTTAAGTCACTATCTCGTTTTAAGTACAGAACGCGGTGCAATTGTATGGGAAGCATTTCTATAAGGAACGGTGTATTCTGTCCTGTTCACAGATGGTAACTCCATCCAGTCTGCAACATCCCTTACATGTTGAGAGGCCACGTCAAATAACAGAGAAATATTCTCTTACAATTTTATAACTACTTTAATAGGGGTGTTACGGTTATGCTGCGTAGCAAATAGATTAACCACATGACATATCACAATAAGTGAGAGCTGGCTTCTCAGGATGGGGCAGGGTAAGGCTACGATTGTGGACGGAGCCGTAATCAATTACTCTCGGCTACACAACAAATACGTAAACTATTTTTAAAGAAATTAAAATTTTAAAACAATCTCCTAAAAACGCACAATTGTCTGTATGACTGCTGAAGGCCTTATCACAGAAAAAAATTCCACAATTTTGGGGCCGGTGGCCACCAACAATAACCTCAAACAACATACGGCTGAAAGCCTGAAGTTGAAGAACAATTCCAAATAGCACATATGAAGATAAATACTTCATTTTAAAACAACTGTAACAAGGCTGAAGGCCGTATTATAAAAGAAGTGAAATTAGTACTCAGCTGAAGGCCACAAACCATTTCAAATGACAAACGGCTAAGGGCTTTAATTAGAAGTCAGGAAAACAGTTCCAAATAGCAGTTTTAAAATAAATACCGTGCTTTTAAAACAAGTTTGCTTTAAAAACTTACTGTAACACGGGTGATGGCCTTATCATGACAGAAGTGAAATTATTGCTCAGCTGAAGGCCACACCAACAATAATCAGATATTTACTAATATTCTTAAAACAAACATCAGAATCTAAGGAATCATGACAAGCAATTCTCAGCAAGTGTTCCAAGGGTCGGCTGGGAAGGTAACTCAAGCATTAGGTAAGGTGATTCAGCCAGCCTAGGATTGTAATCACGTAACAGGATGGCAACTCATACTAGGGGCAGCTTAAGCACTGACCGACCGACTAACCATTCCGCCTAATGTCCGATCACCGGTACAACGATGGAATATTTTTAGGCAAGGGTGAAGGGACAGACAGCACTATGCTTGGGAAAACACCCAAGGCCAAAGGAAACACTAAAAACAAGACAGACCTCCCAAAACATATGCACAGTACAAGAGGCTATCGAACTACACGTCGTGTGAGGAAAGGTACTCTGCCAGAGAAGTACGCTAACCTCCACGGCAGCAAATACCGCTGGTTGTACTTCACTAATAAGAATAATAGTAAATTCAATGATGAATGACAAATAGAGAAAGACAGCTGCCATATATCACTGCCTCGAAACACTTCACTCGTTGCCTCCAGGTTCAGCGGTCCTGGGAGCAACAACTCGCTGACCAAAGGCGAGATATCAGGACAGTAAAGGTTGCATTAGCAGTTAACTCTTCACTCAACTTAAAATGGTTCAAATGGCTCTGAGCACTATGGGATTTAACAATGAGGCCGTCAATCCCCTAGAACTTAGAACTACTTAAACCTAACTAACCTAAGGACATCACACACATCCATGCCCGAGGCAGGATTCGAACCTGCGACGGTAGCGGTCGCGCGGTTTCAGAATGAAGCACCTAGAACTGCTTGGCCACACTGGCTGGCACTCAACTTAAACGTCCAGGGTTCGGTGTGCAACTCAGTCATCGCTCTCGCCGCTACCCCTCCTCTTTCCGGCGCTGGCAGCACGCTGCCAGCGGCCCCAGTTTGCCCTCACGCTGCACGGACCTCTTGCTGGAGCGCCCCAACTGACTGATGTCCGTTCGCAACTCACCACTCCACACAACGCGACCCGTAAATACTAGCGGTCGCTCCAAAGATAGTACCACAGTACTCATATCGATAAGCGCTGCTGCTGCTACTCATGGGCAGGCAAGCCAGCAGTTTCGTGACGCCAGTAAATCCAATAAGAAACGAGATGCCATAAGCGCAATGACAAGATGCCAAGCAATAAACGGCATGAACACGAGCCGCGCACGGCTCAGTAATAACCATCACAACACGTATTAACCCCTCGTAGCCCGCCAGCATGATCAAAATCGTTCAGTAATATCTTTCACTGTCTTAGACATTTTAAAATTGAATAACATAATCATTTTGAGACTCATTTGCGTTAAATTTAAGACAAAAATATGTATTAGTTATAGAAGCATACAGTAATAAGCAGTCTTGTGCCTTTGAATTTGATTTATTCAGTAATTATAAAGCAAAGCCAAATCAGCTATATAAGCTTATAGTGTTACGACATGTTGTGCATTTGAATATGATTTGCAAATTGAGTGCTAGCTTTGCTTTATGATGAACACATCACAGCAGAGCATACACTTCGTGAAACCAGAGGCAGCCGTAACAGGGGCAGGACTGGGGCAGACAGGACAACTGAGGCCTGTTACGTCACAATCCGTACGAAACGAAAAATTGCCCAGGAGCGAAGGAATCAATCTACAGCGGTCCCTGGGGCACACTTTCACGACAGCAACGGCACCACAAGATACGGCGTCGGCGAACAGACATGCCGACCGCGAAGGCAGGTGACGTCAGAAGCCGATGCGAAGGGTTTGCTATTACAGCCATACTGGCCAAGGTACCGCGAACAAGGAGACTCGTGAAACTGTGATGAAAACGGAAGGCGTTAGACGCTTTTAGACTACAAATATGTCAGTATACAGTCCTTGACAGTAATAAATGGAAATTAAATGGGTAGAAAGGAATATTACGACGACACATCGCTACAGATGTACGGGAGAGGGAGGGGGTAACATTCTTTAACTGACAGTTCCATTTATCATTTTTACCACTATCAGAAGTAGAAGCACCTGGAAACCAAGTTTCATCCCAAAACAAGAAAAGAAGCTCAAATGGTTCAAATGGCTCTGAGTACTATGGGACTTAACTGCTGAGGTCATCAGTCCCGTAGAATTTAGAACTACTGAAACCTAACTAAGCTAAGGACATGACATACATCCATGCCCGAGGCAGGATTCCAACCTGCGACCGTAGCGATCGCGCGGTTATCGACTGTAGCGCTAGAACCGCTCGGCCACTCCATCTGTCAGAAAAGAAGTCTCAGCAGAGTACAGGTAAGATGATTTGAAGGCATAAGAGAAGAAGAAATTCAAGAAAGAAGTTCCAAAACGAGGAAGCCAAGATCTCAAGAAAATGAATACATCAAGGCAAAAAAAGGGGTCCTATTCCTTAAAACCATTTGACGTATAGAGAGAGTTCTGTCACGCAGCCTTAAACAGCCGCAACTTACGAACGTAATAGGAGAGGTCTGTATAATGCATCCACAGTCACGAGATGCTTACTAAACTAACAGCAGAAGTCATTTCTATATATGTCATAAGAGAAGTTACACCTGTAACTAGTGGCAAAAGAACAACAGTGCACAACAAAAAAGAAGGAGAAACATGGCGAAGAGAGTGAAAGATAAACGTCGGAATACAAAATTGTGCTTACGTTTCGGAAATAAAATGGTAGTACGACATCCAGACCAGACGAGAGTAAACGCACAAGCCAACAAACTATCCCACTGAAGATGGCTTAGAGCAAGAAAAAGGCGAAATGTCTCTGGGAAAAGATAAGTCGGTTTTATTTAGAAAACAAGTATTTCTGTGCTTGCTGCGGAGGATGGCCAAGGAAACAAATCTGGTATAGCACAAAATTACACACACACCAAAAAACGTTTAGAATCACCTCGGCTCCTAGAGTTCCTGAGCCTGTACAGAAAATTGGAGTAGAGGTCAACATAAACATCATTTCCGGCCTTTTTATAGCTCATGAAAACCACACATTGCATGTTGGACCAAAATACAACGAGACCTTTAGAGGTGGCGGCCCAGATTGCTGTACACACTTTAATACCAAGTGGCACGTCGTTTTGCATTGATGTATGCCTGTATTCGTCGTCGCACACTATCCACAAGTTCATCACGGCACTGTTGGTCCAGATTGTCCCACTCCTCAACGGCGATTCGGCGTAGATCCCTCAGAGTGGTTGTTGGGCCACGTCGTCTGTAAAGAGCCATTTCCAATCTATCCCAGGCATGTTCGATAGGGTTCATGTCTGGAGAACATGCTGGCCACTCTATTTGAGCGATGCCGTTATCCTGAAGGTACTTTTTCACAAGATGTGTACGATGGTGGCGCGAATTTTCGTCCATGAAAACGAATACTTCGCCAATATGCTGCCGATATGGTTGCACTATCGGTCTTAGGATGGCATTCAGGTATCGTAGAGCCGCTACGGCGTCTTCCATGACCACCAGCGGCCTACGTCTGCCCCACATAATGCCACTCCAAAACAGCAGGGAGTCGCTGGATAGTGGGTCTAAGGCGTTCAGCCTGACCGGGTTGCCTGCAAACACGTCTCCACCGACTGTGTGGGTGAAGGCATACACGACACTCATCGGTGAGGAGAACGTGATGCGGTCCATTTGGCATGTTGTTGCGCCCATCTGCACCGCGCTGCATGGTGTCGAGATTGCAAAGATGGACCTAACCATGGACGTCGGTAGTGAGGTTGTGTGTCACGCAGCGTATTGCGCACAGTTTGAGTCGTAGCACGACGTCTTGTGGCTGAGCGAAAAGCATTATTCCACATGGTGGCATTTCTGTCAGGGTTCCTCTAAGCCATGATTCGTAGGTAGCGGTCATCCACTCCAGTAGTAGCCCCTGGGCGGTCTGAGCGAGGAATGTCACCGACAATTCCTCCCTCTCTGTATCTCTTCCGTGACCGAACAACATCGCTTTAGTTCACTCCGAGACGCCTGGACACTTCCCTGGCGATGAGCCCTTCCTGGCACAAAGTAACAACGCGGACGCGATCGAACCGCGGTATTAACTGTCTAAGCTTGGTTGAACTACAGACAGCACAAGCCATGTACCTCCTTCCTGGTGGAAGGAATGGAACTGATCGGCTGTCTGACCCCCTCCGTCAGGCATGGTTGTTTACATATTTGGCCGGGTTTAGTGGCATCTCCGAATAGTCAAAGAGACTGTGTCTGTGATACAATATCCACAGTCAATGTCTATCTTCAAGAGTTCCAGGAAATGGTGTGACGCAAACCTTTTTTTGATGTGTGTAGTTCACAAGGGATTGGTACTGTAAGGCATCAAGATTTATCCACCATACATTTAATATTGATGCAGATTTATATTTATATTAATCATTGTTTATAGTGCACAATCGTTTCATTAATCATTTCGTGGGCTGATGCTTGATGGCACCAATTACTTACAGGTCATGTAGTACCGCATGTCTGGGAGTTAATTAGGGCTGGGGACTAACAGAAAAGCTGATTGGTTAGAAATTAGGAAGGGAAAGAATGAGTAGCGAGCGCTTGGAGGTGGAGTAGTGAAAGTGTTTGTGGCAACGAGCGTCTAAAGAGTGTACGGAGATGGCGGCCGTGGTTGGCCGCACGTGGAGGCTCGCTGGCTTTCCGGACCGGGCTGCGGCTGTGTGGCGTCAGTCGGCCGCCTGACGCTGGAGGTAGGCCCTTAGCGGGGACTGCTGACTCAACCGGAAGCGGTCCTCCGCCGTTGTCAGCCGCGGATGTAAAGCTGTAACTCGGGATATTGGTTGAGTCTTTCTGGTCGCAGCAGCTCGCTGGTATTATATTTCTGCTCGTAGCCGTCTTCGGTAGTTCTGATTGTTTGACATTAATTAGCAGTTAAGCTCGCAAGTTGTCTGTTTTGCGTCAGGTTTGTCACTTTGGTGATCCGCTGCTGGCTCTACCACTCAGTGTTAATGCCAAGTCGCTTTTATAATGTTTGAGTTCCAAGTTGTTACCGGTAATGAAACCTCGGACTGTACCCCGTGTTACTTGAGGTGAAAATTTTATATGTAACCTATTTTTAGTTGAGCTGTGATCAGAAATTAAGTTTATCACTGAGCCGTACAGTTGTTTTCCCTCACTTGTTCCAAGAAGCTTTAAATTGTCTCTACTGCTTAAAACTTACTTGTGCATATTTGGTGTTATTTGCACTTATAGCTGTCAAAGAAATGTAAGCAAGTTATCATTTACTTACAAGCACAGCACTTCAAGAGAGTTTTATACTTATTTGCGGAGATCTACACATATAAATGTGCAGGCTGATTTTTACTAGTAAGTTTTGGTAGGCTACTTTTATGTGTATGCAGGCTGTGGTGTGTAACTTGGTTATGGCTTCATCTGTGCCGTGAATATTATCATCCACACAGAAAGTAACTGGCAGTGTGTGCATGCTATAGAGTTGAACTGTAATTTAGTTTGTGGCTCTTCTGGCACTGCATCTGTGTGGGGGTCTATAACATTTCCTGGTAAAACATGCTTTACAACTATGCAATTACAATTTTATTTATATATAGGCACTGATTACGTCTGTGGACTCTGAATCATAATAGAATAGAGAAAATTATGTTGTATTTTGTATTTGTAAAGGATTACGTACTGTATTTCTGAAATAATATCTGTGTCGGCGAGTTCTGAAACCGCCACAGAAAAGAATTAGTAAAGAAAAACACAGAGATTTCATGACAATCAGCCATTGTATAAATAGTAGTGTAAGAATAATAATGTCGTTGTCGTCTTAGCGTCACGTAGAGAGGAGCAACCTGTGACGCTATGTTTAACACATAGGTAGCTTTCATTTGTCAAGATTATAAGCAGGACGCCATTAGGCGCTGATTATAAAAAAAGGTGTGTGAACTTGTCATTATTTGAGTTTTAAATATAGCTATTTAATGAGAACTTGTATGTTGTTATTAGAAAGCTTGCCTGGTATTTTACACATTTATTTAAGACATTTTCAGCCTTTTAAGCAGTGTTCGCGGTGCAGAGCTGTGATACGGTGGAGCGAGCCGCCGCTGCGGCAGATTCAAATCTGATGATAAGGGCAATCATATCGCAATAAGTAGTCAGGTAAAAAGTGAATTTACAATTATTTCTTACAGCAGTTCGAAATCGGAGTACAAAGCAGCAGATTTTACGTTGTGTTTCACAGGCGGACGCGGGGTGCTAATATTGTACAACTTAACAGTGTCCAAGTTAAAATACTTTCATGTTTCATGTCCTACTAGGGCTGTCCGCTGCCGCACGCCGCAGGTCCGGTGCATGGCTGGGCTCCCGTGGTTGCACCGAAGGGTAAGGCCCTCATCTGCGCTGGTTGGTCGTCGAATGTACGCTCGTGAGTGTACCGTTAAGCGCACAATTATTGAGTCATGTTATTCACTTGTATTGCTTTCTTACTGTAGTCTTCCGGTTTTGCTTAAGTATTAACTGCTGCAGCTACTGTAATTTTCTTGTTTTTATGTTCAGCTGACGCATGGTTTTATGGCTGCGGTTACCCTTGACGCTGCATCACAGACAGAAGCGCCTGCGATGGTATACTTAACGACGAACCTGGGTGCACGAATGGCAAAACGTCCTTTTTTCGGATGAATCCAGGTTCCGTATACAGCATCATGATGGTTGTATCCGTGTTTGACAACATCGCAGTTAACGTATATTGGAAGCGTGTATTCGTTATCGCTATTTCACCCGCCGTGATGGTATGGGGTGTGATTGGTTACACGTCTCGACCACCTCTTGTTCGCATTGATGGCACTTTGAACATTACATTTATGTTACATCTCAGATGTGTTACGACCCGTGGCTCTACCCTTCTTTCGATCACTGCGGAACCCTACATTTCAGCAGGATAATGCACGACAGGATGTGGCAGGTCCCGTACGGGCCTTTCTGGATACAGAAAATGTTCGACTGCTGCCCTGGCCAACACATTCTCCAGATCTCTCACCAATTGAAAACGTCTGGTCAATGGCGGCCGAGCAACTGGCTCGTCACAATACGCCAGTCACTACTCTTGATGAACTGTGGTATCGTGTTGAAGCTGCATGGGCAGCTGTACCTGTACACGCCATCCAAGCTCTGTTTTACGCAATGCCCAGGCGTATCGATGCCGTTATTACTGCCAGGGGTGGTTATTCTGGGTACGGATTTCTCAGGATCTATGCATCCAAATTGCTTGAAAATGTAATCACATGTCAGTTCTAGTATTATATATTTGTCCAATGAATACATGTTTGTCATCTGCATTTCTACTTGACGTAGCAATTTTAATGGCCAGTAGTGTATTACACTTGAATGTTAATTGTAGTTATATCAGCTAAAAATAACTGCGTGAGCTAAATATTATGGTAAATGATTGTCAAATATACCATCTTCACCATTACTTCTATGATTCCTACTTGTCAGGAGCTACTACAGCTGGTTCCTGGTGAAGTGTTAATCACTACTGAAAGTTGTATGCCTCTCTAGCAAAGCGGTACTGGGGTCACACGTTCCTCAGTAGTAGCTATAAGCCGAGACGGGGCTGCAAAGAGACTTATGTTCTGCAGGGGCGGACCTTTCTGGCCTCAGAGAGAGAGAGAGAGCAGAGCCGTTTGATGCTGTAGGTGGGAGAACCCCCACTGTGTGGACAGGGCTTGTGGGATGAAATTACAAAGAAATCCAGACTTTTAGCTACTTAAAGACGTTGATAAAAATCAACGGGGGCAGTTGAAAATGTGCCCCGACCGAGACTCGAACCCGGGACCTCCGGATTACGTGGCAGACGCTCTATCCGACTGAGCCATCGAGGACACAGAGGATAGTGCGACTTCCAGCTCACTGTCCACACACTACATTTGCAATGCCCCTGCCCACCATACTGATTACTCGGTGGAGTCAATCTACGGAATCCCGTAAGCGTTCGAGCAATGTGAGAGCATCCGCACTGAAGATCATTGGCTGGTAAGCCTTATCTATATGAAGATGGTATCTGTTCTTTCGGACTTGTCGGAACGAACAGATACCATCTTCATATAGATAGACCTATCGGGAAGTTGCTCTCTGGTTAGACGAAAATATTTCAGAATAGTGTAGATGGAGAAAGAGGGTCAGGATCGGAAGAAGGCGGAAGAACATCCTTTTAGGCCACGCTTCCCACCAAAAAAAGTAGACATCCGATTTTTATTGGCGAACTCCTAAGAATGTAGGAAGGGTAATGAAACCATCAAGAAAAACCTTCGAAAGGATTATGAGTTTCAGGTGACTGGCTAGCAGGTCTATGGCACGTGTAGTGGGAGGTAATGTTTCATAAAGGCCGCACGGATTCTTTGCCCGAGCGCAATCTTTGATGCCGTGAGTTCAGTAGGGAGCGGAGTATGACGTGAGTGAGGGCATCCCTCTGGGGATCAATCGAGAGGATCTCCCTGCTGGAAAATGTCGAAGACAGTTTCCTCTGCTAGAGTTAGTGACTTCGCTGGCTAGAGCCACAGTAGAGAATTTGGCGGTTAGATCTGAAATAGTGTTGCTTCCGATGCAGGAGCGCATGATGTCGTTTCTCCGTGAAAGAGTTATTGTCCCGTTTACTCGAGTAGTGACTCCTAGGATCTCTGGAGAGCCTGAGACACATGGAAGTGCTTCTTCATCGGAGAATAATTGAGTCCATTACCTGTTCCTGGCCAGTGAACAGACAAAAATCTTGACTCGTGTTCTGTCTTCTACTGAGGTAATTTGAACCCTAAGAGTTTGCGGACTTCATATTGTATCCTCTGTGTAGGTAGAGAACTGCATGTGTGCTACCTACGTCATCGTCAATAGTGGAAAACGTACCAGCGAGCGGACCATCGGTGCAGTATAACTTTCGTCTTCGGTATGTGATATGCGCCATCCCGTTCGATTGACAGGGAAACACTCATTGTAAAAGTACTGATTTCTATTTGCTTGCCCACTGAGAGTTCTGTGACAGTGCTACTCAGGGTGAAGATCTTAAGGTCTTCTGTTTCTTACCATTAAGCAGTATCAGCCGACTTTGTGTTTGTCTAATATTGATATTGAGGGGGGGGGGGGGGGGGGGGGGGGAGCGGGGGCTGTCTGAACAAAGTCAAACGTATGTTCTGCCAGTCTTGACAATATCGAAATTACATTGTGTATTGCATATTCACACAAATTTGTCGACTCTGCATGTTTGTTGACAATAGATAATTTATGGTATCCACATTGTGATGCATTCTAGTAGCATCCCGATAGGAATCATTGGTTTTTTGTGCTAAACCGAAGTGTAGTAAAACCACTACACGATACTTACTTTTATGGAAGTCTCCATGTGTAAGTTGTCAGTGGCTGGGTCATCTTAATAATTTGTAGGTGTTAGAATTCCATTGCAGGCACACGCCATATGTTACAAAAACGACGGGGTTTGGAGACGATTAAACAAACACCGTCGGCATCACAGTAAAACTGTGATCGAGCCGGTTTCAGTCTGCGTTGCAGATCATCTTCAGGTATAGGTTCGAACAAAAAGGGTAACAACAACTATTTTACCTAAAGTTACAACAACGATTTTACAGAAGTGCAGTGCTACAAACACCAGTACTATAGTTTCTAGAAATAACAACATATTATGAACACAAACATACCTGGCGTTGCCAAGTGTAGTTTTTCAACAAATGTTTGAAACTAACGTAATAGTCATGGATGTGATAGGAAAAATGTTTTTTATAGTCACTTTACCTAAGCCGTAGACTACATTAAAAGAGCATAAAACTCTTCCACCTTATACAATTAGACAAAAATATTAACAGAAATTCAGACCTAAAGGCCACCTTAATCTAGTACATTTCAGCATGAACAATACGTTACACAATAATAGATAAAAAATGAATGTTAAAACATTCTGACCGCACACTGTGAATCGTACATTTTCGTTCTTGGTTACATACATAAAAGGCAGTGCACAATTACTGAACGTATCTGGAACTTTAAGAAAGTGCCTTCATTTTAAAGAATAAAAACAGAAATACGCTGAGCACTCTTCTAAAACTTAAAAAGGGAGAGAAAAGAGAAGTCTAGTTACGAAATAACCAATGAAAAACCGAAGGAAAGGGAGTGTAGTTATGAATTAACCAAAGCTATTGGAGGTGTTAAGTGATAATAGTTTGAGAAGTCAATGGCCGCTAGTGTGCGTCAGATAACAAGCAGTTTGAGGGACAGGCGATGCTGCGGTGTGTTTACTCATGTCAATCCGCCCAAGCCGCTTTCCGTCATGCCCAACTAACATGATGAACACATCCATGTTCGCGGAACGGGGAAGAACGTTAGGAATTGTAGACATACTGGGGGACGTCGTCAAAAATTTTAAAATAAGCTTTACGGAAAAATTCTGTTCGTTAACATTCTCGACAGGTTTCTTTCTTTTGACAACATAAATTTCAAGTTCTTCAAGCACTTCAGGATACCACCTCTTCATGGTATAGTCAGTACTATTGATCTGACGGTTGAGTGTTGGTAAATGTGTACCTACTGCAGTATTACTTTGCGTAAGAGTGTGTTCATTGAAGTGAGTTTTAAATGTTCGACCCGCCTATACCATACAGTTCTTTTGGTAGCCATCACATGTTATTAACTCCATAGTGTAAATATTTATTCTTCCACTGTGAGATGTTATGAAGAACCCTTTGTCCCAACATATTTTGGGTTCTAAAGGCAAATGGTAAGTTAGATTTACTATTAGCCATTGAATAAGTTTAGTCACGGTAATCGAGAGTAACTAAAACGCGTTTTAGGACGCATGGTACGCTTTTTTGTAACTACCTGCTTTGTGTCTTTCTCATTCCTGTCACATAAAGTCATTGTGTCATCGACATACCTCTTAAAGTACTCGATTTTTAATCACCGAATGTTTTTACTAAAAGCTAATCTCCAAGTCACGGAGAAAGATGTCTGAAAAAGTATCAGCCGCGTTTTTACCCGTAGCCAGACACTCAGTGTGCTTATACGAGGGTTGGAACTTAAATAGAGGCAACTATTTATTCACAACCGATACATCTACATCTACATCCATACTCCGCAAGCCACCTGACGGTGTGTGGCGGAGGGTACCCTGAGTACCTCTATCGGTTCTCCCTTCTATTCCAGTCTCGTACTGAACGTGGAAAGAAAGATTGTCGGTATGCTTCTGTGTGGGCTCTAATCTCTCTGATTTTATCCTCATGGTCTCTTCGCGAGATATACGTAGGAGGGAACAATATACTGCTTGACTCTTCGGTGAAGGTATGTTCTCGGAACTTTAACAAAAGCCCGTACCGAGCTACTGAGCGTCTCTCCTGCAAAGTCTTCCACTGGAGTTTATCTATCATCTCCGTAACGCTTTCGCGATTACTAAATGATCGAAGCGCGCTGCTCTCCGTTGGATCCTCTCTATCTCTTCTATCAACCCTACCTGGTGCGGGTCCCACACTGCTGAGCAGTATTCAAGCAGTGGGCGAAAAAGCGTACTGTAACCTACTTCCTTTGTTTGCATTTCCTTAGGATTCTTCCAATGAATCTCAGTCTGGTATCTGCTTTACCGACGATCAACTTTATATGATCATTCCATTTTAAATCACTCCTAATGCGTACTCCCAGATAATTTATGGAATTAACTGCTTCCAGTTGCTGACCTGCTATTTTGTAGCTAAATGATAAGGGACCTATCTTTCTATGTATTCGCATCACTTTACACTTGTCTACATTGAGATTCAATTGCCATTCCGTGCACCATGCGTCAATTCGCTGCAGATCCTCCTGCATATCAGAACAATTTTCCATTGTTGCAACCTCTCGATACACCACAGCATCATCAGCAAAAAGCCTCAGTGAACTTCCGATGTCATCCACCAGGTCATTTATGTATATTGTGAATAGCAACAGTCCTATGACACTCCCCTGCGGTACACCTGAAATCACTCGTACTTCGGAAGATTTCTCTCCATTGAGAATGACATGCTGCGCTCTGTTATCTAGGAACTTCTCAATCCAATCACACAATTGATCTGATAGTCCGTATGCTCTTACTTTGTTCATTACATGTTTGCACCTGTTACATTCCTTCAAAGTAGCCATCAGCGCTGTGTAGAACCCGTTGCCAGCGATGTAGAAGGCGTAGTATACCGTTAGCAGAACCTGTTCTGTTGGTGGTGCGAATGGAGCGGTCTACTGAATGTCGAATCTCTGGAGCAGTTCTGAAGCGAATGCCACGAAGTGGTTCCTTCATCTTCAGAATGAAATCAAAGTCACATGGACTTAAGTACGAGGAGTATGGTGGATGGTACAATACTTCTCAGACCCATCGACCGAACAGAGCAGCCACAGCTTCCGCTGTATGCGCCCGCGCATAGTCGTGCAAAGTGATGGGTGGGTTGCGCCGAAAGTGTCGCCGCTTCTTTCGCAAAGCTGGTCGCAGGTGATGCTCCAAAAACGAACAGTAATACTACTTAAGTCCTTGTGACTTTGATTTGACTCCGAAGATGAAGGAACCACTTCGTGGCAGTAGCTTTGTAAAACGCGCGGAAGTACAAATGGGTGGGATACTTTAAACTGACTTCTCGTTTCGTGACCGTTGCTTTTCTTGACCGTGCGCCCTGTCCACACGACGTACCTGATAATCCCGCAGCGGTCGTATTGTTTTGCTCCACACTGATGTTGGCTTGCCTGAAATTATCTATAGAAATATGCAAGCGGGTTTAGGGGAGCCACTCAACGTTAAAACACAACACTGTCCTATGTCTGGTATGAACATCTATATTCTGAGACGATATGGAAATCATAGGTTGCACTCTAAATCGTAAGTGTTTATCCGAATTAACAACCGTGATGATTAACAGTCTAAAAAGATCATTCGGACGAGCGTACGCGTAACCGACACGACGCTGGTGATTGTTGAAGATGCGGAAGCCGAATGATCGAACGAAAGTTCTTACGCTCGTCACACTTACAGATATCTGGTAATAGTACTCCCTATCACTAGTAATGATATAACACTGTTCGTAAAGTTAATTTTCCAGTTGTCAGTTCTCACTTGTACGAGTGTGCGCGTAACCGTCGGGCGCGGCTGATTGTTGATAATGCGGAAACTCGATGATCGAACGCACGTCCTCAAGCTCGCTACAAGAAACTGGCACTTGACTGCACTCTTTCATGGTGACTAATTTCTATTGATTCAAATAAGTTCATTCTTGGAGACCGAACACGGCGCGAATGATTGATACAGTAAGGTACGACACGCAACGAGAGGATACACAAAAACGTTATCAGCAGCACTGCTCATTTTTAAATTACTCCTTGACGCACTTTCCTCTGAATCAATTACTTATTTTATCATTTTACTGTACTAGCACTTGTATCAACACTTCAACTTCCATACCAACAAAGCCTCTTACATGCAGAGCTGCACACTACACAACACAACAGTTCCGTGTCCCATGCTCGACTCACTACAGACGCGTCTGCCCGCAAAGATACTCCATAAATAAGCCACCGCTATGACAAAACGCTTACATTCCCGCACGAAAAAAGTTTTCGAATTGTCGAAGAGAATACTGAAAAATCTAGATAATTCCCTCCTGAAGGGTGTTAAGCAGATGATGTGAGTGGTGGGGGGCGTACTGCCCCATCCCACGGGTATATACCATTGCCACATTATGGACCAGACATGAGTTACACATAATCATGGAAACATAAAGGACAGTTGTCAAATACGCAAAAGAATATTTAACATAATAAAAGAACCCTACCTACAGTGCAACCTGTATAGCAAAACACAGTTACAATACAGTGCATAAACAACGAGTTCATAAAACAAGACTCAAGAATATTAAGTTACTGAAATAGAAAGGTCTACAAATGAAAATACAATAGGGTAGATATGATAGGCAGGTGCTTGGAAAAAGAGAAAAGAAAAAAATTGTATAAAAACACACACGTTCACTGCTACTCCAAGTAGACAGTATCACTACTGGGCAAAAACTAGAGAACCTTCATCAGCACTAGGCCGTCAAAAAATCCAGCAAAACTAATTATTTCACTACTCACAACACTGCACCACAGGGGAGCATTCTTTGCATTGAAAGGGGTGGGGAGTGACTGTAGCGTCGATGCTGCGCCGACCGGCAGATGTGCGGTAGAGTCGTCAGCTCGCCACTCTCGCTTCGCGGTAATCCGTCCATTGGCGTACGTGGAACAGGTTAATGGCGCCCTCAGTGTTGCCCTAGCAATGCCTATTCAACTTAGCCTTCATCTGTTACTATTACAGTAGACATTACGATGTTCTATATGACATGATAAACACATAGAATATTAAGTAAAAGAATATGGATGTCCACTAAGTTAAATTTAGTTGCTAATAGAATGGTACAAAAATAATAGCAATCATTAAGCAGGAGTAGTAAGAAACTTTTAAATAAAAAACTTTTGGATAGCACAACCTGTATACTCTAGAGACTAGTAATCACTCAAACCATATCACTGTGTGGGCAAGAAGAAATGTAATACTTATAATCTAGGTTAGATAGATAGAAAGTGAAATGAAAGAGAATGTTTGCATATGGCTGTAACACATCATAGTTAAATCTCCCTCATATTCGAGTGTCCTCATGAAACTCATAACAATCAGAAATTAATGTTTCTACTTAAGGATAATAGCAGCTGACATATATACAGATTCAGACAAGTCACGATATATCAGACAGTCACTAATCTTGCTCACTATAGCATAGTTTAATGTTTTCCACATGGTGTTTGCCCTCGTGGCATGAGGTATGCTGTTGATTGCACCCTCGAAATATGTTATATACTCTTTAAACTTTCTATGTTTGCAGTTTCGCACGTGGTCATCCGATACATCATGCCTTGAATTATCATATGCGTAGCCGCCACCGTCGCATCTGTGACCACCATGGACACAGAAACCACCGTCATGTCTCGTAATTATAATTATTCCAATGTCGTCCACTATATCTAATGTCATGGTTTGAATGGGTATTTGTGTTGGTTTCATTGATCCCTCATACTCTTCTATCATCTTTTCCTCATTCTGTTCCTTGTGACTCATAGAACGGGTTTAATTGTCCTGAGACTAATTTCATTGCCTCTACGTCGTCCTGAACTCCAGTTGATAGCTTACTTACGGTCAGGGACACTATTGCTTCTGTCGTCATTGGTTCATCTAAATACAAGTTCCTCTCATAATAATCTAACTTTTAACTACTTGTTTTATGAGTCTGACAAAAGAAACACAGATTCATCTATAGCATTTCTTACTTCAGTATGAAATTATCTTGTAGGGTTCTAAGTTATTTCCTTAACACCATTTTCTGCAAAGAACGTTTGTTTTTTGTATGTAATCCACACCACAGATCAGGACAGCTGCGTTTCCCGTTTCAACTTTGACGATGATAGCTTGTTCTTTTACAGGTTTGTCACTTAAGTTTTTTTTAGTTGCTTGATTCTTTTGCACTACGTTTGGGGATGTTCTTTCAACCCCTCATAAATTTGGATTGTCAGTCCTGCTAAGTTTAGCACCGTCACACATAACTTTTACCTAAGCAATTGCTTCTTTTAGCTGCTTACTGTGCAGTACAGACTCTAAATTGTACCCTATAGTATCTGATATGTTCGATTGTTTTGCACTGCCTTACAAAATATGTAAACAATAACGAAAATTTTTTATGCACAGTATGCATGTGACATTAATTTTTAGTATTCTTGTAGCGCATCATTCATGCTGAAATGTAATAGATTAACGTGTACTGAAATGTAATAGATCAATGTGTACTTGGAGACTGAATTTTTATTAATTTTTTGTTGAACTATATACGGACAAGTAGTTTTATACCGTTTTAATAGCTTAGGCGCATGTCACGTAAACATAAGAATTATTTTCCTCACACACTCCTCGTTTTTATACGTTATTTCACATAACTGTTGTCTATTTGCGCTTTGCGGCGCCAGGTGTGTGTGTGTGTGTTTGTGTGTGTGTGTGTGTGTGTGTGTGTGTGTGTGTGTGTGTTCATAATATTTTGTGAGAACGAAGTCTTTCACCACGAAACTGATATGTAAAGCATTCTCGATTTTCTTGCCGCGTCAGTTCGGGATAAAATCTCTAGCATTCGACGATAGCCTCTATCGTCATCATGAGGAGCAACTGACAGTCTACACTGCTGCTGTCAAAGTCAGCGTAAGGAGGGCTATGCACGAAGCGTTCAGTGGATTCGAAAGTAAAATTCCGCGTACCGACTTGACACAACGTCCTAGGAAGTTCTGGTCTTATGTTAAATCAGTAAGTGGATCGAAACAGCATATCCAGACACTCTGTGATGATAATGGCATTGAAACAGAGGATGACACGAGGAAAGCTGAAATACTAACCACCTTTTTCCAAAACTGTTTCACAGAGGAAGACCGCACTGCAGTTCCTTCTCTAAATCCTCGCACGAACGAAAAAATGGCTGACATCGAAATAAGTGTCCAAGGAATAAAAAAGCAACTGAAGTCACTCAACAGAGGAAAGTCCACTGGACCTGACGGGATACCAATTCGAGTCTACACAGAGTACGCGAAAGAACTTGCCCCCCTTCTAATAGCCGTGTACCGCAAGTCTCTAGAGGAACGGAAGGTTCGAAATGATTGGAAAAGAGCACAGGGAGTCCCAGTTCTCAATAAGGGTCATCGAACAGATGCGCAAAACTATTGGCCTATATCTCTGACATCTATCTGTTGTAGAATTTTAGAACATGATACTCCCGAGTTCGAGTCTCGGTGGGGCACACAGTTTTAATCTGCCACGAAGTTTCATATCAGCGCACACTCCGCTGCAGAGTGAAAATCTCATTCTGGAAACATGATATTTGCTGGCGTATCGTGTCATTTCTGGAAACCCAGAATCTACTCTGTAGGAATCAACATGGGTTCCGAAAAAAGCGATCGTGTGAGACCCAACTCGCTTTATTTGTTCATGAGACCCAGAAAGTATTAGATACAGGCTCCGACGTAGATGCCATTTTCCTTGACTTCCGGAAGGCGTTCGATACAGTTCCGCACTGTCGCCTGATAATAAAGTAAGAGCCTACGGAGTGGCATCTGATCCTTAGCATAGACAAATTAATGTATTGCGAATACATAGAAAGAAGGATCCTTTATTGTATGATTATATGATAGCGGAACAAACACTGGTAGCAGTTACTTCTGTAAAATATCTGGGAGTATGTGTACGGAACGACTTGAAGTGGAATGATCATATAAAATTAATTGTTGGTAAGGCGGGTACCAGGCTGAGATTCATTGGGAGAGTCCTTAGAAAATATAGTCCATCAACAATGGAGGTGGCTTACAAACCACACGTTCGACCTATACTTGAGTATTACTCATCAGTGTGGGATCCGTACCAGGTCGGGTTGACAGAGGAGATAGAGAGGATCCCAAGAAGAGCGGCGCGTTTCGTCACATGGTTATTTGGTATGCGTGATAGCGTTACGGAGATGTTTAGCAAACTCAAGTGGCAGACTCTGCAAGAGAGGCGCTCTGCATCGTGGTGTAGCTTGCTGTCCAGGTTTCGAGAGGGTGCGTTTCTGGATGAGGTATCGAATATATTGCTTCCCCCTGTTTATACCTCCTGAGGAGATCACGAATGTAAAATTAGAGAGATTCGAGCGCGCACGAAGGCTTTCGAGCAGTCGTTCTTCCTGCGAACCATACGCGACTGGAACAGGAATGGGAGGTAATGACAGTGGCTCATAAAGTGCCCTCCGCCACACACCATTGGGGGGCTTCCGGAGTATAAATGTAGATATAGATTTAGAATGTCTCTGCTGCTTCTCTGCATCGAGCGCTCGTTTCCATGCACCGCTCAGATAGTACCGGATGACACGGTTTAAGTTGTTCTCGCTCATTTTTATTTCAGCAGCTTCCTTGATAACAGAATCCCGGTACGTGGAGGCATGAGACAAAATTTGTGTTTCATCTAACAGTGTTTTTTATTTGTTAGCCAGGCTGTACTCCACAATTGTCGATTCCTCTAGTTTTCTATTTTTAATATGCGATTGGTGTTCTACACAGCGGTCGGAAACGGTACGAATGGTCTGACATATATAACTGCTTCCACACTCAAAGGGAAGATCATAAATTCCTGGGACACTGAGGCCGAGACAGTCCTTAAAAGGGCGCATTATCTCCTTGTTTTTATTAGGACGACGAAAAAGGGGTCTTATACCCCGTCTACCCAGGACTCTTCCTATTTTACTGGATATAGCGCCATAAAAACGTAGAATTGCAATCGACGTTTCATCCTGTGAGTGTGCAGCATTTTCACGTTTGCTTTTCTTGGAGAACACTACCTTTACATCCCGCACCATAGCTATTCTTTCGGTACACATGCTTCGGATAGTTAGTTTCAGAATTAAGTGGTCTTCATCAGAATGAGTTTTTGCATGTTCAATGAGCAAGAATAACTTTAACCGTGATAGCGGATGTTATCTGAGTGGTGCATGGAAACGAACGCCCGATCCAAAGAAGCAGCAGAGACTTTCCTTGCAGGGGTTTACCTTCCCACGTAAACGGTGGCCCCAGCAGTGCAGATACTGACACCGCCTGTGACAGCAGCACGTAATTGCCGACCGATCACAAGCCGACCAATCAGAAGCTCGTCCACGGGCTATATAAGGCCACCACAGCAGCAGTGAAGACGCTACAAATCCCTCATCCGTCCTATCCTGTGTTTTGCCAGCGTTGCCTGCATTTCCGCACCCACCCGCTATTACAAGGTTCTCCAAATCCTCGAACGCCATGCGCTCTGCCTTGCCTTCCGTATCCGCCTTCAATCCCCAACACGGCTCCTGTATGAACTCATCCCCTTCCCCCACCGCCTCCTGTTCCTCCAACATCTCCGCATCCTTTACATTGTCCACAGACTTGATCCCCCCCACCCTCTGGTTTCCTCCTTCCTCTCCACCCCCCGCCCTTTAACGCGCTTCTGTCGCTGTCTCCCTCCCTCTCTCCACCTCCACACCCTCCATCTCCTTCATCAGGGCAATTTCCAGCGCCTCCCCCCTCCTGGATGATGCATTTTGCATTGACATCTACCCTTCCTTCCAACTATAACCTGGCCTTGTTACACCCCCTCCCCAGGGCCCCCTTTCCTCTCCTTCTCCCAGGGTGGATTTTCCTCCTCCCCCTGAGACCCGGCACCCCATACTTGCCTCTTTCCTTCCCACATCCCTCCCTACCTGTCCCTCTTCAGCACGCCCCCCACCCAACTCCCTCCTCTCTTCCTCTCCCTCCCTCCCTCCCTTCTTCCGGTCTCCCTGATCTCTTTGCGCCCGGCAGATCCTCCGTTTTGATCATCGTGAGTGTGCCACGTCAGTGTTGCATTTATTGCTGCTCCTCCTGTGCGGCAAGAGGTGCGATTTTAATTGTGTACTGCCTTGAGGTTCGCCGTCAGTGTTATGTTCTACGCCATCCGTTGATACTTTTGCGCTCCAGTCATACTGTGCTTTGTGTTCTTTTAATTGCCCCAGTGTGTGGTTTTTTGTCTGCGCTACTATTTTACGGTTTTTATCTCCATTTTACAGTCGCCCCTTATTTTGTCTATAGCCTTCCATGATGTTCCCCCCTTTTTTTTATATCTATGTTCACCATATTTTCTCCTTTGTATATTTTTAATGTCTTCTATTGTTTGCTCTATGTCTTTTGGCTGAAGAGCAGCGCGTATGCTGCTGCCAGTCTGCCCCAATGGGGAATTGAAATGCAATAAAGGAAAAACAAATAAAGGGGCAGTGAAGACTGTCATATGCCACTGACGAGAACAGCTATCATCGAAAGCTCGAGATTTCATCCGGAATTGACGGGGCAAGAAAACTGAGAATATTTTGCATTTCATAATATTTTGTTGTTATTTCTGCAACCCACAAGACAGGTGTTTGTAGTATCGCACTTCCGTAAAATCATAATTGTCGATGTCAGCTATCTGATATAAGCGTTAAATTTTATATTTTCTGGAGTAACATCTGCGACGTGTCGTATATTCTATAGCATGTGGTTGTTATGTTGTGCAGTTCGTTTGTTCGGTGTATAAAGCACAATCACGTCTGCAAAAGCTTCATTATCGATAGAACTGAAGATTCATCAATTGGTAGGCTTCATGCTTTTTAGCAGCAGAGGACTTACAACATCCAATACAAACGTAGTAATTGCGTGAAACTGGATTAACAACATTTTAACTAAATTTTGATACATTTCATGGCTCCAAAGGAGCAGAGGTGTCACACTACGGAACCATAATTTTATGCAGCGGTGCACCTCTTCATCGAAGGCGAAACGACGTCAACGAATGTCTTAGGTCAGTGCTCCGAAAATATGGAAATCACGTGGGGCTAGACAGGCACTGTATGGTGGATGCGTAAGGGCTTGCCAGCGAAATTTCTACCGCGTAATAGAACGAAATGTGTACCCGCCCTAACGCTGGCAAAGCAGTTTCGACTACACTGCAGAGGTTTCACTGGGAAACCCTCACACATCCTCCACGCAGTCCCGATCTGTCCCCACGCGATTCTGAAGTTGTTGGAGCTATGCAAAAGATATTCGTAGCCGCCCGTTTGCACCGGTTGAGGAGGTGAGACTGGTCCGTTGGCAACCGGAAAACTTTTTCCATTAAGATACTGCCCATCTTCTCTTACAGTGGGTTAAATGTGTTAACGGTTATGGCTACTTCTTTTGAAATAATACACGGTTTACGTATTTATTTTTCTATCCGTCTCGTTTTCATTTGACTTCCCTCACAATATATCGTCGTTTGTCTGTACCACAGAGCATGAGAGGTCCTGCGGCATTTTTCCCTTAACGACATTCAGCTCGGCCCAAACACGACGTAAGAAAGTGTCATTTATGATTTACGAGCGCAAAACGCAAACAGTCCAGATGCCTTGTTTGATGACATTAGAGTTCGTCCATTCGAACATGTTACAGCCATAAAATACATAGAAGTTCAAGTCAGAACCAGTTTAATTTGCAAAGTGTAGCTGTGGTACAAAACAGTACTTATTCGACTGGAGTGTCCATAGACGTGTACCAAGAAATTACAACGCATTCACGCATAGAGATGCTTAAAAATGCTGCAGTGGCACTTCTTGAACTGTTTATGTGTCTGGCGCTGCCGCCATACTGGACTGAGTGAAGGAGCACAAAAGAATACAAAATATTAGCGCTATTCGTTACTAGTTTCTAGATCCTGCCCGAGAGCTTCACAGTAATGCACTAAAATTATGTGGACGGTTAATCAACTAGAAAGACGAATTTTCTTTTGCTCTTATGACTCTGAGGGATCCTTCTTCTTGCCTGCTATCCGCAGTAGGTTTAGTAATAATGAAGAAATATTGTGAATAACTGATGTATGCGCATTTGCTTGATGTAGGACAATTCCTGAAGATGACATAGAACTGCCACTAAACGAAGTAACACACAATAAACTATCGATTTCGTTTGAGAATTGGTGCTAACTATACAGTGAAGACGCCAGCACGCTGTAAAAAACTGTGAAGCAACTGAAAGATAAGTGGCCATTTCTTCCGTTGGAAACGATCGATTGGAATTGAGTAGTGGAGTTTTCTGGAACGTTGCAGGTCACGGTACCTGTCGCGCTCTCGGCTGGACGTGGAATCGATGGCACATGATGCTGAAACGCGCGCAGTACTGAATAAAGTTTATATGAGAAGCCAGATTGACGAATGAACAGTTCAATCTCTGCGCAGCTATATATCACAGCCCGCGGGGGTGCGGAACGTAAAATATATTAATACGCGAGCCAAGTGATGGATGGTCGCGGGTGTGACGCATTGCCAGAGTTCCCTGCTCAAGAGCGGACGTGTAGTTTCATCGCGTTGCAGTGGGCGGTTTGGACTGTCGGCTCTTATCATGCCTAGACAGCAGCAGTCAGACTGACGTTCACAAGAAATCAATTAATTATAGCTGCTTCTGCACCTGTGCTTTCTAAACATTCATGGTGGTGTCTGTTTGTTCTATATCGTGTATCCCTACCACTTTCGCGCAACGACGCTCTGAGCTTGTTTTTTAGGGAATTGACTAGTTTGAACCTGGGACCTGTTGCTGGTTAGGAGACGCCAGACCACACATGAGATGTAGAATTCAGAAGAGTTCTGTGAGGCTAGCGATGATATAACCAAATACTTAATGATCTCAGCGTCAGCTCCACTGCACTCCCTGTAAAAGAATCTTAATATTAACTAAATTTAGTGGAAGGGGTTCAAGGCTTTCCTATTTTTAGTTAGCTGGTAAAATAATGTCGAAAAAGCAGTTAAGTTTACCATTGGAAATTTTATTCTACTCACAAAACATTGTTTATAAATTGCACTATTGATAAAAGGAAGTGTTTTAATACAGGATGGTAAAAACCAACTGCGTGCAACAAAAATGTGAACGAATATTCCCTGAATTGGTTTCGAGGTTCTACAATGGATCGAAGGCTGAGCTATGCCATATCACATCTATAATCTAGGTTTAAATTAAGTTTCACAAGAGAGAAAACTATCAAAATGGTCTACAGTGACCCTCAATTATCTTTAATTACTTATTTGTCGTAAATTACAGTGGCTGATGTGGCTTCTCAATAATTATATAACAGAGAAATCATCGCGTTTCAGATTTTTACTTTAAGTGGCAAATGTGAACACCATGGGCTTTAATTTACGATCGACACTAGTATTCCCCATAAAGGGGGTGTAACAGATGAGGCTTCTGCAGTTCTGAGTGAAGCTTTATGCGCTGTTATGCGGCATCGCGTGCCTTCATTACCTTGTTGGTGTTCGTCAGGGGGCCGCGGGCAGCACATCTCCGCTCACCTCGCCGTCTCAGAAGTAACTCTGTCCTAACTTCTCCTTACTACAATTTAGCGAAGTTGGTTTAAAAAAAAAAAACAATCTGGCTGTGTTTTCATCTGCCCAATCAGGGTCTCAATGTTAACCTTAAGCTCCGCCTACAAAAATTCTGTCTATCCAATGAGAGACGTTATACTTTTCGTGGTGGGGCAATGTTTTTAAAGTTTGCAACGTAAGAGAGACGCCGAAAAAGTCTCACGCTAAAACTTGCGGGTGGTATGGCACTTTTTGTGTTATCGTAAGATCGATACTGTTTTTCTGGAGTGCTGTAGCTTTTAACATGGGCTGGAGAAGGGGGGGGGGGGTTCCTTGCCGTAACAGAGACGCAAAAAGTCTCACACTAAGACATGCAGCTGGTGTGGTCTTAGCGGTAGGCTGGCGACGTGGGTTTTCAGTCCGTCCCTTATCGTAGGGCCTTCTAGCTTAACACGGTTCTGCTCTCGGGTTCTGTTCTCGTTTCTCCCCTCGGAACTGCGTCTGCCTCACAGTGGGAAGGTATGACATGCATTTAGGCATTCTTGTGTTAGTCTGTGGTATTCCATTTGCTCTCTCGTTACTCGTATTACTTTGGTTAATTTAATGTCACGACTTATTCGGAGCTATGTGAGATACTACTGGATTCGCTTATCATGTCAGGGTTTTCATGGAAGGTGTTGGATTTGCCTGACACCTTACAGCTTATCTGGCAAGGGGAACGCCTATTGGATCAAATCATTAGGCGCAGTTAAAGTATGGAGCGAATAGATGACGAGGCGTTGTTGCGGGAAGTTGTCGGAAAACCATGCCAGTGGCCTAGAGTCAGGATGGTTACGAGAATCCAAATCAATCATTAATAGCACTCCACAGTGCGGTACGAAAAGGTTCATAGTTTTCAAACGCCATATCCTGGCGGAGGTTCGAGTTTCCCGTCGGGCATGAGTGTGTGTGTTTGTCATTAGGATAATTTAGATTAAGTAGTGTATAAACTTAGGGAATGATGACCTTAGCAGTTAAGTCCCATAAGATTTCACACACATTTGAACATTTTGAACATTTGAAACGCCATAGGGCCGTCGGGAACTAACAGTGTCGGTTTGGCACGCAAACAACTCCTTCCACATACCGTAAAGATAAGGAAGCTCGACAATCAAAGTACACGGATTCTCTATCTACATTACATTCCGAAAGGCAAGAGGAGGTTACATCTGGCATCACTAACTGATGCCCCCTTACCCTGTTCCATTTGCGGATGCCGTGTGGGAAGAACGATTGTCGGTAAGCCTCTGTATTAGCTCCAATTTCTCGACATCTATCGCAGTAGTCATTGCGCGAATTGTATGTGGGAGGACGTAATATGTCGTCCGACAACTTGTGGGAAGTTCTCTCTCGAAATTTCAATACGAAACCCGTCCGTGGTGGACAACGCCTCTATTATTATAACGTCTACCACTGGGGTTTGCTGAGTATGTCTACAACGTTGTCGTGTCTACAAGATGATCCCGCTACGAAACGCGCCGCTCTTCGTTGGATGTTCTCTATTTCTTTATCCACTCTCACCTGGTAAGGATCCCAGACTGATGAACAATAGTCAAAAACCGATCGAACGAACGCCTTATAGGCCACTTCCTTTGTGGATCAGCTATATTTCCTTAACATTCTTCCTATGATTCTCAGCCTGGCATCCACTTTTCCTGCTATTTGTTTGATGTGGTTTTTCCACTTAGATGGCTCTGGATAGTCACTCCTATATATTTTACGGTAGGTACTGGTCCCAGAAATTTGTCATCAATGGTGTAGTCGTACAGTAATCGTTTTCTTTGTCTTCTGGCGTTGCTACTTTTTCGTAGACAACCGCATCATCTGCGACCAGTCTTAAAGAGCTTCCGACGCTTTCTGCTAGACTATTTATATACTTTGTAAACAATAATGGCCCTTTCACACTCCGGAAATTACCATCACATCCGTTGACTTCCTTGCGGTAGGAACAACGTTTTAGCTCTATCCGCAAGGAAGCCTTGAATCCAGTCGCAATTGTGGCTCGGTACTCGATAAGATCGTATTTTTTCACTAACAGGCAATGTGGGAAGCCTTTCTGAAGTCAATGACCACCGCATCAATTTGAGCGCCGACGTCTATAGCTCTATGTATCTTACGGGTGGGATTGAGTGACTATTATTATTATAATCGAAGTCTGAAAGACTGCCTGAGATCTAATCTGGATATTGGCTAGAAAAAGTTCATCATCGTTTAAAGCGTCCTAACTGTATGCAGGAGAGACATAGATTCAGATCACAGTAGGGTTCATGGCAGTTGTTTTGGCAGTGAGTATCCAAACATTACAGAGATCCCAACACAGTTTCGTTGATCAGGAGAAGAGCGCATTTGAAGAAAAACTAAAAAAAATATTGAAATAAATTCTACTTACAGCATACGCCCACACGGCACACGGATGTCTCCTTGCGCGTTAACATCTGATTTCTTTTTGGTTAAACTACTTAGATGAATCGTGAGCCACTCTTTCAACGCATGTTATAGTGATTAACCGATCGGAGCAAAATGGGAGCCATTACCTACTCTCTACCACATATTAAAAGGTGACTTCAGGAGTATAAATGCAGACACAGATGCAGATGCGCCATTGCAGTAAACACTGGATACCTGAGACAGCTCGTTGAACGAATTCATACATAATGAATGACGTCATTTAGAGGGCACAACATTATAATTGACAATCTAGATTACAGATTCTAAAAACTGAAATTCAATCGTTAAATTTCTTATTATTTAATAGAGGAATTCTTGTTAACTGTCATAGCATTTTCTAGTTTCTTGTTGCTTCTCAGTACTCCTTTTAGCTGTTCTGTTCTTCCATATAAGTAATTATTGTGTCATACATATTGCTAGAAACTCAACGGTATCTGCTCCCTTCAGTTCTCTTCCAGTTTTCGTGTGCCTTATAAATGTGAAGAGTGTACTAAGAAAGACGGAGAATATTTTGAAACTCAATTATGAGGACTGGTGGGCAAGGGTGAACAGATAGATTGCGTTATCCAAAAGAAGCAGTTCTCATTCTGTCTCAATTTTAGTGGTTTTATTGTATCACGTAATAGAGATTCAGAAAGTGCAGAACCGGTGGCGGTCTAATATCACGATGAGATTCAAGAAGAACAGGCTCGAAACAATAGCAGTAGTAAACAAAGTTTCTCTGGGCGTACGATGAAAGCTATCTGGACAGCGACTGGACGCAAGCTGTCATCCGGAAGTTTTATTACGGAAGTCAACCACGAACAATACGTTGCTTCGCTTTAACACCCTCCCGTAAAATCCCTCTGCGGCGAGCTCGTATTTCAGACGTAGCTGCTGCACAATCAGTGTCACACACGAGTTCTCGTCTAGCTGAGAGGCGCAATGGTAACACCGCCCGTACGTTTACCATTCCAAGTGCACAGCAAAGCTAGTCGCCGGTTTATGGGCCTGCAGTTAAGACCAGTTACGAGCGTATACTAGTTTTCTTTTAGAGCAGGAAACAGCGAGACAAAATCGCAAAAAGCGTGCGTCTAATTTGCACACATCCTCTTTCTTAGCGCTAGTTATCGACTCTGAGTTCAAAATTGGTTCAAATGGCTCTGAGCACTATGGGACTTAACATCTGTGGTCATCAGTCCCCTAGAACTTAGAACTACATAAACCTAACTAACCTAAGGACATCACACACATCCATGCCCGAGGCAGGATTCGAAGCTGCGACCGTAGCAGTCGCGCGGTTCTGGACTGAGCGCCTAGAACCGCGAGACCACCGAGGCTGGCTATCGACTCTGAGGTATCCGGTTCGAATCACAGTGATAGAAGAAACCTACGTCACCAGTATTTGTACTGGACAGGAAGCAATAGAGACTGTTCTTCTCCTACACTTAGGTACTAGGCCCGTTCCATGTCGTCTTAGGGCTTCCAACATCTCTTCTTCCTGCCAGTTTATAAGCCAAGACTAGTTTCCGAAGTCGTTTATTGTCCATTCTTTGTAGGTGTTCGCGCTAAATGCTGCGCTATTCGGTTATTCTGCTTGCAGCCCAGTCTACTCATAGTTCTTGTTGCAGTTTCGTTTTTATGTGATCTGTTAGTGTATCCTTTTGTTCTTCTTAGAAATTTCATTTCTTTGCTTCTATTTTACCTAATGATCTTTTTGTAGGTAGCCAGCATTCACTACCACGAAGAACTGCTAGAAGAGCGAAAGTTTTTTCTAAAAAAGTTTTTGAATTAATAAATGGTGCCACATATACCTCCAATCTAGCTAATTTTTCGTATACATCATTATTATTGTCTAGGCCGATTCAGCGGTAGCTGGGATTGGGCACACTCTTCGTCGTAGTCCTTTGATTACTAAAATTCCTTCTGTTCTTATTACAAATGTGTTTGTTATATTCTGTTGCTCCTGGTATAGGCTTTTTGTGGCCATTACAAATTTTAGCCGGCTTGAGTGGCAGTGCGGTTCTAGGCGCTACAGTCTGGAACCGCACTGCTGGTACGGTCGCAGGTTCGAATCCTGCCTCGGGCATGGGTGTGTGTGATGTCCTAAGGTTAGTTAGGTTTAAGTAGTTCTAAGTTCTAGGGGACTGATGACCTCAGCAGTTACGTCCCATAGTGCTCAGAGCCATTTGAACCATTTTGAACCATTACAAATTTTTAGGGATGTCCATTTCCTTCCATTATAGTCCAAATTTTGATTCTGTTCACGTTATCAAATTCTTTAATGAAATATACAGATGATATATTTGTTTGTAGCTTGTGTTGTCGCCTTTTCTCTGTTAACTTCCAAACATTTACACAGTGCCTCTTGTACCGATGTCATATTGCATTGTTTACTGCACTTCGTCCTTTGAATGGGGGAAAGACCGTACACAACGAGGATCAGGGGAAGTCAGCTGCCCCCTCCCTCCCCTCCCCCCGCCCCATAATTCTCCCTCCAGCTTATCACCACAAATTAAACTCAACTCCAGCCCCTTCCAATTCAGTTTTAGTTTGAGGAAAGCCAGAAAGTGCAGAGGACACTTATTAGGAGCTAGTGCACTCAAAGCCAATAGTCGTCAACTCTATCGTACCGTCCGCTACTGTTTTCCTTGTGTATAAAATGTCAGAGTGCTCTGGATTCTGAAGTAACCAGTAGAGTTTTATCTTCAGTTAGTGATGATAATCTTCACGTTGCTAGCCAATGTGTAAAACTTCTTATGATAGGAATTTATTCATTTGTATTAAAAGGTCGGCTGTCTGCTCGAAAGAAAATGGTGTTAGACCATGGTTACTATCCTGAGCCGTGAAAGATCTACAAATATCTTCTTTTCGAAAAACTAACACATCTCCTATTGAAAACATTTGGCACACATCAACTAGTCTTACGTCACTTTTCAGTGAGGTCCTGGAATGTGTCCTCTTTAAACGGAGCTACGAACACCTTGAACAATAACTCTTTCTTCCGATGATGCAGTCCGACACCTAAACAAGATGATAAGCTCTTCAGAACCCTTAGTGAGTTTAATGTTATGGGTCCATGCCGTGGTTCCATGAACATTACCGTGCCTAATGTTTTGCTTCGTAATCCTGCAGATGTCATCAGAGGCTATAGAGATTTTGATAAAATCATGGTATCGGATAAACGATTTTGATGGTTTCCCGGTTCCACTTAATGATTTGCTACTGCTGATCAATCCGAATTTCCCAGATGACAATTATTCTTGTGTTATACACGATGTCCGGAAACTGTCTGAAAATCCTGTAAGGGTGTACCAACGTAAGTTGTGCTAAGAAATAATAGTTGAAGAAAAAATTCGAAATGTCAACCTGTTTCTTAATTAATTGGCATTTAAGTTAGCCACTCAGGTTATTGCGCACACAGATTCAAGTGTCAGTTGTTCTCGTAGCACCCATGACAGCGGACGAGACTGCTCAACCTCTGACTCGGGTTCGGTCCCTGTTAGCGCCCCATGTCAAATTTTCGTATCGCCCTGTTGTTCGGTTTAAGGATACCAAACGGATAATACGTTAAGCGACACCGTCTTTGGCAAGAAGCTTAAATCTGCCCATACAACAGCCTCATTGGCTAAAATCAATATTAATTAAATCGGAAACGGCGTGACGTATCCTATTTTTTTCCCCAACAGTTTTTTCCCAGCACAACCTACGGTGCAACAGCTTTTCAGACTGTTGATGACCACCCTGTATAAGCCCAATGTTAATGATTCTTTTAGTAGTTCCTACGTATACTTTATCATATATGCAAGTGATCGTATATACTCCTGCTGCGGCAAGCTATCTTATATTAAAACTTTGTGAACAATCTTTTACAGCGATGAAGTAAATCCGAAAAATCTTTAAATTCCGCAGCCTAGATTGTAAAAGACAAAAGGCATATGGACGGCGTTGATAAGTTTACCTTGATTGTGCAGAACTATCGAATCAGAATTCGGAGAAACAAATAATAGATAATTTTTTCTGCTGAATCACGCTGTGGATTCACAGTGCGACAAGACATTGTCTGTTTTGCTATTTGGTGCAGAGTTACAAAAAACTGTGGCATTACTCATCTGTATTTGTAGATACACTGTAGGCGTTCGGCAACCAAGTTTGTGATGACATCATCACTGAAATAATACACTATTACCAGTTTTTCCTCCCTCAACTTCACCCACTCGTTCTGCACAGGCCAGTTTCCGTATGTATGTAATGGAGGGACACACAAAAAACTGGTGGGAAAGTACAAATTTGCTCAGCTGTGCTAGTGGGATTCCGCCTACTCCTATGATGTCACTGTGGAAGTATGGCTGCTTTCCCAAGTATAAACTTGTATGAAATTCAAAAATCCAAATAGCACATTGTCCTGTGGAAGTACGTCTCTTGTGCTAAATATAAAATCCAAGGTAGCAGTCCTAGATGACCAACCTATGGTATAGGCTCAGTCTCTATGAGATTAGAATCGAAGATGCTAGAACAAATGGATATAACCAATCAGCTGACTTACTTAACGGGTTTTTTCAAAACTGTTACTCACTCAGCGTTTATGCCGTACAGATAGTAATCACTATGGACATGTCTGTTATCCTACTTCCAGTGATGTGTTTTCCCCAAGCTATTATTCACTCAGAGCACTTAGCAATTGTGGGATTCAAGATGGCCCCTAAATTTTCTCCCCTGATATAAAAAGTCTTGCTTCTTCTAAGTCAAAGCTTAATAATTCCTCTATGACATCACGATTTAAACAGCTGTCATCCAATGTTTGGATCAGACCTCTCCCAAGTTCGCTTATGCTACCCTGAAACGACTGTTGGGCAAAGATAAACAGTTGCCCTATTGCTACGACGTTACAGCTTAACAATTTCCCCCACCCTTATAATGTCACAATTTTAAATAATTTAATCCACCTCAGTTACTTTCAATTCAAAACTGAAGAGCTAACTTCTCCTAAGATTTAAATGTCCCAGAAAAATTCTGGAATTTAACAGCTATCTAGATGACAAATTCTTCGAGCTCATCTCTGTGAGAGACAGTATCAAGATGGCAAAACAAATTCTACTCCGAGCGGATGACTACAATGTACTTTCTTCCACACAACAACATCGTCACTGTACAGTCTTGTAGTGCTGTTACATCGTCTATCTACATACAGGAAAAACATTTCGCATCACCTCGCTTCCGAAAATTCCGCAACGTGAACAGAAAAATGGAGTAGAGATCAACATAAACATCATTTCCGCCCTTTTTATTGCTCTTAAAAGCCACACAATCCATGGTGTACCACCACACCGCGAAATCTTAAGAGATGGTCGTCCAGATTGCTGTACACACCGGTACCTCTAACACCCAGTAGCCCATCTTATTGCATTGATGCCCGTATTCTTCATGGCATACTATCCACAAGTTCATCGAGGCACTGTTTGTACAGATTGTCCCAGTCCTCAACGGCGATTCGGCGTAGATTCCTCATAGTGGTTGGTGGGACACGTCGTACATAAATAGCCCTTTTCAATCTATCCCAGGCATGTTAGATAGGGTTCACGTATGGAGGACATACTGGGCACTGAAGTCGATCGATGTTGTTTTCCTGAAGGTAACCATTCACAACATCTGCACGACAGGGGCCCGCATCTCCAGGTCGTGCGGTAGCGTTCTCGCTTCCCACGCCCAGATTACCGGGATCGATTCCCGGCGGGGTCAGGGATTTTCTCTGCTGGCTGGGTGTTGTGTGCTGTCCTTAGGTTAGTTAGGTTTAAGTAGTTCTAAGTTCTAGGGGACTGATGACCATACAAGTTAAGTCCCATAGTGCTCAGAGCCATTTGAACCATTTTTTTGCACGACAGGGGCGCGAATTGTAGTGCATAAAGACGAATGCCTCGCCAATATTCTGTGGATGTTGTTTCACTATCGGTCGGGGAAAAGCTTTCACGTATCGTACAGCCGTTACTGCGCCATCAATTGCTGTCAGCAATTTTGTTTATAAAAAATAGTTTGTCGACTGTGTATGTAATGTATCGATTTACTGTAATGTACTGATTTACTGAGGCACAATTTTCCAACGCACGAGTTATCTGTCATTTGTGTAATATATTGATTGCAAAGACATTAACTTCTATAGGTACACTTGTAAAACGAGGACATATGAAAGGATACATTGTTTAAAAAGCGTTGCTGAGTAAAACAGTGTGTGATAGTCAGAACAGTAGTAATGAGGAGAGCAACTCATAGTCGAGTCTTGGGCGAGATTTGAGAGTGATTAGTTGGCTTAGCCGATGAGTTCTGGGTCAGAGCAAGTTTTTCCATTTTCAAGATAAGAAATTTTGAGAAGTGGAGAATAGTTAAGAATTCAATATTATTGGAGGAAACACTTTTAGAATTCCATTTTGGTGCAGAAAAAATTGTTGTTGTTGTTGTTGTCTTCAGTCCAGAGACTGGTTTCATGCAGCTCTCCATGCTACTCTATCCTGTGCAAGCTTCATCTCCCAGTACCTATTGCAACCTACATCCTTCTGAATCAGCTTAGTGTATTCATCTCTTGGTCTCCCTCTACGATTTTTTCCCTCCACGCTGCCCTCCAATGCTAAATTTGTGATCACTTGATGCCTCAAAACATGTCCTACCAACTGATCCCTTCTTCTAGTCAAGTTGTGCCACAAACTTCTCTTCTCCCCAATCCTATTCAATACCTCCTCATTAGTTACGTGATCTATCCACCTTATCTTCAGCATTCTTCTGTAGCATCACATTTCGAAAGTTTCTATTCTCTTCTTGTCCAAACTAGTTATTGTCCATGGTTCAATTCCATACATGGCTACACTCCAAACACATACTTTCAGAAACGACTTCCTGATACATAAATCTATATTCGATATTAACAAATTTCTCTTCTTCAGAAACGCTTTCCTTGCCATTGCCAGTCTACATTTTATATCGTCTCTACTTCGACCATCATCAGTTATTTTACTTCCTAAATAGCAAAACTCCTTTACTACTTTAAGTGTCTCATTTCCTAATGTAATTCCCTCAGCATCACCCGATTTAATTTGACCACATTCCATTATCCTCGATTTGCTTTTGTTGATGTTAATCTTATATCCTCCTTTCAAGACACTTTCCATTTCGTTCAACTGCTCTTCCAAGTCCTTTGCCGTCTCTGACAGAATTACAATGTCATCGGCGAACCTCAAAGTTTTTACTTCTTCTCCATGAATTTTAATACCTACTCCAAATTTTTCTTTTGTTTCCTTTACTGCTTGCTCAACATACAGATTGAATAACATCGGGGAGAGGCTACAACCCTGTCTCACTCCTTTCCCAACCACTGCTACCCTTTGATGCCCCTCGACTCTTATGACTGCCATCTGGTTTCTGTACAAATTGTAAATAGCCTTCCGCTCCCTGTTTTTACCCCTGCCACCTTTAGAATTTGAAAGAGAGTATTCCAGTCAACGTTGTCAAAAGCTTTCTCTAAGTCTACAAATTCTAGAAACATAGGTTTGCCTTTTCTTAATCTTTCTTCTAAGATAAGTCGTAAGGTCAGTATTGCCTCACGTGTTCCAACATTTTTACGGAATCCAAACTGATCCTCCCCGAGGTCCGCATCTACCAGTTTTTCCATTCGTCTGTAAAGAATTCGCGTTAGTATTTTGCAGCTGTGACTTATTAAACTGATAGTTTGGTAATTTTTACATCTGTCAGCACCTGCTTTCTTTGGGATTGGAATTATATAACCAAAGATTATATAACCAAAATTTGTCACATCCCTTCTTAAGCATTTGACGAGGATGATAAAAAAAATGGTTCTGAGCACTATGGGACTTAACATCTGAGGTCATCAGTCCCCTAGAACTTAGAACTACTTAAACCTATCTAACATAAGGACATCACACACATCCAAGCCCGAGGCAGGATTCGAACCTGTGACCGTAGCGGTAGGGCGGTTCCAGACTGTAGCGCCTAGAAACGCACGGCCACCTCGGCCAGCTGACGATGATGATAGTTTGTTAATTTTCATAGTTCAGTGATTCTGATTGATATATAAAGAAAACGAATTATCAGTCATATTTCCAAGGTGTTAGCAAATTCCATCCATCTCTTTTAATTAAAAGGAGTTTTGATTTAGTAATTTAAAATTAAACCTGATCCCAATTTTACACTTCAATAATGCTTGGAAAATTCAATAATTTTACTAAAAAGAATTTAAATGTTAGATATGCGATATCAAGAAAATTAAAAAAATTCTGATTTCCTGTTATTTTTCATTTACAGTTATCTTCCCCCTTTCGCTAAATGACATACATTTTTTACATTTTGAATGCAATGGCTACTAAGAATATTGCTTAGAAATCAACAGAACGATGAGTTCACAGGGTGTTGTCTTCGTTGCTAAACGGAAAATTATAGCCCGCAAGTGCAGCGCTTTTCTCTTTCAGTGTATTATGTTACAACAACATTATCATTGGCACCTACGCTGATGCAAAACAGAACCAATCGTCTGTTGCAGTACGACATGATCAGGGCCTAATTACAGACTCGTTTGGAAGGAGATTTCATCGTTGCATGTTGTGAAATACACTCCTGGAAATGGAAAAAAGAACACATTGACACCGGTGTGTCAGACCCACCATACTTGCTCCGGACACTGCGAGAGGGCTGTATAAGCAGTGATCACACGCACGGCACAGCGGACACACCAGGAACCGCGGTGTTGGCCGTCAAATGGCGCTAGCTGCGCAGCATTTGTGCACCACCGCCGTCAGTGTCAACCAGTTTGCCGTGGCATACGGAGCTCCATCGCAGTCTTTAACACTGGTAGCATGCCGCGACAGCGTGGACGTGAACCGTATGTGCAGTTGACGGACTTTGAGCGAGGGCGTATAGTGGGCATGCGGGAGGCTGGGTGGACGTACCGCCGAATTGCTCAACACGTGGGGCGTGAGGTCTCCACAGTACATCGATGTTGTCGCCAGTGGTCGGCGGAAGGTGCACGTGCCTGTTGACCTCGGACCGAACCGCAGCGACGCACGGATGCACGCCAAGACTGTAGGATCCTACGCAGTGCCGTAGGGGACCGCACCGCCACTTCCCAGCAAATTAGGGACACTGTTGCTCCTGGGGTATCGGCGAGGACCATTCGCAACCGTCTCCATGAAGCTGGGCTACGGTCCCGCACACCGTTAGGCCGTCTTCCGCTCACGCCCCAACATCGTGCAGCCCGCCTCCAGTGGTGTCGCGACAGGCGTGAATGGAGGGACGAATGGAGACGTGTCGTCTTCAGCGAAGAGAGTCGCTTCTGCCTTGGTGCCAATGATGGTCGTATGCGTGTTTGGCGCCGTGCAGGTGAGCGCCACAATCAGGACTGCATACGACCGATGCACACAGGGCCAACACCCGGCATCATGGTGTGGGGAGCGATCTCCTACACTGGCCGTACACCTCTGGTGATCGTCGAGGGGACACTGAATAGTGCACGGTACAGCCAAACCGTCATCGAACCCATCGTTCTACCATTCCTAGACCGGCAAGGGAACTTGCTGTTCCAACAGGACAATGCACGTCCGCATGTATCCCGTGCCACCCAACGTGCCCTAGAAGGTGTAAGTCAACTACCCTGGCCAGCAAGATCTCCGGATCTGTCCCCCATTGAGCATGTTTGGGACTGGATGAAGCGTCGTCTCACGCGGTCTGCACGTCCAGCACGAACGCTGGTCCAACTGAGGCGCCAGGTGGAAATGACATGGCAAGCCGTTCCACAGGACTACATCCAGCATCTCTACGATCGTCTCCATGGGAGAATAGCAGGCTGCATTGCTGCGAAAGGTGGATATACACTGTACTAGTGCCGACAATGTACATGCTCTGTTGCCTGTGTCTATGTGCCTGTGGTTCTGTCAGTGTGATCATGTGATATATCTGACCCCAGGAATGTGTCAATAAAGTTTCCCCTTCCTGGGACAATGAATTCACGGTGTTCTTATTTCAATTTCCAGGAGTGTAATTCAGACGTGAAAACATCTCGGCACATAATGTGTAGCCATTCTGAGACATTTCCACGAGAGTATTTGTTTCTTTTGATGCTGTCGGTGTTGAGAGTTCCTTTCATTACAAATTTCCTCTTTGAATAATTTTCTCTTTATTAGATACTCTCCATATTGTTTCAGCAAATAAATATTTCCGCGTTAGATTCTTTCACTTGTCGATCTTTCTGTCCAGAATAGAATTTTCTGACAAGTTTAGGTTGTACTGTCAGATTTACGGTCCTGTTCTGTGACAGTGCTGACACTATCTACTAATGGTAAATTTATTCCTTTTGAATTTATAGTATTCCAAGCACTTTTACACTGCATAATGTTTTGTGTGTGTTAAATTCATTTAAGGATAGTGATTTATAAAACTTCAAGATAATGGGAATTTCTGTTTGTGAAGAGGCCGGCCGCGGTGGTCTCGCGGTTCTAGGCGCGCAGTCCGGAACCGTGCGACTGCTACGGTCGCAGGTTCGAATCCTGCCTCGGGCATGGATGTGTGTGATGTCCTTAGGTTAGTTAGGTTTAAGTAGTTCTAAGTTCTAGGGGACTAATAACCACAGCAGTTGAGTCCCATAGTGCTCAGAGCCATTTGAACCATTTGTTTGTGAAGAATTGAATTTCAACTATCACATCAAGATGAACTAGGAATAATAACGTTAGCAGTTCACGCGAAAGAAGCCCCACTAAATTAGACAAGATCCCCAAAAAAGAGAAGTTTCGGAAGAGCTTGACAGGCTAAGAAAATATAACAATGGCCAGAACAAGTAATCAGGTTAGCAATTCTGCAGATCAGAAAACGTTCTTGTAGGAAGTGACTGGTTACAAATTCGAAAGTTAGAAAATGTAGACTCTTGTGCTGTGTCTAATACACTAGGGCAGTCTACTACAGCTCTGCCATTTGTTAGTAATAATGCTGAACATTGTATTAAAAAATTTGCAAACCACACATTTTCAGACAAACCCTCTCATTTTGACTACCTACCCACCAATAGAGAATCAAAATTTATTTCACAGATAAAAACCTCAGCAATCTGGGCGTGGCAGCCAGAGACAGTGGTCATACATGTGTGAACTGCGTTTACGTGAATGTGTGTGTGTGCGTGTGTGTGTGTGTGTGTGTGTGTGTGTGTGGGTGGGTGGGTGGGTGGGTGGGTGTGTGGGTGTTGTGCATTTTCTGTTTCAGAAGAAGGCCTTCTGGCAGAAAGCTCAGTAGCTTTTTGTTGTGCCTATCTGAGACTCAACGTCTCGTCTCTTTGGTGAGTAACAATCTACTCTCTTCTACAGTCAAAAACCATGTCTCTACTACAGTCAAAAACCATGTTTCTAAGACAGCAAGAAACTTTAAAACACTGGAGGAAAAGATAGGAAGCAAGATAAAGATAACAAAAGATTTGGGGAAGAAATAAAGGAAAATTTTAAATGACAGGAAGAAAATTCCAAGTGTGACTGTCAGTTACACTGATACAGAACAGAACCGAGCATTCGTATCAGTTGAGAAATTATCAGGACCTGCTTACAGAACTCATTTGGAAGGAGATTTCATTGTTGCATTCAGAGAAATAAATTAGATGTGAACACTTTCTTGACACTTAGTGAATAACCACTGTGAGTGAGCATTTCTGCGACAAGGTTATATGCATCTAATAATGTCAATGTTCACATTCCGTACATCTGAAATTTTTAAATTCATAATTTTAGGTTTGTTAGATACTTTCCAGAATTTCCCCTTACTAAATATTTTTTTATTTAGTACTTTCAGCCGATTTGGTCGTGATATTTAATTAGCACAAAGGAATATGACAAACAAGAGTATTAGTGACAGTCGATAACTAGTGCGGTATAGGGCACTATCCCGTCGGCCGCACTTTCAAACATACGCACCGCCAGCTACGCCGCCACGTTTCTCACAGCCACCAAGGCGACACTAGGGCGCCGCAACGAATGACCACACCGCTGCCAATGAGATGCAAGCATCCCCAACTCAGAGCTCCAAAGGCGCGAGTACTTAAGTTCTGACACTCACGCCCTGTGTGTTTGCCAGTTGAATAACATTTATAGGCTTTTATAGTGGAACAACGCTCGTGACCTATAGAATAGTTTTTGTACTGAAGACTGACAGATTTATAAATTTGCGATATCTGTATGTCATTCATCATTTAAAGGTACAGTTAGTAAACGACGCTGCAACAACAGCAACAACATTATCTATCATTTTTACTATTTGATTTTAGATGTAGAATAAAGTAACATCTGAATTCTCTGTTCACGAATAGCATCTGTTCCTTGCTTATGTATCCACTAAATAACCGCACAGCGTGCAAGTAAGTTATAAAACTGACTAATGCAACGTTATTCTTCTTTTTGCTCTTGATTCGGATTAGGATGGCTTGTAAGGGTGAGAGAAGTTGAAAGCATTCTGAGTGATGGAAAAATTCCGCACATGGCCAGGGACAGTAGGTTCTGGTGCCACCCGCACAGAGGGCCTGCTGAGGGAAAGGTGAAACTCAATAGCCCACCGGTCATTGGCCATACTTTTGTACAGCTGTGCTGTGACGTGCAGCTTCGTTATGAATGAACACTGACGGGATCTCCTAGCCACAACATTTCACAACCTGAGAGTAGAGCGAGAAAATTTTCGTTTTCGCAGAAGGCACTATTGTGACCAAAAGTAGAAACTGGGGGAGACGACAAAGACTGCCTCGTTAGTCACAGAGAAAGACATAAAGGAGAGAAAGGGGAAGCTACATTTCCTTTAGAACATGGTAGGACGACGTTATTTATTAATCAGCTAGAGGAAGGGGCAAGTGTTTTCTACGTAGCATTTCTATCGGTAGATGCTTGGAAGAACAGGACTCCATCAATTTCAGTTTAGTAAGAGACGCAAAACAGGACTGTGCGAGGTGTCCTTTTAATTGCCACTTGATCAGAAATATCTTGATCTTCGAGAGACGCTGCCGGCAGAATCGCACGTTGAGAGCCGACGTCGAGCATGAGTGGAAATATTGGCGACTTAGAAAAACTTGGAGCTGATCTGCTTTTAGCCGAAGACGAGGGTCGACGGTTCCAGCAAAGACCAATACTGCAACTCCTTCAGCCTCCATCTGCAGAGCTACGATGAGATCGAGCACCATCAGCGAGTCGATATGTGGGGACATTAAACTAATTTTATAATACTCTACTGCCCATTAAAGTTGCTACACCAAGAAGAAATGCAGATGATAAAAGGGATATTGGACAAATATATTATACTAGAACTGACATGTGATTACATTTTCACGCAATTTGGGTGCATAGATCCTGAGAAATCATTACCCAGAACAACCATCTCTAGCCGTAATAACGGCCTTGATACCTCTGGGAATTGAGTCAAACAGAGCTTGGATGGCGTGTACAGGTACAGCTGCCCACGCAGCTTCAACACGATACACAGTTCATCAAGAGTAGTGACTGGCGTATTGTGACGAGCCACTTGCTGGACCACCATTGACCAGACGTTTTCAATTAGTGAGTGATCTGGAGAACGTGCTGGCCAGGGCAGCAGTAGAACATTTCCTGTATCCACAAAGGCCCGCACAGGAACTGCAACATGCAGTCGTGCATTATCCTGCTGAAATGTAGCGTTTCGCAGGGATCGAAAGAAGGGTAGAGAGACTGATCGTAACACATCTGAAATGAAACGTCCACTGTTTAAGGTGCCGTCAATGCGAACTGGAGATGATCGAAACGTGTAACCAATAGCACCTCATACCATCAAGGGGGGTGAAACGCCAGTATGGCGATGACGAATACACGCTTCCAATGTGCGCCAAACACGACTGCGACCATCTTGATCCTGTAAACAGAACCTGGAATCATCCGAAAAAACTGACGTTTTGCCATTAGTGTACCCAAATTCGTCGTTGAGTACACCATCGCAGGCGCTACTGCCTGTGATGCAGCGTCAAGGGTAACCGCAGCCATGGTCTCCGAGCTGATAGTCCATGCTGCTGCAAACGTCGTCGAGCTGTTCGTGCAGATGGTTGTTGTCTTGCAAACGTCCCCATCTGTTGACTCGTGGATCAAGACGGGACTGCCCGATCCGTTACAGCCATGCGGATAAGATGCCTGTCATCTCGACTGCTAGTGATACGAGGCCGTTGGAATCCAGCACTGCGTTCCGTATTACCCTCCTGAACCCACCGATTCCATATTCTGCTTACAGTCATTGGATCTCGACCAACGCGAGCAGCAATGTCGCGATACGATAAACCACAATGGCGATAGGCTACAATCCTACCTTCATCAAAGTAGGGAACGTGATGATACTCATTTCTCCTCCTTACACGAGGCATCACAACAACCTTTCATCAGGCAACGCCGGTCAACTGTTGTTTGTGTCGCGAAATCGGTTGGAAACTTCTCTCATGTCAGCATGTTGTAGGTGTCGCCACCGGCGCCAACTTTGTCTGAATGCTCTGAAAGCAGTTCATTTGCATATCACAGCATCTACTCCCTGTCGGTTAAATTTCGCGTCAGTAGGACGTCATCGTCGTGGTGTAGTAATTTTAATGGCCAGTAGTGTAACTCGGTTACCTCAAGATTCACTCATAAGACTTGATTTAACGACAATGAACAGTGTACTTTTAACTCCAGCTACAGGTGTGATGTATTCCCCTCTGCAGTTCTGTCTTCTTTCAATTAACATCGTGACTATCACTGAGCACTTCACAATTACAATTATTCCACTTGCGCAATTATCAGCATCTTTCACCCTGATCACTATGTAAGAAAGTTCAAGACATAATTATTTTAATGTTGCCACTGTTTATCATTTGTTTTATCAATAACTTTATTGGAATAAATCAAAGTAGATGTGATCCATGTATCACATAGCAGCCATAATTTTGTCGAGTTGTTATTTTGAAGTACTACCTGATATTAATGCGACACCTTTCAGGCTGACCTTGCAGTTCAGAAACAAGTCGCCTAGCAGCATACATAGCAACATGCCACTAGACGATGATGAAATTGATAAAAGACCTACCAATCTCGCAGGAAGCGGCTACCAACAATGGGCATAGAACTGGTTAGGTGGAGAATTAAAATAGAGAGTGAACACACAATAGCTCAGGATACATGAGAAAGAGAAAATAACAAGTGCAAAGAGACAAAGTTCATCAAACTAACATACTTAGATGCAGGCGCAGACAAAGCCGCGTAGGTGTACAAAAAAAGTAATGTAGGTATCAGTTTTCATACAGACAATATATTAGGAAAAAGGATCCGACGCAACAGTGGTTTGCAAGATGTGGGATCTACAGAAGAGACTTTGGCACATGCACGAATGTTATGTCGAACAAAGTGGGCCTGTGTCCAGTGACAGAGTTAACGAACATACAAGGGAGACAGAGAGTAATACCTCTACCTGCATCAAACATTTAAGCGAGAACAAATACATAAACAATAACAAAGATTCATTGAACCCAGTGTCTGAAAGTAGAATAATGAACGTACTCCTACAAACAGAGACTTGCAACTACCCCCAAAAAATCGTACCGATGGGTCAAATTTAAGAAACATAAGACTTTCAGGTAACTTTAAATCTACTTTTCGCACTAACTACAGAAAATAACAGAGCGCAACGCTTAATGAACTAACAATTTGTTCAGAAACGTGTTTTCCAGTTTTATAACATGTGTGGTGTATACGATGCTTTTAATGTGGTAACGAGGGAAATATGTAGACTTGTACACGTTTTTATTTTATTTTGAGAGTGTCTTTTATGTTGTATAACTTCATTTAACACTTACGCAACTACTTTTACATTGTGTAACTCGCTTAGACCTTTGTCGCTACCATCCTGATCGCCATGGGTTTGTTTAATTGTGTGAGTATATTTGCATACATAGAAAACAAAACAATCTTTGATCGCAAATTGCTTTTATTCAGCTCAAAAATCAGTTTCGATGATAATGACCATCGTCAGTTTGAAATGTCTACTTAAAGTTATTAAAGAAATACAATAAAATTGATAGCTATTGTTGAAATCGTCACTTAATATGAAACAATGATAAATTTGTCATGAACACCCACGGCCATTGGTGTAGGCCCATCGTCAGCTCGCTAACTGAATAAAACAAATTTGCGATCAACGACTGGATGGATTTGCACACACATTCATCGCTATTACATTCAATGTGACCATGGCTCTCTCGTCACAGTAACAAACGTTTCTTGCATATTTATCTAAAAAATCACGTATTAGAGGCTGGTGAAAGACATTTCCAGTTTTTAGTGGGAAGTTGGCGTCATACATTTTTATCTCAGTTTTTTGTACTGCGCTTTGGTTGGTTTGTTGGATCGGTTCATGTGCCCTCCTTTTTGTCCCTTCTGTTGCTGTGTATACGCATGTAAAGTGATTCGCAAAATTACTACTGCAGTATTTGTTGAGCACCCTAGCCACTGTAAGTCCTTTAGGACAGGTAACATAAGTACTTTCGCGCTATTGCGTTATAAATCCTTCTTTTCCTGTCCCTTTATGCCGTACTATTGCATCGTTACACAGAACGCTGTATTCTGTCAACAAATGTAAAATGATATTCTGGTACTATGACTGCAACTGTTCTCGCTAGAATGTTATATATCTGATGAGAGGAAAGGAAATACACTCTGTGAATGTACCTTCACGCCAAGTGCCTCAGTTCACAAGTAAATAATGTTCAATAACATCGGTTATAGGGCTTTGTGTAAAGCATGTAAACATTTTAATAGTTTATGTTATCGTCATCACCAGAATCTGGGACAGTTCCCAGCCTCTGGCCGAGTCTGTATGGAACATAGGCCTCTCCATCCTCTTTCGTCTTGCCACCATCTTTCCGTCTTCACCTTCGTCCAGTCTTCTTTTTTCTTCTGGACGCATTCCTCTGCTCCTTTCAGCCATCTGTCTCTCAGTCTTCCTCTTGGCCTCTTTCCTTCCAGTTTCATCTCGTGTATCCTCCTGGTTAACCTCTTCTCCTGCAGTTTCTTAACGTGTCCATACCACTTTAACCTTGATTTTTGTGTCTTCTCCTGTAATGGTTCCACCTTCATTAACTCTCTGATCCACTCATATCTTAACCTGTCTATCTTTGTCACACCACTACTGTTATCAGGAATTTCATCTCGCTAGCTTGTGTTTTGCTTTTCTCTCTTCCTTTCATAACCAAGGTTTCTGATGGATATGTCAGGATCGGGACATAGTATGTCTGGTAAACAACCTTTTTACTGATTTGGGGTACATCCTTGCTCCATATCAGGCTTCTGACACTCGTCCGAAATTCTTTCGCTTTTTTCCTTCGCTCCTTTATTTATCTGTTGTCTGTTCCATCTTCCTGTATCAGGCTACCAAGGTACTTGAAACTATCCACTCTCCTGAATTGTTCCCCACCAACTGTTATTCTAGTCGTTCCTCGCTCCTTCTTTCTTGTTGTGATAATCATCTCATTCTTACTTAATCTAAATTTCGTCCTTATATTCTTGTACTGTTCGTTCACATACGACCAACTGCTCTTGTACCACCTCCTCCTTATTCCCCCAAATCATCAGATCATCTGCAAACGCCAAAGCTTTCATATTTATTTCACCAATTAATTGCACTATTGTACTCTGGTACATTTACCTCATCCTCCAAATAATCTGTTTTACTACTCCTCTGTTCTCTTGGGCTTTCCACATTGTTCTTCTACGTACATTGCCACGCAATTCTTCAATGTTCAAAAAGGTCATTAGTAGATCTATTCCACATTCAAAGTGCTGTTCCTGCCGTTGTCTTACAGGAAAAATTAGATCCACCGTAGACCTTCCTTTTATAAAGCCATGTTGCTCTTCTCTCGCCCGAGTTCGTGCTTCTAAAATTTTCTCAAAAATCTTTAAACAATGACTCATCAGTGTTATCCCCCGATCGTTCTTGAACTCTTTTCTATTTCCCTTCTTAAAGATCTGGACAATAATTCCCTTCTTCCAGTCTTCTGAGATCATCTTCTGTCTCCATACAATGTCCAATACTCGATATAACTACTGTCTCCCCACCTCTCCTGCTTCTCTCACCATCTCTACACTTAGCTCATCCAGATCTGGTGACTCCCTCCCTTCATCGTGCCCAATGCCTCTTCAACTTCCTCCGTTGTAAGGTATTTTCCACTTTCTGATCCTCCTCTTCTTTCTCCTCGGCTTGTTCCTCCTCATCCAGGTCACCATTCGGGTTCAGGAGTTCTTGAAAATACTCCTTCAACGTATTCTTGAGTTCCTCCTTATACTCTACATCTTGTCCAGATTTTTTCACCATTCGAGCATAATCTGTCGTACCATTCTTCCTCTTACTTTTAGTCATCCCATATAACACCTTTTTTTTTAACTTTCACTATCCTCCTTCATCATTCTGGTCCACTGTTCCATCCACTTTCGTCTTTCCCCCGCTACCACTCTTTTTGCTTCTTTCTTTCTTGCCTGATACTCTTCTCTTGTTTCTAAAACAATACCCAAAAGGCTCTATTCTTCTCCTGTACTATATCCATTGTTTTATCATTCCACCAGGGTGTTTCTTTCCATTGGTTTTTGTTGCTTGTCCTCCGACAAATTTCTTCTGCAGCACGTACTAATGTTCCCTTGAATCTACCTCATTTCTCTTCTACCGGTTGTGGTTCATCCTTTGGGATACTTTCCTTTACTACTTGTAGGTACTGTAGCCTGCTTTCTTCCTCCTTCAACCTGTAACACGCCCGGGAGTACAATGGGTGGCGGGAATTCTTAAACTGGTGGCTGTTCCTGTCCACACCACGTACCTGGTAATCCTACGGCGGTCGTACTGCTCTGCTCCACACTGGTGCTGGCTTGCCTCAAATTATCGATCTAAATATGCAAGCGAGTCAAGGGAGACACTCATCACAACACAACACGGTTCTACGTCTGGTATGAACAACTATATTCTGAGATGTTGGAAGAAAATCGTAGGTTGCACTGTTTACATTCTAATTCATAAGTTTTTATCCCAATTAGTGGATGATTAACAGACCACAATATCACTTGCACGAGAGTGCGCGTAACCGTCGCGGCGCGGCTGACTGTAGATTATGCGGAACGCGATGACCGAACGCACGTCCTCACGCTCGCCACAAGACACTGGCACTTGACTGCACTCTTTTATGGTAACTAATTTCTACTGATTCACATCAGTTCATTCTGTGAGACCGAACACGGCGCCGATGATTGATGCTGTGCTACACGCCACGAGAGGATACACAAATACCTTATCGGCGGCACTGCTAATTTTTAATTACATCTTGAAGCACATTCCTCTGAATCACTTCCATATTTCATCATTTTACTGTAATAGAACTTGTAGCAACACTTCAACTTCCGTACTAACAATGCCTTTCACATGAAGAGCTACACACTACACAACACAACAGTTGCGTGTCCCGTGCTCGACTCTGCAAAGATACTCCACAACTAAGCCAGTGATATGACAGTACACTTAAAAACTTTCGTACCCTTATACGTCTTTCTTGGATTTCTGTCCTTTTAATTATCCTTACTCCCTTCAGGTTCATTACCAGCAAACGGTGGTCGCTATCGTAGGCCTCTGATGGTATTACATTAATATCAATGGTATTCCTATTCATCTCACTTTCGTGCAGGAAGTAGTCAACTATCGACTGTCTCTTTAAGTCTTGACTGTGCCAGGTAATCTTGTGGCCCTTTTTCCTGAACTAAGAGTTCCCAACCAGAGTTCCCAAATACCCTTTCGCAGACTTGTCTTTCTCTTCCAACGTGTGAGTTAAAACCTCCGTTTCTATCATATTCTTCTTTCCCACTGTAACCTCTTCGCTCACTTATCGACTTTAATGACAGTGAAAAATTAAAGCACGTGTACCGAATGGAAATTGGGGAAAAGCAATCGTCACCGAAGTTAATCTGTCGGTAAAGAGGGAGAAAAGGGTTATATCTAAATGAAAGGGAGAATGCAAATGAAACTGGTGGAAATTAATTTTGAAAAGGGGTAAAGTTGATAAAGAAAGTAAAAGTGCGGCCTTTACGTTAACAATTAACTAGCGGTAATTACATATTTAAGATTTGGGGAAAATTACGGTCGCCAGTCCTATGGACAATTACTACAGTAACTGAAAAGAAATATAATTAGCACTAGAAGCGTGGCAACTAAACCAGCGATATGACAGTACACTTACATTCCCGCACGAAAATGTTTTCGAATTGTCGAAGAGAATATCTAAATATAGATAATTAGCTACTGCAGGGGGTTAAAGAGATTGTGTGAGTGGAGGGGGGAGTGTATGCTACCCCATCCCACAGTTATATACCATTGCCACATTGTGGACCAGACATGAGTTACACATAAACATAGAAACATAAAGAACAGTTGCAAATATGCAAAATTTTACATAATAAAAGAACCCTACCTACAGTACAACCTGTATAGCAAAACACAGCTATAATAGAGTGGATAAACAAGGAGCAAATACGATAAGACACAAAACTGTTAAGTCCCTGAAATAGAAAAGTTTACAGATACAATAGGTTAGATATGACAGACAGGTGCCTGAAAGAAAGAGGTCAAAATAGATAAATAAATAAAAACGTAGAAAAACACACGTGTTCACTGCTACCCTTGGTAGACAATGTCGCTCGTGACATTATTAGGCAGAAACCGAAGAACCTCCATCAGCACTAGGCTGTCAAAATCCAGGGAAAAGAAAAAAAAATTATTTCACTACTCACAACATTGCATCACAAGGGAGCGTTCTTTGGATTGAAAGGGATGGGGAGCAACTGTAGCGTCGATGCTGCGCCGACCGGCAGATGTGCAGTAGAGTCGTCAGCTCGCCACTCTCGCTTCGCGGTAATCCGTCCATTGGCGTACGTGGAACAGGTTAATGGCGCCACAAGTGTTGCCCTAGCAATGCCTATTCAACTTAGCCCTAGTCTGTTACCACTACAGTAAACATTAGGATGTTCTATATCACATAATAAACACATGGGCTATTAGGAAGAAAAAAACTCTATGGATGTCCACTAAGTTAAATTTAGTTACTAAGTGAATGGTACAAAAAACAATAGCAATCATTAAGCAGGAGTGGTAAGAAACATTTAAATGAAAAACTTTTGGATAGCACAACCTATATACACTAGACACTAGTAATCACTCAAACCATATCACTGTGTGGGCAAGAGGAAATGTAATACATATACTTGGTTAAACAGATAGAAAGTGAAAAAAATGCATATGGCAGTAACACATCCTAGTCAACTCTGACTCGATTGTAATGTACTCGCCGGCCGGAGTGGCCGAGCGGTTCTAAACGATACAGTCTGGAACCGCGTGATCGCTACGGTCGCAGGATCGAATCCTGCCTCGGGCATGGACGTGTGTGATGCCCTTAGGTTAGTTAGGTTTAAGTAGTTCTAAGTTCTAGGGGACTGATGACCTCAGACGTTAAGTCCCATTGTGCTCAGAGCCATTTGAACCATTTTTCGTATGTCCTCATAAAACCTCATAATAATCAGAAATGAATGTCTGTACTTAAGGAGAACAGCAGCTGACATACACTCCTGGAAATTGAAATAAGAACACCGTGAATTCATTATCCCAGGAAGGGGAAACTTTATTGACACATTCCTGGGATCAGATACATCACATGATCACACTGACAGAACCACAGGCACATAGACACAGGCAACAGAGCATGCACAATGTCGACACTAGTACAGTGTATATCCACCTTTTGCAGCAATGCAGGCTGCTATTCTCCCATGGAGACGATCGTAGAGATGCTGGATGTAGTCCTGTGGAACGGCTTGCCATGCCATTTCCACCTGGCGCCTCAGTTGGACCAGCGTTCGTGCTGGACGTGCAGACCGCGTGAGACGACGCTTCATCCAGTCCCAAACATGCTCAATGGGGGACAGATCCGAAGATCTTGCTGGAAAGGGTAGTTGACTTACACCTTCTAGAGCACGTTGGGTGGCACGCGATACATGCGGACGTGCATTGTCCTGTTGGAACAGCAAGTTCCCTTGCCGGTCTAGGAATGGTAGAAAGATGGGTTCGATGGCGGTTTGGATGTACCGTGCACTATTCAGTGTCCCCTCGACGATCACCAGAGGTGTACGGCCAGTGTAGGAGATCGCTCCCCACACCATGATGCCGGGTGTTGGCCCTGTGTGCCTCTGTCGTATGCCGTCCTGATTGTGGCGCTCACTTGCACGGCGCCAACACGCATACGACCATCATTGGCACCAAGGCAGAAGCGACTCTCATCGCTGAAGACGACACGTCTCCATTCGTCCCTCCATTCACACCTGTCGCGACACCACTGGAGGCGGACTGCACGATGTTGGGGCGTGAGCGGAAGACGGCCTAACGGTGTGCGGGACCGTAGCCCAGCTTCATGGAGACGGTTGCGAATGGTCCTCGCCGATAACCCAGGAGCAACAGTGTCCCTAATTTGCTGGGAAGTGGCGGTGCGGTCCCCTACGGCACTGCGTAGGATCCTACGGTCTTGGCGTGCATCCGTGCGTCGCTGCGGTCCGGTCCCAGGTCGACGGGAACGTGCACCTTCCGCCGACCACTGGTGACAACATCGATGTAGTGTGGAGACCTCACGCCCCACGTGTTGAGCAATTCGGCGGTACGTCCACCCGGCCTTCCGCATGCCCACTATACGCCCTCGCTCGAAGTCCGCCAACTGCACATACGGTTCACGTCCACGCTATCGCGGCATGCTACCAGTGTTAAAGACTGCGTTGGAGCTCCGTATGCCACGGCAAACTGGCTGACACTGACGGCGGCGGTGCACAAATGCTGCGCAGCTAGCGCCATTCGACGGCCAACACCGCGGTTCCTGGTGTGTCTGCTGTGCCGTGCGTGTGATCATTGTTTGTACAGCCCTCTCGCAGCGTCCGGAGAAAGTATGGTGGGTCTGACACACCGGTGTCAATGTGTTCTTTTTTCCATTTCCAGGAGTGTATATACAGATTCAGACACTCCACAATGTATCACTCAGTCATTAATCTTGCTCACTGTAGTGTAGTTTAGTGTTTTCCACGTGGTGCTTGCCCTTGTTGCATAAGGTATGCTGTTTATTGCACCCTCAAAATATGTTATATAGCTCTCCACTTGCTATGTTTCCAGTTTCGCACGTGGTCATCCGATGCATGGTCGCCTCTGTGATCACCATGGCCACAGAAACCACCGTAATGTCTCCTGTCATTGTAATAATTCTAATGTCGTCCACTATGTCTATTGTTATGGTTTGAATGGGTATTTGTGTTGGTTTCATTGTTCCCTGGTATTCTTTTATCATATTTCCCTCCTCCTGTTTCTTGTGACTCATACAACGGGTTTAATTGTCCTGAGACTAACTTCATTGCCTCTTTGTCATCTCTATAGATTCATAGCAACGTACCCAGAGTTCCAGTTGGTAGCTTACTTATGGTCAGGGACACTATTGCTTCTGTCGTCACTGGTTCACTAATCACAAGTCTCATAATTATCTTGAAAAAGTTTCTTTAATTTCTGGTCACGTCGTCTATCAAACCTTCTACCTTGGTATAGACCTTTATGTACTTCATTTTGCTTCCGTCGCGACCAAAATCGTTTTAAAAATTCTTTTTCAAATTCAGCAAAAGTTGTACAGTTATGTCCTATTCTCATGCCCCAGGTACCAGCTTCATCTTCCCATCTTACTACAACAAAGCCTACCTTTCTCTGCTCGTCCCATAATTCTGGCAACACGCCCTTACATTGATCTAAGAAATCTTCAGAATGCCACCTCCCATTTGGTTCGAACTTCTTAAAATTCCCTATGCCAAGGAAGATCTCATCATTTCGTATACCAATTAACCTACCTCCTGCAGTGTTTCCATCACGTAATAGTGATTTCTCTTCGCTCTTCACCTGCTGACCGACATTTTCTTTAGTCTTTCCTACCTCACTGTACACCTCTTCTATTCGCCGTGCGCATGCATCCTGGTTTAGCGCAACAGCTGATATCCTGTGTTTACAATGTTTCACTTCCTCATCCAGTTGTTCGAAATGCTCATCGTAAGCCTCAACCTTTTTAGTAATTTCTTCCATCACTTCTTTAACATTCGACTCTACCTGTTCAAAACGTTTAGTATTGCCTGCAACATTCTCCTCAAACCGAACGATAAGTTCATCTATCATCTGATGACTTGACTCAGCCAGTTTCCTTAGAGCCTCATTAGTCTCGTCGATATTTTTACTGAGTCGTTCGTTTATATGCTCTACTAATCTCTTAATATCTTCCTTCTGGTGCCTAATTAATTCCTTTATTTGTTTGTTATCATTCAATAATGTTTTGAGCATGTCAACGATGGACAGGTTAGGCATAAGTTTACACTCATCCCGTCTAGGCGTCTCCATGATTGGTGACGACACTGCATTAGGACTTCCCATCTCTGTTGATATACTACTACCGCCTATACCGGAATCTTTCGACACTTCACTACTACTTGCTTCTGTTTTCGTCTCCACCTGATTACTTTCACCTAAAAAGTCTGCTTTCACCTCCCTATCCACTTCTGTTGCACAAACCTCATTAATTTCCATAATGAACCACCGTAAAGTCACCCAAGCGAGCAATTAACGAATTACAAGAACACTCGTAGCACAGAAGGGATGGCAATAACCACAACCAAACTACAACGCCGTACACATTCAACGCTGTAATTCGTGCTCAGAGGCACATAACATACAAGATCACGTAAAAGAAAGAAAAAAAGAATTAAATATAAGCTAACTTAAATATAGTTCTACAATTGTATTAACTGTTATTAAAATTTATACTACTAAATAAGCAGGGTATGAGAGTGACATTTACTTTACTCTACAATCGGCAAAGTAATTATGGCTCGTAATTTTATGAACAAAAGTATTTCAACTGTTACCATTTGTAAGTACATGATTACAGAACGCAATCTGCACAGCCAGTTAATTACTCTCGTTGCTTCTGTTGCGTGAGGAACGTTGTGATGCACGACTTACTTTGCGTTGACTTCTGGCTACGTAGTCGCGACTGTTTCGTAGCGCCGACTCAGTTGACGCCGTCCGGCTGTCAGCACTGCACTCTCTCTGCAAAGCGTGGTAATATTTGCTGCGTCGCTCCTAGGCGCCGTTCACGATTATGACTGCCAACAGTTTTCAATTTTGCCCATAGGTCCTCCGTAATGGCTGCCAAATAACTGTTCCCTTTCGCACATAGAAGCCGCTAGCGTCGCCAAAAGCGCACCACCGTGGAGTATGTTGACTATACACTGTGTCATAAGTTCTTTGACGTGCACATACCAGAGCTCGCTTGAGGTCACTCAACAATAGAAATTATAGTCACTGTTTATATACAAATAGTTCACGCTCCAAGTTAATTATGTCGCACTTCTTAACCGAAACTGCAGGTCCTGGCACGGTCGCCATGTAACACGCCCAGGGAGTACAATGGGTGGAGGGAATTCTTAAACTGGTGGCTGTTCCTGCTTTTCTAGACTGTGCGCCCTGTCCACTCCACGTACCTGGTAATCACACGGCGGTCGTACTTTTCTACTCCACACTGCTGCTGGCTTGCTTGAAATTATCTATCTAAATATGCAAGCGAGTCAGGGGAGCCACTCATCGTTAAAACACAACACTGTTCTGCGTATGGTATGAACAACTATATTCGGACGAGCGTACGCGTAACCGAAAGCGGCGCGGATGATTGTTGATGATGCGGAAGCCGAATGAGCGCAAGAAAGTTCTCACGCTCGTCACACTTACAGATATCCGGTACCAGTCCTCATTCACACTAGTAATGATACAACACTGTTCGTAAAGTTAATTTTCCAGTTCTCAGTTCTCACTTGTACCAGCGTGCGCGTAACCGTCGCGGCGCGGCTGATTGTTGATAAAGCGGAACGCGATGGTCGAACGCACGTCCTCACGCTCGCTACAAGACACTGGCACTTGACTGAACACTTTTGTGGTAAATAATTTCTACTGATTCACATCACAGTCCAGTGAAATTGCAGATATATCTTGCAAAAGGTGGGGTAGAAGATTTTATTTTTTTAACTCGTTCATATTATTGAAAAGGTTACAAAACCAAATTTTGCCAACAAAATTTCTCTCAGGAAAACTTTCTGCACTCAAAAAACTTCGAAAATTTCAGACTTTTTTCAGTTTTTTTCTAAATATCTCAGTTTCATTTGCTCCTATCGCTTTAACGTCTATTTTGTTTTTTAAAGAGCACAAAATTCTCTGCATGTTTGATTTTTACAATTTTTTTCTACTCCCAGTATCTAAGGCGCTACAGTGCGTCAAAAAATACCATTTTTTAAAATTTTGAGCATAGTGGCAAGATACTTTATTTTTTAATACAGTTTTTTTCAGTTTCTGTTTGTGTAGTATAAATACATTATACATCATGCTATATGTTGGAATTTACCACCTCAGTTTCAGGTATTCAATTTCTCTGTATGCAACATGAGGATTGCTGGGCACCCAACTATTGTGTTTCCTACATCACTGCCTGAAGTTCACTATGAGCCACCTCAGACCTGGTATTTGTAAAACTATAAATATAAAAATACATCATTGAGAGACATACACACACACACACACACACACACACACACACACACACACACACACACACACAAAATAAATTGTCTCAGTAAACTGAACTATTATTAGTGCAATAGGCAACCTAATTAGGTAGGTAATTATTCTTGTGTATAAAGACCACATAGTTGACATTAAAAATAAGTAGCTTTATTACAATTAAAATGCATTGTCAGTTACTGAAAAATGTTGACAGTTCTGGGTGTGTAATACTTGTAATGTCGCACTTTAGCGCACTTGAGACAGGTATGAGCATCACTACATACATTGAATGGAAGCGACTACAAAATGTAGGACCCTTACTGTTGTATGCTAATTGCTGTCAGTGAGCTGTGAACCATCACCAGAGAAAGAATAAATACGCTTTTGTACACTAAAGAACATTTCCTACATACTTTTTCTTATAACTGATCATTAACGTCAATCAACTGTAGAAAATGTACGGCACCTGCATGCAATCGTATTACATATTGTAACATAAATAAACTTCACGCAATCTTCGCAGTTACTGAATATGATGCTGTTTGTCCTGGCCCTGCAGCACAGTGAGATGGTAAATTCCAATAAATAACATGATGAGTAATATGTTTATACTACACAAATAGAAACTGAAATAACAGTGTTCAAAAATTAGGTAATTTGCCACTTTGCTCGAAATTTGAAAAATTGATATTTTTGACACACTGTAGCGCCTTAGATACTGGGAGATGAAAAAAAAGGGTTAAAATCAAATTTGTAGAGAATTTTGTGCTCTTTAAAGAAGAAATTAGACGTTAAAGCGATAGGAGTAAATAAAACTGAGATATTTAGAAAGTTTTTTGACTGCAGAAAGTTTTCCCAAGAGAAATTTTGTTGGCAAAACTTGGGTTTCTAACCTTTACAACAATATGAAGGAGTTAAAAGAATACAATCTTCTACCCCCACCTTTTGCAAGGTACAGGCTTTTTTTCTGACAGTTTCACTGGTCTATCGGTTCATTCTGTGAGACCGAACACGGCGCCGATGATTGATGCTGTGCTACACGCCACGAGAGGATGCACAAATACGTTATCGGAGGCACTGCTCATTTTTAATTACATCTTGACGCACTTTCCTCTGAATTACTTCCATATTTCATTTCACTGTCATAGCTCTTGTAGCAACACTTCAACTTCCGTACTAACAATGCCTTTCACATGAAGAGCTACACACTACACAACACAACAGTTGCGTGTCCCGTGCTCGACTCTGCAAAGATACTCCACAACTAAGCCAGTGATATGACAGTACACTTAAAAACTTTCGTACCCTTATACGTCTTTCCTGGATTTCTGTCCTTTTAATTATCCTTACCCCCTTCAGGTTCATTACCAGCAAACGGTGGTCGCTATCGTAGGCCTCTGATGGTATTACCCTAATATCATTGATGTTCCTATTCATCTCACTATCGTGCAGGAAGTAGTCACCTATCGACTGTCTCTTTAAGTCTTGACTGTGCCAGGTAATCTTGTGGCTCTCTTTTCCTGAACTAAGAGTTCCCAACCAGAGTTCCCAAATACACTTTCGCAGACTTACCTTTCTCTTCCAACGTGTGAGTTAAAATCCCCCGTTTCAATCATATTCTTCTTTCCCACTGTAACCTCTTCGCTCACTTACCGACCTTAATGACAGTGAAAAATTAAAGCGCGTGTACCTAATGGAAATTTGGGAAAAGCAATCGTCACCGAAGTTAATCTGTCGGTAAAGAGGGAGAAAGGGGTTATATCTAAATAAAAGGGAGAATCCAAACGAAACTGGTGGAAATTAATTTTGAAAAGGGGTAAAGTTAATAAAGAAACGAAAATTGCGGCCGTTACGTTAACAATTAACTAGCGGTAATTACATATTTAAGATCTGGGGAAAATTACGGTCGCCAGTCCTATGGACAATTACTATATAACTAAAGAAGAAAGCTTATTACACATATAATTAGCACTAGAAGCGTGGCAACTGAAGGTTGACACGTGTAGTGTGAAAACTGAAAGTTTGTCAGAAGTAATAAATTTCGCTACTCTCTGACTTAATTTAGCAAAAGAATTAATAAAACCGGAAAATTGAAAGTTAATTTTTTTTTTGGTCATCAGTCTACTGACTGGTTTGATGCGGCCTGCCACGAATTCCTCTCCTGAGCTAACCTCTTCATCTCAGAGTAGCACTTGCAACCTATGCCCTCAATTATTTGCTTGACGTATTCCAATCTCTGTCTTCGTCTACAGTTTTTGCCCTCTACAGCTCCCTCTAGTACCATAGAAGTCATTCCCTCATGTCTTAGCAGATGTCCTATCATCCTGTCCCTTCTCCTTATAAGTGTTTTCCACATATTCTCTCCGATTCTGCGTAGAACCTCGTCATTCCTTACCTTAACAGTCCACCTAATTTTCAACATTCGTCTATAGCACCACATCTCAAATGCTTCGATTCTCTTCTGTTCCGGTTTTCCCACAGTCCATGTTTCACTACCATACAATGCTGTACTCCAGATGTACATCATCAGAAATTTCTTCCTCAAATTAAGGCCGATATTTGATATTAGTAGACTTCTCTTGGCCAGAAATGCCTTTTTTGCCATACCGAGTCTGCTTTTGATGTCCTCCTTGCTCCGTCTGTCATTGGTTATTTTACTGCCCAGGTAGCAGAATTCCTTAACTTCATTGTCTTCGTGACCGTCAATCCTGATGTTAAGTTTCTAGCTGTTCTCATTTCTACTACTTCTCATTACCTTCGTCTTTCTCCGATTTACTCTCAAACCATACTGTGTACTCATTAGACTGTTCATTCCGTTCAGCAGATCATTTAATTCTTCTTCACTTTCACTCAGGATAGCAATGTCATCAGTGAATCGTATCATTGATATCCTTTCACCTTGTATTTTAATTCCACTCCTGAACCTTTCTTTTATTTCCATCATTGCTTCCTCGATGTACAGATTGAAGAGTAGGGGCGAAAGGATACAGCCTTGTCTTACTCCCTTCTTAATACGAGCACTGTGTTCTTGATCGTCCACTCTTATTATTCCCTCTTGGCTGTTGTACATATTGTGTATGACCCGTCTCTCCCTATAGCTTACCCCTACTTTTTTCAGAATATTGAACAGCTTGCACCATTTTATATTGTCGAACGCTTTTTCCAGGTCGACAAATCCTATGAACATGTCTTGATTTTTCTTTAGCCTTGCTTTCATTATTAGCCGTAACGTCAGAATTGCCTCTCGTGCCTTTACTTTTCCTAAAGCCAAACTCATCGTCACCTAGCGCATTCTCAATTTTCTTTTCCATTCTTCTGTATATTATTCTTGTAAGCAGTTTCGATGCATGAGCTGTTAAGCTGATTGTGAGATAATTTTCGCACTTGTCAGCTCTTGCCGTCTTCGGAATTGTGTGGATGATGCTTTTCCGAAAGTCAGATGGTATGTCGCCAGACTCATATATTCTACACACCAACGTGAATAGTCGTTTTGTTGCCACTTCCCCTAATGATTTTAGTTAATTTAGTGACTGATATTAATAGTAAGCTTTGTTTCTGAAGCACATCGAAATTCAGTAGAATACGGTTAGTCTTGGACTACCTCATAAATCATTTCGAAAGCTACTTGAATCTACGTAATTTAGAAATAAGAGATTTAACTTTGAACGTGAATTAAATGATTCTGAACAATTAACAATAGTAAAATTAAGTACGTACCAAGCTGAGCTGCAGTCACAGGTAAGCTAAAATACGGTAACAAAACTCGCACTCTTAATTTGTGCTTGTGTAATCCAAATATTGTAGCCAGCTATGAATACCTTAACTGAACTTTGAAATTAAAGCAATGAAATCTAATGATTTTACTTTAATGCTGGCGTTTGAATTTCAACAACACTCGGGTTCATTCCGGAAAAGGAAGGGACCCAGCTTGGTAATGCAATTGGGACAATGAGCAACAAAGGTTGATGCTACGGTGCTCTAATTTAGCGAGAAAAATTTAACAGTTGGAAAAGCTGAGGTCTGCCATACAGTTCTAAAACTTTACATGCTACCAGTCTTCCTTGTTGGTTGATTGAAGGTCGACGGATCTGATAAATAATTGTTAACGCTTTTCCATGAAAGGTGACGCAGTGTTATAAAAACGGCGTAATGAATGATTGCCTATACTAGTGTAAGTAGGCTGTTTAGGTTTTTTTATTGGTAACGCCTCCGCCACGTAGCCCTCTGTATGAAAATCACTGGCTGTGCCGTGTGCAGTCTGTGGCTGGTTTGCATTGTTGTCTGCCATTGTAGTGTTGGGCAGCGGCAGCTGGATGCTAACAGCGCGGAGCGTTGCGCAGTTGGAGGTGAGCCGCCAGCAGTGGTGCACGTGGTGAGAGAGATGGCGGAGTTTTGAAATTTGTAAGAATTGGTGTCACGAACTGATATATATATTATGACTATTAAGGTAAATACATTGTTTGTTCTGTATTAAAATCTTTCATTTGCTAACTATGCCTATCAGTAGATAGTGGCTTCCGTAGTTGGAATCTTTTATTTAGCTGGTAGTAGTGGCGCTCGCTGTATTGCAGTAGTTCGAGTAACGAAGATTTTTGTGAGGTAAGTGATTTGTGAAACAAATAGGTTAAAGTTAGTCAGGGCCATTCTCTTGTAGGGATTATTGAAAGTCAGATTGCGTTGCGCTAAAAACTATTGTGTGTCAGTTTAGCAACAGTCGTGTATAAATTTTTCTAAGGGGACTTTTCATATGTCGACCCTTATCCGGGGATACCTCACTGGAATCTTCTGATTTTTTCCTTGTAGTTTGTGTAATTAGTGTAGATTTTGTTTATTGCTAGTGCGTAATTGTAGAGAGAGTCTCCTTTGTAGCTGTAGTCTTTCATTGTTGTACAGTAATATAGTTGTGGCATGCATGTAGAGTTGTACCAAGTATTTCGCAGCTGCGCTTGCAATTAACTAGACATTATTTGCTATGTTAATGTGTTCTCTTATTTTTGCTCTTCAAATTGTGTTTTTCTGTGTTGTCGTCTGAAATATTGTGACAATAATGGCGAGTGAAAAACGTATACTAGGCTACAAAGTAAGCTGAGAAATGACAGTGAAGACGAAAGCAGTGTGTTAGCGCCACCATGTAATGAATTAACTGATGTTCAAAGTAGTAATTTGGTAATACTGCATAGGGAAATGGAGCGGGCTGCAAATAATGGTGTAGGGAGTGAAACAATTAGTGAACAGGGAAGCATTATTGATCGATCGCTCGGCAACAGCTTGCGTCAGGAATCCGAAATGACAGGACACAATCTTCCAAATACTGTACATTCAGGTTTTGCGTCCTCGCCGTTTTCTCAAATAAGTCAAGACACATTTTCTGCTTGTCAAAATGTGTATGTCGCCGTTGCAAATGCACTGCCGAAAAGCATAGAGGAACAGATTCCAGACACTAATACATTATTATTGCAATTAATGCAACAAATGAAACAAAATCAAAGAGAAACACAGCAAAAGCTTCAAAAGTTAGACACAATGGAACAACACCAGAGACAAACACAGCAACAGTTAGACACAATGGAACAAAATCTTCGAAAGTTAGACACAATGGAACAAAAGCTTCAAAAGTTAGACTCAGTGGAACATACGCTCGAACAAGTTAGACACAATGGAACAAAAGCTTCAAAATTAGACTCAGTGGAACATACGCTTGAACAAACACATGAAGATTTAACTACTGAGTTGCATAAAATCGAATCGATATGTCAAAAAGTCTGTAATGACGTAAAAACACAATTTATGAGCATTTCCAACCTATTTTTTCGCGACATGAATATACATTACAGAATCATGAATAAGCCATAAAAGAACTGCAAACTATTGTTCATTAAAATCATGAGCCCTTACAAGCTAAAATTGACTCAGTTGCATCTACCGATTGGGTAACGCAACTTGCAAAATCTCAGCGAAACTTAAAGGACACAGTAGATACGATTTCAACACAAATGGACACTCTGAAATTTGGTTCAGAAAAACACACTGACGAAATAAGTACACTATCGGAGAAAGTAGCCGAACTTTCGGATCAGTTCATTAACTTATCTGCAAAGGTAGATGATGATCTGAACGACACAGAAGAGTGCGAACAAATTAGGAAATTCAAACAAAATCTGAATAAAATTAATACGCAAGGACAAAGAGAAATCCGGGAAGTACAAGATCAGCTGACACAGATAATACAAGCATTACGTATTTCAGAGGACACTCGCGCTCCAATATGGGAAGAGGGACATAGAAATACGGAACTGCCACAAAATAATAACACAGGGCACTTCGGAAATTATGAAAGAAATCAATAAGCTTTGCAGAATTTATTGTCACAGAAAGCATCAGCATTGGGACAGACATTTACACTTATTTCAAAACGTGCTGAATGAAATGCCTCATGACTCCACTGCTTTACCACCTGTTCTTGTACTGAAGAATAAAGAACCACCGAACAGAATCAAAGAGCTTGTACCTTTTCCGAATACACGTAAACTTCGACACAAAGACTTAATTGATTTGGCTATTAAAAATATAAATTCTGCTGCAGAAAAAAGGAGAAAATTACACGGTGAAGCAAATGCAAAGACATTATATATTGGTAAGAAAGTTCTCATTAAAGCTCATTCATTGTCACATAAGAAGAAACACTTGAGTCACAAATTCTTTTAAGTTTACAATGGACCTTCCAGAATTCGACGTATACCACATGATAATTGCGTTGAAGTTGAAACTCTGCGTACTAGGAAGAGTAAAGGTTTACACCACATTTCATATGTAAAACCGTTTATTGAAAGATAATCTGCTTTTTATCTTTCTCTTTGCCATAAAATTTTTCACTTCACACTACTAGTACAATTTGTCAGACTTAGAATCTGTTAACATGCAACCATGTTTGAAGTTAAATATCCAGTCAAGAACCAAGAGAACTTATTTAAACAGAAATTACGAATGCATTGTTGTAGTGAACAGACGTCACAGCGTTATTGTGTGTGTACATTCTTGCTTGTTAGTTGCACGATTACGTAACGACTATAAGGCTTACATACTTAGAACATATACTGATACCGCTAATGAGATTTTAATGCAACATTTTGGTTTACTTGAAAATACATTCTGGATTTAAAGTACTTTCTGAGAGATATCAGATGACACAGTGGTTAGTTTATTTGACAGCTACACTATTATATCACGACGCTGCTAATGAGTGACATAATTTATATTATTGCTTTTGCACTGTATCTGTTTTATATCTGCACAGTTTTTCTGTGTTATTCTGGAAAGTAAAACATGTTTTAGTAGTAACGTTTGTGGTATAGCTACAATGAGACAGTCTTTTCTGTAGCACAACAATACGTACAGTACAGTACTTACTTCATCACGACAATAAGCGTAATAACTAAGATACCTATACGCAAAGCATTTCACTTTCCTTTATCATGAGGTAAGTACATTGACTTCTGCACAACTTAGGTTTCGTAGGACAATAGCTACGACACTTCCACAGAGATTATCTTACAGCAAGACGCACATTTAGCGCTACAGGACATGCAATTGAGTGATTAAGTTTGTACTTGAACCATTTATTTTTCAACATATTTGAATTAGAAAGAAAGTTTTCCGTTATACCTTTCATTCCATTGCTGTAATCTGTAACACCTGAGGGTATAATTACATTAATCCTCAGGGGGGTACACGCTTACTTTGTGTACCATGTGTTTGGCAAGCACAAGGAGAGACAAAATTAATTACCCTAAATTTAAATCAAACCATTAGAAACACTGTAGTTTTTTAATTAGTCTACCAACCAGAGAGGAAGTGGGGTGTTATTAAATTTTGATTCGGGTTTGCCCTAAGTTAGATTTTGGAAATTTCGCTTACAATTTCTTACGTTTCAGTACTAGCTAGTGCTAAAGTGAAATATTCTTTGCAATGAATTAAAGACTGAAAACGCCAATAAGGCTGAAAATTTGCGTGTGGTAAATAATACGTTACATAACAACTGTGCCAAAGGTATTTACGTTGTCTTGAGAACTTTGGACTCTATAAGTTTTTTTTTTTCAAAATATTGCCATTTCACATTCGTCCCCCCTTAACGTGTAGGGTAAAGAGATAAAGAGATGTCGTCAATTGTGATTTCGTTCCTTGCGCGATTTTCCTGTTTCTGCGAGGCCGCATACAGTTGAAAGCTGCCTATATATATATATATATATATATATATATATATATATATATATATATATATGTGTGTGTGTGTGTGTGTGTGTGTGTGTGTGTGTGTGTGTGTCTGGACACCACGAATGCAATCCCGACTACCAAAAAGTATGCTCCCAAAGGAGGTGCATATTTTTAAATTTATTTATGAACACAACATCGGTACAACACTATATGAACAGAAAAATGTAATTGTGAATAGCTGGTCAATATTTCTCATAACCGAAATCCTTTAAAAACAGAAATAAATACAACTGAAATGTGTGACAAGTTAGTCACAGAGCTCTTAGTATCAATTCTAAAAAATCAGTATGAGTTGTGAAATGTAAACAAAAATTGAAATAAGTGTATCAGGTAAGAAACTAAGAGGACCTGGAAAATTCTAATCAGAAAAGAAAAACAAAAGGGATACTACTAGCGAAAGTATTCACTGTAAGTGAAGTGTGCTCTGATATGCGTACAATAACGCAACCGATCAAGTGTTGGCAAAATGTTCGCGATACTGTGGTGAAGGTTGCAATCGTTGATGGCAGGTAGGCCATGTACTGTACGGCGTCACTGACTTGTAACTCAAAAATGGCGTAGGCAGTGTGCCCCAGTAGCCAGGCCACGGCGTTGCACATCATTTTTGGGTGCAGTTTAAGGTCAGGAAGGATAATCCCACACTGGTGTCACAATGGAAGGCGCAGTCTGGTTAATAAGCCCCACCATCAATCGGCACAACTCCCATACTCTCCACACGTAGCGGCACGCTATACGGCGGTCTCTATATTCGAGCTCTCCAGTGACTGAACAATGTTGACGTGTAGCTCTTTCGAAATGGAATCCATGCTACCAGGAAACATGGGGACACGTTCCAGGTTCAGAGGGCATTATTATATTCTTGTCTGACGCCGGTTTGTGGTAGCTGACTCCTGGGTACGCCACCGCGTCACCTATCCCTGGCACGGAATGTGCGTGCGTGCGCTCGGCTGCACGCACCTGCAGGGGCCAGTGGGAGGGCGCCACCTGTTCTGTCCCTGCCCCATTAGACGCTGAGTCACCGGAGGCAGCACTCAGCGACGCTTCCGGAACGACTCACACCTCGCCTGCTGAGCGTGCTTAACGCGTGGCCAGCGACGGCGCACTCTCGCAGACGCTTCGTGTCAGGCGTTCCGTTATTATTACTCACATGTGCTGGTAGGCTATAGGTAAGGAAATGCGTAATACGTGGGAAAGCATAATGGTGATTGTAACATTGAAGAATCTCTAACATTAATATTAGTTTTGGAATAGTCCGTACACTTTCTGAAGATGTTACAGTAATGGCGAAACGTGTGTTTATCTGAACGTTTTTTCACTCTGGAGTGAAGTGTGTACCGGTTTCCTACTTTCTGTCACATCAAATGCTAAAGAAGGCAAAATGGAATACAAACGTCTCAAAAATGACATTAACAGGTTGCGCAAGTTGGCTAGGCAGGGATGGCTAGAGGACAAATGTAAGGATGTAGAGGCTTATCTCACGAGGGGTAAGATAGATACTGCCTACAGGAAAATTAAAGAGACCTTTGGAGAAAAGAGAACAGCTTGCTTGAATATCCAGAGCTCAGATGGAAACCCAGTTTTAAGCAAAGAGGGGAAAGCAGAAAGGTGGAAGGAGTATACAGAGGGTCTATACAAGGGCGATGTTCTTGAGAACAATATTATAGAAATGGAAGAGGATGTAGATGAAAATGAAATAGGAGATACGATACTGCATGAAGAGTTTGACAGAGCACTGAAAGATGTAAGTCGAAACAAGGCCCTAGGAGTAGGTAACATTCCATTAGAACTACTGACTGTCTTGGTAGAGCCAGGCCTAAAAAAAACTCTACAATCTGATGAGCAAGATGTATGAGACAGGCGAAATACACTCAGACTTCAAGAAGAATATAATAATTCCAATCTCAAAGAAAGCCGGTGTTGACAGATGTCAAAATTACCGAACTATCAGATTAATAATTCGCATCTGCAAATTACTAACACGAATTCTTTACAGACGAATGGAAAAACTGTTAGAAGCCGACCTTGGGGAAGATCAGTTTGTATTCCGTAGAAATGTTCGAACACGTGAGGCAATACTGACCCTACGACTTATCTTAGAAGAAAGATTAAGGAAAGGCAAACCTACGATTCTAGCATTTGTAGACTTAGATAAAAGGAAACAAAAGAAAAATTCGGAGTAGGTATTAAAATTCATGGAGAAGAAGTAAAAACTTTGAGCTTCACCGATGACATCGTAATTCTGTCAGAGACAGCAAAGGACCTGGAAGAGCAGTTGAACGGAATGGACAGTGTCTTGAAAGGAAGATATAAGATGAACATCAACAAAAGCAAAACGAGGATAATGGAAAGTAGTCGAATTAAGTCGAGTGATGCTGAGGGAATTAGATTAGGAAATGAGACACTTAAAGTAGTAAAGGAGTTTTGCTATTTAGGAAGTAAAATAACTGATGATGGTCGAAGTAGAGAGGACATAAAATGTAGACTGGCAATGGCAAGGAAAGCGTTTCTGAAGAAGAGAAATTTGTTAACATCGAATATAGATTTATGTATCAGGAAGTCGTTTCTCAAAGTATTTGTTTGGAGTGTAGCCATGTATGGAAGTGAAACATGGACGATAACTAGTTTGGACAAGAAGAGAATAGAAGCTTTCGAAATGTGGTGCTACAGAAGAATGCTGAAGATAAGGTGGATAGATCACGTAACTAATGAGGAGGTATTGAATAGAATTGGGGAGAAGAGGAGTCTGTGGCACAACTTGACAAAAAGAAGGGACCGGTTGGTAGGACATGTTTTGATGCATCAAGGGATCACAAATTTAGCATTGGAGGGCAGCGTGGAGGGTAAAAATCGTACAGGTAGACCAAGAGATGAATACACTAAGCAGATTCAGAAGGATGTAGGTTGCAGTAGGTACTGGGAGATGAAGAAGCTTGCACAGGACAGAGTAGCATGGAGAGCTGCATCAAACCAGTCTCAGGACTGCCGTCCACAACAACAAAACAACAGATAAAGCTTTTGACAATGTTGACTGGAATAACCTCTTTCAAATTTTAAAGGAGTCAGGGGTAAAACACAGGGAGCGAAAGGCTATTTACAATTTGTACAGAAACCAGATGGCAGTTATAGGAACCGAGGGGCATGAAAGGGAAGTAGGAGTTGGGAAGTGAGTGAGGCAGGGTTTTAGCTTATCCCCGATGTTATTCACTCTGTACACCGAGCAAGCAGTAAAGGAAATAAAAGAAAAATTCGGAGTAGGAATTAAAATCTATGGAGAAGAAATGAAAACTCTGAGGTTCGCCGATAACACTGTAATTCTGTCAGAGACAGCAAAGGACCTGGTAGAGCCGTTGAACGGAATGGACAGTGTCTTGAAAGGACGATATTAGATGAACACCAACAAAAGCAAAACAAGAATAATGGAATGTTGTGAAATTAAATCGGATGATGCTCAAGGAATTAGATTAGGAAATGAGAGGCTTAAAGTACTAAATGAGTTTTGTTACTTGGGGGACAAAATAACTGATGACGGTCGAAGTAGGGAGCATATAAAGTGTAGACTGGCAACGGCAGGGAAAGCATTTCTGAAGAAGAGAAATTTGTTAACTTTGACTATAGATTTTAGTGTCAGGAAGTTGTTTCTGAAAGTATTTCTATGCAGTGTAGCCATGTATGGAAGTGAAACATGGACGATAAATAGTTCGGACAAGAAGAGAATAGAAGCTTTCGAAATGCAGTGCTACAGAAGAATACTGAAGATTAGAAGGATAGATCACATAACTAATGAGGAGGTATTGAATAGTACGGGAGAGAAGAGAAATTTGTGGCACAACTTGACTAGGAGACGGGATCGGTTGGTAGCGCATATTCTGAGGCATCAAGGCATCGCCAATTTAGTATTGGTGGGCAGCGTGGAGGGTAAAAATCATAGAGGGAGACCAAGAGATGGATGTAGGTTGCAGTAGGTACAGGGAGATGAACAAGCTTCCACAGGATAGGGTATGGAGAGCTGCATCAAACCAGTCTCTGGACTGAAGACCATAACAACAATAACAGTCACTCAAAACTGTGTGGCGTATCGGGAATCTTTCGCTGGCAAGTCATCTACATCCTGAGCTATCTGAGAACGATTGAAAACCATCCTCACAGCTTCACTTTCGCCAGTACGTCATCTTGTACCTTCGAATCTCCTCACATTCACTGTAGCCTGAAATTTTTTTCCGGAAACAGTCTCCTAGTCTGTCATCCACAGACTCTGCAGTACCCTTTCTTTCAGCTGTGCTGGTCCTACGAGGTATGCAAAAGTTTGGCGGAAGTAAATTTTTGAGGGAAGTTTCTGAGCCAGAACAGCTCACTTTGCCTGGCGTGAAGGACACCCTGATCATGAAGGCGGTTTAATTGCGCTTAAGTCGAGCTCTCCTCAGGGAATACTCCCAAATGCGATTAATTCGGGCAAATAGCTTTTTGTAGTCAGGACTGCGTTGGCGCTGCCCTGAAAAGAAAACAAAAGAAAGCTCCGCATCCCTGTCTGGCAGGCAGTTTCATTCACACTCATTTCTATATTCCGCAGATTGTTCAATTTGTGAATGGTGGGATATCTCTTTTCCTCAGAAATTTTCATAGTTCTAATCCTTCAGAGTATTAAACTCCTTCGAATAATTAATCTATGGACGAGGTGAGTTTGTCTTTTTACACAATTAGTACTGTCACATACCTCTCAAGAGCGAGTGGAGCATTACCTCAATTACACTAAAAGGATTACCAAATGGAGAAGAGCTATAAACTAACTATAGATAGTCCGATAATTTTCTTTTCAAAGGCAAAAAGGAAGACACCTCTTTGCAGTGGCATTCCCGATTTGCTTGAGAAATACCGTGTGATTGGGATGATGGTATGCAGCCGGTATTCTTTGTGCTGGCCTTGGGAAACTTCCTACAACTCCAAAGCGAAAACCAGTGAACGAAGAAGAATGGCATATTTAAAAGCGTCCTTAATCCTGTAGCTCAAAGTCGAACGTGGAGGGAAGGTACGGGTTAGCTCTTCCAACCTTAAAAACTGTAATCCTTAGACTTCATGTTGTGGGACTAAGAGACCGATTGTGAAGGGAAGATGGAAGTCAAAATTACTGGAACTTATATTGAATAATTATTTCTGACCATTCAGCAAGAGGGTTTCTCCGAGCGAACATTGGCGCACAGAAACGTAAATATTCGTGTGAGATCTCGAAATGTAGAGAATCGACGAGTGAGGACCCAAATGACTGAATAGTGCAAAGTGAAGCTGTGGTGAGGCGCTGGTCTGGTCTTTGAGAGCACAGTGAATCAGAACCTGGTCTGGCCAAAATGGTTCGAATGCCTCTAAGACAATGAGACTTAACGTCTGTCCCCTACACTTAGAACTACTTAAACCTAACTAACTTAAGGACATCGCACACATCTATGCCCGAGGCAGGATTCGAAACTGTGACTGTAGCAGCAGCGCCGTTCCGAACTGAAGCGCCTAGAACCGCTCGGCCACAGCGGCCGACCTCGTCCGGACATAAAAATACAGGGTGGACATCAATAAAATAAATAGCAGGGAAAGATTTCTGACTGGAAGTGGAAGATAAAAGTCCGAAGGACACGTGTTCAGAAATGGGAGGTGTGGGGGCAATGATAAAAGATCGTCCAGGAACACAGTATGGGGGTGCATCGCATCCACGTCGCAAAAGTTGTTCAAAGAGGGCTCCTAGGGGTGCAACTCAGGTGTTCATACGTCGCATCACGGATTTCCACAATATTTTGCACATTCCAGCCTCTCTTCGAATAGCATCGCAGGTGTCGTGAACACGTAGTTCAAGGGTCTATACACCAGGAAGTGGTTTATCATATATAATGCTTTTCAGGTTTCCCCAGAGAGAAACATCCAGTGCAGTGATCTAGCAGCCCATGCTTACAGGCCCTCTGTGTCCTATGCGACGACCGGGAAAGATGATGTTGAGGTATCGGCGAGCTGTAATGCTGAAGTGGGCTGGTGCTCCACCGTGTAAGAAGCACATAACCTGTCGTATTGTCCAAGCCACATTCTCAGGCAGCCATAGGCAGAGTATTCTATAGGAAGTACAGGTATAGTCCTTCACCAGTGAACTCTGAAATAATAACCGCTCCACGAATTTGGTCACAAAGAACCCCGACCCACATTGATGCTTAACTGATGCTGAGGTGATGCGTCAACCATTCCCCAAGGATTATCTGTATCGCATAGATGTCGATTATGTGGACTTATGATGCCAGTTATGGCAAAGGTTGCTTCGTCAGTAAAGAGGTCTTACGACAGAGATCCCATAATTGTGATGGTCTGCTAGAAAGATTATGGACAAAATTGAGAGAAATCCGCTGTTGAAAATCCTTGCACTCGTTGCAGGTGATACAGATAGTAGGATTTGTCATGCAGGATACACATAATCGTACTTTGACATACACCATGTTGACAGGCTACTTGTCTGGAGTACGTACCAATAATAGTCTCCAAGTCTTCGGCTCAATATCCTGCATAACCCAGTCCTCCAAATCTAGTGTACGCACAGTCCGCCACCTCCCTGCACGTTTGTCAGTCCAAAAGGACCCAACATCACACAACCACCCACAAAGGGCCTGAAATGTTGTGTGATGTTGTTAGTGTCTGTGAGGGTACTTGTTTTGGCATAGCTGTGCTGCCTCTAGACCGTTTCTGCTGCTTGCAGCATGCTATGTCAGTCACACAATCTGCAACACACAAGGAACACATGATACGTGCTTACAGGAACTTCAGTTCATCATTGCCATCTATCGTGGCAACGATACATTTCCGGACTCATGGTCGAGGTCCGTTTTTCCCCGTTTCCAGTCATGAACCCGTCCCTGCAGTTTGTCGGGAAAGTTGAAATAAGTGGTTTATGTAATGTTAATACAACAGCTGATTCCTCAATCTGGGGGCTATCAAGCACGGGGTCCCACAGGGTTCGGTCTTAGGTCCTTTACTGTTCTTGATATACATTAATGACTTACCATTCCATGTTGATGAGGATGCAAAGTTAGTTCTGTTTGCTGATGATACAAGTATAGTAATAACATCCAAAAACAAAGAACTAAGTGATGTAATTGTAAATGATGTTTTTCACAAAATTATTAAGTGGTTCTCAGCAAACGGACTCTCTTTAAATTTTGATAAAACACAGTATATACAGTTCCTTACAGTAAATGGCACAACTCCGGTAATAAATATAGACTTTGAACAGAAGTCTGTAGCTAAGGTAGAATTTTCAAAATTTTTAGGTGTGTCCATTGATGAGAGGTTAAACTGGAAGCAACACATTGATGGTCTGCTGAAACGTCTGAGTTCGGCTACGTATGCTATTAGCGTTATTGCAAATTTTGGTGATAAGAATCTCAGTAAATTAGCTTACTATGCCTACTTTCATTCACTGCTTTCGTATGGTATCATATTCTGGGGTAATTCATCGTTGAGTAGAAAAGTATTCATTGCTCAAAAACGTGTAATCAGAATAATTGCTGGAGCCCACCCACGGTCATCTTGCAGACATCTATTTAAGGATCTAGGGATCCTCACAGTAACCTCACAGTATATATATTCACTTATGAAATTTGTTGTTAATAATCCAGCCCAGTTCCAAAGTAATAGCAGTGTGCATAGCTATAACACCAGGAGAAAGGATGATCTTCACTATGCAGGATTAAATCTGACTTTGGCACAGAAGGGGGTAAATTATGCTGCCACAAAAGTCTTTGGTCACCTACCAAACAGCATCAAAAGCCTGTCAGATAGCCAACCAACATTTAAAAATAAATTAAAAGAATTTCTAGATGACAACTCCTTCTACTCATTGGCTGAATTTTTAGTTATAAATTAAGGTAGGGAAAAAAACTAACTTAAGCATTAGTGTCATGCAATATTTTGTGTAATGTAATATCTTGTACAGACATCTTTCATTAACCTGACACGTTCCACATCATTACGAAGTGTCGTATTCATGATCTATGGAACAAGTATTAATCTAATCTAATCTAATCTAATCTAATCTCTGTTTTATTAATGTTCACGCTAAAGCGTTAAGTCGAATGCTCAGATGGTTCCTTTAAAACGACACAGAAGAATTTATTCCCTGTCCTTCCACGGTGCGTACTTATACTGTGTCTCTGAAGTCCTCATTAACAACGGAATGGTAAATGCAAATATTACTTTATTGCAAAAGACCATTGTGCATGTCCAACACTGACACGGTAGTGATATGTCAAGAATTATCAGTGTGACTTAAAAGTATCGACATAAGATTTTTTTCGATGTTTTCATTACCTACACCAGGGCCGGCCAAACGCTGCACAGTGTGCAGACGTGCGGAAGAGCTGCACATGTGCGCACGTGTGCTACAGCGCCATCTGTTATTAGACATGTGTCCTAAATGAACGGCGGCGGCTCCACTTCCCTGTTTATGTGGTACAAGCAAGAGGCAAATTGGTCATTAAACCAATTGTTTTAATGTATACTGAGATCTAAGGTTTTTTTTTTAATTTGTGAAGAGCTACGCTCAGCCGAAGTTGATAAAACATAACATTCATCTAACTGTCGGTCATTATGCTGATTTCAGACGGAACTGATGCAAGATACAGCAATAATGGTATTGAAATAACAGGTGATCATCGAGAGGTCTGCGGTTATCATTCTGTTCAGAGGTCAGTGAGAGAGAAATTATGTGGGTGTAACTGAGGGCACCGAGAATTAGTTATAGGAAACTAGTTTAATATTATGTGAAATCATGAATAAGGTTCGTTGGAAGTCGCTAAGTGCTCTCTTTCTTACATACTAGCTCAAAAACATTACGGGTATTTACCTGCAGTCAGTCAAACTTCCTTTATAAAAACCCACGGTTGTTAACTGTATTACATGTCTTACTGGGTTAAACTGTTAACATAAAAGTAGATGTCTCAATGAGTAGACTATAACAATATTTTAAATGTTTAATACGCGAAATACCTTCCCATGGTTGGCTTGCAAGCTGTGTAAAGAGCACTAGAATGTCCGGTACAGAGTATCTCAGCAAGAGGATAAAGCGACGTCTGTGTGTAGAAACATGAACTACATGAACGCTGACGGCTGCGGCGTGCACGCTGTGACCCGGAAGTTGGACATGTGCGGAGGACCGCACGCGGGCAGAATTTCTGGACGGCCCTGACCTACACACTGTACATGGGAGCGAGAAAATTTTGAAGTTCAGTGTCGAATAGAAATCTGTAGACACGCAATGCGCTATCAACACGGGTGACAGAAGTATGTAACTATAATAAGGTCAAATACTCTTCGCTATCAGTCGTATTATCTGTGGACATCTTTGCAGACGAAAGCTTTTAAGAAAATGCAGGGCTTGCACAATCACTGTACATAATATAATGAATGACAGGATTTTGAAGAGGTGGATAAATGCAAGATTATGCCTACAACGAAGACAGTATTAGTGGTCAAAGTTGCCGCACGTCTGACGGTTTAAATATTTAAGGATAATACTAAGTAGCGAAATTAAGAGTAACGATTGAAAGAAGCAAGTTTAATAGATTGTTACGAAGTCAATTTGCATTTTGCGACTCAGGATTGGCGTCAGCTTTTTGTGCCACAGCGGGACTCCAGCCTAGTTTCTCGAATATCGCGAACGATTGTCTTACTCAGTTCTGCCATCCGAACAAACTCCAAGGATCGAACCAAAATTCCATTTGTCAAGTAGTCAACAACACGAGACTCTCATATTTCGTGATTCCCACACAGGGAGAAATAAATATTTTGCACGCATGCTTGTCTGAAAGACATTGTAATGTGAAGATACAGATATAAACAAAGACATTGTAACCATAATGTTGTCAGAATGCTCGTAGGGAAGTTCAGCAGAAACGCTAACGCCACAAGTTCTGAATTCCTGCTCTGGAGTTTTGAGCACTCAAGCAGGCACGAGTAATATTGCCATGTTAGTAACAGGTCGGTCACTCTGGGAAGTTACGTGGGTATCTTCGGAAGAAAAAAAAACATCATTGTGTCGAGATTTTGTTGGACACCTCTAGTGAACTGGTACTCGAGGAAAAACCTGCGACAAATCTGCTGCAATCTTAGTGAAATCCACGTAGGACTCAAGACATAACATAGATTAAAACTACTGGATATAAGGTCCGTCCGTTACGCAAAACACTGTCTTTTCATGTGACCCAAACATATTTCATTATCTCCATGACATCATCGATAGCTTTCCTATATTAAAATCTGTGCAATTTGAACATGTTTTGAGTGGCAACTGATCGAAAAAAATTACGTTATTAGCTTCTGGGGAACCATATGTACATTATCACGTACTCATTGCGTGTAACCTGTATTATCGTCGTTTGGTTGCAGATGGCACGCCACCAGTACGTGATAATGTAAAAATGGTCCTCCAGAGGCTTATAACGTAAAATTGAGGTACTAACAAAAAGAATTAAAAACTGTTCCTTAGGCCTAATTTTCTTCGATCAGTTACCACTCAAAATATGTCCACAGTTCACAGATTATAATAAAGGAAACTTATCGATGATATAACGGAAATAAATAGACATGTTTGGGTCACATGAAAATACAGTGTTTTGCGCAACAGGTGCACCTTATCTATGATATATACAACGAAGGGTGTCCGTTTGTTTGATAATTCATATACATGTATAGTCTTATTTCGTTCTTAATTAAGTTTTGCACACTTTAGCTTCAAGACAAGATGGAGGTCACTGTCTTCATAATATTTATTTATCTGACATAAAAGAGAAACGTTATTACCAAATATCTCGAAAAGTAGTTGGCCGATTTCCTTCCCTGTTTTTTGCCCGACTTACTTCAAATTTCTACATTCATATGAAAGAATGAAGAAAATTACTGAAAAATTAAGTGCCTAACAGACGAAATATCTCGTAGTTAAACTTACTGCGATTCCTATTGCAAGAATAAATTACAGTAGCAATGCTCTTATGGAGGTGTGGCATCGGAGGTCATTAGATAGCAGTATGAGCGAAAGCTCGACAGTTTGACCGAAAGGTGATTGCATATTCTTATTTATTGATTAGTTCTCGTTATTACATATGACAGGTACGATAAATTTTATTTTAGTCGTTACTTTACAGTTACTTTTATTATTAAAATGCACACTACCACAGAAAAGCTAAGGCATGTTGTGGATATAATATCAACGAAAGCCACAAGGTCGCATGCCGATCAAAATATCGAACAGAATCCGAGTTTTCCTGAATTGCAATGTAAATTGTTCGAACAATTTGAGTCGTGCTCAAACACAGCCCTACTTGAAATATTGAAAGCCGCGCGGAATTAGCCGAGCAGTCTCATGCGCTGCAGTCATGGACTGTGCAGCTGGTCCCGGCGAAGGTTCGAGTCCTCCTTCGGGCATGGGTGTGTGTGTTTGTCCTTAGGATAATTTAGGTTAAGTAGTGTGTAAGCTTAGGGACTGATGACCTTAGTAGTTAAGTCCTATAAGATTTCAGACACATTTGAACATTTGAAACATTGAAAAGTGAGCTGGAACAATACAAGACCAATTCTGATGAGACATCTATGGCAAAATGCACAACAGATGGCGCAGCTAATCATCTTTTCGTATAGGTGAAGACGTATTGACACGCAGTGACTCAAATATGCCCTACGATTTAGAGACATTGCAGTTTCCCATGCGTCTTGCAGTTGCTATGAGTGTCAGTCAGTCAAAGAGCCAATCACATCGTGTGGCAAATATTAAACGTCCTGGGTAACGCCAGGCGCTGCAGCTAGTATCCAATAATTTTGAGAACGCAAGAGCAGCAAGTCAGTGAAATGAAAAGATTATAGCGGGTGCAGAGAGATCGAGTTTTTCCCTTGCTCGCATACAAATGTTGTTATAAATTTACCTCCGCCACGCACCGCGCAGTGATTTGGGGAGTGTATGTGTAGATCCAGATATAGACAGCATCATCCCTGCATTCTCCTCCAGTTGTTTACGGATACGGTCGAAAATTTCGAAGGGAGTACATAGAAGGGATCCTATCTGTTGCCGAAGACCAATGCAGTTCAACCTCCGTCTACAGCATCGGTCAGTAGTTTACCGTAGATGAGCTTGTTGCAAGTGTACCATTTGTTCCAAAGTGACAAATTACACCCTTTCTGCACTTTGCGCTTTCTTGAAACGAGCTAGTGGAAAGTGGCATCAGTATCGGCAGAAGACACGGCAGCGTCAAGATAACCCTACTCGCCCGCTAGTAGGGAAGTGGCCGCTGGTAACATAATCGCGGCAGTCAACCCCTGACCGCAGCCCAGACGTCTGGTGGGTAATTAACACAGGGAGCCGCGGCCCGGGGCAGGTGGAGGGAGCTACCGCAGCGGCCGCTCGGCGCTGTTGTCCGTTTACCGGGCGACTGCCCGCGGCCGGCCCGGCGAAGCTCGGTCCGCAAAGGCAGCGCGTCGCGGCCCGGGCCATTGTTCGCTGGCGGGGAGATTTACAGATGTAATTTCACGGCGGGTCCCCACCATTCACGGCGCGCGGCCAGGCAGACGCAGCCGGCCCGGGGCGCGCCTAAACTGCCCGCCAACTGGCCGCTCCCGTACCAGGGGCGAGCGCTGCCGCTGTTTGACGTACTGCGGGCCACGGCCTAAAGGTGGCCGTTAATAGCGCCGTCCTCTGCGCACAAGCTGCCGCTCTACACACGCGGCGCACAACAGGAGCACTACTTCATACGGCCGCCGTGTGCGAGAACTGACGACGTGTTCATTTTTACAGATGCGAAACTTAGCTGCGTTACCGACCCTTTAGGCGAGTTCATGTGGGACGAGATCTGAGACGTCATGGCGAGGAGGAAACTAAGGAAAGGATTTATGAACATATTAACGATGATGTCGTGATGGATATTGTACAAATTTTGATTCGGGAATGAAACCAGATATGTTCTTTTCAAATGAACACTTACGGCAATTGCCCTGTAGCAAGGGATTTAGGGGGAATCAGGGTTTGGACTGGAGATGTGGGACTTAGTTGTTTTATTATTTACCACGCAAAATACCAACTTACCTAGATAGAAAAAACTATTACAAAAAGAAAGAGTCTCTGTGCGCTGGGGACATTTGAAAAGGACATGAATAACATGATGGATAACACGAAACATGTTCTTGAAATAATTAAAATAATTAATACAAAAAAATTCAATCCGAGCCCACTCATGCAATCCAAATATTGACTAAAACTTTACAATATAGGCCTATAGTCTTTCGGCATTTAAAATGCCCCGCGGGGTAGCCGAGAGGTCTGGGGCGTATTGTCAAGGTCAGCGTTGCTCCCCCTCCCCCCCGCCCTTCGGGGATTCGCGTTCTCCCTCTGGCATGGGTGTGTGTGTTGTCCATAGCGTAAGCTAGTCTGTGTTAGATTAAGTAGTGTGTAACCTTAGGGACCGATGACCTCAGCAGTTTGGTCCCATAAGAAGTCTCGCTAGCGGGATGAAAGCAGAGCTCACCATCTGCAGCATCGTCGACAGGATTGACTACGGACCTTTGGTACAGAGCACAGTGGAGGGTCTGAATCAGAGGCTGAGACGGTTCTGCGACCGTGTGGACTGCAGATTCCTCGAGTTGCGCCATAGGCTGGTGGAGTTTCGGGTTCCGCTGGACAGGTCAGGAGTCCACTACACGCAGCAAACGGCTACACGGGTAGCAGGGGTTGTGTGGCGTGGACTGGGCGGTTTTTTAGGATAGATGCCCTCGGGCAAGTACAGAAAGGGCAACAGCCTCAAAGGGTGAGGGGCAAAGTCAGGACATGCGGTGACCAAGCAGCAATCGGTATTGTAATTGTAAACTGTCGAAGCTGCATTGATAAAGTACCGGAACTTCAAGTGCTGATAGAAAGCACCGAAGCTGAAATCGTTATAGGTACAGAAAACTGGCTGAAGCCAGAGATAAATTCAGACGAAATTCTTACAAAGGCTCAGACGGTGTTTAGAAAGGATAGATTGCATGCAACCTGTGGTGGCGTGTTTGTCGCTGTTAGTAGTAGTTTATCCTGTAGTGAAGTAGATAGTTCCTGTGAAATATTATGGGTGGAGGTTACACTCAACAACCGAGCTAGGTTAATAATTGGCTCCTTTTACCGACCTCCCGACTCAGCAGCATTAGTGGTAGAACAACTGAGAGAAAATTTGGAATACATTTGACATAAATTTTCTCAGCATATTATAGTCTTAGGTGGAGATTTCAATTTACCATATATAGACTGGGATACTCAGATGTTTAGGACGGGTGGTAGGGACAGAGCATCGAGTGACATTATACTGAGTGCACTATCCGAAAATTATCTCGAGCAATTAAACAGGGAACCGACTCGTGGAGATAACATCTTGGACCTACTTATAACAAACAGAACCGAACATTTAGACTCTGTAAGTGCAGAACAGGGAATCAGTGATCATAAGGCCGTTGCAGCATCCCTGAATATGGAAGTTAACAAGAATACAAAAAAAGGGAGGAAGGTTTATCTGTTCAGCAAGAGTAATAGAAGACAGATGTCAGACAACCTAACAGATCAAAACTAAAATTTCTGTTACGACATTGACAATGTTGAGTGCTTATGGAAAAAGTTTAAGGAAATCGTAAAATGCGTTTTAGAGAGGTACGTGCCGAGTAAAACTGTGAGGGACAGGAAAAACCCACCGTGGTTCAACAATAAAGTTAGGAAACTACTGCGAAAGCAAAGAGAGCTTCACTCCAAGTTTAAAAGCAGCCAAAACATCTGAGACAAACAGAACCTAAACGATATCAAAGTTAGCGTACGGAGGGCTATGCGTGAAGTGTTCTGTGAATTCGAAAGTAAAATTCTATGTACCGACTTGACAGAAAATCCTAGGAAGTTCTCGTCTTACGTTAAATCAGTAAGTAGCTCGAAACAGCATATCCAGACACTCCGGGATGATGATGGCATTGAAACAGAGGATGACACGCGTAAAGGTGAAATACTAAACACCTTTTTCCAAAGCTGTTTCACAGAGGAAGACCGCACTGCAGTTCCTTCTCTAAATCCTCGCACAAACGAAAAAATGGCTGACATAGAAATAAGTGTCCAAGGAATAGAAAAGCAACTGGAATCACTCAACCGAGGAAAGTCCACTGGACCTGACGGGATACCAATTCGATTCTACATAGAGTACGCGAAAGAGCTTGCCCCCCCCCCCCCCCCCCCTTCTAACAGCCGTGTACCGCAAGTCTCTAGAGGAACGGGAGGTTCCAAATGATTGGAAAAGAGCACAGGTAGTCCCAGTCTTCAAGAAGGGTTTTCGAGCAGATGCGCGAAACTATAGACCTATATATCTGAGGTCGATCTGTTGTAGAATTTTAGAACGTGTTTTTTGCTCGAGTATCATTACGTTTTTGGAAACCCAGAATCTACTCTGCAGGAATCAACATGGATTCAGGAAACAAAGATCGTGTGAGACCCAACTCGCTTTATTTGTTCATGAGATCCAGAAAATATTAGATACAGGCTCCCAGGTAGATGCTATTTACCTTGACTTCCGGAAGGCGTTCGATATAGTTTCGCACTGTCGCCTGATAAACAAAGTAAGAGCCTACGGAATATCAGACCAGCTGTGTGGCTGGATTGAAGAGTTTTTAGCAAACAAAACATAGCATGTTGTTATCAATGGAGAGACGTCTACAGATGTTAAAGTAACCTCTGGCATGCCACAGGGGAGTGTTATGCGACCATTGCTTTTCACAATATATATAAATGACCTATTACATAGTGTCGGAAGTTCCATGTGGCTTTTCGCGGATGATGCTGTAGTATACGGAGACGTTGCAGTATTAGAAAATTGTAGGGAAATGCAGGAAGATCTGCAGCGGATAGGCACTTGGTGCAGGGAGTGCCAACTGACCCTTAACATAGACAAATATAATGTACTGCGAATACATAGGAAGAAGTATCCTTTATTGTATGATTATATGATAGCAGAACAAACACCGGTAGCAGTTACTTCTGTAAAATATCTGGGAGTATGCGTGCGGAACGATTTGAAAGGGAATGATCATATAAAATTAATTGTTGGTAAGGCGGGTGCCAAGTTGAGATTAATTGGGAGAGTCCTTAGAAAATGTAGTCCATCAACAAAGGAGGTGGCTTACAAACCACTCGTTCGACCTATACTTGAGTATTACTCATCAGTGTGGGATCCGTACCAGGTCGGGTTGACAGAGGGGATAGCGAGGATCCAAAGAAGAGCGGCGCGTTTCGTCACAGGGTTATTTGGTAAGCGTGATAGCGTTACGGAGATGTTTAGCAAACTCAATTGGCAGACTCTGCAAGAGAGGCGCTCTGCACCGCAGTGTAGCTTGCTCGCCAGGTTTCGAGAGGGTGCGTTTCTAGATGATGTATCGAATATATTGCTTCCCCATACTTATACCTCCCGAGGAGATCAGGAATTTAAAATTAGAGAGATTCGAGCGCGCACGGAGGGTTTCAGACAGTCGTTCTTCCCGCGAACCATACGCGACTGGAATAGAAAAGGGAGGTAATGACAGTGGCACGTAAAGGGCCCTCCGCCACACACCGTTGGGTGGCTTGCCGAATATAAATGTAGATGTAGATGGAGATGCAGTAGACATTACCACAAATTCCCAATTTTTCCATTCTATAGTTACGCTGCGACCAGTGCATGGGAGCGTATTCTGATCAAGAGTTTGAGTATAGAGTGTAGGAGAGTAATCCAGTGCACACCCAGAGGCATCAGTGATACTACAGTTTCTGTAGTAACATTGATATATCATGCACAGTATACAGGGACGTATAAGTATTCTCAGAGCTGCAGTCAGCACGTGCGCCTAAATCTACATCCTATGAAGGAGTGGTGGTACCTTGTCAGTGCGTTGCCAAGTCATCACCTGATGTCAGTACCAAAAAAATGTTCAAATGTGTGTGAAATCTTATGGGACTTAACTGCTGAGGTCATCAGTCCCTAATCATACACACTACTTAATCTTAATTATTCTAAGGACTTTCACACACACACCCATGCCCGAGGGAGGACTCGAACCTCCGCCGGCACCAGCCCCACGGACTATGATTGCAGCGCCCTAGACCGCTCGGCTAATCCCGCACGGCGATATCAGAACCATAGCTGCATACTGAATCAGTGACAGTGGCAGGGTGAAGAATGTGCTACCCACCAGGGCATTTCACAATGAGACAGTTTGGCTGTCACCTCAGCAATGCCGAAGAAAGCCAGTTGTGCGCTCATGTGGAGACTACTGGCTGTGGTCTAGGATGTCTCTGATCAACCACCATGAGTTGCTCAGGAGGCTGTGAGGACGCACCTTCCCTCGTCAGTGCGAAGACGGCGGCATGTAAATCATCATTGGTGACCAGTAATGGACGAGTGCTGGCCGCTCACCAGTCCTCTCATCTACAATGGCTGGTATGCAGCACGAGCAGACCATGGCCACGGTGTGCCTCTCTTCGGCTGTGCCTCAGTGTCGAAGTCAGCAACCAAGTAACAGGCTGAGCATACTCAGTCAGCGTTTGTGGTTTCACTGATTCTCCATAGACTATCATTCTCTTTGGTTCTAGCGGCGTGTACAGAACAAATGCATGACTGAATTTGTACTTTAGCTCCGAAAGTCTCTTTATGCAGTGGGGCAAGTTCACATGAATGAGGTGAAGCCTCTAGGTGTATCCTAATTTACAGTATCTGTCAGCTGTGGTAATTCAATAACGATTACTGGGTCTCCAAGCTCGGTTCTAAGTTGTATATGTCTGATTTTGTAGTGGCACTCGAGCTGCAGAGTTGCATGGTGTTACCTCACAGTGCCTTGGAAAGTAGATTACCAGCACTGGCGTTTCTGTTTGCCTCACTCTGAGGTCGGTCACATGCGCATTTCGCCCTACTGCTATACTGACAGACACGCTAGCCCAGCGCTAACCTACTCTGTTCGAAGCTCAGCTGATAGAAGTTTATGAATTTTAAACGTGTGCAATAAAATTATTCTGCTGCACAACACTTATGAGAGTAGCAACCTATTGCACCAGAAAATATAAACTCATCTATAGAAGAAAACAGAGTAAAATCGATATTAATTTCAGTTTGCCTCACTGCTACTAGCCACCCTCACTAACCAAGACACCAACTACCAATACACTACACAATTTCCCACATCTATAAAGAATTCACACATATAAACCCACCTGGGCTGCAACACGTGTAAATGCAAATCCTTTTGGGTTGGGGTGCTATATGTGCTCTGAACTGTACTCGCCCACTGTGTTAACGATGAGGGATCAGCGTGCTGGACAGATTGGAGGTGGTCCTTAGGTAATTTTCCACATCCAACATGGGCTATACAGGGCAGCTTGCCATGCACCGCTTCGGATATATGACATTCAAACTTTTAGAGCACTTTCTCACACAGGCACACAGAATTTTCTCTTTATGGAGACAGACTGGGTGCACTGCTTCTGAGATGCATGACCTTAGCTTAAACACTTAGCGTAAGCAGCATTCATATAGGAGAATATGGAAATTCAAAATAAACATAAACAAAGCACATGTTTTATAACAAGTTCCATACTGAATTAACATACAAATGGCTGAATGAGGAACATATACACAGTTGTAACATGATTTTAAATTACATTTAGCTTCTAAACTATCATACACACAGTGCATACTGACATGAACCAGCTTGCTGACACAATGTCCACTTATCATTGCTGTGCATGCAGTGGCCACAACAAGCTGTAACTCAACGCTCATTGCTATGTTTGTAGACTATGGACAGAAAAAGTTCCAAGTCATTTGTCAGGATTTTATTAACTATAAAGTGTCAATGCAATGTCTTCTCTGACATACAAAGTAACCAGTCTACTGGCCAATTCCCACAATGAGAAATGAAAAAAAAATCTGTGTTCCCATTATACAACAAAATAATATCTCTAAACGAAGACAGAAGTTCAATGCTGCTGGAAAAGTGTTAGAACAAAATAGTTAGATTGATACTTCGTTATAAGTGGCATCAAAGACCATGCAACCTTACTGGATGGCCAAGGACGTGAAGAGTTCCTAGGTTGATGTCTCGGCAGTATGCTGATAGTGGATGGCACCACATATACTTTGATTGCACAGGCAAGACCACCTGATTGATGCACAGTGTAAGCCCTTCGCTCCTGGCCCATGTTGCTCACTTGGTGTGAACACCTTCTGAGCTTCCCAGTCCAGGATACATTGCAGACCATTTCCAGTCATGTGTTGTACACAAGAAATTTGGTTGTGTGCACCACAACCTCTTCTGGCACAGGTGAGACCATCTGGTGGCTGCCGATGAGAGTCTATGAATAAAGGAAGATGGACAAAGATGATCCCTACTCAGTTGCTTTACACACCATGGAAGATGGCGCTGCAAAAGCTCAGTCAGCACATATTATTCCTCCGCCTCCATACGGGCAGAGAGGATAATTCATCTCGACGTCCTGTTGTTCAGCCAGGCTTGTGTTGGCGGTCGGGGTGGCCAGGATGCTGAGTCCGACGTCTGTGGGGGTCGGTAGGGCCAATGGAAGAGGAGGCGTGAAGGCTGCGGCCCTGTCGGCGGTGCCAGACTCCAGGCGATTTGCAAAATTTTTATCAGCAACAGAAAAGGGAGGTAAGTCACAGGAAACAGGAATCTCCCCACGAGAGTGCTGCAACTAATTAACATGTTTATGACACACTGAGTGGATAAGGTAACCTTCACCAAGCCCCCTCCCCCCGTCCCATTCAAGCCTTCGGGACATAAGGCCTTAGACCCAATGGGAACAACATTTTGGGTAGATCAATGTCCAAACGTGGTCCTGGAGGGAAAACCGGCGACGCTAGGCCCACTGGTTGGAGGGTGGAAGGAGGGAAGGATGGATTAAATAACTTAAATAAGACTGGTGAGCATGGCCATATGGCCATATAAGTGTTCTGCAGTGGTACACCCATCTTTATCAGCAGACAGGTAAGATGCGAGAAAGCTTTCTCTAAAGGGTGGTGGTGGGTCTGCTTGGAGATCTGCATTTTAAATGTGCGAACAAAATGTTCTACTCGACCACTGGAAGTGGCATCGAATGGAGTCGTGTGAAGTAGTTCAGTACCATTATTGGAGCGAAAAGTGGTAAATTCTGCTGAAGCGAATTGGGACACTTTATCTGTAAAAATGGTCTCAGGTATATTTTCAGTGACAAAGATGTGGCTGAGTACCTGTATGATCACACTTGTGGAAGGATTGGATAATTGTGAGTTGTATGGAATCCTGATACTGGCGTTGACCAGGGTAAGCCAGGTGTGCCCAAGAAATGACCTCGCAAAGTCGATGTGGAGACAGGACCAAGTGACTGATGCATCGGGGCAAGGAAGTAACTGACATATGTGACAAGAATTAACCAGTGTGATGATATCCTTGTCCATGCTCTGCCGTAGAGGCTATAGCTCTGATCTGCACAGTGTCACCCTCTAGGAGAAGGAACCCCTGGAGAGCAGATAAACTGTTCCAGCAGCACCAGTAATCTTTCAGCTGACGGAGCTGTCAGTATTTGGCTGGTCACTTGACGTGTATCCAGTAGAGAACCTCCCGAAGGACTGGGTGAGCAGCTTGATGTCTAGTGGCATGCTGGTGACCACTTCTTCCGCTGCAGCATCTGAGGGGACATATGCGTTGAGATCTTCATTGAATGCCATGTCAACGGCGACTACGATGTCTTTTAAGAATTATTATATGACTGTGAATGCCAACCATGAGAAGTTAATTCCGTATTATTGTTTGCCGACACCTCAACAACATATTCCCCGGACGTTGGATAGGACGCGGAGGCCCTGTAGCATGATCTGCTAGATCAGTGGACTTAAACCCCATGGACTTTTACTTCTGGGTGCATCTGAAAAGCACTGTGTGTGCTGAACCGTTTCTGATGTGCAGACCCTTCAACAGCGAGCTCACAACGCCAGTGACACTATTGGGAAAGAGGGCGGAACGTGCGAAAGAGTCCTGCAGTTGATGATGTGACATCTGAACTTTTGCATTGCACTTCATGGAGGCTACTTTGAACATCTTTTGTGACGTGGAGGCTATGCATATCTGTACTGCGTTCCTGGACGATTTGTTCTCTTTGCACACACACCATCCATTTCACGACACAAGTTCGTAAGATCTTTCTTCCTCCATTTCCAGTCAGAAGCTGGCCCTGCGGTTTGTTGGTTATATTAATGTTCACCCTGTTTCGCGCTTGATGCTGTTGTATGCAGAGAACTCGCGACACTAGAAAACTGTAGTGAAATGAAGACGTGCAGACGATCGAGCCCTGCTGCACAAAGCGGCAGCTGAGCCTTAACATAAAAGATTGTAAAGTACTGCGAATACAAAGGCAGAAAGAATTTTCATTGTACGATTAGAATCTTGCAGAACAATCACTGCAAGCAATTACTTCTATAAAATAACTAGGATTATGAATATGGCGCGATTTGGAATGGAACTGCCAAATAAAATTAATCACGGGTAAGCCAGATGCCCGACTGAGGTTCATTGGAAGAATTCTCCATCAGCAAAGGAAGTAGCTTAGAAAACAGTCGTTCCTAGAAGAAACAAGAAATATAATGTTTCCGCCTACGTATAACTCGCAAAAAGACCATGAAGCTAAAATCAGAGAGATCCGAGGCCACACGGCAATCGTTCGTCCTGCAAACTATTCACGATTGGAACAGGAAGGGGGGGGGGCGGAAAAATGAGGAAGTACCCTTAGCCCCACACCGCAGATGTAGCAGATGTAGAACTTCCCGATCATTCTCGATCGTGAAATAGACATCGTATGCCGGGCCTTTGCAGCTTGCTGTGTAACGTGAAACAATACAATGTGAGATTACACAGTTGAAAGAGAGCAGACGTCATTTACCTGTTGCACTAGTTCCGTGCGTAGTGATCCAGTTATTATAACTTTCGATCAATGAACAAACTCAATCTAAAGGCACCAATATCTCAAAAGTTCATGAAAGCGTCTTTTGCATACCATATATTTTTTAAAAAAGTCAAAAACCATGTCACTCCTTAAAATATGTACAGGACGAGACACTTACGACAGAGCATCTGAATTATTCAGCAACTTAGCTTGAAGGAGTACGTAATGAAGTGTTCATAATTTTTTCGTAGGTGGAAGGGCGGAGCATGTAACCTACCCCTCACTTATCGACCTTAATGACAGTAAAAATTAAACCTCGAGTACCTAATCGAAATTTGGGAATAGCAATCATCACCATAGTTAATCTGTCGCTAAAGTGGGAGGAAAGGATTACATCTAAATGAAAGGAAAAATGCAAATGAAACAGGTGGAAATTAATTTTGAAAAGGGGTAATAAAGAAAGTAAATGTGCGGTCGTTAGGTAAACAGTTAACTGGCGTTATTAGATATTTGAGATTTGGGGAAAGTTACGGTCGCCATTCCTATGGACAACTACTATAATAACTGAAAATGAATGGTTATTGCACATATAATTAGCACCATAAACGTGGCAACTCAAAGTTGACACGTGTTGTGTAAAACCGGAAAGTTTGTCAGAAGTAATAAATTTCGCTACACTCAGACTTAATTTAGCAAAACAATTAATAAAACTGGAAAACTGAAAGTTAATTTAGTGAGTGAAATTAATAGTGAACTTTGTCTCTGAAGCACTAGGAAATTTAATAAAATAAGGTTAGTCTTGGGCTACCTCAACAATCATTTCAAAAGCTGCTTGAATCTACGCAATTTACACTCCTGGAAATTGAAATAAGAACACCGTGAATTCATTGTCCTAGAAAGGGGAAACTTTATTGACACATTCCTGGGGTCAGATACATCACTTGATCACATTGACAGAACCACAGGCACATAGACACAGGAAACAGAGCATGCACAATGTCGGCACTAGTACAGTGTATATCCATCTTTCGCAGCAATGCAGGCTGCTATTCTCCCATGGAGACGATAGTAGAGCTGCTGGATGTAGTCCTGTGGAACGGATTGCCATGTCATTTCCATCTGGCGCCTCAGTTGGACCATCGTTCGTGCTGGACGTGCAGACCGCGTGAGACGACGCTTCATCCAGTCCCAAACATGCTCAATGGGGGACAGATCCGGAGATCTTGCTGGCCAGGGTAGTTGACTTACACCTTCTAGAGCACGTTGGGTGGCACGGGATACATGCGGACGTGCATTGTCCTGTTGGAACAGCAAGTTCCCTTGCCGGTCTAGGAATGGTAGAACGATGGGTTCGATGACGGTTTGGATGTACCGTGCACTATTCAGTGTCCCCTCGACGATCGCCAGAGGTGTACGGCCAGTGTAGGAGATCGCTCCCCACACCATGATGCCGGGACAGTAGCCCAGCTTCATGGAGACGGTTGCGAATGGTCCTCGCCGATACCCCAGGAGCAACAGTGTCCCTAATTTGCTGGGAAGTGGCTGTGCGGTCCCCTATGGCACTGCGTAGGATCCTACGGTCTTGGCGTGCGTCCGTGCGTCGCTGCGGTCCGGTCCCAGGTCGACGGGCACGTGCACCTTCCGCCGACCACTGGCGACAACATCGATGTACTGTGGAGACCTCACGCCCCACGTGTTGAGCAATTCGGCGGTACGTCCACCCATCCTCCCGCATGCCCACTATACGCCCTCGCTCAAAGTCCGTCAGCTGCACATACAGTTCACGTCCACGCAGTCGCGGCATGCTACCAGTGTTAAAGACTGCGATGGAGCTCCGTATGCCACGGCAAACTGGCTGACACTGACGGCGGCGGTGCACAAATGCTGCGCAGCTAGCGCCATTCGACGGCCAACACCGCGGTTCCTGGTGTGTCCGCTGTGCCGTGTGTGTGATCATTGTTTGTACAGCCCTCTCGCAGTGTCCGGAGCAAGTATGGTGGGTCTGACACACCGGTGTCAATGTGTTCTTATTTCCATTTCCAGGAGTGTAGAAATAAGTGATTTAACTTTGAACTTGAATTAAATGATTCTGAACAACTAACAATAGTAAAATTTAGTACGTGCCAAGCTGAGCTGCAGTCACAGGTAAGCTAAAATATGGTAACAGAACTCGCACTCTTAATTTGTGCTTGTGTAATCTAAATATTGGAGCCAGCTATGAATACCTTATCTGAACTTTGAAATTAAAGCAGTGAAATTGAATGTAATTACTTTAATGGTGGCGTTTGAATTTCAACGACCCTCGAGTTCATTTCGGAAAAGGAAGGGATCCTGCTTGGTAATACACTTGTGACAATGAGCAACAAAGGTTCATACTAAGTTGCTGTATTTTAGTGATGCTAATGGAATAGTTTTAAAAGCTGAGGTCCGCCATACAGTTCTAAAACTTTACGTGCTTTCAGTCTTCCTTGTTGGTTGTATAAAGTTTTGAAGTCGTCGATCGAGGAGGTGGCGACAGTTACTCATTGCCGGCCGTCGCTGTTGCAGAAGCTGGATGTTGGCGCGCCTTCTTCTCAACACGGTCACCAGTCGAAACGGGCTCTTGATGTGTGCCTACTAATATTTCCCGTCCGCGACACCGCGTCAGAAACTATCACAGCAAGTCAAGCGCAATTACATGCTGCCAAACCCCGAAAGCGCGGCAACTCGCGGGAGCGTCACTCAACACACCTGCTCCACCGCCCTACTCCAGCCAGACTCCCTCTGCCCACACTCCAAGCGGCAGATTTAACACTACCAAAGATCCTAAACACTTTGGTTCTCCACACGACCTATCGAATTAATAGTTCGATAGCATAGTTTTCCCTAGGCAAGATCCAGCGTAAAAATACAAATAATATTTACAGAACAAACCAATTATAATCGACATAAATGCATAAATATATATGTATATACAAATAGTAAAACAATTACAATATATAAAGAAACAGAAATGCCATATCTTCAGCTAACAAAATAAGGAAAAAATTTATACTACAATAGACATATAGTCAGTTTTCTTATTTTAAATGGACTGGCGTGTTATATTATTTACTGTTTAACAACACGTTTGAAGACGCATACAGTGCATTAAGTTTAGTTACGTTTGAGGGTCTGGTAATGGTGGAGTATTAGAAACAAAGAACACGTACACTACACGATTGCTTTAATGCATAGGTTAGATCAAACGTAAACATTGCTCCGCTCGCTATAGGTTTCGTGTGATTAACTGTTATATGAAAAACGTTAGTGTGTGGTAAACTGTCGTAGCGAGTACACTACTTTGTCATAAAGCTATTAGATCTTCACAATTCGCTACGCAATAGCAGAGAAAGTTGACATGGTTTTTATTTTCGGCGAACGTCACCAAAAGAACGCCGACGGTAAAAACGTAAACGGGCATTCGATTGACATATTAGCAGGTGTTGCACACAATCCGCACTTTAGTGCAAGACAGCGCGCATTCCAGGTTGGAATAAGTCAACAAAGTTTTCTGCAAACAGTAAATCCCAACATATTTCAGCCATGGCATATATATATGTATTCATCAGGAGGCTTGTGGTGATGGCTTTCGATGTAGGGTGCAGTTCACCAAATGGGAACTACGGAAACTGCAAACGGATGACACGTTCTCGATCGAGCTGTTATTTATAGAGTAGGCATTTTTTAAGGCAATAAGCACATTATTCTTCGCAACATGCCCTACTGGTTCTCTGAAATCCCGTGGTGGCTGGCAGAAGTGGACAAACAAAAACATTGTTCAGTCAAAGTGTGGTACGGACTTCTAAGCAAATTATTGGTCTCTATTCTACTGATAGGAACTTAAATAGTGATAGGAATCTTGATTTCTTAACAGAGGTACTACCGCTGTTACTAGAAGACGTCACTGAACGTATGCCAGTCACGTAGTGCCAACACGTTGCATGTTCTCTACATTTTGAACGGAGAATTACAGAGGACCTGAACTACAAATTTGAAGACCGTTGGATTACTCAGGCCGGCAGCACAAATGACCTGCACGGTCGCCTCACTTAATGGCTCTGGAGTTATACTTTTGGGAGAGATGAAAACAAGTAGTTTACATGAAATTCCATCCCGTCGATAACACATGAAAGATGGTATTACACGAGGTTGTTCTGCTATCAGCTCAGATGAGATTCAACGCACAGCACTGCTCACATCCAATCGCTTGGACTGTATGGCTAATGGTCCCCAATGTAGCATGCCAATCAGCTTAAAATTACAATGTTGATTATCGTATGCTCCACCTACTGCAGGTTTCGTGTGATTAACTGTTATATGAAGAACTTTAGGAAAAAATTGTGACCACCATACGATGCCCCCTTCAAGATAAGCAGATTTTGTTTAAAGGTTTTCTTCCACCACTAAGAATGACTGAGTTATTCAGGTCTTGAGAGCCTCAACCTTTATAAATGCTGTTCGGAAATTCCCAGTAGAAACTTCTAGGACTTTTAGAAGAAAGTGAGTGTATAATATTTTGAATACGAACCCATGTCCGGTAACGTACCGTTTCCATTCTAGGATGGTTTCAATTCTGATGTGAAACGCGTCCACGCCTGCTGAGGGAAAGAGAAAAGTCTCGGAGTTGCTCGTCCTGGTATGCAACAGGGTAGGAGGATGACGTGTACCACGTCAAACGGTCACATGATGTCTCTTAATGTCTACCTTGAGGCGAGACCTATTCACTGCCTTTGTGTCTCCGATACAGTAAACATGGTTCTGTGCTCGTTTTCGGAATACACACCCGCGCTCCTTGTGTACGGCCAAGGTCGAGGTAACGGAATACATGTCGGCTGTACCACGAACGTTTTTCTCAACGTAGCACGCTGTCGCACAAACTCTTTACGCAAGTCTCGCAGCGGCTCCGAGAGACTAGTACCTTCAACGTGAAGAGACAGAACTGTGGTGCTCTACTTCAATGCCGCGTACCGTAATTTGAAGAAGGTGTACTGCATCTCGTTGAAGAGAACCCGTCAACGAGTACTCGAACAATAGCGCGAATTGAGCGTGTAGTGAGTGTTACCGTCGTCTTGGACGTTCTGCGTAATCAAGATACACATCCGTACCACTTAGGTTCATACTATGGGTCCAGGTGATTTTCCATAATGCGTTGCCTATGGCATGTAGTTCCTGCACCGCTGCTTCGACACTCTCCTGATTTCACGACGAGTTCTGTTCACAGATGAATGTAAATTCACTAGGGTCTGTGTTTCGAACACGTGAAATGGCCATGTTTGGTCAGACAACTTTCGTGTCATGCATATTTAGGGATTTCAGCACCGGTTTCTTATTAACGTGTGGGCAGGTATTCTGAATGGTCATGTGATTGGGCGTTACTTCCTTCCACTCAAGCTAACAGACCCTGCATACCTGACGTGCCTACGAAACGTTTTGGATCCGATTTTGGAAGCTGTGGCACTGAATGTTCACCAGGAAATGTTATTTCAGCATGATTATGCACCACCTCTCTTCTCACGTGCGGCCCGGAGACATCTCAACAGACGATATGGTGACAGACTGATAGGCTGAGGTGGTCCAACAGCCCAGCGACCGCGACTGCCGGATTTAACTCCAATGGGCTACTTCTTGTCGTGTCATATGCAAAGTTTAATTTACGAGACTCCTGTAGAGACAGGGGCAGATGTGCTGGCACGAGTTCTGACCTCTCCGTTAGAAACTGAAGAAACACCAGATGGGATGCAGAGTGTGTACCAGGACATTCTCCGTAGGTACAACGACTGAAACAACGTTGGTGGTCACCACATCGAGCCACTGCTGTAATGTATCAGTATTTCTCTGTACGTACAATATACTGGGTATATTTTTTGTTTTGGTACAAATGGCCCTGAGCTCTATGGGACTTGACATCTGAGGTCATCAGTCACTTTAGAACTTGGAACTACTTAAACCTAACTAACCTAAGGACATCACACACATCCATGCCCAAGGGAGGATTCGAACCTGCGACCGTAGCAGTCTCGCGGTTCCGGACTGAAGCGCCTAGAACTGCACGGCCACCGCGTCCGGCTTTTGTGTTGGAATTATGTAAACAGGTAATGTTTAAGTCTTAATACAAACAAATGTGCTTAAGAGATACATGGATGTATCACTATGTTTCCTTTCTAGTCGTTACCTAATAACTTCATTGCGTCGCACCTAATTCAGTTCCTCAAGCAAAACTGGATGACTTAAACGTCTGAAAAGAAATAGTCGTAGAACGGAAACCATACTTTTCTGGACATGGATCCCTATTCAAAGCATTATGCACTCACTCCTCTCTATAAGTCACAGAATCTCCTAAACTTCTTGTATATAATCGTATAGAAAAGAATCTTGAAGACAGTAACGCAGATAGAGAAAATGCAGTGGGTAAAGTTGAGATTGCTGATGTAATACTGTAAAAAGGATCTGATAAAACTGTGGAAGACCTTAATCGAACAAGGCACCAGGAGTAGACGAAATTCCTGCAGAGTTATAATGTATGGTGCATTCCCTCAGACACCGACAATAATACTGTAATTGCAGTACTAAAGAGATCAGCTGCTGTCAGAAATGACAACTACCGAATCATCTGTTTAATAAATCATTGTTGTGAATTAGTAATAAGAATTACAAACAGAAGGAATGACTGGTATAATCAGAATTCATGTCAAAGACAGGAACGACCGAAATAATGTCGACCCTATGACTTACCTTAGATGCTAGATTGATTGAAGAAAGGCTAAGTCACACCCACAAGTGAATTTAGAAAAAATCATTTGATGATTTTTTCGTGCGACATATTGATGCTGTCAGCCACAAAACGCAGGGAAAGAATGTTTATATAAATCTTGTTCAAAATCCAAGTTACGTTTATAAAAGGCGAAGAAGGTTAAAGTGAGTTAGTAGCTGGGAAGAGAGTGACATGTGGTTGTTGCGATTGTAACCTAGCCCATGACTCCAGAATGGAAAGTGAAAGAGAAGTACTCCCTAAAGTATAGTTATGAGGTTTGGTAATTAGTTGTGCTGAGATATCTGAGATGGTAAGAGCATAGTCCCTGAGAGGCATGGTTCTAGGTTTGATTCCCAGTCCGGGTGACATGGGTAGGAGGAATTGTCTTTCAAAAAGATTGTGAAATGAATATCAACAAGGATGACACGTTAAGAAATTATATCAGGGAATGAGTCACTATATGCAGTATCTGAGTTCTGCTGTTTGCGGCTGTGTTTGTCTTCAGTGTATTCGTATAGAGAAACTTAACGTCGAACGATACGGGTAGAAGAAAGTAGAAACATCTGAAGTGTGATAATAAAAAAAGAATTTCAGTGATTGCATGGCTAGAGTGAATAACTAATGAAGAGGCATTCCAATGAAAATGTTCGTGGCCGGTGTTTATCAGTTAAGACTTTCGGATTCAGAGACAATGGTCGAGGAAAAAAATTGTTTGCTTATGTTTCGCCCCCGTCAGCGGAAGACATCTCCTCAGCTAAATCGGGCAACTGCATCGCAAGCTCAAAGTGCTTCGAAATAACAGTTTAAGAGTTATGGAAACATGGTATCGTAATTCGTCACGAGAAGCCTAGCGTATGATTATTTCTGACTGGTGACATTATTCTCGATACACGTATTGTGTAGTTACTCTCTTGGTTGATGGTTGGCATAAAAAAATAAAAATAAAAAAGTTTTCCAGAGCTAATGAGGAACAATGGCCGACAACGAGGAAGTTTTCTTCCCTTTTATGAAGATGATTTCTGATAGCATCGGGATAATTTTGCTCAAGTAAGGGCGTCAAAGGATTTTTTCGTGACACAGGAAGATAAAAGAATGCACTAGAATAGAAAGATATATACGCCATCCACTTGCAACAGCTGGTGAATATGAGATTCCATGGAGTTGTAACCTTGCTGAAATCGTAAAAAGATACATAGAAACTGATTCAGCCGAACGTAAGAGGAACTGTGAAATTGAAGAAATTTATAAGTTGTCCTCCCTGGTACTTGCCACACGCTTTACTGTAGAGGTGGGGCGGAGAGCGCGACTGCTATGCCATTCCGAGTACCCGTTTTTCCGGAATACGGTTTTGAGGTGTACCAGCTCTTGGGTCAGACTCTCTGCGACAGAGATGATGCGCGCCCTATGCGCCAGTGTTTTTAGCATACCATTCCTCTGCGCAGGGTGGTGGCAGCTATCCGCTTGCAAATACAGGTCGGTGTGCGCTTACTTCCTGTGTACCCCGTGGCCCAGGGTGCCATACACTCTTCTTTTGACCATGACATCCAGATCAGACGCGCTCTCCACCCCACCTCTACAGTACAGCGTGTGGAGACGGAAGAAGTCACGGAGAAAGAGACAGCCACTGCCTATATACCGTATACTGGCGCACTATCTGGGAAAATTGGACAAATATTAAGGAAACACCTAGTAGGAACTGTCTTTTACCCACCAAATAAAACTCGAGCATTATTGGGAAACGTCAAAGACGATCTCGGTTTGCGGAAGGCCGGTATATACCAGATTCCATGTCAGTGTGTGAAGACATATTGGACAAACATCGCGCACCATTGAAGATCGTTGCCGAGAACATCAGAGGCACACTCGATTTGAATACCCCAACAAGTCGGCGGTCGCAGAGCACTGTTTGTCCGAAAATCACGAAATGGACTACCAACATACGAGGGTCCTGGCACAGAAATCTAAATACTGGGACAGCGTCCTTAGGCTATCTAAATTCGCACCAGAGACGGGCTCATCAACGGAGATTGCGACTACAGCCTCAGCAGTCCATGGGAACCAGCATTGAGTCTAATTAAAAAGACGTTCAGTAAAGGAAATGAACGGGAGACTAGGACCGACAAGGCAATTACACCGACGCCACTACAGTCGGCGGGAGCTCAGTTCGTCAGCGCACCTGACGATGGCGACGTCTCTGACCGCCGAAATATTGTGCCCGTCGGACACTATGGACGGGCAGTACACACGTGGAATGTTAGAGCAAGAAATACGCCTGGAGAAGCCTAAGAATCACCAAATATGTATGTCGGTCTTGCAATAAGGGAGTTCAAAAATGTTCAAATATCTGTGAATTCCTAAGGGACAAAACTGCAGAGGTCATCGATCCCTAGACTTGTTGTTGTGGTCTTCAGTCCTGAGACTGGTTTGATGCAGCTCTCCATGCTACTCTATCCTGTGCAAGCTTCTTCATCTCCCAGCACCTACTGCAACCTACATCCTTCTGAATCTGCTTAGTGTATTCATCTCTTGGTCTCTCTGTACTTTTTTCCCTCCACGCTGCCCTCCAATGCTAAATTTGTGATCCCTCGATGCCTCAGAACATGTCCTACCAACCGATCCCTTCTTCTGATCAAGTTGTGCCACAAACTCCTCTTCTCCCCAATTGTATTCAATACCTCTTCATTAGTTATGTGAGCTAACTATCTAATCTTCAGCATTCTTCTGTAGAACCACATTTAGAAAGCTTCTATTCTCTTCTTGTCCAAACTATTTATCGTCCATGTTTCATTTCCATACATGGCTACACTCCATACAAATACTTGCAGAAACGACTTCCTGACACTTAAATCTATACTCGATGTTAACAAATTTCTCTTCTTCAGAAACGCTTTCCTTGCCATTGCCAGTCTACATTTTATATCCTCTTTACTTCGACCATCATCAGTTATTTTGCTCCCCAAACAGCAGAACTCCTTTATTACTTTAAGTGTCTCATTTCCTAATCTAATTCCCTCAGCATCACCCGATTTAATTTGACTACGTTCCATTATCCTCGTTTTGCTTTTGTTGATGTTCATCTTATATCCTTCCTGCAAGACACTGTCCATTCCGTTCAACTGCTCTTCCAAGTCCTTTGCCGTGTCTGGCAGAATTGCAATGTCATCGGCGAACCTCAACGTTTTTATTTCTTGTCGATAGATTTTAATACCTACTCCGAATTTTTCTTTTGTTTCCTGCACTGCTTGCTCAATATACAGCTTGAATAACATCGGAGAGAGACTACAACCCTGTCTCACTCCCTTCCCAAGTACTGCTTCCCTTTCAAGTCCCTCGACTATTATATCTGCCATCTGCTTTCTGTATTTTACCCTGCCACCTTCAGAATTTGAAAGAGAGTATTCCAGTCAATATTGTCAAAAGCTTTCTCTCAGTCTACAAATGCTACAAACATAGGTTTGCCTTTCCTTACAAAAGTCGTAGAGTCAGTATTGCCTCACGTGTTCCAACATTTCTACGGAATCCAAACTGATCTTCCCCGCGGTCGGCTTCTACCAGTTTTTCCATTCGTCTGTAAGGAATTCGTGTTAGTATTTTGCAGCTGCGACTTATTAAACTGATAGTTCGGTAATTTTCACATCTGTCGACACCTGCTTTCTTTCGGGTTGGAATTATTATATTCTTCTTGAAGTCTGAGGGAATTTCGCCTGTCTCATACATCTTGCTCACCAGATGGTAGAGTTTTGTCATGACTGGCTCTCCCGAGGTTGTCAGTAGTTCTAATGGAATGTTGTCTACTCCGTGGGCCTTGTTTCGACTCAGGTCTTTCAGTGCTCTGTCAAACTCTTCACGCAGGATCTTATCTCCCATTTCATCTTCATCTACATCCTCTTCCATTTCCATAATATTGTCCTCAAGTATATCGGCCTTGTATAGACCCTCTATATACTCCTTCCACCTTCCTGCTTTCCCTTCTTTGTTTAGAACTGGATTTCCATCTGAACTCTTGATGTTCATACAAGTGGTTCTCTTATCTCCAAAGGTCTCTTTAATTTTCCTGTAGGCAGTATATATCTTACCCTCGTGAGATCAGCCTCTACATCCTTACGTTTGTCCTCCTTATATTTACAGACTACTTAAACTAGTTTTTGCTAAGAACAAAACACACTCACACCCATGCCCGAGTGAGAACTCGAACCTCCGGCCGGAGGAGCCGTGTAAGCCGTGACATGGTGCCTCAAACCGCACGGCTGTCAAAGGAGTAATTATCACACAGTAACGATAACATCGGTCATAGACCCTCATGATGTCGTCATAAACTTATGAAGGTTGTTCCCATCTATACAGTAATAACCACGAATATTATACAGTTGTGTTACGTATCGAGACGGTCGGTAGCGATTGCTGAGAGTCTTGCGATCGGCACGCTATATATCATCCGCAGCTAGTTGCCTTGCTTGCAGCACCGAAGTCTAAACAAGGTAAGAGTAGACCGGTGAAAACACTTGTGGGCAAGTGAATGTAGTGGTTTACCATCGACCGGACAGCACGGCTTCGAAGTTGAGTTTGCAGCAGGCAAGAACTGGTGTGGTGTCGAAGTATATTTTAAACTTCTAGCAGACAGCAGTCGAAACCGAGAAATGTCGTTATGTGTTAGTACGCTGTCATGTACGAGCTTACACGTGGACACGGAACTCGGCAACAGGGAAGTTCCTCGTTGCCACAGTTTGAGTTGTTCGTTGTGACCACATGAGACGAGGCATTTTGTGGCTCGCTAAAGTGTAATACGATGAACGCTAAGCGCCTTTAGTTGCTGTCTCATTGTTGTGCGATGATGGAAAATTCGCTTCTGCTTGATGAGGATGATCATCTGCAACTCGGTAAAACTTTGTTAACTGCGTTTGCCTTAACCGTGTAGTGGGTTTTGCCTTGCTGCTAAGAGCACAGAGCTTTATTAGCCTGATGTGAACTTGGTTTGTAAATATGCTGGTTGCTCTTTAGAATAGTTATAATTTCACATACATGTTAAAGTTCCCTTCAAAGCTTTTATTTGATTTGTATTTTGTTGTGTGATCTTAAGCTGGCCGAGTTTATGAAATATGCTCCTGTTTGATAACATTAAATTTGCAATCATTGACCAATTATCACATCAACCATTCACTAATTGTTTGTTATTGGACTGCTATTGGTAGAGTGTCTTGTCATTCTTTGAAGCAAAGTAACTGCTGAGCAATTTTGCAGTGCAATCAATATCTTATTTAAAGTTGGATTTTAATTTTTTTTCATTTATCAAAATATTTTCTTAATAATAGTTATTACCGTTCGGTTTTCTTCCAATCCCGAGCTCGGGGCGGGTTGTGGGCTTGTGAAACCATTGTTTGTTGCTGCATGGGTGTTAGCTTTTTCTTATGGAAATCTCCTGTACCAAGAGTAATCAAAATGCTCATGAAACGGCAGCCGGCCACTGTTGCCATAATATGGAGCCTGGAGGCGGGCTTTGCTCGTCAGTAAAATCCTTTGTAATTAATAATATTTTCTGGTTACAGAGGTTTATTTGATGTAAAACATTGTAATAAAGCTTTGTGAATTTCAAATTTTTGCCTCTTGATTAAGTTCCTATACACTCCCTAGTTAGAATATAACTGCAACCTTTCTCTTGGGTCCGTGATTGTTCTTCGACTATTCAATTTCTTGGAAATTTGATCATATATATTTCCCTCCAGTCGGACAACAGTGGCGCCAGTAATGATACTACGAGGATGAAAATCAGGTTCTACATCTACATACATACCCCGCAATCCACCATAGGGTGTGTGGCGGAGGATACATCGTACCACAATTAGCATCTTCTCTCCCTGTTCCACTCCCAAACAGAACGAGGGAAAAACGACTGCCTATATGCATCTGTACGAGCCCTAATCTCTCTTATATTATCTTTGTGGTCTTTCCGCGAAATGCAAGTTGGCGGCAGTACAATTGTACTGCAGTCAGCCTCAAATGCTGGTTCTCTAAACTTCCTCAGCTGCGATTCGCGAAAAGAACACCTCCTTTTCTCTAGAGACTCCCACTGGAGTTCCTCAAGTATTTCCGTAACACTCGCGTGATAATGAAACCTATCAGTATCAAATCTAGCAGCCCGCCTCTGATTTGCTTCTCTGTCCTCCCTCAATCCGACCTGATAGAGATCCCAAACGCTCGAGCAGTACTCGAGAATAGGTCGTATTAGTGTTTTATAAGCGGTCTTCTTTACAAATGAACCACATCTTTCCAAAATTCTACCAATGAACCGTAGACGACTATCCGCCTTCCCCACAACTGCCATTACATGCTTGTCCCACTTCGTATCGCTCTGCAATGTGACACCCAAATACTTAATCGACGTGACAGTGTTAAGCGCTACACTACTAATGGAGTATTCAAACATTACAGGATCCTTTTTCCTATTCATCTGCATTAATTTAGATTTATATGTATTTAGAGTTAGCTGCCATTCTTTACACCAATCACAAATCCTGTCCAAGTCATCTTGTATCCTCCTACAGTCACTCAATGACGACACCTTCCCGTACACCACAGCATCATCAGCAAACAGCCGCACACGGCTATCCACCCTATCCAAAAGATCATTTAAGTAGATAGAAAACAAGAGTGGACCTACCACAATTCCCTGGGGCACTCCAGATGATACCCTCACCTCCTATGAACACTCACCATCGAGTGCAACGTACTGGTTTCTATTACTTTAGAAGCCTTCGGCCCACACACATACTTGGGAACGAATCGGATATGCTCGTACCTTAGGAGACTGCAGTGGGGCACCGAGTCAAACGCTTTCCGGAAGTCAAGGAATGTGGCATCCGTCTGATACCCTTCATCCATGGTTCACAAATATCATGTGAAGGAAGGGCGAGTAGCGTCTCGCAGGAGCGATGCTTTCTAAAGCCGTGCTGATGCATGGACAGCAAACTCTCTGTCTTAAGGAAATTCATTATGTTCGAACTGAGAATATGTTCGAGAATCCTGCACCAAACCGATGTTTAGGATATTGGTCTGTAATTTTTAGGATGCGTCCTTCTACCCTTCATATATACAGGCGTCACCTGCGCTTTTTTCCAGTCTCTCGGGACTTTACGTTGGGCAAGATATTCGCGATAAATGCAAGCTAAGTAAGGAGCCAATGCAGTAGAATACCCTCTGCAAAACCGAATTGGAATCCCATCAGGACCTGGCGATTTATTTATTTGAGGGCTGGGTGGAGGTCTGTTGTATTTTCTGACGAAAGCTGGTTCTGCATCGGTGCCAGCGAGGCCATGTGTTAATTAGTAGGAGGATAATTGAGGACATGCATCAAACCTGTCTGCATGCTAGTCACACTGAATCTTCACCTGGTGCTATGGTCTGGGCTCCGATTTCCTTTGACAGCAGGAGCACTTTCAAGGTTATCTAACACACCCTGACTGCAAAATTGTACGTCGGTCTGGTGATTCGACCTGCTATGCTGCCTTTCATGACCAGAATTCCAGAGGGTGATTCCCAAAAGAATATTGTCGCCCACATACCACATGCCGCTGCTGTAGACCATTATGCTCTACAGATTGTCGACCTGTTGCCTTGGCCTGCTCGATCACCAGATCTGTCTCCAATCGAGCCATATCATCGGATGATAGCTCCAGCGTCTTCCACAAACAGCATTAACCGTCCCTGTACTGACCGACATTTTGCAACAGTCATGTAACTCCATCCCACAAACTGACATCCAGCACTTCTAAAAGACAATACATCCATTTTCGCATGCTTGCATTCAACATTCTGGTATCTCGCAGGTTATTAAAGCACCAGCATTTCACGTTTGTAATGGCTTATCTGACGCTTACATTAACCTGTGACCTTGTAACGTTAATAACTTAAATATGTCATCTAGACAAATGTATTTCCGAAATTTCATCATCTTCATTAATTATGTTTTGGCGCTGTGATTATTATTATTTTTTCCGTCAGTGTATATGCAGTCTCAAGTATATATGCAGTTCCTTCGAAGTTTCACATTTCCATGTTCTATTTTATTTACGAAAGAGGGGGATCGTTTAGTTAGCATGAATGTATACATGTATGTATGCATGTATGTTTTCCTTCTCCTTTTAACTACTGGATCGATTTCAACCAACTTTGTACACACATTACTTCCTACTGGGAAAAACCACTGTGAGGATGAGAATCACGTAATTGTCAAACGTGTGCGCACTACGCGCAAATAGCCACAATATATTCATCCACTGTTAGAGAATGGAAGCACTTAGTGAGTTCCAACCAGCCGGCCGGGTGGCTGAACGGTTCTAGGCGCTGCAGTCTGGAACCGCGAAACCGCTGCGGTCGCAGGTTCGAATTCTGCCTCGGGCACGAATGTGTGTGATGTCCTTAGGTTAGTTAGGTTTAAGTAGTTCTAAGTTATAAGGGACTGATGACCTCAGATGTTAAGTTCCATAGTGCTCAGAGCCATTTGAACCAAGTTGCAACCAACTTCACACACAATTTCAAAGGTTTCTGAGACTTCCCGCAGTCCGCCTACTCCATACCGTAACCGAAAGCGAACTACTTCTTTTCCACTTCGTGTCCAGGCAGGATTATGCTGTAAGAGTGTCTTACTATTGCCGCATACTGAATGACGAACACGTATTCAACGATAATTTCCGAACACCTGTGTGCTAGGGGTAGCGTCTTTGATTAGCACTAATAATGCCCTGGGTTCCGGTTTCGAAAGCACCACCACTTACATTTTTACATTTTGATTAATAATCGGCATTGGGCGCCGAAGACTTCCGGCATCAGGAGGCACCCTCATTCTGCCAATGACCTTGTCAAAGACGCACGATGCTTGGACGGAGCTTATCCTTGGGATGGGAAACTGCCCCTAAAGGCGAAGGAGCCAGCAATGATCAACTTCATGAGGATAGCGAAGGAAATGGGAACCACTGCTTTAAAGACACATAAGTGTATCCACATGACATGTGGTGTAAGTGTTGAGATGATCTCTCCGTTGGCAAAAGATTCCGCAAGAGTCCCCCACTCGGATCTCCGGGAAGGTACTACCAAGGGGGAGGTGACCATGAGAAAAATATTAAATAACCAACGGAAGGATAACGTTCTATGAGTCGAGATGTGCGATGTCAGAAGCTTGAACACGGTAGGGAAGCTAGGAAATACGAAAAGGGAAATGCAATTGTTCCATCTAGACATAGTAGAGGTCAGTGAAGTGAAATGGAAAGAAGACAAGGATTTCTAGTCAGATGAGTATAGGTAAATTCAACAGCAGCAGGAAATGGTATAACAGTAGCAGGATTCGTTATGAATAAGAAGGTAGGGCATAGAGTGTGTTACTGTGAACATTTCAGTGAAAGGAATATTCTAACAGAGTTGACAGCAAACTAACATCGACAGCGATAGCTCAGGTATAAATGCCGATGCCGCAAGCTGAAGTATAGAAGGACAATGAAAGGGTAATACAGCACGTCAAGAGAAATAAAAATCTAATAGTCAAGGGGAAATGCAGTTCTAGATGAAAGAGTAGAAGTAATGATTACAGGAGAATATGGACTTGGTGTAAGGAATCAGAGAGGAGAAAAAGTAATTGAGTTCTGTAGTAAATTGCAAATAGTAATAGCGAATATTCTGTTCAAAAATCGCAGGAGCAGGAGGTATACTTAAGAAAAGCAGGGTGATACGGAAAGATTTCAGTTAAGTACAAAGAAACCATGGGTGACAGAAGAAATACTTCAGTTGATCGAAGAAAGAAGGAAGTAGAAAATGTTGACGATAATTCAGAAATACAGAAATACGAGCGACTGCGAGTGAAAAAAATAGAAAGTGCAGGGAAGCTAAGACAAAAATCGCAGGAGCAGGAGGTATACTTAAGAAAAGCAGGGTGATACGGAAAGATTTCAGTTAAGTACAAAGAAACCATGGGTGACAGAAGAAATACTTCAGTTGATCGAAGAAAGAAGGAAGTAGAAAATGTTGACGATAATTCAGAAATACAGAAATACGAGCGACTGCGAGTGAAAAAAATAGAAAGTGCAGGGAAGCTAAGACAAAATGACTGCATGAAAAATGTGAAGAAATCGAAAAACAAATGACTGACTCAGAGTATAGGAAAGTCAAAAAAATCTTTGGTGAAATTAAAAGCCAGGTTGGTAACGATACGAGTGCAACAGGAATTCTACCATTAAAGGTAGAGGAGAGAGGGGATATGTGGATAGAGTACATTGAAGGCCCCTGTGAGGGGGAAGATTTGTGTGATGTGTTAAAAGAAACAGGTGCCGGTTTAGAGGAGACAAGGGATCCAGTATTGGAATCAGAATTTAAGAGAATTTTGGAGGACTTAACATCAAAAGGGTAGAAGAATAGATAAAATTCCATCACAGTTTCTAAAATCGTCGGGGGGAGTGGCAACAGAACGACTACTCACGCTGTGGTGTAGAATAGATGAGTCTGGTGACGTATCATCTGACTTACGGTAAAATAAAATCCACACAATTCTGAAGACGGCAAGAGCTGAAAAGTGCGAGACTTATCGCACAATCAACTTAACAGCTCATGCGTCCAAGTTTCTGACAAGAATAGTATACAGAAGCATGAAAAATAAAATTGAGGATATGTTAAATGACGTTCTGTTGGGCTGTAGGATGGGTAAAAGCACCAGAGAGACAATTCTGATATTGCTGCTGATGATGGAAACAACACTAAAGAAAAATCAACACACATTCATAGGAATTATCGACTTGGAAAAAGCGTTCGACAATGTAAAATAGTGGAAGATGATCGAATTCTGAGACAAATTGGGGTGTGCTATAAGAAGAGATGGGTAATAGACAATATGTACAAGAGCCAATAGTGAACAAAGAGAATGAACGGCCAGGAAGGAATTGCTCGTGTTAAAAAGGTTGTAAGAGAGGGATGTAGTCTTTCGTCTGTACTGTTCAGTCAGCACATCGACGAAGCAATTATGGAAATAAAAGGAAGGTTCAGGTGTTGGATTAAAACTGAAGGTAAAAGGGTATCAATGATACCATTCGCTGATGACATTGTTACCCTGAGTGAAAGTGAAGAAGAATTAAATGATCAGCTAAATAGAATGAATAGTCTGATGAATACAAAATACAGATTGAGAGTAAGTGGAAGAAACACGAAGGTAATGAGAAGTAGTAGAAATGAGAAAGGCGAGAAACTTAACATCAGAACTGATGGTAACGAAGTAGATGAAGTTAATGAATTCTGCTATCTAGGCAGAAAAATAACCAATGACGAAAAAAGCAAGTAGGACATCAAAAGCAGACTAGCAATGGCAAAAACGGCAATCCTGGCCAAGAGAAGCTGATTACTGTCAAAGGCCTTAATTTGAGGAAGAAATTTCTGAGATGTTCGTCTGGAGTACGGCGATGTGTGGCAGTGAAGCACGAACTGTGTGGAAATCAGAACAGATTAGAATCAAAGAATGTGAGATGCGGTGCTACAGGCAAATGTTGAAAATCAGATGGACTGATAAAGTGAGGCATGAGGAGGTTCAGCACAGAAGCGAGGTGGTAAGAAACATGTGGAAAATACTGACAAGGAGAACGAACAGGATGATATGGCATCTGTTAAGACATTAGGAAACGACTTCCATGGATCTGGAGGGAGCAATAGAGGGCAAAAACTGTAGAGGAAGACCGAGCTTTGAGTATATCCAGCAAATAATTGAGGACGTATGTTGCAAAGTGCTACTCTGAGATGAAGACAGCCTCAAACCGGTGAGAATACTGATGACTAAAAAAAAAAAAAAGAAATGTTTCAATTATTCACATGAGTTGAGAAGACAAACCAGTTATCAGTAACTAATAACTTCAGATACATCATTTAATACGTCTTGACCACAGCGAATTCATGAGCTAAGATTTACAGTCTTGGGCGTTTACTTTGTAATATGTCTGCTCTCTCTAGGTTGTTCACGATACGTTCAAGGGGCGTCTCCAAGGCATAAATGTCCACGTGTAGCAGGTGCTACTGCGCTCACCACGCCGTGTCTCGCCCTGCTGTATTACGCCGCTGTATGGGCACCATCAGCATATTTCACAGATCGGGGTAGGCACAGTGTGTTTTTCACATTACACGAAATGTGTATAAAAGAGACGACGATCTGTTGCTAGCCTGAGCCTCTTCAGTGGAACGTAGGTCACTCTCACGAACAACCCACATTGCACTACAGATTCACCGCTGAGACCAAAGATGTCATGCAAAACTCCTTTAGCCCAATCTTCACAGTTAAATCGGTAAGCGGGTCGAAGGCTTCCATCCAGTCACACACTGATCAGTCTGGCCTGGCAACGGAAGACAGCAAAACGAAAGCTGAAATTTTAAATTTAGCGTTTGAGAAATCTTTCACGCAGGAGGATCTTACAAACATACCGCCGTTTGAGTCTCGTACAGGTTCCCGTATGGAGGACATAGTGATAGACATTCCTGGGGTTGTGAATCAGGTGAATAGGTTGAAAATAAATAAATCGTCAGGTCCTGATGGGATTCCTATTCGGTTTTACAGAGAGTACTCTACTGCATTGGGTCCTTACTTAGCTTGCATTTATCGCGAATCACTTGCCCAACGTAAAGTCGCGAGCGACTGGAAGTAAGCGCAGGTGACGCCTGTATATAAGAAGGGTAGAAGGACGGATCCACATAATTACAGACCAATATCCTTAACATTGGTTTGGTGCACGATTCTCGAAGATATTCTCAGTTCGAAAAAATGACTTTCCTTGAGACAGAGAAGTTGCTGTCCATGCATCAGCACGACTTTAGAAAGCATCGCTCCTGCGAAACGCAACTCGCCCTTTTTTCACATGATATCTTGCAAACCATGGATGAAGGGTATCAGACGGATGCCATATTCCTTGACTTCCGGAAAGCGTTTGACTCGGTGCCCCACTGCAGACTCATAACTAAGGTACGAGCATATGGGATTGGTTCCTAAGTATGTGAGTGGGTCGAAGACTTCTTAAGTAAAAGAACCCAGTACGTTGTCCTCGATGGTGAGTGTTTATCGGAGGTGAAGGTATCATCTGGAGTGCCCCAGGGAATTGTGGTAGGTCCGCTCTTGTTTTCTATCTACATAAATGATCTTTTGGATAGGGCGGACAGCAATGTGCGGCTGTTTGCCGATGATCCTGTGGTGTACGGGAAGGTGTCGTCGTTGAGTTACTGTACGAGGATACAAGATGACTTGGACAGGATTTGTGATTGGTGTAAAGAATAGCAGCTAACTCTGAATATAGATAAATGTAAATTAGTGCAGATGAACAGGAAAAAGAATCCTGTAATGTTTGAATACTCCATTAATAGTGCAGCGCTTGACACAGTCACGTCGATTAAGTATTTGGGCGTAACACTGCAGAGCGATACGAAGTGGGAAAAGCATGTAATAGCAGTAGTGGGGAAGGTGGATAGTCGTCTTCGGTTCATTGGTAGAATTTTGGAAAGATGTGGTTCATTTGTAAAGAAGACCGCTTATAAAACACTAATACGACCTATTCTTGAGTACTGCTCGAGCGTTTGGGATCTCTATCAGGTCGGATGGAGGGAGGACATAGAAGCAACTCAGAGGCGGGCTGCTAGATTTGATACTGATAGGTTTGATAATCACGCGAGAGTTACGGAAATGCTTGAGGAACTCGGGTGGGAGACTCTAGAGGAAAGGAGGTGTTCTTTTCGTGAATCGCAGTTGAGGAAGTTTAGAGAACCAGAATTTGAGGCTGACTGCAGTACAATTTTACTGCCGCCAACTTACATTTCGCGGAAAGACCACAAAGATAATATAAGAGAGATTAGGGCTCGTACAGATGCATATAGGCAGTCGTTTTTCCCTCGTTCTGTTTGGGAGTGGAACAGAGAGAGAAGATGCTAATTGTGGTACGATGTATCCTCCGCCACACACCATATGGTGGATTGCGGTGTATGTATGTAGATGTAGAAATCAGCATAGCTGCTTGTAACCTTTTGTTGCTCACGAACCTCTTCTGCTCCTAACGTTTCGTTCAGAAGACCGCTACAAATCTTCAGAGGCGTTTCTCCTCCGTTGGGTCTTAGCATATCTGATATCGTATTACAATTTTTTATCCACGTCATTTATCCTTAATAGATATATGGAACGTTTTCTTCAAATGTTAATGCTTGACTATTTATTTGGTCTCGAGGAGTTAGCATGGAATATGTCTAGTAACTGACTATACCATGGTGTTCGGCCTCGATCGTTATGCATTCCGTAACAAAGATCGTGCTTCTATGTTATAAGAGAGTGGGATACGTTTTGTTCATTTTGTTGATTCAACATTAGCAAATACCGTATACTTAATATCATCCTTAATAACCCAAATGTCAGATTTGAAAACGTTTGCATACACGGAATGTAGATTAGAACGTATTGGTTCTAGGACAAATCTGTTTTGCCCGAAGTAGTTTGGATACCTCGTTCGACAAAATGACCAGTCGTTACTCAATACGTCTTTTCCACTCCTAGTAACTGAGATCTACCCTTGATATGGACAGATCTTGCACAACAGTTCTTCCTGTCAGATGAAGCTGACATCTATTCATTTCATACTAAAAATGGTTTAGATTATCCCTCTGTGGATTCATCAAACCAAAGGTCTATGCCCATCTATTTAGCATGCCTGACTCCTAACTGCTATACACAAAATGCGATAGAGGCATTTTATTTCCTTAATGCACCTGGCCTTGGGAGTAGGACAATCTCTCTATAGGTCTGATAACCCACTTCAACTCCCTCAACTAATCTAAAACTGGGTACACTTCAGCATATAAAATCTGTCTGCACAGTACCTCAATTCTATTTCACACAGTCTGACAGGAAGAGGTCTCTTAACTTCGGGCGTTCTATACCCCAGTTTGAAGCATACCGCATCTCACGTTCTATAGAAAATTGCTTTTACTCCGTAACTCCATAACTAAAAATTTGCGGACTATGTTTATACAAAATATTTTTTTAGGTTCTCTTTTAGAATAACATGTTGATATATATGCATATATTCATGACTCACGCCGTAAATCCAGGTGAGCTAACTATCTTTCATGTCTTTTGACACTGATTGAACATTATGTTACTCAAATGTAATCTAATTTTCATGTCCGCTACTCCTTTCTCTATTCAAAGCTAATGAAACAATCTTGTTTTATTGACCACGAATCTGCGCTGTGAATAAATCGATTTCTCGCTGGATGGCGCTGTTATGTTCTGCTCGTTACGCTCGTGTTAGCACGTCATATTTCACACTGTTGCGCTACACATTATCTCACTACGCACTGTGTGATGTGCCTAACATGCAGCGTATTGACTTCATACACAATGTGTATGGCGCAAAAATTACGTCCACTTTTCAATGTGATATCGTCACTCGGGTGCTGCTCTCCTCGCCCACTACAGGTTTATTCCGACGGAAACTTACGGATAGAGTGAAAGACAGAAATAGTACTCCTGGAAAGTATAATATTGATTTATTACAGTCTAAGAAGAAAATAAGATGGCCCCGAAAAGCAGAGGCCCTTACCACCCCCAACTCAAAGGAAGTCTTACTTCTTTTATAGTTCTTCCTATCGATACCGGGGGAAAGGTGTTCGACATTCCATACAGATCCGACTTGTCCCACCTTCATCGCCGTAAATTCCGAAAGTTGACATTAGCAAATCTCCAATGTAAGCTTGAAGAGAGAGAGAGAGAGAGAGAGAGAGAGAAAATCGTCAGTCGTCATCGTCACAAGTCGGTCCGTTATTATCATTGTCATCTGTATCAATTACCCATAAAAACCTCCTGTACAAAGCCAATAAAAGACATTACTATTTTGCTTTGTTCCTCTTGAAAACATACATAAAAGCTTACATTAGTATCTTTCTATGTAAGTAACATACTACGTGTTACTAATATGTAGGCAAAAATGATAATTTCAGTTGTCTGAGTAGGAATTTGGAGGCTATGTTCTTGCTTTCACAGGCACGGGTAGAATATAGTTATTTAATAAGACAGAACAGAAAGAGGTACAGAATATGGAATAGTAAGAGGAATTAATGCCTCTGGAGGAACGAAAGAAGAAATACCAAAGTCATCAAATCGGATTTCTATGGGCGTTACTCGCCGAATTTGCAAAGTTTGCAAATCCTCCTGTGGATATACATTTCTTAAGTACATCAACATTGCGTAATCTCCTTTCCTGGCCCGTATCTGGATCAACCAGGAACAGTGCTTTAGAATATGTTATTCCTACTACCTTAAAAGGTCCACAGTGCAGTGGAAAGAACTTAATAGTCTCTTTGTTTAAGTTGGAAGTATGATGGATGTCTTTTACTAAAACTAAGTCATCTGTGCTTAATAGAGGCAAATCTATCATATTGTTATACTAATGTAGTGTGCTCTAGGACCACTCGTGTAGCTTGCTTCTTATCGTATTGTCTGTTACTGCTATCTGTTCACATCCTGCTGAAACGTAGGGTTTCGCAGGGATCGAAGAAAGGGTAGAGCTACGGGTGATAACACATCTGAAATGTAACGTCCACTGTTCAAAGTGCCGTCAATGCGAACAAGAGGTGACTAAGACGTGTTACCAATGGCACCGTATACCATCACGCCTGGTGATACGCCAGTATGGCGATGACGAATACACGCTTTCAACGTGCCTTCACCGCGATGTCGCCAAACACGGATGTGACCATCATGATGCTGTAAACAGAACCTGGATTCATCCGGAAAAACGACACTTTGCCATTCGTGCAACCAGGTTCGTCGTTGAGTACACCATCGCAGGCGCCTCTGTCTGTGATGCAGCCTCAAGGGTAACCGCGGCCATGGTCTCCGAGCTGATAGTCCATGCTGCTGCAAACGTCGTTGAACTGTTCGTGCAGATGGTTGTTGTCTTGCAAACGTCCCCATCTGTTGACACAGGGATCGAGACGTGGCTGCACAATCCGTTACAGCTATGCGGATAAGATGCCTGTCACCTCGACTGCTAGTGATACGAGGCCGTTGGAATCCAGCACTGCGTTCCGTATTACCCTCCTGAACCCACCGATTCCATATTCTGCTAACAGTCATTGGATCTCGAACAACGGGAGCAGCAATGTCGCGATACGATAAACCGCAATCGCGATAGGCTATAATCCGACCTTTATCAAAGTCGGAAACGTGATGGTACGCATTTCTCCTCCTTACACGAGGCATCACAACAACGTTTCACCAGGCAACGCCCGCAACTGCTGTTTGTGTATGAGAAATCGGTTGAAAACTTTCCTCATGTCAGCACGTTGTAGGTGTCGCCACCGGCGATAACCTTGTGTGAATGCTCTGAAACGCTAATCATTTGCATATCACAGCATTTTCTTCCTGTCGGTTAAATGTGACATCTGTAGCACGTCATCTTCGTGGTGTAGCAATTTTTATGGCCAGTAGTGTATTTACCCGAATTATACGGAGAAAGAAGCAATGTATTGATTGGCCGTTTTAGGAAATTACGCTCTGGGAGTAGTAGTCGAGATTATCTACAGGATTCGAACCTGCGACCGTAGCGGTCGCGCGGTTTCAGCATGAAGCGCCTAGAAACGCTAGGCCACGGCAGCCGGCTGACACTGTCTGTTTAACGAAGTTAAAAACGGTAATATTTAGGCCATAGATTTGCTTAACTCGCATACTTGTTTGCTCAGAATGTTTTCCTTGTTTCGTTAAGCTGCTCACAAGCAGAGTAGATTGTACACTGCTTGCGAATGATAGTGACCTGTTTCGATTCACGGTCCACCACGCAAAAATTCACTTTTCCTGTTCACGTAGTTATAATTAGTCCTCTTTTAATTCCATAACATTTATGTCCTTCAGTCAATCGCAGACCACTAGACAACTCGTTGGGGCAGCCCTAACAGAATGTTCACCTCCACCAGCTGTGTAACTTTCCCGGCGTTGCCTGCGATATTTGTTAATAAGCAAAGAGAAATATGTCTGTCACAGGATTTTTGAGTTAAGTATAAATTAACTAAAGTGGGGCACCGGTAGGGTGGATGGATGGACTGAAGCGAAGTAAGAAAATGAAAAAAGTAGCACAAGATGTAATTTTCCGACGCGTGAAACGTAATTATCTGCTTCGTTGGGGATTAAATTACGGAAATGCGAGACTGGTTGCCCGGACGGAAAAGACTTTTTCTGGAGGTGGCCCAGTATCAAATTAAGGAATATTCCGACGTCAGCGCCCTCGTGATTCGCTTAACGAGCTACTTTTGCTCTAATTACGCATACTCGCCCTTCCGCGCCGTCACAGCAACCACCTTGATTCTCGCGAGCCTCAAATTTCTTTTCAGGACCCACTGTCCTGGTGGTCACTCACTGCTCTAACGGTTTCAGGGTGTGCTCAGTGAGCACGGTCAACGCTGTAGGGCGGATCCGCCTCTAGAGGCCGCAGACGTGCCCTATGTTTTGCAGCATTTAGAATCGTGGTGTCCTATCGAACCCCTTTTATGCCACCGAAAATATCACGTGTTTCGAACATCAAACAACTGATGTGTTGCGGAGGGCTATGTCTTTTGCGTCCTGTGTGGATTGTGGAAGGGTTCTGTATTATTTGTGCCACTCGTTTACCATTGATTTCGAACTCAATGTGATTATCAAATAGGCGGTAGGAGTAACAGATTAAGAACCACAACCTTAAAAACAAAAATAATTTCAACAGATCTAATATACAACCTTAGGGTACTCAGTGATAGTCTTCTAATTTTTTTCTGTGGTATATTTCAGCCTCGCACTGTTAAAATAGTACACTTATCGGTTTCGACTTGTTATCATGTCACCCTCAGATGACCTGTTTAAAAACCAAGAATCTGTTTACTAAATTAGATGAGAATAAGCCTAATCCATGGCAAGGAGAGAGCTTCTGAAGAAGAGAAATTTGTTAACATCGGGTACAGATTTAAGTGTCAGGATGTCGTTTCTGAAAGTATTTGTAAGGAGAGTGGCCATGTATGGAAGTGAAACGTTTACGATAAATAGTTTGGACAAGAACAGAATAGAAGCTTTCGAAATGTGGTGCTACAGAAGAACACTGATTAGATGGGTAGATCATATAAGTAATGAGGAGGTATTGAATAGAATTAGGGAGAAGAGAAATTTGTGGCACAACTTGACTAGAATAAGGGGTAGGTTGCTAGAACATGTTCTGAGGCATCAAGGGATCGTCAGTTTAGTATTGGAGGGCAGCGTGGAGGGTAAAAATAGTAGAGGGTGACCAAGAGATGAATACACTAAGCAGATTCAGAATTATGTAGGTTGCAACAGGTACTGGGAGATGAAGAAGCTTGCACAGGATAGAGTACCATGGAGAGCGGCATCAAACTAGTCTCTGGACTGAAGACCACAACTACAACAAGCCTAAACCTGTAATTATACCATTTGAAAGAGGCTAAAGTATACAAAAATCACAATATTTTTCATATAAACAACGGGTCCCTGTGCAGAGTTCAAGATAGCTTCTACTTTTCTAACGCAGTCGCCAGTAACAAGTTACCAAGACATATTGAGATATAAACTGCAAAGCTCGAATATTTAACATTATGGTAAAACAGGATCTAATTAGGTAACACTCCTATAACGTTTCAGAAAATTCGGATGTGGGGACCTGAATTCCGCTTAACACTCATTTACCAACAGGAAGGTGCTTTTTAGTGTTGTCTGTAAATGTACATAAGTAAAGCAGCGTAAGAGAGATTGTCCCATAATCATCAATGGGAGCAGTTGGTCGTAAGTGTTTGCTCCTATTAGAATCACTGAAGGAATTCCTTCTTGCAGAGATTTGCATAATAGGAATTATGTATGAATGAATTTGTTTCATCAAAAGAAAATTTAATTACACTTGTTATTACAGTACTAAAAACAATAACCGAGCGAAGTGGCGCAGTGGTTAGACACTGGACTCGCATTCGGGAGGACGACGGTTCAATCCTGCGTCCGGCCATCCTGATTTAGGTTTTCCGTGATTTCCCTAAATCACTCCAGGCAAATGCCGGGATGGTTCCTCTGAAAGGGCACGGCCGCCAACCTTCCCTAATGCGATGAGACCGATGGCCACGCTGTCTGGTCTCCTTCCCCAAACAACCAAACCAAACCAACTAAAAACAATATTTGATTTACCCTTAATTCTAATTTATGGTTCTACACATTCTTAATGAAGCAGAGACAACGGGGTATCACTAATGAGAAGAAGCGACAAATATTGGTACAACCTTAAGTAACAGAACCCAGCATGTCTTCCTCGACTGCGAATGTTCATCAGACACAAGGGCATCATCAGGAACGCTCAAGGACAGTATGATAGGATAGCTACTATTTTCTGTATGCATAAATGATGTGGTGGATAGGGCAGGCAGCAGTCTGCTGATGATGCTGTGGTGTATGGGGAGATGTTGACGTTGACTGACTGTAGGAGAACGTGATGAATGGCAGCTAAATAGAAAGAAATGCAAGTTAATGCTGATGAGAAAGAAAAACCAATCCATAATACTTAAATACAGTAAGGTGTCCCCCCCCCCCCATAAACCATGGACCTTGCCGTTGGTGGGGAGGTGGTAGGGAGGTTTGCGTGCCTCACCGATACAGATGGCCGTACCGTACGTGCAACCACAACGGAGGGGTATCTGTTGAGAGGTCAGACAAACGTGTGGTTCCTAAAGAGGGGCAGCAGCCTTTTCAGTAGTTGCAGGGGCAACAGTCTGGATGATTGAGTGATATGGCCTTGTAACACTAACCAAAACGGCCTTGCTCTGCTGGTACAGCGAACGGCTGAAAGCGGGGGAAACTACAGCCGTAATTTTTCCCGAGGGCATGCAGCTTTACTGCGTGGTTAAATGATGATGGCGTCGTCTTGGGTAAAATATTCCGGAGGTTACATAGTCCCCCATTCGGACCTCCGTGCGGGGACTACTCAAGAGGACGTCATTATCAGGAAACAGAAAACTGACGTTCTACGCATCGGAGCTTGGAATGTCAGGTCCCTTAATCGGGCAGACAGGTTAGAAAATTTAAAAAGGGAAATGGATAGGTTAAAGGCAGATATAGTGGGAATTAGACTTTTGGTCAGGTGAATACAGGGTTATAAATACAAAATCAAATAAGGTTAATGCAGGAGTACGTTTAATAATAAATAAAAATAGGAGTGCAGGTAAGCTACAAGAAACAGCATAGTGAACGCATTACTGTGGCCAAGACAGACACGAAGCCCACACCTACTACAGTACAAGTTTATATGGCAACTAGCTCTGCAGATGATGAAGAAATTGATGAAATGTGTGATGAGATAAAAGAAATTATTCAGGTAGTGAAGGGAGACGAAAATTTAATAGCCATGGGTGACTGTAATTCGAGAGTAGAGAAAGGGAGACAAGGAAACATAGTAGATAAATATGGATTGGGGTTAAGAAATGAAAGAGGAATCCACCTGGTAGAATTATGCACAGGACATAATTTAATCATAGCTAACACTTGGTTCAAGAATCATGAAAGAAGGTTGTACACGTGGAAGAATCCTGGAGATACTAGAAGGTATCAGACAGATTATATAATGGTAAGACAGAGATTTAGGAACTAGGTTTTAAATTGTAAGACATTTCCTGGACAGATATGGACTCTGACCGCAATCTATTGCTAATGAACTGTAGATTAAACCTGAACAAACTGCAAAAAGGTGGGAATTTAAGGAGATGGGGGACCTGGATAAACTGAAAGAACCAGAGGTTGTACAGAGTTTGAGGGGGAGCATAAGGGAACAATTGACAGGAATTGGGGAAAGAAGTACAGTAAAAGAAGAATGGGTAGCTCTGAGGGATGAAGTAGTGAAGGCAGCAGAGGATCAAGTAGGTAAAAAGACAAGGGCTAGTAGAAATTCTTGGGAAACAGAAGGAATATTGAATTTAATTGATGAAAAGGGAAAATAGAAAAATACAGTAAATGAAGCAGGCAAAAAGGAAACGTCTCAAAAATGAGATCGACAGGAAGTGTAAAATGGCTAGGCAGGAGGACAAATGTAAGGATAGAGAGTCGTCTATCACTAGGGGTAAGATAGATACTGCCTACAGGAAGATTAGAGAAACCTTTGGCGGAAAGAGAACCACTTGTATGAATATCAAGAACTCAGATGGAAATCCAGTCCTAAGCAAAGAAGGGAAAGCAGAAAGGTGGAAGGAGTATATAGAGCGTCTATCTAAGGCCGATGTTCTTGATGACAATATTATGCAATTGGAAGAGCATGTAGGTAAAGATGAAATGGGAGGTACGATACTGCGTGAAGAGTTTGACAGAGCACTGAAAGACCTAAGTCAAAACAAGGACCCAGGAGTAGACAACATTCTATTACAACTACTGACGGCCTTGGGAGAGCCAGTCCTGACAAAAGTCTACCATCTGGTGAGCAACATGTATGAGACAGGCGAAATACCCTCAGACTTCAAGAAGAATATAATAATTCCAATCCCAAAGAAAGCAGGTGTTGACAGATGTGAAAATTACCTAACTATCAATTTAATAAGTCACAGCTGCAAAATACTAACGCGAGTTCTTTACAGACGAATGGAAAAACTGGTAGAAGTCGACCTCGGTGAAGATCAGTTTGGATTTCGTAGAAATATTGGAACATGTGAGGTAATACTGACCTTACGACTTATCTTAGAAGAAAGATTAAGGAAAGGCAAACCTATGTTTATGGCACTTGTAGACTTAGAGAAAGCTTTTGACAATGTTGACTGGAATACTCTCTTTCAAATTCTAAAGGTGGCAGGGGTAAAATACAGGGAGCCAAAGGCTGTTTATAGTTTGTGCAGAAACCAGATGTCAGTTATGAAAGTCGAGGGGCATGAAAGGGAAGCAGTGGTTGGGAAGGGAGTGAGACAGGGTTGTAGCCTCTCCCTGATGTTATTCAATCTGTATATTGAGCAAGTAGTAAAGGAAACAAAAGAAAAATTCCGAGTAGTTATTAAAATCCATGGAGAAGAAATCAAAACTATGAGGTTCACCGATGACATTGTCATTCTATCAGAGACAGCAAAAGGACTTGGAAGAGCAGTTGAACGGAATGTACAGTGTCTTGAAAGGAGGATGTAAGATGAACATCAACAAAAGGAAACGAGGATAGTGGAATGTAGTCGAATTAAGTCGGGTGATGCTGAGGAAATTAGATTAGGAAATGAGACACTTAAAGTAGTAAAGGATTTTTGCTATTTGGGGAGAAAAATAACTGATGTTGGTCGAAGTAGGGAGGATATAAAATGTAGACTGGCAATGGCAAGGAAAGCGTTTCTGAAGAAGAGAAATTTGTTAACATCGAGTATAGATTTAAGTGTCAGGTAGTCGTTTCTGAAAGTATACGTATGGAGCGTAGGCATGTATGGAAGTGAAACATGGACGATAACTGGTTTGGACAAGAAGAGAATACAAGCGTTCGAAATGTGGTGCTACAGAAGAATGCTGAAGATTAGATGGGTAGATCACGTAACTGATGATGAAGTATTGAATAGAATTGGGGAGAAGAGGAGTTTGTGGCACAACTTGACAAAAAGAAGGGCCCGGTTTGTGGGACATGTTCTGAGACTTCAAGGGATCACAAATTTAGCACTGGGGGGGCTGCATAGAGGGAGACCAAGAGATGAATACACTAAGCAGATTCAGAAGGATGTACGTTGCAGTAAGTACTGGGAGATGAAGAAGCCAGCACAGGATAGTGTGGCATGGAGAGTCTCAGAACTGAAGACCACAACTACAACAACAACAGTCACGTCCACTAAATATCGAGGCGTAACGTTGCAAAGCAATATTAAGTAGAATGAGAATGTAAGGACTGCAGTAGGGAAGACGAATTGTCCACTCTGGTTTACTAAGAGAATTTTAGGAAAGTTTGGTTCATCTGTAAAGGAGACCGTACATAGGACACTACTGCGAACCACTGTTTGTTGTTCGAACGTTTGAATTACGCTCTAGGTCGGATTAAAAGAAAAGGCTGAAGCAACTAAGAGGCGGGCTGCTAGATTTGCTACCAGTAGGTTCGAACAACACGCAAGAATTACGGTGACGCTTCAACAACTCGAATGGGGATCATTAGATGGGAGGCGACGCCAAGGAACTCTATTGGGAAAATTGACAGAATCGGCTTTTCAGACTGACTACAGAGAGATTCTACGGCCGCCATCGTACATTTCGCGCAAGGATAACGAAGATAAGATCAGAGAGTTTAGGGCTCGTAGGAGGCATACAGACCGTAGTTCTTACTTCGCTCTGTTTGTGAGTAGAAATTAAAGGAAATGACTAGTACTGATACAGGGTGCTATGCACCACGCACCCTATGGTGGCTTGAGGATTATGTACGTAGAAGTAGATGTAGGTGAAAATCAAAGACTGTACATAGGAAAAAGGAGGACAACAATGATGCTAAGTATTTGTGTACTTGAGAAATAATTCGTCCCATACGCTGCTCAATACGTTTATACATGTTGTAACGAGCCTTCCACGCGTGTATAAGAACAAACGATTTAATTTCGGAATAACATGTGAATTACGTTGTGGCTGTCTTTCAGAAGAGAGCTGAACTTCACTGACCCTAATCGACCAGCAAACTGCAGTCACCCTCTGCTCGTCAGGTGGTCAGAGCGTTGGTGATGACAAGTACTTAAGCCTGGCACGAAGTGGAGAATGCTCTTAATGGTTCTCCAGTGGTGTGGGAAGACAATTTAGCGCTGTAAAACACCAGCAGTAAACCAGCGTGATGGCAGGAATTAGCTGATGTCCAACAAACAGAAACGGAACGCTATCAGCTTCACCCATCACGCAAATCTAGGATCTGGTGCGGGGAGATATGGCAACATCACTCTGGTTCTGCACTCGAAGTGTTTGGGTGATATTATGGAGAACACTGGAAATAACAAAGTGAGCAAAAAATATCGACGCAGAAAAATTGCGTAAACCCTACACAGTCATCTGGAAAATTTATAACAAGAGATCTCTTTCCGCCAGAGACAAACTACACCGCTACCAGACAGTTCTTCTCATTATATTAATTTCAGGTACTGTTGCCACTGAGTTGCTTATGGGTTGCCTGCGTGTGCCGACTCGAGGTTCGTCCTTGTTATTGCACAGTCACTGCCGTCAGTGTTGTCTAGTCCTTCGTGCAAGTGGTCGTGAAATTGTGTGTAGCTTGTGATGTCGACTGCTCAGTTATCTTAGTGTCGTCTCCGTGCTGGTGGGTAGCTGTAGGTCGGTTGGGGTGGAGCAGCGGGGAAATCTCCGCAAGGCGTAGTTTGGCAGGGCCCGCTGGCGGTCTCTACGCAGTGTCGGAGTGTGTGGGCGCTGTTCCGATTGCTATGAGGTCCGTGGCTCACCGACCCTGGACACGAAAGTTGAGTTTGGATTTAATTCATCAGCAAGTGAAGACTGTTCACTTTGTGCCATCTCGTTTTCATTGATGGCTGTTGGGACATTCCCACGAACAACAACGTGTGTGTTCGAGTTGGCGAAGGTTTAGCCACCGTCTGGTGGAGTCTAACTGTATTTGGTTATTTGCAATTGAAGTGCACCAGCGGAAATTTCTGCTTTGTGGCCGTTAACGTTCCGGTTACCTGCCCTGTCCATTGATGTAAATTCAGGCAGTATTCTTTCCTCACCGTGTTGTCGCTGCTCAGCACGGTGTGCAGTTTGATAGTTAGATGTATGCTTGGTTGTGTGCGTCCATGCCTTTTAGGTTTTGCATTGGACTCCCAGTTGTGTGCTGGGCGAATGGAGCGCCAGTTACCCTGTCAGTAGGTCCGTTGACTGTCTGTTGGTTGGGTTGTCGTCGGATGGAGAATGGTTGGGCCGACTGCCAGTCTCACCTAAGTGATCGTTAGTATTTCAAGTGCTGGCCGACCCCCGAAACTTCTGAGCCCCGTCACCTGCACTGCCTTCTCTTATTTTATATTGGGTGTATTTGTAGGGCTCATAGCCGATGGTTTTAAATTAAAGTTGAATTGTTTTTAGTGGTGTTTTAAATCATGGGCTTGTCAAGTGTTTGATTGTTTGGGCCTTCAGCCTAATTTAAGATAAGGCTTTGTTGTTTAAATTTATTTTAACGTTTTGTTGTTTAAATTTATTTTACACTGAGTTTTAAATCATGGGGTCTTCAGTCGTTTTCAGACTAGGGTTCTTTGTCTCTCGAGCATCAGACTGTTTGGGGCCTTCACCCAAAATATAGAACTTACTTAAGGTGAGGCCTTCTGCCTTCTAAATATTACCTTTGCTGTCTGAATTTTGAGTTAATGGCTTTTAGCGTTTTTTTTAATTAAAGTGGTTGTGCGCTTAAGGCATAAGATAATGTGGCGTATTCAGCCGATAACTAAGTTCAAGAACTTGTATTGTAATGCTTGGTCAAACAAATAACGTTATATGTGTTCGAGTGTAACTGACAGCCGCTAATTTTGGCCCCTTTCCACAATTCCAACTACCTGTCCTGGCCTGCGGGTTTAGCGGGGCCTTTCAAGACTGGTATTTTATTGATATATACCACGAACAGGCGACTCGTAACAAAGAAAATCTCCCACATCATAAATGGGACCCGAAATCAAAGGAGGCTAGCCATCTCCCGGAAGACCTTAATGGAAGTCGCTTTTGACCCATTGCCAACTACGATTTCGATATGCAGACGGGAGATCGACTGTCGTTAAGTTTACTTATCTTTCTCCATGGAATGTCACCAATTTTTTGTCGGTGCCCATCTACATGGTGAGAATTGACCATCTCACAAAAATTAGAGAAATGTGGGCTGACACAGGAAGATTTAACTGTTCATTTTCTCCACGTGCTACACGAAAGTGAATCGGCCGAGAAAGAGTCTGAAAGTGTTTATATGAACCTTCTACACTTGTAAACTGCAGGGTAACTATGTGTATGTAGATACAGAAGTAGATATAAGCCTGTTTTCATGAGGTTGCTCAGGTGTTCGCTGTGTGTTCATTTACTGGTTCCAGTGCTGTGAAATGCGTGTTCTTTAGCGAAGGTCTGACTTTTGGAAAGAGAAAAGAAAGAATGAAGATCTTGTGGACAAGGAAAAGAGTCCACAAGATTCCTCCGGCATGCCAAATCCAGCTAACACCACTCATTGATGGCTACATCGCATGCACACATCAAATTGCGGGGATGTCGTTTGCTGTGTTTCGGCTGCGTTTACAAATATTCCGAGACAGTATCTGTGGCATTCAGGTTATGAGATTTAGAGGGCCAGGCAACATGTGATGAGGTTCTTGAGTTTTTGTCAAACCAAGAACGTATGCATGCAAACCTCTGAACACAGCCGTTAATAGTAGACACAGCCAGTTCTCGAACAAAGGTCTCATTGTTCTCCTTATGTAAACAGACAAGTGTAATTTATGTCTTTAATGCACACAAACTGCTCACTTGTGCTCTTGGTAATTTTTGTTTAGGATCTAATAAATGGCCAAATATTTTTAGCCTAATCTAGTTTATGACCCACCCGTGTTCCAGAAGTAGTGTCTAGTAATCAAAATGTCCGCCATTCCAGGTTCACATCTCACCACTTGAATAAAAATCATCAGCAATGGCGCTGAAGACATGGCATAAGAAGTCACCCTTATTCTGCCAATGATGTTGCCAGAAGCCTGAAGAGTGTGCAGAGTTCCCTTGGCAAGGGCAACTGCCCTAAATGGCAGAAGAATCAGAAAGGATGAACGGAGTGTGGATGAAGAAGACAATGGAAAACTTTGAATTAAAATCACATAATATGTATCCATAGGACATGTCGCCTGTAACTGAAAAAGAAGTGTCATGACGGCCTCTTATTGGCAAAAGATTCCACACTAGTTCCCCAGTCGCATATCTGGGAGGCAACTATGAGAAAAGATTGAACAACCAACGAAAGGACTCAGGATGTGGAACGGCAGAATTTTGAACGTGAAGGGAAACTACAAAATCTGAAAATCGAAATGCTAAGGATTAATCTAGACATAATGGTGGGCAGTAAGTGAAATGGAAGGAAGACAAGGATTTCTGGCGAGCTGAGTAAAGAGTTACACTACATTACATTACATTTATCGTTTTCCATGGATCCCTTGGAGACGAGTCTCTGGGACGTGGAAAGAGTCAATATCATTAGCAGCAGAAAATGGTATAATAGAATAAGATTCGTTATGAATGGAAATGTATGGCAGAGAGTGAGTTACTGTGACCAGTTAAGTGACAGAGTTGTTATGATCAAAGTACACAGCAAATCAACACCGACAATAACAGCTCAGATATACATGCCAATGTTGCAAGCAGAAGAAAAAGAAGAAACGGGAAGAACGTCAGGACATTTAACAGGTAATTCAGATGGTAAATGGAGATGACATTTTAATAGTCAAAGGGAACTGTTGTTGTAGGGGTAGGAGTAGAAGACTACAGGGTTTGGAGTGGAAATGAAAGGGGAGGAAGATTAATTGGATTGTGCAATAAATTTCAGACGGCAATAGCGAATACTCTGTTCACGAATCACAAGAGGAGGATGTATAATTGTAAAATGACCGGGAAATACTAGATGATTTCACTTAGGCTACACCATGATTAGGCAGAGATTCCAAAATCAGTTATTGGATTGTGAAGCAAACCCAGGAGCAGATGTATAGCTACGTCACAATTTACAAATGATGAAAAGTAGATTGAAGTTGAAGAGACTACTCAGGAGGAACCAGTTCACTAAGAAGTGGGTTAAGGAAATACTAAGGAATGAAGAGATAAGGTTGAAGTTCTCTGAGGCTATAGATACTACGGTAATGAATAGCTGAGTAGGCAGTTTAGTTCAAGAGCAATAGACATCTCTCAAAAGGGCAATCACAGAAGTTGGAAAAAAACATTGTTACAAAAAAGGTAACTGCGAAGAAAACATTGATAACAGAAGAAGTTCTTCAGTTGATCGATGTAAGAAGGAAGTACAAAAATGTTCAAGGACATTGAGGAATACAGAAACACAAGTCGCTTAGGAATGAATTAAATAGGAAGCGTAGGAAAGCTAAAGCGAAATGACTGAACGAAAAATGCGAAGAAATCGAAAAATAAATGCTTGTCTGAAAGACTGACTTAGCACACTGGAAGGGCAAAACAACATTCGTTGAAATCAAAAGCAAGGGTGGTGTCATTAAGAATACAATGGGCATTACAGTGCTAGATGCAGAGGAGACAGTGGATAGGTGAAAAGAGTACATTGAATACTCTATAAAGAGGACTTTTACGATGACGTGACAGAAAAAGAAACAGAAGTCGATCTGGAAGACGCAGGGAATCGAATGTTAAACTCAAAATATAAAAGAGGTTTTGAAAATCATTAGGGGAAGTGGCAACAGAATGACTATTCGCGTTAATATGTAGAATGTATGACGATAATCATCAGACTTTCGGAAAAATATCATCCACAGAATTCCAAAGATAGCAAGCGCCGACATGTGCGAGAATTATCGCAAAATCAGCTTAGGAGCCCATGCATCCAAGTTGCAAAACAGAACAATATGCCGAAGAATGGAAAAGAAAACTTAAGATGTTCAAAATGGCTCTGAGCACTATGAGACGTAACAGCCGTGGTCATCAGTCCCCTAGAACTTAGAACTACTTAAACCTAACTGACCTAAGGACACCACACACATCCATGTCCGAGGCAGGATTCGAACCTGCGACCGTAGCGGTCGCGCGGTTCCACACTGAAGCGCCTAGAACCGCTCGGTCACTAAGGCTGGCACTGAGGATGTGTTAGATGACAGTCAGTTTGGCTGTAGGGAAGGTACAGAGAACAGAGAAGCAGTTCTAATGTTATGGTTGCTAATAGAGGCAAGACTGAAGGAAAGACGCAGTCATAGGATTTTTCGACCTTGAGAAAGCGTTCGACAACGTAAGATGATGTAATATACAATATGTACAAGATTTAACAGAGAACAAGTCCAATTCACAGTGCAAACTCATTATATATAGTTAGTTTGCATAAATATCTAAGGTTTTCAGTTTAGGATTTTTTATTTGATTAGGACGACTTAGATTCAAAAAATGTGTAATGAGTGTCGCATACTGAATAAAATTTTAAATTCATCTGAACATGCTGAGTAGTGAGCCGAAACCTGTAATCGGTAAAGAAAATGTGCGATCCTGACGTTGAATTTTGTATCCATACATGTTTTAAAAGAGATTAGGTCATTTAAAAAGGCATATAAACAATTATTTTTTCCTCGATCAGTATGTTAGACTGAGATAGGAAATAAAAGCCTTAATACTGCTACGACATACCCTCCACCAAGCACTGCGTAGTGGTTTGTGGAGTATTTCTTTAGATGTAAATGTAGAAAGTTTGTATGTGATTCAGCTTTGTGTCGAAGGCAGTAGCGTATTTCAGGAAGACCTGTGGAGCATCAGCGTTGGGTGCAGACAATGGCAGTTATCCACACATAAATAAATGTAACTATTGCACAAGCGATTCTGCACTGGTGTTGCCATACGAGGACAACCACTACGAGATATGTCGTTCACATTACCTTCTCTCTGTACTTTCTACATACGTTTGACACGCCACTTTCAGTTGCATGTAACCGATCGGCAACATCTTGCTGTGTGTAACCTACTGTTGTATGCCTCTTCTTCGCATGTTACTACAGTGCTGAACACAAACTGAATGAAGCTGTTGATTGATACTGGACTGCTCGCCGCGTGCTGCTGTGCCAACGGTATGTTTAAATGCCTGGGAAACGGGCACAAAGCACGCCAGTAATTAACACCATCCAGTATATGGGCTCTAATTGGATAATGCATGAAGTACCTAGGTAAATGAGACCTCTAGTTCCACAGACTATATTTTACAATAGTATTCCACACTCTTGTTGAGAAGTACACCTCCAAGGTGGTGGATCTGTCCCTCAGAAATTGAAGCAACAGTAGATGCAGCGAGGAACAGTAGTGGCTATGTGGTTATGGTAAGAACAGGTGGAGCACCTAGTCACTATTTTGTGGTGCGGTGTGATAGCAATGCACTGCATGGAGCATGGAAAATAACTTGTGCATGTGTGTGTTTGTGCGTATGTGTGTGTGTGAGTGTGCGTATGTGTGTGTGTGTGTGTGTGTGTGTTCATACAAGCTTGTGAAAACATTCCCATTTCGAATTACCCAATTGGGCTACAGGAGTAGAGGAGTGGTGTGGATCATGGTTTGTGGCATAATTTATGGCAATTTAGGTTGGACTTGCATAAACATAAGTGATGGCCATTTTGGTTCATAAACTATGATATTGAAGATTTCACTCATGTTACTATAGTAGGCAATAAATGAGATTCTGCTACAAGTATTTGGCCATTAATGAGGTATTAAATAAAAATTAGTACATATATTACACCAGCTTTGTTTCCATAAGGTGGCTAGGTCAAATATACAGTTGTTTTACATAAGAAGAGCAAGGGGCCTATTGTTCCAAAATCGGACCTGCCCAACTATTACTGTTGTCATGTAGGAACACAGAAGCACACACAGGATATTCATCATAAAAATGTAACAGTAAGTGCAACACGTGTTCACCAAAGCTGCTGAAATACATACGCTGGTACACATCCACAGTAACCTGATCGAAAAGAGGCAGTTCAAAGTTCGGAGGACCACATTACTCACCTCACATGTACCTCTTGTCCAGTTTCTGTGATGTTCGGTCGAATGAAGGAGTGCTGCTTTGTATGTTGCTGGGACCAATGACCTTTTTCGAGGTACTTGATTTCAAATGTCCATTCGATGCAGTTTCCCTCTCGAAATTTGATGGAAACAGTTGAAAATTACCAGCAAATAATGAAAGCAGTAATTAGAAACTGGTATGGTCATCCGTAGATTTAATTTTAAAAAATGATGTCAATACTCGAGGTGTTACAGCTTCGGCCAACAATTAACTGACAGTGATTTAATTGTGCTTTGCGTAATGTGGTCTCCATATTACAAGGTACATGAAGAAGGTGCACACTAGTGATACATCGAATGAACGCAATAACTGAGAAAAAAGTCACAAGGCTTTTGATACAAATACTACGGTGACAGAAAAGAATCTACACTGCTCTCATTACTAAGGAATTGTTTGTGGCGCTGAATTAGTGTGCAATGTCTGTTCCGCCATCAACTGTGCCGATTCACGCTGAGTTGTCAGTTATACCGGGTGATCAAAAAGTCAGTATAAATTTGAAAACTTAATAAACCACGGAATAATGTAGATAGAGAGGTAAAAATTGACACACATGCTTGGAATGACGTGAGGTTTTATTAGAACCAAAAGAAAACTCCATATTGCTAGACTCGTGAAAGATCTCTTGCGCGCGTCGTTTGGTGATGATCGTGTGCTAAGCCGCCACTTTCGTCATGCTTGGCCCCCCAGGTCCCCAGACCACAGTCCGTGCGATTATTGGCTTTGGGGTTACCTGAAGGCGCAAGTGTGTCGTGATCGAGCGACATCTCTAGGGATGCTGAAAGATAACATCAGACGCCAATGCCTCACCATAGCTCCGGACATGCTTTACAGTGCTGTTCACAACATTATTCCTCGACTACAGCTATTGTTGAGGAATGATAGTGGACATATTGAGCATTTCCTGTAAAGAGCATCATCTTTGCTTTGTCTTACTTTGCTATTCTAATTGTTGCTATTCTGATCAGATGAAGCGCCAGCTGTCGGTCATTTTTTGAATGTTTGTATTTTTTTGGTTCTAATAAAACCCCATGTCATTCCAAGCATTTGTGTCAATTTGTATCTCTCTATCTACATTATTCCGTGATTTATTCATTTTCAAATTTATACTGACTTTTTGATCACCTGATATAACTGATAACTGAAGCCACCACAACTCGAAGGATGGTACAGTCTGCATTCTGGACCACGTGACCAAGCTACGTGACGAACTAATAATGAGAGACGGAACTGCCAGCTCTATACAAAATCCCATTTTACTTAGTCCTACCCTTGCTCTTCCAACAACTTCAAGAAGGTTCGTCCTTCACGAAAGTGGAAACCATTATATTCGAGGTTTATTTTGTATTTCTTACATTAATTGTGGTCAATAATGATGAGTTCAGAACTGACTATATTGCTTGGGATAGGAACAGACCCTTACTTATATTTGTGAATATTTAGTTTTTGGTAAAGGATTCCCGAGAATCAATAGTCCTCTACCATTTCCGGCAGTTGACCGTTCTGTATCCACTCATGGACTGTGCGGCTGGTCCCGGCGGAGTTTCGAGTGCTCCCTCGCGCATGGGTGTGTGTGTTTGTCCTTAGGATAATTTAGGTTAAGTAGTGCGTAAGCTTAGGGACTGATGATCTTAGCAGTTAAGTCCCATAAGATTTCACACACATTTGAACAGTTCTGTATTTGGCAGTACTTCCCTTTTATATTTTTCAATACCTTGCGACTGAAGAACATACAAATATTTCTTTCATACGTCTGACTAATCATTACGCTATTTCGTAAAATTTCCTATTCACGTGTAGACATTCGTTCTTTCGAGCATTTTTCCCCAGCAACTTTCATTTTCTTTAACGAAACACCCGTTCTGGTAGTACGCATACATTCCTATTGCTAGCAGCAAGCGTTTTGTTTGCGGTTTCCGAGTTCCAGTCAGCAAGGAAAAACGAAAGTACAGACAGGAGGTACGCATTGTGTCACGTTCTGGCGGTGAAAGTGCTGCCCGCTTGCATACAAGTTCAATAGCGGCCGGCCGTGGCCATTGAGCACCACTACCCTACCGCGCCAGACATTCACGTTCACGCAGGACACTTTTCACGGCCGGTTCGCGATCATTTTTTCACGTAAACGACTTGCCATTTGGCTCCCACCCCCCACCATACTTTTCCCTCGTACGTTTTCGCCAGTCTCAAATTTATCTACAAATTGCCATACAAACTACACTCCTGGAAATGGAAAAAAGAACACATTGACACCGGTGTGTCAGACCCATCATACTTGCTCCGGACACTGCGAGAGGGCTGTACAAGCAATGATCACAGGCACGGCACAGCGGACACACCAGGAACCGCGGTGTTGGCCGTCGAATGGCGCTAGCTGCGCAGCATTTGTGCACCGCCGCCGTCAGTGTCAGCCAGTTTGCCGTGGCATACGGAGCTCCATCGCAGTCTTTAACACTCGTAGCATGCCGCGATAGTGTGGACGTGAACCGTATGTGCAGTTGACGGACTTTGAGCGAGGGCGTATAGTGGGCATGCGGGAGGCCGGATGAACGTACCGCCGAATTGCTCAACACGTGGGGCGTGAGGTCTCCACAGTACATCGATGTTGTCGCCAGTGGTCGGCGGAAGGTGCACGTGCCCGTCGACCTGGGACCGGACCGCAGCGACGCACGGATGCACGCCAAGACCGTAGGATCCTACCCAGTGCCGTAGGGGACCGCACCGCCACTTCCCAGCAAATTAGGGACACTGTTGCTCCTGGGGTATCGGCGAGGACCATTCGCAACCGTCTCCATGAAGCTGGGCTACGGTCCCGCACACCGTTAGGCCGTCTACCGCTCACGCCGCAACATCGTGCAGCCCGCCTCCAGTGGTGTCGCGACAGGCGTGAATGGAGGGACGAATGGAGACGTGTCGTCTTCAGCGATGAGAGTCGCTTCTGCCTTGGTGCCAATGATGGTCGTATGCGTGTTTGGCGCCGTGCAGGTGACCGCCACAATCAGGACTGCATACGACCGAGGCACACAGGGCCAACACCCGGCATCATGGTGTGGGGAGCGATCTCCTACACTGGCCGTACACCTCTGGTGATCGTCGAGGGGACACTGAATAGTGCACGGTACGTCCAAACCGTCATAGAACCCATCGTTCTACCATTCCTAGACCGGCAAGGGAACTTGCTGTTCCAACAGGACAATGCACGTCCGCATGTATCCCGTGCCACCCAACGTGCTCTAGAAGGTGTAAGTCAACTACCCTGGCCAGCAAGATCTCCGGATCTGTCCCCCATTGAGCATGTTTGGGACTGGATGAAGCGTCGTCTCAAACGGTCTGCACGTCCAGCACTAACGCTGGTCCAACTGAGGCGCCAGGTGGAAATGGCACGGCAAGCCGTTCCACAGGACTACATCCAGCATCTCTACGATCGTCTCCATGGGAGAATAGCAGCCTGCATTGCTGTGAAAGATGGATATACACTGTACTAGTGCCGATATTGTGCATGCTCTGTTGCCTGTGTCTATGTGCCTGTGGTTCTGTCAGTGTGATCATGTGATGTATCTGACCCCAGGAATGTGTCAATAAAGTTTCCCCTTCCTGGGACAATGAATTCACGGTGTTCTTATTTCAATTTCCAGGAGTGTACCTTCAGGGTGAGTCAGAAAGGATATTACAACTTTGAAATGACATATATCTCACAGAATTGGTAGATGTGTCATTTTGAAGAAAAGCAACCTCAAGTTTGATTCACGTAGAGCAACAGTCCCCCATTCCGCCACTAGGAGCGCGAGCATAGTGACAGTTGAAACAACTGCTTTCGCTGGTGCAGAGTGTGCTAGCTGTGTATTTTGGTTTCACGAAACAAATTCTGCAACAACTGTCCGCCGTAAATTTCGCACCAAATACCCTAATGCACGCCCAAGCTTGCGTACAATCTACGCTTGCTACAAGAAATTTAGTGAGAGGAGTTGTACACCGCTACATGATACACACCAAGGCGCCCTTCCTTCTTCGTGAAGGAAACTGTCACTGGTTTTGTGTGCTTCTGGACATGCTTGCAAACTTTTTAATTCGAGGCATCGATGACGATGACCGAGGGATAGCTTACTGCCAGCAAGACGGTGCCCTTCCCAAGTCGATGCACTGGCAATGAAGGGCCAATCGCAAGGCCACCTCACTCACCAACCTTAACACCACTGGATTTATTTCTCTGGGGTTCATTAAAGACCGTGTGTACCTTTCTCCCCTACCAAACAATTTAGCCGACCTGAAAAACCGAATCTAAGCTGCCCCATTTTCTGTAACGAATGTGGGGAGAAACTGATTACCGGTGGGAAGTTTGCCGCGTCAGAAATGCTAGTCACATGGAGCTAAAATGAAAAATGATACTTTTATGTGAAAAGGTTGTTTGCTAAACTGTGACACATCTACCGTTTCTGTAAGTTATCTCTATAAATTTCTTGGCGTCCCTCTTATATCGGCCCCCCAAGATGCAGTTTATCTCTCTTGTGCTTTAAACTAGTCCTGACCCTTTTATATTTGAGCATATTACTTTAAATTGCGGGTAGTGCCTGCCACATTCGCACATTTTGAATTAAAGGATCCGCACTGGCTGCAACATACTTTTATTGGAAGTCACCGGTTTCACGTCAATTGAACACTTATTCTCAGGTGGTCTGTACAAAAATTATAAAGAAAATTTTTTACACTGATTTCTTGACAGTGATCTAAAGTAATGTCTCCCCCCCCCCCCCTTGTCGGTAGCGTGGCTCTGGGCCGTGAATGAGTTTAAGAAAAGATAAAAATTATCGAGAGCTTCAGGGGTTTCATTTGGTAGTCGTCAAGGTCAAGCAATACACAGTGGAATAAGAGTTGAAACACCCTACCACTGTTTTATAGCACTCATAAGGGAATGGTCCAGCCTGACATGTCTAAACCTACACAGCTTTTTTAAAAGACAGAAATAATTATCAGAACAAGGTGCTAAGATGGACAGACAGTATTTTTTCTAGAATGAGATTTTCACTCTGCAGCGGAGTGTGCGCTGATATGAAACTTCGTGGCCGATTAAAACTGTATGCTAGACCGAGACTCGAACTCGGGGCCTTTGCCTTTCGCGGGCAAGAGCTCTACCAACTGAGCTACCCAAGCACGACTCAAGCCCCGTCCTCACAGCTTTACTTCTGCTAGTACCTCGTCTCCTACCTTCAAATCTCTACAGAAGCTCTCCTGCGAACCTTGCAGAACTAGCACTCCTGAAAGAAAGGCTGTTGCGGAGACATGGCTTAGCCACAGCCTGGGGGATGTAGTGTTTTTTCTGTTAAAAAGGTGGCTGGAAGAGTAGACCCTTCCAGACTGCGCTATAGGACTGGCATGCGGGCTTGGTTGGCTGCTCAAGGCGTAAACACATAATGTGCCACAATCTGATTATAATTTGTCGATTTGTTAGTTTCTCGGACAGAACTGTTCTTAAGAACGACTGACTACAAATATTGCTCATTTAATATCGTGACACAAGGATAAGGAAGGACGGTTGATGTTTTATATTCCATCCATTGCTAAGGTTATGAGACATGGAGCTTTGTTTAGATTCTTTACTACTGGATGGAAAGAAGTCACCGCGGCGCTTTTAATCAATCCTCCTGGCATATGCATGGAGTGACGTGGATGACCGCAGAAAACCGATATGTGGATGGACGGCCCAAGAACAGAACGCGTCTGTTGAATGCGAACTGACGACGTTAGCCACTACACCAGTTTGCTCAGTTCTCGTGAAGGTATTCTATTGGTATGCTGATCACTGGGAGACTTTGTGTGTGAACGAGCCTTTCAAACTTCACTTTCTTCGAAAAAGAAGTACAAGAATAGTTTCAACGTAGATAGTGACTTAACGTTAAAATTAACCACTTTTAATATAGATATTGATTCCCTCAAAGGTGGCAATCAAACTAAAAAATCCTACTGTGTTCTTTTCCACACTGACCACTTTATTTTGAGTTTCCATCTAGTTTTGACAGCTAAGTGGACATAATATAAAGATTTTCTTTCTAATAAACACACACAAACACACACACACACACACACACACACACACACACACACACACACACACACAACTTCTACAATATGTTACAGTTATTATGTCTGCTGACACACATGCGCTACATATATTGTGTGTCTTTTTATGAGAGTGTGCGTGTTTGTGTGTGTGCATACACTGAAGCGCCAAAGAAAGTTGTACGAGTACAGGGAAGCGTAATCAAACAAAGTGATACTTAAACAGGCAGAATAAGGCGCTGCTGTCGGCAAAGCCTGTATAAGACAACAAGTGTCGGGCGCAGTTTTCACATCGGTTACTGAAGCCACTATGGCAGGTTATAAAGTTTTAAGTGCGATTGAACGCGGTGTTACAATCGGCGCACGAGCGACGGGACACAGCACCGTGAAGTAGCGATGAAGTCCGGATTTTCCGGTAGACCATTTCACGAGTGTACCGAAAATATCAGGAATCCGGTAAAACATCAAGTCTCCGACATTGCTGCAGCCGGAAAAAGTTCCTGCAGGAACGGGACCAATGACGATTGAAGAGAATCGTTCAACGTGACAGAGGTGCAACCCTGCCGCAAACTGCTGCAGATTTCGTCGCTGGGCCATCAACAACTGACAGTGAGCGAACCATTCATCGAAACATCATCGATATGGGCTATCGAAGCCGAAGGCCCAACCGTCTAACCTTGATGATTGCAAGACAAAAAGCTTTACGCCTCGCCTGGGCCTATCAACGCGACACTGGACTGTTCACGACTGGAAACACATTGCCTGGTTGGACGAGTCTCGTTTCAAATTGTATTGTGCGGATGGACGTGTACGGGTATGAAGTCAGCCTCATGAATCCACTGAACTGCACGTCAGCAGGGGACTGTTCGAGCTGGTGGAGACTCTGTTATGGTGTGGGACGGTTGCAGTTGGAGTGATATGTGACCCATGATACGTCTAGATACGGCTCTGACAGGTGACTCGTACGTAAGTCTAACCTTGATGACTGCACAACAAAAAACTTTACGCCTCGCCTGGGCCTATCTACGCGACACTGGACTGTTCACGACTGGAAACACATTGCCTGGTTGGACGAGTCTCGTTTCAAACTGTATTGTGCGGATGGACGTGTACGGGTATGAAGTCAGCCTCATGAATCCACTGAACTGCACGTCAGCAGGGGACTGTTCGAGCTGGTGGAGACTCTGTTATGGTGTTGGACGGTTGCAGTTGGAGTGATATGTGACCCATGATACGTCTAGATACGACTCTGACAGGTGACTCGTACGTGAGTCTAACCTTGATGACTGCACAACAAAAAACTTTACGCCTCGCCTGGGCCTATCTACGCGACACTGGACTGTTCACGACTGGAAACACATTGCCTGGTTGGACGAGTATCGTTTCAAACTGTATTGTGCGGATGGACGTGTACGGGTATGAAGTCAGCCTCATGAATCCACTGAACTGCACGTCAGCAGGGGACTGTTCGAGCTGGTGGAGACTCTGTTATGGTGTGGGACGGTTGCAGTTGGAGTGATATGTGACCCATGATACGTCTAGATACGACTCTGACAGGTGACTCGTACGTAAGTCTAACCTTGATGACTGCACAACAAAAAACTTTACGCCTCGCCTGGGCCTATCTACGCGACACTGGACTGTTCACGACTGGAAACACATTGCCTGGTTGGACGAGTCTCGTTTCAAACTGTATTGTGCGGATGGACGTGTACGGGTATGAAGTCAGCCTCATGAATCCACTGAACTGCACGTCAGCAGGGGACTGTTCGAGCTGGTGGAGACTCTGTTATGGTGTGGGACGGTTGCAGTTGGAGTGATATGTGACCCATGATACGTCTAGATACGACTCTGACAGGTGACTCGTACGTAAGTCTAACCTTGATGACTGCACAACAAAAAACTTTACGCCTCGCCTGGGCCTATCAACGCGACACTGGACTGCTGATGACTGGAAACACATTGCCTGGTCGGACGAGTCTCGTTCCAAATTGTATCGAGTGGACACACCGTCAGGTGGCTTGCGGAGTATGGATGTAAATGTAGATGTAGATGTACGGGCATGAAGTCAGCCTCATGAATCCATTGACCTGCATTTCAGCCGGGTACTGTTCAAGCTGGTGGAGGTGCTGTTTGGTGTGGGGCGGGTGCAGTTAGAGTGATATGGGTCCGATAATACGTCTAGATACGACTCTGACAGGTGACTCGTTCGGAAGTATCATGTCTGATCACCTGCATCCATTCTTGTCCAAAGTGCATTCCGATTGGACTGGGGTAATTCCAGCAGGAAAAAGTGACACCTCACGCGTCCAAAATTGCTACATAGTGGATCCAGCAACACTTTTCTGAGTTTAAATATTTCTGGCCACCAAACTCCTCAGACATGAACGTTATTGAGCATATATGGGATGCCTTGAAAAGTGCTGTTCAAGAGAGATCTCCAACCCCTCTTATCCTTACGGATTTATGGACAGCCCTGCAGTATTCGTGGTATCAGTTCCCTGCCGGACTACTTCAGACACAAGTCGAGTCCACGCCACGTCGCGTTGCTGCACTTCTGCGTTCCCGCTGGGGCTCTACGCAATATTAGCCTGGTGCACCAGTTTCTTTGGCTCTTCAGTGCACATTTTTTTACTTTTATATTTAGTTACTAGGCCTCTAAGTTTAATTTCTTTACAAAATACTTTGTCTGAACACCTAAAAATGGTTGGGAAACGATGATCTAAGTAATAAAGGGTTACCAAAAAGTAGCGGTACTTGAAGTGTACTATCAGAGATTCTACTGTACAACTGGTGTCGAAATGGTAATTGCCTTAGAGCCATTCCCCGTCATTCACGCCCAGTTACAGAAACATATGCTCTAAAAGCGGTAGTCTATCGTTAAAATGAATGGGACGACATAGAAGCTACAGAAATGAAACCCAGATCAAGAAGTGCGGAACAAGCAACGTTATAGGCTTGTATCACAGCTAGACTATTTCAAAGTATGAACCCGATAAACGAGACGAGCTTGGCCGTACCTAGAACACGAAGATGTTTGGGCAGTGGCAAGCAAGGCGCTGCTAACCATTCTGCAATGCGGAAGACGTTTACAGGTCGAGTCAAAGGCGACGGACACACGCGTGATGGGTAAGCAAGAACGGTTCAACATGTGTTTAACTACTTAAAAATATGCAGCAGTGTAGAACAGAGTGAATCACGTTTATAAAAATGGGCAATAAAAATGTAAGATATTAATAAAGGCTGAGTGATAATACAAATGCCGTCTTTCACAAATAAATATAATACCATTTAGTGGGAAACCACAAGAGGCTAATATAGGAAGCTAAAGAAAAGTGTTAATAAAATAACTAAATATTCTTGTGAGGAAGATATGGTTCTCTGTGTCTGTAATTTGCTTGGGCTCAAATTAAATGTTTGAGAAGAAATTAAAAGTCACTACGAGGAACTGTCAAATAATATTTATGTAACTATTAAGGGCCAGTTAAAGTTCGACTGCGTTTTTAAATTTTCAATTTGGATATTCAGGGAACTGCTGAGTATAAGGTCTTTCAGTAGGAATGATATTTTTAAAAATTGCAATTTTCAGTTCCTAACAAACATTTCTCTTGTGGCTAAGTTTGACCGGGACTTCACTCTCCACGACCAGATGTCAACAAGAAAACAACATAAAGATTGAAGTGTGGACAATGTCGCAGCAGTAATGGTCAGTATTGTGGAAGGGCTGAATGTGTCAGTTTCAAGACTATCTCAACGGTTGCGGCTATCTGAGATATTAACTTGGCGTATGTTGCGACAGGATTTGGACCTGCCTCTATAGCAACTTGTATTGCGTCAAGAGTTGAAGCCATTAAGGATGGAGAGAGTGGCTAACAGTTGGAACCATCGAGTGCGTAAGTGCGTTCAAAGTCGTTATGGACATCTGAACGATATTTCGTTCAGAACGTAACTACACTATCTAAGCTTCAGAAGAAAGCAAAATATAATTGAAAGGTTGAATGGCTATTTTTTTCAAATTTTAAGAAGTGTTACTCGTAATGAATGATATTTATAATACCGTGCCAAAAATTTATTTATTTAACAGTGAAAAAGGGGAAGTCAAGAAATTCATAATTTTTACTTGCAGAAACAATTATGAGTTACTTAGCAGCGGAGGAAAGATTGACTATGGTCCAAACTTGTGACTATTCTATTTGCCTGACTGTAGCCGAAAAGCAAATTGAGAATGTGTTCGATGACGATCAGTTTTGCTTTAGGAAAGGTGAAGACACCAATTCTGACGTTACAGTTGATTCTGGAAGCAAGGCTAAAGAAAAATGATGACCAGTTCATAGCATTTCTCGACCTTGGAAAAGCGTTCGACTATGTAAAATAGCGCAAGATGTTCGAAATTCTGAGAAAAATAGGGGTAAGCTATAGGGAGAGGCGGGAAATATACAGCATATACAAGAGCCAAGAAGGAACAATAAGAGTGGAAGGCCAAGAACAGAGTGCTTTAATTCTAAAGGTTGTAAGACAGGGATGTAGTCTTTCGACCCCACTGTTCAATCATTACATCGAAGAAGCAATAACGGAAATAAAATAAAGGTTCAATAATCAGATTAATATTCAAGATGAAAGAATGTCAGTGTCAAGATTCGCTGATGAAATTGCTATCCCCAGAGAAAGTGAAAGAGAATTACAGGATCTGTTAAATGGAATGAACAGTTTAATAGTACAGAATATGGATTGAGTGAGAGTCGCAGTAAGATGAAAGTACAGAGATGTGGTAGAAATGATGGCAGCGAGAAACTTAACGCCAGGATTGGTAATTACAAAGTAAATGAAGTTAGGGATTTCTGTTACCTAGCTAACAAAATAACCCACGACGAACGGGGGGAGGAGGACATAAAATGCAGCAAATGGCAGCAAGATAACCCACGAAGGATGGAGCAAAGAGATTATAAAATGCTGAGCAGCACTGGCAAAAAGTGAATTCTGGCCATTCTGGTAGTATTCTGGTAGTATTTCTGAAAATGTACGTTTGGAGCACATGATTGTATGGTAGTTTAACATGCACTGTGGTAAAACCGGAAAAGAAGAGATTATGAACATATGAGAAGTGGTGCAACGCAAGAATGTTAAAAACCAGGTGGACTCATAAAGTAAGGGATGTTGAGGATCGTTGGAGAATCGGCAAGGACTGGAATATGTTGCTAGGAAATGCCTTAAGACACCAGGTAATAACTTCTATGGTAGCTGAGGAAGCTGCAGAGGGTAGAAACTGGAGAGGAAGACTGGGACTGGAATAGGTCCAGCAAATAACTGAAGGGGTAGGTTGCAGGTGTTGCTCTGAGGTGGTACCCCCAATACTCACTTGCTAGCAGCCTGAGTGGACCTGGAGGGACGAGAACGACGAAAAAGTCCCTCCTGTATGAGGGATTTAACCTGCGACCTCCAGGCCGCAGTCCAGTGTTCCAACCAATAAACCACCATGGTCGCGGACAGCAAGCACGGCGTGTTAAAACCGTGGGTCCTATGTAAGGCCCAATATATCTAGTGACTGCTGTTCTCGTTTTCTGACTCTGTTACTATCACCCAAGACTTTTATCTAAAAGAGTAACAAACGTTCATTAATTAGTCTCATCTTGAAAAGAATGTTGACTGCTGCCAGATGTCGCATAAAACATGATAAGTTTTGTACGACATTGCGTATGTAGGACAGTATGATGTAATCCTCGGCAAAGAAAACTACCTTAATATCACAACAAATACACTAAACAAGGCCCACGCAGGCCTTATTAGAGACCCCTTACTTTTCTTCTTCCAGTTATTGACTGCATGCATGTTGTTGTTGTGGTCTTCAGTCCTGAGAATGGTTTGATGCAACTCTCCATGCTACTCTATCCTGTGCAAGCTTCTTCATCTCCCAGTACCTACTGCAACCTACGTTCTTCTGAATCTGTTTAGTGTATTCATCTCTTGGTCTCCCTCTACGATTTTTACCCTCCACACTGCTCTCCAATACCAAACGCGTGATCCCATGATGCCTTAGAACATGTCCTACCAAACCGATCCCTTCTTCTAGTCAAGTTGTGTCACAAACTTCTCTTCTCCCCAATCCTATTCAATACTTGCTCATTAGTTATGTGATCTACCCATCTAATCTTCAGCATTATTCTGTAGCACCACATTTCAAAAGCTTCTATTCTCTTCTTGTCTAAACTATTTATCGTTCACGTTTCACTTCCATACGTAGCTACGCTCCATACAAATACTTTCAGAAACGACTTCCTGACACTTAAATCTATACTCGATGTTAACAAATTTCGCTTCTTCAGAAATGCTTTCTTTGCCATTGCCAGTCTACATTTTACATCCTCTTTACTTCGACCATCATCAGTTATTTTGCTCCCCAAATAGAAAAACTCCTTTACTACATTAAGTGTCTCATTTCCTAATCTAATTCTGGCACCATCTTCCGATTTAATTCGACTACATTCCATTATCCTCGTTTTGCTTTCGTTGATGTTCATTTTATGTCCTCCTTTCAAGTCACTGTTCAGTCCGTTCAGTTGCTGTTCCATGTCCTTTGCTGTCTCTGACAGAATTACAATGTCATCGGCGAACCTTAAAATTTTTATTTCTTCTCCATGTATTTTAACACCTACTCCGAACTTTTCTTTTGTTTCCTTTACTGCTTGCTCAGTGTACAGATTGAATAACATCAGGGATAGGCTACAACCCTGTCTCATCCCCTCTCCAACCACTGCTTCCCTTTCGTGCCCCTCGACTCGTATAAGTGCCATCAGGTTTCTGTACAAATTGTAAATATTCTTTCGCTCCCTGTATTGTACACCTGCATCCACAACACCACTAATTTCAAAAATTTAATAAAACATTTCTGAATACGAATAAATGAGTTTTGCAGGAACACACAATACATGATAGGTTACTTTAATTTACTCCAAGTTATTTGAAAAGTTGCAACTGGTGAAAAGCAGAACGAATCACAGTATAAATATGTTGCTAGAGCCATTGAGTGTCGACGACAAGAAGAATCAGTAAGTGCAGTACCCGTCAAGGTCTCTCTCTCATAGTTTGAGAATTACGAGAGGGGGGACTTGTTTAGAACTGGGCCTTATTTGGTACACCTATCGTATGAAGATTCTAGAAGGTTTCGAAATGGACAAATATCTTTGCTTATCGGGGAAATAAACTCACATGCCTCACAGATTACTCTGTACTTCCCTTTTCTACTGGGCTCAACATTTTCTGCACAAATCTTCATAAAATACTAATACCGTTGAAGAATCGGTATACCGATAAAAACTAATATTTAGACAGTGCAATATATAATATGTCCTCAATCCTGGAGTCCTATTCCATGAATGTAGTGTGCCTCAAGCCATGCAATGGAGGTTGCGGCAACAAAACATTCAACAATGGAGGTAATACCAACAAAACGTTCAACAAATCCAAAACACCATTTGAGAACTTGTCAGGATATAATGATTGCTACTATTCCCAATGAACAACCTAGCGGCAGGTGTTAGGTGACAAGACTTAACTTCTAGAATTTTCTGTAGTTGTCCGCCCATTCCGACGGAAAGGGCATTGTCGTACCGCGTCGACAATGATAATAAACAGTGGCCGCGTGGGACCAGTAGCGTTGGAGACTCGATCAAATGAATATCTAGTGAGAAATCTGTGAATCAGAAGTATGCGAAGTTTGATTGTGAAGTCTTTAGTGGCGCACTAAGGGAACATTTCGTCTTAATATGAATGTCAATTCGTCCATAGCTTTCATTAGCTTTCTGTTATTGTCAGTGCGATAAAGCTTGGCGTGTTTCCCATTAATTGCTGATGAATAAATTAAGTCAAAGAACGTCATCTTTCATTTCAGAGCCACCTCGTCCACTTTTATTTCCGACATTAATTTGATGGTAAATCACTACAGTTATATCAAATACAGTTAGGCTGCAGTTGAGTTTCATAATGTGATAGCTGCTGGAGTAAATCTATCTCCCCATAGTCCGACTGAATTAAACAGTATGGAATAGACAGTTTACAAGCCCAACATATTTTATTAAAATTTACCTGACTAATTTGGACTGCAACTTATTGTTTATCGTCTCTGTTCTTTTCTATGCTATTAACAACCTCAGTGACATCAGTAGTGGGACACTGCACTTACGGGCATTAATCCGAGCGGAACTGTAATGGCGTTTATTAAATCGTTTGAAGACACAACGATTCTGTCTTTAGGGGCTTGATAATACACTGAGAAGGGGTTGTGTGACATAAACGAAAGTTGGTAGGAGTCTTTCTACATCTGAAAGATGTCTGTTCAAATTTTGCACTAGTCGTGTAAAAGTGGTGCTAGAAGCACCACTATGAGGATACAAATCATGTTTGCTTCAAACACACGCTGCAGTCGTGAACGTTAATTACCTTTGAGACTGCGGGCCGGAGTGGCCGTGCGGTTCTAGGCGTTACAGTCTGGAGCCGCGCGACCGCTACGGTCGCAGGTTCGAATCCTGCCTTGGGCATGGATGTGCGTGATATTCATAGGTTAGTTAGGTTTAAGTAGTTCTAAGTTCTAGGGGACTGACGACCTCAGAAGTTAAGTCCCATAGTGCTCAGAGGCAGAGCCAACTACTGTACATGATTGCGGGCAGTGGTGGTAACGAGAACGTACCGACGCAAGAACACTGGACTCTGGACAGCCACGTGACACTACTGAGAGGGAAGACGCTCGAATTCGTCGTACGGCTCTGGCGCAACATACTACTTCTGCAGCATCAATCTGAGCAGAAGTTGGCACAGCAGTGACACACCATACTATTACAGATCGGTTACTTCAAGTACAGCTCCGCCCCTGCATTTTCAACACCTGTGGTGTCAAGCGAGAGTTCATTGGAGGGCAGGGTGGATGTCTGTAGTGTTTTCTGATGAAGGCTGGTTCTTGGTTCAAATGGCTCTGAGCACTACGGGACTTAACTTCTGTGGTCATCAGTACCCTAGAACTTAGAACTACTTAAACCTAACTAATCCATGGACATCACACACATCCATGCCCGAGGCAGGATTCGAACCTGCGACCGTAGCGGTCGCGCGGTTCCGTACTGTAGCTCCTAGAACAGCTTGGCCACTCCGGCCGGCCAAAGCTGGTTCTGCCTTAGCACCAGTGATGAGTGTGTCTTGGTTAGAAGGAGACTAGCTGAAGGCTTGCATGCGACTTGTCAGCTTGCTAGGCACACTGCACCGGCGCCTGGAGTTATGGCCTGGGGTGTCATTTTACGTGACAGCAGGAGCACTCTCGTGGTTATCGTGCATCATGGCTGCAAATTTGTACGTCAGTCTGGTAACTCGACCTGTTGTGCTGCCACTCATGAACAGCATTACAGGGGGTGTTTTCCAACAGGATAACGCTCGCCCAAATACTGCTGATTGTCCTGCTACGTCGCCAGATCTGTCTCCAATCGAGAACATATGGGATGTCCACTTTTACATGCTCGCATTAAATATTCTTGCGGTTACACAGGTTATTAATGTATCAGTAGTTCACATATATAAAGATGATATAATATGTAGGATATAATGAGGATATAAAATGTAGACTGGCAAGGGCAATGGCAAGGAAAGCGTTTCTGAAGAAGAGAAATTTGTTAACATCGAGTATAGATTTAAGTGTCAGGAAGTCGTTTCTGAAAGTATTTGTGTGGAGTGTAGCCATGTATGGAAGTGAAAAGTGGACGATAAATAGTTTTGACAAGAAGAGAATATAAGCTTTTGAAATGTGGTGCTACAGAAGAATGCTGAAGATTAGATGGGTAGATCAGGTAACTAATGAGGAGGTATTGAATAAAATTGGGGAGAAGAGGAGTTTGTGGCACAACTTGACTAGAGGAAGGGATTGCTTGGTAGGACATATTCTAAGGCATCAAGGGCTTACCTTTAGTATTGGAGAGCAGCGTGGAGGGTAAAAATCTTAGAGGGAGACCAATAGATGAATACACTAAACAGATTCAGAAGGATGTAGGTTGCAAGGGTACTTGTAGATGAAGAAGCTTGCACAGGATAGAGTAGCATGGAGAGCTGCATCAAACCAGTCTCAGGACTGAAGACAACAACAACAACAACATTTCACATTTGCAGTCACTTAATCTGTGATCTTACTATGTTGACAAGTTAAATTTCATGTTTCTACATTAATCATTTTTTGGTGTTTCGATGTTTACCCCGCCTGTATAATATCTTCTCCTTGACGCAATAGCTTTCGAAGGGAGCTTTGCGCAATGATGTAATAAATATTCTTAGGCTGGACTGCTGAGAGCTGTGTATAAATACACATATATTGCATTGCTGGAATCGGAAACTAGACGTGCCAAATTGAAATCCGGGTTGCTCTTACGAGATTACTAAGCTGCTCAAATCAAGTCTTCAATTCAGGACAGCCGATTCATCAGCGACAGACCCGTCGCCAAGAATTCCTGCTGTACGATTCAATTTCTTTATTCTATACCTCTAGTTTAGTATGCTGCAGCTCGTAAAATAGATGTAACGGAGCTATATGTTATAACACGATTGTTCAGAGATAGCTACTTAGTTTCACGTTCCAACGATCATTTCCATGATAAATCGAGTTATTTTAATTCAGATTATTTTTATGTATACGGAAGTGAGTAAATCCTAAACGCCGCGTTATATATATACAATAACAGAAACTCTGCTACGGAATAGAAGGAACTGTCAAGATAAAAATCAGTTTATTGGAAGAAAAACTTGGATCGTATATCATATTTGTCACTTCCCACACATGAATTACAAAATATTTACTGAGAAAGATAATGTAATCCGCTAAAAAAACAGTTAACACGTCTAACTGTCCCATTATGTAGCTCTCATTAACCAGTCTCGCTGTAACGAAGTTTGGATAAGCGCTAGGAAAATCACTTTATTATAAATGCGTACAGGAATGCTAACGGGTGAAAACATATTTTTTAACTTTTCAACTTCTTCATTCAACGTGCGGCCTGTTTCGAAGTAGACAATTTCATTTGTAAGTTCACATCGCTCTATGCTTATTATACCGAAAACAGAAAGCAAAACATTTAAGCATAAATGAGCTTCACGAGTACCTGTGGTGGAAACATGTAAAACCCTTCTACGATGTGACTCACCCATACGTTGTTGTCATGTACAGGCTGTGCCCAGGCGCTGCCAAAGCGAAGGCCGCATACATTTCCACCCACACTAAAAGTTGTTCACACTTCTGATAAAAGTGTTTCACTTCGTCTTTTGTCAGGGACTTAGAGTAGCTAAGTCATAGCTGCGCACAAACACTGCAATTAGGATGGAGTATTCGGACCTGAGTGCGATCCCGCCAGAACTTCCATGAAATTTCAACTGATTATTAGCCCTACTACACTAATACATCGCTATCCTAAAGAGAAAACTGCGCAACGGAATTTTAATTTTTGAACGACCCATCAGGGATCACAATTTTCTAACACATGAAGTAATTTTCTCTCAGAAGATATAGGACGCTAAATATTACATATCTTGGGGCTATGTGCAGACGTGCCCATTGAGCACGTGTTTAAGGCACTAAGTGGCTGAATTATTAACATTTATTTTACTTTTGGAGGCACAATCCTTCGACTGCATCTACACGGAACAATCATAAAAACACTAAACCTATGGTTCAATGCGAGTAAGCAATACTAACGTATCGATTATTCATCAGCAGTAGGCTGAGTGGGATGAGAGAGCACAACGTGGACGCACCGAATTTGACTCGATCTGACTTTATGTAAAACCGTTTCTGAACTCGTCAATCGCGAGAACCCGCACTGTTCGTAACTGTGGAGTCCCATCGTTATCGACAAAGCTAACTCGACATCCATCTAATTCCCATTCAAAAATCACTACTTACATGATCACGGGGCAGCGACCGCTTGCTGTGACTGCTCTCGTCCATTCTCTCTAAAGTTTGAACTTCCTCGCCTCTGCGTACAGGGAGTGACATAATTTGGTTGGGCATACTGACCAAGCCGCAGTCTGCATATTTTACAAAGGGCGGGCGTTTCCTGAAATCAGAAGGCAGGAACGGAAACGTGGGCTTCTCTCGGCTCAAAATTTTCCATTCCGCTCAAAGGCTGAAATTTTTAGTTGTAGATACTTGTGAGAAGCGACACTTGTGAGAGACTGGAATGTGGCGACACTTGTGAGAAATCCGAGGTGCTGAGGGACCGGCACAGAGTGTGTGTCGGAAATGCTGCTCCACTACCTGCTCGGCCACCACCTCCTGCCGCTGGGTGTGACTGAGCGCTCGGCTTGCGCCGGCTCCGGCAGCTGCCGAAGGACATTCACGATCCTCCAGTGTAGCCAGGCTACATTATTTCAGAGCTTTTTTGGGCAAGGAAGAGTGGCCTTAGTCAAATTAGAAATCGGAGCTAATTTTGCTCCCACGATATCATGTCAACTATTAGCTGCAGCATAGTTATGCATAAGTCCTTTTTCATTATAACTTTGTTCTGTTTAATCTTACATAGGGCATAATTTTTGCTTAACCGCAAACTTAACGATGTATTTTACAGAAACTATAGAAACCGAAAATGTTTTCCATCTTTCAGCCCCTCGGCCAAAATTTGATATGATAGGAGTCCAAACCTTTTACCACATATTAAGAGGAGCCCACTAAAGAATTTGGTTCTCATTAGAAACTTTTTTTAATTATTTCGAAATAAACCTCAATTTTCCCGTTCCACTCAGGGAAGTGTACTGAGGTGTAATGTGAATCCCTCTAGCAATTAGCGTTAAGGAATGCGATTTATGTACTGAAACAAGATGTATTCATTGTTCATTGTCAAATTGCTGCCCACCATATATGCGTCCTCTCTCAGAATTTTTACTAAGGAGTAAAATTTGGGATGAACCTTCTAAATTAGTGTATTTATCCTCTGATTCCATACTTCTGATACATTGTTGCTGTGGTGACGCCTTCCTGTGCAGTTCCATATATCCCATGGGTACGTCTTCATTATCCAGTCATTGTTTAACAAAATAGTCGTGAAAATCCTGCAGTTTTTCATTATCTTTCGTGCTCTCCTGAATTCATAGCCACCCATCATCCTACATGTCCAGGGGAATGAGAGCCAAAGCGGTACACGATCTTATGTGAAAAAGTATTTCTTCGTTTACCTTGTAGGCAGCAACAAGGCCGCAATTCTGCACTTGCCTCCACAAGCCCTGATTGAAATGGTAGTTGCAGCCATTAATCGTTGCATCAGGAAACAATTGTGTTACTGATTCGATGATTACAGCTTCAAAATCCATCATGATAGCTGTAGGATTCCATCCAGGTACGTTGCTCTTAACAGCAGTGGAAAAGCGATCGTACGTTTCTCGCTATTTGTTGGGTAGCAAGGCGTACACATTTGGAACTGTGTTTGTTTCCTCGTCAGAACTATAAATATCGGCATGAACAATAAATAACTGTCCAAACTGCTTGCTGGAGCTTTTGAACGTTCCATCGACAAAGAACGAATTGCAGTCTGTTAAACAGGATTTTCCCCTTTCGCTGGCGAACACCAATATCCTATCATTTGGTCCTCTGTCGTAATCTCCAAGTAAAAATTTCTCCCATCATTAATTAGCAAATGATGTTCTCGCAGAAATATTCATCAGCATGCAGCATCAAAAATGGTTCAAATGGCTCTGAGCACTATGGGGCTCAACTGCTGTATTCATTAGTCCCCTAGAACTTAGAACTACTTAAACCTAACTAACCTAAGGACACCACACACCTCCATGCCCGAGGCAGAAGTCTAACCTGCGACCGTAGCAGTCGCACGGTTCCGGACTGCGCGCCTAGAACCGCGAGACCACCGCGGCCGGTCGTGCAGCATCGGTCAGGCCTTGTGTATATCCCATGCTTTTCTGCCTGAGGCGTTGCAGCGATCGTTTTGCACTCCTGTGTCACGGCAGTGATGTGACAATGTCGTATCCTTCATTGAACAGCGGCCCTACTACTTTGGCGTAAACAGAAGAAATTGAAGTGTCCGTTTCTTTTGCACGCCTTTTGGCGTTTGCCACCTGTTTTCGCACTTCGTTAGCCCCAACGTCCGGAATACAGTATGGCTGCTTTCGTCTAAAACTAAGTTGTTTCTGGTGGTTGGTATCCACAGCAGTACTGAACTGTTTGGTCTCCATGTACACCGCCCGCTACCTGTTCGGCCGGGTCTCCTCACAAATGTCGCTCCTTACAACTGTCGCTCCTCACATGTGTCCCAACCCCGAAATTTTGAAGACGGCGTCTCATCGCTCGGATCCGAAACTCCCCACCACGCGGCCACAGTGTTAGGGACAGGCGCCGCCCCTGGCGACACGCCAACACCCCAACTTTGAAGCTGCGGCAGAAAATAACGTTCACCTGTCTTCACAGGCAGCTAATGTAAAGCTAAGCCTAGAGCCTCCAACTAAAGCTGCCTAGTTGCATGCATTTGCTATTTTGCCCACATTCATTCAGAATGAACGTTCATCCATGTTTGGGATAGATGGAGACGGTTACATGTTGTGGTGACTATCAGTTATAATTAAAGTGAGAACAAAGCCACACAAATTCAGCCTCCCAACGTGATCTTCCTCTCTGGCACGGAAAATAAGGGCCAAGAAAATACTAGCATATGAAGGCAGAGGAAAGATACTCTGCTTCACTTGATCAGGTAAAATCACGCCTTTCAAAGTAGCATTCGAGCAGAATCAAGAAACGAGTGAAAAAAAAGGCGCACCTCGAAAGATTTATCCGCACAGGTCGGAAATCGGTAGATCTGAGATACATGTACATAGAAATAAATGCTTACAGTTTCAAAACCATTGAATGAATTATTAAAAAGAAAGCTTTTCACAAAGTGAGCAAGTCGGTAACGCACAGTTCCAACTCTAATTCTTTTGCAAGGAGCTCTTCGGCTTGACAGTGATTGATAGAATTGTTGGCTGTCCTTCAGAGGGAAATAGTCCTAAATTATGCACAACTGTCGCATTAGATTATCAAAATCCTGAGCTGGCTGGAGGGCCCTGCCCATAATACTCCAAGCGTTTCCAATTGGAGATAGATGAGGCGATTTTGCTGGAAGACACAAAGACAAGCAGATGAAATTCTCGCCTTGTGCGAGCGGTCATTATCTTGCTGAAACGTAATCCCAGAATGGCTTGCCATGCAGGCAAGGAGAAAGAGGCGTAGAACATCATCGAAGTACCACTGTGCTGTAAGGATGGCAATCAAAGGGGTCCTGTTATGAAAAGAGATGGCACTCCAGACCACCACTTTCGGTTTTCGAGCTGTATTGAAGGCGAAAGCCAGGCTGGTATCCCACCATTGCCCGAATCGTTTCCAAACACGTCTCCGGCCTTGAATCTCATTGACTGAAGTAGAATTGTCAACAGTGATCAGTCCCGCTTCGAAATGAGCCCCGATAACCAACAAAGACGTGGCTGGAGACGTCTTGGATAGTGGTAAAATAGTAGCCTGACTTTCGCCCCTCATATATCCCAAGAACCAGGAGTGATGGGCTGTCTTGCCATTTCTTTCATAGTATGACCCTTCTGTCTGTTATCTGCGATACCCTTACAGAACTGCGGTATGTCACCGATATTCCACGCCCTGTTTTGTTACCCCTCGTGGGAACCCATCGCGGGCTTACATTTCAGCTAGATAATGGCCGTCCACACATGGTGAGAGCATCTACTGCTTGTCTTAGTGGTTGCCAAACGCTACCTTGGACAGCAGAATCGCCAGATTTCTCCCCAATTGAGAAAATTTGGAGCATTATGGGCAAGGCCTTCCAAACAATTCAGGATTTTGACGATCTAACACAGCATTTGGACAGAATTTGATACGATATCTGTAAGAACATTCAACAGTCAATCAATGCCAAGTAGAATACCAGCTTCCTTGTGTGCCATACGTGCACCAACGTGTTATAGACTAACTCAAATCATAAACCTCTGTGCCTTGAGTAAATCATATAATCTTCCTGAAATTATCATCATTTGTTTGTCTGTGCATGTACATCACAGCTACCGATTTCGGTTACATTCGGATAATTACTTCATGGTTCGTCGTTTCTGTCTTCCTTTTTTGTTTTAGTGTATATATTTGTCTCTCGTCATGACAGTTCATATGGAATGGACACTGCGTATAATAAAACCTCCGGACTTAATTTTATAAATCTCCTAAAAGATCATGCAAGGTGACACTCTATATGGGCTATGCACTGTAAATGCAACACCCAAAACAATCGCCGCTTTCCATTTTTGAATAATTAATTGGGGCGGTAATGACAAACAGCAACAAGGATCAGAACAAATTTGTGGTTCATTGCGCTATGCTGCCAGAGATGGCTAAGGGATGAGCAATGAGAATCTGATGCATTGTTTTAATTGCAAATAATTTTGATCACCCCAGGAGGTGTTGGCACCTCCAGGTCGGTCTCCAGCGTATAACATAATACAAAAGTTTAGATATATCGAAATAATGAGATTCATTTTCTGCTCTCGGACAAGCACAATAAGCGGGGCTATGCCTGTAAATGGGTTTACATTAGTTCATATTAGTTCTGCGTGGACGAAATAGTTTTCTCTTGGTGTAGATTTGTGCTTACCAATTCATAATACTACTTCCGATCGCCGTATCCACCTACAAAATCTTGTCCATGTCCAGGATATGGGAATCTGATTTTCATGATAACTCCGAAGTACACAGGTGAGCTTTTTCAATTCTTGTATATTACAGTACTACTCAGAATAATAACTTAATTTTTCACTAACGAAATACGAATGTATTATTTCTTCTACACACATAAAAAATACAGACTTTTCACTTATTCTCATAACCAAAACGACTACCGCCGATTACTCTCTAAAATAACCTGCGTGTACCCTCGTTCATTAGCTGAGAGAGGGTCCTTCCTCTTACCGAGGAACAATGAATAGTCTTATGTTTTTTAACATTTGATAATCAAAAATACATGACGGTAGGCGTGATGGCTCTGGATCTTCCACCATAATCCTTAAACATGAGGTAGCAAGTATGAGGTAGCCAAAGAGGTAGAAACGTGGGTCCTACGATGTCGAGACAGCTTGGTAGCTACAACAGGAAAACACAATTATTTAGCAGGAGTACAAAAAAAGAAAGTATTTATTACTTAACTTTGTTGTAGTCCATGATCTGTGGGTTTACAATTATAGAAGACGCGACTAGACTAAGCGTCTGTAGAATGACGTAATTTACAAGTCACAAATCTTGCAATGACGAATTAATCTCTCGTAATCTTGAATGTCGAATCCGGTGAATCTGAAGACTAACTTGGAACTGGGCTAAAAAGACTTGATGGCAGCAATGACTGAGCTACAGGCGATGACTAACATGGGCACTGGCTGACCACTGAGCGCGGCTACCAACTGTAGACTGGCACAACTGCACTACTCTCCTGCTACACGTGAAGTGGCCTAGCGGCGAGCGTAAGTACTGCCACTGGCTGTGTACTCTTTGGCTACCACAGCCGTCTATTGAGACAATCGCATCCGGCGGATCGATCTCTGGGGCGGCGGTGTGGTCGTATGACTGACGACATCACAAGGCGCAGGCTCTACGCTGGGCTACCGCTTCACCTTTTCTCTTTGTCTCTAAAGAAAACGAAAACATAAAAGCAAGAAATGCAAAAGGTACATGATAAGCGGCAGGCCTTTGATGTCGCCTGACAGGCAGACAGCATGTCCGGCGGGGCAAGCAGAGTGTCTCACGAAAGTGAATAACACAGGGAGATGTTGTTTCCCCCTCGGCCGTAGCGCCCTGAACTCACAAAAGCGTCGCGGGTGATATTTCCAGCAAGGAATGTACCTCCGCGAATCCTTCACTTCACATTTTTTGAGCATGGGATAGAGGGGCGGAATGTGTTCATTTAGACGCTGGCGCCAAGGAACCATCTGCAAAGTTCTTCGAACGGCGGCGACTCCCACAGGCGACGGCGATTGTCCAGATCGCCATGACTTAGTCGGTGTCTCCCACGCATTCACAGAATAGTGCTCGCTGGTTAAAAGCTTGTTAAAATGTTGCGACTGGACAGACTCACCAGAGAAGCTGCCCGTCGCTCTAGGTTTTTGATAGAAAGTGGACACTTCCATTTCAGCATCCGTCCAATAAGGAAGTAGAACTCTGTACTGGGCGATATAGAGTGATTGCAGAGAAGCTGTGTACGTACTCTGTACTGCGCCATATAGATGGTTGCACAGTAGCTGTTTACCTTACACGGAACTCTGGATAATTTCATGGGATTGTCTTGCGTACGCATGCTGCTGCGGTTGCAGAGACATCACACCAGATCGGCATAATAACATGATGAGAACAGAACAGCCGGCTGGGGATCCTGTTGTGGAGCAGAAGAACAGAATAGGTAATATACACACCTCTGGAGGTAGCACGATCAGAATTGCAGTTCATAGAAGTTAAACGGGTGGTCATTGACTTATTGAGCATCGCAGCACATTCTCGCATTATTTCTGTGGTTAGATACAGACGGAAAGTACATGATCTAGGATCTTATGCTCTCCTTCAGTTGAAAGGAAGTGCCAGTCCTCATCGCAAGATTTTATAGCTATACATTAACTTTCTACTCCTTTCTCTTTATTAAGATATTAATCTGTCCACACTCACCTCATCAATTCATTTTGTTAGTATAAGTAATTGTGAAATTGAATAAATCTGATTATTCTTTCTCGTATTTCAGACTACACCTACACTACTGGCCATTATAATTGCTACACCAAGAAGAAATGCAGATGACAAACCGGTATTCATTGGATAAATATATTGTACTAGAACTGACATGTGACATACATTTTCACTCGATTTTGGTGCATAGATCCTGAGAAATCAGTACCCAGAACAACCACCTTTGGCAGTAATAACGGGCTTGACACGCCTGGGCTTTGAGTCAAACAGAGCTTGGATGGCGTGTTCAGGCACAGCTGCCCATGCAGCTTCAACACGATACCACAGTTCATGAAGAGTAGTGACTGGCGTATTGTGACGAGCCAGTTGCTCGGCCACCATTGACCAGACGTTTTCAGTTGGTGAGAGATCTGGTGAATGTGCTGGCCAGGACAGAGGTCGAACATTTTCTGTACCCAGAAAGGCCCGTAAAGGACCTGCAACTTGCGGTCGTGCATTATCCTGCTGAAATGTAGGGTTTCGCAGGGATCGAATGAAGGGTAGAGCCACGGGTCGTCACATACCTGAAATGTAACGTCCACTGTTCAAAGTGCCGTCAGTGCGAACAAGAGGTGACCGAGAAGTGTAACCATTGGCATCCCATACCATCACGCCGGTTAATACGACAGTATGGCGATGAAGAATAGACGCTTCCAATGCGCGTTCACCGCGATGTTGTCAAACATGGATGCGACCATCATGATGCTGTAAACAGAACCTAGATTCATCCGAAAAAAATGACGTTTTGCCTTTCGTACACCCAGGTTCGTCGTTGAGTACACCATCGCAGACTCTCCTGTCTGTGATGCAGCGTCAAGGGTAACCAAGCCATGGTCTCCGAACTGATAGTCCATGCTGCTGCGAACGTGTCTAATTGTAGCTGGTGTCTAAAATTATCTTTGACATACGAATAAGCATTTAATTCGCGAAACAGAAGTTATACTTTCCTTTACTTGTGTGGTCATGCCACCTGTAATATAAGCTTTTGTTAGTAAGTAATTCCGAAACAATACCTGCTGAAACGTAGGGTACGCCAAGAAATTCACATGCCCTTCAAAGTTTCCTTTCGTTTTAGAACTAAGAACTTGGAATCTTCTCCTGTTCTTTCCGCTCTTGTTATCTGGATTCACATTTCGCAAATACTGGGAGGGCGGCCAAATAGTCCAGAGGGATGATTGAGGGAGGCAGTGGAAATGGAATTCACGTTCCTAGTATGTGTGTCGGGTTTGCACAATATCTGGATCTAATTGGCCGCAATCTCCAGACGTGCAGCTGAACTGCTGGGAAATTAGAGCCATAGCCGCTATATAGCCCACGGCGTAGGCAACAAAACCCGCCAGTGACGTGTCTTAAAAAAGGATGGAGAGCTTCCTTCTTGGCTATGTTGCTTTAAAAGGATTGAAGGAATAATACAGCGTCTACTATAATCCCAAGCCCACCGACCGGCACCTGCAGACAGAGAGCTGCTATTAGCTGCGTCACCGCAGTGGGATTACTAGCGCGCTAGCACGAACAGCTGACTCCATCTCCGACGCTTTTCCAGGAAAAAAGGAACACGTTGTAGCACTGATGTATTGTGTTACCCAGCCACAGAGCACTTGAAGGCAAAGGAGCAGCCAGTCTAGCTCTCTGACAAAAGAAAAGTGTCCTAATAAAATGTAATCAGTACCTTTCATAACAGATTTTTAGATTACGTTACATGACATTTTTAGCTTACGATTCGATAAATAGTAGCCATAGACTGATCAGCCCAATAGTTTATAAGTCGAGTGCACTAATGGCCGGTTAAAACATAACAAATTAATTTCTGCGGCAATTAGGGTCCGCCAAAGGCTTGCCTAACAACATGACTCCCGGCTCGTGAAGAGATTATAACAATATGGTGTATTACTCTATGAGTGGGGACTGGATTATACGGATTTGCATTTTGCATATGCATTTGCATATTAGGCTCCATTTCACCGGTTATTGCATATTGTAACTAAAAACAAGTGACCATCATATTTTCGCTAACTGTTTTCAATATTTTAAATATTTAGAAGAGCGGTCTCTAGCTCGATTTAGTTTTGATGTGTCACAGACTGACCGTGACTTATAACTGCCTGCAATCACTAACAGAGAGGCAGCTGCCTAGCGAAATCATTTCAGAAGGGGGACAGGAACAGGCAGAGAGAATCAATGCTTCTGCGCCCGCGGCCCCAGTTGATCCCCTGGCATGCGGAAAGCGTCGGCAACAATTACATTAAACTATACAAGCTTTTAGTTGCACGTCCATTTCATTTTAGCTTTCTATTTACTTGTACACAGTTTAACGTGTTTACGAAGTGTAGAGTGTAACGTGTTGTGCGCCATGCCGCCAGAAAAGAGAAACGTCGTTTCGTGGGTAGCTGACCATCCTGGAACATTTACATATGACGAAATTGTTTTATATTGTCGAGTTTGCGAGAAAATCGTTTCGTGCAACAACAACAAAAAAAGTTTTAAACAGACCAGCATGTCAAGACAAGTCCTCATATCGCAGGAATGTAGAAGAAAAGACGAAGATAAAAACTTCTGATCACAGCAAATTGCAGTAGCAGAGATTTGTCCAGAGGTAACCAAAAAAGTCAATTTACCGGGATCTATGTGAAGCATTCATTGCAAGCAATTTTCCTCTTCACAAACTTACAAATCCTATCCTCAAAGGCTTTCAATGCAAATATTGCTCAAATCAAAATATACCAGATGAATCAACACTGCGTAAAAATTACTTACAGAGAATTCACGTAAATGTTCAGGAAGAAATTCGCAGTGAACTCAAGGAGAGCATTATCAGATCTTCTGTTGACCAAACTACAGACACTTGTGGCCTTTACATTGCAAATTTAACTGTTGGTGCTTTAATAGAAGAGTCTTTTGCTAAGAACTTGAAAAAGTAAGTCATTCTATGATCGACAGATTTGTGACTGAGAGTATTAGAAAAATATTTCCAGAATCTTCTGCTGATGAAAGCGTGTTTGTGTTTATTTCAGATGCTGTTCCCTACATGATCACACCAGAAAAAGCCCTCCGAGTATTTTATCCCAGTTTCATTCAAGTGAAGTGCTTGCTCATGGAGTATATCGCCTTTCTGGAGAAGTACGTTCCACGTTTGTGAGTGTAAATAAACTGGTTTCATCCACAAAGAAAGTGTTTCGAAACGTTCCTTCTTGCACCAAGAAAAACTACCAAATGTGCCTTTATCTCCCGAACCGGTGGTAACTCGCAGGGGTACGTGGGTCGAAGCTGTGTTGTTTTGCAATAAACATTAGAGGGGTAGTAGACGACTTCGATAGTGCACAAGCTTTGGCAGTTTGCCCGTGCAAGGAGGCTTTTAATGATTCCCGTATTAAAAAGACGTTGTTGTGATTTGCACTCATTTTCCCCATATTCATGCAAGTATTAAAAATCTTTAAACTCAAGGTTTGGCGTTGAATGACTATTCAGTTAAGGAATAAAATTACTCTAGTGAAATCCTCAATGTCGGAGGTATTCCCAAGAAAATTTAATGAAATGTTTGAAAACATATTAAACATTAACCCAGGCTTTGAATCTTGTGCCAAATCGATAATTTTATTAATGGGATGGGTGAACTTTTACCGGAAATAAGAAGTGCCAACATAGCATCAACATTCAGATACTGTCGAGTTACCTCAGTTGATGTAGAACGGTCCTCTTTGGAATATTTTGAGTGATCGAAGACATAATGTTACTACTGAAAATGTTTTGAGTGATCGAAGACAGATATTACCATCAAGCATTAGGAACAGTACTTGGTTGCTTATGTTTACAGTAGTAGAAAAACGTAAATGTAGATGATGCTTTAGTCCAATAGTATTAATTAAAAGTTAGCGCTGTTCAAAAGAAATTCTTAATTGTTGTTTCTTAAACATAATATTACGGAGTTTTTGAGCCTGCCCCTCTGCGTGCGACATATCTCGAAGTTGGTCCTGTACATATCGATTGTTTCGCTGCGACTCACTCGCATCGCATCCGCTGATTACCGACAACAGCAAAGAAGAAACAGTTCTTGAAGCACGCTATGCGTCCCCATTCTGCAAATTTCTAGAAAAAATCCCCAGAAAGGCCCTCTTCCTAACCTCTACCAGAAAGTATTCAGAAAATGATATCAATGTTCTAAATGTACAGATTTTTCACGTGTTTGGCGCTCTTCCTCGTAATCGATATGCACAGGTTCAGCTTTGAGTTATAATGCAAGCATTAACTACCACGTTTTCATACTATTTGATCTTGCATACTTCGCCACTTTACATGCATTTTCAAGAATTTTTCATGCCTATTTGCATGCATATTTTAAGGGTTCTATGATGCATGTAATCAGGTCTCTGTAGATGACTGAAGTAGCCATTAGTTCTAATTTCAGTTCTACTTTGCCGGCGGCGGAGGGACACTCGCTCCACCCGCCACGTTTACTGAAGACCCGCTCTCTCAGGCTGTGAGGCAGCCGACACTGCCGCCGCGAGCAGGAACGAATGTGTGAGAGGCGCACCTGTTAGGTTAGTCACACAGCTCCTCTTCCTGTAGGCGGAGGCACACAGTGTCACTGCGTCCTGGCATACAACATTCGCGAGAGACGCTCTCTACACACGAGTGAAAGCCAGTGACCATCGTCCGCGAGTAAGTCGCCACCATTATGCACAAAAGTGCATGCTGGTTACATAGAAAGCGGCCAATAACAGCGCAACACCATATAGCGTGGTTAGTAATCAGTTTCTGCGAGCTGATCGGTAGTAATTCCGACGCGACGTGATAACACGTACCCCAGACGGTTGGTGCGGGAATTGTAACAAGCTTCCGTAACAGTAATCTCAGCCGCCCCTGTCTGGGTTGCCCTCGTCAGTTTGTGATGCCACCGTTAAAAATTAAATAAGTTTTTTTAATATTTTTCAACTTTGCTTTAGGGTTTGGCTGTTGACAGATTGATATTAGGTGTTACAGAGATGTGTAAAAGAAGTCAGCAAGTGAATGTGTAGAAGTGTTATGTTTGTATGCAAAGTTCTTCGACATAAAAGAATTACTTCATACCCATTTGTCAATTAAAGATAAGGAAAATGTTATTGCCATTCAATGAAAAAATTGTAAAGACTGTAACCACCTCAGGGCAACTTTTTGTGGTTAATGTGTTAAACAAACGTACAGAATAAGATGAGGAGAAGGAGAAAGGGTTTTACATGACCAGTTGTGGAGGTGACCTTGGCCAGAGGAGCGCCAAAGGAAAATATGGTGGAAAGAAACGCAGTTGCGTGTGTACGGCTGTGATACGTCCGCTTAAGTGAGGCTCATACACTCCTTGAAATTGAAATAAGAACACCGTGAATTCATTGTCCCAGGAAGGGGAAACTTTATTGACACATTCCTGGGGTCAGATACATCACATGATCACACTGACAGAACCACAGGCACATAGACACAGGCAACAGAGCATGCACAATGTCGGCACTAGTGCAGTGTATATCCACCTTTCGCAGCAATGCAGGCTGCTATTCTCCCATGGAGACGATCGTAGAGATGCTGGATGTAGTCCTGTGGAACGGCTTGCCATGCCATTTCCACCTAGCGCCTCAGTTGGCCCAGCGTTCGTGCTGGACGTGCAGACAGCGTGAGACGACGCTTCATCCAGTCGCAAACATGCTCAATGGGGGACAGATCCGGAGATCCTGCTGAGCACGTTGGGTGGCACGGGATACATGCGGACGTGCATTGTCCTGTTGGAACAGCAAGTTCCCTTGCCGGTCTAGGAATGGTAGAACGATGGGTTCGATGACGGTTTGGATGTACCGTGCACTATTCAGTGTCCCCTCGATGATCACCAGAGGTGTACGGCCAGTGTAGGAGATCGCTCCCCACACCATGATGCCGGGTGTTGGCCCTGTGTGCCTCGGTCGTATGCAGTCCTGATTGTGGCGCTCACCTGCACGGTGCCAAACACGCATACGACCATCATTGGCACCAAGGCAGAAGTGACTCTCATCGCTGAAGACGACACGTCTCCATTCGTCCCTCCATTCACGCCTGTCGCGACACCACTGGAGGCGGGCTGCACGATGTTGGGGCGTGAGCTGAAGACGGCCTAACGGTGTGCGGGACCGTAGCCCAGCTTCATGGAGACGGTTGCGAATGGTCCTCGCCGATACCCCAGGAGCAACAGTGTCCCTAATTTGCTGGGAAGTGGCGGTGCGGTCCCCTACGGCACTGCGTAGGATGCTACGGTCTTGGCGTGCATCCGTGCGTCGCTGCGGTCCGGTCCCAGGTCGACGGACACGTGCACCTTCCGCCGACCACTGGCGACAACATCGATGTACTGTGGAGACCTCACGCCCCACGTGTTGAGCAATTCGGCGGTACGTCCACCCGGCCTCGCGCGTGCCCACTATACGCCCTCGCTCAAAGTCCGTCAACTGCACATACGGTTCACGTCCACGCTGTCGCGGCATGCTACCAGTGTTAAAGACTGCGATGGAGCTCCGTATGCCACGGCAAACTGGCTGACACTGACGGCGGCGGTGCACAAATGCTGTGCAGCTAGCGCCATTCGACGGCCAACACCGCGGTTCCTGCTGTGTCCGCTGTGCCGTGCGTGTGATCATTGCTTGTACAGCCCTCTCGCAGTGTCCGGAGCAATTATGGTAGGTGTGACACACCGGTGTCAATGTGTTCTTTTTTCCATTTCCAGGAGTGTATATTGCTAAAGTGGTGAAAAAAGTGCAACCTAATATTCGAACGGTAGCGGCTTTTATGCCCCAAAGTCGTCTCCAGTATGTATCAATTCGGAAAGTAAGATTATCCGAATAATTTTATGATGGAATTCGGCTGACGCTCCGACAAGTAAAGATGGCTGCTGCTTGTGACATGGCTATCAATAGGAAGTCCATCGCTGGGGTCGTGAAGAGCCGACCGAAATTGTTGTACCAACAGTACTAGGAGACCTCCAGCACCCAACGCAAGGCAAGCACTAATTTTATAGACTTGTCTGTTTGATCTCAGAACATGTAAAGGGTTACAGTCAACTTACTTTGAAACGAGTAAAATAGAAGATGTGCATACTTATTCTCCGAAAATTTCTGCCCCAAGCCATCACCAGTCCTGTTCTCTGCTCATATTTGTTGTATAATGACTATTTGAAAGTTAAATTGCTTGTTTGTTTAATAATTGTGCAAACGGAACGATAAGTAAATTCATTATTGTTACCAACTGCTTCAAAGTAGAGGGAGGGAGACATTGAACCTAAGAAATTGCTATTGTTTATAACACCATCTTCAAATGTGGTCGCTTTGGTCAAAGAAATAAACTACAGTCCATTGAAGAACATTAATTATGCTACAAATTTAAATTTGCTTTGATTGCTGATTCATTATGTACGTAACAAGTATTTCGAAAGTGAAGATGGCTGCCAATTGGCCAGTCCCAGTTTGCTTCCATATCGTTTCGAAGTATATATACTGTCATCACAAAAAGTAGTTAAAACAAAATCGTTTAAATATTTCAAAATTGCTCCTCCAGAGTTGGCGACCGAAAAAAAGTTATAGGAATAATTTTTCTTACAGTGGGCCTAACTAAGGTATGGTATTGAGTCTGCTGTGGTGTGCTACTGCATTGCGGATGGATCTGATAGAAGGTTGGTCAGACATTGTACAATCCTGTGTGCCCCACCGAATCTGCGCATTGAGCCCCTTCATGCACTTTGTGCTTTGGCTAGAAGACCACGTTAAATGATCGCTTTGCAGTGTAAAGTCCATTAGGTTACACTGGTCATAGGTTTTGTTGAACACAGAAAGTTTATTAACAATATCTGAAGTAACATTTTTCAGTGTAAAATTTCCGTTAGTGGGGGTGAGTGAACGGCCGTAGCGTGGCTTGAGAAAAGCAGTGGAACGCGTCCGTGGAGACAACATTAAGATTTTTTGTGCCAGTGTCTGCTAGGCGTCACAGCTACCCGCTTCCAAAGGGCGTTCGCTTCCGTCCGGACGGCTGGCGCGGACTTTCACTTAGCAACAAACAACTGAAGGTATTATGTGCACTGAAAATGTATTTATTTAAACAAAATTAGTAGAAAGAAAGACGTACGTACTTAACAGTTTTTTTTTCAACTACGTTTCGTAAAGACAGCACGATTCCGCGCGACTTCGTACGAGAATTATTTAATGCTATTAATCGGTCACACGTGGAATCGGCGGGTTCGGTCACAAGTTCTTATGATATTTAGTGTTTCAACTATCTCTACGCACATTCTCTCTTAATGCAGCGGTTGGACTATTCAATATTACGTTAGTAAGCGGATTCCTATTGTGTCTTGGCCTGCAACAAGATGAGTCTTCCAGTTTCTTAAATTTGTTGGCGAATGTGTGTGTGCATTCCTAAGGAACCAAACTGCTAAGCCCATCAGCCCATAGACTTACACATTACTTTAACTAACTTAATGTAACTTATGCTAAGAAGAACACACGCACCCATGCCCTACGGAGGACTCGAACCTCCGGGGTGAGCGACAATGCAATCAATGACATGGAGCCTCTAACCGCCCGGTCACTCCGTGTGGCTTGTTGGCGAGTAGTAGCCGTTATTCATGGATAACAAAATAACAAATTCTCATTTAACATGTTTCCTTGAGTCAATATATGCAACATCGCACCAAATCTGTCTGTTTTCTTGGTCTCTGAATTACCCTGTTGACGCTATCAATTAATAACTGAAAACCAGGTAGATGTGATGGAACTTGATGCCGGCGCCGGTCGATACAGCGGAATAATCACAAGGGAGATTCAATATCGCCAGTTATTAGGGGAATGAGAAAAACGAACAGCCAAAAAATTACCCAATCATTCCTGATTCAGTTCCGTAAACCCCGCCTCACCAGCCACAACCTATTATGTGTGCTCAAGTAGAATTGTTACTTTGTTGATCGGATTTGCCCTGCCTTGGAAACTGGACCATCCCTAGATGCGCAGTAAGATGGATGTGAAACAGATGCTTTCCTTTTCAATGCTAGAACAAAACTTCAGACTTCGAAGAACTTAAAAAAGAAACGTTTACCTTAAAGAAGTTGTTCCCTCCGCCATACTAGACTGGTGTTCTCCTTTAGCTTTTGGGTGGTTCGTTGGTTGGTTGATTGAGGGTGGGGAGAGGGGGGGCAAACAGCGAGATCATCGGTCGCATCGGAGTAGGGAAGGATGGCGAAGGAAGTTGGCCGCGCTCCTTCAAAGGAACCATCCCAGCATTTCCTTGAAGACATTCAGAGAAATCACGAAAAACCTGAATCTGGATGGCCAGACGCGGGTTTGAACCGTCGTCTCCATGAGTGCGAGTTCTGTGTGCTAACCACTGCGCCACCTCCCTCTGTCTGTGGCTTCTGCGAATAAGGAACCACGCCGTGTGCAAAATTCGTTGTTTCTGCAGCAAAGCTTATACTGGCCTGAGAGGACGTATGGGCATAGGGGCATAGTCGCAACATCACTTCAGCTAATTAGATTAATTATAGTATCAGGTAATCTCATTAACCGATGCACTGGGTTTCCATTAAGCAATACTAGGAATCCCGTTTTGAGATGTAACGTATCATAAAGCTTGTCACGCTATCGCCGGTAGATGTTAGTGGTAAGGCAGCCAGCATTATTTTAGCAAAATAAGGGAGACGTTCACCGGAGAAAATGAATGGAGCTAATGTATTTTTTTTAAATTTTTAAAGCAGGTTTATTGAATAAATCAACAAACAATTCTTCGTAACAATTACAGACTGGAGGTCTGCAGATTTTTTTATTTAAAACTACGTTTGTTTGCATTTTTGGCAGCAGCCTGAAGTTCACTATCATTTTTAGGCATTTAACAAATTATTCACACTAAAATTAGCACTTGTTTGTAATTCAGCTTTACTCTGATTAGGCGGAACGAAAACTAATACGAGAGTACTTTAACAGGGAACAAGAAAATGGCAATGTGACTTGTTACGCGACACCGTGTTAAACGGTATTTTGCATTCACTGCAACCCGATGAAGTCATTGAATCAATGTTAGTTCGCAATATCGATTAACTGATGTAACAATCAACCCGAAACGAGATTTGAAAAATACGATGCTGGTTTAACTGTTTATTGATGTCTTTTCTCAAGTACTGGAGATACAATCTTTTGGCGTATTTTTTAAGAAAGAAACGGAGAAGGCTTTTGGCCTGGAAATTCAGAAGAAAACGGGAGTTCACGCAGAAGATGGGAGAGCTGATATACCTAGTTAATGGCGGTTGTCCCTATTGCGATATATCACTCCACCTAGCGCTCATCACCGGACGCCTGGCCCACGCGCAGTTTCCATTCAGTGGCTTATATGGGGGAGTTTTCCTTCAATTAAGGTTCGTGTCTGAAGATGGTAGTCGGCTGCAATGCCTAAATACTAAGCAAGACTGATTTTAGGATCGGTAGCAGATTCTATAAACGTTACAGGGATAGAAACTTCCTAGCAGATTAAGACGCTGAGCCTGACCGAGAATGGAAACTGGAATCATCCAACCACGACATCCGACCTGTTGTCATAGCTTTACGTCCGCCAGTACATTTTACTCTCTTAATTTCACTTAAGGTATGCAGTAAAACTATGAAGTTTTGAAGGTAGTAAATTAGGTACCGCCGGAACTGAAGCTGTGAGGTCGGCTTGGCCACAGTATGCCTTGAGCAGCTGAAGTCATCACTGATGATTAGATTCCGCAGTCACCAAACTGCGGGGCATTGACTATTACGTTCCATCTGCTGCTCCAAATTGCTCTAGACATTCTGTACGGGATTAAGGTCAGGTGATTTTAGTGGCAGAGTGCAGGTAAGACATGGTGCCAGGAACGTATCTCTCTGTGTGTGAAATCTTATGGCACTTAACTGCAAAGGTTGTGAGTCCCTAAGCTTACAAACTACTTAGCCTTAATTATCCCAAGGACAAACAAACACACACCAATGCCCGAGGGAAGACTCGAACCTCCGCCGGCATCAGCCGCACAGTCCGTGACTGCAGCGCCCCAGACCGCTCGGCTAATCCCGTGCGGCAGGAACGTATCTGCGCAGCCCTGTGACTACAACTGTCGTCATGTCTGAAGAGGAAAGCATTTTATTAAAAGTCATTGAAATGTCCAGAAGTGTGCACATGCTGACAGAAATAAATAAGGCAATAAACAATACGAAAGATATGTGGGATATTGTCAAATGGCAGACAGAACAGCCAGACAGTGAACAATATATATGTTGTGACTGATATTTCACAAGTGGCTAGTTCCTTTAACGATCAAATGGCTCTGAGCACTATGCGACTTAACTTCTGAGCTCATCAGTCGCCTGGAACTTAGAACTAATTAAACCTAACTAACCTAAGGACATCACACATACCCATTGCCCGAGGCAGGATTCGAACCTGCGACCGTAGCGGTCGCGCGGTTCCAGACTGTAGCGCCTAGAACCGCTCGGCCACTCGGGCCGGCTTTCAAGGATCACTTTCTAAAAATAGCAGCAAAGATAGATTAAATGGATCCGTTGAAGGAACAAGAGAAATGAAAAAATGTATTTCTACATAACTTTAAGCGATTAGAAATAGCACCATCATCCTTCACTAAAATTAATAGAATTCTAAAAGTAAAGAAAATAAAAGAATCTGATGTGGTCTTGGTGGAACTTCAAACAGTATCCTGTAAAGATGTTCCTATTTATTGCATCAATGGCGCAAGGAATTCATTCAGACAGGTTCAGATACGTAACTGGTAGTCCTCTTCACGAAAAATTTGACAAGACAGACTTAAACAATTATCGTCGACTTTCCTTACTGACATTTCTTTTGTTCGAAAAGTAATGTACTTAAGAGTAGACCCACACTTAAATGGAAACAATTTACTAAGCATATCACAGTTTGGCTTCATGCAGAGCTGGTTTCAGTCACCGTTACAGACAGAATGGGAAAGGTTGTACTGAGTTATTCATACAACTTCTGAAGGGTAGAAAATTTTAGTGACTGGCGAGGAATCACAAAGGGAGTTCCACACGGCTCAAGTTTTGTTTCACTACTATTCCTTATACGTGTGGATGGCGTCCCACTTAACATCAAATGAACAGGATTGATTCTTTTTGCTACTATTTTGTCCAGTGACATTATAACGCAGAATGAAGCCTGAGCAAGCAAGCTCCTTCAATTATTTCGGAAGCGCAGGCTGAAGCTGCGGTAGAGAAATGAGGGGAATGCCATATGATAAGGACATTCAGAAAAATGCAAAGCTTACTGGCAATATTAGCAATGGAAAGTGATTTGAGGAAGAGGTTTAAAAATTACCTCATTAGAAGCGTAGTGAATAGTTGCTGATTCATAATTGCTTCTTAAATAATTAAAAACGGCAATTTTGAAAGAATAATTGAAAAAAATGGAGGGTACACATATCTTGGGTGAATTTTACTGGCATTAATATCAACTGATCCCCAATAATCAATACATATTTTGTGCTTTTTTGTATTGTTATCGCCATTGTGCATAGACCTTGGTATGACGATACCGTTTCCGGTTCATGCAGATTGTTTTTGTCAGCTCCGATCCTCTTCATGGAGGATTCTCGGCGCGTCGCGAAATGATTAACAGACGGGTATGGTCGTCGTGAATGTACGAATGAACTTTGATAACTCGATAAATTTCTATGGCATTTTTAAAGGACGTAGGGAATACACATTTCTTAACAATATTAACTCAGTGGAACTCGTCCTACGTCCACCCGCTACCACTTATAGAGACAAACACATGTAAAGAAAATTGAAGAGCATATCTCTTCTGGTTGTGTTTGTGACCCAATTGTTCCGCTGGTACAAAATAACTTATTATTTATACACTGCTGACCATTAAAATTGCTACACCAAGAAGCAATGCAGATGATAAACGGGTATTCATTGGACAAATATATTTTACTAGAAATGACATGAGATTACATTTTCACGTAATTTGGGTGGATAGATCCTGAGAAATCAGTACCCAGAACAACCACCTCTGGCCGTAATAACGGCCTTGATACGCCTGGGCATTGAGTCAAACAGAGCTTGGAGGGCGTGTACAGGTACAGCTGCCCATGGAGCTTCAACACGATATCACAGTTCATCAAGAATAGTGACTAGCGTATTGTGACGAGCCAGTTGCTCGGCCAACATTGACCAGAAGTTTTCAAATTGTGAGAGATCTGGAGAATGTGCTGGCCAGCAGTCGAACATTTTCAGTATCCAAAAAGGCCCGTGCAGGACCTGCAACATGCGGTTGTGCATTATCCTGCTGAAATGTAGTGTTTCGCAGGGATCGAATGAAGGTTAGACCCACGGGTCGTAACACATTTTAAATGTAACGTCCACTGTTCAAAGTGCCGTCAATGCGAACAAGAGAAGTGTAACCAATGGAACCCCATACCATCACGCTGGGTGATACGCCAGTATGTCGATCACGAATACACGCTTCCAATGTGCGTTCAACACGATGTCGCCAAACACGGATGTGACCATCATGATGTTGTAAACAGAACGTGGATTCATCCGAAAAAATGACGTTTGCCATTCGAGCACCCAGTTTCGTCGATGAGTACACCATCGCAGGCGCACCGTCAAGGGTGCACCGTCAAGGGTAACTGCAGCCATGGTCTCCGAGCTGATAGCCCATGCTGCTGCAAACGTCGTCGAACTGTTCGTGCAGATGGTTGTTGCCTTTCAAACGTCCCCATCTGTTGACTCAGGGATCGAGACGTGGCTACACGATCCGTTACTGCCATGCGGATAAGATGCCTGTCAGCTCCACTGCTAGTGATACGAGGCCGTTGGGATCCAGCGCGGCGTTCCGTATTACCCTCCTGAACCCACCGATTCCTTCTCTGCTAACAGTCATTGGATCTCGACCAACGCGAGCAGCAATGTCGTGATACGATAAACCGCAATCGCGATAGGTTACGGTCCGACCTTTATCAAAATCAGAAATGTGATGGTACGCCTTTCTCCTCCGCACACGAGGCATACAACAACGTTTCACCAGGAGACGCCGGTCAACTGCTGCTTGTGTATGAGAAATTGGTTGGAAACTTTCTTCATCTCAGCACGTTGTAGGTATCGCCACCGATGCAAACCTTGTGCTCTGAAAAGCTAATCATTTGCATATTAAAGCATCTTCTTCCTGTCGGCTAAATTCCGTATCTATAGCACTTCATCTTCGTGGTGTAGAAAAATAATAATAATATGAAACATTACATTAATTTTATCTGCTTGTTAAGGTTGAAAGAGAAGATATACGTGTATTTGGCAAGCTTCGAAATGTGGCTATTGCGAAAATGATGTGCATGTGACGCGGGTAAAATTGCAAAACCTTTCCGGACCACTAAGGGTGCATGACTTTGCGAGTGTGCCACCTGCGGAGTAGCAGACTGTCCTTCGGCGGGGCGGACATCGCTCAACTCTCGGCTGTGAAAACTGGCGCCAGTCTGCTGCGCCGCACCTCGCCAGCCGCCAGTAACCCGCGCCTCAATTAACCACCCTACACGCCGGCTGACAGACCGGGGCAATCAATACGGACGCTACACCGCCGCGCGCCACGCCTCTCTCTCCGGCTCGTATGCACAGCGCGCTCGCCTTAACACTGCCCCTCGCCTAATCAGCCGCGCGCGAAACAACGGCGCGTTGACCGCGGGGCCCCACAGGACGCCACAGAAGGGCCTGACGTCCCGTCAGCGACGAGTTCATCAAGGACGGAATACGAGCTTCGATTAGACTGAGATGGGGCAGCAAATCGACGGTGATCTCTTTAAACGAAATAGACATGATATTCACCTTAAAGGAATTGGAGAAGCATCGTAAAAGTAGGCAACGTTGTGGTTTAGGCATTACTTTACGACAACAGCGTTCTGTACCTTTTTATTCGTGAATAGTGTAGCCCACGTCAACGTCCAACCTACAGCTGTACTGCTGCGTGTGTCCTTACCTACATCTACATCTACATACATACTCCGCAATCCACCATGCGGTGCGTGGCGGACGGTACCTCGTAACATAACTAGCATCTTCTCTCCCTGTTCCACTTCCAAACAGAACGAGGGAAAAATTGCTGCCTATATGCCTCTGTACGAACCCTAATCTCTCTCATCTTATCTTTGAGGTCTTTCCGCGAAATATAAGTTGGCGGCAGTAAAATTGTACTGCGGTCAGCCTCAAATGCTGGTTCTCTAAATATCCTCAGTAGCGATTCACGAAAAGAGCTCCTCGTTTCCTCCAGAGACTCCCACCCGACATCCTGAAGCATGTACGTAACACTCGCGTGATGATCAAACCTACCAGTAACGAATCTAGCAGCCCGCCTCTGAATTGCTTCTATGTCCTCCCTCCATGCGACCTGATAGGGATCCCAAACGCTCCAGCAGTACTCAAGAATAGGTCGTATTAGTGTTTTATAAGCGGTCTTCTTTACAAATGAACCACATCTTCCCAAAATTCTACCAATCAACCGAAGACGACTATCCGCCTTCCCCACAACTGCCATTACATGCTTGTCCCATTTCATATCGCTCTGCAATGTTACGCCCAAATATTTAATCGACGTGACTCTGTCCAGCGCTACGCTACTAATGGAGTATTCAAACATTACAGGATTCTTTTTCCTATTCATCTGCATTAATTTACATTTATCTATATTTAGAGTTAGCTGCCATTCTTTACACCAATCACAAATCCTGTCCAAGTGATCTTGTATCCCCCTACAGTCACTCAACGACGACACCTTCGCGTACACCAGAGCATCATCAGCAAACAGCCGCACATTGCTATCCACCCTACACAAATGATCATTTATGTAGATAGAAAACAACAGCCGACCTACCACACTTCCCTGGGGCCCTCCAGATGATACCCTCGCCTCCTATGAACACTCACCATCGAGGACAACATACTGGGTTCTATTACTTAAGAGGTCTTCGAGCCACTCACATACTTGGGAACCAATCCCATATGCTCGTACATTAGTTCGGAGTCTGCAGTGGGGCACCGAGTCAAACGCTTTCCGGAAATCAAGGAATATGGTATCCGTCTGATACCTTTCATCCATGGTTCGCAAGATATCATGTGAAAAAAGGGCGAGTTGCGTTTCGCAGGAGCGATGCTTTCTAAAGCCATGCTGATGCATGGACAACAACTTCTCTGTCTCAAGGAAATTCATTATATTCGAATTGAGAATATGTTCAAGAATCCTGCAACAAACCGATGTTGAGGATATTGGTCTGTAATTTTGAGGATCCATCCTTCTACCCTTCTTATATAGAGGCGTCACCTGCGCTTTTTTCCAGTCGCTCGAGACTTTACGTTGGGCAAGAGATTCGCGATAAATGCAACCTAAGTAAGGAGCCAATGCAATAGAGTACTATCTGTAAAACCGAATTGGAATCCCATCACTACCTAATATTGCCATTACACTTTACCTGGTCACAAGGCCATTTTGTTTGCAGCTGGAAAGAGGTGTTTGTAGATTTCTTGGAATCTTCCTGCTCTCGGTTGTATGTGCAGACCAGTCTGTTTAACAACTAAATTTTACATAAATGTTCTTCAGCTACTGGAAAGGGAAACAAGTTATTTCCGTAAATTGTAGAGGTATCTTCGTAACAGCACACGTACGTGCAGAAAGAAGTGCGATACCTAACGTTACTGCAAACATGTCTCATTAAAGAAATTATCGACGCCTGTACATGGTTTCATGAAAAACAATTATTGCGCATTATAAATTTATTTCCATGTAAAACATACAGTTGCTAAAAGTATTGTATTAAATGTCTAATGACTTTGTTTTTACAATTACCACTGAACTAGGAAGTGTTTGAGCTAAGTACCTGGCATAGACGATACTGTCTTAAGTGTAAGCGTTATAACCTGTCTTTCTCTCAAATTGTTCCATTGAACACATGCGTAAATAAGTGTTTTAAAGATTCGTTTAATTACGTTTCTTAATGGAGTTTCGCTTTTCTCCGTTCTTATTTTGTCATTATAGAGGGGCCTATATTTTTTTTAAGGAATGTAAGCAAAAAGCCGAACAAATTGGCATTCTTTGTGAGAAACTTTTTTCTGTGTATTGATAAAAAAAATTCGTAAAACCCTTACGGACTTCTATAAAGTTATAATTGTGTGTCATAATGCATGAGGCGGTCACCCTGTCAGTTAAAAAGATGAATTTAATTCTGCTTCCCCTTACTTAGAAGTCATTTCACAATGTTGTCCTGACTTCGAGGATAACTCTGTGACAATTAATATTCCATATTCTGAATACTTCAATGCACAAAAAATTTTAATACCACCAAAATTAAAAGAAGCTTGTAAAATTCTACATATATGGAAGCTAAGTGCCGCAGTACGTATTTCTATAATATTATGTTATAAAACGTGCTAAAAGTGTCATAAAGTTACCCGTTTGAACGATAACGAAAAATTCTATGGGCTTCACAGTGTAATATAAAAGGACTCGAGATTTTAACATTACTATACGACCAAAATACATGGACCTTTTATTTGTAGTGCCATATTATTTTAGTAAAGTAGTTATTAATTACTAAATGAAACTTATTTAATATTGTTTTTTTGTGAATTGTTAAGACAAAAGGGAGACGAAATTTATAACACATTACTCGTTAGTTATGGAATTATTTTTGCATAATTTTAAGTTTGTATTAACTCCTCTTCATTTATTATCATTAATTTTCACCAAGGTGGAGGTAACCATTATACACGGTGGTCATAAATAGTCTGAAAAGGTTATAACGGTGATTCAAGAGGCCCGCCAGAGACGGTGTAGCTAAAAGTGTTGGCCGTTTGCTTTCCTGTAACCGAACAAGGGAGCGAACAGGAACTGGGCATGGGACGGTACTGAGGGTCGAAACATAGCCGAAGGCTTAGCAATCTCGTGAGCTATCATCTATGCTGTGAGAACAACTGACAGTCATTGTATCTGGCTGGCCGCTCGAATTTGCACACGCAACCGCCTGATGCTAATTATCTTTGAAACTGTGCAACGTATCGAATTGTTTCAAGCATTTATTTCTCAGCACAACCTGCGATGCAACAACCTTATAAGCATTTCACCCTGTTTCTGACCAGCCTGTATAAGTTCTTTTGTATAAAGGAATATGCCAAGAGCACAATCGAAGGTCAACAGAGATGTATTTGAAGGTCAGTTTTTATATCTCCTTCTTTCGTTACAGGTCAGCTAAGGACCACGTTTGAGGAACTGAAATAGCTGTACGCTTTGCTCAGCGCTCCGTCATCTGGTCGTGTTTTCTTTTCCTGTTTTGTGCTGTCTACTTTCTCTTCTACCTTTTTGGGACTATTTTGTCTTGGAAATCTTTCAACTTCTTAATTTTGTTTCTATGTTTTCAAATTTCTTGCTTATTTGTACCTGTTTCTTCTGGGTCTTTCCATATACTTTCGTACGCCTGCTTGCTTAACCTTTTAATTTTTCCAGATACTCTATAGCTTTTGTTGTTAGTCTGGTAGGGTTGACTCTCCGACTGCACAAGTAGAGTACAAGATTTCTTGTCCTAACTTCGGTTTTAATTGTTCTATATGGTTGAGTACTTCTGTGTTTTTTCTTAAATTAAGGTTGTGTACTTCTGTGTTACTTCTTAAATTGTATATTTGTAAGTGCTATTTTATGTCCTAATACTTTCCTCACAACTTTCCTCTTCTTTTCCTTCATTTCATCATTTCATTTTATTTATCCTATAATTAGTGTCTCTGGTGTATGTGTGCATTCTGTCCAAATAACTGTATAGTAAAGATGAGTTTTTGGGTCTCTAAGAATGATATTTTTATTAGAAACACATTTTATTAATCGAAATGAAAAGTTTGTCTTTCGTCATCTTGTTAGATACTTTCTTCTTCCCCTTTATTAGGCTGCATGACTTCTTATAGATACAATGAAATGGTAATTAAATCAAGACCCTAAGCTGTCGACAGGCGTTGATATATATTAACGGGGACAGTTGAAAATGTGTGCCTCGACCAGTACCAGAACCCGAGATTTATAACTACACTACACTACTTACATGAGAGACGCTCTATCCATCTGAGCCACTGAGCCACAGAGAGCACAAACTATAGTGCGACTGCAGCGATTTATCCCTCGCACGCTCCCCGTGAGACCCACATTCCCAACATAATGTCCAAACACTATATTCGTAGTGCACCTGCCCACTACACTCATTATTCGCGGCACACGCATTGTCCGAACACTTTCGGGACTCGGTAAGATTGTCTGCCGGGAGTAATGAATGTAATGGGCAGGCGCACTACGAATATAGTGTTTGGACATTAAGTTGAGAATGTGGGTCTCACGGGGAGCGCGCAAGGGACAAATCCCTGTAGTCACGCTATCCTTTGTGCCCTCGGTGGCTTAGATGGATAGTGTCTCCCATATAAGTAAGAAATCCCAGGTTCGAGTCCCGGTCGCGACACATATTTTCAACTGTCCCCGTTAATATATATGAGCGCCTTTCGAAAGTTTAGGTTCTTGATTTAATTATCATTTCATTCTAAGAGAGCTGCATGATCTCCGATGGTATCTGTTCTTTCGGACATGTCGGACATGTCCGAAAGAACAGATACCACCTTCATATCTTCTAGAAACTTCTATTTGCCCGTTCTTCGTATACTATGTCGCTCTTGTTGTGGTGAAAACTATCCTAAGACGACAGTATCCTGTTTTCACACAGGACTTAGCAGGATCACTGAGATCGCTTGTGGCCGTTCCTTTGAGCAGCCATCATGCAACGTCCGTATCATTTATTACGCAGACAATGAACTAATAGTTCAATAGCATTAGGTAGGACAGGGGTGCATGTCCCCGACGGACTGCATTGGTAAATACTTTCCTAATTTGGTTATCTTTCCGTAACTTGGCTGTGACTGTCTGTCACTCATCCGTTTTCATCTGTTGTTTCTCTGTTTCTAAAGACCACAGCGTGGAGGTGATACTACCTGTCTCCTCTCTAATGTTTCACTACAACCGCGTGCACAGCCTGATAGGTAAGCATGAAATTGTTGGAAACAAAATTGTTGTCAAATAAATAAGCAGCCAGACAACTCACATATTTCCTGTTGTTTTGCCGATGAGATCGAATAATAAGATTTAAGACTTCCCATTTTATTCCCAATAAAACAAACTCATGTGGTCTGCTTCCCAACCTTTTATTTTACACAATCTAGGTTTCGAGTTAAAAGTCCATTTTCTAGTGACTCTGTTGCAATATGATATTCGTTTCCCCTGGTGTACTATGAAACAAATAAGATACTACCACTAAAGACGTTAACTGGTAATTCAAAATACTTCTAAGTCCTAGAATGAGAATCAAGGCAATGGAGGTAAGGAACACTGATGTGTTATATTTAAGAGATTACAGGTTAAATGAGAAGTTCCTCAGCATACGATATTGACAATAGAGTACTACCAGCTCAGTGGCAGATTTTTTTCCCCCGCATGCAATGCGTATCACACTCTTGACATCTGGGGCTATATACACATTTTTCTTTATAGATATATTGTTGTTTACTATTTCTATAGGTTAACAAAATCTTCGTGTCAATGAATGATGTTACACTTGATTAACAGTTGCTTTGAACAGCTTTTCAAAATGTAATAGGGGTGAATGAAACACGAATGCGGAAGTGATTTCCCAGTAACGATTTCTCCGTCGGAACCGTTTTCATCTTCGCAGCAAGAGAGATAAATTCCTAATTAATTGCCTCTTTCATTCTCGATTCCTTGTGTAGCGGAGTGTAGTCGTTCCTGGGAAACTCAGTTCATAAATTTTTAAGGGTAGGCTATCGTGATACAGCAAATCTCAAATACAAGTCTTCGTGGCATCAGGAAACACGTTAGACACTCACTTGCGGGATAATTACTTGGGCTATATTTCACATCCGCCTGGGAGAAAGGTAAAGCGTAAACGATAACAGATAGCCATTATTAGAAACTGTACCGGTTGGCATTGATAAATCGGTCTACGTGAAAAACTTTGGTATAGGACATTTTTTTGTAACTGTTATTCCATTTATTCTTTAGTAACCCAGCTTCGAAACATAAGTTGGACCTAAAAAATTTAGTTAGTGGTACCTTAAAGAAAAGAATATTTTCTCTTTTTCCAGCCTTCTACTATGGCACTGCTGTTCATACAAGGGTTGAATTTAGATCGAATTGTAAACATAATTAGTATTCGCTTAAGGTTTTCCTTACATTTCTCTGAAGGGAAAGTTTAAATTGACAACGTTAACGAAACAGCCGACTACGCCGATGACGTAAGAGAGCGAAAACGTACTTAATATTTCGCACGGTGTCCATGCACTGTAGTTGAGATGGCTTTTGTAGCCCAATTTGAGGTAGTTGATGGGCCACTGGTGTTCTACATTAAGCGGTACATCTAGAAATCCTCTACACCACTTTGGTGCGTCGTGAACAGTTATCGTTTACCCTGTCCATGAGACACATCGCGCTTTGCCACGAGGTTCCACACTTCGATGATTAGCTCACTGCAGCAATAATTAGTCACCCCTAGAGTATCCATTACAAACATCGTTCAATACCGTGCAATTCCAACTATAGACTTAATAACCGTGTGGATAAGTTTAGAAAGTGGGTCTACAAGGTCGCGCAGGTACGTCGCATACGGGTTAAGCCACTTGCTGTAGATACTTTCGCGCAGTTACACCAAATTGTGAGGATGGTGATGCCGGTGTTTTAGTCACCGTTCCAATACGACCCACAGATGTCCTGTGGGGATCAAGTCGGCTTATTTTGCAAGCACTCGTGACGTAATACGGCGAGGGAGTGTTCATAAAACCAGCCGCATATTCTTACTGCCCGATGAATTTCGCAATCGTCGTTTATACGGGCCTGTGCGAGCAATGGCGTCTTGCGAGGTGCCCGACTCCAATGTTCATTACATGCACTTCCCGTAGCAACGTTCTGTCACTAGCATTTTGGGATGCACCTTCATTCACTGTCTGCAGTAACTCCTGTTGTGTTTGGAGTTGATTTTGTTTCAGAAGCCATGAAGCGCATTTCCGGTCCCTCTCAGTCAGGACTTCTTCCGACTTCATATCTGACGTCGTGGTCGGTCGGAGTGGCCGAGCGGTTGTAGGCGCTACAGTCTGGAACCGCGCGACCGCTACGATCGCATGTTCAAATCCTGCCTCGGGAATGGATGTGTGTGATGTCCTTAGGTTAGTTAGGTTTAGGTGTGTTCTAAGTTCTAGGGGACTGACGACCACAGAAAGTAAGTCCCATAGTGCTCAGAACCATTTGAACCATTTTGAATCTGACGTCGTCTTTAGTGGCCATGTATATTATGCCACAGCCTGTTGACGTGTGGAATAGTCCGCCGCGAAACACCAACAAACACATCAACTCCATACACCGTGACCATGGGCGCGGTCAAACACGACTGCCCTTCTATATCAATCTGCCACGCCCTTACCCATGTTTACGCATAATGTTAGGTTGAAACATAACTGATCGCTAATGCGCTACGCTCACATGGAGGCAGTGAGCGCGCGGTGGAGCCTGCGACTCGATCTCTGCGCCATCTGTAAAGGTTTAGCGATTCACCTCTGCATGCGCACTAGGATTACTAATCATCTTTTCTTCGTACATCCATAGTTTAAATGGAGGTCAGTGGAGCGTCAGCTGGTATAAATTTACATTAAAAATCGAAGAAATTCCTCCAGCTGTATTTGAGGTGTCGATTTTATTTTGGCAACTAGTTGAATGTTGTAACAGCGTCATCTTCAGGCCCATACACTTGCTGCAGGACTGAAGATGACGTTGTTACAACGTTGAAACTAGTTGCCAAAATAAAATCGACACCCCAAATACAACTGGAGGAATGTCTTCGTTTTAAATATAAAATCATATGTTTGGCAAGCTTAGTTTCCCAGCTTTCCAGCAAAAAAGTGACAGGTATTCCGTCGTAACGTGTTGCGGTACACTGAACAGATTACGGATCATATTGGTATTCTTGGAACTATAATAATCGTGGGGAAAAATTAATTCTTACGTCTGCTGATGGGAAGAATGTAAGACTGGTTAGGTATTAACGTTCCTTCGACAAATAGGTTATAAGAATAGGAGAACACGCTCAGGCTGCAGAGGGAAGTCAGTCGTTTCCTCCAAAAGGAACAACCTCTGTGTTTGACTTAAAATGGTTCAAATGGCTCTGAGGACTATGGGACTTATATGGGACTTAAAATCTGAGGTCATCAGTCCGCTAGAACTTAGAACTACTTAAACCTAACTAACCTAAGGGCATCACACACATCCATACCCGAGGCAGGATTCGAACCTGCGACCGTAGCGGTCGAGCGATTCCTGCTGAAGCACCTAGAACCGCTCGGCCTCAATGGCCGGCGTTTGAATTAAATGATTTTTGGAAAATCACAGGGAATCTAAATCAGTGGGGCCGGAAGGGGTTTCGAACGACTTCTCTCTAGAATACGAGTCCCATGCCTGACTGCTGTGTCATTTTGGATGTTGGAACCACATTATGCAAAACCACAGATCTTTTCTTCCCATCCAGACCTCTTTCCCCACTACTGCGCCGTCATCAGTGGGTACAGTATTTAACGTGGAATCGATGTCAGCACACTGCCAGAAAGAAATGTAACACATTCAGGGACCACTTCCAGTAGCACCAGGGTATAATATATGCATACTGAGGGGTTGTAGTGTTAATGATTTACTTGTTACGGTTATCAGTGAACAGATGGTACTCAAGAGGTACGTCTGCGCTCCCTCTGTTTTGACTCTGTAGGCAATCGCTGTGATGAGTTCGTAGGTGAGCAGTGTTTGCAGTATTCATTACAGGGTACGACCATACACCACAGACGAGTATGTACTCCTGCTGAACATTTTCAGCCATTTGAACGGGGTCCCGTTTTGGGTCTGTGGGCAGGTGGATGGACGAATAGATGGAATGCTGCACACGTTGGCCAAAAAGTATTGGTGGTGTATCGCTGCTTTCAACATGGTCTGCGGAACATTCTCACACTTGTAGATCACGTCGTGGAAGTCTGTGTAATACAGCTGCAAATCAAGATCGACGTATTGTGCGAGCATCTGCAGCCGACCGAACGAAATCCAGGAACCAAGTCCTGGCATAGGTGCCACCTGCTGTGTAATCGAGAACCGTTGGGGGCGTCTGGTTGATGCCTCTGGCCCGGCTGCCACTGACAGCACAACACCGACGAGCATGGCCGCTCTGGTGTCGCGAAAGAGTTTTAACACTCCTGTCTGCTACTGCTGTACCGTAACCTTGAAGTTGGAGGCATGTTGCGAAATAAAACTATCTTGTTGAAGCAATTATGGTATAAAGCAACAGAGCAGTGTTACCCTCTGAGAGGAATTTTGTTGTGTTGGCCGTGTTGTACCTAACGGAGGTGGCTTATCGGAAATGAAAGTCATAATTTCATAAATATTTAAACAGTACAAACAATGTTTTTCCTAGCTATACTGTTTAAAGAATAAGGGAAACGGTCGCCAGCCTAATTCGGCAAGAGAAAGATCAACGTTCTTGGTTAAGAAAGTAGGTATGTTTGTAACTTCAACGGACAAACACAGCCTATATTTTGCCACACACGAGTGCAGTGAACTCTGACACATACATATGCTTACGGTAAGATTGAAGCTAACAGCTAGAGCACCACAAACTATTTGCAAAAATATAACACATACTGAAACACACTATTATTTTCAGGGCGTGTTCAAACTGAATTGTCTTTATAACATTACTATTAACATTCACTGCAGCATCATAAATTGGACATAGGTTAAGTCTCTCTCAGTTGAATACTGTACTATTTAAAGTGAAAGTTTATTGGAATCCATTAACAGGTCTTTTGAATAAAGAAATTATGGTTTTCATAAATAGTGGTCTTCCTGTTACTTGTTACCTAGCATTAGCACAATAAACAAACTGTGGATCCTGTTATCCTTTCATATGCACTTCCAATGCGCAAGAGAGACAAACACTTAGCAATCACGAACATATAATTTTCTACTGTTGCAGTTTTCCACTTTTACTACAGTGAAATACAATATAGACAAAATTGCAAGAAACTGACTCACCTTTTAAAATTTACTACAGACAGCAATGTGATCGTTTACTAAGCAAAATTTTATAAGCCTCAATTTTAAGAACTTTAATTCATAAAAGAAACAGCAAATTGTCTTTATTACCACAGTCTCCCACTTTCAAGTAAATGATTAAATAGGCGACTTTGAAACTTCACAAAACTACATTTACTGCCTCCCACAATTTCACTAAATCCACAGTAAATCTCAATATTCACTTCTCATCAAAGATCAAACAACATTATGTAATTAACTGTCTAACTCTGAGGCTTTTATTTTTTCCACAAAATAGGACACTCGGTAATCATAGTTCAAATGGAGAGGAACCTGAGAGGTGTTGTCATAGAGAAAAAATCAACGAAGGTACATAAATTCAGTTATAAGTTACCTTATATTTGAGCACACTAAAACACCCAATAAGCTGATCCTTCACTGTACATTTTTATGGTACTCCTTTACAGTGATTGCGCAGTGTGGTGACAACTGCATGTGGGTAAGTGAATTTGCAGGCAGAATTCCTGGACTCTGTCCCTTCTTGGTTGTGATGATGGATACCAATTCCAGAATCGTTCCAGCTATTTATCCATCCATCCGAGGCTTTGGAAAGTGACAGAAAAAGCCTCTCTCGGAACCAACACCATATACAACTTTTACATGGCAGTGCACAGTTTGGTAGCTCGTCCCCGACTGACTGTTGTTCCACCTTTTCTACCTAGGCCAACCACAATTTGCGCGCGCTACACAGTTCCGTTCCCGAGGGGGAACCACACTACGAACCCTAAGCGAGGATCAGCAGTTTACATAACAGTAACCAAATACATTAAATAAAACAGAACATTTGCACATATTAGTGATTTAAAAAAAATTATTCACCCAAATTTCAAATGTATACAGTAAGTTTTGTCTCCCTCCAATTGAGACAAAGAATTAAATGACTGATATACTACATTCCATACAATCAAACCATTACATCAAAGTTATTACAAAGAAAGGAGTTGAAACGTCCCCTTAGAAAAATTGTACATGACTGTTCTTAAACAGAAACACAATATTTCTGGCGCAACGCAATCTGACTTCCAAAAATTAACATAAACCTATACGTTTCACAAATCACTTACCTCACAAAAATCTTCCTTACTCAAGCTACTGCAATAAAGCGAGCGCCACTACTGCCAGCTAAATAAAAGATTCAAACTACTGAAGGCACTAACTACTGATAGGCATAGTTAGCAAATGAAAGATTTTAATACAGAACAAACAATGTATTTACCTTAATAGTCATTATATATATATATATATATATATATATATATATATATATATATATATATATATATATATATATATATATCAATTCATGACACCAGAGTGTACAATTTTGTGTTATCTATTCAAACACATTTGCAGATTTACAGAAGCTCAACGATGTACCATTAAATAAAACAAAAGGCAAAATAAATCCATAGAGTAGTAGAGCTATGGTGTTACAAGTTGACTGGAGTGTGGAACTGCGCTCTGTTGTCTACAGTGATAGGAGCAAGTTCTGTTTGTATGCGAGTGATTGACCAACACATTTATAGCGTAGTGGAGATGAGCTGCCCATTCCAGAGTGTATTCGCCCACGACATGCACGTCCCATCCTAGGTATCAGTTACAGCTCATTTGGTGTTTCTGGAGAGTACAGTAATCACCAGTGTTATCCTCATTGCACAAGAAGAAGAAGTGCTTTTTTTCACGAGGACACTGCACGTCCACTTACGGCTTCTGTGACGCAACGTGCTCTTCGCGGTGTACAACGGCTGCCCCGACTTCGTTTCCCAGGGCGTGCAATGACCATTGCGGAACTGTACTAAAAGACGCTACATGTATCGGACTATCTATCGCAGGATGTCATTCGGACCTTTGTGAAAGTTTGCGTGGCAGATTACACATCTGTATTGCTGACAGAAGCGAGTATATTGTGTATTGATGCTAGTGTTTGGGAACACTTTCCCGTATTTCATCTGGTCTGAATTTGCTATCATATACTAACAGAATGATAAACTACCTGTCATCTCACTTGTCATAAAATGAACTTGTCCATGAGGGTGTTATATTTTTTCCGGCAGTGTAGTATTAGATGGAGCTACAGCATCACACAAGTATTGATATTCCAGAATTACAATACAAATGATGAGTAATACCTATTTTGGAGTGAAGGAAGTAAAGTTGATTTGTAAGGTGTCAGGCAAATCCAACACCTTCCATGAAACCCCTGACATGATAAGCAAATCCAGTAGTATGCCGCATAGCTCCGAATAAACCGTGACATTAAATTAACCAAAGTAATACAAGTAACGAGTGAGCAAATGGAATACCACAGACTAACACAAGAATGCCTAAATGCATGTCATACCTTCCCACCGTGAGGCAGACGCAGTTCCGAGGGGAAAAACGAGAACAGAAGCCGAGAGCAGAACAGTGTTAAGCTAGAAGGCCCTACGATAAGGGACGGACACCCACGTCGCCAGCTAACCGACAGGACCACCCCCCAGCCCATGTTAAAAGCTAGAGCCCTACAGAAGAACAGTATAGATCTTACGATAACACTAAAAGGGCCACACCAGCTGCAAGTTTTAGCGTGAGACTTTTTCGCATCTCTGTTACGTTGCAAACTTTGAAAACACTGCCCCACCATGAAAAGTATAACATTTCTCATTGGATGGACAGAATTTTTGTAAGAGGAGCTTAAGGTTAACATTGAGACCTGATTGGCCAGATGAAAACACAGCCAGATAGTTTTTCTTAAACCAACTTCGGTAAATTGTAATAACGAGAAGTTAGGAATGAGTTGCTTCCGGGGCGGCGAGGTGAGGAGCTGCGCCGCCCTGACGCTGCCTAAACACCGACAAGGTAATGAACGCACGCGAAGCCGCATTTTTGAGCGCATAAGGCTTCACTCAGAACTGCAGAAGTCTCATCTGTTACACCCCCCTTTGCGTAATACTAGTGTCAATCGTCAATTAAAGCTCATGGTATTCTCATTAACTAGGTAAATTAAAATCTGAAACGTGATGATTTTTCTGTTATATAATTATTGAGAAGCCACATAAGCCACTGTAATTTACGACAGTTTAGATAAGCAATTAAAGACAATTGAGGGTCACTGTAGACCATTTTGATAGTTTGCTCTTTTGTGAAACTCAATTTAATTCTAGATTATAGATGCGATATAGCATAGATCATCCTTCGATCCACTGTAGAACTTGGAAACCCATTCAGGGAATATTCGTCCACATTTTTGTTGAATGCAGTTGGTTTTTATCATCCTGTATTAAAATATTTCCTTTTATCAATAATGTAATTTATATACAATGTTTTGTGAGTAGAATAAAATTTCCAGTGGTAAACTTAACTGCTTTTTCGACGTTATTTTACCAGATAACTAAAAATAGAAAAGCCTAGAACCCCTTCCACTAAATTTATTTAGTATGAAGATTATTTCACAGGGAGTGCAGTGGAGCTGACGCTGAAATCATTAAGTATTTCATTATATCATCGCTAGTCTCACTGAACTCATTTGAACTCTACATGTCATGTGTGGTCTGGCGTCTCCTTACCAGCAACAGGACCTAGGAAAGCAGGAAAGTAGAGAGTCGATGAGGATTCTAACTTGCGTCTTGAATACGTAGAATTCATAGTACAAGTAATCAGAGCTCCCTCACCACAGAGTACAAGGAATGCGAGCAGAAACGTGCCACAGTACAGTTCAATGCAATCGGTTGCGAACCAACAATTGGGCGAAAACACAGAGCGTAGGACGTCGGAAGAAAACGCAATAGGACCCACCAATCTGGCAGAATTATTGCAACAAATTACGGAAACCATGACAAGGCAAAATAAAGGCATAGCGAACCAAATTCAAATTCAGAATGCAGGAACCATGAGACAAATGCGTGAGATTAAAAAACAAAACAAAAAAATTCAGTTACACCTAAGTCATATTGAAGACGAGGGAAAAGAATCTCGAGAAGTGATAGGAAACTTAATAACAGGTCACAATCAATTGAGAACAGACATTGACAAGGTACAAGTGGACGTACAAACAATGCGTAATGACATTCAGGACGAGATCAAAACATTACATAACAACACCCAGGGAGAAGTCAAAAAACTAGAGAAACAGATAAACGAAATTACTAGAGAAGCAGCAGGTACAGCGCGTGAAATTGTTGAAAACAGTGTTTTACACAAAAGTATCACAAAAGCAGCGCTGAAAAGATATGATAACCGCCTAGTCAAAATAGAAGCGCAAACGAAGCAACAATTTCAGAAATTGCGAACAGAGTTGTTGCAAACCATTGAAGAGCGTAGTGAACAGGATCAAACAAGCGAAGAGTCTGCAACCACATCCGTATCTGTAACAGCACCGGAAAAACAAGCAAGTGGACGTACAAACAATGCGTAATGACATTCAGGACGAGATCAAAACATTACATAACAACACCCAGGGAGAAGTCAAAAAACTAGAGAAACAGATAAACGAAATTACTAGAGAAGCAGCAGGTACAGCGCGTGAAATTGTTGAAAACAGTGTTTTACACAAAAGTATCACAAAAGCAGCGCTGAAAAGATATGATAACCGCCTAGTCAAAATAGAAGCGCAAACGAAGCAACAATTTCAGAAATTGCGAACAGAGTTGTTGCAAACCATTGAAGAGCGTAGTGAACAGGATCAAACAAGCGAAGAGTCTGCAACCACATCCGTATCTGTAACAGCACCGGAAAAACAAGCAATTAACTAAGATATCATGCATTTTCGATTCCAATCACACGCGGAAAATAACATACGGGAAATCAGACAGCCTGCACCGCAACAAACACGTTTCGAAATTCTTGATGAACAAACGGCACCACAAACACATGCGGAACCACAAATGTACGGTTCAAGACAGTTTGGATCGTGCAATGAAGAGGCAAGGTCAGCCAGACAAGATACCCAACCAATACCTGACAATGGAAAGCCAGGTCGCGAAGAGTACAGTGCAATGCATTCAGCTACACATTCACAACCGATGGGAGAAAATTATTGCGTACCACTCCAACGATACTACGCAAGGGTAGGCGAAAGTTATAGTGGACAATATCCAATGGATCTACCACAATCGGAATGAACGACGGGAGAAATGATCAGAAACAAAAGTGGCGAAGAATCGCGAATTTCATATGGAACTATGACGAAGTACGACAACGATCATTTCCTCACAGTCAGAAAATACCAACACTTTCGAGAAGGAAACTCATAACATCCACGAACTTTTATTGATCAATTCCGAGTAGGATTACCACAACACTGGACGCTAGCACACAAATTAGACTTTATGTGTGCACATATGTCAGGAAGAGTCGCAGAAACCATGCAGAATATTGCAGCGACATGCCGATCGTACGAAGATTTCAGAGAGAAGTTTCTCTCACGATATTGGTCCAGCGAAGCACAGAACAGAGTAAAGTACGAATTATTACAGAACCCATATTTTGAACATTCAAGAGAGAAGAGTCCCGTGAAATTTTTCGAATTAATGGCAAAGAAAAATCAATACTTAGATTACCATACAGTGACGGAGAGTTGATTAAATTATGCGCGATGAAGTTACAATTGAAATACCAGCAATCATTTGTAGGTCGCGGAGGCAATGACGTCAAAGCATTTAAAGGTATTCTAAGGGAACTAGAGTTCATATTTTCGGAAGATGACGCAAGAAAAAGACGAAGTGCACGTGAAAACTAAAGCAAAAAGCAGTGGAATCCACAAGACACAGTACGAAGAAACAATAATTACGAATCACGTGATAACTTCGCAGTAAGAAACGACAATAGATTTTAACAAATAACCGGTTATGGATTTAGAAGACAATATGGCAATAACTATAATTCACCCAGGAACGGCAACAACTATTACAGAGGGAATAACGACAACCGGAACGGGTATTGGAGCGCCAATAGACCTACAAATTATCAACAGAGAAACCAATATCAACAAGCGGAGCAAGAAAAGAGAATACAGATAGAAGAGGTGGAGGTAAGACCACCGAACCCCGATAAATGTTCGAATTGACAGCTATGCGCCCATGCCAAAGGGAATGACGCACCGACCCTGGACAATTGCAGCATCTTGAATAGAGAAGTAAATACCTTATCACGAGAAGAGAAGGAGGAAGAAACAAATCCACAGGGACCAGATGAAAACGAAACAGGAAAATAACAATATCGTGTTGGGACGAAATTAATTGGGAGAATACTGACGAGGAAGATGAATTACCAGAGGCATGCACAACGAATGTAGGCGGAAAGGACGAAGTAATGGGTATTGCAGAGCTATTTGAGATGGAAACCAGGGAAAGCGAATTCAATGAGGATAATGCGCAGTCGACAGAAGTTGAAAATAAGTTACTAGTGGGCACACAACTCAACGTATATAATGAAGGAAGTTATGAAGCGATAATTAGAGCATTGGGATGTGATTATGTGAAAGTAGCGATGAAGAAGGAGAAGATAGACGAGGATGAGGAAAAAGTAGAGGATGTAGAAGAAAGCGCAAATGACGGAAGAAATAGAGAAGAGGAAATAAAAGAGAGAGAAGTAGCAGTCGAAACTTATCCTACAGAAAGTTCGAATTCACAAGGGAAATTCCTAAAAAGACTCATGTATGATTCAGTGGAGGATTCGTTGATGCAAGAAGAAGAAGGACAGAACCAACCCTTACAAATTCAACCAATTGTGAAGGCCATGGTAAAGCATATCAGAGTCAATATTGTAATTGATAGCGGGAGTGAACTGACTGCGATCTCAGAAAATGTATTCATGCAGTGCAGTGCCAATGAGGAATTGCCAGCTCTGAAAAAACGTACGATTAAAGTAAGAGGTTCTATTATAAACAATGCTGTGGTTGTTACGAGACAGAGAAGGTTAACTCTTTCCTGCCAAGGTGAAAAGATCGGAGCCAACTTCGTGATTATACCTAAACTAACTGTAGATTTGATTATAGGTGCAGAATTTTTAAATGAGAGACGAGAGATAATAGGTATGGGGAAAGGTAGCGTAACATTCGAGAATGTCACACTTCTCTTTGAGCAAAAGCTAAAATTAGAAGAAATACCAGTTATAAACAAACAATTAAGAATGACGCGAGATAAAGAGGATGAAGAATTAGAATGGTATGCATAAAAGGGGGAATAGCCTCAACTCATGTTAGAAGTCCATAAAGAAATCGACGAAAATTTGCAAGAAGTTCAAGGTATTTCGGAACACATAAAAAAGAATTAGAGGGTATTTTACGAGATAAAGCAGAGGTATTTTTACCTAAGGCTGGCAGTATTAAACGCTTTCAGTACAAGTTTGAAGATTAATTTTATTACTGGTAAATAATCAGCACAATATTTCAAGATTATGTTGCAGATAAGCTCGTCAGGAGAAAGAAGAATGAAGAGAGAGGAAGGTGGGAAACAGAAAGTGGTTTCAATAAAAACGAAAACAAAAATAACACCGCCGGCCGCGGTGGTCTAGCGGTTCTAGGAGCTCAGTCCGGAACCGCGCGACTTCTACGGCCGCAGGTTCGAATCCTGCCTCGGGCATGGATGTGTGTGATGTCCTTAGGTTAGTTAGGTTTAAGTAGTTCTAAGTTCTAGGGGACTGATGACCACCGATGTTAAGTCCCATAGTGCTCAGTGCCATTTGAACCAAAAATAACACCAATAGTACCATAGATTAAGGTGAAGGGATAAAACGTAGATAGTCTAACAGCATGAAATACTAAAATGCTATACACCACGACACTACACAAAAAATAAACATATATTCCAACTACAACTACATAATGTATCAAATTTAAAAAAAGGTGTTTTGAAACCAGAAATATTGGAGCTCCACTGCCTGTATTTGCTGTCGTAAATATGGAGCGCTGCAGTCTTGCAAAGTCAACAAATGAAATGAATGTTTCATGTTAATGAGTTTCAATCGGTTGGAAATACGAATTTATATTTCTTCGCAGTTGACCAGTAACGCTGACTGCGCAGCGCACACGGCACACAAATACAGGGTCATCGTACTGCCTCGAAAACAACCGCAGCCACGTAAACAACGAATTTGCATCATTCACTGTTTATACTGAAATGAAACGATATTTACATATTAATAACCTTTAAATACTAATTTTTGTGCCTTTTCTTACAAAATAAATGACACTCCGGTTAGTCTCACTTATTGAGCGCGTTGTTTCCCCGGTAAATGAAGCCATGAAGCCTGTAGTCTAATATGAATTGAGAGCACCCTAAAATAAGAGAATTTGTTACTAAACGGGTTTTGAAAGTAGTTTCCCCCTTCGTCCTTTCACACGTGTACATTCTAGAGCCGTGTACAGCAGATGACTAATGAACATAATGCCAGAATACTGATTTACTTATATCGTGGAACCAACACTATCTGCATTCTTCCATCTGTGTACAAACGCCATTAAGTCGCTGCAAATGAACTACCCATTCGATAACCATTGTCAGATTACTCATTCCATTTTTTCAATTCACTCGAGACTAGCTTGGAATGAGATCACATCCAGTTTGTTTGAATTAACCATGTGCCTGAAAACCAATGAAGTCCATAGTCGCTCGATTAAATTAAAATCCATCAACAGTGTAGGCCAAAGAAGACGAGTAATTTCCTGTTATTGTTCATGAAAGCTAATTCAGGCATATCCAGCAGTATTAGTGGTTCTTTTGTCCCTACTGAGACTAGGCTATCCTAAAATGTTTCACAGACATGGTAGCAGCATTTTCTTTCAGTGTGAACATCGACACATTTTTTGTTCACGCAGTTCTATCTTTCGTTGAGCCTTAGTCCATATAGCCCATACTTTCGTGGTAATGGTTCAAATGGCTCTGAGCACTGTGGGACTTAACATCTATGGTCATCAGTGGAGTTAATGGTATACTTACGGAAAGTAACAAAAATTGCCACCTGTTTAGCGTTTATTTTGGTATTCTCTTACATCCTGTGTAGCAAAATGACGACGAAGGATAAGAAGAAATATCGACCCTACTTTCAGACATTCCTCTCACCGCCATTCCATTTTGACTATAGTCTGTGATCCATTTGTTTATTTTCATATCTATCTTAGTGATCCCAACGTACATCTGTCTATTGCTCGCTGAACAACCCTCAGATTTGGAATGGTTTTTGAAAAGACCCTGCCTCACTGGCGTAAATCCCAATAGACGATACCCACTGTTAGTACGCAGTCATTTTTAGACACGTCGGAAGCTTCCTTCCGAAAACCCGGTTTTTGCCTTTTTCACTCTTCTGTTCATTTGTCTTGCTGTCCATCCAATCACTGTTTTAAACAACCCTAATCTCAGCAAATGGTAATTTATTCTTGTTCTTTCTGACATACTGGTTATAAAGTACATTAGTTCGCAGAAGACAGCAACAGAGTAATGTCGTCAGAAAAACGATAGTGGTTCTTGTGATAGGACGATTCACAGCCTCAACTTAAATATAATGAGTTGTTACATGTGTGCTCAAAGATATATTTTATACTGTTTTCTTCTAATGAACGCACCCACTGTAACTGGTGGATGTGACGGCAAGCATTGCAGGAAGCGGCTCTGAGAGCGAGGAGCAGGTACTGTGTTGTTGGCGGTCATGATGGTAACGTTTTCGCATAGTGTGAGAATAGCCAACGTGTTGCAATAAATATATTCTGCACAGGTCGAACATTTATTCAGCATATCACGACTGACAGTCATATAATTAAGAGTTATTATTTTAAAACTATACAATGAATTCATAATCAGATATTTTCCTTTAACACATATACCCAACGTATTGGTCTAAAACTTCACTCTAGGAGTACAGAAAATAGTTCTCATGTAAGGAATCACCTTTCCTGATTCTTAATATAAATTTGTTCCTGATGGATGCATCTGTCGTCATTTATACGTAGCTTAAATCAATGCCTAATTTATCAAGAGCTATTAAAGAAGTTTTATTAGACTCCCAGTCAAAAATCTTTCAAAATGTAAGAACCCTATGTCATTTTTATATTCTTTATTATGGTCTATACTTGGTCTTGTAATAACCTTTTTGTACTTTAACAAAGCATATGACTGTATCCATAGACGTTCAATGTTAAAAATCTTACGAAATTTTGGGTTCCATACAAAATTACTCAGACTGATGGAACTCACATTAACCAACACTGTATCAAAATTCAAGTTTGGGGGGAATTCTCTGAGCCATTCATCATAAAAGCAGGTTCAAGCCGAGGAGGCTGCTTGGTGCCCCTGCTGTTCAACTGTGTTTTAGAGTACATAATGAGGGAATGGTATAAGATTAACCCAAAGAACATTCAAATTGGAAGACCCAAAGACAACATAAGTTTAAATTGTCTAGGGTTTACTGATGACCTTGCTCTCATGTCCAACAGTATTCAAGAAACCAAACAACAAGTTATCTCACTACAGTATATAGCACAGAAAATTGGCCTTGGAATATCCTTTGAGAAAAAAGTCATCATGTTAACTAACCCACCACTCATAAACAAAATTGCCATGGGAAACCAAGAAATGAAAATTGTAAATAAATCTAAATATCTGGGAGAAATCACAACATATAACCTCAATGAAAAGCCATCATGGCATAACAGAATAAACAAACTGACTAGACCACAATATATAACCAAGAAAACCTACAACAAAAAGAGCCTGTCAATAGCAACAAAATTAAAACACTACAAAACAGTCACTCAACCACAAATAACAAACGCAAGTGAAACCACCTTCAAACCAACTAACACCGCACAAATAGACAAAATACTCACTCTAGAGAGAAGAATCATCAGAACGTGCATCAACAAATCGTACTAGAAACATGGACACTGGAGAGCAGCTACAAATGGAACAGTCTGCAAGGAAATAGAATCGGTAATGAGTAAAATCAGGAAGAAACACATTTCATTTATCGGATATCTAATCAGAACACCAGAGGACAGGATCATCAGGAGAATAAAAGAAAAATTGTGGAACAGTAAGTGCAACATTAAGTGGAGTACGGAAATCAAGGAAGACATGGATGAGCTACAGATTACATTAGAAAACCTAAGAAACAAAAGTGACAAAATCAGGAAATTCACAGACAAACAAACCATACAGCAAACAAGAATCAACAAACAGACAATAGGAAGGGTGATTTCCGATGAAGAAAGAAGGATGAGATCCGAGAAAATGAAGAAGTACTGGGCTGACAGGAAACTGAAAAATTATTGTTAAAGTTGGCTGGAGTGGTCCAATAAAGGCCATAAAATGTAAAAAAAAATGGTTCAAATGGCTCTGAGCACTATAGGACTTAACATCTGTGGTCATCAGTCCCCTAGAACTTAGAACTACTTAAACCTAACTAACCTAAGGACATCACACATAGCCATGCCCGAGTCAGGATTCGAACCTGCGACCTTAGCGGTCACGCGGTTCCAGACAGAAGCGCCTAGAACCGCACGGCCACACCGGCCGGCCATAAAATTTAAATAAATAAATAAATGGTCTATACTCTGGTTGAGGACTCGCAAGTGATCAGTTGCGCTAGAATCATTTCTAAAGCTAATTTGTTTCTTCGTTGAATTGAAAATAAAGTTTTCTTCTAAAAACTCTTAAATTTTAATTTGTAAGAGGTGCATAAGCAGCAAGTGAATTATATGTATCCGCTTGGTCCAAAAATCAAAGCATTACAGTGAACCATAAGAAAACTTGGGACGTTACTGACTGAAGCCAGTACGTCAGAAAATAAAAATTACATCTTTTAAAGAAATACGCTTGTTAGTTAAAATTACTAAAAATATATAATACTCCATCAGTCAAGAAGTCCTTAGTTCTTCTCATACTTAATACCTTTTTCTTGTGTCGTCAGTCTTCTGACTGGTTTTATGCGACCAGCCACGAATTCCTCTCGTGCGCCAAACTCCTCATCCCAGAGTAGCGCTTGAAACCTACATCCTCAATTATTTGCTGGATGTATTCCAAACTCTGTCTTTCTCTATAGTTTTTACCCTCTACAGCTACGAGTAGTACCATAGAAGTTCATCCCTGACGTCTTAACAGATGTTCTGTTATCCTGTTCCTTGTTCTTGTCAGTGTTTTCCATTTATTCTTTTCCTACACGATTCTGTGCAGAACCTCCTTACCCCTTATCTTACCTGTGCTCCTAATTTTTAATACTTGTATATAGCACTACATCTTAAATGCTTGGATTCTCTTCTGTTCTGGTTTTCCCGCAGTCCATGTTCCACTACCATACAACGCTGTACTCCAAACGTACATCCTCAGAAATTTCTTCCTCAAATTAACACGTATGTTTGATACTAGCAGACTTTTCTCGGACAGGAATTCCTTTTTGCCAGTGCTAGTCTGCTTTTGATGTCCTCCTTGCTCTGTCCCTCATGGGTTATTTCGGTGCCTAGGTTGCAGATTTCCTTAACTTCATCTTCTTCGTGACCATCAATCCAAGTTTCTCACTGTTCTCGTATCTTCTCGTTATTTTCGCCTTTCTTCGATTTACTCACAATCCATATTCTGTAATCTCTAGACTTCATTCCATACATCAGATCCTGTAATTCCTCTTCACTTTCGGTCAGGACAGCAATTTCGTCAGCGAATCTCACCACAAGGGGCGATAGAATGCATCAAATTGCTCCAAGCAATATGCGACTTAACATCTGAGGTCATCAGTCCCCTAGACTTAGAACTACTTAAACCTAACTAACCTAAGGACATCACACACATCCATGCCCGAGGCGGGATTGTAACCTGCGACGGTAACGGCAGCGCGATTCCGGACTGAAGCGCCTAGAACCACTCGGCCACAGCGGTCGGCTTAGAATGCATCCATGAACTAAAAAAAAGTGCTGTAGTTCAGTTCATTGATCAATATGGATTGTAATAGAAAATCAAATCTGTGTCCTGTAATATGTGAAGGAGGGATTTTCAGGAAGATGCAAATGTAAAAGAAGTCAACGCTATCATCTGACGATAGGCTCAGCCCGAGACTAGTAATGATAAAATAAGATCATATCAAGAAAACTTGTCGCTGGGTGGAGCATTTCCTATAGTGTAATTTAGAATAACAGCTGTGGTGTTCTCTAACCAAAACGTATAAAATAACAAAAACGGGTTGGCAAGTGGTCTTTTGGTAAGAAGAGCTGTATAAGATTTGGTAAATGACTGAAGCAGAAACTGTAAGATGAGATCTTCTACAGACTAATTCTATAAGAAAAAAGAAACGCCACCTGAGAGATGCCTTCCATCTGATGACGAGGGAATATACTACGTAGGAGATGGCTTCAGTCTTATGACGACGGCGTTCCCGACGAAGCACGAAGTGGGCATCACAACGACTTTGTGACGTTTGCTTTGTTTTTTAATTTTTTTTTTCAGGACGTTCGTATTATTTTCTTGAGACGAGACACACACTCCTAGACAAGTTAGTGGAGAATGGAAGTCGTAGGTCAACAGCAGAGCCCGCAGCTCTCCTGCGGTTAGCGCTGCTGTCTCGAGAGCGGAGCAAACGAAGTGCGGCGCTGTTTCCCGCAAGAAGGCAGCAACAGCACAGCGGGCCAGTGCTCCGGAAACCGCGAGCCGGCGTCCCGTGGGAAATCTGAGTCATCCGCGGCCGGCGAGGACTCGCTCTGCCGGAGGTCCTGCACCGCCGCCGCGGCTCGCCGGCCGCCCTTCTGCAGCGTGTCTTCCCGACACGCAACTCATTATACCCGACGCTAGTGGGACTAGGATAGTTAATCTGGCGACAGAACTTCAAGTAGGGAAAATATAAGCGGGACAGGCGACACGCAAATTACTGAAATTTACTCAAGTATCGAAATTCTGACAAACGGAAAACTAACTAACTATTTACGTAATTTAATTTCTCTTATGGGCACGTGTATGTCTACAGGGTGGTCCATTGATCGTGACCGAGCCAAATATCTCACGAAATAGGGGCCAAACGAAAAAACTACAAAGAACGAAACTTGTTTAGCTCGAAGGGGGAAACCAGATGGCGCTATGATTTGCCCGCTAGATGGCGCTGCCATAGGTCAAACGGATATCAACTGCGTTTTTTAAAACAGCAACCCCCATTTTTTATTACACATTCGTGTAGTACGTAAATAAATATGAATGTTTTAGTTGGAACACTTTTTTAGCTTCGTGACAGATGGCGCTGTAATAGTCACAAACATATGGCTCACTATTTTAGACGAACAGTTGGTAACAGGTAGATTTTTAAAATTAAAATAAAGAACGTAGGTACGTTTGAACATTTATTTCGGTGGTTCCAATGTGATACATGTACCTTTGTGCACTTATCATTTCTGAGAACGCATGTTGTTACAGCGTAAGTACCACATATATTCAATAAATGCTCAAAGTGATGTCCGTCAACCTCAATACATTCGGCAATACGTGTAACGACATTCCTCTCAACACTGAGTAGTTCGCCTTCCGTAATGTTCGCACATGCATTGACAATGCTCTGACACATGTTGTCAGGTTCAAATGGTTCAAATGGCTCTGAGCACTATGGGACTTAAAATCTGTGGTCATCAGTCCCCTAGAACTTAGAACTACTTAAACCTAACTAACCTGAGGACATCACACACATCATGCCAGAGGCAGGATTCGAACCTGCGACCGCAGCGGTTACGAGATTCCAGACTGAAGCGCCTAGAACCGCACGGCCACATAGGCCGGCCATGTTGTCAGGCGTTGTCGGAGGATAACGATGGCAAATATCCTTCAACTTTCCCCACAGAAAGAAATCCGAGGACGTCAGATCCGGTGAACGTCCGAGCCGTGGTATGGTGCTACGACGACCAATCCACCTGTCATGAAATATGCTATTCAATACCGCACGCGAGCTATGTCCCGGACATCCATCATGTTGAAAGTACATCACCATTCGGTCATGCAGTGAACATCTTGTAGTAACATCGGTAAAACATAATGTAGGAAATCGGCATACATTGCACCATTTAGATTGCCATCGGTAAATTATCCTTCCTCCCATGATGCCGCATCATACATTAACCCGCCAAGGTCGCTGATGTTCCACTTGTCGCAGACATCGTGTATTTTCCGTTGCCCAATTTTGCATATTATGCCGCTTTACGTTACCGCTGTTGGTGAATGACGCTTCGTCGCTAAATAGAACGCTCGCAAAAATGTGTCATCCTCCCGAAATTTCTCTTGTGCCCAGTGGCAGAACTGTACACGACGTTCAAAGTCGTCGCCATGCAATTCCTGTTGCATAGAAATATGGTACGGGCGTCATCGATGTTGATGTAGCATTCTCAACACCGAAGTTTTTGTGATTGACGATTCTTGCGCAATTTGTCTGCTACTGATGTGCGGATTAGCCGCGACAGTAGCTAAAACACCAACTAGGGCATCATCATTTGTTGCAGGTCGTGGTTCACGTTTCACATGTGGCTGAAGACTTCCTGTTTCCATAAATAACGTAACTATTCGGCGAACGGACCGGACACTTGGATGTTGTCGTCCAGGATACCGAGCAGCACACATAACACACGCCCATTGGGCATTTTGATCACAATAGCCATACATCAACACGATCTCGACCTTTCCCGCAACTGTTAAATGGTACATTTTAACACGGGTAATGTATCATGAAGCAAATACCGTCCACAGTGGAGGAGTATTCCGCGATACCACGTAATTATACGTTTGTGACTATTACAGCGCCATCTATCACAAAGCGGAAAAAGTGATCCAACTAAAACAATCATATTTCTTTACGTAATACACGAACATGTAATAAAAATGGGGTTCCTACTTTAAAAAAAAACGCAGTTGATATCGGTTTGACTTATGGCACCGCCATCTAGCGGCCAACCATAGCGCCATCTGGTTTCCCCTTTCAAGCTAGACGAGTTTCGTTCTTGGTAGCTTTTTCGTTTGATGTTTATTTAGTGAGATATTTGGCCCGGTCACTATCAATGGACCACCCTGTATAGTCTGACACCACTGAAACCGTCGCCTCACAATACCGAAGATGCTGGTAAAGTGGAATGTCGTACGAAAGTTTATGTTCAGAGTGATGGAAATGTTGTATGGAACAGCCAAATGAAAACGAGACAGATGGTAAAGTAACTACGTAAACCGTTTATTATTTCAAAAGTTGTCACTATAGGTGTTAATACATTTACCCAGGCGCGCAACTCTTCGTCCAAAACAAATCGATGACCACGGATGTTTATCCTCAGGGCTTCAAAAATATTGGAATCACATGGAGAGAAATCGGGACTGTATGAAGGATGAGACAGGGCTTCTGACTGAACCTTCTGCACCGTAATAGAAACAAACTTGGCAACATGTAAGCGGACCCACACCCTCTACACAGTCCTCATATCTCTCCGTAATTATAGTGAACTGAAGAAATTTGTGGCCTCCGATTTGCTCCGGGCAAAGACGTGCACGACTGATTACAGTCATTGTAAATGAAAACATGTTTCCATGAATTCACTGATCGTCTTGTCTCACAGTGGGATAAACGTAGTAACAGTTACAGCGATTACTTGTGAAATAACGGAGTATAATTATTTTTTTCTGTTTTACCCTGCGTTCTTGGGACATATGCCGTAGCAAATGATGATTCTCAGGTTAAAGTAACACATTAGTCACGGCACAGCAACACGTACAAGATTAACGTGGAGCAGTTCGGAAAGGAAATGAAAAGATGGCATGGCAATGATGACGGGCAGCCCAGTTCGGAGATGTACGGCCGCCGAGTTGCAATTCTTTTCAGTTGACGCCACACTGGGTGACTTGTGTGTCGATAATGAGGAAATGATGATGAGGACAACGCAACAATAAGTCCCCGAGAGGAGAAAATTTCCGACTGGGCCGGAAGTCGAACTCGGGCCCAGTGCACGACAGTCAGATCCGCTGACCACTTTTTTCCGAGGAGTAAAATAAAATAAAAAAAATTGTGACTGCAGTGGGAATCGAACCCAAGTCGGTAGGTTCACTTGCCCCCCCCCCCCCCTCCCCTTTTTCATTTTTTTTTTTTTTTTTTGAGGGCGACAGTCAGCGACAGGGCGAAGGAGAAAACATGGGCACAGGTCTAAATACATCAGAACAACAAAGTAAAGATTGTGCAAACTCGTCCACCCATACGGAACGCTGGATACACCGCAAGGTGGTATACGATGGCAGGCACGCTGAGTCCGAAGAGTAGGCGCATCATGTTTCGTTCAGAACAGGGCGGGCGCTTGTCACACCAGTAACTCGTTAACTTAATGCGGGTTTGGTAGAAACGCTGTTAAGATAATAGGCAAAATACCCGCAATTACGAGAACAGCGCACAACCTCCGCATATGCAGTCAGTAAACACTGCCAAGAATCAAGGCGCAAGTGATGAGCATCTTCATGCCAAGGTCCAGCCCTTTATCCAGACCACTGCTAAATAAAGAAAGGACTCTGGGTCAGTAACATGCGGCGGCACTCGTAGAAAACGCGACAATTTGTAGCCTCAACAACCGGACATGGTTCAAATGGCTCTGAGCACTACGGGACTTAACTTCTGAGGTCATCAGTCCCCTAGAACTTAGAACTACTTAAACCTAACTAAACTAACGACATCACACAAATTCATGCCCGAGGCAGGGTTCAAACCTATGACAGTAGGGGTCGCGCTGTTCCAGACTGTAGCTCCCAGAACCGCTCGGCTACTCCGCCCGGCAACCGGACATGCGCCACTGCTACACAGTTCAGTCGGTGATGACCACCGTCGACACTGACTGACGGCTCAGGGGATGAGAGTCCGTCAGTCCCTCGGCATGGAGCTACTGATCAGTTGGACACTTCCCACAGGTCTATCTTATATTCGTCAGAAGGTAACTGTGATGAATGTTCCGCCAAATCAGAGTCTTTCGCAACAATGGTAACTCGCGTTCTACAATCTTACAGGAGTCGCTACGCAGAAAAAGGACATACACTACTGGCCATTAAAAGTGCTACACCACGAAGATGACGTTCTACAGATGCGAAATTTAACCTACAGGAAGCATTCACACAAGGTTGGTACCGGTGTCGACACCTACAACGTGCTGGCATGAGGAAAGTTTTCAACTGATTTATCATACACAAACAGCAGTTGACCGGCGTTGCGTGGTGAAACGTTGTTGTGATGCCTCGTGTAAGGAGGAGAAATGCGTACCATCACGTTTCCGACTTTGATAAAGGTCAGATTGTAGCCTATCGCGATTGCGGTTTATCGTATCGCGACATTGCTGCTCGCGTTGTTCAAGATCCAATGACTGTTAGCAGAATATGGAATCGGTGGGTTCAGGAGAGTAATACGGAACGCCGTGCTGGATCCCAACGGCCTCGTATCACTAGCAGTCGAGGTGACAGGCATCTTATCCGCATGGCTGTAACGGATCGTACTGCCACGTCTCTATCCCTGAGTCAGCAGTTGGGGACGTTTGCAAGACAAAAACCGTATACACGAACAGTTTGACGACGTTTGCAGCAGCATGGACTATCAGCTAGGAAACCATGGCTGCGGTTACCCTTGACGCTGCATCACAGACAGGAGCGCCTGCGATGGTGTACTCAACGACGAACATGGGTGCTCGAATGGCAAAACGTCATTTTTTCGGATGAATACGGGTTCTCTTTACAGCATCATGATTGTCGCATCCGTGTTTGGCGACATAGCGGTGAACGCAAATTGGAAGCGTGTATTCGTCATCGCCATACTGGCGTATCAGCCGGCATGATGGTATGGGATGCCATTGGTTACACGTCTCGGTCACCTCTTGTTCGCATTGACGGCACTTTGAACAGTGGACGTTACATTTCAAATGTGTTACCAGCCGTGGCTCTACCCTTTATTCGATCCCTGCGAAACCCTACATTTCAGCAGGATAATGCACGACTGCATGTTGCAGGACCAGTACGGGCCTTTCTGGATACAGTAAATGATCGACTGCTGCCCTGTTCAACACATTCTCCAGATCTCTCACCAATTGAATACGTCTGGTCAATGGTGGCCGAGCAGCTGGCTCCTCACAATGCGCCAGTCACTACTCTTGATGAACTGTGGTATCGTGTTGAAGCTGCATGGGCAGCTGTACCTGTACACGCCATCCAAGCTCTGTTTGAGTCAATGCCCAGGTGTATCAAGGCCGTTATTACGGCCAGAGGTGGTTGTTCTGGGTAATGATTTCTCTAGACTTTTGCACCCAAATTGCGGGAAAATGTAATCACAAATCAGTTGTAGTATAATATAGTTGTCCAATGAATACCTGTTTATCATCTGCATTTCTTCTTGGTGTTGCAGTTTTAATGCCCAATAGTGTAGAAATCCTTCGTCAGCGGCCGGCGCGTTCTTGGGGTTACTAAGATTTACGACACTGTGATGCGTCCAAACGCGGGCGTGATGCTACCGACCGGGACCAGGTAGGAGAGAGACGCTCGCACAAGGACGGCAGGTAAATGGTGCGAAATGAAAGCCTCGACATTGGACCATTGTTTATGCAACGTGTTCGTGGAAAGTGCCGCCGCACGGTAGCGTACGTCCGTAATACGAAGTCCTCCTGCACGAGTAAGTGTGTCACAGGGTACTTTGAAGACGGACCCAGCCATCAGAAGATACCTGAATGCTGTTTGAATACAACATCCTATCGTAATCGGCGTCGGCAGAACCTGCACCTTATGAACCATTCTGGATGTCACATAAGAATCGAAGTAACATAGGGATTTGCGACTGATCATCATACGAATAATTCTCAAAACATGACGAAAGTTGAGCGTCGCTGTACGGTGCGTTGATGACGTAAAGGTAATCCCAAGCTAAGGGAGACGGATACAGGGCAGGGAAGCCAGATTTTCTGGTGGTAGGCCAGATCTTCTGGGGCTATCCCTCGACCAACAGGCAGCGTTATGGATTTACGCATATTCATCATAGTTCCAGCAGCCCTTCGATGAGCCGTAATGGTGTCGAGGCTTTCTGCTAGCCGGCCGATGTGGCCGAGCGGTTCTAGGCGCTTTAGTCTGCAACCGCGTGACCGCTACGGTCTCAGGTTTGAATCCTGCCTCGGGGATGGATGTGTGTGATGTCCTTAGGTTAGTTAGGTTTAAGTAGTTCTACGTTCTAGGGGACTGATGACCTCAAATAAGTCCCATAGTGCTCAGAGGCATTTTGAGCTTTGCGCTACTTCTTCCCGAGGCTCCAGCGACACTGCATCAAGAGACATGGATAGCGGGTAGCCTCGGCTTACCGACGGTTGGATAGGTTTCGGGCCTATCCTACGCCCATTGACCTGGATCAATGAACGCGCGCTGCTAAGGCGCCGCCGAAGGATGCTGATAAAGCGCGGAGGGAAGCCCACCCATTCTAAGACAGAATACAGAAATGCATGGCATATCCTGTGAAACACACTATCAAAATCTACGGCTGCCATCGCCGTACGAATTCCGCATGCCTCTGCCAGCGCGAACACGTCACGACAGTCTCCAGCGATTGTCTGGACGTTAATGTGCCACCTGACATAGGTTGCTTGGTGGAATGCACACGTGGTAAGAGGCGTCTGGAGTGCGCTGCAACCTGGATTTAATAAGGTGATACGCCAGTGGTGAGCTGTAAAAATTCCAGTTGTCGGTTTATGAATGGTAATAATAGTGCCATCGACAAAAGCTTGTGGATTCGCAACTGCAGTCGTGATCAGTTCATTATATATCTCCATCCATCGTGTAGACATAAGACCACAAAACGTACTACAAAATCCAGTAGGGAGTCTGTAGATGTCTGGTGACCTGCACAGCGCACGCCTGAAAATAGCGGTAATGATACCCTCGGAAATGAAAAGTTTCATTCATGTAACCCCCCTCCTCAACCAAGAGGGCGCGCGGAAAGTCCACAGCGATAGGACAGAAGTTCATAACGACCCCATAATCGGCACGTTAGATTCGGCGATAATGTTCGATAAAGCTATCGACTATTTCCGCTTGGCAGGTAACCCGCTGCTCAAGGTGATGTACGAATTCGGAGACTAAGTTTTGTCTCTGGGTCTGTGATCGTGAAAAATTTGAAGCATGGAAAGATTCTCCCGCCACACCCCATGAGGCCCCCGGCCACGCACCACAGCTTCCCTTAATTTCGGTGAGTAATCGCTAGTAGCTTCGCCTTAATCATGCTGCGTTCAGTTTTCACTTCCAGAGAAGGAGGCTGGCCATCAAGGTGGCTGGGGGAGCTGAAGTGGAAGATTGTAGTATTGGCACATTCCAGCCACCAGTCCGACACGGATGTGTAAGATCGGAAACGCAGTTCACATCGTATACCCCTCTAACCGATACGTTGGCAACAATGCAGATGCTGAGTGTTAAGTTTCCATGGTATCCGACTCCTCCAAACCTCCTGACGGGCAGAAAGCAGTGTGCACATGTGAGCGCAGCAGTTACAGCAGCGAACACGAAAGGCCAGTGCTATACATCGAGCACCACTGCAACCAACCTACGGGAGAAGTACCGAATGACTCGCATAAAACGTAAATCTCTTTCTTGTGCACGACATCGGTGGTCTAACTGGTTTGATACAGCCCTCTATCAATTCCTCCCCTGTACCAACCTGTTGGTCTCAGAGCTGCGCTTGCAAACTATGTCCTTAATTATGTGGTGGATGTGTTCCAACATCTGTCTTCCTCTACAGTTTTTGCCCTGTACAGCTGCCTCTAGTACCATGGAAGTCATTCCATGACGTCTTAACGGATGTCGTATCATCCCGTCCCTTCTCCATGGCAGTGATCTACACATATCCCTTTGCTCTCCAATTCTAAACAGAACCTACTCATTCCTTTCCTCATCAGTCCACCTAATTTTCAACATTCGTATGCAGCAGCACATTTCAAATGATTCGATTCTCTTCTGTCCCGGTTTACCGATAGTCCACGTTTTGCTACCTTACAATACTGAGCTCCAAACCTACATTCTCAGAAATTTCTTCTTCAAATTAAGACTTATGTTTGATGCTAGCAGACTTTTCTTGGCCAGGAATGGCTTTTTTGCCAGTGCTAGTCTGTTTTTGATGTCCTCCTTCCTCCATCTGGCATTGTTTATTTTGCTGCTCAGGTAGCAGAATTCGCTAACCAGATCTATCTTGTGACTCTCAAACCTGATGTTAAGTTTCCCCCTGTCCTCATTTCTGCTACTTCTAATTACTTTCGACTTTCTTCTATTTACTCTTAATCTGTATTCTGTACTCATTACACTGTTCATTCCAGTCAGTAATCATGTATTTCTTCTTCACTTTCCCTAAGGATAGCAATGTCATCAACGAATTGTATCATTGATATGCTTTCACCTTGAATTTTAATTTCGGCCCTGAACCTTTGTTTTACTTCCATCATTGCTTCTTCGATGTACAGTTTACCCCTATTTTTCTCATAATTTCAAACATTTTGTACCATGTTACACTGTCGAATGCTTTCTCCAGGTCAGCAAATCCTATGAACGTTTCTTGATTTTTCTTTAGTGTTGCTTCCACAATCAACTACAGTATCAGATTTGCCTCTCTGGTGCCTGTACCTTTCCCAAAGTCAAACTGATCGTCATCTATCATATCCTTAATTTTCTTTTCCATTCTTCTGTACATTGTTCTTGTCAGCAACTTGGAAGCATGAACTGTGAAGCTGACTGAGCGATAAGTCTTGCACTTGTCGTTCTCGCGATCTTCAGAATTGTGTGGATGATGTGTCGCAGACTCATCCATTCTACGCACCAACGTGAATAGTCTTTTTCTATAGTCTTTTTCTTTTTGTTGCCACTGCCCCCAAATATTTTAGAAATTCTATTGGAGTTTATCTATTCTTCTGCCTTATTTTATCTTAAGTCCTCCAACGTTGTCTTAAATTCTGATTCCAATACTGGGTCTCCTATCTCTTCTAAATTGACTCCTGTTTCTTTTTCTATCACAGCAGACACATCTTTCCCCTTCTAGAGGCTTTCAATGTACTCTTTCCAACTATCGGCTCTCTTCTCTGCATTTAACAGTTGAATTCTTGTGGCACTCTTAATGTTACCGCCCTTGCTTTTAGTTTAACCGAAGGTTGTTTTGCTTTCCTATACGATGCGTCAGTCCTTCCGACAATCATTCTTTTTCGATTTCTTCACATTTTTCGTGCAGCAATTTCGTCTTAGCTTCCCTGGACGTTCTATTTATTTTATTCCTCAGCGACTTGTATTTTTGTATTCCTGAGTTTCTCGAAACGTTTTTGTACTTACTTCATTCATGGGTTAACAGAAATATTCCTTCTGTTACCCTTGTTTGCTTCGCTGTTATCTTCTTTGTACACACGTTTTTCTTCCCAATTTCTGTGACTGCGCTCTTTAGAGATGTGGTGGTGGTGGTGGTGGTGGTTAGTGTTTAACGTCCCGTCGACAACGAGGTCATTAGGGACGGAGCGCAAACTCGGGTTAGGGAAGGATTGAGAAGGAAATCGGCCGTGCCCTTTCAAAGGAACCATCCCGGCATTTGCCTGAAACGATTTAGGAAAATCACGGAAAAGCTAAATCAGGATGGCTGGAGACGGGATTTAGAGATGTCCATGACTCTTCAACGGGACTGCCTACTGAGCCATTCCTTATTTCCGTATCTGTATCCTTAGAGAACTTGAAGCGTAACTCGTCATTTCTTAGTACTTCCGCATCCCACTTCTTTGCGTATTGATTCTGTCTGGTTAACCTCTTATGCTTCAGCCTACTCTTCATCACTACTACATTGTGACCTGAGTCTACATCTGCTCCTGCGTACACCTTACAATCCAGTAGCTGGTTTCGCAATCCAACTGAAATCTTCCCGTATCACCCGGTCTTCCCCAAGTGTACCTCCTCCTCTTGTGATTCTTGAACAGAGTATTCGCTATTAAAAGATGAAATTTAGTACCGCCCAGGTATCTGGCAGGGCTAGATCGCCAACAATGGCACGTTGTGAAATTCCGATAGTGATCTTTCTGGTGGAATAGATAGTTCAAGTCCCCTCCAAAGAGAAGATGTTCACGTCGACCTAAGAATAGAGGGGCAATCTCTTCTGCATAAAATCGTGCCCTGAGACGCGCACGGCCGGTACCAGAGGACACGAGTGGACTGTAAACGCCATACTTCTGGCAGACGAGAGATATATGATGTCGTCAGTCAGGATCTTGACGGAAGCGCGGATGCCCGTGAGACTGTGCCGCGGTATGGTATTGTGAAGCTGCTCCCTTCTGAGGTGGGGGCTACAGGTCACTGCTGTGAAGATACAGAGGCACCCAGTGGCAGGCGCAGAAGTTGACATCAGCTGGTCACCTCTCCAACGGTGGGGACTCCTGTACGATAACTGTTGTTTCTTCAAAATCCTCGCCAGCGGTGACTGCCGACATCGCCAGAGCGGCGGGTATCATTCCTTCTTAGGTAGGGTCTTCAGGGGCAGGAAAATTGCGCTCCTTCGATGCAAGAGTCACTGGTGGCCACCGTTCCACTGACGCACTGACGACTCCTTCGTCCAAGGTCTCACACGCTGAAACGTTGATTTGCTTAACAGGTAGCCTATCATCTGTACAGGAAGCAGAGTCCCGTTTCAACCTCTTACAGTGTCTCCTTCGGCGCCATTCAGGGGAGCGTTGTTTACGCAATCGTCATTCCGTGTCCGAAGATAGGAGCGAGTAGCGCCGGTCAGGCATGAAGACCGTTACCGGGACAACTAGAGACGCCACGAAGGAGTCAGGTTCGTCATCGTCAGCCAAGGGCGTATCTGGAACAACCACCGGAACTGAGGACAAAGTTGAAGTCGCACCTGCAGTCAGCCTGTCCACAACCGCTTCAGGAAGGGTCGAAACACTGCCCGTCAGCCGTTCACGTGATTTCGACAGCCTCTGGGAGCCCGGTGGTGACGTAAGAGTCGTAGCGTATGTTACCGGAAGTATCGTAGACGACGAGGTAGTTGCAGCTCCTCCAGTTGCGTTATCCGTTACTGCATACTCGTTCATTCAGGTCTGATGTGGCCCCCTTTCCCACTTTCAAACCAAGAACGTGACTGTCTGTCGTACATTATTACGACCCGACATATGCTCATGGTCTGATAAGACGGAACATGGCAGAGCAGATCAACTACAGTGTGAGGCATCCCGTTAAGAACAGGGTACGTGCGGAAGTTGGCCCAGCGTTCTTCCTAAAGATCATGAAAAGCCGCTGTGACGTCCTCTGCAGATACTTTCACGGGCGGTTCGAACACGCGAATAGCTCTAATCCGTAATCCCGCACGTTCGGTCGGCCGGTGTGGCCGAGCGGTTCTAGGCGCTTAAGTCTGGACCCGTGCGACCACTACGGTCGCAGGTTCAAATCCTGCCTTGGACATGGATGCGTGTGATATCCTTATGTTAGTTACGTTTAAGTAGTTTTAGGCGACTGATGACCTTTGATGTTAAGTCCCATAGTGCTTAGAGACATTTGAGCAACACATTCGTCTTTGACCAAGCCGAAACTACCGTCAGCGTGACGAAAACGTAATCCCTGTTTGTTCGAGATTAAATCCACTCTCATGAAACGTGACTGATCATTTTAACGCAAACAATGTTACTGAGAATAGAGAGGTGCTTACTTAGAAATTACGATGCCGGGTTCGTAGCCTCCGCACGGAGGAAGCTTTCCACATCTAAGGCTTTCGTTCGTGCATACTCTGGACAAATGAAATAGAACGGCGATTTCCTCAAGTTACTTGCCATGATCTCAGTGCACAGTTTCGCTCATATCGAGAGGATAAATACCGATTATCAATCACAGATTTTATTTTCTGGATATTATTCCTCAGGTGCAAATTTACATCGTAGCCGTACAGTAGGTTTACTCCAGAGACTGTTATCGAAAATTCTTCCACGCTCTGAATGTGTAAACATCGAGTCAGTGAATTATGCCGGATCGTCACATTTTTTACGAGCTTATTACCTTTGTCTATGTTGTTAAACATGAATTATGCCGGATCGTCACAATTTTTACGAGCTTATTACCTTTGTCTATGTTGTTATACCTCTTTTTCCGTTTGTCCTGTCCAGGAAACCTAACACAGAACAGATCGTTCACCAACAGTGGATAAGTAAACATCCGAAACCCATTTAATAGTGAGAGCTGATATTAATTTATCAGTTGTTGAAGCAAGTGCAACAATATGATCAGCTTTTTACGGAATCGGCGAGCGGCACTTCGGGGGTGTTACTTGTGAGTGAGCAGCTGCCATACTGGAGGCTGTGCGTAGTCTTAAGTATCCAGGGGGCGGCAGTACATCCGTGACCACGTGGCTTGTGGACGGTGTTGTTTCTTCAATATCAGCGCCGCCAGTTTCCTTGTGCGTAAGCTACTAGTCTGCATGGTTGTTGCTCCCTGATGGACCCTATAACAGACAGTGTACCAACTAGCTGTTTGTATGGAACGTTGTGTCCAAATGTTAATACATGTGTGATATTAATAGTATCCATCCACGTTATTATCACACTTGTCCTCTCGTGGCCGTTGTCGGAAACATACAGTGATGTTACAGTACACAACTACAGTTGTGGCTATGGAGAGCACGCTGTGATTGATTTCAAGACAGTTATGCGTATTTTATCAAGTGATTCAGTGTGTTCTCTGACAATGGGGGACTGATGACCTCAGATGTTATCTCCCATAGTGCTTAGATCCACTGTGATATTGTGGCGTACTGGCAGTCTCCGGAGGAGAGATGTTTGCCGACTCCGGTTAGGCAAACCCGCAGAGCGAAGTCTTCGTACAGGCAGCATGGCGTAGTCGGCTTACGGCCGGTATTCACTTTCCATTTGTATCGTTTTCGGCTGACTACCTGTTAAATGCCAGGTCAAACAGGCAGCGGAAAAGACTGAAAGGTAAATCGCACAAAGTGGATAGGAGTAACGTCCTCTTCTTCTTTTTCCTGACCTTTTTCTGTACCTTCACGGGGTCGGCATGTTAATGCGGTAGAGTGTGACCGGATGCCCCACCTGTCAAAATTCTTTCTCCCTTGGGACGTAATTTGTGCACCCCGTCTACTGTTATCAACGCGAAAGTATCAGAACTTTATCGAAGTGTTCGAGTATCGTGAAACTAAGTCGGGACATAGGCACCATCCAGTATTCTCCTAATCGGATGTGGGAAACCGCCTGAAATCCATATCCAGGGTGACAGGCACACTGGCCCTCGTTAGTAATCTGCCAGGTTGTTTCGTATCAGGACTAGCGTGCATGTCCGAATCCCGGAAGCGCCATGCTCATGCGTATGACAATCCAGGTGGATACAAAATGAACAGATGTAAATTCTGTATATAACACTAGCGTATGCAATGACTCTTCGTTCAGTAATCGAATTTGAATGTTGGCAATGCATGAAAGGTCGTATTGTCCCTCAGATAAGTAGTAGAATGCTCTACCGGTATATGTCGGAATTCCATAGCGGCAGGATCGTGGACTATTGATATTGTGGCTTATCGCTATGTCGTACTGCTGCTCGCATTTGTCGGGATCCTACGAGCCTCATACTAATCTCTCAATGGATATAATCAGGGGAGCCAACCTGTTACTCATGATTCCAGCGGACCCACTCGACTAGCGCCAGAAAGAACCAACTTGTTTTACTGGTTGGTTCGTCGGATGGTGTCGGCAAAGGGAACAAGGATTAGGATGGCCGGACGCGGGTCTGACATACTGTACTCTCGACAGTGTAGGGCCGTACACAAATAGCAAGTAGCTTGAGTCGATAACCATACGGGCAGCCCACAGACATAGAATACTACGTACTATCACCAAGGATACCAATGTTGCTACATCCTTGACGTGGAAGCAGAGAGGCGCCGACAATGCTGCGCCCAACGACAATGTTAGTCACACGATTGGCACAAAGTCTTCATTCCAGACCAAACCTGATTGTACGTATAGCATCACAACAAACTTACCCAGAGTTAAGGTTCTGAAGATAGCGAAGTTGGTCAGATACCATTTATCAGATTCTTGAGGGCTCAGCCCATGGCGTAATGGCTCGGGGCCCGACTGTGTATACAACTCCATCATCTGCACTTTGTCTAGCAGGTAATTTAGACAACGGGTGTTACATTCCTGAGTTGTTAAGGTCAGTGGCTCTATCCCGTCTCAGACGTTACAGCAGGGTTATCTTTCAAGAGATCGCAACGCTGCATTTGCCCGTTTTCTTTTGACATACCTCGAAAAAAAATATGTTTGACGATAGCCCTGGCCAGCATTTACCCAGCTTTCTCAGCAACTGAAGACGACTGGTCGTGAGTTACCTAGCAACTTGGCACACCACCGATTACCACCCATTTCGTTTGATAAACTCTGACAAAGGGTTGGAATTGTATAGAATGATGTGCCGATATGGCATCCAAGCTCAGTTGTACTCGAAATCCTAATGGATTAGGGAAATTTTTACTACCGGAGTTTGCAACTCTTTGTGTCCTAGTGCATACGCTGTATACCCCAAATCATGTTGAAATCCTATTGCGTATTCTTCTTACTATATTGAATAACCACCAGAAGTAAATATCGTTGTTTGTTATTCTTCGATCCATTGTAGTGTTGTTGCCAGAACTGCCATTTCTACATCTACATCTATACTCTGCAAACCACCTTGAGGTAATAAAAAATTTGGTAACATCGCAGGGGATACGCCCCGTTGTACAAGTTACGGGGGCTCTTCACCTTCCATTCATGTATGGAACGTGGGAAGAATGTTTGCTTCAATGCTTCTGTGTGTGCAGTAATTGTTCTAATCTTATCCTCACGATACGTAGGTGATTGTAATATATTCCTAGAGTCATCACTTAAAGACGGTCCTTGAAATTTTGTTCACAGGCTTTCTCGGGATGGTTTACGTCTATATTGAAGAGTCTTCTAGTTCTGTTCCTTCAGTATCTCTGTGACACTCTGCACTTATCAAAAAAATCTGTGACCATTTGTATTGCCCTTCTCTTATACGTTCAATATCCTCTGTTAGCCTTTTTCGGTACGGGTCCCACAGACTTGAGCAATATTCTAGAACCGGTCGCACGAGTGATTTGTAAGGGATCTCCTCTGCACATCGATTTCCCTTTCTCAGTATTCTACCAATAAGCAGAAGTATTCCACCAGCTTTATCCATAACTGCTTCTGAGGGATCATTATATTTCATATTCCTGCAAAGTGTTACACCCAAAGCAGGGCTCAGTACAGAGTATGAGGCTACCGATTATCCATAGACATACCCAGCTACTTGTCAAAAAGAGCTGTGCCGTGTGATCTTAATTATGAATATTCAGCTGCCTCCAGAGAGAATCAAATGAATTAATTACAGATGTTGAACAATGGATAACGTAATAAAGTTAAGCAATTAAATGGGTGTGGCCCTAGAATATATGAAGCATGGGTGCAGTAGCTCATAAGTAGGAAGTTTCATCAAATTACTACATGAGGCAATGGTCACTAAGAAACACTGTTTATTACAGTTTGTGCTGGACATCAGGCGTAACACAAGTACAAAAGTTAATGAAATCATTAAGTTCGTTGATTATTGAAACACATTCACAGCAGAAATAAAGTAAAAGTACCTTCGAAATGGAAGTGAATACGCCGAAGTCAATACAACACTGGGAAGGGGAGGGGGAAATTAAATTTGAGGAAGTCGCGCAGTATTTGTAGAATGTAAATCACAGAGGAAAGGAATAACTACAGAAAAATTCACGCATGCACCCACTCTCTTGGATGATCGAATTGGCAATTCGTGCAAGATGCAATAACGTGACTACTTGTCAAAAGCAGCCGAGCTGGGAAACTTAAAAAAAAAAAGTTCAAATGTGTGTGAAATGACTTAACTGGTAAGGTCATCAGTCCCTAAGCTTACACACTACTTAACCTAAATTGTCCTAAGGACAAACAAACACACCCTTGCCCGAGGGAGGACTCGAACCTCCACCGGGACCAGCCGCACAGTCCATGACTGCAGCGCCTCAGACCGCTCGGCTAGTCCCACTCGGCTGGGGAACTTCAAAATGGCATTTAATGTACAGAGCGACTGTAATAACGTTCCAGTTTGAAAAGCCGTAGAAAAAGACCCATTGCACAGAATGACGTCAAATTTCAACGGAATGTTACGGAAGAAGGGGGCTAAAAAATATGAAAATTTTGTCAATAGCTGCCGCAGTAAGAGCAGAATATGCAAAATACACACATCAAAAGTAGGTTCCCAGAATGTCTGAAGATAGACCGTTGACTGTGGATATTGTATCATATACAATGTCCCTTTGACTGTTCAGAGATGTCACTAAAGCCACCCAAAGATGTAAACAACCTTGCATGAGCAGCGCCTATTACACTCCTGGAAATGGAAAAAAGAACACATTGACACCGGTGTGTCAGACCCACCATACTTACTCCGGACACTGTGAGAGGGCTGTACAAGCAATGATCACACGCACGGCACAGCGGACACACCAGGAACCGCGGTGTTGGCCGTCGAATGGCGCTAGCTGCGCAGCATTTGTGCACTGCCGCCGTCAGTGTCAGCCAGTTTGCCGTGGCATACGGAGCTCCATCGCAGTCTTTAACACTGATAGCATGCCGCGACAGCGTGGACGTGAACCGTATGTGCAGTTGACGGACTTTGAGCGAGGGCGTATAGTGGGCATGCTGGAGGCCGGGTGGACGTACCGCCGAATTGCTCAACACGTGGGGCGTGAGGTCTCCACAGTACATCGATGTTGTCGCCAGTGGTCGGCGGAAGGTGCACGTGCCTGTCGACCTGGGACCGGACCGCAGCGACGCACGGATGCACGCCAAGACCGTAGCATCCTACGCAGTGCCGTAGGGGACCGCACCGCCACTTCCCAGCAAATTAGGGACAATGTTGCTCCTGGGGTATCGGCGAGGACCATTCGGAACCGTCTCCATGAAGCTGGGCTACGGTCCCGCACACCGTCAGGCCGTCTTCCGCTGACGCCCCAACATCGGGTAGCCCGCCTCCAGTGGTGTCGCGACAGGCGTGAATGGAGGGACGAATGGAGACGTGTCGTCTTCAGCGATGATAGTCGCTTCTGCCTTGGTGCCAATGATGGTCGTATGCGTGTTTGGCGCCGTGCAGGTGAGCGCCACAATCAGGAGTGCATGCGACCAAGGCACACAGGGCCAACACCCGGCATCATGGTGTGGGGAGCGATCTCCTACACTGGCCGTACACCTCTAGTGATCGTCGAGGGGACACTGAATAGTGCACGGTACATCCAAACCGTCATCGAACCCATCGTTCTACCATTCCTAGACGGGCAAGGGAACTTGCTGTTCCAACAGGACAATGCACGCCGCATGTATCCCGTGCCACCCAACGTGCTCTAGAAGGTGTAAGTCAACTACCCTGGCCAGCAAGATCTCCGGATCTGTCCCCAATTGAGCATGTTTGGGACTGGATGAGGCGTCGTCTCACGCGGTCTGCGCGTCCAGCACGAACGCTGGTCCAACTGAGGCGCCAGGTGGAAATGGCATGGCAAGCAGTTTCACAGGACTACATCCAGCATCTCTACGATCGTCTCCATGGGAGAATAGCAGCCAGCATTGCTGCGAAAGGAGGATATATATTGTATTAGTGCCGACATTGTGCATGCTCTGTTGCCTGTGTCTATGTGCCTGTGGTTCTGTCAGTGTGATCATGTGATGTATCTGACCCCAGGAATGTGTCAATAAAGTTTCCCCTTCCTGGGACAATGAGTCCACGGTGTTCTTATTTCAATTTCCAGGAGTGTAGATGAAGAGGGTCCGATAGCCGATCAGTTCCAGTGATTCCACCAGGAAGGAGGTACACGGCTCATGCAGTCTGTAGTTCAACCATGCCTAGACGGTCAATACCGTGGTTTAATAGCGTCGGCATTGGAAGGGCAAGGGAAGTGTCCAGGCGTCTCGGAGTGAACCACAGCGATGTTGTTCGGACATGCAGGAGATACTTTAAAAAGTGCCCTCTACCTATAAGGATTGTGCATATGTTATTTTTTCACCGTACATATTAATGTCGAATATACTTTTTAATAAAACAATTTTTAAAGTAATAACATATAAATAATCTTTTTTTTTGAAGGGACCGTGAACGGAAATAATTTACACTAATTTAAAATTGTTTTACTATAAAGAAACTTAAAAATATAATTAAAATGTAGATATTCTTTCGAAAATATGCGTTTCCTCTTCTTTGTATTGATTGGTGGTGGAGAGGATTTTCCCTACGTCAGAACGTACACAACGCCGCGCCATGTCCTCTTCCACTGCGCCCAATTCACCTCGCCGCCAGTACGCTGAGGACCGTTCCGCTGCAGCTTGTTCTTACTGGAGTGTGCTGTAGCATTCAATAGTAAGCCTAAAACAGGTCTTTAAAAATCTCATAATAACTCCTGTGCATAAAATCACATTTCTCATTAAGTAGTAGGTCTGGGTTTCTTCTTTGATGAGCGTATATTTCAATCTCTTCGAGCACGTTGAGATAGAGACTTTTTGGAGCTTTATGTAGCGCCTCCATTTGTTCATTTATACTACTCACTTCATGTTTACTATCTTTTACCTGTGCTCCAAATGCTGTCCGATTGCTGTGATTGCAATGTTCCCTATATCGAATTTCAAAATTCCATCCTGTCTGTCCTATATAATAACTGTCACATTCTGCACATTTGATCTTGTATACTCCGGAATTGTTGTATTTCATTTGTTTTGTCGTTGCTGGTTTATGTCCTAGTCTATGTGCCATTTGCCCTTCATTTTGGAATGAAGATGGACAGCTAGCCTGAAACCCGTCACTGAAAATAAAAAATAGCGATCAAAGAGTGATATGCCAAATTTTTTTTTAGGACCAACAGTGCCTCGATTAACTTGTGGATAGTATGCCACGACGAGTACAAGCATGCATGAATACAAATCTCGGAATCGAGGGGATGGAAAAATTTCTTGATGTGTGTAAAAGACGCAGGGCATTCGCCTGTTCCTCAGTTTGCATCTGAGATGCTCGGAATGACTGCCTCGATGCAGGATTGCGCGCTGTTGGTAAAACTCTTCCAGAACAATAGTGACTGTCCACTAGTACCTCTGCAGAAGTTCTAAGCACTCAAGCACATGAAAAAGAAGGCGTTAGTAATATGTCTGACAAGGTATGAAGAAAATGATTAAGAAATTTGAATATAAAAAAGCACTCCGTCTTCAGACCACGAGTGGTCTAATGGTACCATCCGACCGCCGTGTCATCCTCAGTGGAGGATGCAGATAGGAGGCGCGTGGTGTCAGCACACCGCTCTCCCGGCCGTTATGATGGTATTCTTGACCGAAGCCGCTACTATTCGGTAGAGTAGAGTGCAGGAGGGGACAGCCTGTCCTAGGGCACGCCTGTGAGCACGGCACACGGAAGTCTAGAAAACAACCTGTATTGCTGTCCATACAAAAGTACCCATGTTTGGCATTTCCAGCAGGGAAAACGTTTTTTCTGAAATTTCTCGCTTGCACTGAAGTTGACAGTGAATGGCCATGTGGCATTCTGTAGACAAAGAAGCCCATTTATTTCCAAACACATATCAGTAAGCAGAATTGCAGAACATCGGCCATCCCCTTGCACATGAACCGATACCGCTTCATTCTGCAAAGATAACTTTGTAAAGCAGGTTGATGGCATCGTATATCGTAAGAGCTAATGGTTTTGAGGAGATGGGTCTAGGGAGTTAAGTATCGTCACTGGTAAACGCTATGAGAGGCTTTCGGCAATAACGTCGTTCCAAACTTTCAACAGCGTGGATGTGTGAGCAGGATCATTTTTATGCAATATGGCTGACCTTCTCACATCACACAGCCAGTGAAACAACTGCTGCAGAGGCACTTTGGGACTGCTAGAATTATCAGCTATTATTTCCCTACAGCCTAGGCATCCAGATTACTTGATCTTATAGTGCACGCCATTTACGACGACGGCCGAGTTTAGGTTCGTTCTGCGCATCTGACGTCACAAAACACAGTCAGCCAGTGAACAGAGAACGACGTTGCCAGATCTCCACTGCAGTGCAGAGCACGGACGAGCGTCTTCCGTTTTAGAAATGTTCAGTCATTAATAAAGTAACAGAACAAAAGCAATGTCTCGATAGGAGACTTTCTTTTATAGAAAGTTTGGAAAAAGCAGTCTTTATACCAATTCCATTAATTAATTAAACCAAGCAATCAATAAGCCTCCTAATTCAGGCGATAGCAAGGAAAGGTGTTTGTATCATTCTCATTAACAGCTTTTTCGCAATAAAGAACAGCGGTAATTGTTTATTTCCTATTGAACTTCGACGAAGCGTAAGTAATTGATAGTCATACCAACAGTGTTTGTCGCTATTTTGCGTGACGTTTTAGAGTCCTCTAGGAGTTTTATTGCAAGACGAGCTGCGTTAGTGTAACGGTCAAGGTGTTGGGCTGATAAGCCTTGTGCAGTGTACATAAATCTTTTGTTACAGTCTCTATAGGTGGAATATTTCTCAGTATTACATACGACACCTATGTGGTACTTAAATTCAAGGAGATATTGTTATACAGTAAATTTTATATGAAATTTAGGTATCTTGTCCACATTTCATTCTCAACATTGTGGCAACTAGAATCGACCATACGGACAGTATACGCTATGGACTTTTACCTCTGCAAACTCTTCAAAATTTCGTGCAATTGTTTACTACATTTAATTCTGCATAATAACTGCGTTGAACATCGAAACAAAATTAAGTCATTTATGGGGTGAAGGTATCAGTCAAGAAGATGTGTAAAAATCAAATTTTTGGGCCAAATGGTTTGTGTGAAATCGAATGATAAGTATGTCAAAGCAGTCGGAATACCATGTGTCAGCACAGGCGAGCAGTGCAGTGACAAAATCGCGCCCAGCGCGGAATGCGGGCAGCACGTCTCTGTAGAAGCGAAAGGGTGAATGCGGCCGCGGTGGCTTTACTTCATGAACTGCGCGCTCCCCCCCCCCCCCCCCCCCCCCCCAAACGTAAGTTTGCGAACTATACTATACTATGGCGCTGCTTCTGTAGGCGAGTGCGTCGTGTGCAACTAGCAACGCAGCAGTCTCCCGCGTCTGGGCGGGCATGTGCGAGCCGCCAAGATAAAAAAATTGAACTATAATCTGCCGTGCGATTATGTCAAAGATGCTGTGTTTAGTGCTCCAGTGCTGAAGATACGCATTGTGCAGGGCATGCTGTAGGTGACCACTGAGAAACTCAGATCGGTTGTAGAATATGCTGTTTCTTGATTTCAACTTGTTGCAGAAAACAGTGGAAACATATTGAACATTTCTTGCATTATTCTAACGAAAGCTAAAAACCGATGATAATGTTGCTTCTTGCTCAGTTTTTGACCACAGGTCAATGACAACCTACTTAATTGTCGCTTTTCATGCGGTTTTTGTTTATAGGATGATTAAAAACAGATTTCATTCTTGCATTACAGGACGATTAAATACCGATATCATTCTTCCACTCGGAATTATTTTCCTCAGGACAATTACGAACCGATTTTTCTCATCCACCTTGCCATGGTGGATGGGCGTACCTTACTAACACTGCCACAACTGTAGAGTGCCCAACTTTTGAGGTGATGCACACTGCACATACTGTTTGTTTAGTGTGAAACTCACGCCTTAGTCGTCGTATTGCGGGTCATCTGCCATTTGCAACAGAATCCCCTTACGTTATGACGCTTACAGCGCAGTCAAGAGCGAAAATATTCAAACAGGTTATGGGAATGCAGCCGGGTGACATCATCTATAACCGCCGATATTTCGACAGGAGCACACCCTGCCATTTTCAACGCGAAACTAGGCTGAAAGTGGCAGTATTTGCTCTTTCCGAAATATCGGCGGTTGCCGACGACGTCAACCGGCTGCATTCCTGTACGTTATTTGAATTCGGGTCCAAAAAGCGGGAAAATTTTGGTAATTTTTTTTTTTTGCTTCCGTAACTGTTTCCACCTTCTTCAAGAATATTACATTCTAATATGACGTCATTTTGAATAGAGTTCATTTTTCACACCTTTTTGAAATTTGAACTTCAATTATAATCACATTGCACATATTTAAATACTCTTGGTTAACAGTTGGAAATACCGTGTACAGTTGTTTTCTGCTTCATTTCATAATATGAATATTTACCAACTCACAACTCGCGGTAGACTTGGAAATGTATAGTAAAGTGAGCTGGTCTATTCATTACTATTCCCAGTGACTACATACTGGAGTGTTTCATTGTTTTGCTAGAAAAACCTTTTGCACACTTACAGGTTTACTACAACAAGTCCCACGCGAAAGACTTCGTCTTTCCAACTTCAGATCTTTGAACCATATTTGATAAATTTCTCACTTGGCTGGCCAGAAGAGATCCTGCAGGAAATATGCGGAGGTCTGTAGTTAAGCAGGCTAGGTTGCATATGAGCTCATACAGGGGGTGAGGAATGACTTTATTGATCACAAAGTATGCAAGACGAGCTTAGAAATTACTTCCATCTTTGAACCGTGTTTTATTTTCAAGGAATATTCTTAAAAATTTATTTTATTTACTAGCGATTCATCAAGAAAATTAACACATTTAATCAGACTATGTGAGCGTGATAGTAGATGCCAGGGAGTAACTGATGAAATTATAAGCAAATTCCTTTTTAACAAATGGTAATTTATTCACTTTAATGGTCCCTAAAGCATTTTTTAAAAGAAACATTTAAAATTATAATCAGAAAGCACCCTCTAAATATCAAAAAACAATTTATTCAGAGGGAGAAAGAAACAAATTTTTGACTGCATGAGCTTTCGGGCTGAGAACCTTGCCGCTCCCTTTTCACACGGCCGTAGTTACGACCGCTCACAACAACTTCTGAAAGACTATACTGGTGCAAATCTGCAACACACATGATTACTTTAAACTAAAAGTTTTAACAAGTCACACAAGTACACAAACTATGTACTCCGTAGGAGGGATGGAAATGGTACAAAACTCTAAAATTAAAATATTAACTTTGCCACCGAAGGTGCAACTTGATTTTAACTTTTAAGAAAAGTCTTACGGTGGAAGGGTGGAAACTTTATATACTAAAATGACAATTTAAATAGAAGTCCATGAAATGCAGTCTTATATAAAACTATGCAAGGTTTGTCAAACAAGTTAACATGCACTACAGTACACAGATACCACCTCTCAAGATGATAGGCAAGTTCAAAACATATTTCAGGTTGATTAAAATAGCTCTGAGCACTATGCGACTTAACTTCTTAGGTCATCAGTCGCCTAGAACTTAGAACTAATTAAACCTAACCAACCTAAGTACATCACACACATCCATGCTCGAGACAGGATTCGAACCTGCAACCGTAGCGGTCCATATTTCAGGAATTAGGCCGTTACACTCTAAGCAATAAATTCGTTAACACACCGAATCAGAAAAACATGACATAGGCAACTCCGAACGACAGACAGACACTAACTGCCTAACAAATGCGGACGAGAGACAGACAAGCAAGCTGGGGACGAGAGACTGACCAAGAAAATAAGTAGAATTTAACACGAGTAAATCACACAACATGTCACCAGTCACGTAACATCTGATAAACTGCAATTTCTCGAGAAGACCTGGCGCAGCACCACCAAATCGCTCTCACGGACCGTCCGCTGCCAGCCGCTCGAACGGACTCAGGAAGGCGCGCCGATCTCCCGTCTTTCCTGGTGCGCCCCAACCGACCGACTGCCCGCTGCTCCGTCCGCGACTGCACTGCTGGTGTCTCCCACTCACTTCCAGACACACGACGGCAGAAGTACTGGGTCGGACCCAAACATGCAGACGAAACACACCCATTGGCAAAACGACATCCCTGCACCAGGAAAGGACTGAGCCAAGCTCCACAAGATGGTAAATGAAGGGGCCCAGAAGTACTCGGAGAACCAGTTAACCACGGCGTCGCAGCTCGCACCGGCCAGACTGATGTCGTGGGTTGACTCCTGTTGCTCTCGTGTCGACCGCGAAGTCACTACCCCTCGCTACACGCCGCGGTCCACTGGACTCAGGTGGCGACCTCACATGCGCCGACGCTCAAGACGGACAAGTCATCTTGTGTCTCAGAGCGCGGCCGACCAACCGATCGATCCAACCGCCAATGACCAATGCCTGAGCAAACTCGAGCAGACTGGCGGCCTAACGCTCAGACTCAGATGCAAGAGCCGGCCGCGGTCGTCTCGCGGTTCTAGGCGCGCAGTCCGGAACCGTGCGACTGCTACGTTCGCAGGTTCGAATCCTGCCTGGGGCATGGATGTGTGTGATGTCCTTAGGTTAGTTAGGTTTAAGCAGTTCTAATTTCTAGGGGACTAATGACCACAGCAGTTCAGTCCCGTAGTGCTCAGAGCCATTCGAACCATTCAGATGCAAGAACTAAGCCCCGACCGGCGACCACTCGCTGAATTCTCTTACTGGCGGAGTATAAAGACTCTCATTTTGCCGGCTTTAAGGGTTGATCCGAACGACAGAGATACGAGCACGCCGACCGACAGACAGACACTAACTGCCTAACAAACGCGGACGAGAGACAGGCTAGCAAGCTGGGGACGGGAGACTGACCCAGACTGACGGACTGGCGACCTCATAGCGCCCCTTAAATGCACGTGAACAGGCAACCTTTCCCCTTTCCCACCAGAGGGAGACACCAGAGCTGCGATTGCCACAGCGGCGCCACCGCCAGAAACGGAGGGCGACTGCTTCACACCATGCGCTGTGGCGCTCCCTTCAAAACAGTAGTTTTTACCACGTCTTAATCTTCAGAAATCCAAGTGCAATGGTAGGACAAGAGCGTTACAACTGCGTACGTAAAATAAGATGGCAGTCTGTCACTTATTGTTACGTATAGAACAGGAAACGCTGATGTCCTTACGCTATATTTGCACTTGGATTTCTGAAGATGGAAGTAATTGCTAAGTGCGTCATGCCTACTTCGTGATCATTAAAGTCATTCTTCACCTGCTGTATGTCATGTTTGTACTCTAGCAAGCTTAGGAAAAGATCTACGCGTATTTACTACATCGGTCGCTATCCCCTCACGCGACTTTATGCCACACGCTTGTTACATCCTGCAGGGCCCAGGAAACGCCTGTTCGGCGGCTGCCGCTTGCTTCGGCTGCGGACCGCAGCACTGGGAGGCGTCGCCCAGCGCTCGCCAAGGCTGGGCTCGCCGCAAGGTGAGACGCAGGTCCCTGAGGTGCTGCAGGATCACTCACGTTGAGTTTTTGCGAACCACACAACTGAATGGTCCTGCGCATGTTAGAGCGCAGCGTGACGTGACGCAGTTCCTGCGCTTGGTGACCCCGTGGACCGCGTCTCCTGTACGCAGTTTATGGAGGCTCACGGTGGTTCTGGCCGTTGGTAGTTCGAATTGGAGGAAAATCTAATAGAAGCTGTACGTGTTCGCAAAGTTCTGTATGATACAAGCCATGAAGATTACTTGAAAACGAAGCTGAAAGCTGAGAAGTAGGAGGAAGTGGCCAAGGAAACGGACACACGAAATGGTAAGTTGCATTGTAATTCGTTGTTAACATTCTACATTGACATTCTTAAAACTCTGTAGCAAATATTCGTGATGTGCTCTGTCCTGGTTAAATGTTTATCAAAAAAGATGCCTAGGTTCATTACAATCTACATCTACATCTACATCCATACTCCGCAAGTCACCTGACGGTGTGTGGCGGAGGGTACCCTGAGTACCTCTATCGGTTCTCTCTTCTATTCCAGTCTCGTATTGTACGTGGAAAGAAGGATTGTCGGTATGCTTCTGTGTGGGCTCTAATCTTTCTGATTTTATCCTCATGGTCTCTTCGCGAGATATACGTAGGAGGGAGCAATATACTGCTTGACTCTTCGGTGAAGATATGTTCTCGAAACGTTAACAAAAGCCCGTACCGAGCTACTGAGCATTTCTCCTGCAGAGTCTTCCACTGGAGTTTATCTATCATCTCCGTAACGCTTTCGCGATTACTAAATGATCCTGTAACAGAGCGCGCTGCTCTCCGTTGGATCTTCTCTATCTCTTCTATCAACCCTATCTGGTACGGATCCCACACTGCTGAGCAGTATTCAAGCAGTGGGCGAAAAAGCTTACTGTAACCTACTTCCTTTGTTTTCGGATTACATCTGCTTTACTGATGATCAACTTTATATCATCATTCCATTTTAAATCACTCCTAATGCGTACTCCCAGATAATTTATGGAATTAGCTGCTTCCAGTTGCTGACCTGCTATTTTGTAGCTAAATGATAAGGGACCTATCTTTCTATGTATTCGCATCACATTACACTTGTCTACATTGAGATTCAATTGCCATTTCGTGCACCATGCGTCAGTTCGCTGCAGATCCTCCTGCATATCAGTACAATTTTCCATTGTTGCAACCTCTCGATACACCACAGCATCATCTGCAAAAAGCCTCAGTGAACTTCCGATGTCATCCAACAGGTCATTTATGTATATTGTGAATAGCAACGGTCCTATGACACTCCCCTGCGGCACACCTGAAATCACTCTTACTTCGGAAGACTTTTCTCCATTGAGGATGACATGCTGCGTTCTGTTATCTAGGAACTCCTCAATCTAATCACACAATTGATCTGATAGTCCGTATGCTCTTACTTTGTTCATTAAACGACTGTGGGGAACTGTGTCAAACGCCTTGGGGAAGTCAAGAAACACGACATCTACCTGTGAACCCGTGTCTAAGGCCCTCTGAGTCTCGTGGACGAATAGCGCTAGCTGGGTTTGACACGACCGTCTTTTTCTAAACCCATGGTGATTCCTACAGAGTAGATTTCTAGTTTCCAGAAAAGTCATTATACTCGAATATAATACGTGTTCCAAAATTCTACAACTGATCGACGTTAGAGATATAGGTCTATAGTTCTGCACATCTATTCGACGTCCCTTCTTGAAAACGGGGATGACCTGTACCCTTTTCCAATCATTTGGAACGCTTCGCTCTTCTAGAGACCTACGGTACACCGCTGCAAGAAGGAGGGCAAGTTCCTTACTAGCGTGTAGCCCTCCATATCTACCAATGAAAACGGAATAGATGGATTTAACCACGTCTTTGATATCAATATAGAATCGAAACTGTCGGTCGAGTACATTTGTGATATATATAAACAAATTTTATAAGGGGGAAACATTGTTACGAAAAATCGAGAAAAATTACATGTATATAGGTTACATATAATATATTAAAGAAATAGGTACCTAAAAACCATCGAGTATTAGAATGCAACGTTGTGTCAAAATTTCAAAGCAATTGGTCAAGAGCTTTCGGAAGTTATTGTCTATATACAAACCAACACAACATTTTTATGTAGAGAAATATATGTTAATCATAATAGCTTACCTTAAAAACACAGCTAGTTTCTCCTTGGTTCCAATCGGCCTTGTAGCGTTGCATCCCTGTCTGTCAATTTCATTCTTGATGAGACCATGCACTTCTTGGAACTGATCTCTGTTTAATCTAAAATTGTTCGTGAATTTTTCATCATCAAATTCCTTAGTTAAAGCGAATTCCCCATGACTTAGTCTTCTTATCATGTAAGCACTTTTTTCTGCTTTTTTGTTTCATCAAAGCGATGTAACACACCGTTTCGAACTCAAACTCAGAATCGGAACCCGATTCTGAACTTATATCTATTAACATAGCACAGGCAGTCGCCATCTCTGCCAGAGCCAAAGTTCCTCAGCAAACTGCCTATTGAAACTGCTATCCAACTTGCTATGATTGTCGCCGTGACTCGCGCTGCCGAGAGGAATTTGGCGTGAGCCCGCCTGCGTCACCTCACGGGCGTGCGTCTCATGTTGCGGCCCGCCTAACGCACCGCAGGGGCCCACAAAGCGCCCCGCCAGCGGCGCCATCTATCCAGGGCCGGCAAGCGCCGGCCCGTTCGTTTTTCCAGCCGCCAGGCCGCCGGCCCCGCCAAGTGACGTGTATGATGAATCACGCTGTAAAATTTCCGGCTGCAGTGTGAGCGCGCCGCTGGCTGTTACGACTCGTTAGCCATTGCCGTGGCCCCCCACCCGGGTCTCGCCCGCTCAAACCCTTCATCACCCCGCCTCTCCCTCCCCCTCCCCCCAACTTCCTTTCTCTCTTCACTCAACAACAGAGCATAAAACAGCGTGCTCGCCATAAAATCGAAAAGCTTGGAGATTGATTTTAGGAGAGAATCGCGCCTGTTGCGATGCGGACAATTGACCCCCACCCACATCTCACCATAAACCTCAGGCTTGTGGGATGCGCTCCTCAGATGCCGTTTTGCTGTGGCCGGTGAAGTATTTGAGGTGTACCATATTCACCAGTGCCACTGATTATTCTGTTGTCTCAGTATATAAACTACAGTCGATTATGTGGCACTATTAACATTATTCCCCACGCTCTTCCTAAGGTATCTCATGCCTTTCATTCCCACCCATTCACGTCAAGAGTCATATTTATTCAATTATTTATATAGCATATTCCATTGATCATCACTCAATGCATCGCTGTGATGTGAAAAACCATTACATCAGTTAATGCATGAGATCATGCCGATCGTTTACGCGATAGTTACGTTAATTTTAAAGTACCTTTATTTTTTCATGTTGCGTTTGCACTGTAGCCTCAGAAGACAGATAATACCTCACTCCTAAAACCAAACTCGATTTATTTTGATACTCACCATTTATTCTACTACAGTGCATTAATCTTCTTCACTCTACGGTAGGATTTTTTGTAGTCCCTGTCTGCAACGATTTAACTAAAGTTCTCTTTTGTAGAATTTGATAGTTCTATTTCGGATTTGCACTCTTACTCTAAATCACATTTGCATTTTGTACTGTCATTATTGTTGTTATTATTATCATCATTGTTATTAATATTAGTGTGTGTTGCAGTGTTGCTAACATTATTAGTATCTAATCAGTATTATTCAAACAGTATCAGCTTTAGTAAGCTGACGACAATGCTTCTCCAAGCTCACACACTCACAAGCGGCAACTGTCTGTAAATTGTTTTAGTACTGCATTAAACGGTTTGGCCCACTCTCCTTTTATTATCAGGTAATCTTATCTTAGGCATATTTTCTAATTTGTATATTTACTATAACTTCTTATGTGGCTGTAATTTCGTTTAACTTAAAATTCAAAATGTCCTTCGATGGTACGAAAACAAACGTATGGTGCATCGAGCAGCATCATTCCATAATATGTACTATGTGGGTACATCAAAGAGAGCTTATGTAAAACCGTTATTTTACGATATTTGTTACTGCAGTATAATAATGTTTTTGTAATTTTTTGTAACCTTGCAGATCCACATTCCTGCCAAAACTAGTAATCCTGTGCACATACTCATGATCAAGGCAATTAAAAACTTGATACCCCCCATGAACCACGGACCTCGGACCTCGACGTTGGTGGGGAGACTTGAGTGCCTCATCGATAAAGATGGCCGTACCGTAGGTGCAACCACAACGGAGCGGTATCTGTTGAGAGGCCAGACAAACGTGTGGTTTCTGAAGAGGAGCAGCAGCCTTTTCAGTATTTGCAGGGGCAACAGTCTGGATGACTGATTGATCTGGCCTTGTAACACTAACCAAAACGGCCTTGCTGTGCTGAGAGCAAGGGGAAACTACAGCCGTAATTTTCCCTAGGCATGCACCTCTACTGTATGGTTAAAGGATGATGGCGTCCTTTTGGGTAAAATATTCCGGAGATAAAATAGTCCCCCTTTTGTATCTCCAGGTGGGGACTACTCAAGAGGACGTTGTTATCAGCAGAAAGAAAACTGGCGTTCTACGGATTGGAGCGTGGAATGTCAGATCCCTTAATCGGGCAGGTAGGTTAGAAAATTTAAAAAGGGAAATGGATAGGTTAAAGTTAGATATAATGGGAATTAGTGATTCATAACGTGTAGGCTTTCACGGCCGGCATCGTCAGTAGTTAAAACTTCCGGGCTGAGAGGCCGTGGTCGAACAGTAGAACTTCTTCTCCCTGTATATATAGAGCGGGTAGCTCTATATATACAGGACCTCCGCGGCTTGGTAGCCAGTCGTAGACTCGCCTCGGAAGATGTTGTCCGCAGCTGGCAACGAAACGTCAGGGAGAAGTAGTTCTACTGTTCGACCACGGCCTCTCAGCCCGGAAGTTTTAACTACTGACGATGCCGGCCGTGAAAGCCTACACGCTATGATTCGACGCCTCTACGGGGAGGACATGTCGGTTATGGTACGACGATTGGAGAGTCTACGTAAGAAGAAGGCTCAGCAGCTGTGTTCGCTCACTTTCTTGCTACGTTGCCGTGACACCGGTACAGTTCCGAAGTTTCTGAAGGTGAGAAGATTGTTCCACTCAGCGCAAGCTACTCGTATTTATGCACGCATGGAACTGGCATTTCTACGAGAACGGATCCATCAAACACGTCTGGGACTAGCGGTAACCAGCAGTCAATTATTAAATCTACATCTATTTATTAGTAATACGATGCAAGTTTGTGACTGCAATAAGGTGGATGGGCTAACATTTAGATCTATGGAACGTACTGCAGAAGTTTCCTCTAATAGGCAGAAGAAAAAGTTTGATAATCTACAGAGGAATAGACAGGAAACGCCGGTAATAGACAACTCCCGAACGGTTGTAAATTTGTCCGGAAAAGAATTATCGAGGGATGAAATTTCTGTTCTCTCGAAAGGAGGAAACTTTGCAATTACTCCAATGAAGGATCCAACGGAAGATATTGTAGCTAATATAGAGGCGGGGATTCGGTTGTTACCATCACACACTGCGGATGAAGTTAGGATGGAGACAGCAAGGATATTATGTAAAGCTAAGCCACCTAGCAGTAATTTGTCCCAAGGAGAAAAGAAGGCATTACGGGAGATTAATGAGGACAGGAGTATTATTGTACTTTCCGCTGACAAGGGAAACGCTACAGTGTTGATGAAGAGTGAGGATTACCACAGGAAGATCGACGATCTTTTGGATCCTACCATTTACAGGAAGCTGAACAAAGATCCTACAACAAAAGTGTTGACAGCTACTAACCAACTAATAAAAAAGTCTTCTATTCCTGCAGCAGATAAAAAAGATCTTTGTAAAACGGAAGCATTCCCTCCTAGATTATATGGGTTACCTAAGGTACATAAACCAAATGTCCCTCTTAGGCCGATTTTGAGTGCTATAGGATCCCCTACTCAAGAGTTGGCTAGATATCTTGCCTCATTGCTACAACCGTTTATCGGAAAGACTGATCATCATATTAAGAACTCCATGCACTTCATCGAAAAACTGAAGGGGATTACTATAAGCCCCAGTGATATCCTTGTTAGCTTTCATGTTGTATCTTTGTTTACTATGGTTCCAGTGAACGAAACTCTGGCTTACATATCTGACATATTTCCTACTGATATAGTAGCCTTGTTCCGGCACTGCCTATCTACGACCTATTTCCAGTATAATAATGAGTTCTATGAACAAATTGATGGAGTGGCTATGGGTAGCCCCCTAAGTCCAGTCGCTGCTAATATTTTTATGGAATTTTTTGAGCAACAGGCACTTCAGTCAGCCAGAAAAAGTCCTTTGAAGTGGTATCGGTATGTGGACGATACTTTTGTGATATGGAATCACGGAGAAGAGCAACTGAACGAATTTCTGAAGCATTTGAACAGCATTAATTCAAAAATTCAATTTACCATGGAGACAGAGAGTAATGGACAGATTAATTTTCTGGACGTTTCAGTAATTAAACGAGCAGATGGTACTCTTGGTCACAAAGTATACAGAAAAGATACGCATACCGACCGTTATCTTCATAAGAGTTCAAATCATCATCCCAGGCAGAAGAGAGGTGTCATCAAAACACTGGTGGACAGAGCCAATAGAATTTGTGAGCCAGCGTATTTACAAGAGGAACTAAATCATTTGCGGACAGTTTTTCGGAAAAATGGATATACTGATAAGGAGATAGATCGTGCACTCCACCCTAGAAAGAAAATGTCCGAAAACATGCAAAAACAACAACCTTCAGCAGGGAAAGTTTTTCTTCCTTACATCCATAATATTACGGACCGTATCGGAAAAGTGCTAGCCAAGTTTAGAATTGAAACAATCTACAGACCAACTAAGAAGATTAGTGAATGTTTAAGATCGGCGAAGGATGCACGACACCCTTTAGCTACTCCGGGTGTTTACAAAATTCCGTGTAGTTGTGGGAAAGTTTACATTGGAACAACTAAAAGAAGTATCAATACTCGCCTGACTGAACACAAGAGGAACTGCCGATTGGGACACACGGATAAGTCAGCTGTAGCAGAACATGTTTTCGAAGACGGAGACCATGAGATAAAATTTAGCGAGACAAGAGTGCTAGCTAAGACATCGCATTATCATGCACGTATGTATAGAGAGGCGATAGAGATTTTTAAACACCACAATAATTTTAACAAGAAAGAAGAAGGTTTGAAGTTAGATAAAATATGGCGATCAACCTTGCATCAAAGATGTGACAATCGATTACCTTCGATCGAGAGTAATGACGCCAGTCAGAGATAGTTTTACTGTTGACATCACGTGACGAGTGGTGGTGCCCTCTACCCGCTCTATATATACAGGACCTCCGCGGCTTGGTAGCCAGTCGTAGACTCGCCTCGGAAGATGTTGTCCGCAGCTGGCAACGAAACGTCAGGGAGAAGAAGTTCTACTGTTCGACCACGGCCTCTCAGCCCGGAAGTTTTAACTACTGGAATTAGTGATGTTCGGTGGCAGGTGGAACAAGACTTTTGGTCACGTTAATATAGGGTTATAAATGCAAAATCTAATAGGGGTAATGCAGGAATACATTTAATAATGAATAAAAAATAGGAGTAGGGTAAGCTTCTACAAACAGCATAGTGAGCGTATTATTGTGGCCAAGATAGACACGAATCCCAAGCCTACTACAGTAGTACAAATTTATATGCCAACTAGCTCTGCAGATGACGAAGAATTTGATGAAGTGTATGATGAGATAAAGGAAATGATTCAGACAGTGAAGGAAGACGAAAATTTAATAATCATTAGTGACTGGAATTCGATAGTAGGAAAAGGAAGAGGTCGAAACATAGTAGATGAATATGGATTGGGGGTAAGAAAGGAAAGAGGAAGCAGCATGGTAAAAATTTGCACAGAGCATAATTTGATCATAGCTGACACTTGGTTCAAAATTCATAAAAGAAGGTTGTATACATGGAAGAGGCCTGGAGATACTATAAGGTATCAGATAGATTATATAATGGTAATACAGAGATTTGGTAACCAGGTTTCAAATTGTAAGACATTTCCAGGGGCAGATGTGGACTCTGACCACAATCTATTGGCTATCACCTACAGATGAAATAAAATGTCGTGTGGCTAGGGCCTCCCGTCGCGTACACTGTTCGCCTGGTGCAGGTCTTTAGATCTGACGCCACTTCAGCGACCTGCGCGTCGATGGGGATGAAATGATGATGATTAGGACAGCACAACACCCAGTCCCTGAGCGGAGAAAATCTCCAAACCAGCCGGGAATCGCACCCGGGCCCTTAGGATTGACAGTCTGTCACGCTGACCATTCAGCTACCGGGGCGGACAGCTATAGATTAAAACTGAAGAAACCGCAAAAAGGTGGAAATTTAAGATGGGACGTGGATAAACTAACGAAACCAGAAGCTGTACAGAGTTTCAGGGAGAGCATAAGGGAACAATTGACCCGAATGGAGGAAAGCGATATGGTAAAAGAAGAATGGGTAGCAGAGGATCAAGTATGTAAAAAGACGAGGACTAGTAGAAATCCTTCGGTAACAGAAGAAATATTGAATTTAATTGATGGAATGAGAAAATATAAAAATGCAGTAAATGAAGCAGGCAAAAAGAAATACAAATGTCTCAAAAATGAGAACGACAGGAAGTGCAAAATGGCTAAGCAGGAATGGCTAGAACACAAATGTATGGGTATAGAGTCTTATCTCACTAGGGTAAGATACTGCCTACAGAAAAATCAGAGACCTTTCGAGAAATGAAAACCACTTGTGAGTAAAATATCAAGAGCTCATATGGAAACCTAGTTCTAAGCAAAGAAGGGAAAGCAGGAAGGTGGAAGGAGTATATAGAGGATCTATACAAGGGCGATGTACTTGAGGACAGTTTTATGGAAATGGAAGAGAATGTAGATGAAGATGAAAACGGGGATATGATATTACGTGAAGAGTTTGACAGAGCACATTAGAACTACTAAAAGCCTTGGGAGAGCCAGTCCTGACAAACTATACCATCTGGCGAGCAAGATGTATGAGACAGGCGAAATACCCTCAGACTTCAAGAAGAATATAATAATTCCAATTTCAAAGAAAGCAGGTGTTGATAGATGTGTAAATTACCGAACTATCAGTGTAATAAGTCACGGCTGCAAAATACTGACGCAAATTCTTTACAGATGAATGGAAAAACTGGTAGAAGTATACCTCGGGGAAGATCAGTATGTATTCCGTCGATATATTGGAACACGTTAGGCTATACTGAACCTACGACTTACCTTAGAATATAGATTAAGGAAATGTGAACCTATGTCTCTAGAAATTGTAGACTTAGAAAAAGCTTTTGAAAATGTTGACTGGAATACTCTCTATCAAATTCTGAAGGTGGCAGGTGTAAAATATAGGAAGTGAAAAGCTATTTACAATTTGTCAGTTAGAAGAGTCGAGGGACATGAAAGTGAAGCAGTGATTGGGAAGGGAGTGAGACAGGTTTGTAACCTATTCCCGACGTTATTCAATCTGTATATTGAGCAAGCAGCAGCAGAAAAATTTGGTGTAGGTATTAAAATCCATTTAGAAGAAATAAAAACTTTGAGATTCGCCGATGACACTGTAATTCTGTTAGAAACAGCAAAGGACTTGGAAGAGCAGTTGAACGGAATGGACAGTGTCTTGTAAGGAGGACCGGACCGCAGCGACGCACGGATGCACGTCAAGACCGTAGGATCCTACGCAGTGCCGTAGGGGACCGCACCGCCACTTCCCAGCAAATTAGGGACACTGTTGCTCCTGGGGTATCGGCGAGGACCATTCGCAACCGTCTCCATGAAGCTGGGCTACGGTCCCGTACACCGTTAGGCCGTCTTCTGCTCACGCCCCAACATCGTGCAGCCCGCCTCCAGTGATGTCGCGACAAGCGTGAATGGAGGGACGAATGGAGACGTGTCGTCTTCAGCGATGAGAGTCGCTTCTGCCTTGGTGCCAATGATGGTCGTATGCGTGTTTGGCGCCGTGCAGGTGAGCGCCACAATCAGGACTGCATACGACCGAGGCACACAGGGCCAACACCCGGCATCATGGTGTGGGGGAGCTATCTCCTACACTGGCCGTACACCTCTGGTGATCGTCGAGGGGACACTGAATAGTGCACGGTGCATCCAAACCGTCATCGAACCCATCGTTCTACCATTCCTAGACCGGCAAGGGAACTTGCTGTTCCAACAGGACAATGCACGTCCGCATGTATCCCGTGCCACCCAACGTGCTCTAGAAGGTGTAAGTCAACTACCCTGGCCAGCAAGATCTCCGGATCTGTCCCCCATTGAGCATGTTTGGGACTGGATGAAGCGTCGTCTCATGCGGTCTGCACGTCCAGCACGAACGCTGGTCCAACTGAGGCGCCAGGTGGAAATGGCATGGCAAGCCGTTCCACAGGACTACATCCAGCATCTCTACGATCGTCTCCATGGGAGAATAGCAGCCTGCATTGCTGCGAAAGGTAGATATACACTGTACTAGTGCCGACATTGTGCATGCTCTGTTGCCTGTGTCTATGTGCCTGTGGTTCTGTCAGTGTGATCATGTGATGTATCTGACCCCACGAATGTGTCAATAAAGTTTCCCCTTCCTGGGACAATGAATTCACGGTGTTCTTATTTCAATTTCCAGGAGTGTAGATTCGTACCGGGGAGGAACGCAAAAAATGGTTCAAATGGCTCTAAGCACTATGGAACTTAACTTCTAAGGTCGTCAGTCTGCTAGACTAAGAACTACTTGAACCTAAGTAACCTAAGGACATCACACACATCCATGCTCGAGGCAGGATTCGAAACTGCGACCGTAGAAGCAGCGCGGTGCTGGATTGAAGGGCCTAGATCCGCTCGGCCACATCGGCCGGCGAAGAACACAGTGCAAGTGAATTTCTAGACAAGGTTTTTATAAATCAACGGATGTTAAGGTGCTGCTGATGATGATCTACTAACATAATAGAGACTTTTAAATAAATTTAGAGTGGTCACTAAATATGCATCGAAACCAGTGTGTTTTCACCCTTTACAAAATTTCATTTTACGATTCAGCGTGTAATTAGCTTCAGTTTGAATCAGCTTTTCCAACTCAAATACTTCTTACACTGCAGATACTTTTACCTGACGACTGAACAGTAACAAATATATTATAAATTATAACTTGGCAATAACCGATCACATATTATCCATTGTTAGTTCTGTCATCATATTCATCTTTTTACTGCCTCATATCTAAACTATGTCTCGGATAAAATTCTTCGTGCTGCAGTTTGCGCATGTGTCAGTGTATCTTATGGTACCCCCTGACTTCAGAAAAACTGACTCAGTTTTGCAAAGTTTACTGGCTCTTAAATCATGTTTTATGATACAGAATCCTCCGAAAGAGCAAGGAAGGGAATGCGCTACTGATACTGCTGCGTACAAAGGGCGTCCTGGGACCTCTGCTGTTCCCGATCTATATAAATGACCTGGGTGAGAATCTGAGCAGTTCTCTTAGATTGTTCGCAGATGATGCTGTAATTTACCGTCTAGTAAGGTCATCCGAAGACCAGTATCAGTTGCAAAGCGATTTAGAAAAGATTGCTGTATGGTGTGTCAGGTGGCAGTTGACGCTAAGTAACGAAAAGTGTGAGATGATCCACATGAGTTCCAAAAGAAATCCGTTGGAATTCGATTACTCGATAAATAGTACAATTCTCAAGGCTGTCAATTCAACTAAGTACCTGGGTGTTAAAATTACGAACAACTTCAGTTGGAAGGACCACATAGACAATATTGTTGGGAAGGCGAGCCAAAGGTTGCGTTTCATTGGCAGGACACTTAGAAGATGCAACAAGTCCACTAAAGAGACAGCTTACACTACACTCGTTCGTCCTCTGTTAGAATATTGCTGTGCGGTGTGGGATACTTACCAGGTGGGATTGACGGAGGACATCGAAAGAGTGCAAAAAAAGGGCAGCTCGTTTTGTATTATCACGTTATAGGGGAGAGAGTGTGGCAGATATGATACACGAGTTGGGATGGAAGTGATTACAGCATAGACGTTTTTCGTCGCGGCGTGACCTTTTTACGAAATTTCAGTCACCAACTTTCTCTTCCGAATGCGAAAATATTTTGTTGAGCCCAACCTACATAGGTAGGAATGATCATCAAAATAAAATAAGAGAAATCAGAGCTCGAACAGAAAGGTTTAGGTGTTCGTTTTTCCCGCTCGCTGTTCGGGAGTGGAATAGTAGAGAGATAGTATGATTGTGGTTCGATGAACCCTCTGCCAAGCACTTAAATGTGAATTGCAGAGTAGTCATGTAGATGTAGTAACAGGAGTTTGCCGTCCCACAAGTCACAAAGAAAAATGAAAAGACATTATGTTCACTCTAACTACTACACCGACAAACTCAATACACACTTCTGCATGTATATTTAGATTTTTTCTGAAAACAGCGGTGCATTGAGTGATGAACGTGGTGAACGGGTCCACCAAGACTTATCAAAAACGGGACGAAGATATCACGGTGGTTGGAGCTGTTCTATGCTTTTAGAGTTCTGCTGGACGTTGCTTCGAGATTCCCCAGAACAGGAGTGCAGTAGACAAGCATATTTAGGAGCTTATGTTAGTACTTGTTGTATTCTTTTGTAGTTTTTTATGTTTCTGTTGTTAAGGTGGACCTATTTTATGTAAATCACATTTAAAGTTTTAAAAATAACTTTCAGACACTTTGTAGTCGATTCATATAAAATCATCGAAAGCTGCCTCACGCTGGTATTGTATACTGTGCGTCTCTCACATAAGCACTAATAAAAAATAACAATAGCTTGTTTTTCTACTATCCCGAATTAGTAAATTTCCACATATTTCATTAAAATCACAAAAAAATATTTTTTGTTGATCTCTCTGATAAGTCTAGTTACTTTAATGTCCGGTCATCTTAACCAAAACTTGCTTTTTGTATTGCTTTTCTTGCCGAAGCGAAATGCATTATCAACAGAACTTGCGTACGTTCATTCGCAACTGTGCGGCCACTCTAAACAGTTAAGGGAAAAAAGTTAAGAAACTTTTCACTTATAATTGTGACGTTTTCTGAGAGTTGGAAGAAAGAAAAATTATTTCTCTTAAGACTGACAGCCAGAATATAATAAGAGCAATCACTCAGCTGCGTGGAAATTGGCTGTGGCCGTTTTGGAGGAAACATTCTAGATTACACTACAGTGAGTTAGGGAAAGACATTCATTGTGGATGGTCGGGAAGAGATTTGAACTTTGGTTGTATCGTACAGAATAAGAGTTCTGTGTCAACCATCAGATCAAATCATTATTAAAAAAAGGTGCAGAGTTCTAAGGTTGGCAGATATAAGTGTGATGAAGACAAAGTTTGCCTTACGAAAATCTACCAGCACGGAACATCAACCACTGTTTTAAGGAACTACATACCACAATATTAGCTGCGTGTTTAAACCGGAGAGCATATAATCAGCCGCGCAAGTGGGTGAATATTTCAGTTTAATTCTAAGGCTAAAATTCTAGTACAGCCAAGTAAATTGAACTGTTATGTATAGTTTAGTGAATAAGTTAATAATTAATACGTAATAAAATTTCCATCATTGCTATCTATGTATTTTCAATACGAGACAGACAAATTAGATCATGTAATTTGTTGCGTTCGAATTCAGTTGCTGATTATTTTGAATCTGTGTAGGCCTAACTGCTTTCCATTTACAATTAATACTTTTTACCAAGGTGATGGTGACCGTTACATAATTGACTTTGTATGGAGGATGACGTCAGGCGCAAAGAATGTCTGTGCAGAGACGTAAACTGCGTTCAGTAACGACCACGTAGTGGTAACCTAACAGACTTGAAGAGTTCTCTCAGAGATCACTTGCAAAAGTGAAGTAGTCTTTATAGGAACTTTTCCTAGCACCATAAAATAGTGTCAGCCGCCGAGGTATGTTGTTTTCTTGTTGGTTACATATCTTTAAGAAGGAACCTGTATGATCAGTCAGCCTCCCTTTTGTCAAATTTCTGAGGCAACAAACACGTAATGTCCGCTTCGAGTGCTCGGTGTTTACTTCAGTGGTTCACGTAGTAGGCTCCTTGTTGGCAAAGGTCTGGTACTAACAGCCTTTAGTGTAGTTCTTGACGTTTACCATCTAATTTATGTGATCGGAAGACGAAGCATCGCCCCACAGACTGCAACTGCAAGTCGAGATGCTGCTGTCACAAGCCTAAGTAGCAACTCGTCATGTTTTTCTTTCGATTTCATTGTTCGTATCGGTCTTCCTTCCTCTCTCTCTCTCTCTCTCTCTCTCTCTCTCTCTCTCTCTCTCTCCAAACTTATCATGGTATCATGGCTTTCCAACTGTCAATAGTTGTTAAATTTGTAATTTTGTTTTTCGATCTATACCTTTATTGACCAGAGAAACCTGAGGATTAGCAAGAGTGCAGGCTCTCTCTTGATTCCAGTGTAAATTATGTCTTACTGCATAAGATATTTAAATCGTTGAGTAAAACTGGGACTATTTGCAGCGTCATTACATACCGTGTTACTGTTAGCCTACAAGACTGACTGACGACTGTACGTATTTGCTAGCTAATTCACCCTTTGTGTAGAATCGGGCAGAAAGCCACAAGGAATGGAATCGCTTAGAGTTGCACTTGTTAGAGGAATTGTCGGACAAGCTATGTTTATCATCACAAATTTTATGTCGAGGCAGATGAGTCTGTAGTTTGGTGCAGCACACCTGGTATGTCCTGACTCAAGAATATGGACGGTGTAATAGTTAGCACCATCGACATAAGCTTGAGGAAAGTGCAGAATACCTTAGTTTAGCTGCAGGTTCTTACAATACCACCACTTGCAAAGTAGATTAAAATCAGATTCATAATGTTGCTCACGCAGCATATGTTCGCTTTATCGGGCAACAACAAAGTTATTGAATGTGGATGGTATAGTAAGACTGGAAATAATGAAGTCACTGTAAAAAAAATCATTAATTTTGGCACTTATCTGGAATGGATTTCCATGTAGATTTCGTCGAAGTTGTTGTAAATCATCTTTTTGATTCTAGGGTGATTCCACTTTGACTGCTAGAAGGTCCAGATCTGTATTTTAGCAATATTTGAAGACCTAACAAATGCGGTTTTCAGGAATTTCTTAATGATCAAACAATCCCAGGTTAGAATAATGGTATGGTAGAAATAATTTTTGCCTTGGTGTTCACGTTCCACATTTTCATTAAACTTCTTGTAACTTCACATATACTTCTTCTTAACTGTCACAGAATCAAGAAAACAGTTTTGTATCAGTCTTCATATATTTTATTTCCACTTTAACCAAACACGAGACTTGACTGTTCCTTCACAAAGCGAAATAACAACTTAACTTCTGCAAAGTGAAACAAAGACTTCTCTGTGCGCATTCGCGCCAAAACGGTTACAAGTAGGTCAAAGACTATGACAGTCTCACAGAAATTAATACACACAAGAACCATATCACTGTAATATATCGATACATCGGAGTACCTATTCATTAATAAAACCAAACGTGAATATTGTCACAAAAATATGTCTGTTACTTCGCAGGAAAGTAACAGAACTGGGCTTGGAGTGCCGTAATGGTCACGTAAATAAAGAACCATTACAAGGTGATGTATTCAGTGGCTTCTTGTTTCTCTGGAAATCAGAAGTGCGTCTCTCAAGGAAAGGAACGTAAATTTTGTGTTGTATCTTCTTCGGTTGCTACCTGCAACATGCCACAAACCCAACAGGCGCGTCCCGCCCGGGCCACAGCTCAAGTTTGCTAATTACGCGGCCCGCTGGAGACAGACGAAAACAATCTGGCATCAGCATAAACAGGTCAGGTTATTTTCAACCGAACGTCAGACTGCAACCAGGATACCGTGTAGCGCCAGCATTGCCGATAACCGCTCAAGTATCTCAGTAAATAGCGCTTTTAGAAAAACTGTCTCTAGTTGTTAGCTCACTTTCGCAGATTGCTGTTAACGCCATTTTCTGCTCTCGCGTGTCTTATAAACTTTTCGTATTCGTAGCGTCCTCGAGCCTGAATGAAGTGACAAACATTTTATGCATATCTGTAGATAAGGCTGCTTGTTTTAATATTTACTGTATTTCGCTGTGACAGGTATTGTGTTACATGCCAGTCTTCAGCGGTCGTAAATCTACTGTTATGCCCTCATTGAATTTCCGTTGCTTTTTTTTTGTGGAAATTTTACATTAAGCTCCATTTTTTAACACGTCCTCTTCTGGAACATTACGAGGACATGCTAAAAACTTCAAGTTTCCATATAAGATACGGAAATTCAATGAAGCCACTACAGTAACTTTGTAACCTCCCCACAAAATAACTTCCGAAACTTCCCAACAGCAAAAAATAATATAAATAATATTCTGTGAAAATATGTATAGCATTGAAATTTAGGGTAACCTATCACTAATACAATGTGACAGAGCTCTCGATGAAATTGTCGCTCACTTATAACCTTTCAATAATTGACTGTGAATTTAAACTGGTAAACTTTGGACGTCAGCAGTGCTGCGTCATGGCCCTGAAAATTCATTATGAATAAACTGAAAAATCTTACCTCAGTTAGGTCGCCGGATAACGCGTATATATCTGCTCCTATAAGAAATTTTTCTGGCGCAGCTAGGTGCAATGCTGGCCGATAGATTTGTCTTATATAAAAGGAGAGAACTGATTTTTCTTTTCAATAATCGGGATGACCAAGGATCGGAGAAATTAGTAAATTCTTTAAATTAAAATCAATGATTGTCAAAAGTTACTTTTTATGAGAAAGATTCTTACTAAGCGATTTTTTGAAAAACATTTACATGGGACTCGATATAACAATACTACATATGTGCGAGGCTGCTTTTACCTTATACTACAACGCTCAGGCTCCGCCATCGCTGCACACGACCGGCCCAGCCAACACGATACACGAGACTGCTAGCAACTACTTACTGCTACTGCCACACAGTTCCTACTGTAGTCAACACTGCTCTTTGGTCTCAGATTCTCTTACAGCTTACATATCGCAGGCAGCACGTGAGCAATCCATCGAAATTACATCAGCTAGAGTGCGCTATCAACAAATTCTTTAATCATGGACCTCTTACAACTTTACGACCGCTGAAGACTGGCATGTAACACGATACCGGGCCAGCCAAACTAAACTACTCAATAAGTAATGCAAATACCTTATGGGGACGGCATGTATGCCCCCATGGTACCACTATCCTGGTCAACGTCGGAGCTGACATCTTGCTGCATCACTGACCCTCCTGTCATCCACGTAACTGCTTTCCGCTGGGTGCATCGTTCAGTGGGCCAAGCAGATGGAAGTTGGAAGATGCATGATATGGTTTGCAGGTACATGACGACGAACAGTCCAGTAAAGTTTTGTTATCGCCCTTCGGTTGCACGGACTTGTGTAAAGCATTGCGTTGTTATCGAGAAGGATAAGTTCGATCGCATTTTTGTGGCGACGAACATGCTCAAGTCGTTTCTACAATTTTCTGAGGATTGCAAAATGCACTTCAGAGTTGATCGTTGCATGATGAGGGACGACATCAAACCAAAAAACCACTCAGAGTCTATGTCGGCCATCGCAAATGACTTTACCGGTTGAAGGTGCAAGTTTGAACTCTCTCTTCAGACGAGAGGTGCTGTAGCGCCACTTCATACAGTCGCGTTTTGTTTCCGATTCGATGTAAAGAACTAATGTTTCATCTTCTGCAAACGATGTTGGACAGAACATAGCCTCGTAATGCTCAAGTAATTCTGCACACGTGGTTCTTCGTGGCTCTCTACGGCCTTCTGTGATGCATCGAGGAACCCACTGGGCATACATTTGGTTACACCAAAAGGTAGAAGAGTGTGTCAGCATTACCAACAGAGAAATGTAGTTGCGCTGCGAGATATTGGTTGTGATCTGTCGGTCACCTCTAATGAGAGTGTCCGCACGTTTCTAACGCTGCAGGAGTCACAGCTGTATGCGGTCGGTCGGCAGGCGGGGGATCGGGGACCGGACAGGATTACGCGACCTCGTTGCGATGATTCCAGAAGCCTCGCCCAACGACTCACCGTACTTTCGTTTACTGCCAAGTCTTCGTAGACATTCTGCAAGCGCCTATGAATATCTGCTATGCTCTTATTTCCAGCAAAAAAAAGGAAAAAGAAAAAAATCAGTGACAGCTGTCTGCTTGGAACGCACGTCAATTACAGACGCCATGTTGAAGGCTACTTACAGCAGCACCATCTATCGGATCGTTATCAAACTGTAGTGGCTGAAGCGAGAATATTCCACGATGTACATTAACAAACTCCGCATTTTTTCAACCGAAACTGACCGAGGCAGAAACGTGTGGCAATACACATTGAACGCCCCTTGTATGTGCAAAGAATATTGTTCATCAACTACCTTACCAACGTCGCTGCTTTAGCGCAAGTATACTGGAGTCCAAAATAAAATTCAAAAATGGAAATTTTGGAAGGACGCGTCTATTTTGTTATCTGTTTTGCCACAAACCGGAATAAACAGGTTATAGTAAGATAGAAACAACCTAAAGAATACGGATCGTAAACAACCGCAGCATGCATAACGATGGACAAAAATGTTCTTCGTTAACGGATTTGCACACACATTCCGACAACTGGTTAATGTGCTCAGTATGGGTTGTGACCATCTCTGGCAGCATTACAGACCTGACAGCTGGGCATGTCAGTTATGAAATCAGTCTCACGTTAATGAATAACGTCCATTCTTCGTGCAGAGCTGCTCGCAATCTTGGAAAGTTATTGGTGAATGCTGACGTGATGCAGGCCTTCTCCCCAGTGCATCCTCTCACATACTCTATGTGAGTTAAATCGAACAGGACGTGACATGCGTGCAGTATCTTTAGTTTCCAAGAAAACATCAACCACCTGTGCTTTATGAGATGGAGCATTATCGTACATCAGTACGAAGACTGGACCCACAGCACCTCGAAACAGCCACAGATGAGGTTCCAAGAACTCGTCACGATACCTAAAGCAGCTAAACCTTGCCGATTCACTCATCAATTTCACAAAGAGGGGTTCGAGTGGTAAACATAATCCCTGCCCACGCCTTTAGGGATCCTCTTCGATATTGCTTTCTTTCCACGGCGTTTTGTTCCCGAAATCGTCTTTTGCGTTCCCTCCAGATGCGAATCCATCGAGAATCACTCTACAGACTAAATTGGGACTGCCCCACTATTCGACCGTCCAGGTGCAATGTTGATGACTCCACTCTAGACGTTCCCATCCGTGAAGACGCATCAGAGGTAGACAAGCAGCAGGTTTCCTACGTAAAGGTCACTCTGCCAATGCCTTCTGCACGCCATTTGCCTCTATTTAACACGTCCAGTGGATGCCGAGAGCTCACATACCAATTGCCGTGCAACGTTAATTGTAAGTAGGCACTTTAGGTTTTTATGTTGTATGAAAATCACCGACTGTGCTGTGTGCAGTCTGTGGCTGGTTGGCATTGTTGGAATATTCGTTATTGCTGTGTTGGGCAGTTGGATGGGAACAGCGCGTAGCGTTGCGCAGTTGGAAGTGAGCCGCCAACATATATGTATATATATATTATATCTTTTGAACTCTATTAAAGTAAATACATTGTGTGTTCTCTACCAAAATCTTTCATTTGCTAACTATGCCTATCAGTACTTAGTGCATTCAGTAGTTAGAATCTTTCATTTAGCTGGCAGTATTGGCACTATCTGTATTGCAGTAGTTCGAGTAACGAAGAATTTTGTGAGGAAAATGATTCATGAAAGTTAAAGGTTATTCGTAGTTAGGGCCATTCTTTTGTAGGGATTATTGAAAGGCAGATTGCGGTGCACTAAAATATCGTGTGTCAGTTTAATGATGATCAGAATAAGTAGAAGAGAAAACTGTCTGAGCACGTTGAGTTTTGCTCAGCTGCCTGTAAATCAAATAACGTAAGAGATTTACTAGCACAGTAATTCATAATTTTTCTAAGGCGACGTTTCATAAGGTGGTACCACCGTGCCCTTACAGCCAAACAACGGCCCTTGTTACACGTGATCGTCCCTGCCCTGATCTTCGGGATACAGTTTCGGTCTTTATAAACTGTCGCTACATCCGACAAGCACATTAAGCCATCTACATCTACATACATCTACATATATACTCCGCTAGCGACCAAGCGTGCCACTGTCATTACCTCCCTTTCCTGTTCCAGCCGCGTATGGTTTGCGGGAAGAACGACAGCCGGAAAGCCTCCATGCGCGCTCGAATCTCTCTAATTTTATATTCGTGTCTCCTCAGGAAGTAGAAGTAGGGGGAAGCAATATATTCGATACCTCATCCAGAAACGCTGTAATGTTGATGCATTAACTTTTTCTGAAAGCGGTGCTGATATTCAAGACAATAAAGGCGGGTTAAAAGCTGTGAGCCATCAGGGGAAGTTAACCTTGCATTACTGGGCAACTGTTTCACCAGGTATCCAGTGTAGCTTACCAAATTCCCAACCAGACTAACATTAATTATAATCTTTTGGTAGTCATCTTACGATATCATATATATATATATATATATATATATATATATATATATATATATATATATATATATATATACTCCTGGAAATAGAAATAAGAACACCGTGAATTCATTGTCCTAGGAAGGGGAAACTTTATTGACACATTCCTGGGGTCAGATACATCACATGATCACACTGACTGAACCACAGGCACATAGACACAGGCAACAGAGCATGCACAATGTCGGCACTAGTACAGTGTATATCCACCTTTCGCAGCAATGCAGGCTGCTATTCTCCCGTGGAGACGATCGTAGAGATGCTCGATGTAGTCCTGTGGAACGGCTTGACATGCCATTTCCACCTGGCGCCTCAGTTGGACCAGCGTTCGTGCTGGACGTGCAGACCGCGTGAGACGACGCTTCATCCAGTCCCAAACATGCTCAATGGGGGACAGATCCGGAGCTCTTGCTGGCCAGTGTAGTTGACTTATACCTTCTAGAGCACGTTGGGTGGCACGGGATACATGCGGACGTGCATTGTCCTGTTGGAACAGCAAGTTCCCTTGCCGGTCTAGGAATGGTAGAACGATGGGTTCGATGACGGTTTGGATGTACCGTGCACTATTCAGTGTCCCCTCGACGATCACCAGTGGTGTACGGCCAGTGTAGGAGATTGCTCCCTACACCATGATGCCGGGTGTTGGCCCTGTGTGCCTCGGTCGTCTGCAGCCCTGATTGTGGCGCTCACCTGCACGGCGCCAAACACGCATACGACCATCATTGGCACCAACGCAGAAGCGACTCTCATCGCTGAAGACGACACGTCTCCACTCGTCCCTCCATTCACGCCTGTCGCGACACCACTGGAGGCGGGCTGCACGATGTTGGGGCGTGAGCGGAAGACGGCCTAACGGTGTGCGGGACCGTAGCCCAGCTTCATGGAGACGGTTGCGAATGGTCCTCGCCGATACCCCAGGAGCAACAGTGTCCCTAATTTGCTGGGAAGTGGCGGTGCGGTCCCCTAGGGCACTACGTGGGATCCTACGGTCTTGGCGTGCATCCGTGCGTCGCTGCGGTCCGGTCCCAGGTCGACGGGCACATGCACCTTCCGCCGACCACTGGCGACAACATCGATGTACTGTGGAGACCTCACGCCCCACGTGTTGAGCAATTCGGCGGTACGTCCACCCGGTTTCCCGCATGCCCACTATACGCCCTCGCTCAAAGTCCGTCAATTGCACATACGGTTCACGTCCACGCTGTCGCTACCAGTGTTAAAGACTGCGATGGAGCTCCGTACGCCACGGCAAACTGGCTGACACTGACGGCGGCGGTGCACAAATGATGCGCAGCTAGCGCCATTCGACGGCCAACACCGCGGTTCCTGGTGTGTCCGGTGTGCCGTGCGTGTGATCATTGCTTGTACAGCCCTCTCGCAGTGTCCGGAGCAAGTATGGTGGGTCTGACACACCGGTGTCAATGTGTTCTTTTTTCCATTTCCAGGAGTATATATATATATATATATATATATATATATATATATATATATATATATATATATATATATAAAGACAGTTTAAATAAAAATAAATAAATCCGATTATATTTGGACATTTATTTTAACATTGATCATTGTTCAGTTAAAATTTCAGCACATTAAACTTGATTCATAACTAAACTGGTGCCATATTTAGGATTGTGAAAATGTGAGTTTGTAATCTTACGGAACACATCAAATATGGAGCCAAGATTTGGGGACTGCATACAACACTACATTCATAAAATAACACACGAAGAAAGTTGAAACTTATGCAAGAGGAAATTAACCACAAACAACCGATTCAATATTCACCCAAAGAAGTTACGTACGTATCGCAATCCTGTCCGTCATGAAATTACCACACACTGGTATACTAAATTCATACTAACTCTCTGTGAAATCTTCCCGAAAAGAATAGCTGAGGGCTACTTTGATGATTACCCTACATGCTTCACGTGGTCAACCTGGTTTACACAAAGAGTGTAACTCCACAATAATTTTGATAATTAAACTAAATTACATCGAAACACAAATTACAAAAGAAAAACCTCGAACTGGTTACTATCGTCTTACTATTAACCTCATTGGACAAACAATTGTATAAGCACGTGGTACTGGTCCCACAAAGTACACCACACGTGGGTTGAACATAAAGAAAAGTTGCTATATTGAAAAATATTGTCAAGACACATTCACATTTGAGATTCACATTTGAGATTGATGATCTTGGTTAGAGTTACGGATCATCAACACGTTGTTCCACTTTACTCACAAAGTACTGACAAAGCAACTACTGGAAGATATTCTGAACTTCATACTCGAATTACATTGCGTTGCAATTTAAGATAACATTATATATTTTAGAGCTAAACATGAAATAAAGGTGATTAAATTTTCAGTCAGGCTGAACTTAAGAAATCCATTGTCCTACGGACTTAGCATGCAACTAGAAATACATTTGCTCATTCATCCTCGCACACAGAAGGGAAGGGGGATGACAGTATCTTATCATATACAGTATATAAAAGAAAGCGGATGTAGGTTCCGTATGAGACTGTGTGACATTACATATAAACTGTGTTTTAAAGTGTAGTAGTGTGACAGATCGTTCTTGATTATGTGTAAAAGTAACACGTTCCACTGCTCAGTCTCCTCCCAGATAGTCAGAAACACCACAGTAAATTTATAAGTGGAATGTATGCCGTAAATGACAACACTTTTAAAAAATTAACATGAAAGGAATCCAACAGACACCTTTTAACGCACGCTCCCGAAACCTGGACAGCAAGCTACACCGCGATGCAGAGCACCTCTCTTGCAAAGTCTGTCACTTGAGTTTGCTAAACATCTTCGTAACTCTATCACGCTTACCAAATAACCCTGTGACGAAACGCGCCGCTCTTCTTTGGATCTTCTCTATCTCCTCTGTCAACCCGAGCTGGTGCGGATCACACACTGATGAGCAATACTCAACTATAGGTCGAACGAGTATTTTGTAAGCCACCTCCTTTGTTCATGGACTACATTTTCTATGGGCTCTTCCAATGAATCACAACATGGCACCCGCTTTACCAACAATTAATTTTATATGCTCATTCCACTTCAAATCGTTCCGTACGCATACTCCCTGATATTTTACAGAAGTGGCTGCTACCAGTGTTTGTTCCGCTATCACATAATCATACAATAAAGGATCCTTCTTTCTATGTAATCTCAATGCATTACATTTGTCTATGTTAAGGGTCAGTTGCCACTCCCTGCAGCAAGTGCCTATCCGCTACCGATCTTCCTGCATTTCACTAGGATTTTCTAATGTTGCGACATCTCCGTACACTACAGCGTCATCCGCGAAAAGCCGCATGGAACTTCCGACATTATCTACTAGGTCATATATATATATATATATATATATATATATATATATATATATATATATATATATATATATATATATATATATATTTATTTATTTATTTATTGTGAAAAGCAATGGTCCCATTACACTCCCCTGTGGCACGCCAGATGTTACCTCAACGTCTGTAGACACCTCTCCATTGAGAACAGCATTCTGTGTTCCGTTTGCTAGAAACTCTTCAATCCAGCCACACAGCTGGTCTGACATTCCGTAGGCTCTTACTTCGTTTATCAGGCGACAGTACGGAACTGTATCGAACAGCTTCCGGTAGTCAAGGAAAATGGCATCTACCTGGGAGCCTGTATCTAATATTTTCTGCGTCTCATGAACAAATAAAGCGTGTTGGGTCTCACAAGACCACTGTTTCCGGAATCCACATTGATTCCTACAGAGTAGATTCTGGGTTTCCAGAAATGACATGATATGCGAGCAAAACATATGTTCTAAAATTCTACAACAGATCGATCTCAGAGATATAGGCCTATAGTGTTGTGCATCTGCTCGACGACCCTTCTTGAAAACTGAGACTACCTGTGTTCTTTTCCAATCATTTGGAACCTTCCGTTTCTGTAGACACTTGCGGTACACGGCTGTTAGAAAGGGGGGGGGGGGGGGAGCAAGTTCCGAATTGGTATCCCGTCAGGTCGAGTGGACTTTCCTCTGTTGAGTGATTTCAGTTGCTTTTCTATTCCTTGGAATTTCGATGTCAGTCATTTTTTCGTTCGTACGTGGATTTAGAGAAGGAGGTGCAATGCGGTCTTCCTCTATGAAACAGCTTTGGAAAAAGGTGTTTAGTACTTAAGATTTACGCGTGTCATCCTCTTTTTCAATGCCATTATCATCCCATAGTGTCTGGATATGCTGTTTCGATCCACTGATTTAACATAAAACCAGAACTTCCTAGGATTTTCTATCAAGTCGGTATGTAGAATTTTACTTTCGAATTCACAGAACACTTCACGCATAGCCCTCCTTACGCTAACTTTGACATCTACATCTACATCTACATCTACATCTACATGACTACTCTGCAATTCACATTTAAGTGCTTGGCAGAGGGTTCATCGAACCACAATCATACTATCTCTCTACTATTCCACTCCCGAACAGCGAGCGGGAAAAACGAACACCTAAACCTTTCTGTTCGAGCTCTGATTTCTCTTATTTTATTTTGATGATCATTCCTACCTATGTAGGTTGGGCTCAACAAAATATTTTCGCATTCGGAAGAGAAAGTTGGTGACTGAAATTTCGTATAAAGGTCTCGCCGCGACGAAAAACGTCTATGCTGTAATGACTTCCATCCCAACTCGTGTATCACATCTGCCACACTCTCTCCCCTATAACGCGATAATACAAAACGAGCTGCACTTCTTTGCACCCTCTCGATGTCCTCCGTCAATCCCACCTGGTAAGGATCCCACACCGCGCAGCAATATTCTAACAGAGGACGAACGAGTGTAGTGTAAGCTGTCTCTTTAGTGGACTTGTTGCATCTTCTAAGTGTCCTGCCAATGAAACGCAACCTTTGGCTCGCCTTCCCGACAATATTATCTATGTGGTCCTTCCAACTGAAGTTGTTCGTAATTTTAACACCCAGGTACTTAGTTGAATTGACAGCCTTGAGAATTGTACTATTTATCGAGTAATCGAATTCCAACGGAGTTGTTTTGGAACTCATGTGGATCATCTCACACTTTTCGTTATTTAGCGTCAACTGCCACCTGACACACCATACAGCAATCTTTTCTAAATCGCTTTGCAGCTGATACTGGTCTTTGGATGACCTTACTAGACGGTAAATTACAGCATCATTTGCGAACAGTCTAAGAGAACTGCTCAGATTGTCACCCAGGTCATTTATATAGATCAGGAACAGTAGAGGTCCCAGGACGCTTCCCTGGGGAACACCTGATATCACTTCAGTTTTACTCGATGATTTGCCGTCTATTACTACGAACTGCGACCTTCCTGACAGGAAATCACGAATCCAGTCGCCCAACTGAGACGATACCCCATAGCTCCGCAACTTGATTAGAAGTCGCTTGTGAGGAACGGTGTCAAAAGCTTTCCGGAAATCTAGAAATACGGAATCAACTTGAGATCCCCTGTCGATAGCGGCCATTACTTCGTGCGAATAAAGAGCTAGCTGCGTTGTACAAGAGCGATGTTTTCTGAAGCCATGCTGATTACGTGTCAATAGATCGTTCCCTTCGAGGTGATTCATAATGTTTGAATACAGTATATGCTCCAAAACCCTACTGCAAACCGACGTCAATGATATAGGTCTGTAGTTAAATGGATTACTCCTACTACCCTTCTTGAACACTGGTGCGACCTGCGCAATTTTCCAATCTGTAGGTACAGATCTATCAGTGAGCGAGCGGTTGTATATGAGTGCTAAGTAGGGAGCTATAGTATCAGCGTAATCTGAAAGGAACCTAATCGGTATACAATCTGGACCTGAAGACTTGCCCGTATCAAGCGATTTGAGTTGCTTCGCAACCCCTAAGGTATCTACTTCTAAGAAACTCATGCTAGCAGATGTTCGTGTTTCAAATTCTGGAATATTCCATTCGTCTTCCCTGGTGAAGGAATTTCGGAAAACTGCGTTCAATAACTCCGCTTTAGCGGCACAGTCGTCGATAACAGTGCCATCGGCACTGCGCAGCGAAGGTATTGACTGCGTCTTGCCGCTTGTGTACTTTACATACGACCAGAATTTCTTCGGATTTTCTACCAAATTTCGAGACAACGTTTCGTTGTGGAACCTATTAAAGGCATCTCGCATCGAAGTACGTGCCAAATTTCGCGCGTCTGTAAATTTTAGCCCATCTTCAGGATTTCGTTTAGGTTCTGTTTGTCTGAGCGGTTTTGGCTGCATTTAAACTTGGAGTGAACCTCTCTTTGCTTTCGCAGTAGTTTCCTAACTTTGTTGTTGAACCACGGTGGGTTTTTCCCGTTCCTCACAGTTTTACTCGGCACGTACCTGTCTAAAACGCATTTTACGATTGCCTTGAACTTTTACCATAAACACTCAACATCGTCAGTGTCGGAACAGAAATTTTCGTTTTGAACTGTTAGGTAGTCTGAAATCTGCCTCCTATTACTCTTGCTAAACAGGTAAACCTTCCTTCCTTTTTTTTATATTCCTATTAACTTCCATATTTAGGGATGCTACAACTGACTTATGATCATTGATTCCCTGTTCTGCACATACAGAGTCGAAAAGTTCGGGTCTGTTTGTTATCAGTAGGTCCAAGATGTTATCTCCACGAGTCGGTTCTCTGTTTAATTGCTCGAGGTAATTCCCAGATAGTGCACTCAGTATAATGTCACTCTATGCCCTGCCCCTACCACCTGTCCTAAATTTCTGAGTGTCCCAGTCTATATCTGGCAAATTGAAATCTCCACCTAAGACTGTAACATGCTGAGGAAATTTATGTGAAATGTATTCCAGATTTTCTCTCAATTGTTTGGGCACTAATGCTGATGAGTCGGGAGATCGGTAAAAGGAGCCAATTATTAACCTAGCTCGATTGTTGAGTATAACCTGCACCCATAATAATTCACAGGAACTATCCACTTCTATTTCACTACAGGATAAACTACTACTAACAGCGACAAACACGTCACTACCGGTTGCATGCAATCTATCGTTTCTAAACACCGTCTGTGTCTTTGTAAAAATTTCGGCAGAATTTTTCTCTGGCTTCAGCCAGCTTTCCGTATCTATAACGATGTCAGCTTCGGTGCTTTCTATCAGCGCTTGAATTTCCTGTACTTTACCAATGCTGCTTCGACAGTTTACAATTACAATACCGATTGCTGCTTGGTCCCCGCATGTCGATACAGTGCCTTTCTCGACGCCTATTTGCCTTAAAGATTTCCCACCTACCCTGCGTTGTACGTACGTTGATTTATTTGACCCCAAGAATCCCCTTGTGGCACTTTAGGATAGAGTAGAGAAACGCGCGATGGAGACCGTGTATTCCAGAACGTGAACTAGACAATTGTCGAAGAGGCGTGCTGTGACAGCAGGCGGCGCCTGGTGGCCGAGGAGGGGGGGAACGCCGACGCAGCTCGCGAGGCAAACCCCGACCCCCTGTGCCACCCTGCACTCTGCCCGGCCGCGCTGGTTTAATTAATTTAATGCAGGCGCATTTCATCTCGTTTTAAAGCGAACCTCCGCGCCGAGAGAAGCCAGCAGGCCGCGAGATACACGCCGCAGGCAACCCGGCGCGCCCTCCCGTCACTCCACGTGGCCCTCTCTACACGGCCGTCTGCTGCCAGCACATCACAGAAACGGGCAATTATGGCAGGACACTGCTGCACGGAAAATGTACCTCTCTTCAGGTCTCATACAAGGAGTGCACGCAAGAGATCGTTGAACGTTATCGAAAAAAAAAAAAAACGGAAACAGGTGACACTATAAGACATCATTCTGCATTCACCTTGTGATATTTCTGGCTTTAGCAGGCATTATGTCTAGCTCCGAGATTCTTTACTCAGAGGTTGCAGCATTATGCATATGACGTAATCAGGTACCAGTAGGAGTTGGTACCTGCCTCGTGGGAAAGACCAAAAGGATTGTAGTCTACCAATGTAATTGGCAGATACGTTCGGGAGCTGCATGCCAAAACGCTATCTTTCTTTCATTAATAATTTAATATGGGTAGATGAGACCTGCATAAATTGAAAGAACCAGAGGTTGTACACAGCTTCAGGGAGAGCATTAGGGAACGATTGACAAGAATGGGAGAAAGAAATACAGTTGAAGAAGAATGGGTAGCTTTGAAGGATGAAATAGTGAAGGTAGCAGAGGATCAAGTAGGTAAAAAGACGAGGGCTAGTAGAAATCCTTGGGTAACAGAAGAGATATTGAATTTAATTAATCAAAGGAGAAAATATCAAAATGCCTTAAATGAAGCAGGCAAAAAGGAATACACAGGTCTCAAAAATGAGATCAACAGGAAGTGCAAAATGGCTAAGCAGGGAAGGCTACAAAACAAGGATGTAGATCCATATACACACTACGGATAAGAGAAATACTGCCTACAGAAAATTAAAGAGACATTTGGAGAAAAGAGAAACATTTGTGTGAATATCAAGAGCTGAGATGGAAACCCAGTTCTAAGCAAAGAAGGGAAAGCAAAAAGGTGGAAGGACTGTATAGAAGGTCTATACAAAGGCAATGTACTTGAGGACAATATTATAGAAATGGAAGAGAATGTAGATGAAGATGAAATGGGAGATATGATACTGCGTGAAGAGTTTGACGGAGCACTGAAAGACTTAAGTCGAAACAAGGCCCCAGGAGTAGACAACATTCCATTAGAACTACTGACAGCCTTGGGAGAGCCAGTCCTGACGAAACTCTACCATCTGGTGAGCAAGATGTATGAGACAGGCGAAATACCCTCAGACTTCAAGAAGAATATAATAATTCCAATCTCAAAGAAAGCAGGTGTTGACAGATGTGAAAATTACCGAACTATCAGTTTAATAAGCCACAGCTGCAAAATACTAACGCGAATTCTTTACAGACGAATGAAAAACTGGTAGAAGCCGACCTCGGGGAAGATCAGTTTGGATTCCGCAGAAATGTTGGAACACATGAGGCAATAATGACCCTACGACTTTTCTTAGAAAATAGATTAAGGAAAGGCAAACCTATATTTCTAGCATTTGTAGACTTAGAGAAAGCTTTTGACAATGTTAACTGGAATACTCTCTTTCAAATTCTGAAGGTGGCAGAGGTAAAATACTGGGATCGAAAGGCTATTTACAACCAGTACAGAAATCAGATGGCAGTTATAAGAGTAGAGGGGCATGAAAGGGAAGCAGTGGTTGGGAAGGAAGTGAGACATGATTGTGGCCTCTCCCCGACGTTGTTCAATCTGTATATTGAGCAAGCAGTAAAGGAAGCAAAAGAAATATTCGGAGTAGGAATTAAAGTCCATGGAGAAGAAGTTGAAACTTTGAGGTTCGTCGATGACATTGCAATCCTGTCAGAGACACCAAAGGACTTGGAAGAGCAGTTAAATGGAATGGACAGTTTCTAGAAAGGAGGATATAAAATGAACAACAATAAAAGAAAAACGAGGATAATGGAATGTAGTTCAATTAAATCGAGTGATGCTGAGGGAACTAGATTAGGAAATGAGGGAAAGTAGTAAAGGAGCTTTGCTATTTGTGGAGCAAAATAACTGATGATTGTCGAAGTAGAGACGATATAAAATGTAGACTGGCAATGGCAAGGAAAGCGTTTCTGAAGAAGAGAAATTTATTAACATCGAGTATAGATCTAAATGTCAGGAAGTCGTTTCTGAAAGTAATTGTATGGATTGTAGCCATGTATGGAAGTGAACCATGTACGATAAATAGTTTGGACAAGAGGGGAATAGAGGCTTGTGAGATGTGGTGCTACATAAGAATGCTGAAGATTACATGGGTAGATCACATAACTAATGAGGTATTGAATAGAAATGGGGAGAAGAGGAGTTTGTGGCCCAACTTGACTAGAAGAATGGATCGGTTGGTAGGTCATATTCTGAGGCATCAAGGGATCACCAATTTAGTATTGGAAGGCAGCGTGGAGGGTAAAAATCGTAGAGGGAGACCAAGAGATGAATACACTAAACAGATTCAGAAGGCTTTATGTTGCAGCAGGTACTAGAAGATGAAGAAGCTTGCACAGAATAGAGTAGTATGGAGAGCTGCATGAAACCAGTCTCTGGACTGAAGACCACACACACACACACACACACACACACACACACACACACACACACACACACACACACACATACACACATACACACACACACGTATGTTAAAATTGCTTAATATTCTGTAGTAGGAGTCTCTAAATATTACCTACTCATTTCGAAAGTCAGAATTACTCGTAAAATTATAAACAAAAGCTAAACGAAAGGGCAGATGAGCCTCTTCGGGTGTCTTTGGTGCTCCACTTAGACTGGGCTATCAACAGAAGTAGCGGCGCTTCCTTATCATATGGCAATGGGTAGTCTCGGGATACAAATGTGTTGTCTAGCGAACCAGTTGTAAAATGCTAATCAGATCTGAAGGGACATACATGGTAGACAGACATGTTGTGTGATGCGATTAGTGATATTACAATTTTTATGCAAACTCATAAAGTGTTACCCACATCGGAAGAGGGAGTGTGCCTGAGGCGGAAAATTATGCTTCAAATTATATGCAAATTCAGTAAAGTGTGAATGACATCGTAAGGGGCTGACGTGGTGGACAGACGTGCTGCCTGGTACTGTTGATTAACTCTTAATTTTGTGCAGGAACAATGAACTAGAGCATTTCAAGAAAGCGTAATGTGTAATCATTTACTAGTGTCGCAACATAAAGTTTGTAAATATTTTATCAACTTGTGACTTGTTCAAAACACAGAGGACACGGTGTGTAACTTGCCGTTTATCTTGTTCTACTTAAATAGATACGAGTGCCATCTCGAAATAGAGAATGAATTAGTTATTTACGTAACTTCAGTCTCTCGCTAACAGTTCATTACACCCTCAAGACGACGGATTTACGACGTAAGCGCTGCTGTCTGCTCAGGGGACATCTTTAGAAGACTGCAGGTTGGTCGACATTAACAGAGCTTTACGCAGATCACTCAGGGCTGTGAAACTAAGTAGGCACCTCGCGTGAAATTCATTACCAGAACAAATGGGGTCTTCAGCACATAAGCTGTAGTCACACAGAGAACGTTGATGTGATTCACTACTCCGTAATCATACTATCTTACGCTGTAACTTACGTCTACAAGGGATGGACAAAACCTGGAAACACCAAGAACTCAACGAATTACCAAGCCTAAAACGGTATGGAAAAACTGTTGAACTGTGCGGCTGGTCCTGGCTGAGGTTCGAGTCCTCCCTCGGGCATGGATGTGTGTTTATCCTTAGGATAATTTACGTTAAGTAGTGTGTAAGTTTAGAGACTCATGACCTTAGTAGTTAAGTCCCATAAGATTTCACACATATTTGAACATTTTGAAACTGTCGGCATTCAAAACAGCTTCCAGTCGGCTCGGAATGGATAAATACAGCTGCTGTATGTTTTTCAAGGGAATCTTCTACCATTCTTTCTGCAACATGCGGCAACTTCAGATACCGATGAAGGAGGTGGATAGCGGTCACGAACCCTTCTCTCCGAAGTAGACAACAAAAGTACATTAATACTGAGATCTGGTTATTGTGGTGACCAGTGGAAATGCGACAGTTCACCCTCGTGCTCACAAAACGTGTCCTGGACAGTGAGAGCTGTGTTAAAAGGGGCCTCGTCGTCTTGCAACGTGGAAACACCACTGGGGAACAAATACTGTACTGTCGGCTGAACCCTGTCAGCCAAAATGTTCACACAATCCATGACAGTTAAACGATGTTACATAGTAAGCAAGGGGCTCATGGAATACCACGATATGTCTGTCCAAATTATCATATACTTGCCGCCATGCTTCACTCTTGGGACATTACTAATATTTTTAGATACTCACATAGCTGCTTTCTTTTATCCAAAGGCCTCTCTAATTTTCTGTAGGTGGTATCTACCTTTACCCTAGTGATATATGCCCCTAAATGGTTACATTTGTTCTCTAGCCGTTCCAACTTACCCATTTTGCACTTCTTATAACTCTTCTTGTTCAGACGTTTATGTTCCTCGTTGCCTGCGTCATTTGCTGCATTTTTGTATTCTCTCCTTTCATCAGTTAATTTAATTATCTCTTATGTTATCCAAGGATTACTACTAGGCCTTGTATTTTTACCTATTTGATCCTCTGCTGCCTTCACTGTTTCATCTCTCGGAACAACCAATTCGTCTTATACTGTATTCGTTTCCCCTCTTCTAATTAATCGTTACCTTACGTTCCCTCTGAAATTCTCAACAACCTCTGTTTCTTTCAACTTATTCAGTTTTCATCTCCTTAATTTCCTACATTTTTGAAATTTATTCAGTTCATAGCCAAAAAATTTGTGGTTACAACTCATATCTGCCTCCTGGAAATGTCTTAAATTTACCTAAAATCTTGTTCCGAACTCTGTGTTACTATCGTATAATCAGTCTGAAACCTTCCGGTATCTCCAGGTATTTTACACGTATTAAGCCTTTTTCATGATTCTTAAACCGAGATCATTAAATTATGCTTTGTGCTAAATTCTACTAGGAGGCTTCCTCTTTCATTCCTTTCAACGATTCAAGATTCACTTACTGTTTCTCTTGTCTTCATTCTCCTACTACTGAATACCAAACCCCTAGCACAATTAAATTTTCGTTTCCCTCATTTATATGAATAATTTCTTTTATCTCATCAAATCCCTACATTTCCTCTCTGTCTTCATCATCTGTGGAGGTAGTAAATATATGAACTTGTGCTATTGTAGTAAGTGTGGGCTTTGTGTCTATCGTGGCTGCGCTGTTCATAGTAGCTTACCCGCAATCATGTTTTCTAATTCGTTATTCAGCCTACTCCTGAACTACACCTATTTCATTTTGTATTTATAACCCTGTATTCGCCTGACCGGAAGTTCTGTTCCTCCTGCCACCGAGTTTCACTGATTCCCACTACAACTAACTTCAATCTGTCCATTCAGCCTTTTAAATTTTCTATTGGACGATCCCGATCAGGAGCTCTAACTGTCCCCGCTCAAATCCGTAGTACGCCAGTTCTGTTTCTGCTGATAACGGCCGTCCGCGGTGGTCTCGCGGTTAAGGCGCTCAGTCCGGAACCGCGTGACTGCTACGGTCGCAGGTTCGAATCCTGCCTCGGGCATGGATGTGTGTGATGTCCTTAGGTTAGTTAGGTTTAAGTAGTTCAAAGATCTAGGGGACTTATGACCACAACAGTTGAGTCCCATAGTGCTCAGAGCCATTTCAACCATTTTTTTTTTTCTGATAACGACGTCCTCCTGAGTAGTCCCCGCCCGTATAAGCGAATGGACGATTGTTTCACCTCTGGAATATTTTGCTAAAGATCATCATCATTTAACCATACAGTACAGCAGCATGTCTTCGGGAAAAGTTATGCCTGCAGTTTCCCTTTGCTTTCAGCCATTCGCAGCACAGCAGGGCCACTTTGGTAGGTGTTAAAAGGCCAGCTTATGATCCAGACTGGCCGCGGGAACTACTGAAATGTCTGATTCGCCTCTCCAGGAACCACACGTTTGTCTGGCCTCTCACCAGGCGCCACTCCACTGTAGTTGCACCTATTACACGTCTACCTGTATCGCTGAGACGAACAAGCCTGGTCACCATCAGCTAGATCTATGATTCATGGGGGGACAAGGGTGCAGAAAGGTAACACGAGGGTCGAGGGGACGAGCCCCTATGCGGAAACCCGCTTTGTTTTTCCAGGGAGAAGAAATAAAAACTTTGAGGTTCGCCGATGACATTGCAATTCTGTCAGAGACAGCAAAGGACTTGGAAGAGCAGTTGAATGGAATGGACAGTGTCTTGATAGGAGGATATAAGATGAACATCAACAAAAGCAAAACGAGGATAATGGAATGTAGTCGAATTAAGACAGGTGATGCTGAGGGAATTAGATTAGGAAATGAGACACTTATTGTAGTAAAGGAGTTTTGCTATTTGGGGAGCAAAATAACTGATAATGGTCGAAGTAGAGAGGGTATAAAATGTAGACTGGCAATGGCAAGGAAAGTGTTTCTGAGAAGAGAAATTTGTTTACATCGAGTATAAATTTAAGTGTCAGAAAGTCGTTTCTGAAAGTATTTGTATGGAGTGTAGCCATGTATGGAAGGGAAACGTGGACGATAAATAGTTTAGACAAGAAGAGAATAGAAGCTTTCGAAATGTGGTGCCACAGAAGAATGCTGAAGATTAGATGGGTAGATCATATAACTAATGAGGAAGTATTGAATAGGATTGGGGAGAAGAAAAGCTTGTGGCACAACTTGACCAGAAGAAGGGATCGGTAGGACATGTTCTGAGGCATCAAGGGATCACCAATTTAGTATTTGAGGGTAGCGTGGAGGGTAAAAATCGTAGAGGGAGACCAAGAGATGAATACACTAAGCAGATTCAGAAGGATGTAGGTTGCAGTAGGTACTGGGAGATGAAGAAGCTTGCGCAGGATAGAGTAGCATGGAGAGCTGCATCAAACCTGTCTCAGGACTGAAGACCACCACACACACCTTACTTACACAGAAAACAAACCGAAATAACGTTCAGTATATTGTATTTTTTAATATTTTCATAAAAGGCCTGAAAAGAAAAGACAGAGGAAGATTTAGTATTAGAAACAAATTTCTATTAAGGGCTTAAAAGGCTTATACGAGACCTTCGTACAAAATTAGATAATTTTATTATTTTACAGTTGATTACTTACACTTGCTGGAGTGATATTCGAGTAGAAACAGGGAAGCAGTAATTTTCTCGGCACCTTACAGTTTGGTATTTGATTTAAAGTTTCTATCGGAAAATAGACTTCATTGACACTCATAAATGGTTCGTTCTCATCGCACAGTTTTGCAGCAAATGACGTCGTGAGGATAACTGGTGATGTACAACAGAATGTATTCAAATGGTTCAAATTGCTCTGAGCACTATGGGGCTTAACATCAGATGTCATCAGTCTCCTAGAACTTAGAACTACTTAAACCTATCTAACCTAAGGATATCACACACATCGATGCCTGAGGCAGGATTCGAAACTGCGACCTTAGCAGTCGTGCACTTCCGGCTGAAGTGCCTAGAGGAGCTCGGCCACAGCGGCCGGCACAGAATGTATTGGGTTTGTGCATAAGTTAGTTGCTTTTTTGTTTTGCATATTGTTTTTATGGTTGCTATGGCTTTATTTATCAATTGTCATTTTTTTATTAGCAGGTTACTGTTAGTATTTGAGATTTCATGCTGTTACTTTGCCGTTTGCAGATAATGAGTGGCACTGTGGATGCTAGAAAATGGGGTGCCAAGTGGAGAAACTGTAATATATCTGAGATAGTCTTCTGTTTGACTTCAGTAGAAGGGTGACTGCAGTGGAAGCAGCCAAGAAAGGTACTCGCCGTGTATGATGGTAGTGCTAGTCGGCAGGCTCTCCGATACACACGATCGAACAGCGAAGGATTGGTACTCAAGCGTCAACTTCAGGTTACAATATCTCCGGATGTCATTAACATTTTACAATGCAACAAACGACACTGATTACGTATTTGTTTATATGTTCAGATGTGCTAACAAAACTAAGGGAGTTACATTTAAAAAAAAACGTACGTTTGTGTTAGAAAACATACTTCCGTGCATTTTTGTATGGTTTGTATTAAACAATTACACTAGCCACTCTCCTCAAGTTCGGTCTCTGGAATCGGTTCGTCAGTATTTGATGTGGTTTACGAAATATAACCAGCGGTAACGTTAGGTGACTCACCCTGAACAGAGGGTCTATACAAGGACCATGTTCTTGAGGACAATATTATGGAAATGGAAAAGGGTGTAGATGAAGATGAAATGGGTGATCTGATACTGCGTGAAGAGTTTGTGCAGAGCACTGAAAGACCTAAGGCGAAATAAGGCACCGGGAGTAGACAACATTCCATTAGCCTTGGAAGAGCCAGCCCTGACAAAACTCTACCATCTGGTGAGCAAAATGTATGCGACAGGCGAAATACCTTCAGACTTCAAGAAGATTATAATAATTCCAATCCCAAAGGAAGCAGGTGTTGACAGATGTGAAAATTACCGAACTATCAGTTTAATAAGCCACGGCTGCAAAATACTAATAAGAATTCTTTAGAGACGAATGGAAAAAGTAGTAGAAGCCGGCCTCGGGGAAGATCAGTTTGGATTCCGTAGAAATGTGGCAAAACGTGAGGCAATACTGACCTTACGACTTATCTTAGAAAGTAAATTAAGGATAGGCAAACCTTCGTTTCTAGCATTTGTAGACATAGAGGAAGCTTTTCACAATGTTGACTGGAATACTCTCATTCAAATTATGAATGTGGCAGGGGTAAAATACAGGAAGCGACAGGCTATTTAAAATTTGTGCAGAAGCCAGATGGCAGTTGCAAGAGGCGAGGGGCATGAAAGGGAAGCAGTGGTTGGGAAGGGAGTTTGACAAGGTTGTAGCCAGACCCCGATGTTATTCAATCTGTCTATTGAACAAGCAGTAAAGGGAACAAAAGAAAAATTAGGAGTACGAATTAAAATCCATGAAGAAGAAATAAAAACTTTGAGGTTCACCGATGACGTAATTCTGTCAGAGACAGAAAAGGACGTGGAAGAGCAGCTGAACGGAATGGACAGTGTGTTGAAAGCAGGATGTAAGATGAACACCAACAAAAGCAATACGAGGATAATGGAATGTAGTCGAATTAAATCGGGTGACGCTGAGGGAATTAGATTAGGGAATGAGACACTTGAAGTAGTAAATGAGTTTTGCTATTTGGGGAGCAAAATAACTGATGGTAGAAGTGGAGAGGATATAAAATGTGGACTGGCAATGGCAAGGAATGCGGTTCGGGAGAAGAGAAATTTGTTAACATCGAGTATAGATTTAAGTGTCAGGAAGTCGTTGCTGAAAGTATTTGTATGGAGTGTAGCCATGTATGGAAGTGAAACGTGGACGATAAATAGTTTAGACAAGAATAGAATAGAATCTTTCGGAATGTGGTGCTACAGAAGAATGAAGATTAGATGGGTAGAACTAAGGAGGAGGTATTGAATAGAATTGAGGAGAAGAGTAATTTCTGGCACAACTTGTCTACAAGAAGCGGTCGGTTGGTAGGACATATTCTGAGGTATCAAGGGATCGCCAATTTAGTATTGGAGGTCAGCGTGGAGGGTAAAAATCGTAGAGGGAGACCAAGAGATGAATACACTAAGCAGATTCAGAAGGATGTAGGTTGCAGTAAGTACTGGGAGATGAAGAAGCTTGCACAGGATAGAGTAACATGGAGACCAGCATCAAACCAGTCTCTGAACTGAAGACCACAACAACATCAACGAATGGATTATTTTGCTAATTTTCGGTTTATTTGCACTATAATTAGCGCGAACATTGAAAGGTTTAAAAAAAATGTTTCGGCATGAGATCTCGGCTTCGCATCCCTCAAATTGCCGCTCTCCACTCTTCCCACTTTCCCACCTTCTGGCTGGTAAACTGCACAAACACTAATGACTCTTGCCTCGGCCGTCCCTCACCGGAAATTTTTTGTAAACACTTGGCCATCTGGAGTTCCCGCTTCCGTCACTTTCATTACTGGCCAAACACGGCGTACCGGTACACCATAAATTTGGACGAAATCGGTGATCACGAGAAGGTGCGGCCACCTTGCGAGTACTATTGGTGGGCAAGTCTCAGCTCAAGCGCGTGTCTGTCCGGATACTCCGTATGCACGTATTTACTTTACCAGGCTTCACAGTGGAACTGTACCGACGGCTTCCTGAAAGTCGACAAAGACGCTGTCAGCCTGAGTTCCCCTACCTTCTGCCTCTTGGATCTCATGAAGTTAGTCAGGTATCATACGGTAGCTTCTTACGGAAACCCTATTGATGTAAGCCCTACGTACTAATTGTTCGGCCTCCAGGAAAATTAAAGTACTCGACCAAAATGTGTTTGATATGTCAGCAAAAAATCCTTGATTGTACCGTTCATCCGAAATTAAAATTATCTCTGCATGTAGGTGTATACTTCGGAATTCGCAGTACGAAGTGTTGGTGGAAGGTAACTCGCGAAGCGTTCTGTGTACATTGCGGATTTTGTGCAAGGAAAGGTCTCTCGGAACATATGTGCATGAGCTTTGGATTCTGTAATATTGTTTCCTGTTGTAGTCCCCCACACTTTTGTGAGCAGAGCGCTCCGTGACGCATATAGTCTCTAACAGGTTATTGAACTGTTCCGTGACTCTATTAGCGCCTATTAAACAAGACCGTGATACGCTCTGCAGATCCTCATTATTGGGTTTAGAAGTCCTAACAGCCGCCACGTGTGTACCACCATTCTTATTAATCTCCAGAAATGTTTCTGCGTGTTTAATACATCATCAGAGGGAAATTTTATTCAGAATTTTAAAACGCAAACATGTTTCAAGTAATAATTGCTATAACGGAACAATTCAACATTCTAGCGAAGAAGGTAACAGTCACAGTATATATAACTCGTTTAGGACTAATTTTCCTTCCAACAATAATTACGTCAAACATGTTTCATTTTACCAGCCTGAATAAAGGTAACCTTATGTGCATAAACAAGTTCAGTCATTAAAAAGAATAATTGTTTGCATAATAGGTGAACCTCTTTATCAGTTTCCTCTAACCTTTACCCGTCTCTGCTGGTTATCCACCCTGTTAACGTATTCGGCATGTCGAATAATACAAAAGAATTGGCGGACAAGCATTTCCTAAGCGACCTCAGTTGTGGTTACTAAATATTTTTGGAAACTTGATCAATGGATTCGCCCTGCTCTAAGTAGCTCCCAATAGTAGGCCCCAGTTATTTGATGCTTTTTGCCGATTCCTGTGTTTGATCGGCGACGCTTTAATGAATCTTCTCCTCGATTTACACGCATTCTATTACTTTTCTTTTATATTTGTAGTAAGTGACCATTCATCGAAACGCTCATTAATAGCATTTAGTTTTTTTCATAAACAGAAATGTTCGATTTTTATTTTTGTCGCCTTTATAGAATGACTGAATTTCACGAAATTTGCTCGTGAGTTGATTGTACAGGGACAGAGCTTACCACGGTAAACCAGCATTTAATTTCATATATATATTGGACAGCTTGTTCTGAATTTATGTTTTAGTTTAGTTCTATACGCTCTCGACAGTCTCTTATCAATACGTTAATTTACGGTGTGAGCGCTGCGATATACTTCATAAATGATGCGATGCCAAAATCTCATTTAAAACGAGTTACAACGTTTTGTGGCAAATCTGCGATTAACGGTTGGCTTAAATTGTTTAAAATGAAGTGTATAAAATAACTGGATTTACTTTAAAGAGTGTACTTAAATAAACATATAAAAATAACATTTGCTGACAAAGGCCCTACTAGGGTAGATAAATACATCACTGGTTTTTCAGAAATCTTCTAAAGAGGAGAGACAGGGAAGAAGGACGCGTTCTCCTGCGGCTTGACAACACGTGTGGTTCCATATGGCGGCGAAAAGTGGCACTCAAAAGATGTCACGATGGTTATGAACGCCAGTAAAACGTTCATTATAGTGGCTGCATCATTTCTGAAATGCGCCAGCACTTTTTTGCACTGTACCACAGAATTAGAATCAGCTACAGTTAGGTCGCGAAACCAAGCACGAAACGAAATATTGTCGGAGAAGTAGTTTCACTCAATCTTGAGTACTTTCACCCTAAAGAACTTCGCAGTTCGCTTATCGTATGGCCTCGATCGCACTCTGAGATGTGCAGAGTCTGTTGACCAACGCAACAGTCGAATGCCCTCTGTATAGTAGGAGGTCGTGACGGCCCAGATAACATGCGGTGTTGCGTTATCTTGTTGAAAGGTCCATAGACACAATAAGGTGGGGCTGAGCCACCGAGCTTTACATGTTACAATGTGATGGTTGCTGTCAGAATTCCCATCTATGCGAGCCAGACAAGTTCGTGTTGCCTACCTAATGGTACCATAAAAAATAAAACCAACTGCTGGGCCCATAAGACGAACGCAATCTGGCAATGTTCATTCTCTTCGGAATCTCCACTGATGGATACTTGCATCGTGAAGTTGTAAGTAGAATGGAGGCTCACCACAGTTGGCGACGCGGTACAGTTCCTGCGGCCGATGTCTTCGTTCTGCGTACCACAGACGGCGTGGGACGTTAAATCTTGGTCTTCCTTTCATACAGTAATAGCAATAACAGAGAACGTTTTGTTTAAAAAGAGTTCAAAAACAGACATAATTTACAAAGGGGTGAAATTAGATAGTAAGTCGTCGCATTAATGTATGTAAATCAAGCCCATTTTTGATCAGATTGGACTTATTCCACTTGGAAGTATTATACACGAAGCTGCTTCCTGAATGTAAATTATTCATGTCCAAATTTTGTAAACAACTGATCTAGAACTAGCAACAATCTTTAACAGGCGCGGAACCAGTTTTTGTTCAGAGCTCAGTGGGAACATGTCAAATGTGAGTGGAATCTTATGGGACTTCACTGCTAAGGTCATCAGTCCCTAAGCTTACACACTACATAACCTAAATTATCCTAAGGACAAACACACACACCCATGTCCGAGGACTCGAACCTCCGCCGGAACCAGCCGCACAGTCCATGACTGCAGCGCTCGGCTAATCTCCCGCGGCGGAACATGTCAAGTATCACAATTTGCTTAGTTCGTTTCGTCGGTGTGTAAGCTCTAATTAAAGTGGGGTGATGATGAGTGATGAATCTGAAGGTATGGAAGATAGCATGTCCGAATATCAGCGTTCCAGCTCAAGTAAGCTACAATTACTTTGTAAACATCATTAGTGAGAATTTGGCGAGGTAATAACCAGGCTGCGCTGTTGAATTGAAATGTATGAAAACAATATTTGATACTACTTTTACAGTCATTGCACGTTATATTTTCACATATTTCTTTTAATTCAGGAGAGAATACATCTGCTGAGGAAGTTGTCCTTCCGTAGCAAATGAGAAAGTCTGCAAATGAAGATGGAGCAGGTAGCAGCGAAACAAGACTTTCTCGGCATCCTGATGAGAAGTGGAAGAAAAGTGTTAGGCAACAGCGGCGGAACTATGGGCAAGAGTATATTGCAAGGGCTTAAGAGTTCCAGCTGAAAGCTTTCCTGCTAATGCCACAGTCAACTTAAAGAAGAATTAGAGGAAACCTGTTTCATTCCTTCTGGAAACTTAGTGATTCCAGGCAGAAAAGAGTCTACCTTCGGGTATTTGTTTAGTTACGTACGATTATGAGAGTTGGTCCCGAAAATCTTGATGGTATTAGCTTCAAATATTTCTTACAGATTGCAGTTAGATCCACAAAGGTGTGTAATCTCTAGAGATAACAAAATAATCTGGCATTCAGCCTCTCGTACTAGCCAAAACAGGAACTTTAAAATGTCATTGTCTCTGTAGAAGATGATGAAGATGCGAGGAGTGAATTCTCAATGACTGATCACGATTTCTTAGCGTCAGTACATTCTTATCTAAGTAATGATAGTTATTTTGGTTTAGTTGATAAGCAAGGAGGAAAATTTCGCATATTTATGCATTAAATAATTGAATTAAGATCGTTAGACAAGGAACGAAAACATCCCCCACATTTGAGGTCATTGAAATGATGTTTTCAGACTTCTTATCCTCCAAAAATTTGGGGAATTCAGTAGAGAACAGCCAAAAAGTAAAAGAGACTGGTAGTTATAACGTCAACCAGCTGTTGAGAGATGGTTACGTGTGAAATAGAATCTCCTTTAACGTTGATGTTTAAGCAGACTCAGAACCCTGAATTGCAACTTGACGAAGCTGACTTAAGAAAGAAGACTTTCTTTAACATCCAGCAAGTCCTTCGTTATACCAAACGTCGAACATACTTCCACTTTTGCATCACCATGTTTCAACAACGTACCGTGTGGCACAGGAATTTCCTCAGCTTTTAAAGAGAATACTTTTCCTAAAAAATCTTAATTGAATAACAACTTCGTGTTTGGAAGTATTTGTATTTTCTATAAGCAGGCACAAGGAAAAAATTATATGTTCAAAAAATGTATTCTCTTAACTTCTTTTTTTAATAATACTCGACGACTAGAACAAAAATGAAGACCCAAAAACGATACATTTAGTTTACGGAATAATTAAGTGCAAAGTTTTACTTTTCTATTCAAGGTAGTATGTAACAGCACAAAATTTGCTAGTAGTATGTAACAGGACAAAATTTGCCATCCTTCAGTACGAGAACACATTATAACAAATATTTTGTATCATTTAGGTACATGAAGATGGTGTAAACATTTTTCTGTAATTAATTACTCAGTAAAATATTTGTGTCTGTTTTCCATAAAACTATCTTGTTGTGACTTGATTCCCTTGTGCTCTGAAGACCCAGGAGAGATGGAACAGAGGGAGAAAGTGAGATATCAGGAAGAACTCAAGTAATGGATAGAGGATAAATTAAAATATACTGACGGAACTGAAAAGAGTAAGTGATTATTTGTTTCAATGTTTGACATAAATAAGTTTGCATATCACATTTTGAAATAAAAATAACGACAGTAAAGAAGGAGGTGTGTCAACATCTTAAGTGCTGCTGCGTATTGAAATCTACTTACAGATTAGGGTAGCTTGTTCTAGAGGGGGGACTTCTATATTTGAGAAGTAGTTTGAGAAAGTTTTGGACACAAGCAGGAACTGTCATGGATGCAATTTAGACTGCTATCGTGCACAGAATCATTGGTTGTGTCATGCCGCTAGTATACTTTGCATACGACCGGAATCTCTTTCGATTATCTGTCAGGTTTCGAAACAAAGTTTCGTTGTGGAAACTGTTATAAGCATCCCATTTTGATATCTGCGCCAAATTTCGAGCTTTTTTAAAAGATCGGCAATGTTGGGGGTTCTGTGTTCGTTTAAATTTGGTATCCGTTTCTCTTTGTTTCTGAACCAGCGTTATTAGCTGGTATTTGCGTCATGGCGTATCGGATCCGTTGTTTGTTAACTTATTTGGTATAAATCTCTGTTACTGACGATACTATTTCCTTGTATTCAAACCACAACTGGTCTACACTTCAATTGTTAATTTGGAAGGAGTGGAATTGTCTCTTAGTAAGGGTCAAGCGAATTTTAACTGCCTATTTAAAAGATATATTTCCTTTTTTTTGTTTCTGGTCGATTTTGGAGATACAGTATCCAGCCTCGCTATGTCACTCGTCCTGAACGGTGCTGAGGTGCCTTTCCAATGCAGTTGGAGAGCCTCTGCAATGCTATTAGAGCTTAGGAAGAATACCATGTGGGCTTAGGCGTGAATATGAGGCCTGCTAGGTTAGTCGGTGCGATTGTGCAAAGCGGTAGTGCCAGGGTGGTGTAGTGATCAGCGCATCTACCTTGTAAGCAGAATTATCTGTCCAACCTGCTGCATAACCTACCTTGATTTTCCGGAGCGACGTGGGCAGTATCGAGGCCGTTGTCAAACTACTTTCCAGCTTCCCTTTGAAATGCAGCAGTCTATCAACCTTTGATATAATTTTGCGGTTGTATAATGTTCTGCAGAGTGCGTTTCGTCTGATTGTGTTTTGTGATATTGTTTTCCACTCCAGGGAGGTAGATCAAGATGCGAACCCAATGTATGTTTTTATTTTCATCAGATCCGATAGTTAGCATGCCATGTAACTGTAACCATCTGTCCTAAGCATGGATGACTGATGGATTGAATGAATTTGGGTGTATACGTAAACACAGGTAACTTGATGCATTAAAGTAATTTTTGTAAATACCACAACAGTCTCTGGTAACATATATTTCTTTATTCAGTCAAAAGTGTCAGTCATTGTGATCATCTGCAGATTGATCTGTCTTCAAATGGTTCAAATGGCTCTAAGCACTATGGGACTTATCTTCTGAGGTCATCAGTCACCTAGAACGTAGAACTACTTAAACCTAATTAACCTAAGGACATCACACACACTCATGCCCGAGGCACAATTCGAACCTGAGACCGTAGCGGTCGCGCGGTTCCAGACTGTAGCGCCTAGAACCGCTCGACCACCCTGGCCGGCGATCTGTCTTCATGAAGGTCACAAACTAAACTTAACTCTGCCCGAACAGGACATGAAAGCCCAATGGTACTGACCAGCCGCCATGTCATCGTCAGCCCACAGGCCTTACTGGATGCGGATATGGAGGGGCATGTGTTCAGCACACCGCTCTCCCGCCGTATGTGTTTCGAGACCGGAGACGCTACTTCTTAATCAAGCAGCTCCTCAGATTGTCTCACAAGGGTGCAAAGGTAACAGAGCAAGTAAATAAAATTTATAGTCATATATTTATTTCATCTGTTAACTTAATGAAGACAAATCATTCTCGAGATCACCATAATGATTGAAACCGGTAACTGAATAAATTCCCTCCAAGTTTTTATCAGTCTATGTGCACGGAGGAGAGTCAGATTGGATTTTGTACAGAAGTAAGTCATAGTACAGTCACTCATCTGATCTCTGGTTAACATTTCTGAGACTTTATACGGCTTGACACTGAAGGAAAACTGAGAGTATTAAGCCCTGTTTTGCTCGATAGGAAGCTCGCAGCTCGGAAACGCCCCTTCTATAGAGCAAAAAGTCATCAAACCAAATAATCTACTGTTAATGTTTAGACGTTTTGGATAGTCGAGAAACAGAGGGCATCTTTCACTTTTTCTGATTACCTACATTTTAGATTGTATTATCCACTAAAAACAGAGCCATTATTCACAACTTATCACCCAAAAATCATTCTGTACAAATATCAAGTAATAGGGAAATGTTCTCCAGTCGGGAGAGGACATATGCTAAATATTACTATGGTCGAAAAATATCTATAATTAGGCCCCTTTTGGGATCTGTGAAGGATGATGTTGGCTTGTGCAGTGTGGGTGTCTACTGTGTCCCATGCAGTTGTGGCATATCGTACATTGGGCAGACCATCAGGAATGTCGGAACCAGTGAATAAAACGTAAGTACCGCACAATATTACGACAATCGAGCAACATTGATTCTGGCGTGTACTTTCAGCTATTTGGGAAGAGTTAGTAAGGAAACAGCTGAGATTAAATTTTCAAGTTACGCTATAAATAGAGACGGAGGTTTTGCCTTAAATTCAGCCTGGTTTACTGATAACCCGCTGGTCAAAAAAAAAAAAAAAAGAAGAAAAAAAAGGGTAGAGCTAATCTTACTTGCTCACCAATCAGATTATGCTGACCGTAATCCTTGGTTATTTGGAGACGCTATTTGTTTACAGTGTGTGTGTGCGCGCGCGCTCGCTTGTGTGTGTGTGAGTGTGTGTGCGTGTACGTTCCTGCATATGTCTTATAGTTCTTTGGCAGCATAGCTCCGCCTACCGCGGTTTTAAACATCCTTGCACAGCTTTCTCTCAGTCGCTTGAAAATGACGGTGCTTTCACCTGTGGAATATCGGCAGTTGTCGAAGATATGACACTGCTGCATCCCTTACGTTGTTGAGACTGACATTTAGTTTATGCAGAGTGCACTTCGTCAACATTTATGTTCCACCAGAATTAATTTACGGTTCGAATATTAAGCCAACTGTCCTGATTACTGGCTACACAAACTCGGAGATGTATCACAGCACTTGATGGTGTGCCCGTATGACGAATGTAATCTCGCAGTTTAAGTTCTTCCAAGCGCCTCTACAGATACTGCTGTTGTGGCACTGCACGCGAAACCGACCCCATCGCAGTCGACGGCGTGGTCCCGCTCCTGTGTACGGCGTGTCCCAGCAGTTTTTTTTTGAGAAACTTCGAGGGGTGGTAGAGGCTGTCTCGAGGAACAAATCGAGTACAGAATCCCGTGTCCGGAAACGTCATTCAACGAAGCTATAGCGCGTAGAATTTATAGGCGCCAGCGCCTGCCTCCAAGTCACCACTGAAACACTGTACGTGATGTACGCTGACGGACCGTAGGTGGAGCGTCTCGCAATGTTCTTTGCTATTCAGTCATTGCAACGATCGCCAGTGAGGAAGATGGAGCTAGCTGTTGCGTGTACAGGCATTGTCTCCCATGAATACGGTCCTCTGTTGCTTTGGTGGTTGATAGTTTCACACTCGCGTATTCACCGGGAGTTTATTCTTCTACTGCACACCGAAAAACACTGCAGATTTTAGAGGGCTTCAGGAGGAAAATAAGCGGCAGCTCTAAATCCCCTTCTGAAACCGTCACCCAACAGGGCAACAGAGCATCGTATTAATAGGAGACAAGATCTGTCTTTGCAGCAGCAACATTCCCACATGTGACTGTTGCATCCAGTCACTATCACTGAATTGTGGGACGTTGCGCCTACGGCCTGTCAGCGTACAATGTCACGTTTACTGCTGGCAGGCGCTACTGCTCTGTAGCATCGTTTGATTACATATCCGGAGACGATTCTCTACGAATGAGGTATCAATTTGTCTGTCCCTTATGGCATTGGTTGAATGAGGCAACTGAGGTCCTGCATTATGTTGAATACAGCCCTCGTGAACTATTCTATTCCATATTCACATGACAGGGGTGGGATCCCAAGCAGTATCACGAAATATAGACAGGGTTAGGCGCAGTTCACTGGCAAGGAAACAAATGGTTCAAATGGCTCTGAGTACTATGGGACATAACGTCTGAGGTCATCAGTCCCCTAGAACTTAGAACTACTTAAACCTAACTAACCTAAGGACATCAAACACAGCCATCTCCAAGGAAGGATTCGAACCTGATATCATAGAGGTCTCACGGTTCCAGACTGAAGCGCCTAGAATCGCTTGGACACAACGGCTGGCGCAAGGGAACACCTTTGGTCTCGAACGCTCAGAGGCGCATGAAACCATGCTTGGACTAACACTCGATCATAAAAACAGCAGTGCTCTGTGTCATTCCCATACAAAACTATGCACTTGCCTGATAGCGCCATCAGACGGTGGTATGTTGTAGCTGCACTAAGTGCTCGAGATGCGTGAATGGTTTAGCTGTATTACGAATGTGTATCTTGGAATGTTCGCATGCGTGTCAGTGTTGTAAGTAGGCTGTTTAGGTTTTTATGTTGGTAACGCCACGTAGCGCTCTGTACGAAAATCACTGGCTGTGCTGTGTGAAGTCTGTGGCTGGTTTGCATTGTTGGAATATTTGCTATTGTAGTGTTGGGCAGTTGGATGTGAACAGCGCGTAGCGTTGCGCAGTTGGAGGTGAGCCGCCAGCAGTGGTGGATGTGGGGAGAGAGATGGCGGAGTTTTGAGTGCAGATGATCTGGACGTGTGTCCATCAGAGACAGTAAATTTGTAAGACTGGATGTCATGAACTGCTATATATATTATGACTTTTGAACACTATTAAGGTAAATACATTGTTTGTTCTCTATCAAAATCTTTCATTTGCTAACTATGCAAATCAGTAGATAGTGCCTTCAGTAGTTTGAATCTTTTATTTAGCTGGCAGCAGTGGCGCTCACTGTATTACAGTAGTTCGAGTAACGAAGATTTTTGTGAGGTAAATGATTTGTGAAAAGTATAGGTTAATGTTAGGTGGGGCCATTATTTTGTACGGATTATGGAAAGTCAGATTGCGTTGCGCTAAAAATATTGTGTGTCAGTTTAGTGTTGATCAGAGTAAGTAAAGAGAGTAGTGTCTGAGTACGTTCAGTTTTGCTCAGCTGTTTGAAAAGCAAATAATGTAAGAGGTTCATCAGCACAGTCATTCATCAATTTTTCTAAGGGGACGTTTCAGTGTGTAAACTGTATACAGTGACATCATAAAGAGAATTAATCCTAATATTAGGAACAAAGTTGCGACGTGCTGGATATGGAAATGGAATCGGGGTCGTGGATTGAGAAATCGCGGACGTATTGCATAACATAATAATGCAGAAGTATAATGGGGATGGCAAAGAAATACATGACGTTACCCTGGATAGATTAAGTGAGTTTGAATAACAGGAAGAAACTAAACTTGAACCTCAAGGTGGCTGTTCAAGCAGTAATGACGTACATCGCCAGAGCTACAGGAACAGTCCAGTCGGAGTGAATAAGAGATATCTCCACCCAAACAGTCGAGGCTCAGTGTATTATAAGATGTTAATGACAGGAGGCAAGAGAAAATTTATGAAGACTGTAATAATCGGGCATTCAGTTCCTATAGCATATTAACAAGGCGTTGTAAGTGTATTAAAAGTTTCAGATTAATACTAAACTACGTGTCTAGCAAAAAGCGAGCTGACCTCGTATCAAAGGAAACAGACTGTCGCAATTACAAACTATAAAGAAGCGTGTAATATCGCAATTTCTCAGAGCGAGGTCATATGGATCTACAGTTCACTATTGGCATATGCAAACGTGGACACCGGAAGCGTCTAAAACTGTTGAGTTGGACAATTTCAAAGCTTCGGTTTCTTTCATCGACAATGTTAAGGCTGAATATGGCATTTCATCTAAGCACGCTTGTCACACTTAAAGACACATAAGATTGTAGTAGTTTAAGTCAGAAGGCACGACAGTTCGTGGAAGAAACGAATTTTCTTATGACAGAGCAAGGTGTGGAGAAAGGAAATACGTGGGACAATGACCAGAGTCAATACCAGTGCGAAATGTCTTCATCATCAATACTGTCCCACAAGGGAGAGAAAACTACAGCTAATGTGTTGCAGTCTGCGCATAGCTCTACTCACAGATACAGGAGTAATGTGGTTTTATTAATGACAGATAGACTATGAAATAAGTTGAACATCTGTTTTCAAGAGGCACTTTCGGCCTAAATATTTCAAATGAACTTACACAACTTGTCCACGAAACATTCATATGAAGGCAAGAAAAAGTGAAAAATTGACTAAAGAACACATGAAACGTTTTATAACTTCAGTCCTTAATGAACATCTAATACGTGAAAGAGCCTATTGCTTCATGATTCCTGGTCTTGTCATAGAGATCGTATCCTTCTAGATGCAAGTTATCAAACAAAGAAGTCATTATTAAGATATTGCCATTGAAAGCAAGAAAATGTTGCCAACCGCTTGATGTTTACTTCTTTCGGCAATATAAGCCTTTTATCAGGAGGATTGCTGAGTTTGTATTACTACAATGTGCCAAACCACAAGTGAAGGTACATGATTCTTATTTCATGAACAAATATGACCTCGTCACTTACATTTGATTTTCGGCACCTAAGTGTATGTCTATGTTTCAGTGTGCTTGGCGACAGCTAGGCTATGACATTGGCATGTCTCTATTTTCATTTAAAAATGTAATTAGTATGGCTTTTGATAGTGAACTGTTTGAATACTAAAGTGGTTCTGAATGTAAATATTTAGCTTTAGTGGGATGTACACATTGTTTTCTTCCGCCTTGCTTGTACCACTTCATAGAAATCCTGCATCTGCATTATGAGGACTAATATAAGCATTATCATGTGCATAGGATAAGAGTTTTAAGCTATTATAGTTATTTTAAGCAGAGGTTTTCCGTCACTGTTGATTGTAAATGCGATGATACTTTGACATCACTGAATTAAGCATAATTTCCCTTCTATGACATTGATATCTTGTTACGTCATTTCTCTCTATTAAAATTTCGCTTGTGGTAGAATGTAGCATTTTCCTTGTATATGACACAGACGACTGATTTTTTGTTATGATCGAGTGTTATAGTAAGCATGGTTCTTTGCGGTTCCGAGCGCTCGTGGTCAAAGGTGCTCGTTGTGACTCAATAAGATACGCGATGCGACTCGCAATATGACGCAGAAGCAACACGCATCAGCTGAGAGCATAGGAACGTAGTTGAAGTGACTTAACTGGTTTGAACTGGGATGACTGCTATATGACACTCACATGTCTCTGACGTATCGCACGGCGCAACACGGAGAGCTAGTCGCTCATGCAAGCCTTGTCATACGATACACAGCTTGGAAAATTTCAAATCATCCCATGTGCCTCAAAAATAATTGATTTATGTAGCTGAAGCAAAGCTACATCCATCTCTAGAGCCACGATAAAACCTTTAATATTCGGATGAAAAGTTAAAAACCACTATCTTGCTGTCTTTCCCATTCGATTATGAGGAAAGCACTGGGTAAAAAATAACTCTTTTTTCTGCATCGTAAGTCTGACATCGTTGTTGTTGCTGTAATCTTTAGTCCGAAGACTGGTGGGATGCAGCTCTCCATGCTACTCTATCTTGCGTGAGCTTCTTCATCTCCGAATAACTACTGCAACGTACATCCTTATGAATCTGCTTACTGTATTCATCTCTTGCTCTCCCTACGACTTTTACGCCCCAGCTCTTCTCTCCAATACTAAACTGGTGATCCCTTGATGTCTCAGAATGTGTCCGATCAACCGATCCCTTCTTCCGCTTAAAAATTTCTTGTATCCCCAATTCTGTTCAGTACCTTCTCATTACTTAGGTGATCTACCCATTTAATCTTCAGCATTCTTCTGTAGCACCACATTTCAGAAGCTTCTATTCTCTTTTCGTCTAAACCGTTTATCGTCCCTGCTTCACTTCCTTACATCACTACGCTACATACAAATATTTCCAGAAAAGACTTCGTTACATTTAAATCTATAATTGACGTTAACAAATTTCTCTTGTGTAGGAACGTTTTTCTTGTCATAGCATGTCTACATTTTATATTCTCTCTAATTCGCCCATCATCAGTTATTTTCTTGCCTAAATACCAAAAATCATCTGCTACTTTAAGTGTCTCGCTTCCTAATCGTCTAATTTAGTTCGACTACATTCCATTATTCTTGTTTTGCATTTGTTGATGTTCATCTTATGTCCTCCTTTCAAGATATTATCCATTCCGTTCAGTTGCTGTTCCAATCCTTTGCTCTCTCTGACATAATTACAATGTCATCGGCAAACGTTAAAGTTTTTATTTCTTCTTCTTGGACTTTAATACTTATTCCAACTTTTTCTTTTGTTTCCTTTGCTGCTTGCTCAGTGCACAGATTGAATGACATCAAGTATGGGCTGCAACCTTGTCTCACTTCCTTCTCATCCACTGCTTCCCTTTCATGCCCCTCGATACTTATAACTGCCATCTTGGTTTCTACATACTTTGTAAATAGTCTTTAACTCCCTGTATTTTATCCCTCCACCCTCAGAATTTCAAAGAGATTATTCCACTCAACATTGTCAAAAGATTTCTCTAAGTCTAAAAATGTTGTAGACGTAGGTTTTCCTTTCTTCAGCCTATCTTCTAAGAGAAGTCGTAACGTCACTATTGCCTTGGGTATTCCTACATTTCTGCCGAATCCAAACTGATCTTCCCCGAGGTCAGCTTCTATCAATTTTTCCTGTCTTATTCTATAAAGAATTCGTGTTAGTATTTTGAAACCATGATTTACTAAAGTGATAGTTCGGTAATATTCGCACCTGTCAGCATCTGATTTCCTTGGAATTGGAATTTACAAAGCTTGATAGTGAAGTGGTTTTCTTTTCGTTATTGCGCATAGTCACCGTGATACTTGGCAAATAAATAAACTACCGGGCATATTTTGAACGGACTGAAGTGAAGAATGCAGTCGCTGGCCATTTTACATCTGTAGGCTTTTATATCATACGTTGCTACATACAAAATAGAGCTACCATATCGAACTTATTTTTAACATTGGAAGGAGAGGGATATGTCTTTCCACTCTCGAGAAAATACGTGAAGTATACAGAAGGTTGTCTGCAGTGAGGTTGCCTGTATGCCACCCGTGACTCTACTGTCGCGTGCTGTGGCCTGCAGCACAGAATGCGGAGTGCTTCGTGTTCCTGCTTTGCGCTTTCTACAGATTAAAGTTGAAGCTGGAAAGGAAAAACTTACTGAAAGGAAAAAATACTGGGAATCATCAGCTGATGAAGCTGACTGGATGCTTTTCCTCTCCGTGCTCCCTGATTTCGGAAAACTTTGTGACAGGCTAAAGGAGATCTCAAAGCTTAATTCGTGTTACTGTCCGCCCCTATAGCTGAGTGATCAACTGACGGATTGCAGTCCTACGGGCCTTGGTTCGGTTCCCGGCTGGGTCGGGGATTTTCTCCGCTCAGGGACTGGCTGTTGTGCTGTCTTTTTCACCATTTCATCCCCATCCAACGAGCAGGTCGCTCAGTGTGGCGTCGAATGTAATAAGACCAGCACCAAGGCGGTCGGACCAGCCCCGCAAGGGGCCTCCCGGCCAATGACGCGAAACGCCCATTTCCGTTTTCCATTCCTGTTACACTAAATAGCTGGACGATGCTGAGGAGGACATGTCGGGATTTTTCTTATTATCATAAGCTTCTTCCAGTTATCCAAACACATTGACTGTGGCTACGCAGAGTTCACACCCTCTGCTACACCATAGATGGTGACTGCTCTTACCTCAAATCCAGCAACGTTTCTTCTGGATACTGCTCAAGAAGAATCATACTTGGCGAAATTGAACAGCTCTATAAATACTATGTTTGGCTTATTAATTTGCATCCACTATTTATAAATAGAGATGCACTCTCCCAAAACTACGGCTCGGTAGTTTTGGTACACTACATAAATGACGTAGTACATGGCAGGATTACCGTTAGTATTGGTGGAACTGGTAGTGGAAGAAACGCAAATGAAAGTTACTTCTTAACTTTTTTTGAACATTAAATAACAAACCACAATAACGTGTTTTTCAGAAGAGCTCATGATTGCAACTGAAAACTGAACAGAAACTTGATCGTGCTGTCTTGTTACCTCTAGTATGTCGAGCAGCGTCACACGTTGTATCGCATATCGCATCATCTTACTGGGAGCCCCGGTGTCTCACCGGTAAGTATGAAATCGCGCGATCCTTCAGGCAAAGCCCCATGTAGCAAATCGTATGGTCTCATGTGAACTGCGCTTTACTCATACCTATTGTGGTGCCTTGAAAATTACTTCCGTCCAATAATAGCCTAAGGTTCTTGATTGGTTGGTAAGGTGGCACATAGCAACTGTAACTCATGATATGTTAGCTCACTTTATTACATTAATCATCAAAAGATTTACTTAATTTTGACCCACTCCCTTACCATAAGAGTACTTTATAGTTTACGACTGTCATTGACTAGCAAAGCACCTCTTGATGCACTAATTAAGTACCTATTCTGTTGAGGCGTAATATTCAACATTTACCAAAATATAACTGCACCAGAAACTTTACTAACTCGTTCGTCCTACTCGACGATGGTGACTGTTGGTCTGAGCTCATAAACTGGGGCGAGCTCTTACACGCTCGACACTATATTGGTCTCAGCATGAGGTCGCTACTATTCTTAGACAGGAGGTGTAGCCTTCTGGAGTGGCTCACATTAGTTGTTGCGGATTGAAGTGAGCTCTCCCAAATGTCTATGCTATCGACCTGCGTTACCGGCTTTAACGTGGCACTGCACTCTCTGGACGATACCACACCTACTAGTTGTGCTGAAATGCTAATTGTTTGCATATCCGAACATTCTGAACACATGTCGTCAGTTTCACTTGTTTCATCCTGCCTTTTATTTAAATAAATGGGAACTTGCGATTATGAGAAGATGGTGTATTTTTGGCCTGTGATGTGAGGTACTGAGGAGAGTTCACACGGAGAAGGCAAGAGCTCACTGCAAGTCACTGCTTGCTATTCAGTATAATTTGTTCACATGGTATCACACTATATGGATTTCCTTTGCGGCTGGGATAGGTATATTCATCCACGGTGTAAGCTTGTTTGTTAGCTTATCACCTGTATTTCATTCTTATATGGTGGCACAGCTTGTGCATCTTAATGTTTAACTAATTCCCTGTTAAAGCCAAATGGTATCCTTCGGAAATGATAATTTAACCATTGAGCGGAAGGGTCACCACTAGACTTTAATACCTAGAAAAGGAACAAATAAGTTCAAATGCTCTTGACGCCTACCTAAGGGCAGCTACTCAGCTTTCCTAATAATACGTATTATTAACTGGCAGAACTTAAAAGTTATGATGATACTTCTGTGTAGTGAGACACAGTAAACACTCACAGAACTTTGATTAAAAATATATATTACCACGAACTGCTTAGAAGCAATACAACAGGTAGATACATAATCAGCAATCAGTCTACAAAGCTAACACTAGGACCCAAATATGCATACTGCTTCACTTCCATGGATCTTATACTCAGCCATTCCAGTGGAAAACCAAGGGCACGTCCTTCCTCTCTCAGATAACAATCAAGAGAATGTTACTGTGCAGTAGTTCTTTACCGGGATGATGTCAAGTTCTCACTTAATCTCTCCATTTTAAAATAAGACAACTGGCGTTCCCCAGATTTCCCACATCACGTCACAGCTCCATTTTTCAAATACTACACACACCAAAAAAAGATTTGCTTCACCCCTGTTCCCAGAACTCCTGAAGATGGTGATTGTGGATGTTGTATCACACACACAGTAACTTCGACTGTTCAGAGATGTCACTAAACCCCCCACAGATGTAAACAACCATGCATGAGCAGCGCTTATTAGACGGAGGGGTTCGGATAGCCGATCAGTTCCAGTCATTCCACTAGGAAGGAGGTACACGGCTCGTGTTGTCTGTAGTTCAATCGTGCTTAGACGGTCAGTACCGAGGTTCGATCACATTCGCATTGTTACTTTGTGCCAGGAAGGGTTCTCAACAAGGGAACCGTACAGACGTCTCGGAGTGAACCAAAGCCATGTTGTTCGGACATGAAGGAGGTACAGAGAGACAGGAACTGTTGACGACATGCCTCGCTCAGGCCGCCCAGGGGCTACTACAGCAGTGGACGACCGCTACCTACGGATTGTGCCTCGGAGGAACCGTGACAGCAACACCACCATGTTGAATAATGCTTGTCGTGCTGCCACAGAACATCTTTTTACGACTCAATCTGTGCGCAATAGGTTGCACGATGCGCAACTTCACTCCCGACGTCCATAGCGAGGTCCATCTTTGCAACTACCACAGCGCGGTACAGATGGGCTCAACAACGTGCCGAATGGACTGTTCAGGAATGACATCACGTTCTCTTTACCGATTATTCCTTCAACCAAACAATCGTCGGAGACGTGTTTCGAGGCAACCCAGTCAGGCTGAACGCCTTAGACACACTGTCCAGCGAGTGCAGCAAGGTGGAGGTTCCCTGCCGTTTTGGGGAGGCATTATGTGGGGCCGACTTCCGCCGCTGGTGGTCATGTCAGGCGCCGTAACGACTGTACGATACGTGAATGCCATCCTCCGGCCGATAACGCAACCATATCGGTAGCATATTGGCGAGACATTCGTTTTCATGGACTACAATTCGTGACCCCACCGTGCACATTTTGTGAATGACTCCCTTTAGGATAACAACATCGCTCGACTAGCGACTGGCCAGCATGGTCTCCAGACATGAACCCTATCGAACACGCCTGGGATAGATTGAAAAGTGCCGTTTATGGACGACGTGACCCACCAACCACTCAGAGGGATCTACGCCGAATCGCCGTTGAGGAGTGGGAAAATCTGGACCAACATTGCCTTAATGAACTTGTTGATAGCATGCCACGACGAACACAGGCCCTCAATGCAAGAGGGCGTATTACTCGGTACTAGAGGTACCGGTGTGTACAGCAGTCTGGACCACAACCTCTGAAGGCCTCACTGTTTGGTGATACAACATGCATTGTGTGATTTTTAATGGGCAATAATAAGGGAGGAAAAGAAGTTTCTGTTGATCTTTTTTACAACTGTCTGTAGCGGTTTCGGAACTCTCGGAACCGCGGTGATGCAAAACTTTTTTGATGTGTGTGACTTATTGTTTTATATTTATAAAATGCCTCTCTCTTTTATTTTTATACTTCTTATTGCTTTAGGTCCATCATTGTTCTAATAAATCGTAATTCAATATTTTTATTTTTTGTCACAGTCCCTTCCCACGGTTTCTGTGTTCACTCAACATCTCTCCTCACATGTACCGGGCGATAGTGGGGGCGGGGGGAGGGGGTTTGAGATCGACGACTGATCCTGCAACGGCTCCTTTACACAAAAGGAAAAGACAACTGACTATTGTATTGTGTTTGCCACTTTGTCCAGTTCGCTCTGGTTCACCTCCGTATGTCAGTGGTCAGCGCAGCTGTCTTCTATGTGGAACAGGCTAGTTCTGTTTGCAGTTTTTCTTGATGATTGCAAGGATTGGAACAGGGTAATTTCAGCCTCATGACGCCAACTGAGGAGGTTTCTTGGATGAGATGTAATGGCTCCAAGGTCCAAAAATCTGACAACAGCTGGGAGAGTGGTGTGCTGTTTCCATGTCCCTACGTACCATATCCAAATGACGTCATTGACAGGATGGCACAGCGATTGGTTGCACCTAAATATTGGGCTGTATGGGTGAAGACGCGGAGCTTTGCTTTTGCCAGCGTGGGCAGAGGTTCACTACCAACCCCTCCCCTGTGTCAGTAGACGTCAGGCCTTCTTTCGCCGCTCGTAAAGTAACCCGAGATGGATGGCAGTTTTATTTAAAAATTTTGGCAACACTACCTTACAATGGCAGTGTTGTATGATGAAGCTTTATCGCCTTGCTGCACGAAAGTAGGAAGGTAATTGTGACTTCAGGCCAAATTTTACCTTGAGCTGCTCACCATACACGTCTCTCTTCTCCTCCCCTTCCCTTTCCCCTCCCCACTCTCCTTATATTTTCCCATCCTTCTCTCCTACCCCTCGTTCACCTTTTTCTCTGCACAAGCCACATCAGTTCATCTCCCTCCCGCCACTTCGTTAAGTTAATTCTTCGAAATAAGGTGACACAGCCAATCAGAGACCATCGAAACTATTGTCCTACAGCTAACACACATATTTAGCTGTCCTACTCACGCCTCAGTATCTACTGGAATAAAAGTGAAACAAATATAGGTCGACATGTTATGCACGTTTCTTCATTAATTGTCCTAACACCTCAGTTGCATCTCTTCATACCATTTTTACATTACAATTTTAATTACTTTGTAAAAAGCAGCTAGAATCGAATTATCTATTAACATCGAATTTACCAACATCATTTAATACGCTTATTGGTAATTTTCAATAGTTAATCCCTTAACTGATAAGAGTTCCACAGTTTCTGCACAACTCATTAACCACTGTGTTTTATTTTTGAGAGTGTAAATCTTTCTTATAAAGTCTATGACAATGACCTGGAGTCATTTTCGTTTTGCCAGGCTTTTTCCATGAAATAAAACAGGAAGGGAAAAGAGGAGTAAAAAAATGTGTTGTGTAGAAAAGAGTAGCGTGGGGATCAGTAAGAGTAGAGGGCAGAGGAAGGGCAGGGAGAGGAAGGAGGAGGAAGAGTCAGGGGGAGATGAATGGTTGAAGTGGGAGGTCAAGGTTGACTTCGGTCCTGAGTCGCTGTTACCCTCCTACTCACAAGCTGGTGTACTGCGAGTTCTCACAGAAGGCCTACGCACATGCTTTTAGAGACACAGAGACACCTTGTCAGCCAACGGTAATATTTCCATGAATGTAACACAAAACGATGTGTTCTATCTCCTTCGAAACTCGAGAAACAGGTGTTGCAAAATTTGTAAGATAAGCGAGAGAGAAATGCCTTCTACTTGAGAGTCCGGAGCAGATGTGATTGTACTGCATGCATACATTACAGCAATGAAAGGGTTATGATTGTCAAAGTTCTGGAATGAAATTCCGTTATTCACTTTTAATAGATTAGTTTGACATTATGTCAGTCACTAGGGTCGATATGAAGACTGTTACTCTCGAAGAATCGAGTTTGCCAAGATCGCCAGTAATTCTTTTTATGACCGTTACCTATTCTATATGTATTTTGAGATATTACCATAACATGTATGTGTTCACCGTGTGATATTTTATTTGTGACCTACTGGTGTTTTATGCCACTTTTTATTACAATTTGACGCAACATCATTATGCAACTTTCAGTGTACATTTAATAACGTTACAAGATCCGACTATGACAGTGTAGATCTTCGAAATCGGCAATAGTAACAAAAAGAATTAGTAGCGACTTGGCAAACTTGACTCTTCAAGATTAACTCAATTTTAATTTCAGGCACCGAGTCTTTTAGAATGTCTCCCACTAGCACTAACTTCAAGTTAGCAAAGTTTTTTTAAATTTTATTTTCACATCACTATGCGTTTCGGTCAGTACTATCTTCAGACGTATGCTAAAAACTAGAACATACAAGAAAATAACTATTATATAACAGAGCTCTAATTAAATATGCCTACATATCTACTGTGCCGGCCGTTGTAGCCGAGCGGTTCAAGGCGCTTCAGTGCGGAACCACGCGGCTGCTACGGTCGCAGGTTCGAATCCTGCCTCGAGCGTGGATGTGTGTGATGTCCTTAGATTAATTACGTTTACGTAGTTCTAAGTCTACGGCACTGATGACCTCAGATGTCAAGTCCCATAGTGCTCAGAGACATATGAACCATATGAACATGTACTGCACATTATCATCACTGATACATATCAAAACGGAGTATCTCCTATTCATGTTTAAAGTAAGACCTATTCCCAAAGACGACATATTGCTTCAACGAAAAAAAAATTATTAATCTCCTGTTTCTATTGAAGAGATTATCATTAGATATTTCGTACAACAAGAGAAGAGCATGAAAATACTTGACTCTATTACCACAAACCTAAACAAAATTTGATTCACCTACATATATACAAAACTGACACATATAAATTGACAAACTGTCGTCCCATACATGCAGTTGATTACTTTTTCCGTTCAGAAGACTACGTCTAAAGAGATGGCACAACAGATATACAGAAGAGTAAAAACGGCATCGAGTGCATTTGATAAACAAACATGGGGTTGCCAAATTTTCAGTGTGTTGTCAACAGAATGATATAATTAGTTTTTATTACCTATTTTGATTTATTATAGTAAGACATAGACTTTCAAAACAAGACACCCGGAAACAGTAGTTTGCATAGTGTGCAATGGTCAGAGGCCTGTTTACTACGAGAGACAGAAATGGAGAACCGACTAGAGCTAAATACACAATTATTACCGCAATGAAAATGAAATAGAGCCTGGTGGGACGTTGTTCCGATGGAACATCCTCATAAGTACCCTCATCACATCCCCATGTTCCAAATAAAAAAGAGAACTGACACACATTTTTTTTTCTGGACTGCAGTACGCAAAGCAGCAGATTTCTTTTCCTACCGGCAGAGTGAATTTATGCCCAATCACTTCACTCAGTCTCATCTCATATAGTTCGCGATACAGGAGAAGATACGGAAAAGATTGCTATCCAAATGGTAGTCAATGGGTAAAAGAATCATACAAGATGTGGTGTTACAAAAAGCTGCTGAAAATTCTGAATAATAACATATCAGGAGTGTCTGCAAAATCGGCTAGGATAAAAGTGTGTGGAAAGAGCTAACTAGAAAAGCGGACAGATTTACGACATGTATTGAGACGTCTCGGAATAACTCTCATGGTATAAGAAGGAGACTCAGAGACCAGAAATTGTAGAGGGTGGCAGTGTTTGGAATATATCGAATTGAGAAGGTTGTAAGTGCTATTCCGTAGTGGTATGACTGACAACACAGTAAATCATGATGAGCTGCATCAAACTAGTCAAAATAATGATGATGGAATACAGAAAAACAAACGCAAAAGATACAATCACTATTAAATTTACAATCTAGGTAAAGTAAGATAAACGAAACTTATCCACCAGATATAAACATACGGAAGACGGACATCATGTTATATCACAGTCATCGGAGCCATTTTGGAGTTCGTATTAAGGTGTTACGGATTTCGACCACCCAGATCAATGATTGAGCAGTCGTTTTAAAACTATTACGTAGCTTATTGACGGTCAGGATTTCCATACCTATGTACTACCATCTGTCATGAAAAATAAGCCACAGAAGAAAAGTGTGAAATGGGTATACATGAAGTTGCGTTCTTTAGACACCTGTTACTCATTTTCCTTTCAGTGTTGGTATTTGGTATCTTATTGGTTTCTATTCCACTATTTACAAGCAGTTTCCTGCAGCATCCCAATCACATGGGCTTCATTACATGTCATATTAGCGCACTTTGAATCTTATGTGTAGCTGTTGTTGTTGTGGTCTTCAGTCCTGAGACTGGTTTGATGCTGCTCTCCATGCTACTATATCCTGTGCAAGTTTCTTCATCTCGCAGTACCTACTGCTACCAACATCCTTGTGAATCTGCTTGGTGTATTCATCTCTTGGTCTCCCTCTACGATTTTTACCCTCCACGCTGCCCTCCAATGCTAAATTGGTGATCCTTTGATGCCTCAGGACACGTCCTACCAATCGATCCCTTCTTCTAGTCAAGTTGTGCCACAAACTTCTCCTCTCCCCAATCCTATTCAGTACCTCCTCATTAGTTACGTGATATACCCATATAATCTTCAGCATTATTCTGTAGCACCACATTTCGAAAGCTTCTATTCTCTTCTTGTCGAAACTATTTATCGTCCATGTTTCGCTTCCATACATGGCTACACTCCAGACAAATACTTTCAGAAATGACTTCCTGACACTTAACTCTATACTCGATGTTAACAAATTTCTCTTCTTCAGAAACACTTTCCTTTCCATTGCCAGTCTACATTTTATATCCTCTCTACTTCGAGCATCATCAGTTATTTTGCTCCCCAAATAGCAAAACTCCTTTACTACTTTAAGTGTCTCATATCCTAATCTAATTCCCTCAGCATCACCCGACTTAATTCGACTACGTTCCAATATTCTCGTTTCGCTTTTGTTGATGTTCATCTTATATCCTCCTTTCAAGACGCTATCCATTCCGTTCAAGTGCTCTTCCAGGTCCCTTGCTGTCTCTGACAGAATTACAATGTCACCGGTGACCCTCAAGGTTTTGATTTCTTCTCCATGGATCTTAATACCTACTCCGAATTTTTCTTTTGTTTCCTTCACTGCTTGCTTGTAGCTATAATTTCATTAAGAAGGAAGCAAGTGTTCTGAGAGCTTCTTTTAAATAACTTTAAATTTTATTTCATTACCCATCCTGTCACTTTATCACAGAAAAATCATTCGAACACATTTAGATATAAAAAGAAAGCAAGCAGTCTTTGCTGTCTGATTTACTGTTCAACAGAGTATTAATTATCAAGGCCGTCGTATCAACATATACGAGCACTGGGTATTTGCATGGAAATATTTTTCACAGTTAATGAGAATTGCGCAGGATAAACAACACAGATTGAATCCCCTATATCAATTTCAATATCAACACATATACAATATTTACATCATGACTTTGTTTTCTGCTTTATTTTGTGGTTTCCCGTGTACACTGCGTTCCTGTGACTGCATTTTCTGGGCGTCGCTTTTATCTGACAGGAGCATTTTAAATCAGCGGAAACAATTGTAGTACATGTATCAACTATGAAATATAGAGAAATGAATTTGCAAATAACTTAAACAAGAATTCACGTATTAAGTGAGAGTGGCACATGCTTTGATTAGCCTCTAAGCTTCCAAAAATCGAATCAAAGTGACATTTTATGTGTTCATGAGGAATGGTATTGCTGTTAATTACAGTCTAAGTCCAAATGTTTAAATATTACAACGTCACAGCTTGACTGACCGACACCTCTGCCATAGCTGTTATCTCATGTAATTGGTAAGCACAGAAGATAGAGTCATATGTGGCTCAGAGAAATTTCATTCCTTACAGTATGTGCTCGAATGAATCCCAGATACAGGAAACAAGTAATGTAATGGTACAACTTCGCTCCTCATGAACATTTCGACTTGGTTGTTGCTTCTCAAAAATCAGTAACCTCGAACAGTTTGTGATTTCACACGACAGTCAGTTGAGGCCCGAACGATCATATCATTATTTCGGCGGTAGGTTCTGCATTTCTGTTGTTCCGATATAATCAAACCCCATCACATAAGAAAAATTGTTACCAATACGGACAATATTGGTGAGTCCAGTGTAGGCAGGAGGGGTCTATAATTTGGCGCGAGAGTTACTCCAACTGCGTGACTCGGTGCGTGTCGAAGATGTCCATCCCGCGGCGACATGGGCCTGAAGCAACTTAACTGTGTTCGATATTGATATAGCATGAACAAGTGCTTTCAGAATGGGCATACTGTGACTCCACAGAAATAGCAGAGAAAATGAGTCCTCAAAACAACTGGTAAAGTAACGAAAGTTCGTTCTTATATATGGGACGTAAATCTTCAACAGTTACGGAGTTGCAGTATCCAAGCCTTTCAAAACTGAGATGAGAAGTGAACTAAGTCTCAGAATTATTAGGCCGTCCATGATCATTACCGGGTGCAACGGTTCGACCCAGTAACCACAATAACACCCTCAACTGTGGACGGACAACCGAAAAGTACCGGCTGAGATCCAGAGCTTAACACGGATACATATTTGAAACAAGAACAACAAGGTATTACAAAATATGTTCTGCCTGTTATGCCAACATCAGTCCTAACTGAAATCATAATGTTATCTCAACATATTCCAGTTTGCATGAAATTTCGTTTACTGCTCACAATTTATAATACAAAATTACAGTAGAACACTAACCAATACTCAGTTTCTGCACATGACAAACCGATGCTGCATCCTGTCCTCATTTTGTATTTATCTTTTTTCAGATATACTTAAAATTAAGGCAGAAAGTAATTCCGCACATATAAAATATTACTTGTAGTCCGTCGTTCCATTATAATCTACTTGAAACAAACAACATTTCACCAAAATTGATGGAAACATTTAATTGTTACATAAATTTAAACAATGTCAATGCGTCCTAGTTCGTACATCTTATAATTTATGGTGTGCCAAGTGCGGCAGGGACAAAGCATGTGTGGCCGAGATGTTCTAAGCACTACATTCTGGCACCGCGCGACCGCTACGGTGGCAGGTTCGAACCCTGCCTAGGGCATGGATGTGTTTGATGTCCTTAGGTTAGTTAGGTTTAAGTAGTTCTAAGTTCTAGGGGACTGATGACCTAAGAAGTTATGTCCCATAGTGCTCAGAACCATTTGAACCAACAAAACATATGAATCCAAACTTCAGTGAAAGAGGTTACTACGCTGCTTCATTGAATTCCTGTTAAACTTATGAATATTTGTCCGTGTAACCCAATCTGAACTTTTTTGTGGTTATCTTGGTCATATGTTGATTAACTTTTAATTCTGTATTCAAATTCATCACATTTTCATCGCCATGAGACACGCATAATCATCCCAATGTTTCTTTGTGCTAGTACTGTTTCGAACATTACTCTGTACACAATGGCACCAGCACTTTGTCTTCACAGAGAGTGCTTGTTATCTGCTGGGAATAAATATGGTTCTCGTAACTATGCGTATCTCATCACAATTTTGAAATCGTAGCTAGGTGCTAATTTTCTTCCTCTGGAAATACAATGGCAGTAGCTTTGATTATTGCTTTCAAAGAATGTGCCTGTGATTTATGCGGAGATTATGGTTTCACTGACATCAAAGTCGGATCTGTAGGTAGCACCTATGTTGGCATGATGGTGAAAATTGTATACAACATATATTTTTCTGAGTTATATGTGGGTCCTGATGACCTGAGACTGGCCACTGACGCGGACATCAGATGGTTATGCAGCGTGTGGCAGCCAAGTAAAAGAAACGTAACTAAATAATTCCATAGAGGATTTCATTTTATTACAACTAAAAATTTGAGGTTTACCAGCTAAAATTCTACCAATGTCTTTTAGAAGAGAGTGTTGTACCTAGAGGATGGCGTACTTAGGAACGTGTGATGTTTTGTGGTAGATACCTTTGTTTAATGACTTATTTCAGACTCACAAGGAGGAATGCGGACTGGAACCACCATCAGCAGTTTCCACCATCTACAGGTTTGTTGTTACTAGATATGATATTTTGTTTTGTGCAGTGTTTGTGGATATTTCGAGTTGTATATATTTAAGGATTGCATGGTATACTAAAGCTGTTTGGAATAGACTGTAGTCCTTCAGTTAAGTAATTTTATGAGAAGTAAAGTTGTTTCTGAAATTAATTACATAATTTGTGGACGCTTAAGCCTAATTTAGATAGTCATACATCATCTTCTACCTTGAAACAGCAGAAGGTATTTTACAACGGAACATTTGATGTTTACAGATTAAAATAGAAATTTGTGTTAGTTGCTAATGTTTCAGTTTCAGAACCTATTTAGCTTGTAACTGGATTTTGATAACAATTTCGTAAAAGAGCTACATGCAGAAACGACAAGATTTTCTCGATTGCAACACATTTAAATTTGAATAGAATAATTATTCCTAGGTACATGACCATGTTGTAGCTTGAAACATGATTTGTCATTTGGAAACATCTTAATTTGCCTAGAATCATTTGTAATTTCCCCCCAGGCGGGGAAAATCTCCGACCCAGCCGGGAATCGAATCCGGGCCCTTACGACTGACATTCTGTCGCACTGACCACTGATCTACCAGGGGCAGACAGACGCCTAGTGCGAAAGCGCATTCCTCTGAAACGTCCCCTTCGAAAAATTATACATGACTGTGTTTAAACTGACACACATTATTTTAAGCGCAACGCAATCTGACTTTCAAAAATCCCTACAAAAGAATAGCCCTGACTAACATTAACCAATACGTTTCACAAATCACTTACCTCACAAAAAATCTTCGTTACTGCAATACAGCGAGCGCCACTACTGCCAGCTTAATAGTGTTCAAAAGTCATAATATATATAGCAGTTCATGACATCCATTCTTTACTGTTTCAGATGGACACACGTCCAGATCATCCGCTCTAAAAAATCCGCCATCTCACTTCCCCACATCCACCACTGCTGGCGGCTCACCTCCAACTGCGCAACGCTACACGCTGTTAACAGCCAACTGCCCAACACTACAATGACCAATAACAATGCAAACCAGCCACAGACTGCACACAGCACAGCCAGTGATTTTCATACAAAGGGTACGTGGCGTTACCAATATAAAAACCTAAACAGCCTACTTACACCTCCTCTACGTACATTGGTCCTTTTACTTGTGGATATGGGAGACATCTGTCGTATATGTTTGTGAAGGTGAGCGTGAGTGAAATGGATACGTGAATTGTGTAATTTTACTTCTGTGTAATGATGAGAGAAGGGAGATAGTGAAACGTGGTGGCGGCAGACAGCGTACGCCTCTAGCATAGCACCAAGGGACCATCTAGCTTAAAGTCGCCATGCGAGAGAAGTGCTCCTACAACAACGTCACATGCCCACGGCTGATGAGACGCTGCAAAGAGATTTGAAATTTAATCCAGGTCACTGGCGAAAAGCTTACTGTTCAGGAACCTTACACCAACACCTCTCCTTCCCGTGCCGGCTAAATACTGGCAGTGACAATTTTATACCATCAGTATTCGATCCAGCTGACCTCCGAGTCCAGTGCCGCTACACAGGCGGGCGTTGGCGACCTCGGGGGCGGTCGCGGGTGGCTGCCGCAGATCCTCCCCTGATGACACGGCTGCAGTGGTGCCTGCTTGCTGACTCACCCCGCGCCAGATACTCACGAAATCATCGCGGCGAAGGCAGAAAGTGTATAAAAATATACGGCCCTCCTCTACCATCAGCAGCACTCGTATACGCAGCGCGCGTCGGGGCGCGCCTATAAATCCTGGGAAGGGTGGTGGCCCTCTCGAGCGTTGGGGCGGGAACGGGAGGGAAGGGTTGCGCTGCACACCACCGCCCCAGCCCGCCTCGCTGCGGCATTAGCGCCCGGGGATGGGCAGATGCCGGCTTATCTCTCAGAGGACCTGATGAATCACAAGCGGCCACTTGATTTGTTGCCGATGTCTCGGGTCGACCCCTCCCGGCTGCGTTCCGCCCCACGGATTAGTGTCTGATTGCTCCAACGCTCATTATAAAAAAAGGAACACAATTCAAGGGTTGAGGGCAGCAAGTATATTTAAAGAGCACTGACGAGGGCTCAAGGATCAGCATTGTCTTCTGTGAACGATGCCCGTGAGCAGCCCAAGGTAGACTTTCTGCTGAATTTCTGAACAAATATGCTTGAAGGGCGTAGTGCCGGATACTGTCGGGCAGATGGCACAATACCTACACTACTGGCCATTAAAATTGCTACACCACGAAGATGACGTGCTACAGACGCCAAATTTAACCGACAGGAATAAGATGCTTTAATATGCAAATGATAGCTTTTCAGAGCATTCACACAATGTTGGCGCCGGTGGCGACACCTACAACGTGCTGACAAGAGGAAAGTTTCCAGCCGATTTCTCATACACAGACAGCAGTTGACTGGCGTTGCCTGGTGAAACGTTGTTGTGATGCCTCGTGTAAGGAGGAGAAATGCGTACCATCACGTTTCCGACTTTGATAAAGGTCGGATTGTAGCCTATCGCTATTGTGGTTTATCGTATCGTATTGCTGCTCGCGTTGGTCGAGATCCAATGAGTGTTAGCAGAATATGGAATCGATGGGTTCAGGAGGGTAATACGGAACGCCGTGCTCGATGCCAACGGCCTCATATCACTAGCAGTCGAGATGACACGCGTCTTATCCGCATGGCTGTAACGGATCGCGCAGCCAAGTCTCGATCCCTGAGTCAACAGATGGAGAAGTTTGCAAGACAACAACCATCTACACGAACAGTTCAACGACGTTTGCAGCAGCATGGACTATCAGCTCGGAGACCATGACTGCGGTTACCCTTGACGCCGCATCACAGACAGGAGCGCCTGCGATGGTGTACTCAACGACGAACCTAGGTGCACGAATGGCAAAACGTCATTTTTTCGGATGAATCCAGGTTCTGTTTACAGCATCATTATGGTCGCATCCGTGTTTTGCGAAATCGCGGTGAACGCACATTGGAAGCGTGTATTCGTCACCGCAATACTGCCGTATCACCCGGCGTGATGATATGGGGTGACATTAGTTACACGTCTGGGTCACCTCTTGTTCGCATTGACGAGACTTTGAACAGTGAACGTTACATTTCAGATGTGTTACTACCCGTGGCTCTACCCTTCATTCGATCCCTGCGAAACCCTACATTGCAGCAGGATAATGCACGACCACATGTTGCAGGTCCTGTACGGGCCTTTCTGGATACAGAAAATGTTCGACTGCTGCCCTGAGCAGCGCATTCTACATATCTCTCACCAATTGAAAACGTCTGGTCAATGGTGGCCGAACAGCTGTCTCGTCACAATACGCCAGTCACTACTTTTGCGGTATCGTGTTGAAGCTGCATGGTCAGTTGTACGTGTACACGCCATCCAAGCTCTGTTTGACTCAATGCCTAGACGTATCAAGGCCGTTATTACGGCCGGAGATAGTTGTTCTTGGTACTGGTTTCTCAGGATCTATGCACCCATATTGCGTGAAAATGCAATCACATGTCAGTTCTAGTAGAATATATTTGTCCAATGAATACCCGTTTATCATCTGCATTTCTTCTTGGTGTAGCAATTTTAATGGCCAGTAGTGTATATGGGAGAGCATCTTGTCATAATCAGGTGCGACTGTAGGGGACCTGCTGTAAATTGCCCTCATCAATGATCCTTACATTAACTTGTGACCCTTAATCCCTGCATAGTCTTCTTGTAATGAGTGTAAGATGAGTCGAAACTAGAGTCTTACACATTCGTACATGAAGATGACGGGCAACTGGATCGTTCAGATATTGCCGAGTCAACTGTGAAAGATTACGTGGTTTGGGGATGGGAAGAGAAACTTCTGACGCCAATGTTAATGTATAAAATGGGCGGGAAGGAGGAAGTAGTTCGTTAAATACGCCTCGTGGCTGCAGTGTGCAGGGGGTCGAGCGGTCAGGAATTGGTAGCGGACATCCAGGGCTGCCGTTAGATGACAAAACAGGGAATCAACTACAATAAAGAGGATGTATTTCCTTATACGGAGTACAAAAGGCGCGCCTAGGGTCGAAAGTTAACAGGTTTAGGCCAGTCTAGGTGGTCGAACAATTAAATGAAATGAGCAACGGAAGGGGAAGATGTTCATGTTAACTTACGTCGGTGGCCGGTCTTGAAAGAAGAGCCAGAGGCTCTGCCTTCCAAAAAGACGCCTGTTGTGCTCGAGGTCTGGATTACAAGAGAGAAGCAACTGTGTTCTGCATCGCACGACACTCCAGAGCACTTACACACGTGATCGGTGTCCCGCGGATGCTGTTGGCTGGAAAGAATGGCGTGAATTCGCTAGTAGTTTGAGCAGAGGTCTTAGGGTGTCTCGTGTCAGCAGCTTTAACTCGACAGAACTGCCTCTGTTTTGAAAGGCAACCGACTTATGTCACGTAGACACGGTGTGAGTTACTCGGGAAGAACACTTGTAAAGATTTGACTGGGCCTTTGAAACAATTTTTTTAAACCAATTCCCTATAATGTTCCTTGATTGGCTGCCATCCTGCACGCTACAGTTCAACACCAGTCGCTACGACCGAGAAACTTGTAAGCGGTTTTGAGACCGAGAAAGTCTCAAGCATCACACTTTGATCTTGAGACATGCGAGCATCTCATCGAACACTAGAGACGATGACGACATCTTTTATAAATCCTTTCAGTGTACCGGTGAGGTGAGATAAACACACGCACAGATTAACTCACGACAAATCAACAAGTTGTGCTTTTGCAAGGTGTAACAGGTACAAATGCAGATATTTGTATTGGCGATTGAACATTACATCAGTATTTACGTAATCTGGAAATAGGAAATTTGTGGTTAGGTCTTGTGGGACCAAGCTGCTGAGGACATCGGTACCTAAGCTTACATACTACTTAATCTAACTTAAAGTAACTTACGCTAAGGACGACAAACACACACACACACACACACACACACACACATACACCTATGCCCGAGGGAGAGCTCGAACCTCCGACTGGTGGAGCCGCACGGACCGTGACAGAGCGCCCCTAGACCTCGCGGCTATCCCGGGCGGCCACTTAATTTGGCGAACTAATAATTAAATCCCGTAGTGGTATTATGTTTTAGGTTGGTTACTAACTTCAAGTACTGGTGGTAAGAGCAAAACATTAATGCCTAATTTACCAGGGGCAACTGGTCAAGTGTTGGAGTATGACACCTGGACGTAAAACGTTACTGTATTCCGATAGGCGTAGTCCACTTAGTGGCGCAGTTACGACCGTGCAGAAGACATTAGATAGTAATTTACGTGATGCGCTTGTGAGAAGAATGTTCGACGTAGAGGGAAAATAACCAAGATCCTGATGTGTGTACATATTAATGTACCACATATCTTTACACCTGCAGTTATACCAGCTAGACCCTGCATAGACTGAAACACATCAGGTAGTGCCATACAGGTTTACTCAGGAGACATCAGTAGCGATAGTATCAGGTCCTGGAAGTTCCTTAAATATACAGAGGAGGAAGCTAGCGACATCATGTCTGTATTACCGAACTTCTCTTCTGACTTAACACTGTTAAGGAATCACTCTTAGCGACAAACGCATCCTCAAATATGTTGTTGTTGTTGTGGCCTTCAGTCCTGAGACTGGTTTGATGCAGCTCTCAATGCTACTCTATCCTGTGCAAGATTCTTCATCTCCCAGTACCTACTGCAACCTACATCCTTCTGAATCTGTTTATTGTATTCATCTCTTGGTCTCCCTCTACGATTTTTACCCTCCACGCTGCCCTCCAATACTAAACTGGTGATCCCTTGATGCCTCAGAATACGCTCTACCAACCGATCCCTTCTTCTAGTCACGTTGTGCCACAAATTTCTCTTTCCTCCATTTCTACTCAATACCTTCTCATTAGTTATGTGATCTACCTATCTAATCTCCAGCATTCTTCTGTAACACCACATTTCGAAAGCTTCTATTCTCTTCTTGTCTAAACTATTTATCGTCCATGTTTCTCTTTCACACATGGCTAATGGCATTTTAAAAATAATATATAAAGAGTAGCATATACGGCAGACAGAGTCGACATTATCTGGATAAAAGTGTTTACTATCACTTCAAGAAGAGAAAAGTCAGGTAGCCGAAAAGATAACTTCCAGGTAATGCAATACAGTAATGAAGCTGGGACCATTGATTTTTTTTTTTCAAGAAAGAAAAGAGAGAAATAAAATGCAGTGACTGGACTGGAAAAATCCAAGTACCTGGACAACAAGGCAATAAGACAAATTCAACTGATTATGCTTCATCAATAAAGGTATATAGTTCTTACTAGTGATTTCAAATGCGAACACGCAATCCCGGTCGTAGCACTGACATTTTCAGTCTGCCTTAACGTACCTTTCATCTCTTAACCATGTGATGAGTCACCGAAACGAAACTTGGACTAGATCACAAGGTTCGGGACGTGCAAATCGTCAAAATGACATCGACTTGGAGGGCTATCGACCGGCCATTCAGCCACACGACATTCCTATATTACGTGAGTGGTTCCAAATACAAGTAAACGGAAATCGTAACGCAAGTGATGAACTTTTTAATCACCATAGTTAACGGCAGCTGAATATGGTCATTGTAGTCCGAAACCGGTTACGATTGTGTCACAGATTCTGATACTGTCTGAAATAAACATTATTTCACAATTATTTTTATGCAGACAATTCACGATAGGCAATTGGAAACGGTTATGACTGTAAAATATCCGAAGACAACGGGCTGGAGCAATCTGAAGTGGGACGACGACATAAAATTAATTATACGGAAAATAGATAACGGGTTAAAATTCAGTGAACAGTTATAAGGAAAAAGTAACCCAACTACTCAATCGGAGCCTACGAAACACTCTTTTGAGCAACTCTTTACTATTGCTCGTCAGTTTGGGACATGTGCCATGAAATATTAATATGAAAGATAGAGATGATCCAACGAGGAGCAACATTTTTCGTCACGGGTTTATTAGTAAGTGCGGGAGTATTGCGGAGAAGATCATTAAACTGCAGTGGTAGACGCTACAAGGAAAACATTCCAAAGAAAAGCCAAGAAACATTTTACGTCCCAACACACGCGAAATGGCTGTGCCGGCGCCATACAGAGAAATTTGGGCTCATACGCAGGCTTACCAACAGTCGCTTTTTCTGTGAACCATTAGCGGATGGAAAAGGGAAAAGAGATAATTTCAGCCATACCAAACATCAAAATGTATCTAGGGACTTAAATGTAGTTAAGGTTTCTATATTTACTTTCGGGAATTTAGTTCTACCAGCAGTTTGTAAATGGAGTGCTATGGGCACATTTTGTTTCACTGCTTTTCATTCCCTCAGACAAGCTCTACTTAAAGATCCATGTGAATTGAGAGGACACATTCTGTTATTTGTAAGATAAATCACTAAAATTTAGGTGAAGCGTCGCTGCATCTTATCAACTCTAATGTTTGGTGACCAACTCGAGAGTAAGTTTCACGCTTGCGAACCTGTAAGCGAGAACACTTTTCGCGTTGTGCAGACAAGTGCACACAGCACTGAAAGTAAAAGACTAGTTCCAGTTACAGTAAAGGACGCACACGGTTAGTGCAGGAGCATACCTGTTCAGTCGTGGATAAAACGAGCGAGATCCCTCGCCTTTTCGTTATGCTGACCCGCACAACTTTAAAGTCTGCTACACAGCATACAAGGCAAGGCTACCAACATACTATGCACAAGTGTGAAATTGAGAAACTATACGAACTTTGTCAGACAGTTTTCAGTCACGTGTAAGACTATATTAATGCTGGTTAGTGTGTTAAACAACACGTAAATATAAGATATAAATGAAAGAAGAAACGCTAATTAGTATGAACTGTACTAATAAAAATTAGTTTCTTACACCACCAAGGGACCGTATACCGCAGGAAGTGCGATACATTTCCGCTTATTAGGTCTACCTGTACTCGAGGTAAATGGGTTTTAAGGGTTGGGTAGACAGACAGACGGCCAAGAAAGTGAGACTGGTAGGGTTCCATTTTTACCGATTTAGGTGACGAAATTCTAACAACGAAAATAGCTACGATAGTTACTGAAGATGAGGGCCACATAAATAATTTCCCCTACTCTTTATTCGAAATGTTCTAGTTGCAGTCGATACATCCGCATATTAATCGTAGCTACGCTTTGGATCCAAATCACGTTTACAGGAATGCAAACAAAATACATTTGCCTATACACGTGGTAATTCAGATCCCAGCATTAATGCCACCGCGTTTTAGAAGTGCGAGCATTCCCATTGCTAGCTAGCTTAAGAAACACTTCGGCTAATGAACGTTTTCTGGCTGTGGCGAGTCTAATGGAGAATTCGAAACATTGTAGAGAACGTTTGGAGCTATGTGGCCGTTTATTTCCTGGGGTGGGGCACAATTATCCTACTAAATTTACTCGCTAATAACAGTATTTTGTTATTTCGAGAAACATCCCGAATGATTGTCACAAAAGCAGTGACATAAAGGTAGAAAATTCATGTTTTTGACTCCAGAAAGCTCTATGCAACAGAAACTGCAGATCATTTTGCCATTTTCAGTGCAAAATTGCCGACTTCATTCATGTGTGGGGTAATGTGTTTGCTACTGCAAGGGAGGTCTGGTTTGTTTTCGGTTCTAATCTCGGTGGAGGCAGATAGACTATCACTAAAGCAACTGTAAGAAATTCTCGTGCCCCCCCCCCTCCTCCCAATACGTTTTATTGCTACCTTTATTATGTATCGGCGCCCTGTGGATGTAAATATAAATATCTTGTAGAATTTCATAATTATTAGTGCCTACTTTTTCCTCTTCTGTCAATAAATGAATTGACTTAACTGTGGCAATGAATGATTTTTAACTAAATTTCGTTATGAGTCTTCACGCATTGATAAATTTGCAAACTTTCTTAGTAGGTTAGCAACAGTAATCCAGTATGACTAGTTTGAGCTTTGACGCAGACCGTTTTGCGGCCGAATGCGCATAATATTTTACTAATTCGTAACCATCTGGGGTACTTTGTCTTACTAAAACAGTTATGTTATCTCGATAAGCGGAAATCATTTTTATTAGTACAGTTCATAATAATTAGCGTTTCTTCTTTCATTCATATCTTACATTTGCGTGTTGTGTTGAACACACTAATCAGCATTAATATAGGCTTACACATGATTGCTAACAGTCTGACAAAAGTTCAGATAGTTTTTCAGTTTCACGCCTGTGCATAGTATGTTGGTAGCACTTCGTCGCCTTGCCTGTTATGTTGTGTAGCAGACTTTAAAGCTGTGCGGATCAGCATAACGAAAAGGCGAGGGGTCTCGCTCGTTTTGTCCATGAGGGGGACAGTGTCTTCAAAAATACGACACGTATTCTGCTTTACATGCCTTTGCTCAGGTATGATTAGTGATCAAATATTCCTATGAATGCTATTTGGATAATAAATTGAACGAACTACACTGTGACGAGAAGCGTGAGAGAAACGGTTACCTACGTTTAATCTCTCAGCGGAATACACTGATCTTACCTCAATATTTGCCAGCAGAATTTGCACACGCGCTATACTAAGCTAGAAATTTCCAGAACGGTCATTATGTTAAATATACATTGTTAATATCTACAGACACAGTATATTCTGGTTCTAAATCTGTATGTACTTCGAGCGACTGTGGATCATCGCCATTAGCGATTCACTGGTGCATTAATGCTTCCCCCAGACATTTCATACATCCCAGTCATCTCCACGTTGCTCATGCAACAACCCACCTTCCATTACCTCATCGTCTCGGTAATGGCTTATCTCTTGGATTCACACAAAAATTTCTTTGCTCTATTAATCACCCATTCCTCTCGTTATATGTGCCACCCACATTATTTCTTTTTCATTATGTTATTAACTGCATCGCCCACACTAGTCTTTTTTTGATGCAGTTATTTGACTTCTGGTGTCACAAAATCCCTCCCAACATACGCCTCTAAATTTCAAGCCACGCAACTATTTCTGACAGTTTTCACATAAAAGTCCATGCCTCGCAATTTCAGGTCAAAACTGTTAAACCTCTACCCGATAGTAACGCTGATATGGAGTACGAAGCTAACATACAGTGTCATGGCCCGCTGGAGTTCAAATGTGGCAACCACTAAAGCCACCACATCAACAGAACAGACTGCCGCAGGACGTGTTACACAGCTGTTTCTACCAAACTGTCCCATAACTTACGTTAAATTCGTAAGAAAGAGCCAAATTCAGTCAAATTAAATTATTCCCCACTGAATAATGAAATTACAGTAACAGCGATTACCAACATATAACTAGATAGGTTACGATTTTCAGTATAAGAAGCCACTGTGAAAGCTGATTGATTCGACTCTGTTGAGGACAAGCAGCGCGCTGTACACCCAGGCAATCAACCACCAGCGCTGTCCTTAGAATCACTGCTCACTCCCAGTGAGAGGGAATCACGAAGTAGACGTAATATTGGGCTTAGGTGTATTTTGTGGAACGAGAGTCACAAGGAATTCCACTCTGACATTGAGCGTCTGCAGTCAGACAGTGCAAACTAAGCCTCCAAGACGTGCAGGATAACAGAGTCTGTTTTTAACGACCTGCATCCAGGGGATGCATGCCATTTATCGGCCAGAATTCTGGAAGAACTCCAACCGTAACGTGAAACAGCACTCAGTCAAACTTTACTGAAAACCTCGGGATGTTACGATAATAACTTGTAAAGTGGAACTGGAACAGAACGTTTGCAGAGCATGAGATGCCGACACATACCCAAGTGCTAGAAAACAGTGTTTAAACAAATATAAAGACGGCTACCACTGGTTCAAGTAAATAATTTATAAGCCGGAGTCAGGAGTGTGTCTGTGCTTACACACTTCCTGCCATATTGGCCAGTGCATGCTAGTAGGCACAGATAGACAAACAATGGGGTGACAATAGTTAACAGGTACTTTCTAGTATTGTCCTCGACCTCCTTTTCCCGGCAACTCGGACTTGGCAAGTCGTTGGAAGTGTTCTGCAGAAACATAGAGCCACGTCGCCTTTACAGTCGTCCACTTTTGCGGAAGCGTTGCCGATGCCGACCTCTCGATTGTATCCCATACGCGTTCGATGGGATTCACGTCGGGCGATCTGGGTGACCAAATCATTCGCTCGAATTTTCCAGAGTCTTCTTCAAACAAATTGCGAACAATTGTGGCCCAGTGACATGACACCGTTGTTTGGGAACATGAAGTCCATGTATGGCTGCAGATGGTCTCCAAGTAGCCGAACATAACCATTTACGGGCAATGACCAGTTCAGTTCGACCAGAGGACCCAGTCCATTCCGTGTAAACACAGCCCACACCTTTAGGAGCTACCACCATATTGCACATTACCTTGTTGAGAGTTGGGTCCCTTGCTTCGAGGGGGTCGGCGCTACACTGTAACCCTACCATCAGTTCTTACCAACTGAAACCGGGACTCATATGACTAGGCCAAGGTTTTCCATTCGTCTAGGATGCAATCGATGTGGCCACGAAACCAGGAAACGCAACGCAGTCGATGTCGTTCTGTTACGAAAGGCACTCACGTCGGTTATCTGTTGTCATAGCCCATTAACGCCAATTTTGGGATCACTGTACTGTCGAAACGTTCTTCGCTCAAATGTTCAAATGTGGGCGAAATGTTATCGGACTTAACTGCTAAGGTCATCAGTCACTAAGGTTACACACTACTTAACCCAAATTACACTAAGTACAAACACACACATCCATGTCCGAGGGAGGACTCGAACTTCCACCGGGGCAAGCCTGACAGTCCATGAATGTAGCGCCTTAGAGCGTTCATCGTATGTCCTACATTGATTACTGCTGTTTTTTCACACAATGCTGATTGTCTCTTAGTACTGACAACACTACGCAATCACCACTTCTCTCGGTCGTTGAATGAAGGCCGTCGGCCACTGCGTTGTCTGTGATGAGACGTATTTCCGGGACACACTTGTCACTGGTTGGATCTCGGAATGCTGAATTCCCTAAAGATTTCCGAAATGGAGTGTTCCGTAAGTCTAGTTCCAACTAGCATTCTGCGTATAAATCCTGTTAATTCCCGTCATGCCGCCATATTCACATCGGAGATCTCACATAAATCACCTGAGCACAAATGATAGCTCCGCTAATTCACTGCCCTTTTATACCTCCATTTGGAATTCCGAAATGCAGTTTTCTAAAAGCTTTCTTTCCTGTCCTCCCTCAGATGGGTAGCGAGTATAACAGCTCATCTGAGGGAGGACAGGCAAAAAAGTTCAAATGGCTCTGAGCACAATGGGACTTAACATCTACAGTCATCAGTCCCCTAGAACTTAGAACTACTTAAACCTAACTAACCTAAGGACATCACACAACACCCAGCCATCACGAGGCAGAGAAAATCCCTGGCCCCGCCGGGAATCGAACCCTGGAACCCGGGCGTGGGAAGCGAGAACGCTACCGCACGACCACGGGATGCGGGCAGGCAAGAAAGCTTTTAGAAAACTGGATTTCGGAATTCCAAATGGGTACGGAACAAGACCAGTGGCGCATTTTCGATCACGTGTCCAGCGAGTGGTACACACGTGAGAGAGTCAATGTACGCATTTAGGCGTCTGAAACGGCCAAAAAACGTCCGACTGGCGGAAACGAGCAAGGAAGGAGAAAAGAGCCAAAGTTTCGACGCAGTTTGATGGTAGGGACCTTGCGATTGGTAGACAGAGTTTCCACAAAGGAGAGGAATGCTCATGTTGGTCGAAAAATGCCGAGACGAGAAGAACGAAAGAACCCAGGTGGGGAGACAATTTGGCTATGAGTAAGACAAGACGGAAATTTTCGAGGACTCTTCTCTGAACTGGTGTCTAGTGCAGAATGGAGCGCATAACGCTCTGTACGACGCAGAGGAGTCATTTGTGTGAACACTGCGTTCGCAACGGCTGATATCCAGCTAGAAATTAGCTGTAGCATCGTTTAGCTCCAACTGTGGAGAAGCGAACCAGCCAATTAGTTAATTGTTCTTGCGAGAACTGAGAGGGCATTATAATATACACGCTGCTCCGACCATGCTCATGTATATCGCCACATTCTAAGACTAGGGATGAGTACATGTTCTCTCTCATAACGAGAAATATAGGGAAAGTTTCTGCAGGAAAATTCAGCGAAGGTGTAATTAGTTTTATAGGAATTTCAGCGGAAGAGAGCGGCCTAGCAGACGACAGCTCATCGCAGCTTAAGGTAAATACTGCGTGCAGAGGCTAAACTTGTTGGTTCACCAGCTTGCGTCAACTGTAAACTCGAGCGACCTTGGGAAATCTTTTGCTCAGTTTATCACGTTACTAACCACCAACCATATACTTTATTGTCATCCTAAAATTAGTACCGAACTTTGAACCGGAATTGGACGAGTTTCGTAGCACTGACCAACAACATAACGTAAGCGTAGGAACAATTTTGTAAAGAAACTTTTAGTTAAACTTTACTATTGACGTGTTTAGGAAAAATTAACCTTCCGAGAGTTAATATTTAATATTTTTGTATTTAGGATTATTTCACTTTTGGATGTTGACGAGATGCATTATCCTGACAACTGTTTTTTGCTGCCACATTGAAAACTGTGTAAAAGCGTGTATTTTTTGTGCTAATATTGCGACATTAAACATGTCATTTCGACTTACACAGTTGTCTTTAATCCTAGAATAAATAAACAACAATTGAAGGGCTTATTTCAAAAGTGGTACAAGTCCATTACCTCCACTTTTTTGCCTATAATGCTTCTGAAATTAATGATCCAAACAAACAGAAAGAAAGGTTCCTCTCGAGCAAGGACCCATATGCTTGAATGTTTCTGGTATCTCAACTGCAGATTTTTCAGCGCTCATTTAACTTTAGGACTCTGTATCTCACAATGAACCATAATTGACTTGTACCACTATTGACATAAGCCCTTCGAATATTGCACCTTACAGAGGCTAACATGGTCTTTAGCTAAATAACCACCTAAAGTACGTATACGTAAGGTAAATTAGCATCTTGTAAGACAACATCTTACTGGTTAGCACCCACAAGAATTAGTATTCAGCCAATCCAAATTATGTGATGCTAAAAAGCACAGAGCTCAAAGTTTTTCTTGTTGTAAGTGCTCTGCAGATAATTACTTCGTTTCTAGACTATTTCTTGAGCAAATCGTCATGTCCAGAGTCCTATGGGACGAGAGGCTCTCACCTGGATGAGCTGAACTTACAAGCAGATAGAGACGAGTTGTTTTTGCCGAGCCAATGACTGATTTTGCAACCACTTCACCCAGAACTTCCAGTTTATGAGTGCTGTCTGATCCAGCAGCAACAGTGAATAATTCATATTGACGTTCAGTATTTAAGTCTTCATTTCAAGGACTTTTTGCAGTTAGAAGTTCAACACGCTTTCATCTACAGGAATACGAGGGTCAGTCAAAAAGTAATGTCTCCTATTTTTTTTCTACGTTTAATTGTCAGGAAATTTAAATGCAATTACATAGGTTGAAAACCACAACATTGAGGATCATTTTGTCATTTTTCAATGTAATCTCCGCCCATCTCTACAGTTTTGGTCCATCTTTGAACAAGGGCATGTATCCCAGGACGGTAAAAATCACAGCTCTGCTTCCTAAGCCATTGACGCACGGATGTTTTGACGGCCTCCTCATCTTCAAAATGAATCCCACGATGAGCTTCTTTTAGTGGCCCGAACAGATGGAAGTCTGATGGTGCCAGGTCAGGGCTGTATGGGGGTTGAGACAAAACTTCCCATCCAATTTTGACAATCTCGTCAGAGGTGTGACGACTGGTGTGTGGTCTTGCATTGTCATGCAAAAGAAGAACATCTGCCATTGATTTTGTTGGGCGAACTCGCTGAAGACGTGCTTTAAGTTTTTTGAGGGTTGTGACGTATTGAACAGAATTTATTGTGCATCCCTGCTCCAAAAAATCAACCAGAATCACACCCTCTGTATCCCAGAAAACTGTTGCCATAACTTTCCCTGCCGATCGCACAGTTTTGAATTTTTTCTTCCTCGGCGAGCTTGTGTGACGCCACTCCATTGACTGCCTCTTTGATTCGGGTTCAAATAAATGCACCCATGTTTCGTCCCCGGTCACAATTTTTTTCAGAAACTCATCTCCCTCCAAACGGAAGCGCTGCAAGTGTTGGGAGGCTATTGTTTTCCTTGCCTCTTTATTCTGATCGGTTAACATTCTTGGAACCCACCGTGCACAAACTTTTGAGTACCCCAATTGTTTAATAATCGTGATCACACTGCCTTTACTAAGAGAAATAATGCGACACACTTCATCTGCAGTCACCCGACGGTCACCACGAATGATGTCATCAACTTGCTGAATGTTGTGTGGAGTCACTGCACTCACCGGCCTGCCGCTCCGCTTTTCGTCAGTCAACGGTGTTTGCCCTTCAGCTTCCTTACAACGACGAACCCATCGTCTAACAGTGCTGACATCCACTGTCACAACACCATACACCTTCTTCAGTCTTTCATGAATGCGTATGGGCGTTTCACCTTCTGCATTCAAGAATTCAATCACACAACGCTGTCTCAAACGAACATCGATGTCGGCCATCTTACAAACTTCTGCTATGCTGCCACCTGTTGACACAGAAAGTTACTACTGCAGTGGATTGCAGAAGAAGGTTTGAGGAATGGCGCCAAATTCAAATATTTCACTTAACTTAATTTTTTTAAGTAGAAAAAAATGGGAGGCATTACTTTTTGACCGACCCTCGTAGATATACTGTACATTCATATCCTTCTGTAGTACTTTCTATATGTGTGCCGCTACCTACGATAGTCCTGTCAATGTAAATGTTTTGTACAGATACGCATTCGCTGTGGACTCCCTAAGTTCGCCTATACATTAATTTATTGATTTATTTGATTAGTAATCTGGTTCTTATGAATTTAATTGCGTACATGGAATAAACTACGTTAACTGAGGTCTCTGATTAATTTTTTAATAAGATCCCTTTACCGTTGATTTGTTAGGTGATGATTTATTTGTGTAATTAATCTATTTAGTTAATGATTTCAATAAAATAACTCGACCCACATGGCAGGTAAGTGCTACAGAAACAGCGAAACCTGCCGCTCGTCGCCCCGTGTGTTGTCGGCGAGATCCCGCCGGCCAACCTGTGCCCAACCACAGCTTGAGGAAATGCCTCTCCGGAACAGCCAAGTCGGATTTCCTGTGTGAACGAATGAGCATCTATGTTTGTAGCTACCGGCAACGTATGGCGATTTCGGCAGTGTTTGTGGACACTGCTTTAGATATATTTTCGGCCGACTGTGGGTTTTGCTTTGTATGGCTACTTGGACGGATATGAAATGAAGTGCTCTGTGTAATTGTTTTTGAGTACTCAGTATCAAAGTTATTTATCTCTGAGGACTTGGCAGTTCATAACATAATACATCTTGCTCTTAAGAATTTGCTTTAGGACATGTTGCAAACTTACTTTTGAAAATCCCTTTCACTTTACCAAAAGTGTTGTTCCATTGAAATTTTTCCAAACACTTGCCTTATTCATATCGTTATCATATCATTCTGCCAAAATAACTTTGTAAAATAATTTCGTCAATTGCAGTAATGTTTTAATTGTGTTCTTATTTTTCTGGGTAATAGGCTTGATCGTCACTAATCAAGCTTGTGACTCTTAATTTAGGCATTACTTTCCAATAACTAAGAGGATAATAACATCAAACACTAATGTATTAAACTGAGGAAGTCGATATACAATACATAAAGGTCTTGGATCTGAGGACGCATTGACTGGGCTGGCCTGTGAGTGACTGGGTTTTTAGGACGCTATGGTGACTTTGATGGCCTATATTGGCGGTTTGAACTCAAACATGTCTTGCATCGTGTGTTGACGAAGGACTGGCCATCGGCGGACGATTACGTACGGTGGCGTGTGCTGTGTTGGGTGCACCTGTGTCAGCTACCAGTTTTTGGTTTGGTGGACCACTGACAGCGGTCGGTTATTACGTACCTCGGTCCTTTTATGCGAGTGAAGTGGATCAAGGCATTATTCACCAGCCGAGACGTCAGGTAGTCGGCTGTTAAATGTCGGTGACCTCGAACGCTTAACTGAAGTCTAGATGGCAATTCAGTAATAATGTTTCCCTCAAATCAAAAGTGGCACAGGAAGTGAATTGAAACTAGTGTAGGATGGATCGGAATTATGTATGGGACGATATTGCAAAAGCACGAAAGGAATCAGACCTGAACAGATTCAGAGTGCTCGGAAGAATGACTGGTTGAGAGCAGAATTAAAACTTGAATAGGTATTAAAACCACACTGAAAAGCGGCATCATCGTCAGAGACAGAAGAAAAACATCAAAAACGAAATTAAAAGAGACATTCATGATAGAGAGCATCAGCCTCGAATGAAGGCCAGCACAGACTGCATTGGGAATCAGTAGAGCATGGAACAGATCGAGATCAGCATGGGCTCGAATCAACACGAAGAGCTAGCACACCCTGTCCTCATCCCAATGCCCACAGGAAGTCCCGGTACAAAAGTCTCCTTGCATACGACTACTCGGCATTTCTGTATCCACATCTTCCCACTCCAGGGCTGCCACAGCGCTGAGCTTTTGGTATCTTGTGACTGGCTCGCGATATGTCAGTGCCAGCCAATGGACGATTCATCCTCGTGAGTTTTCTTACCCTTACTTCCTCATTCAGTTTCACCAATTTTCTGCTCAACTGTTTCAAAACTCCTTATAATCTCGTATTTGCAGTCAGATGTTGTGAAGTCTTAAGTCATCATGTTCCGTAAACGCTCTCACGGTATCTTATTCCCTCAATGGCTCTCCTTCCGCGCCATGTTCTAGAATATTGGAACACTATTATGTTCGAGTATAATGACTTTTCTGGGGACTAGAAATCTAGTCTGTAGGAATCAGCATGGGTTTCGAAAAAGACGGTCGTGTGAAACCCAGCTCGCGCTCTTCGTCCACGAGACTCAGAGGGCCATAGACACGTGTGCACAGGTAGATGCCGTGTTTCTTGACTTCCGCAAGGTGTTCGATACAGTTCCCCACTGTCGTTTAATGAACAAAGTAAGAGCATATTGACTATCAGACCAATTGTGTGATTGGATTGAGAAGTTCCTAGATAACAGAACGCAGCATGTCATTCTCAATGGAGAGAAGTCTTCCGAAATAAGAGTGATTTCAGGTGTGCCGCAGGGGAGTGTCATAGGACCGTTGCTATTCACAATATACATAAATGACCTGGTGGATGACGTCGGAAGTTCACTGAGGCTTTTTGCAGATGATGCTGTGGTGTATCGAGAGGTTGTAACAATGGAAAATTGTACTGAAATGCAGGAGGATCTGCAGCGAATTGACACATGGTGCAGGGAATGGCAATTGAATCTCAATGTAGACAAGTGTAATGTGCTGTGAATATACAGAAAGATAGATCCCTTATGATTTAGCTACAAAATAGCAGGTCAGCAACTGGAAGCAGTTAATTCCACAAATTATCTGGGAGTACGCATTAAGAGTGATTTAAAATGGAATGATCATATAAAATTGATCGTCGGTAAAGCAGATGCCAGACTGAGATTCATTGGAAGAATCCTAAGGAAATGCAATCCGAAAACAAAGGAAGTAGGTCACAGTACGCTTGTTCGCCCACTGCTTGAATACTGCTCAGCAGCGTGGTATCCGTACCAGATAGGGTTGATAGAAGAGATAGAGAAGATCCAACGGAGAGCAGCGCGCTTCGTTACAGGATCATTTAGTAATCGCGAGAACGGTACGGAGATGATGGATAAACTCTAGTGGAAGACTCTGCAGGAGAGACGCTCAGTAGCTCGGTACGGGCTTTTGTTAAAGCTCCGAGAACATACCTTCACCGAAGAATCAAGCAGTATATTGCTCCCTCCTACGCACATCTCGCGAAGAGACCATGAGGATAAAATCAGAGAGATTAGAGCCCACACAGAGGCATACCGACAATCCTTCTTTCCACGAACAATACGAGACTGGAATAGAAGGGAGAACCGATAGAGGTACTCAGGGTACCCTCCGCCACACACCGTCAGGCGGCTTGCGGAGGATGGATGTAGATGTAGAAGTTGACGACTCGCGGCCATTCTCTAACAGCCTTACACCCTCCGAGAATGGCTGTGAGGTGTCTCAACATCAACAGGAAAGCAACGCACCCGATTTGTTTCTCCTGAAGGCTCTGACTTAGTGGATGGACTTGTTGTGCTAGTACAGAAAACCTTTTCCCGAGGCAAAGTGGCCATCAGCTTGTGAAGCCAGGCCCTCTCTCTTGGGCCGTTCTAAGCTGGTGGCGTGTCCCTTCTTTCAATCACCAGCCTTCCGCGGAAAGGTCTCTCCAGTGTTCATCCGTCGGCACGTCCACTTCGTCGATCACTCGCTTGTTAAGGAAAGATTTCCCAACAACACCGATAAACATTTAAGCCTAACGTTATGTGAGCAAGACATTAATGCTGTTTACCATAATTTCGCATTCACTACAATTTTTTTCAGTAGGAATGTATAAAGGGCAGACGTGTTGTTGTTCACTTCTACTACTGTATGATTTCTGACATTTCTGCTGCCATACCGAAAGGTATTTTACCTTTCTAGATACTGTCCCGTGATCACTCATTATCACCTTGCAACGTCACTTGTTGGTAATTGTCAGTTTCTGTAACTCTTTATACTGTACAGGGTTATTACAAATGATTGAAGCGATTTCACAGCTCTACAATAACTTTATTATTTGAGATATTTTCACAATGTTTTGCACACACATACAAAAACACAAAAAGTTTTTTTAGGCATTCACAAATGTTCGATATGTGCCCTTTTAGTGATTCGGCAGACATCAAGCCGATAATCTAGTTCCTCCCACACCGGGCGCAGCATGTTCCCATCAATGAGATCGAAAGCATCGCTGATGCGACCTCGCAGTTCGGGCACGTTTCTTGGTAGAGGAGGTTTAAACACTGAATCTTTCACATAACGCCACAAAAAGAAATCGCATGAGGTTAAGTCGGAAGAGCGTGGAGGCCATGGCCATGATCTCCACCACGACCGATCCATCGGTTTTCCAATCTCCTGTTTAAGAAATGCCGAACGTCATGATGGAAGTGCGGTGGAGCACCAGAGCACCATCCTGTTGAAAGATGAAGTCGGCGCTGTCGGTCTCCAGTTGTGGCATGAGCCAATTTTCCAGCATGTCCTGATACACGTGTCCTGTGACGTTTTTTCGTAGAAGAAAAAGGGGCCGTAAACTATAAACCGTGTGATTGCACCAAACACGTTAACTTTTGGTGAATTGCGAATTTGCTGCACGAATGCGTGAGGATTCTCTACCTCCCAGATTCGGACATTGTGTCTGTTCACTTCACCATTAAGAAAAAATGTTGCTTCATCACTGAAAACAAGTTTCGCACTGAACTCATCCTCTTCCATGAGCCGTTGCAACCGCGCTGAAAATTCAAAGCGTTTGACTTTGTCATCGGGTGTCAGGGCTTGTAAGGCTTCTGCTTTAGCCTTTTCCGTAAGATTTTCCGAACCGTCGGCTGTGGTACGTTTAGCTCCCTGCTTGCTTTATTCGTCGACTTCCGCGGGCTACGCTGAAACTTGCCCGCACGCGTTCAACCGTTTCTTCGCTCACTGCAGGCCGACCCGTTGATTTCCCCTTACAGAGGCATCCAGAAGCTCTAAACTGCGCATACCATCGCCGAATGGAGTTAGCAGTTGGTGGAACTTTGTTGAACTTCGTCCTGAAGTGTCGTTGCACTGTTATGACTGACTGATGTGAGTGCATTTCAAGCACGACATACGCTTTCTCGGCTCCTGTCGCCATTTTGTCTTACTGCGCTCTCGAGCGCTCTGGCGGCAGAAACCTGAAGTGCGGCTTCAGCCGAACAAAACTTTATGAGTTTTTCTACGAATCTGTGGTGTGTCGTGACCATATGTCAATGAATGGAGCTACAGTGAATTTATGAAATCGCTTCAATCATTTGTAATAGCCCTGTATATCTGTGCATGTTAAAAGAAGTTCCTGGGTGTGTAATGTAGAATTTTCCTAGGATTCGTAATTCAGCAAAGCAAATAGGACAGGTTATGATTCCTTGACAACAGCTTTTCGTCATAAACGACGGTACTCACGGGACGGATGAGGAAGACTGCTTTCGTAGAATTATCTCAAAGAATAACTGTATAATTATAACCTTTCAAAAGCAAGCATCCTCTTCCATCAAATCAGATGGAATTTTATTTAGCGACTAATAATAAGTCAACACACTTCCTTTACTAGCAGGGACGATATTCAGCTAGCCTCTCGTACGTGCAACGGTCGGAACGGATCTTGAAATGTAAAGTCCTGACCTGTATGCTTAATTTAGCAAACCAGCTGCTCAGAGACAACGCATGATCCGTGACGAGCGTACGGAAGTTAAATACTACTTTTATGAATTTATTTGTACACCTTACGGAAGCCATAAAAGGTCCTTTGCAATTTCTTGCGTTTCACTCACGGTTTTGTTAGTGTTGTATGTCATGAAAAGTAGAAATTTCCCCCGTTAGTTTATTACAGCAGATCTCAGTACTGATTAGATACGGGACACGATTAGCATACCACAATTTAACATTATAATTGAAGGAACACTTATTTTGACCATTAAAGTCTTTCATTAAGGTATCGAGTGCGAAAAAGGAGAGAATGACGAAGCCTGATCGTTATTACGAGATCATCACGTTAGTGGTTACATAGATCTTGGGGAGGGTTAATATGCAGCCGCCACTGAGGATAGATAAACCGGGAAATAATCAGGGAAGGAAAAACAGCGAAGGATGATCCCTTCCGCATGTTAGGTAAATCACTAGAGCATTCATCATACGATCTGTAGCTTACTAGAGTGCAAATGATGGGTTCCTCAGGCAGAGAACAATTACTGTTCTGATAGGCAGTATTAAAGTCAGACACTCGCCACGTGGTCCTAATATCAGGAACAGAGCAAGAAGATCATGTCACGTGGAAACTGACGGTTCTTAAAATACGAAGGCTATCCACAAAGTACATTACGTTTTCGTTTGTGTCCGTTAGGGACGGGGCTAGCGCGCCCATCTTGGTGTCATGGCATTCCATTCGCCGCTCAGTCAGCATCCTGCCGTGCTAGTGAGAGGTTCGTGCTGTACTCCGTTGAGTTACTGAGGCAGTTTGGAATGTCGGCGTTAATTGAAAATGCCGCGAAGTGTGAAGTGCGTGCTGTAATAAGGTTTCTGACTGCAAAAAACTGTACACCGATAGAAATCTATCGGCAGCTTTTTGAAGTGTATGGGGACAACATAATCACTGAAGGTGGAGTGCGTCAATGGGTCATAAAATTTAAAAATGGCTGAACTAACGTTCACGACGAAGAGCGAAGTGGAAGACCCAGCATAGTGACTGACCAACTTGTCGAAAAAGTCGATGCCGCGGTCCGTGAAAACCGTAATTTCACAATAACCGAACTCTCTATGAGTTTTCCACAAATTTTACGAAGTTTGTTGCACTAAATCATCACCGAAAAGGTTGGTTACCACAAGTTTTGTGCAAGATGGGTACCAAAGATCTTGACAGAGATTCACAAAAATCAGCGAATGGCTGCAGCGTTAACGTTTTTTGACGCTTACGAAAAAGACGGCGATCGCATCGTTACTGGTGACGAAACATGGGTTAAGCATGTGAACTCCGTGACAAAATTGCAGTCAATGCAGTGGGGGAACACAAATTCTCCCCAAAAACCCAAGAAATGCATGCAGACAGTGTCGGCAAGGAAGGTGATGGCGACTGTATTTTGGCACAGAAAAGGTGTGATTTTTGTGGATTTTCTGGAAAGAGGCACTACAATAAACTCTCAGAGATATTGCCAAACTCTGCACAACCTCAGAAGAGCAATACAAAATAAGCTCAGGGGAAAGTTGGGCTCAAAGATGTTGCTGATTCATGACAACGCCCGGGCCCGCACGGCAAATGCCACTCGTGAAGTTCTCGAATCTTTTAAGTGGAAGTTGTTTCCTCATCCGCCGTACAGTCCCGACCTGGCACCGAGCGACTTCCACTTATTCCCAGCAATGAAGGAGTGGTTGGCTATGCAGCGTTTTGATGACGACGCACAGCTTCCAGAAGAGGTAACCACGTGGTTGAAGGCACAGGCGGCCGAATTTTACGACGAAGGAATTTCCAAGCTCGTCCATGGCTACGGTAAGTGCCTTAATTTAAATGAAAACTATGTAGAAAAGTAGTACTTAAGTGTGGCTTTCATCTGTATATAATAAAAAATTTCCAATACTTTATTTATTTTTAATTCCATTGTACTTTGTGAATAGCCCTCGTATTTGCTTTACTCGCAAATACTGAATCGAGTATACGACCCCCTGAACGCGAAGTAAATGCAAGAAAAGCTGATGAATTTACTTAACATGGTTATCAAGTACCTTATGCTCACACGCAAAAGGATAATACATACGAGACCAACAAAACTCTGATGCTTTCAAGTTTACTGAAATTCTGACATGACACACATCGCGACTGCCTAAATCTGTGTCCACTTGGAACATACGGCTAGTCATCGGCGGCAGGAACATAACACCTCTACCAAAATCACCCTCTTTCTCTTGTTCGAAGAGGAGGCGCAATTTTGTGGGAGTAGGATCAGCGTTCGCCATTCTGGCCAATGAGGCGGCGCAGAATTGCGGCGTGAACCACGTGCTGTTCTGGCAAGTAGCGCGATTGTAGCAGGATGGCGCTTAGTTCGCCAAAATTTATGTAAGGAGACATCTTTGCGTCACAAAACTTGCAGGAGAGGCAATGGTTTCGAAGGCTGGTGGGACATTAAGTGAAGGGGCTTGTTTGGCCTACAAAAGGCCAAACTAGCCATGCTTTCAAGCTAAACGGCCTTGGAGGGAAAAGGACTTCAGTATGGCTACTTGAGAGAGACTGCAGTTCTTAAGAAAACAAAACAGAAAACCTTTCCGCCATTCGCAAGTGTCATGGGGTTTTGGGGTATAGAAAATTAAAGACCAGGAGGGCGTGATATTGCCAGATCAAAAGTGATAAACATACCATTGCAGGATTAAAAATTATGAAAATATAAAAGTAGTGCTATATAACGCACGTCTTTCAATGTATTCGATTAACTTATGCTAATGTCATCCAGTAATTTACGTGACAGTCACAATACAACACGCATTATTTTATACCAGAACGATTACTAACATGCGTTTCTGTCTCCGATGTGTGTTGTTTCTCAGAAGGAGAAACGTGTAGCCTTTCAGACAATATGTTCGAAAGTAGTGCAGCTGTTGTGATAAAAATTTTATCTCGGTAAATAAATTTAAAAAAACAGAATAAAACGGTATTCACTCGAGAGTGCTACGTAATCTGGATTACAGTATAGTAAAGCACGGATAGTGGAGTTAGGTTGCGCATTTCACTGCAGTAATTCGCTAACCTGCTTGCTCACACAACAGTTAAACGAATCACGCCGTGTTCTGGACGATTCTGTACTCGGCTGTTTAAAGGCTGTCACGTGCCTGAAACCAGCGAACTAATATTATTCGAAGAGAAGATCAACACAGGTCTACGTGTGGCCAGTAAGCTCTGTTTTACAGTATTTTTTATTCCCCGTTTTAACAACGGAAAAACGTAGCTGTGCACGTTTGCTTAACTGAATTAGAATTGTAAACACGGACAGGTAAATGCCAGTAGCACATTAGTTAATATGTTAGACAGTTCTAAAATCTGTTGATTAACAGTTGCAAAAATCTGGCGCAGTCTAATGAGACGAATTGTTTCCCTGTTTCCCCAGTGGTGGAACTAAACCACGGCCTTTATTTTATGACCTGAGGATGGCCGATGTCAACCGAAACCAGTTACTTGGTTAGAAAGAAATGAGGCTCTACCGGACAGTTAAATTATTCTAAAAACAAACACTGTTCTGCCCACTTCTTAGAAATGTTATACATTCCAAAAGCAGTCTGGCATGTTTGTAACTTGTTTGTATGTCAAAAATGTTCAAATGCGTGTGAATTCTTAAAGGACCAAACTGCTTAGGTCATCGGTCCCTAGACTTACACACCACTTAAATTAAATTAAACTAAGTTATACTAAGGACAACACATAAACCCATGCTCGAGGGACCGAGGTAAGAATCGAATCTCCGGCGGGAGGGGTCGGGCAGTTCGTGCATGACGCCTCAAACCTCGCGGCCACTCCACGCGGGTTTGTATGCCATCGTCACCGCATTTTGTGAGAGAAAAACACAAAATTTTCTCAAAGATACATGTCTCATTCCTCCGATGTCCACTGTTACTGTAATGCTACCTATTAACATCAACTCAAACTTCCCCAGAAACTCAGAGAAGTAAGGAAAACTAGGGTTCAACGTACCGTTGAAAATGAGTTCGTTTAGAAATTCTTTGGTGTGTTGACTAGCTCCCGTCATTCCGAATGGTCCCACAGTGAGATTCAAAATTGGATTTGACGAAATCTACCTCTATTCTGCTGCATGCTTTACAAGTTGTGCCAACATTAAACCCAATTAGTATACCTGCCAGCTAGTGACCGGAAGTACCCAGTCAGCAGGACATTAATAAATGGGTATTTTCTCGGGAATTTGCCAAAGTAGTTTTAAATGCCCAAAATGTGGCCATTTATTAGAAAAGTATTATTTAAAGTATTAGAATGTATTATTAACCCTTTAAAAAGTAAGGGAATGGGAAGATACTGCCGATATTAAAAATTAGTAAATGTCTACGCTTGCCTTTACTGGTAACAATGAAAGGAAAGGAGAAGAGGCATGTTGTATCCTTCCTTTTACTGGAATTCCAACTCACTGTACCAAGGAAGGGTGTGTGTTGCTGACAGCTGCTTGTCATTTATAATGTCCTTTTCATTTTTACCAGTTGTACTCTTCACTTCCGGTCTCACTGTCTCTCTTGCGCTCATACAGTCACACACACACACACACACACACACACACACACACACACACACACATACACTCAGGATCCAGCAACTGTCTAGAGATAAGCCGGTATAAAAAACATTGTCATTAGGTCATCTCTTTGTAATGCAACGGTCTTTGTAGTCCATGTCTAATCTCTGAATATTACTGAAGAATGATTATTGACAACAAGATTATTACTGAATGTATTAAGCAGCTGATTTGTGTTTCTTGATGATAAATGTATTCTTAAATGTTAAATTGTTTTCAGTGGGGTGGTAAAACGATTTATCATCAGATGCAGTAACATTTCAGTCAGGATATAGTTTTTTTTTTTCTTCTGATCCTTCGGTTCTAGGCGCGCAGTCCGAAACCGTGCGACTGCTACGGTCGCCTCGGGCATGGATGTGTGTGATGTCCTTAGGTTAGTTAGGTTTAAGTAGTTCTAAGTTCTAGGGGACTCATGACCACAGCAGTTGAGTCCCATAGTGCTCAGAGCCATTTGAATCTTCTGATCCTTTATTTATCTGCATTCGTATGACTGCCCCACTGTGAAGATAAAATGAAAATACGTTTTATAACAAAGAATCGATGATCAAGACGCTGGAATCGCTAGATGTCGATCCTAGTCGATTTCTAGAGAATTTGCGATTAATGGTTGGAATTGTGGCATCATAATCGATACATGAGACATCACAACTAAAATCATTATGGATCAAGTTTTTTTAGTCGAATTCCAGTTATTCTAAGCAAATATTAGAGCTATTGCTATTACTGCAAATGGTTAGTGGATGAAATTTTGAGTGAGTGACTGGTAATTTCAGGTAATCATGCAATTCTGTTGGTTATTTAGCTAACTGAACTTGGCAACACTCGTCCGACCGTATGGCAGTCACTCAAGTCTATGTGGCTGATAAGAAGCAATTTAACCTCGTCTTAGTGTTATGTACAGTGTTACAGACAACTATTATTGGGGCAAATTTTTTGTCATGTTATTGATGTTAAACAGTTATTTCAGCTTGAAGCACCTATAACTTCTGGAAATCGGGCTATTGAATAGTTTCAAGATGGTTAAGAAGAAAGGACATGTTCGGAACTTTTTCAGTTTAAAAGGGAAGCGCTGAAAGTATTTGTATGGAGTGTAGCCATGTATGGTAGTGAAACATGGACGATAAATAGTTTGGACAAGAAGAGAATAGAAGCTTTCGAGATGTGGTGATACGGAAGAATGCTGCAGATTAGATGGGTAGATCACATAACTAATGAGGAGGTATTGAATAGAACTTGGGAGAAGAGGAGTTTGTGGTACAACTTGACAAGAAGGGACCGGTTGGCAGGACATGTTCTGTGGCATCAAGAGATCACAAATTAAGCATTGGAGGGCAGCGTGGAGGGTAAAAATCGTGGAGAGAGACCAAGAGATGAATATACAAAGCAGATTCAAAAGGATGAAAGTTGCAGTAAGCACGGGAAGATGAAGAAACTTGTACAGGATAGAGTGGAATTGAGAGCTGCATCAAACCAGTCCCAGGACTGAAGACCACAACAACAATAACATCTTCTAAATATTGTTTTAAGGAATTCAAACAGTCACATTCCAACAAAATGGAAAAGCATTTCAAAAAGTGTTTCAAGTGCGTTCAGAATATGAAAAAAAACATGCTTGAGTTAGGTACAGTGACTGAGAACAACTTTTTAATTTTTTGCAGTAGTATGGTATAAGCAGAAATACCACTTAATATAAACTATACTGTATTTCAGAAATTACTTTAAAATTTGAGTTTTGTTGTCTTTTTATTATTATTTTCTACCCCAAGAACTCACCTCGTTAAAGATGTAATAAGTTATGTCTACAGTCCAGTTTCTTTCCTTTAATAACTTTCCCCTAACTCTCAAGCAGCTTTTTCAAACTGATTAATCAATTACTGAAGAAGCCGTCTTTTAAAACATGTTCTCCAATTAAAGATACCTGCTGAAATTTTTTTTGTAAGAGCCGCTTATCAATTAATCTTCATAATTCATAAATGCTTGGACATTTATGAATTTTGGGCATTCGCCCAGGCATTTATCCTGTGCATCTAGCCCAGCATATAAAGGCCTAGTCATTTTACATCACCACTGCCTGTAGGTTTCTACTTCGGTATAACACAGGTAAATCTCTTACATGAGCTAGATTTTACGACTTGTTCGTCATGCAGTAGAGGCCATGCGATAGACTCAGTATCAGCCAGAAGTAGTTTCAATTTTTAAATTATATTTTCTGCTTCTCACTTCTTTTCAGATTGACAAGGCGGAAAATAAGAAAAAAGGTAAGAGGAAAATGGCTGTGAGCAGGGTTATGTCAAACCAAACGACTGCGATGCAGCCAACTGAAGCGTTTTTGTACCTCGAAGCATGACTGGAAACAAGATAACAATTTGTTAAGCAAGGTAATTCCATAGCTTTAACTTCTCAGATGGACAGATTCAAGAACACTTTTGATGAAGAAATGGAGAAACAACGAGTGTATTACATGAAAGATTTAAATAATAAATCCATGTCTCTGAATAAAAGGAATTCTTGCAACTTGCAGTTGCTTTGGCTAAACGTTTCAATGTGCTTCAACAGATCAACAAGCAGAATAAGGCTGCAGGAAAACAATTTTACTATCATTCATGTCGAGATATACTTAATATCTCCAAAAAAGCAAGAAGGTAGAAGGCCCCAAAGAGCTATCGGTTTCACTGGGCCCCAGTTCAGTTAACATTGATGAACTGACCAGAAACAGTAACAATGACTTCACACGTTTTCTGTTAAATATTAACTATCAGTGCAGTATATCATTAACAACCAATATTATCAAAGAAAAGACTGCGGCCGACACTGTAAAACACATTCTGCAAGGCTTGTAACTGTAGCTCCTTTACTTTTTATGTAATTAAGCATCAAAAATAAAACATAAAAATCATTACGCTCTGCAATTCATAGAACATGCATTTAGGGAAGAGAGTAGAATATTAATATTCCGATTAACTATTACATAATTACACAGAAAAGCCAAAAAACGTAGGTTGGCGATATTACCTGACTCTCCCCTAACATGTTAGAGAATTTGAGAACAATGCATGTTGCTGTACGTTTATGTATTTCGGTACAGGCAAAGAAATAAAATTAAGAGATATGGTATACCTGGAGAAGCCAAAACGTAGAGGCAATTTTTGTCTGCTGCAAACACCGCTGACATATTAACGACATGCTTTAAACTCACCGTTCTTTCTGAGAATAAATCTATTGGTAATCATTTCTGAGCGTTTTATAGTGATTACTTAGTTGTTCGCGTGTACATGGGCGTTAGGAAGAGCTGCATACCCTTTTAGCGCTTTGGCTTGCTATTGGAACCGGCACATTGAATCGCTGGGTCCTTTATGTGCTCACACTTATCTTATTTGGCACAGCTCTTACAGCATTCCTAATGCAAAGAGGTGGTCGCATTGTCTACGTCACGACAAGTAGTTAAACAATGACAACGTGCGCACGCTAATGGCCTTCATGTCTAGTGTCTTGTGTTCATTGGCATACATGCAGCTGTGCGAAGCTGTTTTTCCTGCAATTTACACACTTACCTAATTAAGCTCCTCAGAACCGCGGAATTTCAGACGCGACGCATAGTGTAGTTCAACATGGAAAAGCTACATAAGTGTTCTATCACGTGACGTAAAAGAGGGTCTACTCTCTCACTAAGACTGAATGTAATAAACAAATAAAGTTCCTGGATAAAACGTCTGTGCCATACTCTCACTTTAGTAATATATATGTTGCTGCGAAGTCCACACTTACATACAGTTTATCAAGTAAGTGCTTATACTTTCACTTGGTTTGCACTATTCCGTTTTTTCTTATAGCATATTCTCTCCCTAGAAGGAAATCACAACGAGCCAGAAAATAGTTGGAAAGTTCACATGACGTTCATTGCAAAACTTCACAGTTCATCAATATAGAGTAATTTGAAGTTTTTGAAATACGGCTGCATAGCATGCCACGCGGATTTCTTCAGCGCGTCGGAAGGAAGTTACAGTTTTCTCAGAAATCCCGAAAATTCAGGAAATGTCATCTACATCTATATCTACAGAGATACTTCGCAAATCACCGTACGGTGCATGGCAAAGGGTACCCTTTACCGTTACTAGTCACTTCCTTTCCCGCTCGACTCGTAAATAGAGTGAGGGATAACGACTATTTACATGCCTTCATTTGAACACTAATTTCTTGTGCTTATCTTCGTGGTCCTAGGTGACAGTAGAATCGTTCTGCAGTCAGATTCAAAAACCGGTCCTCCAAATTTTCTCAATAGTTTTCCTCGAAACGAACGTCGCGTTACCTCCAGGAATTCTCATTTGAGTTCATTAAGCATCTCCCTAGCACTTGTGTGGCTTTCGAACATACAGGTAACAAATCTTGTAGTCCGCCTCTGAATTTTTTCGATGTCTTCCTTCGAATTTCTTCGGTGTCTTCCTTCATTCCGACCTGGTGCGGATCCCAAATACTCGAGCAGTACTCAAGAATATGTCGCACAGCGTCTTTACAGATGAACGAAACTCTCCTAAAATTCTCGCAAGAAACCAAACTGCATGCCCTACCATACACCTCACATGCTCGTTCCATTTCATATCGTTTTGCAGCTTTACGGTCAGGTATTTAAAAGACATGACTATGCCAAGCGCCGAATGCTGCTAATAATGTGTCCGAACATCAAGAGTCTATTTCCTTACTCCGCATTGAGGTACATCTGGCATTCATTACACCACCTAGAAAATTGTCTAAGTCCTCTTATATCCTGATACAGTCACTCAATTTCGGAAATTTGAAAAATTTGGTAAGGTCATTTGGGACCAAACTGTTGACGTCATCGGTCCCTGAGCTTACACACTACTTAATCTAACTTAAACAAACTTACGCTAAGGACAACACATACACTCATGCCCGAGAGAGGGTTCGAACCTCCGATGGGGGGAGCCGCGCGGAACGTGACAAGACGCCTGAGACCGCGTAGTTACCCCGCGTGGCCATTCAACTGCTACGTCTTACCTTACAACACAGTATTATCAGAGAACAGCGGTAGACTGACGCTCATTCTGTCCACCTGATCATTAATGTATACAGAAAGTAGTAGCGGTCCTGTCACATTTCCATGGGGCATTTCCAATGATACCTTTGCGTCTGATGGACAGTCGCCGCCGAGGACAACGTACTGGATTCCTTTACTTAAGAAGTTTTCGAGTTATTCACACACTTAGCAACCTATTCCGTATGCTGGGACCTTCTTTAACAACTTGTAATCGGGCATCGTGTCAAACGATGTTCTCAAATCTAAAAATATGGGATCTGCCTGTTGCTATTCGGCCATATTTGCTGTATATCACGTGATAAAAGTGCAAGTTGAGGTTCGCACGAGCAGTGATTTCTATAACCGTGCTGATTCGTTGGTATAAGCTTTCTCGATCTTTAGGAAATTTAGTGTATACTAACTAAGAATATTTTCAATAATTCCGTTACAAAACGGTGTGCAGGATATTGGTCAGAAATTGCAGCAGATCTCATCAGTTTGCGAACCATTAATCGTCTGGGAAGAAAAGAAATAGCATTCTGAACCTAATCTGCATTAGCGACACTTTGAGCTCGGAAGTGAAAATGTGCGATAGCTACCCACTCGTCATCACAATAAAAAGATTGAGAGTGATGCAGCATCCCATAAATAATTTAGATACTGCTCACAACTAAAACACTATCACACTTATTCAACACCTTAGTGTATTTCTCATCATATATATCAAATACGAGTCCCCTAATTATGGGAGAATTTGTAAAAAGTACGATTCCTAAATTGCAGCCGCTTTCATAAATTACTTCACACTTATTCAAACTTCAGAACAACTTTGACCTTTACCCTAACGCTATTCTTGCAAGATTTAAGACCTATAAAATTAACGTGACAAACTGGAAGAACAACATATCACAGTTCCTCATCAGCACACCCCGCATTTTGTGATTAAAAGAGGAAGTATCCAATGAACTCTACATCGAAAATGCACAAACAACCACATAAATTTCACCTGCTCAGAGTACCGACACAGAGATACGAAACCGAGCGAGGTGGGTCAGTGGTTAGCACACTGGACTCGCATTCGGGAGTATGACGGTTTAAGCCCACGTCCTGCCATCCTGATTTAGGTTTTCCGTGATTTACCTAAATGACTTCAGGGAAATGTCAGGATGGGTTCTTTGAAAGGGCACGGCAAATTTCCTTCCCCATCCTTCGCCAGTCCGACCTTGTGCTCCGTTTCTAATGACCTCGTTGTCGTCGGGACGTTAGACACTAATCACCTCTTCCTCCTTCTCCTGAGATACGAAACTAAAACCTCGAGCCACAGCAAAAAGCGACTCTTACGTCTTCACGCTGCACTGTCAGCAAGCGAATGGTAGTCACCATGGGACAACTCCAAGAAGTGTGTAGTAGTCGTCACAGGACGACTCCTGGGAAACGAAGGACAAGAACTCAGAGTTCTCTTCCAGCCCAAAGTCGACAAGTGAGACGACAGCAATGCTTGTGGCCAATGTGACGAACGTACTCGTACCTCGAAGCAGGCGAAAAGACGGGAAAGAGAGAGAAAAATACCCCCATATTGCGTGCAAATACGTATAAACAATATTTAAATCTGGTATCGAGTTTGAATGGTCTTTTACTATAGATTTTTGGACAACATGGTTGTGGAGATGAAGCAGCGATTAGTATGATTAATCAATTATTCAAAAACAGTCTTAATCGCATTAATTATTATTATACCTGCTATAGTTTCCTGCCGTTATGTAGACAGGAGTGACACCACCAGCAGTCGACCAATGGTGTTAACGCCTAGAAGATGACCCCTAAGTCGGATTGAAACCGGTTGTCGGTATAAATGTAAATGCAATTAAGAATGTTTTTGAATAATTGATTAATCTTTTATTATAGGTTGGCGCAGGAAACATATAGTGCGGCAGAGGAGGTAAAAAGCAGGGTTGGTCGGACGCAAAATACCCTTGAGATGGTGTGAAGTTTCTCGCATTTAATGGGACCCGAAAGCCAGGAAGCTTGTTGACATCCAGGATGAAAAGATACTCGCTACACCTGAAATGGGAACTTCAGTGAGAGTGATGGGAGGAGGGGGGGGGGGGGGGGGCGCAGCAGCATTTCGGCCATGCGTCATCAGAGGTTAACTCCCAGAAACCAAAACTTAAAAACGTGCCGAGTGGGCCCTGGGAAGCAGTCTAGAATTGCGTTCTAGCATGAGCAAAGCCCTCTTGCTGCTGTTCCACAGTAGACAGGGGTCGTCTCGGGATCCGCAACCTCGGGTTACAACATTACAGCCACCACCAGTCAGTACTGCTCGCTTTGTACATGAAGTAAAATGTAACTGAATTGAAAGCAGGATCAAAATGGGATCTGTTTCCGTCACATCACAATTTTTATAAAATTACTGCGACACCAAATAATAGGTCCTCACCACTTGTTGAGACGAGCGGGCGCAAATCCCTCTTAGTTCCAGAGCAAACAACATTTCCCCTGTCTGTTTGGCTGGAATACAGTTTAGCCAATCATTTCCATAGCTCTCCAAAGTAATTTCTCTAGTTAACAAGTCCCCAACTCTCAATTTCATTTAATTACTTCCAAATATGTATGGGGAGGTATTATTGTTGAGTGACTGTAGGAGGAGACAAGTTGGCTTACACAAAATTTCTAGTTGGTATGATGAATGGCAGCTAGCTATAAATGTAGAAAAACGTACGTTAATGCAGATGAGTTCGAGAAAAACACGTAATATTCTAATAAAGCATTAGTAGTGTGCGGTTTGACACAGTCACGTTGATTAAATATGTAGACGAACACTGTAGAGCAATATGAAATGGAACGAGCACGTGAGGACTGTGGTAGAGGAGGCGAATGGTCGAGTACGGTTTATTAGGAGAATTTTAGGGATGTGTGGTTTACCTGGAGAGGAAACCTCACATACGACATTAGTGCAACTTATTCTTGAGTATTGATCGAGTGTTTGTGATCCGCTGCATGTCGGACTAAAGGAAGACATCAAAGCAATTCAAAGGCGGGCTGCTATTTTTTTGTCAGTAGAATCGAAACAAAAGAAAGTATTACAAAGATGCTTCGGGATCTCAAATGAGAATTCCTGGAGGGAGGGCGACGCTTTTTTCGAGGAACACTAATCAGAAATTTTAGAGAATCGGTATTTGAAGCTGACTGCAGAACGAATCTACTGTAGCCAACCCACATTTTGCTTAAGGACCGCGAAGATAAGATGAGAGAGATTAGAGATCGTACGGAGGAATGTAGATAGTCGTTTTTTTCCATCGCTCTGTTTGCGAGTGTAACGGAAAAGGAGGCCGGCCTTATGGCCGAGCTGTTCAAGGCGCTTCAGTCTGGAACCGCGCGACCGCTACGTCGCAGGTTCGAATCCTGCCTCGGGCATGGATGTGTGTGATGTCCTTAGGTTAGTTAGGTTTAAGTCGTTCTAGGGACTGATGACCTCAGATGTTAAGTCCCATAGTGCTCACAGCCACTTGAACCATTTGAACAGAAAAGGAAATGGCGTCTAGTGGTAGAGGATGCTATTCGCCACACATCGTACGGAGGCTTTTAGATTCTGTATGTAAATGTAGACGTAGATGTAAACATTTTTTTCTAGAATCCTAAAAACTGGCTACCTAACAATAAGCATTTCGTGCCAAGCATATGACTCATTGCTTGATCACACAGTGTCATTCACACGCACATTCATCATTAATTATTAACAAATCTCAAGATGTATACGTAGCATTCAGTTTGATTGGAGAATAAATGAAAATAACAAGTGCCGCTTGACAACTGAGGACATTACGTAAGGTATACAACAAAAAGTTTAGTTTAATTCATCTTCTGATGTATTCATAAAAGTATGTTACCAAGAAAAGATGTTGTTTCTAATGGAAAGTCACAAAATTTAAATAAATTTTAATATTTCAAAAATTGTTTCAGTTATAGAACTGAAACGCGCACGGTTTTAAAATTTTGTTTTTGAATTGCTGCCATACAGTTTCATAGTGATTGATGAGAGAAATTACTTTATTAATGCACAGGTTGGTGTGTGATTTAAAGTGACCTGCTAAGCACGTGTGGGCTGGCAATGTGCTGTCACAGAGGCGATAGCAACGACAGCAGCTTCTCAGCGTGGGAACGAGTTCTGTAAGGCACTCGGTCCACTAAGACGAATCCTACAGCTCCCTCTGTCGCCAGTCCGTGTCTTTACGTCACACACAGTATTGTTGATGGGAGGCGCGTGTTCCAGTTAATCGCGTTAACAGTTGGTTGTGTGGAAGAAGTGCACTTCCTCTAAACGTGTGTATCGAGATACCGACAAGTGCTCTAACTTCAACTTCGTTACGTCTTTAATGCAATAAGGGGCTTGCAACAGCAAATTCTACACTCTTGCGGATAGCCTTGCAACAGTCTTTAAGGAGTGAGCGGTTACAGATACAGCAGCGTGCTGGTGTAAAGATGACCGAAGTTAAGAGCTTCAGAAAGGATGACTGACTTCTCTGACGTTGTTTCTAGCTAGTGGCGTCAGTCTACACTTGAAATTGCACATATTGCATAAGGTATAGTACCTGTGAATGGCTTTCTGCAATAGCACAGTAACAATTGAACACATTATATTCACTTTGTTCAAAATCGTCGATTATCAGCTGCTTCAGAACTGAATTAGATGTAAATTTAGCTTCACTTTTACATTCCTCTTGTATCTGGTGAGAAAAGGCAAATTCAACCTCTTTAACCTTTTCTAATATCTATTGTTCATTAAGAAATTGCTGATCCGTTCATACAAATATTACAGATTTTTGCCGTGAAACATTTCGGCAAACGTTTTACCTCTGTAGTTGAAGCTGCAACGAGAACGACCTGGAATTTCTTACTATTCCACAATAGATATTTTAGAAAAATCTCTTTCAGTATTAATGACGCAGCACGATGTAAAAATAGGTTTACAGCGTCCCGAACGGCCATATATGCATAACTTATTTTCATTTTAACCGCATAAATTTGATGTTTAACACTAGTTTATCTCAAATGCTTGCCGAAAACTTCCTCCCCAAATATTTCCTTAACTTGAAACACTGTTTTGAAGGTCTATGTCCTTCTTCATAGTGTAAGACCTGAAATACGAAGTGTCCTCTTACATTGTGTAAATAAGCATTAGGCTTGTAGTATCGGACGCGTTACCCAGGATACACGCTGGAATACAGACAGTGGCGGATACAGAAAAACCTCAAGGAGAGGGCGCTAAAGATATTTTGAGATAGCTTAACTTTTGCCGTAATAAAAAATAATCAAGTTACATGCTAAGTTTAATTCCCGAATAAACACTTTATTCGCACTGAAAAATGCAATACTAGTACAATTAGCAGTGAAACACACACGGTCACATTCCACGTATTTCTAATATCGCTGAGCACAACACTGTCTGAATTCCATGGTAATAGCCAATAATCGCAGGTGTTCACTTTCTATCACTTCCAACTTATCGCGACGAGTGTAGCTTTCAAACTGACTACCTAGCAGCAGGTCTGCTTCCGTTATACATGTGGCTCGGTTGTTTCGAGAAGCCGCACGGGATTAGCCAAGCGGTCTCAGGCGATGGAGTCATGGACTGTGCGGCTGGTCCCGGCGGAGGTTCGAGTCCTCCCTCGGGCATGGGTGGGTGTGTTTGTCCTTAGGATAATTTAGGTTAAGTAGTTTGTAAGCTTAGGGATGATGTTCTTAGCAGTTAAGTCCCATAAGATTTCACACATGTCTGAACATTTTTTGTTTTGTTTCGAGAACGTCTGTTGCCAGAATGTTCCCTTCCAGACTTTTATGGAGTGTGAACAAATACCTAATGTGAAAGCGACAAACCAATATTTACCTTTCGACGTATAATATAATGGCGAGTTTCCAGTATGCATGTAGAACTTTTATTGTCAATTCTGTTCCTTCCTAGTGCATTCGATACAGGGCCTATATCGCTACAGTGCGTTTTTAGGTATCTTCTTGAAAGTCACTAATACCGGAAATATACGCATCAATAATTCACACACTCGTATTATGAGGTAGGTATGGGAAACTATTGTTACGTTATTAGTAGCCGGCCGCTGTGGAGGAACGGTTCTAGGCGCTTCAATCCGGAACCGTGCGACTGCGACGGTCGCAGGTTCGAATTCTGTCTCGGGCATCGATGTGTGTGATGTCCTTAGGTTAGTTAGGTTTAAGTAGTTCTAAGTTCTAGGGGACTGATGGCCTCAGATGTTAAGTCCCATAGTGCTCAGAGCCATTTGAACCATCTGTTATTAGTAAAACTATTGTTACGAGTGTCTTAACAAAATTTTTGCTGAGGAAACACTATGTGTTACTATTATTAATAATTCAGAATCAACTGACCACTCTCTCTTGACTAATCATCACACTTGCACTTTGCACAAGTGGGATGTTTTACTTATTCATTCTATAGTCTTAATATTTCTGCCTCTGAATGTAAACTTCATATTCGGCGAATAGTCGGTATTTATAACGCTACTTATCTGAGGTTCTCTATACAAGAAAACAGTAGAATATTCGTGACTTTTCTCGAACAAATACCAGACAGAATAACATATCGAGATCACTAGAATGGCCGCGCCTTTTCTCGTAAGTATGTGCTAGTTATCTATGTGCCAGACAGAAACGTATAAAATACGATGACGCGGACGCGTGTGCTACATAGGAAAGGACAACTACTCGATAACTCGATTCAGTCGTGTCGACTGACGAAAAAAATGAACGAATAGCGTGCAAGCTGACTGGCGGGGGCGGCGTGGGTGGCAATGCAGGCGGCACAGCAGGTGGGGGGGGGGGGGAGGGCATCGAGCCCACGCGCGCGCAGCACGCCCCCCCCCCCCCCCCCCGTATGTATCCGCCACTGAATACAGATGACCTCTTGGTACCTCATTCATAAGGTTTCCTTTCCTCTTGAGCGGCTGGACGCGCTCTCAGTGTCCAATGCAATCTACATTCTTCTGAATCTCGTTACTGTATTCATCTCTTGATATCTCTCTACGATTTTTGTCCCCCCCCCCCCCTACCACTACGATTCACTCCAGTTCTAAATTGGTGATCCCTTGATGCCTCAGAATGTGTCCTACCAACAAAAAATGGTTCAAATGGCTCTCAGCACTATGGGCCTTCACATCTGAGGTCATCAGTCCCATAGAACTTAGAACTACTTACATCTAACTAACCTAAGGACATCACACATATCCATGCCAGGAGGCAGCTTTAGAACCTGCGACTGAAGCGCCTAGAACAGCTCGGCCGCCCTGGCCGGCTATCCTACCAACAGATCCCTTCTTCTAGCCAGGTCGTACCACAAATTTCTGTTTTCTCCAGTTGAATTCAGTACCTCCTCATTAGTTACGTGATCTAGACATTTTAAACTCAGAATTCATCTTTAACACCTAATTTCAAATGATTCTGTTCTCTTCTTGTCTAAACGGTTTACCGTCCATGTTTCAGTTACATGCGTGGCTACATTCCATACAAATACTTTCACAATGGACTTCCTGACACTTAAAATCTATACATGATGTAAACGAATTTCTCTTCTTCAGAAACTCTTTTCTTGATATTGCTTGTCTACGTTTTATATCCTCCTTACTTCCACCATCATAAGTTATTTTGCTTCTCAAATAGCAAAACTCATCTACTATTTGGAGTGCCTACTTTCTTAATCTAATTCCCTCAGGATCATCTGATGTAATTCGACTCCATTCCATTGTTCTCGTTTTGCTTTTGTTGATGTTCATCTTATACACTCGTTTCAAGACAGTGTCCATTCCATTGAACTGTCCTTCCAAGTCCTTTGCAGTCTCTGACAGAATTACAATGTTATCGACAAACGTGAAAGTTTTTAATTCTTCTCAATTGAATTTACTGCCCACTCCAAATTTTTCTTTGTTTCCTTTACTGCTTGCTCAATATATAAATTGAGTAACATCGGGGATACGCTACAATCCTGTCTCACACCATGGTTTCTGTAGAAACAGAAAATGGCGGTTCGCTCCACGTATTTTACCCCTCCCATTGGTAGAATTTGAAAGAGTATTCCAGTAAACATTGTTAAAAGCTTTCTCTAGCTCGACAATTGCTATAAAAGTATGTTTACCTTTCCTTAACCTATGTTCTATGAGAATTGAAAAAAAGGGTGAAAATGGTTCTATGAGAATTAGTAGGGTCATTATTGCCTAGCGACTTATTTCTCCAGGACCAAACTGATCTTCCCCGAGGTCGGCTTCTATCAGTTTTTCCATTCCTCTGTAAAGGGTTCATGTTATTATTTTGCAACCGTTACCTCCAATGAATCTCGTATGCAGAAAAGAACATTCTGAAACAATTTAAATTTCGACTTCTGTTGGCTCTAGAGCACTCGAAATTAGTTCACTCAAGTTCACAGCAGTAAATAGCATATCGGACAACACATTAATCAATTCCACATTGATAGCTTCTGTAAAGAACAGTTGTCGAAATACCCTTGGTTGCAACCTGAAGACTATATATTCTCACCGATTTTCAATAGATACATTTGGCTTTAAAAACTGTGGCTTTTCGGGCATTCGTGAGTGGCTTATTCCGAACACTTTTTGAAGCGTACATTGTCAAGAACGGTGGATGTCAACATCCGGGTTGGACATACGCTAAATGGGAGAAAGCATCAGAAGTGTTTCAGACCATTCAGAGACTATGTATCATCTAAACTATGTCTATTTTGCCGATAGCTTTTCCTAAACAGCAGGAAGAAGGGAAAATTCCGTTGTGTATCTATTGAACAGGGAAAAGGCATTTCAAAATGCTAACCAGAGGAAAGAGTAAAAACTGTCATTGTGTAGTCGGCAGGAACTGGCTCTTCGCTGCAATCACGACTCTGTAAATTTAATGTGCCTTGACGGCGAGGAAAATTACAGGTGTTTTCGCTGCCTTCTGAGATTTCGAGCTAAAGCTGGAGACTTAGTTTTGCAAAGGCATTTTAAAAATGTTCCTAAGAATACATACTATATCAACACTAGTATTCAAGACCAGATAATATAAATATTCATGATATCATAGCAGAGCTAATAGTCCACACATAAACAGTTTTAATTTCTCCACTGTTCTTGCGGACGAGGCGAAAAACATTGCAAGAACTGACCAACTACCTTTGTGTGCTGGTTGTATAGATTTCCTCCAGGTGAGTATAACTGCTACAGAATCAATTGGACGAAATAATAATGATAATTTCGTTTCGTTCCACGACATGGTACAAGCCTTTCAACTGGACGCCACTTCGGCGATCTGTGTGTCCGTGACCCAGCGCAGTGACCCTACCACGGAGAGGGAACCTACAGTTTAAAGTGGAATCCGAACTACGCGTCGTTTCTGGCAGATTTTAACTTCACTCAGAGGTGAAGGCTACGTTAAAGAAAAACAAACACACTTACGGGGCTCTACCAGCAATTTATCCCACAACCTCTTGGTTTCCAGGCACTAGCTTTGTCACTAAAGTGTTAGCTCCGCTTGGAAATTAATAGTCTCCAATCGTGAATTTTTGGTGGATTAGGGACACGACGGAGCAGCGGCAATAAGCAGTTATTTACGTGGTGTCCAGCTTCCCACCAACAAAAATACCCTAAGGCTGGTTATATACTCTGAGCCACACTGTTTTCAAACTTAGAGCCTTAGACGATATGTGTTCTCTGTCGGTATTATGAATTGCATACGGACAGTACAATCTAGTTCTGCTAAACATAATATCATAACAGTGAGTTAAAGGTTAAATGTCGACGACCAGACGCTCAACACTTCTGTGGTCAAATTCGATGGATTTACAAACATTAAGCAGTTCTATTCTTTAACGGATTTACAAATATTAAGCAGTTCTATTCTTTAACGAAATGATCCAAGTCATAGTGCATTTTCTGCAGGAGCTAGAATTGTATGCTAACAAAGAATGTGCTTAAAATTCACACCAACTGTTATGTGCAGTCAGTTAATTGTTCCTCTGGTACGAATAGAAAAAATCTTCTCCTTAATCTTTTCTCCTTGTAGAATGCTTGCAAGTGATATCTCTGATCTTGCTACAGCATTAGGATATCTTCACGGAAGATCTAATTAGAACATGCTATTTGCGTCCAGTAATTCGAAAGGAAACAGCAGGGCCTTAGTTACCAAACATACATAGCTTGTTTACTATCTTGCACTATTTAAAAAAAAATGAAATCGATAAAATTAACAAGCACAATAAAAATTTTTCTTAAACTCTGTTGAAATTCGCATAACAAATTCATAAAACTTTAAGAAAATTTCTGTCGGTGTAAATACTTAATACAATCAAACTCTGAACCCGCAAGACTATCCTGTACAATGACTTCTCTTTTGCAATATAAATTCATACCAAGGTATAACTTTAAGGAAAAACATAATACACACAAGTAACAATAAGGCAATTTCTAAAACTTGAACGCTCGGCAATGAAGACACCGGGCACACGAACTTCTGACTAAGGAATGGCCCAGTTGATGCCAGTACAGGTAGGTACTAATTAAATAACAAACAATAAAAAAGCACTTAAATATTCCCTGAGAACGTACGCTCATGAAACTCTCCTTTATAAGAATTAAACTTCAGAATCAGCGTACAAGGTACAATTATGATACAAATGGGTGAAAAGGGAATACAAAATTAATAAGGCGGAGCCTCCAGCAATCTGATCGGCCACTAATTACAGAGTGACCCAGTTTTACAAGTTTAAATTCATATTTCGAGCGAAAGGCGCATCCGTCAAGGCGACGGAGGCACGAGGTAGAAAGCTTAACGACCTGACTGAGCCAGGAACAAAGAGAAGAGCAATACTCGAGGACGAGATCGAGACACAAGGCCAGGAACACGGAACTTGGTCTAACGAAACACAGTTCCAGTGGCAACGGCCACGTCGTCAAGCCCCGGTGCCGCGTTCCACCGTAACGGAGGAAATACACTGGAATCCGCCAACTGAAACATAAATCAACTACAACAGCACACTTACAATTAAACCTTCATATTATATAAAAGAATAAAACATAACATAAAACAGGAAGGCTCGCCAAATGAGTTTTTTAATCTCAAAGCTTAAGAATTCATTTAAACACTACAGTACACGGCTAAATAAGATTGTTCCTTGAAACGTAATAGTAACAGCTGAGCATTACCTTAAGGGGAGGTTTACTATCTTTGGCCAGAAGAAAGCATGTTCTTTGAGATTTTTTTTCCCTAGATGTGTTACAGATATCAATGTCAAATTTGGTCTAAATGTTTTTTGGTATTTCCTCTACAAGCTGCAATTTTTTCGACCGGAAATGTCGAAGAGCAAAGACGTAAGGGCAGTCGCAATGAAACAAAATTTCGATGTAGACCACCGTGCGCGCGCTGTATGTCACAGGTCAGCCGACTCGTCTGCTATCAAAACTGAGTTGACATTAGCGAAGTATATAAGATTCTTTGGGAGTTGTACCTCGGTTAAGTTATTTGGATCATAGGAAACAAAATGCCGCCCATATGAAGAAACAGGTTTTTTTTTCATCGATTTTTCGACTTCGTCAGCGAAGTAAAAATATTTATAGTTGATGGATCGGAATAAATGTGGTACAACTCCTAGACAATTTAGTTAGCTTCATCGGAAACAAAGAAGCATGCCGATCGGTTCAGTATATTTGAAATAACCACACCGAGAGATGAATAAAGACATTTCGAGAAAAACGCGTTTCAAGTTTTGACCACAAATAAATGCAATATTATGCAACATACGTTCAATCTGATATTCTGGGTACATAAACTAGTCCTTCCTCTTCCTCACAGAGGGCGTTCTGCTCGATCTTGGCCATCTTGCGCTGCTCCACAGCCTCTCGTACGGCCGGTGACGAGCGGTTTTCGGCGGCTCGAATCCGGTGGTCGTCCGAATGCTTGGCGAACTGCATCGAATAGAGTCCCAGGGTGAGGTCCATCTGTGTCATGGTCTTCAGAATTGCTGAATAACATTGGTTGAAGCTGCTCACTGCCAGGAAAGTCGCAATCTCCACAGTCTTCGAACCATAATGCAAATGCTTGGGGGCTAATTTTCAAGAACACACGTTCAAACTTTCATTTGAATTTTGTGTGTTGTCCTCCGAAAGAAAAAGGTGGTGCGTGAAAAAGGCCGATTTCAGGCAGGTGAATTTTTTTGTTAAACTCCGAATAACAAACGTTTCCGTTCCGTATTCGGAGAAACCGTTTCAGGGGTGGATTCTAAACACTTTTATGGATCCAAAAATGCAATTAAAAATTGATTTTTTGGACCAAAAGATGGTAAAACTCCCCTTAAACGGACAAGAACCCACCCGAACTACACTTTCATTGAATCTGATGCAGTTTTACGAGACAACATAGTATTTCGTTACGCGTTAATCAGGGTGCATATTTTGGAGAAACCGTTCCAGGGGTGGATTCTAAACACTTTTGGGGATCCAAAAATGCAATTAAAAATCGATTTTTTTGGACCAAAATATGGTAAAACTCCCCTTAAACGGACAAGAGCCCACCAGAACTACACTCTCATTGAATCTGATGCAGGTTTACGAGACTACGTAGTACTTCGTTACGCGTTAATCAAGGTGCAAATTTTGGTACTTAATCACCAAGATTATAACAATTTTAGATATACCATTACTCAGTAATGAGGAGCTCACCGGGCTTCCTTACGTGTAGCTGCATATACGTCAGCAAGTGGTAGGAAACTAAGATTGAAAGCACAAGTCCCGTAATCATGTCACGTGTCACATCATTTTGACATATAAGACTCGTCAAATATGCCCAGGGGAACGGTTAATGTCAGGCGACGCTCCGGCAAGCTCTTCTTCTCAACATGCAATGCGTGGCGAGAAAAGCCAAACACCACTCTTCGTGCCGGAACCCAAACCTTTCCGCCGTCTCCGGCCGCACCATTCCAGTATTACCACACGCAATGAGCGTGCGCTCCAAGTAAGGGCCAATCTCCCGACTTTGTTCTAAGCGCAACCGACAGACTACACAGTGAGAGCTGCTTCCTCGACGCTGCAGACTTAATGGCCGAACCCGCGATGGATAACCGACTCGAGGCCGGCCAAAGCGAAATCGATGGAAAAGATGGGATTACAAGAAAGGGGTATGGCGCCAGTCGGGCGACGTATGAGTAATATCATAGAAGAAATGGTGCCAGAGAACTCGAAGATGTGTTTAGAAAGTCCTCAAAATTCTCAATAGAAGTCGAAGGGACAATGGCAGCATCTAATTCTGTGTCCACAATGAAATATGAAGACAATAGTCCTGCTATGGCCGAAGACATATTGTAGAAGAAAAACAAGATTGCCTTTCTGCACACATAAGAATCCAGTTTCACGAAAGCCACCATCAAAAATAATTTAAACCCCTTCAAAGAATCATTTCAGGAAACACATAACTTGCAGCAACAAAAGTAAATTGAAATCGGTCAAACGTTGTCAAGCAATGTTGTCAGAACCTTTACTTGCAGCTAGAGAGTATTTCGTTTGGAAACAAAAATGTCTTAAGGAATTATCAAGTACAAGACTAGAGCACGCATTGGCAGAGTTAGAGACATGTCATTCAGAATATCTCCTGTAAGTAGGCTGTTTAGGTTTTTTATTGGTAACGCCGCCGCCACGTAGCGCTCTAGTCTGTGGATGGTTTGCATTGTTGTCTGCCATTGTAGTGTTGGGCAGCGGCAGCTGGATGCTAACAGCGCGTAGCGTTGCGCAGTTGGAGGTGAGCCGCCAGCAGTGGTGGACGTGGGGAGAGAGATGGCGGAGTTTTGTAATTTGTAAGACTGGATGTCATGAACTATCATATATATTTTGACTATTAAGGTAAATACACTGTTTGTTCTCTATTAAAATCTTTCATTTGCTAACTATACCTATCAGTAGTTAGTGCCTTCCGTAGTTTGAATCTTTTATTTAGCTGGCAGTAGTGGTGCTCGCTGTATTGCAGTAGTTCGAGTAACGAAGATTTTTTGTGAGGTAAGTGATTTGTGAAAGGTATAGGTTAATGTTAGTCAGGGCCATTCTTTTGTAGGGATTATTGAAAGTCAGATTGCGTTGCGCTAAAAATATTGTGTGTCAGTTTAAGCACATTCGTGTATAATTTTTCAAAGGGGACGTTTCATATGTCGACCCTTAGCCAAGGATATCTCACTGGAATCTTCTGATTTTTTCTTGTAGTTAGTGTAGCCTTTGTTTATTGCTAGCGCGTAATCATAGAGAGAATTTCCTTTGTAGTTGCAGTCTTTCATTGTTGTACAGTAAAACAGTTGTGGCATGCATGTAGATTAGCACCAAGTATTTCGCAGCTTCGCTTGCAATTAACTAGATATTACTTTCAGTGCTACGTTAATCTCTTATTTTTGCTCTTCAAATTGTGCTTTTATGTGTTATCGTGTAAAATATTGTGACAATAATGGCGTGTGAAAAACGTAACACTAGGCTCCAAAGTAACCTGAGAAATGATAGTGACGACGAGCGTCGGTTATCAGCACCACTGTGTAGTGAATTAACAGACATTCGAAGTAGAAATTTGGTAATTGTGCATAGGGAAATGGAACGGGCGGCAAATAATGGTGTAGACAATGAAACAAGTAGTGAACAGGGAACAATTATCGATCGATCAGTCGGCAACAGCTCGCCTCAGGAATCCGAAATGACAGAACACAATATTGCAAATACTGTACACTTAGGTTATGGGTCCTCACCGTTTTCTCAAATGAGTCAAGACACATTTTCTGCCTGTCAAAATGTAAATGTTGCCGGTGAAAATGCACTGCAAAAAAGCATAGAAAAACAGATTCCAGACACTAATACATTATTATTGCAACAAATGGAACAAAATCAGAAACAAATGGGACAAAAGCTTCAAAAGTTAGACGCAATGGAACTAAATCAGAGACAAACACAGCAAAAGTTAGACGCAATGGAGCAAAAGCTTCAAAAGTTAGACACATTGGAACATACGCTTGAACAAACACGTGAAGATTTAACTACTGAATTACATAAAATCGAATCGAAATGTCAAAAAGTCTGTAATGACGAAAAAACACAAATTTGTGAGCATTTCCAACCTATTTTTTCGCGGCATGAAAATCCATTACAGAATCACGAAGCAGCCATAAAAGAACTGCAAACAATTGTTCATGAAAATCATGAGACCTTGCAAGCTAAAATTTACTCTGTTGCATCTACCGATTCGGTTACGCAACTTGCAAAAACTCAAGAAAACTTAAAGGACACAGTAGATACTCTGAAAATTGGTTCAGAAAGACACATGGAGGACATTAGTTCATTATCAGAGAAAGTAGTTGAACTTTCGGATCAGCTAAATAATTTATCTACGAAGGTAGATGATAATCTGAATGACACAAAACCGGTAGTCTTTAATGACACAGAAGAGTTCGAACAAATTAGGAAATTCAAACAAAATCAAAATCAAATTAATACGCAACACCAAAGAGAAATCCGGGAAGTACAAGATCAGCTGACACAGGTAATACAAGAATTACGTATTTCAGAGGACTCTCGCACACCAGTACGGGAAGACGGACATAAAAATACGGAACTGCCACAAAATAATAACACAGGGCACTTTGGAGATTATGAAAGAAATTGGCAAAGTACACCGAATTTTGAGATGGAACCGCCGAAACGACGTAACAATGACCGACATGCGACCCGCCGACACGATGATTTTGACTATAAGCTGTTCATTGCCACACGTAAATTCAAAACATTTAAGAATTCTGGCAACGACATTCATCCACAAGCGTGGCTTCATCAATTCTCTCATTGTTCCCCCCCCCCCCCCCCCCCCCCCCCAACTGGTCAATAGAACACAGATTAGAATTTATGCTTGGCTACTTGGAGAATGAACCAGCTGTAAGAATGCGATCGGTCATTCACGATTGTCACAGTGAAGGAGAATTTTATCATGCTTTCCTCTCAGCATATTGGTCTCAAGCTACACAAGACCGAGTAAAACATAGCATAATGATGATGAAACACTTTGAACAATCTGAATTTTCCAGTCTTGTCAAATATTTTGAGGACATGTTGCATAAGAACCAATATCTTTCAAACCCATATAGCCCTTCAGAACTCATCCGCATTTGCATAATGAAATTGCCTGAACATTTAAGGAATATTATTTTGGCAGGGCGTTGCAAAGACGACATTGAAGCTTTTCAGGGACTCTTACAAAAACTGGAAATTGACACTGACAATCGCGGAATGCGAAAACAGGAGCACAAAAATTACAGGTCACATCTCTCACAATTCCGCGATGACAGAAATTATACACGACAAGGCTATTCTTACAATGGAAATCGTGAACAAAACAGACACCACCCACATTGAAACCACTGGCAGACAGACAAAGATCGCTTTTCCATAGTAATGAATGTTGCAGAGACAACCATAGAAACAGACAATATGGGAATCAAAATAATTATTATCAAGGGAGACAGAATAACTTCAGACGCAACGGTCCACCACGCAGTTACGATTCCGGGAGAAATTCTCCACTACATGACCGACAAACAAGAAAGTATGTAAACTACCGACATAACGACAGACCTGAATTCCATCAGAACTGGCGAGCTTCAAACAGGGCAGGGCATTCTCGTCAAGGTGAATGTGCAGAAGTTAGGTCTCCAAATCCCAATAACGGCGCGCGCCAACAAAGAGACAGACAATGACTCGCACCGCAGGCAGCCGCGTGCGCCGGCTGGCTCAGAGAAAAATAACATAGACGCTAACCTTGAGAAAAAATTTTAGCATTCCGTACCGACGTATACAACATGATAATTACTTGGAAGTTGAAACTCTGCGCACTAGAAAGGGTAAATGATTGCTCCACATTTCACATGTAAAACCGTTCATTGAAAGATAATCTGTTTTTTAACTTAGTCTTTGACATAAAATTTTTCAATTCACGTTACTAGTATGCTTTGTCAGACTTATAATCTGTTAACATGCAACAATGTTTGAAGTTAAATATCCAATCAAGAACCAAGAGAACTTATTTAAACAGAAATTACGAATGCATTGTTATAGTGAACAGACGTCACAGTGTTATTGTGTATGTACATTCTTGCTTGTTAGTTGCACGATTACGTAACGACTATAAGGCTGACATATTTAGAACAGTTACCAGTACTGCTAATGAGATTTTAATGCAACATTTTGGTTTACTTGAAAATAAATTCTGGATTTAAACTACTTTCTGTCAGATACGAGATGACTCAGTGGTTAGTTTATGTGACAGCTACACGATTTTATCACGACGCTACTAATGAGTGACAATTTACAATGTTGCTTTTGCACTGTATCTGTTTTATATCTGCACAGTTTTTCTGAATTATTCTGGAAAGTAAAACATGTTTTAGTGGTAACTTTTGTGGTATAGCTACAATTAGACAGCCTTTTCAATAGCACAACAATACGTTACAGTACATTACTTTCTTCATCACGGCAATAAGTGTAATAACTAAGATATTTATACGCAAAGCATTCACGCATACGAGGTAAGTACATTGACTTCAGCAGAACTTTGCTTACAGAGGACGATAACTACGACACTTCCACATAATTATCTTACAACAAGACGCACAGTTTATCGCTACAGTACACGTATTTGAGTGATTAATTTTGTACTTAAAACATTTATTTTTAAAGATATTTGAAGTACAATGATACAAAGATTTTCCGTGATACATTTCATTCCATTGCTGTAATCTGTAACACCTGAGGATATAATTACGTTAATCCTCAGGGGGTACACGCTTAGTTTGTGTATCATGTGTTTGGCAAGCACAAGGAGCCCTAGCTAATATGGTATTTGCTTATACAACTTTACACATCGGTACCATATTTCTCTAAGACAGAATTACACAGCTATCTGATCATTTAACTGAGAGAAACAAACATTTATTATACTACATCAGTGGCAGATGTTTACGTATTTACACCGCTGGATAACTTCACACTTATGAAACTGTATTTTGTCTGTACTTCGTGAACTGTTCATATTTTTTCTGAACCATTGTGATACTATGAGAGCTTTGAATGACAGATTTGGTATGGGATCATGATTTTTGAAGTACGTTTAAGGTAGATGACATTTTTGACATCAGCAGTGAATTTTTTTAGGTTTTGAAATTAGTGGAGGAAGCTACGACGATTTTGAGAATTTGACTGAGGTGTTATGATGTTATTACGATGACTATGTGTATTATGCTGTTGCGGTATGTTTTTGATCAATAAGCTGATGCTATATGAGGAATTTGATTATGCTACATATTTATTATGATGAAATATTGAAGAAGTGTCGACGAATATGTCTATGTGTAATAAGGTAAGGAATAATGAGTAGTGGTTAGGGACTCTTGTTTGTGAAAAAGGATGTTGGAAACCGAGAATCGTACTTTAAGAGTTGTGAAATGTGTGTAAATGCGTGAATGTATCACTATGCTGGCGAAAATTTTTTCGACACTATTCTATTTAAAGGATTGTTTCTACATATTTGTAACGCAAATTCTAGACCTGTGAATTTTTTTTTATAAGACTACCACTGTAGCAGAAAATGGTGTCGTAAATATTTCGATAAGACAGTTAAGTGACAACCTGCACGTAATGCGTAGTGGGCACCCAGCTGCGCGACAACCACCTGACAAAAGAAAGCCATTAGTGTGTGCCTGTCAGAGGCACAGGTGGAGAGAAAAAAAAGAGGCCATTATCCTCGCTATTGACATTTCTTTGTAGAAAGCGTCGCAAATACGACACACTCAAACTTGAAAACATATGATTACACTTTGGAGTTCTTAATTTATGATATTTACTGAAATGAAATGATGAGAAAGATTTCATGTCTATTGTCTTGCTAGTTGGAAGATTGTTTACTGCACTATGAAACGCCATATGGGTAGCGAATGACGTTTCATGCCTTGTTTTGCCTATTTTGTTTAATATCTATTTCTAGCTGCAATCCAGCATTGGTTACTACAAAATTTAATGAATGTACTACTATAAATATTTTATGCCTACAGATCCAGTAAATAATAACTTTATGATGTACTTAAAAAAAACGAAGGAGCACAAAAAGACATTTCACTTCACAGAAATTGCATACAGAATTTTCTTTTCAAGTACATGGTAATATTTTTTTACAATAAATTTTTGTGGTGCACCGCTTTAATTATATAGACATTAAGATGTGAACATACATTTCCCTTATCTACATTGTTGTCTTTAGTGTACTATTTTTTCTGCTTGAGCTTTGTCATGTTTAGGTATAACTGATATTGCCTTATATTAGTTGTAATATTGCTGCCTGCTTTGACAACTTCCATTTTTTCATTGCTGTTTATATTAATAGTTTTGTGCTGCTGCATTGCCTCGTCCCTTAGTTTAGCATCTGAGCTCAGTAGCCTTAAGTTAGCTTAAGATGGGGTTGGTTATAAAAGAGAACGAGTTGTGATGAATTGGAAGAAATGCATTGAGAAGCTATAAGAAAATGGTTTGGCCAAAAAAGTAGTGTACAGTTGAGAAAAACTATTTTTGAAAGAGGATGTGAACAAAACACAGAAAGCATGCTTGGATAGGATATTTTTGGTGGAAACAAATGTTGAGATAAGACGAAAGATCTACAGAATGACGTTTTGGGTTGGACTGCAGTACCAAATGTCAGACTGAAAACAAACCCTGTCCTTTCCTTTTGTGTATCCCACTATGTGTTTGTGTACCCTTGTGTATTTATTTTCTTCCTGTCTCTGTGTACTGTTTCATAGAATTTTTTCTCTTCTCATACTAAGCTACATTCACTATGATGAAGAATACTGTCAACTTCAAATATAATTTGCATTAATAATATGTTATTTACTTTGTAAAGATGTTTACACATTATTTATTCTGTTTTGTTCTAATGCTAATGTGTGAAGTTGTTTCAAAAGTTATTCTGATCTTTTATGTATGTACTTATGTTGTAATTTTTTTTTTAACACTGATGTATTTGCTATTTCGATTCTTTTGTAAAGCCTGCACTACTGCAAATGTTATCTGTATTGTTATGTTCTTTAAAGATGTATTTTGTACCTTTGTTTATTGTATTCTTATGTTATAAAATTGTAATTGACACCAGTTCATCAAATTAAGTAACTTGTAAATTACATTTCACTGCACACGTTTCTGTTGGTCATAGTATATGGACAATATGTGAGAAGTAGGGACTGATAGTGTTTGCACGTGTGTTAATAATTCAGTAAGGGACTGGATAACAGCATTGCTGGTTCTAAGGACATTTCAAAAACAATTTTTGTGGGTGCACAAGTGGTGGTTATGGACTTGCTATATTATCCGCAAGACTCTTCAATGGTGATTGTGCGCCTGCACAGTCAAACAGATGGCTGCTGGCCATCTCTACAAGGACTACAGTGGGTCTACACCTTTGATGACCCACCAATACCATTATTTCTACAAGGACTGCAGTGGGTCTGCACCTCTGGTGGCCCACCAGTAGTAATCTCTACCAGGACTACAGTGGGTCTGCTCTGTGATGACCTACCTACCGATAGTCTTCAACGTCGACTGACTCTGCTGTGGCCCATTACCTGTCTGCATGTCGTGAGTCAGCACTTTCTTTCGTTGAAAGGACAACACTACTTCTTCAAGACTGCATGGAAATCCACTACTTCCGTGTGCATTTTCTTTTACTACTCTAACTTTGAGAAAAACACTGAATGATCAAGACTCTCTTTATGGACTGTGAGAAAATTTTAGCTTTTGACCAACATTGTATCGATAAGTGTGTGCATTTCATTTCTTTGTCATTGTAATTACGAAAAAAATTTTCAAATCTCTATTGGCCACTGCCCAAAACAATTTGTAAATTTTTTTGTGGGGAGCATGAGGGCTATGTAAGTAGGCTGTTCAGGTTTTTTTATTGGTAACGCCGCCGCCACGTAGCGCTCTAGTCTGTGGCTGGTTTGCATTGTTGTCTGCCATTGTAGTGTTGGGCAGCGGCAGCTGGATGCTAACAGCGCGTAGCGTTGAGCAGTTGGAGGTGAGCCGCCAGCAGTGGTGGACGTGGGGAGAGAGATGGCGGAGTTTTGTGATTTGTAAGACTGGATATCATGAACTATCATATATATTTTGACTATTAAGGTAAATACACTGTTTGTTCTCTATTAAAATCTTTCATTTGCTAACTATACCTATCAGTAGTTAGTGCCTTCCGTAGTTTGAATCTTCTATTTAGCTGGCAGTAGTGGTGCTCGCTGTATTGCAGTAGTTCGAGTAACGAAGATTTTTTGTGAGGTAAGTGATTTGTGAAAGGTATAGGTTAATGTTAGTCAGGACCATTCTTTTGTAGGGATTATTGGAAGTCAGATTGCGTTGCGCTAAAAATATTGTGTGTCAGTTTAAGCACATTCGTGTATAATTTTTCAAAGGGGACGTTTCACTTCTCAGTACTAGAGCTCTGATCCAAATTATAGTCACCCTTTCAGTTTCAGAAACACCAAAAAGAGCGTTTTCGGCTGTAAAACATAAAAAACGTACAGCAGGGATAGTGAACATTGAGACAGATGGAATGGTCGTGCTTTGCTCTCTGTACCTTGCAGCCTTGATCCAGAGGAAGTGATGAATTCGTTTTCGAAACTGCCACGACGGATAAATACTTGCTCAAGGTACGTATTAGCACCTATTATGCGTTCCACTGTTTCCTTAAAGCGAGGGTCACTCCAAACGAGTCCGCCTCCGGTAGTTGAGTGGTCAGCGAGACAAAATGTCAATCCTAAGGGCCCGGCTTCGATTCCCGGCTGGGTCGGCGATTTTCTCCGCTCAGGGACTAGGTGTTGTGTTGTCCTAATCATCATCATGTCATCCCCATTAACGTGCAAGTCGCCGAAGTGGTGCCAAATAGCTAGACTTGCACCCAGCGAACGATCTACCCGATGGGAGGCCCTAGTCACACATTTATTATTTACTCCAAAAGAAATGCACTCTATTTTTGTAAAAATACAGCTTTCATTCCGCATGTGTGAAAGTTTTACAGTGTGTAGATACATCCTTCAAGCTTCTTAGTTCAACCGGTTCCGTGAGTGGCGCCATCACAGCATGTCTTCAAGATGGCTGCTACACTTGACGTTTGTCAGAAGTAACGTGCTGTCACAGAATTCCTGTGCTGTGAAAACGAGACACTAGGAAACATCCAAAAGAGGTTGAAAAAGGTGTATGGAGATGCTGCTGTCTATCGCAGTACAGATAGTCGGTGGGCAAGCAGGTTACACGATGAAAGCGGGCATGGCAATGTTGAGGATTGTCCTCGCATCGGCAGGCAGGCCTCGTACTTCACACACTCCAGTGTGCCGAGAGTTAACGAACTGGTGACTGCTGACAGGCGGATCACAGTGAACGAATTGTCACGCTACGTTGGGATAGGGGATGGAAGTGTTTGGAGAATACTGAAAGTGTTGGCGTTAAAACAGATTTGGGCCAGGTGGGTTTCTAGGATGTTGACAGTGGCTCACAAAGAAACAAGAAAAACGGAATGCAGCGAACTTTTGAAACAGTATGAGAATTGTGGAGATGAATTTCTTGGAAGAATTGTGACAGGTGATGAAACATGGCTCCAATTTTTCACCAGAGACGAAGAGGCAACCAATGTAGTGGCATCACGCAAATTCAGCCAAGAAAAAAAAAAAAAAAAAAAAAAAAAAACTCAAAACCACACCTTTGCTTGTAGACATCATGCCAAGTGGGACCACCATAAATTATGATGCATATGTGACGACACTGAAGAAACTTCAAGCTCGACTGAGTCGTGTTCGACCACATCGGCAAAAGCAGGATCTTTTGCTGTTGCAGACAATGCACGGCCACATGTCAGTCAAAAAACCATGGAAGCGATCACAAAACTCGGATGGACAGCACCGAAACACCCTTCATAGAGTCCTGACCTGGCTCCATGTGACTATCATCTCTTTGGAAAACTGAAAGACTCTTTTCGTGGAATAAGGTTTGAAGATGACGACTCCCTTGTGCACGCTGCCAAACAGAATTTTACCGTAGGGGTGTAAAGGCGCTGGTTCGATGAGGGTGCAAGGCAGCTGAGAGGGATGGAAATTATGTGGAGAAATGAAAATATCGTTCCAAAAGGATGTATCTATGCACAGTAAAACTTTCAAGCATGTAGAATAAAAGATGGATTTAAAAAATATTGTGTGGGTTTCTTTTGGAGTAACCCTCGTATAAGCAAATTTTTGGACTGAAATTAAATAGAGAAAATTGTGTCCTTGAAACTATAGACAGAAAAATACACCCCTCCAAAAAGATTCTGAATAGTACACTTGTTCCCCCACTGCTTAAATACTGCTCACAGGAGAGGGATCCGTACCACATAGTGGTGATAAACGAGATAGAGAAGATCCAACAGATAGCAGCGCGCTTCGTTACAGGATCATTTAGTAATCGTGAAAGCGCTACGGAATTCATAGATAAACTCCAGTGGAAGACTCTGCAAGAGAGACGCTCAGCAGCTCGGTACGGGCTTTTATTGAAGTTTCGAGAACATACCTTCACCGAGGATTCAAGCAGTATATTGGTCCCTCCTACGTACATATCGCGAAGAGACAATGAGGATAAAATCAGGGAGATTAGAGCCCACACAGAGGCATACCGACAATCTTTCTATCCACGAACAATACGAGACTGGAATAGAAGGGGGACCGCTAGAGGTACTCAAGGTACCCTCCGCCACACACCCTCAGGCGGCTTGCGGAATACAGATGTGGATGTAGATGTAGACAAGGGCGATGGGTGACTGGTTAAGTCACTGTTGAGGGGAGGTGCTGAACTCTGTGTTCCTGGAGGTGTTGCACTGCCCGCTCTTTCCATTGACGCGCTGGTCACCACGTTCCTGATGTTACTTCGCGGCGCGGCGCTGGTCGGTGTGCAGTTGACTCTTTAGAAAGGATTGCACATCTTCAGTATTGTGATGTCTGTCTTAGAGACCGAAACATTTACAAGGATAAATCGCTTTAAAAGTAGCAGTGTTTCTGTATGTTTCGGTAGCTTATCCAATTCCTAAATAGACAGGACATGGAGAATACCGAGCGACTCATTCGTCATCATTGTCGCACCAGAATGTTTCACACTTCGTGTGAGTTGGAAATTACTTACCGTTCAGCATTCGCAATCACACATGAGTCTCTAAACAATAGAAAAGTTTGTGCTCGTGTGGTACTACATCAACAGCCACAAATAGGAGCGTTAGGCAATGATAAAATCAAAGTTAAGCGTTTTAAGGGGAAGAAGAATTTCTCAGTCGCATAGTAACAGCTGATAAGATGTTCCTCCATTACTATGAACAACAGACTGTTCGGCAGAGCGTTGTGTGGAACTATCACCTACATCTACAGAAAAAAAGCTTAAGAGCCAAGCGCCTGTCAACAAAATTGATAATTAGGTGTTTCAGGATATGAGAGTTTCACTGCTGATGCACTACACTTCTGAAGCTCAAACAGTGATAGGAGACAACTACTACGAGGTACTGTGAGATTTGAAAACCGAAATGAAGACAAAGAGGGAGCGAAGCTTTCAAAAAAGTGTAAGTTTGCTTCTGGACAATGTTGGCCATCGTAAATCTGGAAAAACGATTCAGTGTATTCCAAACCTTGGTTTTGAGTTGCTGGAACCCCCACCGTACAGTTCGGACCTATCTCTAAGTGCTTTTCACCAGTGTGGTGTGATGTGTGTGTCCACTGCATTTCACTTTGTACAGTAGTACAGTCTGGGTGTTTCTAAATTAATTTATATGTAATTTGGAGGGGAATTCTTTCACAATCGATTGTGTTCAGTTACTTAACGGTCTTCCTTGTTAACTCAGAGATAAGAAATATGATAGCAATTAAACTAGAATCGAACGCATAGTTAGCGGTGAGACAGAGTTCAAAACTTGTTTCTCTTCTGCGGAAGTTTCTTTGTAGCAGCGTAGTAGCGTCGAGGACACGTTGCAGACACAAATCGGTGTAAACTTTTCTAACATTACATCCCCCCCTCCCTCCTCTTTAAAAATGGTACACAATTTTTATTAAAATTACTTTGTAAACAGCGTAACTACGGCAGGTATACGATAGACAAACAATCTGTTTGAAAATTATAACAGTTACCGTAATTTTCTGCAAAATAAATAAATAAACTCTGTTCATAATATCGCAGGAAGAGTAACGTTTCTTACCTTTAACAACTCAAATAAATCTTCTATCCAGTTATTATTTTGTATGTTACACAGAAAAGCGCCTTATCTGTAAAACTGTCTGTCTGTGTGTGTGTGTGTGTGTGTGTGTGTGTGACGGAGAGAGAAAGAGAGAGAGAGAGAGAGAGAGAGAGAGAGAGAATAGTGTGCGTCTGTTTGCGTGTTTAGTGTACTTCATAGCGAAAACTGTCACTGGTAAAATGTTCGATAACAGGAGCAAAAACGTTACAGTGAACATGCACGCGCAAACGAGGTAATTGCGGATGTGTGGTCTGAAGCCGCCACGGACTTTAGTATGAAATATTGTTCTAGTTAGTGTAAATATGTTTGAAACGTAAACTTTTCGATTAGGTCCATATCTAACTGGCTACACTAGTAAGAAATACAATACTGCTTCAGTACGCAACACTTCACAATTTACTGGACACACTTTTTATGAAACGAAACTTTCTACATGCCATCTTCATATGTGGATTTAATACTGCATTGTCTCTTCAGTGAGTTTGAAACACCCTTATATCATCTGGTTAATATGAATAAGTGAGCTCTTATCGTCTAATTTCTTCCAGGACAATTTTAATATCAATTATTATTAACTTGCTATTTCCCTATATTCAGCGGTTTTCAATGACGAATGTGGAATAATTAACATACAATAAATTTTCCATCAGGTCTAGTGCTCTGAGATGCACTGGGAAGGTATTAAAAAGGCGTTTGTTTCTTTTAATGTTGGTTTCCCCTGTAAACTATTTTCCTTTACGCAATGTAGTGCCAATGGATTACTAAAACTGCTAATAGAAGAGGAGCGTCGGAATATAAATCAGTGCCCTTCGTGAATGCTGCAAAAGAAAGACTGCTTGATTGTTATAGCCATATTCAAAACAGTGAGTCATGCTGACAGTGAAGAGAAAGAGAAAATGTCTTGCAAAGACTCAGGATTTATAGCAAACAAGTAGAACAACGAACAATTCACAATTTTCGATAAAACGTCGTATTTGGTCTCTCAGGTTTTGTCGATGTCGTTGTTTAACAGTGTGCTTCCGGGTGTTCAGTTGAGTTGTTTTCATTTTATGTAGGAGGGGCGTTTGAAACGTCCGGTCAACAATAAGAACTACTTATGAGTTTGGGGTAAGCCTTTTTTATTTGTCGACATAGTCTTCTTTTAGACTTATACACGTCGTCCAACGCTGTTCTAATTTGTTGATCCCATCCGAATAATAGGAATTGTCCAAGTCTGCAAATAGCTATTAGCTGCTGCACCCACCTCCTCGTTTGAATAAAATGTTTGTCCCGCCAGTCATTTTTTTCAAATTGGGGAACAAATAGTATAGTAGTACGAGGGAGCCATGTCTTGAGAATAGGGGGGGGGGGGGGGTGAAACGAGTAAGAATCCTGTTTCCACAGATTTTGCGACCACAACTGGTAAGGTGTGTGCTGGTGCATTTTCGTGATGGAAAAGGACTTTTTGTGGTCCAATCGCCGACGTTTTTTTTTCTTGCATCTCGGTTTTTAAATGCTCCAATAACGATGAATAATATGCACCTGTAATACACTCCTGGAAATTGAAATAAGAACACCGTGAATTCATTGTCCCAGAAAGGGGAAACTTTATTGACACATTCCTGGGGTCAGATACATCACATGATCACACTGACAGAACCACAGACACATAGACACAGGCAACAGAGCATGCACAATGTCGGTACTAGTACAGTGTATATCCACCTTTCGCAGCAATGCAGGCTGCTATTCTCCCATGGAGACGATCGTAGAGATGCTGGATGTAGTCCTGTGGAACGGCTTGCCATGCCATTTCCACCTGGCGCCTCAGTTGGACCAGCGTTCGTGCTGGACGTGCAGACCGCGTGAGACGACGCTTCATCCAGTCCCAAACATGCTCAATGGGGGACAGATCCGGAGATCTTGCTGGCCAGGGTAGTTGACTTACACCTTCTAGAGCACGTTGGATGGCACGGGATACATGCGGACGTGCATTGTCCTGTTGGAACAGCAAGTTCCCTTGCCGGTCTAGGAATGGTAGAACGATGGGTTCGATGACGGTTTGGATGTACCGTGCACTATTCAGTGTCCCCTCGACGATCACCAGAGGTGTACGGCCAGTGCAGGAGATCGCTCCCCACACCATGATGCCGGGTGTTGGCCCTGTGTGCCTCGGTCGTATGCAGTCCTGATTGTGGCGCTCACCTGCACGGCGCCAAACACGCATACGACCATCATTGGCACCAAGGCAGAAGCGACTCTCATCGCTGAAGACGACACGTCTCCATTCGTCCATCCATTCACGCCTGTCGCGACACCACTGGAGGCAGGCTGCACGATGTTGGGGTGTGAGCGGAAGACGGCCTAACGGTGTGCGGGACCGTAGCCCAGCTTCATGGAGACGGTTGCGAATGGTCCTCGCCGATACCCCAGGAGCAACAGTGTCCCTAATTTGCTGGGAAGTGGCGGTGCGGTCCCCTATGGCATTGTGTAGGATCCGACGGTCTTGGCGTGCATCCGTGCGTCGCTGCGGTCCGGTCCCAGGTCGACGGGCACGTGCACCTTCCGCCGACCACTGGCGACAACATCGATGTACTGTGGAGACCTCACGGCCCACGTGTCGAGCAATTCGGCGGTACGTCCACCCGGCCTCCCGCATGCCCACTATAAGCCCTCGCTCAAAGTCCGTCAACTGCACATACGGTTCACGTCCACGCTGTCGCGGCATGCTACCAGTGTTAAAGACTGCGATGGAGCTCCGTATGCCACGGCAAACTGGCTGACACTGACGGCGGCGGTGCACAAATGCTGCGCAGCTAGCGCCATTCGATGGCCAACAGCGCAGTTCCTGGTGTGTCCGCTGTGCCGTGCGTGTGATCATTGTTTGTACAGCCCTCTCGCAGTGTCCGGAGCAAGTATGGTGGGTCTGACACACCGGTGTCAATGTATTCTTTTTCCATTTCCAGGAGTGTAGTTTTACCCCTTTTCAGATAGTTGGTGTGGATTAGCCCTCGCGAGTCCCTAAAGACAGTCTCCATAACCTTTCCGGACGAACGAATGGTCTTCGCCTTTCTTGGTGCCGACTCTCCCTTGGTAACCCATTGTTTAGATTGTTCTTTGGTCTCAGGAGTGTAGTAATGTATGCATGTTTCATCCACAGTGACGAAACGAGGCTTAAAGCCCTGCGGATTCTTCCTGAAAGGCTACAAACCTTCCTTGCAACACTTCACACGATTCCGTTTTTTGGTCAAGTGTGAGCAATCGCGGAATCCATCTTCCGGATAGCTTTCTCATGTCCAAATACTTATGCAAAATATTATGTACCCGTACATTCGAGATGCCCACAGCACTAGCAAACTCACGCACCTTAACGCTTCTGTCATTCATCACCATATCATGAATTTTATCAATGATCCCTGGAGTCGTAACCTACACAGGGCGCCCAGAAAGTTCAGCATTACTTGTACCCAAATGGCTATTCCGAAAATTTTGAAACCATTTTTAAACTGTTGTAATCGATGGTGCAGAGTCACCCTAATGTTTATCAATCTTCTCGTTAGTCTCCTGAGGCGTTTTGCCTCTCATAAAGTAGTGTTTAATCACCACACGAAATTCTTTTCCGTCCATTTTTGACAATCACTCGACTTCCTTGATTCACTCGAATAACAAACACAAATAAATAGACCAATATGGCAGAAGCTTAGTTTGCGATCATTACAAAGATTCTAATAACTAAACATGACCTCGATACGCGCTGGCGGTGCCATCTCTCGGACTTTACACGGACTTTTCATACACCCCTTGCAGAATACGTTGACAACCGACCTGGTCATCTACGACGGGCATTCAGTAAGTAATGCAACACATTTTTCTTTTCTGGAAGCAGGTAGATTTTACCCTCCATTGTTCCCCAATCTTTTGCCCGCAAATCCCTAGTTTTCAAGGTATTCTCAATTCAAAACAACGGCGTTATGCCACCTTGCTGGGATGGCCTTTATGCACCGCTCTACTGGTCGACATCGTAGCCAACCTCCTGCTGCATCAATGATCTCTCCATCATTCACGTATTGCTCTCCTTGGAATTCATCCGTCATTTGGGCAAACAGATGAAAATCAGAAGGCGCTAGACCCAGGCTGTAGGGTGGTTAAGGAAGAATAGTCCAGTAAAGTTTTGTGATCTCCTCACGAATGTGCAAAGTCCTAGAAGGTCGTCACCATGACTTCACCGGCTGCGAATATGGCTTTGAACTTTTCTTCCAAGGAGAGGTGGTGCAGCATCACCCCATGGATAACCGTTTTGTTTCCGACACTGGTGAACCCATGTTTCATCGCCTGGGACAAAGTTCTACAAAATATTGTCGCAATCAGTCTTGTAACACGCAAGCAATTCAGCACAGACGGCACTCGTTGCTCTTTATGGTCGGCTCTTTATGGCGGCGAGAAACCAGCGGGCACACACGTTTGAGTACTTCTGAGATCATCAGTCCCCTAGAACTTAGAATTACTTAAGCCTAACTAACCTAAGGACATGACACACATCCATGCCCGAGGCAAAATTCGAACCTGCGACCATAGCGGTCACGAGGTTCCAGATTGTAGCGCCGAGAACCGCTCGGCCACGCCGGCCGGCAGCACTATCAACAGAGACGACGATATGAGCAGCGAAGTGTCTGATACCGATCCGTCGGTCACCTAGAATGACAGCGAACGCATGTTCCAATTTCGCAGGAGTGACAGCTATGTGTGGCCGGCCGGCACTCCGGAAATTGGACAGATGTGTGCGACTTGGTTGCTATTATGACAGGTGTCTCGTCAAATGACTGACCGTGATTTCGTTCACTGCCAGGTCTCCGTCAACATTATGCAAGCAAGTATGAATATTTGGGCAACGGCCTTGGCGCAGTGGATACACCGGTTCCCGTCAGGTCACCGAAATTAAGCTCTGTCGGGCGTGGCCGGAACTTGGATTGGTGACCACCCTGGCCGCCATGCACTGTTGCCATTTTTCGCGGTGCACTCAGCCTCGTGATGCCAATTGAGGAGCTACTCGACCGAACAGTAGCGGCTCCGGTCAAAGAAAACCATCATAACGGCTGGAAGATCGGTGTGCTGACCACATACCCCTCCCATCCGCATCCTCAGCTGAGGATGACACGGCGATCGGATGGTCCCGTTGGGCCACTTGTGGCCTGAAGACGGATTGCTTTATGCATATTTAGGATACTCGTTTTTTCCTACCAAAAGAGGCCGAGTGAGAGCTCTCTGCTTAGAACGCCCCTTCCCTACAGACGTTTTGAAGGTTACGTATAGTGTCGACGCCTACCGAAACTTCATAAACTATTGGGGCTGAAGCGGGTATATTCCACGACGGCTCGCAACAAATTCCACATTTTTTCAGCCGAAAGTAGTCAAGAAAAAAAAAGTGCTGCATTACTTATTGAACGTCCCTCTTGCATCATTTGCTGCCAGTTTTGCTGTTATGTCTACTCGCTGTCTGGGCTCCAACTGGATTATGAATTTAATTGCTCTAACACAGCTATTTAAAGCCGATTTCAACTCCCGACGCGCACTAAGCCCTTTGATGCTCTTTTCTTTCACGGAGGCCGTGAAACACATATTTCCTAGTCGTCTCCCAGCTCTAGTGGGTGGCCCCAGCCGATATTACAATAAATCGAGTGTTGGACACTGCATCCAGCAAAGCTAGGAAACGCTGAGACGATGTGTACTTCGAAGAATGTCAGAGCGCGATCTGTAAAAGGAAAGAGGATCGAAGGTCGTAGTGGGCGTTGGGAGTGGAACTCAGATATAAACAGCGGCGACAGACCAATAATGTTGCACTACCACAGTTCTAACACGAAATAGATGGCGACCACCACTCTACTGGAGATTTCAAGCGACCTGCAACAATCTGACGAGATGGGCCGCTAACTGGGGCATTGGCTTTAATGCAAACAGGTGCCAGGGAATGATCAGCACCGAGCATCATCCATGAGCAAGTGAAAAAATCAAGCTGTTTCTCTCTCCGACATCATGGACAGCATCGTCACCGTACCTATGGATTCTAATGGACAGGAAACTAACACAGAAGTGAGAAAGGAAATATCCTAATCCTCAAACGCATTGTACTCTTTCATTGATGAGAACTCGAACCTCTCCGCGAAAGGCTGTTGCGTGTGTACAGAAGATATGTCCGAAAGGTAATGTACAATACTAGTCCGGTGAGGGGTCTGGCAGCGAAACTCACACCTCGGGAGGCTCCAGATATAATACATTGGACTCCGACGAATCTGTCATGTACGCAGGGACTTTTCGTAGACGTACTTACGTGAAGCAGACCATGTACAACTGGTGATGGAATAAAGAAGACTATTTCAAATAGGTGTACAGCAGAAAAGAAGATCGGGCAGCTCACTAATTCGGTTTTTTGGACTTTACAATGTAAGCAAAAATCGCTACTCGTGACCAGTGGCTGTACTAAACAGGTAGTAGACCAGTCCATTCTGATAAGCCGTAAGAAAGTGGATAATACCATAAAAGTACTTTTACAAGGGCTATGCCGGCCTTTGCGACCGAGCGGTTCTAGGTGCTTCAGTCCGGAACCGCCCGACTGCTACTGTCGCAGTTTCGAAAGCTGCCTGCGGCATGGATGTGTGAGATGTCCTTAGATTGTAATATTGTTGCATTAATTTGTGGTGTAAGCGGTGCTGCTATACAATACCATAAAAGTGGATTAAAAGCTGTGAACTATCTGAGGAAGTTAACCTTGCATTACTGAGCAACTGTTTCACCAGGTATCCAGTCTAGCTTACCAAATTCCCAACCAGACTAACATTAATTATAATCGTTTAATAGTCATACGAAAACCGGTGATACATACATAGAAAAGAGAATTTAAATAAAAAGAAATAAATCAGTTTTTATTTGGAAATTTATTTTAACATTGATCATTGAAATTTCAGCATATTAAACTTGAGTCATAACTAAGCTTGTGCCTTATTTAGGATTGTGAAAATGTGAGTTTGTAATCTTACGGAACACATCAAATATGGAGCCAAGATTGGGAGACTAGATACAACACTGCATTCATAAAATAACACACGAAGAACGTTGAAACATACGCAAGAGGAAATTAACCACAACCAACCGATTCAGTTTTCACCCAAAGAAGTAACGTTCGTAGCGCAATCCTGTCCGTCATGTAATTACCACACACTGGTATACTAAATTCATACTAACTCTCTGTGAAATCTTCCCAAAAGGAATAGCTGAGGGCTACCTTGATGATTACACCACATGCTTCACGTGGTCAATTTGGTTTACACGAAGAGTCTAACTCCACAATAATTTTGATAAATAAAATAAATTAGATCGAAAAGCAATTTCCAAATAAAAACCTTGAACTGGTTACTATCGTCTTACTATTAACCTGATGGGTCAAACAATTGTATAAGCACATGGTACTGGTCTCACAAAGTACACCCCACGGGGTTTGAACATAAATAACAGTTGCTACATAGAAAAATATTGTGAAGACGAGACGTTATAATCTCACGCACATTCGCATTTAAGATTGATGATCTTAGTTAGAGTTACTGATCAACACGTGGTTCCACTTTACTCACAAAGTAGTGACAAAGCAACTACCAGAAGATGTTCTGAACTGTACACTCGAATCACACTGCATTGCAATTTGAGGTAACATTATATATTTTAGAGCTAAACCTGAAATAAAGGTGATTAAATTTTCAGTTACGCTGAACTTTAGAAATCCATTGTCCTACGGACTTAGCAGACACGCGCTTAGCTGGAGATCTTACAACTTCAGACGCTCGCCACGGAGCGACTCACCTGGTTCGCTACCGAGCGTGCTTCACAAAATACAAAACGGAAGTGACCAGAGAGGCAGCTCCCTATACCAACATGACAAGGTCCGGACAGGACCATACTAAGAATAGAAACCTCTTTGCTTTTAGAAAGCGTAGCTACCTGTTCCGACATTGGTCCTACTGTTCTCTAGCAGACAGGCTTGTCTGCTACCATCCAGCAAGCAACTAGAAATACATTTGCTCATTCATTCTTTCACACAGAATGGAAGGGGGATGGCAGTATCTTATCATATACAGAATATAACAGAAAGTGGATGTAGGTTCCGAATGAGACTGCGACATGAATGACATATAAACTGTGTTTTAAAGTGTAGTAGTGTGACTGATCGTTCTTGATTATGTCTAAAAGTAACACGTTCCACTACTCAGTCTCCTCCCAGATAGAAACACCACAGTAAATTTAGAAGAGGAATTTATGCCGTAAATTATAAGAGATTTAAGAAATTAACATGAAAGGAATCCAACAGAGACCTTTCAAGGTTAGTTAGGTTTAAGTAGTTCTAAGATATAGGGAACTGGTGCCCTCAAGTCCCATAGTGCTCAGAGCCATCTGAACCATTTGAACTAGGGTTATAAAAATAATATATTGTCGACAATATAGCACTGTAATGTTGTAGGACAACATTACTACCACGCGAATGGCAGCCACATGTACGGCAACATTGCTGGCCACTGTTTCAGCCTTCGGAGCCAGAAGTGTTTGGCCGCGAAATGTATGGAAGTGAGCTACTCTAAATGCGTGAGGCTCTCCTGCATTTGCATTCCAAAACGAATACGATTAGCAAGAAAATGAGAAATAGCGATCCATGAATGCGTTCTGTTTTAAGCGCAGTATGTGAACTGCTTCCGAAACTTTAACTCGTGAACTGATAACGAAAACATACCTTTTATAGAATCCCGAAACATCTATTTTGAACATACCGTATAAAAGCAGCTCGTGCGAGAATTGTTAAGACCAGTGCCAATATGAAGGACTATACTAATTACAACAAGAAAAACGGTCAAATGTCAGTTGTTGGTTAGTGGTGACTCGTACAGAAGTATGATGGTTCAAATGGCTCTGAGCACTATGGGACTTAACATCGATGGTCATCAGTCCCCTCGAACTTAGAACTACTTAAACCTAACTAACCTAAGGACGTCACACATCACCCAGCCATCACGAGGCAGAGAAGCGAGAACGCTACCGCACGACCACGAGATGCGGGCACAGAAGTATGATGTAATTCATATTGCAGTATGATGTACCTCTTTAAAGTACACATCTCGTCTGTTCTCCTCTTGGTGACAGGCATTTGGAACGCTTTCGTCGAAGGATTCAAGGAATTCATAAAGCTTGGTTGAAATAATGTTTATGTTAATATTTTAATGAGTTTTCTTAATGCAACTACTGGTTTCATAAGAGTTGAAGGATGTGAAAAGTAATTAAAAATTATGGCAGGGAATGAAAATATCGCTACAGTTGTAAAGTTCTTGTATTATCACACAACCGGTTTCGGGCTATTGTATGCCTACCTTCAGGTGTCGGAACTTGCTTTTGTGACCCCCCGAGTGCCGCGGTGGACGTGTACAAGGGTGTGCTACCTACGAGGGCAGAAGCACACGTGATGAAGCATATTTTTTTAAAAATAATCGTGTTAAGAAACTATCTAAACTAATAATAAGTGTGTAGAACTGTGTTCTCTGTCTGTTTGTCTGTTTCAACTCGCTTTTCCAGAACTAATACACTCCTGGAAATTGAAATAAGAACACCGTGAATTCATGGTCCCAGGAAGGGGAAACTTTATTGACACATTCCTGGGGTCAGATACATCACATGATCACACTGACAGAACCACAGACACATAGACACAGGCAACAGAGCATGCACAATGTCGGTACTAGTACAGTGTATATCCACCTTTCGCAGCAATGCAGGCTGATATTCTCCCATGGAGACGATCGTAGAGATGCTGGATGTAGTCCTGTGGAACGGCTTGCCATGCCATTTCCACCTGGCGCCTCAGTTGGACCAGCGTTCGTGCTGGACGTGCAGACCGCGTGAGACGACGCTTCATCCAGTCCCAAACATGCTCAATGGGGGACAGATCCGGAGATCTTGCTGGCCAGGGTAGTTGACTTACACCTTCTAGAGCACGTTGGGTGGCACGGGATACATGCGGACGTGCATTGTCCTGTTGGAACAGCAAGTTCCCTTGCCGGTCTAGGAATGGTAGAACGATGGGTTCGATGACGGTTTGGATGTACCGTGCACTATTCAGTGTCCCCTCGACGATCACCAGAGGTGTACGGCCAGTGCAGGAGATCGCTCCCCACACCATGATGCCGGGTGTTGGCCCTGTGTGCCTCGGTCGTATGCAGTCCTGATTGTGGCGCTCACCTGCACGGCGCCAAACACGCATACGACCATCATTGGCACCAAGGCAGAAGCGACTCTCATCGCTGAAGACGACACGTCTCCATTCGTCCCTCCATTCACGCCTGTCGCGACACCACTGGAGGCGGGCTGCACGATGTTGGGGCGTGAGCGGAAGACGGCCTAACGGTGTGCGGGACCGTAGCCCAGCTTCATGGAGACGGTTGCGAATGGTCCTCGCCGATACCCCAGGAGCAACAGTGTCCCTAATTTGCTGGGAAGTGGCGGTGCGGTCCCCTACGGCACTGCGTAGGATCCTACGGTCTTGGCGTGCATCCGTGCGTCGCTGCGGTCCGGTCCCAGGTCGACGGGCACGTGCACCTTCCGCCGACCACCGGCGACAACCTCGATGTACTGTGGAGACCTCACGCCCCACGTGTTGAGCAATTCGGCGGTACGTCCACCCGGCCTCCCGCATGCCCACTATACGCCCTCGCTCAAAGTCCGTCATCTACACATACGGTTCACGTCCACGCTGTCGCGGCATGCTACCAGTGTTAAAGACTGCGATGGAGCTCCGTATGCCACGGCAAACTGGCTGACACTGACGGCGGCGGTGTATAAATGCTGCGCAGCTAGCGCCATTCGACGGCCAACACCGCGGTTCCTGGTGTGTCGGCTGTGCCGTGCGTGTGATCATTGCTTGTACAGCCCTCTCGCAGTGTCCGGAGCAAGTATGGTGGGTCTGACACACCGGTGTCAATGTGTTCTTTTTTCCATTTCCAGGAGTGTACATGAAGAATTTTCATGGGATTTTCGCAGGTAACTTGAACAGGTTTGGGACACCGTATAGGTTTTGCTTCATCGAAATGTGTTCACGGAGAAATCAGATATCGCAATCGAAAGTTTTGTCCCTACTAATGTTACATATACCAAAGTAAGTCAGTCTTTTACGTTTTAACGATTTACCCGCTGAAAGTAATTCGATGAAATTTTGATATAGCTTAAAGCCTGAGGAAGAATTTAGGTGGCTTTCGAAAATGTGTAGTACAAGATATTTATTGTCTTGAAGACTATTAAGGGAATTAGGGAAGATTATTTACTCTCTGAAGAAGTTAGATACCCTTTGACTTTTCATCTTTATCATAGTTGAGAAAACGTTGTCACTGATTGATATGTGCTACATAATATAATTCAAACTATTTGTTGCATAATGTACGCGTTGTATAATGTATAGCGGCTTCGGTAGAATTATGTATAGATGCGCACTCGTGCTCATGACCCTCTGTGCGCAGTGGACTGCAGCGAAGCTGCTCAAGCCGACGATCGAGGGCTGGGGGAGCTTGGGAGGGGAGAGGACGAGGCGCATATCACGCACTATACTCACGTATACGGGCAGATATGTGTGGGTAGCCGATATTTTGGCACCTGCAGCAGCCGACTTACTCACCATCGCTCATCATAACAACGCAACGGCAGATGCTAGGTAATGCAGAATAAAGTTACGGCTCACTAACTCAGATGTTCAGTTACAATGGTGGATGCGGTCCTTTTTAAGATTTTGTCTTTGTACATCTCATTTTTCTGTGTTCTATATTTCTGGCCATAGAAGGACGTTTCGCATTCGTGGAATTCATGTAAGTCTCTTTTTCCCATTTCAACATTCTTACAGACAACAAATTAATCGAGTGCTCTATGTTCACTTGCCAGCTTTCGATCTGAAGCGAAACAATATTGCTTCGCGTGATTTGTCATTGTAGTGCTGTCAGCGTGAGAAAGAGGAAGCAAGGCTGAATGTGTGGGTGGATAGGATATAACAACAACGACAGAGACAGATATGGACCAACCATACGAAATATTCTCCAGCAATAATTTCGGTATGCGTAGGAAACAACTTGGACCAGCATCTAGCATCAGTAATATCTCCCGGATATACCACCAAATTGCGTGCATACACTGATGAGCCAAAAAATTACGACCACTTGCGTAATAGCTTGTTTGTCCGTCTTCGCAACGAAGTACACAACAGATTCTGCCTGCCAGGGATCCGACAGTCTGCTGTTAGATTTGTGCAGGCATCTGGCAGCAAACGCCTACGTACAGTGAAACCCGCACGTCTCCTCTACATGTCTTTTGTTACGGAACCTTCCCTCCTACAGCAACCTATGAAACCTTCCCTTAGGATTTCTATCTCTTGCTTAATAATAAGAAATGAAACATTCCCTTTGAAATTAATTCTCTTTCTAAATCTTCGGATACAAATTTAAATGCTGCTTATTAAAAGAGATTTTCTGATTACTTCGACGAAACATAGAATGTGTCGTCGTCGTGGTCCTCAGTCGTTACCTGCAATGACCCAAAACTGTTCCTCACCTTTTGTATTTTTACTGGATCGCCATCTGACTGCTACATCGAACTGCGACATGAATATACTTACTCTGTTTTACTATACTCTATTAGCTGCTAGTGAGCTGTCGTAATAAGTGGCTGTATTTATTACCAAAGCTGATGTTACTCTTTAATAGAGAAACGGACGTTATCTTTAATTAATTTGACTCATGTTGCATAATTCATAGTTAAACCTTTTCTTGACAACAACAAAATTTGGCAAAGTTTTACGTTGATGGTTTTTGGAATGGATTATAAACAGTAATGCAATATTGCTGGCAAAAAATAATTATATTTTGAATGAAATGATTTTACAAACGTTCAAAAGGGACTTACTTTTTACAATAATCTTACAACTAGCATTGCGCAAACATATCTTCAGTAGTCTTGAGTTTCTCAAAAAAAAAAAAAAATAATTCAATAATATTAGTTCCTCTTACGATAATAGTTAGCTGATTTCTCTGTACATCCGTTTATAATCTCTTGTAAATCATAGGTAGTGGCTGGCAGGCACACCGCTTCTCTCAACCTCTCGCTTCCGACCTGCTACCGACTCGCTTCACATCTCCCTTACTACTGTCTTCCAACGAACGCTAAAGTGCGCTCTCTCCCGACAACAATGCTTTCTGGTGCAGACATTCCCTGCTACCACAATTATTTACAACATGACAAATATTAATTATTCCTACTTAATCCTACTAATAAAATGTAAACATCTTTCATAAATTGTGGTTTGACAATAGACAATAGAAATATACACGTCTTACAACAGGTCATGCAATTCGTGTAAATAACGGGCAACTGATTCGTGTAAGGGGTGATGGCTCCAGATCGCTACCCACATGGATTCCATAGGATTTACATCAGGCGAATATGCTCACCAAGACATGAACACGATTTCACTATAATGCTCCTCAAAGCACTGCAGTATGATTCTGGCTCCAACATACAGACAATTATACTGCTGAAAGACCAAATCGCTGTCAGGGAAGACATCAAACATAAAAAGATGCCGGTGGTTCGCAGCTGCCAGTGTGTCTTCGATTACTACCACATGTCCCATGAAACCGCAGGAGAATGTCTCCCACAGCATGACACTGCTCCAGCCAGCCTGCGTCAGTGGCGCGTTACACGTTTCGAGCCGCCGTTCACCTCGATGACGGCGTCTGTGGAGACGCAGTCACCATCTTTCCTACTTGGCAGAGCAGACAAGCCTTCGAACCCCACGTTCTGTGAAAAGTAGCACAAACTTGATTCACCCGAAGAGCCGACACGTTTCCGCTGATCGACGGTCGAGTGCAAATGCTCTCGTGCCCACTACAATCGTAACTGACGATATCGTTGGGTCAACATTTCAAGACAAACGGGTGGTCTGCTGCAGAGCTCCATGTTCAACAATGTTGAATGAACGGTGTGCTCCGAAAAATATTCACATGCACCACCAGCATTGTGGTCTTACGGCAAAGGTGCCACAGTCACCATCTTTCCTACTTGGCAGAGCAGACAAGCCTTCGAACCCCACGTTCTGTGAAAAGTCGTGGACGTCCAACCATTTAGCGCCTAGTGGTAATTTCGCTGTGCTTCTACCTCTTTTTTTCGATAGATGTTCACGACACTGAGACGTGAACATTCGACCAGCCTCCCGCTTCCTAGATACTCGTTCACAGCCCCTGCGAAATAATATGTGCCCTTTCCCAAAGCCGCTTATCACAATGGGTTCCCCAATCTGCAGCGCATGTTTTCGCTATGGTGATCCCCCGGCCCTGTCTACTCCGCTTACATATTTTTGTTACGTGTCACGTGCCTGCAACGCACCAGGCGTGTAGTAGTCACTTTGCAGCAATGCCGACGGAAACACTTACTGCCTGTGTAAAACACAACTTAAGGTAGGAAACTTCTCTGCTCGTCGTGTAATCCACTCTGGCAGGAACGAACAGCAACAACAGTAGCTCACAGTCTGGTTGGAATGCAGGCAGTGAGTACACACAGCAGAACAACTGCGAGCACTTGAAGAAAAGTACACTGAGGTGATACCTCCTAATATCGCGTCGGTCCTACTTTTGCCCAGGGTAATGCAGCTAATTGACGTGTCACGGACTCAATAAGTCGTTGGTTCAAAAATGGCTCTGAGCACTATAGGACTTAACATCTGAGGTCATCAGCCCCCTAGAACTTAGAACTACTTAAACCTAACTAACCTAACGACATCACACACATACATGCCCGAGGCAGGATTCGAAGCTGCGACCGTAGCAGTCACGAGGTTCCGGACTGAAGCGCCTAGAACCGATCGGCCGCCACGGCAGGCCAAGTCGTTGGGATTAGCCTGCAGAAATATTGAGCCATCCTCCCTCTACAGCCATCCATAATTGCGAAAGTGTTTGCGGCGCAGGATTTTGTGCACAAACTGACCTCCTGATTATGTGCGATAAATGTTCAATAGGATTCATGCCGGGCAATCTGGGTGGCCAAATCATACGCTCGAAATGTCCAGGATGTTCTTCAAACCAATCGCGAACAATTGTGTCTAGTGACATGGTTCATTGAAGTCTTAAGAATTCCGTCGTTGCTTGGGAACATGAAGTCTAGCTGTGACCGCAAATGGTGACCAAGTATCCGAGCGTAACCATTTCCAGTCAATGATCGGTTCACTGGGACCAGACAATCCAGTCCATTCCATGTAACACAGCCCACACCATTATGGCGCCAGCAACAGTTTGGACATGACGTTGTTGATAATTTCGGTCCATGAATTCGTGTGGCCCGTGCCACAGTCTAAATCTACCCTCGGCTTTTACCAACTAAAATCGGAATTAATCTGACCAGGCAACGGTTTTCCAGTCTTCTAGGATCCAGCCGATGCTGAGAGGCATTGCACAGAGGCACTGCAGGCGATGTCGTGCTGTTAGCAAATCCGCTCTCGTCGGTCGCCTGTTGGCACAGGTCATTAATGCCAGATATCACCGCACTGTCCTAACGGATACGTTCATCATGCGTCCCACGTTAATTTTTGCTGTTATTTCATGCAGTGATACTTGACATTTAGAGCCGACAACTTTACGCAAATGCCGCTACTCTCGATAGTTAAGTCATGCCGGCCGGAGTGGCCGTGCGGTTCTAGGCGCTACAGTCTGGAGCCGCGTGACCGCTACAGTCGCAGGTTCGAATCCTGCCTCGGGCATGGATGTGTGTGATGTCCTTAGGTTAGTTAGATTTAAATAGTTCTAAGTTCTAGGGGAGTGATGACCACAGCAGTTAAGTCCCATAGTGCTCAGAGCCATCCAGTTAAGTGATGGCCATAGGCCTCTGCGATTTCCGAGGTGAAAGGTAATGCCCGAAATTTGGTGTTCTCGGTACACTCTTGAGACTATGGATTTCAGGATACTGAATTCCCTTATGATTTGCGACATGGAATATGCCTTGCGCCTAACTCCAACCACCATTCCGCATTCGAAGTCAGTTAATTCCCGTTGTGCGCCCATAATCACGTCGGAAACGCTTTCATATTAATCACCTGAGTACTGTAGGGAAGCAGCCTACTCACGCCATATAAAATTCATATGCTTTCCATTGTGTGCCAGCCTAGTCCGCTGTAACTAGCTACGACGTCACGAATGTTGCGCAATACCTTAAAAATAAAGTAAATAATCTGAAAAGTTAATAGCATGTCAGGAGTGGTGCTAAAATAATAATGTTTCAAGTTTCAGTTTAGTAACTTTCTAAATTTGGACGTTTTACGTAAAAATTATCGGCGCAACAGGAAGGAACTAGAAACTTCAAAATTTATATTTAGATTCCTTTTTCATTGGACTTTAATAGAAACAACATGCTCACAAAGTAATATTTTGGTTGAAATTCATGATTTTGTGTTTTGTGTCCTAAAAGTTCGGAAGGTAGATAAATTAAGTAAGTGATTAGGTTCAGATAGAATGGAGATACGCTATAATAACAAAAAAATGGTTCAAATGGCTCTGAGCACTACGGGACTTAACTTTGAGGTCATCAGTCCCCTAGAACTTAGAACTACTTAATCCTAACTAACCTAAGGACATCACACACATCCATCTCCAAGGAGGGATTCGAACCTGCGACTGTAGCGGTCGCGCACTTCCAGACTGTAGCGCCTAGAACCGCTCGGCCACATTGGCTGGCTATAGTAACAAAGATATGAGAAGTTTCAAAAAGGTAACTATAAAACTATAATTGTAGTGTCTCTCCAAAGGGCAAGTTCGGAGCTCATCTATTGCATGCAGTACAGCTAAAATAATTATCTAGCTAAAAGTATTTAACCTAGTCACATTATAATTTTATTATAGATACTTACCTGTGTGCTGATTGCAAAATTAAATCCAGAGCTTCATTGACCTTCAGCGAATGAAGCAATTAATTATTTAGTAACTTGAAGTGGTGTTCTGCTAGCCCCAGCGGCTGGTCATTAAGGCAAACGTTGTCGGCTGCACCTTCGGCGGTCCGCACCGCGGCTAAATAAATAAGAGTTGTCAGCTAGAGGAAGGCCCCAGTTCTCTTCTAGATTCATATCAGGGGGCATTTGGTGTCGGAAGCCGCGCCGTGTTTGTGCAGTTGCCAGGAACTGCCGTATTACGTAACTCGATAAGCACTTCACAATGAGTTCGCTTTTGGATAAAGAGTTAATAAAGGAACGAATCCAGTGATTTATTCTTAGTTTGCGTATGTTGTATTTTCACGTGTCGCTGGAGGATAGACTTTCTACCATTACTAGCGTGGCGTTTGATGAGTATTAACATCAAATTTTGGCGAGCATTCACTTTGAACATTTACATCGATAACGGTTATTGAACAGTTTCGTTATCTAGGGATAATAGGATCCGCGCAATAGACTCTCAACAGCTTTGATAACACAATAGCTGATACGGGTAATCATTTGTCTGGAATTTTACACTTTATCATTTTCAGAATTTGGTTCAAAATGGCTCTGAGCACTATGGGACTTAGAACGGAGGTCATCAGTCCCCTAGTCCTCCTGGCCGGAGTAGCCGAGCGATTCAAGGCGCTAGAGTCTGGAACCGAGCGACCGCTACGGTCGCACGTTCGAATCCTGCCTCGAGCATGGATGTGTGTGATCTCTTTAGGTTAGTTAGGTTAAATTAGTTCCAAGTTCTAGGCGACCATTTGAACCATTTTTGGAGAACGGCAACACGTAATAATATAATAAATTAATTTTCCACCCATCGCCCCACAGTACAAATGACAGCTCCGCCAATCCACTGCCCTTTTATACCCTGTGTACACGAGACTGCCGCCATCATGACAGGGTGTTACAAAAAGGTACGGCCAAACTTTCAGGAAACATTCCTCACACACAAAGAAAGAAAATACGTTATGTAGACATGTGTCCAGAAACGCTTACTTTCCATGTTAGAGCTCATTTTATTTCTTATCCTCAAATCACACTAATCACGCAATGGAAACACACAGCAACAGAACGTGCCAGCGTGACTTCAAACACTTTGTTACAGGAAATGTTCAAAATGTCCTCCGTTAGCGAGGATACATGCATCCGTCCTCCATCGCATGGAATCCCTGATGCGCTGATGCAGCCCTGGAGAATGGCGCATCGTATCACAGCCGTCCACAATACGAGCACGAAGAGTCTCTATATTTAGTACGAGGTTGCGTAGACGAGAGCTTTCAAGTGCCCCCATAAATGAATGTCAAGAGGGTTGAGGTAAGGAGAGCGCGGAGAAAATGGAATTGGTCCGCCTCTACCAATCCACCGGTCACCGAATCTGTTGTTGAGAAGCGTACGAACACTTCGACTGAAATGTGCAGAAGCTCCGTCGTGCACGAACCCTTATGAAATCATGATAATGTGCTCCATTGAGCGCTGGTGGAAGAAGATACTGACGAAACTAAAATGATCTCTAACATGGAAATTAAGCGTTTCCGGACACATTTCCACATAACATCTGTTTTTTATTTGTGTGTGAGGAATGTTTCCTGAAAGTTTGGCCCTACCTTTTTGTAACAGCCTGTGTAAGTGCACATCGCTGTCCGATGACTTTTGTCTCCCCAGTGTGTTGATCATAAAATGGAAACAACTAGGTGGAACACCTGCAGACATACCGTGGGACATCACGTGAGGTCAAGTGCGAGGCGATCCCTCGAGTTTGATGGATCCTGAAGCGACTGAGGAGCGCGGCCGGCTGTGCAGCCGGACCAGGTCAGTGGAGTGTACAGTGGGATGCAGCGCAGTGTGCTGGGCAGCTGAGCGGAATCGCGGGCGCCCCAACACGGATGAGGAACGGCGGCGGAGCTGGGGGCGGCGTCCCCGGGGGGCAGTTAGCTGCGGCGCGGCCTGTCTGCGCGGCTTGTTGACATCGCCTGCAATTACCGCCGCCACAGCAGGCAGGGGGTTGAGCGAGGGGGGAAGCGGCGGCACGAGGTGTCCGGGGTTGGGGCACCCTGCCTGCCCAGCTCCGCCTGTACGGGCGGAGCTACACTACTGGCCATCAAAATTGCTACACCAACAAGAAATGCAGATGATAAACTGGTATTTATTGGACAAATATATTATACTAGAACTGACATGTGATTACATTTTCACCCAATTTGTGTGCATAGATCCTGAGAAATCAGTACCCGGAACAACCACCTCTGGCCGTAATAACGGCCTTGATACGCCTGGGCATTGAGTCAAACAGAGATTGGATGGCGTGTACAGGCACAGCTGCCCATGCAGCTTCAACACGATACCGCAGTTCAACAAGAGTAATGGCTAGCGTATTGTGACTAGCCAGTTGTTCAGCCACCATTGACCAGGCGTTTTAAATTGGTGAGAGATCTTTAGAATGTGCTGGCCAGAGCAGCAGTCGAACATTTTCTGTATCCAGAAAGGCCCGTGCAGGACCTGCAACATGCGGTCGTACATTATCCTGCTGAAATGTAGGGTTTCGCAGGGATCGAATGAAGGGTAGAGCCACTGGTCGTAACACATCAGAAATGTAACGTCCACTGTTCAAAGTGCCGTCAATGTGAACAAGAGGTTGAAAGGTATGTGTTGAGCCTCGATCAGGATACAGCCAGTGAAAAATGTCGATAGTTCCCAACCGCAAGGTTGGACGAGTTGTACATCTTCGAGTAGTAAGATCACTGACAGCTAACAGAGCTAGGTGCAGGCGGTAAAAGTTTGGGTAGTGGTGAGGAGATGCGCAGAGGCAGCAGACGTGTTTCGAGTCGGAGCTAGATGCCTGCAGGAGGCAGCCGGGTCGTGACAGCATCAAAGTCAGAATTGGCGCTACGCACATAATAAGCTATATATTGAGCGAAACTCAGCACATACCTGGGGAGAGTAGAAGTAATAATTAATAAAATAGATTTTCTTTGATTTAATAATGTTTAAAAGCTAGATAGAAATCCCATTGTTGATGCAATAAGCGTTTTGTGAAACTTTCTCGTAAATCCATGCTATAGAAGTTTTTTTATAGTTTTTCACGTGTGCCTTAAAAGTTTGAACAATAAATATTTTTTTAGATAAAATTAGAGTTTCATCTCACACCTTATGTCGTTTTCCGCATCCAGTGCTTGCGTTGAACCAAAAAGTACATTAAAGTTCCCATGAGTAAAGCTAATAATTTCATTTATCAGAGTAAAATACTTTATATGCCATAGCACACTTGGCAAATTATTCATATCAGGATAGAATTTTTATTAAATAACAAACAGGCCTAAATGAGTAAAGTTATCTAGAATGACAATTTTATGCCATTGCACTACGGCTGAGATGAATATGTGTTTCATTATCGGCTACACGGGAAGGAGTGCACGAGCTAAGTCCACAGACGCAGTCAGATGCAGGTTGGTGACTTTCATTTATTTTTACCACTAAACTTTCATGCAGACAGATGTGTATTTTGAGTATTATTTTTCCAACAATATTTTCATGTAGTCAGATAAAGTTCAGTTCAGTTAAATACGCAGTCAGATGCAAGTTTTATTTAAGACTAAAGCAGCCAGATGCAGTTCAGTCTAGTTTAAATAGAGAACTCTTTCAAGGTGACCGAGAAGTGCAACCATTGGCTCCCCATACCATCACGCCGGGTGATACACCAGTATGGCGGTGACGAATACACGTTCCCAATGTGCGTTCACCGCGATGTCGCCAAACACGGATACGACCATCACGATGCTGTTGACAGAAATGGATTCAGTCGAAGAAATGACGTTTTGCCATTCGTGCACCCAGGTCCGTCGTTGAGTAAACCATCGCAGGCACTCCTGTCTGTGATCCAGCGTCAAGGGTAACCGCAGCCATTGTCTCCGAGCTGGTAGTCCATGCTGCTGCAAACGTCGTCGAACTGTTCGTGCAGATGGTCGTTGTCTTGCAAACGTCCCCATCTGTTGACTCAGAGATCGAGACGTGGCTGCACGATCCGTTACAGCCATGCGAGAAGATACCTGTTATCTCGACTGCTAGTGATACGAGGCCGTTGGGATCCAGCACTGCGTTCCGTATTACCCTCCTGAACCCACCGATCCCATATTCTGCTAACAGTCATTGTATCTTGACCAACGCGAGCAGCTATGTCGCGATACGATAAATCTCAATCGTGATAGTCTACAACACGACGTTTATTAAAGTCGGATACGTGATGGTACGCATTTCTCTTCCTTACACGAGGCATCACAACAACGTTTCACCAGGCAACGCCAGTCAACTGCTGTTTGTGTATGATAAATCGGTTGGAAACTTTCCTCATGTCAGCAAGTTGTAGGTGTCGCCACCGGCGCCAAATTTGTGTGAATGCTCCGAAAAGCTAATCATTTGCATATGACAGCATCTTCTTCCTGTCGGTTAAATTTCGCGTCTGTGGCACGTCATCTTCGTAGTGTAGCAATTTTAATGGCCAGTAGTTTATCTGGTGTTATCTTGAGGGGAACTGGTTTACTGCTATAGTTGAGGTTCGTCCAAGCAGCCACCAGAGAGCTACATTTAAATCCTAATAAACCAAGTATTACTGCCAATGCACAGCTACAATGACGTAGAAACCAGTGTTTGGGGTTCGCTTAACCACTTCTCCTCCAATTCCTGGTTGAATGCACGCTCGTGCTTATGCATCAACAGCTGGGACGTGTTATCAAAATACTAAGTAAAAAAGACTAAAAGTTGTACGAAAATCAACGAAATAATAATATAGCTATTCCTACATGTATCTTCATCTTCTTCGAATACTGTATTTAACGGCGAGATTATGCAGAATAAACCAGACTCGAATAGAATAAGCTATGTCTTCAACTTTCCACAATACTGAAAAATGTGCAACCGACGTGTAAGTCCGGAATCCGTCTGTTGCGATCACAGACCCGCACGAAAAATTGGCTTTTCCAGTTCAAGTACCACTTGGATCTGTTTGTCTAATATAAAGTGTATCCATCGATTGCCCCAGTCGCACCCAGCGACTTATACATGTGATTAAAAGTATCCAGACAACCCCAAAAATATACGTTTCTCATGCTATATGCACTCTTCTGCCACCTACTGCCAGGTACTCCATATCAGCGAGCTCGTTACCCATTCGACATTGTGAGAGAGCAGAATGGGGCACTCTGCAGAACTCATGGACTTGGAACGTGGTCCGGTGATCGGGTGTCATTTGTGTCATACGTTTGTATGCGAGATTTTCACACCTTTAAACATCCCTGGGCCCCTGTTTTCGACGTGTTAGTAAAGTCGAAATGTGAAGGGACACGTATAGAACAAAAGCGTTCGGGCCGATCTCGTCTGTTGCCTGACAGAGACTGCAGACGGCTGAAGACAGTCGTAATGTGTGAAAGGTCTCTGTTGGATTCCTTTCATGTTAATTTCTTAAATCTGTTGTCATTTACCGCATAATTTCCTCTTCTAAATTTACTGAAGCGTTTCTGACTATCTGGGAGGAGACTGAGTAGTGGAACGTGTTACTTTTACACATAAACAAGAACGATCTCTCACACTACTACACTTTAAAGCACAGTTTATATGTAATTCATGTCACACAGTCTCATACGGAACCTACATCAGCTCTCTTTTATATACTGTATACGACAAGAAACTGTCATCCCCCTTCCCTTCTGTGTGAGAGGATGAATGAGCAAATGTATTTCTAGTTGCATGCTGGATGGTAACAGACAAGCCTGTCTGCTAGAGAACAGTAGGACCAACGTCGGAAGCAAAGAGGTTTCTATCCTTAGTATGGTCCTGTCCGTCCCTTGTCATGTTGGTATAGGGAGCTGCCTCTCTGGTCACTTCCGTTTGTATTTGGGAAGCACGCTCGGTTGGAGCGCAGGTCAGTCTGACCGCGGCGTGCGTCTGAAGTGTTAAGATCTCCGGCTAAGCGCGTGTCTGTTAAGTCCGTAGGACAATGGATTTCTTAAGTTCAACCTAACTGAAAATTTAATGACCTTTATTTCAGGTTTAGCTCTAAAATATCTAATGTTATCTTAAATTGGAACGCAGTGTAATTCGAGTGTGAAGTTCAGGATATATTCCGGTAGTTGCTTTGTCACTACTTTGTGAGTATAGTGGAACCACGTGTTGATCAGTAACTAAGATCATCAATCTGAAATGCGAATGTGCGTGAGATTACAACGTCTCGTCTTGACAATATTTTTCAATACAGCGACTTTTCTTTATGTTGAACCCACGTAGGGTGTACTTTGTGAGAACAGTACCACGTGCTTACACAATTGTTTGACCCATCAGGTTAATAGTAAGACGATAGTAACCAGTTACAGGTTCTTATTTTGTAAATTGCTTTTCGATCTAATTTATTTTAATTATCAAAATTATTGTGGAGTTACACTCTTTGTGTAAACCAAGTTGACCACGTGAAGCATGTGGTGTAATCATCAAGGTAGCCCTCAGCTATTCCTTTTGGGAAAATTTCACTGAGAGTTAGTATGAATTTAGTATACCAATGAGTGGTAATTACGTGACGGACAGGATTGCGCTACGAAAGTAACTTCTTTGGGTGAAAATTGAATCGGTAGGTTGTGGTTAATTTCCTCTTGCATATGTTTCAACGTTCTTCGTGTGCCATTTTATAAATGGAGTGTTGTATGCAGTCTCTCAATCTTGGGTCCATATTTGTTGTGTTCCGTAAGATTACAATCTCACATTTTCACAATCCTAAATAAGGCACCAGTTTATTTATGAATCAAGTTTATTATGCTGAAATTTCAATGACCAATGTTAAAATAAATTCCCAAATATAAACTGATTTATTTCTTTTTATTTGAATTCTCTTATATATATATATATATATATATATATATATATATATATATATATATATATATATATACTCCTGGAAATTGAAATAAGAACACCGTGAATTCATTGTCCCAGGAAGGGGAAACTTTATTGACACATTCCTGGGGTCAGATACATCACATGATCACACTGACAGAAACACAGGCACATAAACACAGGCAACAGAGCATGCACAATGTCGGCACTAGTACAGTGTATATCCACCTTTCGCAGCAATGCAGGCTGATATTCTCCCATGGAGACGATCGTAGAGATGCTGGATGTAGTCCTGTGGAACGGCTTGCCATGCCATTTCCACCTGGCGCCTCAGTTGGACCAGCGTCCGTGCTGGACGTGCAGACCGCGTGAGACGACGCTTCATCCAGTCCCAAACATGCTCAATGGGGGACAGATCCTGAGTTCTTGCTGGCCAGGGTAGTTGACTTACACCTTCTAGAGCACGTTGGGTGGCACGGGATATATGCGGACGTGCATTGTCCTGTTGGAACAGCAAGTTCCCTTGCCGGTCTAGGAATGGTAAAACGATGGGTTCGATGACGGTTTGGATGTACCGTGCACTATTCAGTGTCCCCTCGACGATCACCAGAGGTGTACGGCCAGTGTAGGAGATCGCTCCCCACACCATGATGACGGGTGTTGGCCCTGTGTGCCTCGGTCGTATGCAGTACTGATTGTGGCGCTCACCTGCACGGCGCCAAACACGCATACGACCATCATTGGCACCAAGGCAGAAGCGACTCTCATCGCTGAAGACGACACGTCTCCATTCGTCCCTCCATTCACGCCTGTCGCGACACCACTGGAGGCGGGCTGCACGATGTTGGGGCGTGAGCGGAAGACGGCCTAACGGTGTGCGGCACCGTAGCCCAGCTTCATGGAGACGGTTGCGAATGGTCCTCGCCGATACCCCAGGAGCAACAGTGTCCCTAATTTGCTGGGAAGTGGCGGTGCGGTCCCCTACGGCACTGCGTAGGATCCTACGGTCTTGGCGTGCATCCGTGCGTCGCTGCGGTCCGGTCCCAGGTCGACGGGCACGTGCACCTTCCGTCGACCACTGGCGACAACATCGATGTACTGTGGAGACCTCACGCCCCACGTGTTGAGCAATTCGGCGGTACGTCCACCCGGCCTCCCGCATGCCCACTATACGTCCTCGCTCAAAGTCCGTCAACTACACATACGGTTCACGTCCACGCTGTCGCGGCATGCTACCAGTGTTAAAGACTGCGATGGAGCTCCGTATGCCACGGCAAACTGGCTGACACTGACGGCGGCGGTGCACAAATGCTGCGCAGCTAGCGCCATTCGACGGCCAACACCGCGGTTCCTGGTGTGTCCGCTGTGCCGTGCGTGTGATCATTGCTTGTACAGCCCTCTCGCAGTGTCCGGAGCAAGTATGGTGGGTCTGACACACCGGTGTCAATGTGTTCTTTTTCCATTTCCAGGAGTGTATATATCACCGGTTGTCGTATGACTATTAAAAGATTATAATTAATGTTAGTCTGGATGGGAATTTGGTAAGCTAGGCTGGATACCTGGTGCAACAGTTACGCACTGATGCAAGGTTAAGTTCCTCAGATAGCTCACAGGTTTTAACCCACTTTTATGGTCTTGAACATCAGCACCGCTTTCATGACAAATTAATGCAACAACGTTACACATGGCGTCCCTGTTCTGTGATTCCGCTAGGCTCTGGAATCTCTGAAACGTTAGATAGCAAGCGTTGTATAATCTAAATTTTTTTCCCTGCAGAGCTCAAACAACTTCTGCGTTGTTTCTGAGCAGACTTTCAAATGATTCACGGCGTTGTTGAGCGGCGTTGTGTTGTTTGTCTTGTTCTTTTCTTTTATTTGTGTGTTTTGTATGTGTGTGTGTGTGTTTTTTTCTCGCTTGTAAATTGCACCGCTTAGATCAAAGATAAAAATTGTTTTGCGTGTGAAAAAGTGCGTACTAGGTTGGGTACCTTTCGAGTAACTGTCGTAATTTTTGGGGGATACAGTTATTGTGATTAGTGTGTTGCGTACCGAGTATAAATTGAACTAATGCAGACACGTAACCAAGCTAAAAGTAGGCGGACCAACAACTTAAGCAATATGGACCTACGGGATAATTTGATTTCGAATATTAACGCGTCGGACGGTTCCGAAAATGCAGTGGGGAATACTTCAAACGAAATGCAAGACAGGACGAACGGGCTCACAGCAGAGCCAGAAATTAATTTGCCTCCTACTAACCAAATTGATTTGGCAGAACTCATGAAATCATTGTTGCAACGAAATAAAGAAAACGCAGAGAAATCTGAAAAATCGATCCGCGAGCTAGGCGAACAAATAGACGAAAAACTAATCCAGCAGACAAATAAAGTCGACAAGTCGATGCAGAGAGTGTCCGATGATATCTCACAAAGAATAAACAATCTGGCAAGTGAAATTAAAAGTGATATTATGAAAAAATTAGGCCGTACATTTGAACAAATCGATGACCGTCTGCAAGCCTTAGAACAGGGCAAGCGGAGTCGCGATGCGGAATCGAAAGAGAGCGAAGAACAGCTACTTAGGAATTTCCAAGCGCTGAGAGAAGAATGCCAAAGAGAACACCAGCAGGTACTTTCGAGGGTCCAGGAGGCGGAAACGCATTGGCCACCGTCCGTTAGCAACACAGTAGCGGACAACAGTCAATCGATTCACGTACTCGAACAGCAAATAGAACAATTGAAGCAGACTGGGGCGGAGGACAACAGACAAATACATGATAAGATTGCGGCACAGCGGACATCGTAGGCACGATGAAGGTAACGGAGAGCGATAGCTGTACTACACCCGTAGCGGTCGCAGAGATCGAAGAAGTGCGTTCGCTTCTTACTTAGATTTCAGAAGGGACAGATCGAAGTGAACAGGCGGCACAAAGCTGTAACAGGCGATTTACAAGAACGCGTGGCTCATCTCGAAAGCCGCATTGGGTGTGATTCCGGACTCGCCAATAGCACTAAAAACAGCTGTACGCACAGTGCAGAGAGGGACTGCGGCCACGAGGAAGATTTTGACGACAGGGAAGAATGTATTTTGAGGGGCAGACATGAGAAAAATAGAAACATTCAAGGGCCTCGCCGGGAGGAAATGCGGGGATTTGATTTCAAACATGTCCTTACGGTGAGAAAGTTCGAGATATTTCGAAATTCGCAAAAAGGAATACATCCACGAGCATGGCTCGAGCAATTTGAGTTCTGTCTTCCCCCCGACTGGGCAAGTTCACATAAGATAGAATATATGTGTGGCTATTTGGAAGGCGAAACGGCGATTCGTATGAGGTCGGCAGCGCGTCACTGCAACTCCACTCGGGAGTTTCGACAAGCCTTTCTCTCCTACTATTGGTCGGAAGCGGCACAAGATAGGGTCAAGCATGGCATAATTATGCTGCCAAATTTGAACCAGTCTGGTTTCGGCAGCCCAGCACGCCTATTCGACCACATGCTGCAGGCGAATCAATTTCTATACGATCCATACGGACCTGCGGAACTAATTAGGATTTGGATCACCAAATTGCCGATGCACTTGCGCCACGTCATTCTTCCGGGACGATGCAAAGAGGACGTGGAAACGTTTAAGACACTTCTCCAACAGTTGGAATATAATACAGCGGAATGGCCGCCTAATCAGGCACAAAGTTATTACGGTGCACAGCAGCGCGACCGCAGTCGTGGCCGTAGTACTAATCAACGGCGTGACTGGTCGTCGCGACGTGAACGGAACAATAAGCGTGACCGGCCGTATAGAAACTGGGGTAACAGTCGCGAACACAGGTGGAACAACGGAAATGATCGAGGACGTGGACAGGATCGTGAACGCTACAGGTACGGCAACCAGAATCGATACTACGATGAACACGGTGGGAATAGGACTGTAGGCGGAGCACCTCATGATGTTGAAATTCGGCCGCCTAACCCAAGACATAATCCAGCAAATGGAAATGAACAAAACCGGCAATCACAAACGATCAGAGCAGAAGGCGACCAGTTGAAAGAAATGAGTGACATGGCAAATAAGTACATAGGGTATATAGAGAGGACAGTGAGGAGTAGAGAGGACGGTGAGGAGAAAGAATTGATTAGTTTAAATTTGTGACATATGCATTTTGAACAATATGTAGGTAAAATAATGATGAAGATGTTTCGATGTGATTAATTGAAGTGATGTTTGAATTTTTTTCCCTTGTGCAATTAGGATTTAGGCTGGTTCAAATGTTAAGATAAAAGGTTTCTTTGTGAACGAGAGAAATGCTGTTCATGGTTATTGTGTAAATTGAAAAGAGCCGTTCTGAAGGAAGCAAGACCTGTGTTGAATTAATGCAAAACTCAGGGTATTGTGGGTCTGGCAAACCCAGGTCCCCAGCTGTTAGTAGCCTTGTTTCCGATTTTCTGCTTTCAGTGCTACTATCTATCTATTACTATTCTATATCTGTCAGTATAAATGAGGATCTCTTGCTGTAGTATGCGAGCTGTATGAATGTTTTAAGATAGGAGAACTCTGAGAAAGGAATGAGTAAGTTTAGAATCTTGAAAACAGGATGCAATAATACGATTGTTTAACCATTGGCTTCCCAATGTGCGACGATATGTTAATATTGATGATAAATGTCTTTTTTGTTCTTTATAGCTGCGTATGTGAAGTGCTGTCTGTGGATTTCGTCAGTTATATATTGATTCCCTTCAAGGTGAAAGAAGAATGGTGATCTGTGTAATCTACGTGGCCCTGAAATATTATTGTGGTAGTCAAATACGAGCAGTTTTTCAGTAAATGGAGAATGGAACAGAAATATGGATCCTTTTTGTAGTCTTGATTGATGTAGAGCCAGAGCCTAAAAAATTATTCTGCGTTAATACTTGTCCTAGAAAAGTGATGTTTTGCTGATGCCGTGAGCATTACAGCTTACTGTTTTCGCTGGTGCGGGATGCACTGCAGCCTACACGAGTTGAACTGAAAAAATTTCCCTCTTGAAGGTAGATGAAGATTAAATAATTTTGATTATGTGACCGAAGGAAAGCTTGGTTTAATTTAATAAGGAGGAAGCAAAACATTTGTCATTTAAACTACAGGAGGATTCGGATCTTTTGTGTCTGTAGTAAAATCGATATGTTAAGAATAAACTGTTTTACAGAATAGAGCAGACCACAATTTTGCCATTCATGAAAAATAAATCCAGAATAACCACCACAGGCGAAATAACTGATTTAGAAGCGAAAGGTAACTTAAAGAATGAACGAAATGGGAGCAAAAGGGGTAAGAAAATGTAGTATAACCTGTATAATGAAAATATCTTTACCCTTTCCAGAGTCATCTGTGTAATTAATTCTTGTGATAACGTAATTTTAGATGAAATTGTCATACTGTTTTATGTATGAATATATGAGTATGATAAATGTGTAATTGCGAGTCTCTTAACAGGTGTGTCAAATGGTATAAATGTTTTGGTGTGCAAATAACCATTGTTCTTTTTACTATGTATGTTTAAGGAAAGTTTCTCCATATTAATCATGTGACAAGACATATGCCGCGAGCGTCAGGAAGAGGACGAATTAGAACAATGTTGTAGTGGTATAAACACTGTGTTGAAGTAGCTAGTTGGATTAACTAGTAGTGGATTGAAGTAAAATTTTGAGTAATGCATGTTTATGGGTAGTTAGTTTGTAGAATAGACAAGAGGTGTGCATGTGTGTGTGTAAAAAACATGTGAACCCTATGCTGTCCTGACCTATACTTGCACAAGGCATAATCCTTTTCATTGTAGTGAATTAATAAGTAGCATTTGATTTATTAAAACGCAAGTGAACCACATTAGTGATGTGGATTTAAATATTATATTATCAGTTCATTTTATTTTTATACTGGCAAGTCATTTAACTTTTACTTTTTATATTGTCAAGTCATTTAACTTTTATTTTTATACTGTCGATTCATCTAATTTTTTTATTTAAAAAAAATTAGTCTCACTTTTGTTCTTAAAAATTGTGAAAGACAATACTAAGTGGTATTATGTATCACATATCGTAATTACATAACTATGATGAACAATTTCTGTGAATGCAGTTGAGAACGTGAAAGCGAACCGGCTAAACTCTTACGAGACAGCGGGAGCAGCCGAACTAATTGTAAACAGGCGAGTTTCCCAGCAGGACACACTGTCAACCGGGCCACTTCAGGAGCGCGGTCAAAACAAAAGAAGGGTACGGGGCAAACACTTTCCCTTGCACCCGGAGCTAATGGGCGGCCGCACCAGTGCGACCCTTCGTGGAGGCGATGACCTGAGATGGGGGAGCGGTCCACCGCGCGGAAATCCATCTGCTGGCAACGCACCACACGCACGCGACTGTGACGAGATGGCCGCGCTGAAACGACAGAAGACAGGGAATAAAGGGGCGTGGAGCCTTTTGACAAGTACTGTCCAGAGAAACTGGCAGACTTCAGCGACGCCTATCGACATTTCCTGACGGATGCCCACTGTCAAGCGACAGTAAATCATGGTTCGATGTTCTCTGGTCGCTAAGGGTGGCACAAAGAAGAGCCATTAAGTTCATCCTTGCCCAGGAATATCAAACCGGCGAGCCAGTTGAGGATAACTCAAGAATTTAACAACACAAGAGGTGTGGAGCCTTTTGACACATACTGTCCAGAGAAACTGGCAGACTTCAACGACGTCTATCAACATTTCCTGACGGATGCCCACTGTCAAGCGACAGTAAATCATAGTTCGATGTTCTCTGGTAGCTAAGGGTGGCACAAAGAAGAGCCATTAAGTGTCATCCTTGCCCAGGAATACAACCTGGCGTGTCAAACGAGGATACCGCACGAATTTGACAACACAAACATGGAACCAAATCGAGATGTACGTGACACGGGCCACCAAAAGAAACTTAATGAGAGGGCAGAGACGGCGGGATTGCGCGCAACAGATGGACAAAAATCCCTAATGACAGCTGCGGCGACGAACCCCCCCCCCCTTATTTTGTGCCTCGGAACAGTGGAACTACTGAGTGTGACAGTGAACAGTGATTATACGGTTCTTAGTCCAATGCGAAAACGTGTGTTTCTGTCAGAGAAACTTGACTCGTGTGTTTTGCAGGGGTTCGATTTATTGGTGTTTATTAGTCTGACTTTTTTTTTGCAGGTGTTTTATTTATCGGTGTTTCTTTTAGACGTTGACTATTGTACTTTCAGAGCCGTTTTATTGATCAATGTTTGTTCTTATGTGATGTATTAAATTTGGGATATTTTGTTTCGTAAATTCATTCCTGTGGCATTGCTTCGTTTAACAGTCAGATAGCTATTCATTCTCATTGGACTGTGATCGATTAGCCTTTGCATGGGGCATATTTATAGTGAGGAACCCTATAAGGTTAACAATCACATAATTAATTGTAATTTCAGTATAATGACACACTGATCACTGTTTGATAACTAACTGAAATAATTTAGAGTGATTAAATTAGTGCCACAAAGTTATTTTAATTCTACATATAATTAGTTTTATAAGATATAGAATTTTTTTGCGATAATCACTTTGTAAAATAATGTTTTTGTTCTCTTATCATTTTTTTTTCCTTTTGAGGATTGTGCATTGTAATGTTCTGCTTTATAATACTGATGTTATTTTCATATTTTTTTAAATTGCTGTGGCACCTTTGCTATTTTCAGAAATTTTACTTGTTAACAAACAGTCATAAATTTTCCTGTGATCAGTTGGCTATTGCAATGAGCAAATACTGGTGAACTCCATAAGGGTAACAACCAGTAATTGTTTTCATATTAATGACACAGGGAGAATTGTTTTTACTTGCTGACCGAATTAGGTCTACACTATCTTTTAAATAGGTGTCACAGATTGTTTTCTTCTCTTTGAAATTGGTAGATTCTAAAGATGTGTTTAAATTATTGTATTTTAGCAAGTAGCTGGTGACCTATTGCCTTTTATTTACATTTTTGGTTTATGTTGGGTGTGAGAAGCCTGCTTGGGAATGTCCTAGCATGACCAGAAAATTCCCTGCACAGTCTTTTCCCGGAACGTTGGGATTATGAAAGGTCTCTGTTGGATTCCTTTCATGTTAATTTCTTAAATCCGTTGTCATTTACGACATAAATACCTCTTCAAAATTTACTGTGGAGTTTCTGACTATTTGGGAGGAGACAGAGTAGTGGAACGTGTTACTTTTACACAAAAACAAGAACGATCTGTCACACTACTACACTTTAAAACATAGTTTATATGTAATTCATGTCACACAGTCTCATACGGAACCTACATCAGCTTTATTTTATATACTGTATATGACAAGATACTATCATCCACCTTCCCTTCTTTGTGAGAGGATGAATGAGTAAATGTATTTCTAGTTGCATGCTGGATGGTAACAGACAAGCCTGTCTGCTAGAGAACAGTAGGACCAACGTCGGAACAGGAAGCTACGCTTTCTAAAAGCAAAGAGGTTTCTATCCTTAGTATGGTCCTGTCCGTCCCTTGCCATGTTAGTATAGGGAGCTGCCTCTCTGGTCACTTCCGTTTGTATTTGGGAAGCACGCTCGGTAGGAGGGCAGATCAGTCTGTCTGCGGCGAGCGTCTGAAGTGTTAAGATCTCCGGCTAAGCGCGTGTCTGTTAAGTCCGTAGGACAATGGATTTCTTAAGTTCAACCTAACTGAAAATTTAATGACCTTTATTTCAGGTTTAGCTCTAAAATATCTAATGTTATCTTAAATTGCAACGCAGTGTAATTCGAGTGTGAAGTTCAGGATATATTCCGGTAGTTGCTTTGTCACTACTTTGTGAGTAAAGTGGAACCACGTGTTGATCAGTAACTAAGATCATCAATCTGAAATGCGAATGTGCGTGAGATTATAACGTCTCGTCTTGGCAATATTTTTCAATACAGCGACTTTTCTTTATGTTCAACCCACGTGGGGTGTACTTTGTGAGACCAGTACCACGTGCTTATACAATTGTTCGACTCATCAGGTTAACAGTAAGAGGATAGTAACCAGTTCGAGGTTTTTCTTTTGTAAATTGCTTTTCGATCTAATTTATTTTAATTATCAAAATTATTGTGGAGTTACACTCTTTGTGCAAACCAAGTTGGCCACGTGAAGCATGTGGTGTAATCATCAAGGTAGCCCTCAGCTATTCCTTTTGGGAAGATTTCGCAGAGAGTTAGTATGAATTTAGTATACCAGTGTGTGGTAATTACATGACAGACAGAATTGCGCTACGAACGTAACTTCTTTGGGTGAAAATTGAATCGGTTGGTTGTGGTTAATTTCCTCTTGCGTATGTTTCAACGTTCTTCGTGTGTTATTTTATGAATGCAGTGTTGTATGCGGTCTCCCAATCTTGGCTCCATATTTGTTGTGTTCCGTAAGATTACAATCTCACAATTTCACAATCCTAAATAAGGCACCAGTTTATTTATTAATCAAGTTTATTATGCTGAAATTTCAATGACCAATGTTAAAATAAATTTCCAAATATAAACTGATTTATTTCTTTTTATTTGAATTCTATATATATCACCGGTTGTCGTATGACTATTAAAAGATTATAATTAATGTTAGTCTGGATGGGAATTTGGTAAGCTAGACTGGATACCTGGTGCAACAGTTACGCACTGATGCAAGGTTAACTTCCCCACATAGCTCACAGGTTTTAACCCACTTTCATGGTCTTGAACATCAGCACCGCTTTCATAACAAATTAATGCAACAACGTTACATGTGTAATAGGCAGACATCTATCCAGATCATACACAGGAATTCCAAACTGCTTCAGGATCCAATGCAAGTACTATGACGGTTAGGCGGGAGGTGAGAAAACTTTAATTTCATGGTCGAGCGGTTGCTCATGAACCAAACATCACGCATGCAAATGCCAAACCTCATCTCGCTTGGTGTAAGGAGCGTAATCGTTGGACGATTGATCAGTTGAAGAACGTCGTGTGGAGTGACGAATCAAGGTACACAATGTGACGATCCGATAGCAGGGTGTGGCTATGGTAAATGCCCGGTGAACGTTATCTGCCAGCGTGCGTAGTACCAACAGTAAAATTCGGAGGCGGTGGCGTTATGGTGTGATCGTATTTTTCGTAGAGGGGGCTTGCACCTTTTGTTGTTTTGCGTGGCACTATCCCAGCACAGGCCTACATTGACGTTTTAAGCCTCTTCTTGCTTTCCACTGTTGTGGAACAATTTGGGATGGTGATTCAATCTTTCAAGATGATCAAGACCTGCTCATAATGCACGGCCTGTGGCGGAGTGGTTACACGACAATAACATCCCTGAAATGGACGGACCTACGCAGAGTCCTGATCTGAATCCTATAGAACACCCTTGGGATGTTTTGGAACGCCGACTTTGTGCCAAGCCTCACCGACCGACATCGATATCTCTTCTCGGTGCAGCACTCTTTGAATGCCACTCGCCAAGAAACCTTCCAGCACCTGATTGAACGTATGCCTGCGAGAGTGGAAGCAGTCATCAAGGCTAAGGGTAGACCAACAACATACTGAATTCCAGCATTACCGATGGAGGTTGCCACGATCTTGTAAGTCATTTTCAGCCAGGTGTCCGCATACTTTAGACCACATAGTGTATTTCCTCAAGAACTGGCCCCAATGTTTGCCCTTTCCTCAGCAGACGGCCACTTTAGAATGTCGGCTCGTAAACCACTAACAAAGTAAGTCACTCTTTGTATGACGTGGTGCAAGAACCACTGAGGAAGTAAACCTGTCTATCACATCTCTAAAACTTGCCCCTTCATGGCCAGCGAACCACAAAAAGATCAGAATGCGCTGTAGTGGAAACAGCTTCCCATTTCCCTCTACCTGATCCTTATAACGCCTAAAGCTCCTGAAAGTCTCACTTAACTCTTCTACCACAAGACGCTGTTCCATAAATTCAGTGTCGGTATACTGTTGCAGCACGTTCACGGTATAATTATTTATTTATTTATTTTGTGTGATGTAACACCTCCAAGTCTTTGTCACTCGACACAAAATCTGGCTGCGATTCACTGGACAGCTGTCATAAATAGCAATTATAAGTTTCATGTTTCAACCAATTACAGTCGTTTTGCATATCTACAAGTATAAGTAATTTATAGAGGAATAACTAAAATGCGTACCTTACAATTGACAGTGAAGCGTAAACCTTAAATAATCAAACATGTGAACTGCAACAGTTTCCAAACGCTGAAGAACCGGCCACAAACAAATCACAGGCACTTGGAGCATGTCCCACACTAATTCGGACAAATCTGCGCATGTACGAATCTGGCAGCTTGGGACCTCCTAAACAAGTTTTCCGGCTTGAGTTTTGCTGCGTGCTCTCAGTGTTATACAGCAAACAGGCACAACACAGGTAGCCAGAAACGGGAGAAGGCGTTGCATATGCGCAATTTCAGCTCTGCGCAAGAGCGTGAGCCCTCTGGCAGTTGCTTCAACGAACCTTTGAAGTCACGAAAGATGGCGTGCGAGTTTAGGCTTGTTCAGCACATCTACGTCACGCATTCTCCGGCGGCCAATGAGCGTTAGTTGTGTTCTGGCCTTTTGGGCGCTAATGTGTGAATATCGTAGCCAGCACAAACGTCAAACATGGACGTAGCGCGATATTTAGTGAACTTTTACTCCGGTTGTTGCACGTTGTCATAGGTGATGGTGGTGATAAGCAACTAATTCTACTGTCACGTGGAACCAGGCACGCTCCAGTTCCTGTCCGTTACTTGACCTGCGCGCATCAAGATCGTTCGTGGATCGCACTATGCAGTGTCACCGTCTTGTAAGGTATTACCGCTCCCTTTATTTGAACACGGAATTTGGTTACAAGTTTGGTACAAGTAGAGAATTCAAGGGACAACACGCACTTCTCCCTGGCAGTGGTTACGCAAAGAATTAGAAACTGAAATACAGCAATTCTGTGAAATAATCCACAGTCCGTCACAACGCATTGAGAATTACAGTCAGAAACAAACTTGTAAGGTGACTATAATTTCGTACCTTACAAAAACTCATCCACATACTTTGCCGTGAATTAAAAACACAATTAGGTGGCATGTGATAGGTTGTACATCGTATATATGAATATATAAAGGAGACTGACATTGTCACGTACGTCTGATAAATAATTGTTAACGCTTTTCCGTGAAAGGTGACGGAGTGTCTTTATTATAAAAACGGCGTAATGAATGATTGCCTATACTAGTAGTGGTTGGAACGCCGTTGGAAATGAAACGGCTGGCGGAACTGAAGCCCTGAATGGAAGGCCCACACAGGTGTGCTGGTCCTGCGTAAACACAGGAAATAGCAAGACGGACGTGTAGCATCTAAGCGCTAGAGCACAAAAGAGTCGCAACCGGCCGTATTGTAGCCGAACCGGAAGGATTATACTTCGGAAACGCTGAAACTCTTGGATGGAGGTGAGAGGAACGAAGAAGTGGCACCTCAGAAACCACGCAGGCTGGGTTATTTTCAAGGATTTTTACTTATAAGTGTACCATTGTACGAGTATAGGTTTCTCCTCGCAAACTTTCCGCGCTGGACGACAAAAGACCAAAATATGTTTGGTCGGCGTTCGGAAGAATCTGTAAAGAGGGAGAATATTCCGCGGTTTCGGGAATATGATTCGTTTTTGGAACTAAGATGGTGTGGAGCCAAGCCTTGCTGGGAAACCAGTGCTGGAGAGTCGCGGTCTTCCGTTTTGAGCTCCCGTATGTGACGGTCCCTCAGTACCAGCTTCTTGTTGGTGCGGGACGGACTTGCTGTCTTTGCTCTCAGGATACTTTATAGCTACACTCCTGGAAATTGAAATAAGAACACCGTGAATTCATTGTCCCAGGAAGGGGAAACTTTATTTACACATTCCTGGGGTCAGATACATCACATGATCACACTGACAGAACCACAGGCACATAGACACAGGCAACAGAGCATGCACAATGTCGGCACTAGTACAGTGTATATCCACCTTTCGCAGCAATGCAGGCTGCTATTCTCCCATGGAGACGATCGTAGAGATGCTGGATGTAGTCCTGTGGAACGGCTTGCCATGCCATTTCCACCTGGCGCCTCAGTTGGACCAGCGTTCGTGTTGGACGTGCAGACCGCGTGAGACGACGCTTCATCCAGTCCCAAACATGCTCAATGGGGGACAGATCCGGAGATCTTGCTGGCCAGGGTAGCTGACTTACACTTTCTAGAGCACGTTGGGTGGCACGGGATACATGCGGACGTGCATTGTCCTGTTGGAACAGCAAGTTCCCTTGCCGGTCTAGGAATGGTAGAACGATAGGTTCGATGACGGTTTGGATGTACCGTGCACTATTCAGTGTCCCCTCGACGATCACCAGAGGTGTACGGCCAGTGTAGGAGATCGCTCCCCACACCATGATGCCGGGTGTTGGCCGTGTGTGCCTGGGTCGTATGCAGTCCTGATTGTGACGCTCACCTGCACGGCGCCAAACACGCATACGACCATCATTGGCACCAAGGCAGAAGCGACTCTCATCGCTGAAGACGACACGTCTCCATTCGTCCCTCCATTCACGCCTGTCGCGACACCACTGGAGGCGGGCTGCACGATGTTGGGGCGTGAGCGGAAGACGGCCTAACGGTGTGCGGGACCGTAGCCCAGCTTCATGGAGACGGTTGCGAATGGTCCTCGCCGATACCCCAGGAGCAACAGTGTCCCTAATTTGCTGGGAAGTGGCGGTGCAGTCCCCTACGGCACTGCGTAGGATCCTACGGTCTTGGCGTGCATCCGTGCGTCGCTGCGCTCCGGTCCCAGGTCGATGGGCACGTGAACCTTCCGCCGACCACTGGCGACAACATCGGTGTACTGTGGAGAATTCACGCCCCACGTGTTGAGCAGTTCGGCGGTACGTCCACCCGGCCTCCCGCATGCCCACTATACGCCCTCGCTCAAAGTCCGTCAACTGCACATACGGTTCACGTCCACGCTGTCGCGGCATGCTACCAGTGTTAAAGACTGCGATGGAGCTCCGTATGCCACGGCAAACTGGCTGACACTGACGGCGGCGGTGCACAAATGCTGCACAGCTAGCGCCATTCTACGGCCAACACCGCAGTTCCTGGTGTGTCCGCTGTGCCGTGCGTGTGATCATTGCTTGTACAGCCCTCTCGCAGTGTCCGGAGGAAGTATGGTGGGTCTGACACACCGGTGTCAATGTGTTCTTTTTTCCGTTTCCAGGAGTGTAGAACAGTGAGGCACTGTACTGTTGCGAACCTATACGACTCTGGACTTCACCTCTGGGTTGGAAGTCGTCGTTGAGTACGCAGCGTTCAGCAATTGAGAGCACTTTCTCTGCCTATACTTACGTTGAGACGTTATCTGAACTCCGTCCTTGTGGTTGGGAGTTCGCGTTTCTCGTCTGTAGAACACAGAGGAGAGAAGACAGTATTACAGTATATCAGTCAGAGGACCGACTTCTCCCCTTCTAGTGTTTGAGAGAATTTATTTGTGGCGGGAGTTCTTCCATCGTCGCAGACGAGTACGAGAACCATCACTTCGACGCACCGGACGCAGTACGTACGGTGATATCGCATATTGCTTCGTTTAATTAGGGCCCTAAAAGTTAAACAGGTGTGATCACGTTAGTTTATTTACACTGAGGTTCCACCGTAGATTATCTTTGAAAGAAGTGTCTCCTAGTGTTTGGTACGTAGATGATGTCAGTCATTTTGCGTTATTGATATTAGACCGCGCAGTCTTAATAAGGGGCAGAGTTGGGCAATTGATTAGTAATTTTACTTAGAAAATGTAAACTTTGTAATATAAAGTTTTTTTTTTAAATCTACAATAAATATATAATCAGGAACAACGTTTATCTTTTAATAGGATTAGATGCCTTCATCATTCAGTTATGTTTAGATTGTAATTTATAGAATTAAGACACCCTAAGATCTGCTTCAGGGGGTAGTCAGACCGAGCCAAATCTTCATTTTAGCGTTTATCATTCTACGTTGCGTAAATTCATTTTTACACCCGCCTGGAGTAGCATCTTGGAAACTGTATACTGTGTTCGTGATAAGAATAAACCCAATGTAAATATTACGCCATACATTCTTCCGCGTTTGTTGGGATCTCATTGGTTTTCGTTTCACGTGGAGCGGAAGCTAAGCCGGCATGAGTACAGTCAAGTACGATAAAGATACGCTTTATGCTGTACGTTAGGCGCATATCGACTTTACGATAGTACGAGACAACTGCTTTACCTGGCGCAACTAACCAGCAGTTATGTGAACAGTTGCAACTACGTTGTAAAAAGGGACGAGCAGAGAAACGATATAGCTTCGATTGTCATTCAATTTTTAAAGAAGTGAAATAATATTCGGCAAAACTTCAGCAATACCACACAGCGAATTCTTTCTAGGCGAGATATGTGTGATGCAAAAGCGTATCCAGGGATTTCGCAGTATAGTTAAATATTGAAGCCACTGAAGGTATTACTTAAAGTCATTCTGTAACACGCCCGGGTGTACAAAAGGGTGGGGTACCTTAAACTGGTTCTCGTTTCGACCGTGTGCCCTCTCCACACCACGTACCTGATAATCCCGCGGCGGTCGTATATTCTGCTCCACCCTGCTGTTAGCTTACCCGAAATTGTCCACGGAAAAATGCAAGCGGGTTTAGGGGAGCCACTCAACGTTAAAACACAACACTGTCCTACGTCTGGTATGAACAACTATATTCCGAGACGATAAGAAATCACAGGTTGCACTGTTTACACTCTAAGTCGTAAATGTTTATCCCAATTAACAATCTTGAATATTATCTGTCCACAATATCATTCAGACGAGCGTACGCGTAACCGACACGACGCTGGTGATTGTTGATGATGCGGAAGCCGAATGATCGAAAGAAAGTTCTTAGAGATATCTGGAAATAGTCCTCCTTTCACTAGTAATGATATAACACTGTTCGTAAAGTTAATTTTTCAGTTCTCAGTTCTCACTCGTACGGCCGTGCGCGTAACCGTCGCGGCGCGGCTGATTGTAGATTATGCGGAACGCGATGACCGAACGCACGTTCTCACGCTCGCTACAAATCACTGGCACTTACTTGCACTCTTTTATGGTAACTAATTTCTACTGATTCACATCAGTTCATTCTGGAAGACCGAACACGGCGCGGATGACTGATACTGTACGGTACGACACGCAACGAGAGGATACACATATACTTTATCAGCAGCACTACTCATTTTTAAATTACTTCTTGATGCATTTTTCCTCTGAACCATTTGCAACACTTTAACTTCAATAATAACAATGCCTCTCACATGCAGAGCTACACACTACACAACATAACAGTTCCGTGTCCCGCGCTCAACTCTTACAGACGCGGCTCTCCGCAAAGATACTCCACAACAAAGCCAGCGATATGACAATACGCTTACAATTGGTCTAGTAATCTGTGAACTGCTTTCACGTCCAAATTCGTGAAATACATTTCAGTAGTGTAATTCTCATCTGCTACAGTGATAATGAGTCGGCCAGAAAAATTCACGAAGTCATCCAAGGGCAACATTTGCTCCTCTTCTTTTGACGTGCCGTTCTGTATCCTCGCAGCGTTCTGCAGTGTCGTGTGGCAAAGCGTCGTGCATTATCTGTACGTCGTCTGGCAGCTTAAATGTCTTGTTATTTCTCGCGGCACATCCTCTCCACGTCAGTTCTGTAGCCATATAGTGGCAACTTCAAAAATGTAGCATTCATACGGTGTGCTCGATGCTGTGAAAATTATAATTTTTCATGTTTCTACGACACTTGCCACTCTTGTTCGTGTGAGACCACATCTAGCGTAGTTCAAATCAAGAGTATCTGATTTATCGTTTTTATGCTAGAATTTGATTTGTTATGTTTCTGCCTGTTGGCTTTTGTTTCGGGTTGGCGAAACGTCAGTAATGTCATTAGATGAACGTCGGCCGAAGAACCTGAGACAGAAGGGAATAGACAGTTTGTCAACAAGTGGCCACGAAAGCCTTAACAATTTCGTATTGTTATGTTTCCTTAATTTGACACCTGTACTGCGGGATGGACACAATCTTTCGGGGGCTCTGTGCTCTGGGGAAGGTACACGTGGACATCCATGGGTTCAGTGGAACTCGTGCAACGCACCATGACGGCCAAGGGGTATCTTACACTGGTTGCAGACCTCGAACAATACTTTCCCGACTGCTGTAGCATTTTCCAGCAAGATAATGCGCCGTGTCACAAGGCCAGGACTATGACGGAGTGGTTCGAGTAACACAGTGGAGAGTCCCGCTTCAGGTGCTGGCCGCCCGGCTCGCCAGATCTGAACCCGATCGATCACATTGGGGCATAATTGAACGTGGAGTCTGAGCACATCGCTCCCCTACGCGGATTTCTTGGGAATTAGATGTACCGGGTAGTCAAAAAGTCAGTATAAATTTGAAAACTGAATAAATCACGGAATAATGTAGATAAAGAGGTACAAATTGACACAAATGCTTGGAATGACATGGGTTTCGTTAGAACCAAAAAAAAAAATTCAAAAGTTAACAAATGTCCAAAAGATGGCACTTCATCTCATCACAATAGCAATAATTAGCATAACAAAGTAAGACAAAGCAAAGATGATGTTCTTCACAAAAAATGCTCAATATGTCCACCATCATTCCTAAACAATAGCTGTAGTCGAGGAATAATGTTGTGAACAGCACGCCCAGAGTTATGGTGAGGCATTGGCGTCGGATGTTGTCTTTCAGTATCCGTAGAGATGTCGGTCGATCACGATACTCTTGCGACTTCAGGTAGCCCCAAAGCCAATAATCGCACGGACTGAGGTCCAGGGACCTGGGAGGCCAAGCATATATATATATATATATATATATATATATATATATATATATATATATTTTAGTATTCTCAGCCGACGTTCCGCTGTCAGTGCATAAATCAATATCCGCATTTGCCGCTTCGTGACTCTACAGAATCTAACGTTCGGTATATATTACCCACAGTGGGTCTGCAACTTTGATGTGCATCGATTCTTAGAAATCACACAATTCCCTTTACACTCAGTGTTAATGGCTATGGCTTTTAATTACACTAAAGTTTGTTTTGTATTTTCCGTATTCTGAATCAGTTCTTTTAATGTTCATTTCTTTTTCGATTTCTTCACTTTATTCATGAAGATATTTTACCTCAGCTTCCCTGAACTTTTTGCATGTATCATTCCTAAGTGTGTTATGTTTCTATATTCCACAATTTCTTCAAAAAATTTTAAAAACTCTTCTTTCGTGGATAAGTTGAAATATTTATACTCTTACAGAAGGTTTCTACGCTGTTATCTTCCTTTTAATTACGTTTACATGTGTATGTCCAACTTCTGTGATTAACCTTTGAAAAGATGTCCCATTCCTTTAAAACTGTACTATCAGCATTCGTATTCATTATCGCAGAGAACTTCAAAGGCATCTCATCATTATTCAGTACTCTAGTATAACATTTCTTTGCAGAATAATTCTTCCAGACGATTTTACCAAACTTCAACCTACTCCTCTTCGTTACTAAATTGTTGTCCGTGGCTATACATACTCCAGGATATTAGATTTCGAAGCCTCTGTCTGACGATGATATAGTCCAGCTGGAATCTTCCAGTGTCTCCAGGACTTTTCCAAGGACACCTCTTCCTTTTATGTTTTTTGAGTGGTTAATACACTCCTGGAAATGGAAAAAAGAACACATTGACACCGGTGTGTCAGACCCACCATAATTGCTCCGGACACTGCGAGAGGGCTGTACAAGCAATGATCACATGCACGGCACAGCAGACACACCAGGAACCGCGGTGTTGGCCGTCGAATGGCGCTAGCTGCGCAGCATTTGTGTACCGCCGCCGTCAGTGTCAGCCAGTTTGCCGTGGCATACAGAGCTCCATCGCAGTCTTTAACACTGGTAGCATGCCGCGACAGCGTGGACATGAACCGTATGTGCAGTTGACGGACTTTGAGCGAGGGCGTATAGTGGGCATGCGGGAGGCAGGGTGGACATACCGCCGAATTGCTCAACATGTGGGGCGTAAGGTCTCCACAGTACATCGATGTTGTCGCCAGTGGTCGGCGGAAGGTGCACGTGCCCGTCGACCTGGGACCGGACCGCAGCGACGCACAGATGCACGCCAAGACCGTAGGATCCTACGCAGTGCCGTAGGGGACCGAACCGCCACTTCCCAGCAAATTAGAGACACTGTTGCTCCTGGGGTATCGGCGAGGACCATTCGCAACCGTCTCCATGAAGCTGGGCTACGGTCCCGCACACCGTTAGGCTGTTTTCCGCTCACGCCCCAACATCGTGCAGCCCGTCTCCAGTGGTGTCGCGACAGGCGTGAATGGAGGGACGAATGGAGACGTGTCGTCTTCAGCGATGAGAGACGCTTCTGCCTCAATGCCAATGATGGTCGTATGCGTGTTTGGCACCGTGCAAGTGAGCGCCACAATCAGGACTGCATACGACCGAGGCACACAGGGCCAACACCCGGCATCATGGTGTGGGGAGCGATCTCCTACATTGGCCGTACACCTCTGGTGATCGTCGAGGGGACACTGAATAGTTCACGGTACATCCAAACCGTCATCGAACCCATCGTTCTACCATTCCTAGACCGGCAAGGGAACTTGCTGTTCCAACAGGACAATGCACGTCCGCATGTATCCCGTGCCACCCAACGTGCTCTAGAAGGTATAAGTCAACTACCCTGGCCAGCAAGATCTCCGGATCTGTCCCCCATTGAGCATGTTTGGGACTGGATGAAGCGTCGTCTCACGCGGTCTGCACGTCCAGCACGAACGCTGGTCCAACTGAGGCGCCAGGTGGAAATGGCATGGCAAGCCGTTCCACAGGACTACATCCAGCATCTCTACGGTCGTCTCCATGGGAGAATAGCAGCCTGCATTGCTGCGAAAGGTAGATATACACTGTACTAGTGCCGACATTGTGCATGCTCTGTTGTCTGTGTCTATGTGCCTGTGGTTCTGTCAGTGTGATCATGTGATGTATCTGACCCCAGGAATGGGTCAATAAAGTTTCCCCTTCCTGGGACAATGAATTCATGGTGTTCTTATTTCAATTTCCAGGAGTGTATGTTATTACTAGTTAAAATGTATAGCAGGACTGATTAACTCGTTCCCCTCCTTCATTGCCACTACCAAGTTCATATTCTTTCGTAACCCTGGCTTCTGCTTATCTCCCTTATGTAGTGAATGTCTCGTTCAGTACCCTTATATAGTTTGTCTAACTCTTCATTCTGCTTGTGACGTTGACATGCATTCTAGGGCTATAGTTGCTGGCGTTGGTTTGCTTACTCCCTGCCACACTTTGAAACGTCCCCTTAGAAAAATTATACAAGACTGGTCTATGTGAAACGTCCTCTTTGAACAAATGTACACGACTGTGCTTAAACTGACACACAATATTTTTATCGCAACGCAATCTGACTTTCAAAAATCCCGACGAAAGAATGGCCCTGACTAACATTAACCTATACGTTTCACAAATCACTTACCTCACAAAAATCTTCGTTACTCAAGCTACTGCAATACAGCGAGCACCACTACTGCCAGCTAAATAAAAGATTCAAACTACTGAAGGCACTAACTACTGATAGGCATAGTTAGCAAATGAAAGATTTTAATAGAGAAAAAACAATGTATTTACCTCACTAGTCATAATATATATAGCAGTTCATGACACCAATTCTTACAAATTTCAAAACTCCCCCATCTCTCTCCCACGTCCACCACTGCTGGAGGCTCACCTCCAACTGCGCAACGCTACGCGCTGTTAGCATCCAGCTGCCCAACACTACAATGGCGAGTATTACAACAATGCCAACCAGCCACTGACTGCACACAGCACAGCCAGTGTTTTTTTTACAGAGCGCTACGTAGCGTTACCAATAAGAAAACCTAAACAGCCTACTTACATAGCCCCCATGCTCCCCAAAAAAAAATTTACAAATTGTTTTGGGCAGTGGCCAATACAGATTTGAAAATTTTTTTATTATTACAATAACAAAGATATCAAACGCACACACTCATTGATACAATGTTGGTCAAAAGCTAAAATTTTCTCACAGTCCATAAAGACAGTCCTGATCGTTCATCACAGTAAAATTGCAGTGTTTTTCTCAGAGTCTGAGCAATAAAACAAAATTGCACTTGGAAGTAGTGGATTTCTAAGCATTCTTGAAGAAGTAGTGTTGTCCTTCCAACGGAAAGACTGTGCTGACTCTTGACATGCAGACAGGTAATGGGCCACAACAGAGCAAACCCACAGCAGAGTCAGTCGAAGTTGAAGACTATTGGTAGGTAGGTCATCACAGAGCAGACCCACTGTAGTCCTGGTAGAGATTAGGGTATTGGTGGACCACCAGAGGTACAGACCCACTGCAGTCCATGTAGAAATAATGGTATTGCTGGGCCATCGAAGGTGCAGACCCACTTCAGTCCTTGTAGAGATGGCCAACAGCCATCTGTTGCGAATGTGCAGGTGCACAATCACCCTCGAAGAGTCTTGCGGAGAATATAGCAAGGTAACACCTGAGGATATAATTACATTATTTCTCAGGGGGTACACGCTTACTTTGTGTACCATGTGTTTGGCAAGCACAAGGAGCCCTAGCTAATATGGTATTTGTTTATACAACTTTACACATCGGTACCATATTTCTCTAACACATAAATTACACAGCTATCTGATCATTTAACTGAGAGAGGCAAACATTTACTTTACTACATCAGTGACAGAATTTGAGAATTTGACTTAGGTGTTATGATACTATTACGACGACGATGTGAATTATGCTGCTGAGGTATGTTTAAGCTGATACTATGTGAGTTATTTGGTTATGCTACATATCTGTTAAGATGAATTATTGAAAAAGTGTCGACGAATATGTATATGTCCAATAAGGTAAGGAATAATGAGTAGTGGTTGGGGACTCTGGTTTGTGAAAAAGGATGTTGGAAACCGAGAGTCGTACTGTAAGAGTTATGAAATGTGTGTACATGAGTGAAGGTATTACAATGCCGACGAAATTTTTTTGGACACTCTTATATTTATAGGATTTTATTTTCTACACATTTATAACGCAAATTCTCAACCTGTGAAAATATTTTTATAAGAGACTGTCACTCTAGCGGAAACTGCTGTCGTAAATTTTTCAGTAAGAAAGGTAAGTGACCACCTGCACGTAATGCGTCGTGGACACCCAGCTGCGCGACAGGCGCCTGGAAATAACGCCAATAGTGTGTGCCTGTCAGAGGCACAGGTGGAGGAAAAAAAAAGGGGGGGTTCCATTATCCTCGCTATTGACATTCCTTTGTAGAAAGCATCGTAAATACGACACCCTCAAACTTGAAAACATGATTACACTGTAGAGTTCTTAATTTATGATATTTACTGAAATGAAATGATGAGAAACGTTTCATGTCTATTGTCTTGCAAGCTGGAAGATTGTATACTGCATTATGAAATGCCTGCTGGCTAGCGAATGACGTTACACGCCTTGCTTTGCCTATTTTGTTTAATATCTAGTTTCTAGCTGCCCTGCAGCATTGGTTAAAGTAAAATTTTATAGATCTACTAATATAAATATTTTATGCCTACAGATCCAGTAAATAATAACTTTATGATGTACTTAAAAAAACGAAGGAGCACAAAAAGACATTTCCCTTCACAGAAATTGCATACAGAATTTTCTTTTCAAGTACATGGTAATATTTTTTTTACAATAAATATTTGTGGTGCACCACCTTAATTGCATAGACATTAAGATGTGAATAGACATTGCCCTTATCTGCATTGTTGTCTTTAGTGTAACATTTTTTCTGATTGAGCTTTGTCATGTTTAGGTATAAGTTATAGCATTTGCTGCGGCTGTTTGCCATTCATAGTGCTACTGAATGTCACTTTGTATTACTAGGTTAAGCCAATTTTATTACTGATTTATTTTTCTTGTTTGCTGCGCATTGCCTTATATTAGTTGTAATATTGCTGCCTTTTTTTGCCAATTTCCATTTTTTAACATTGCTGTTTGTGTAAATTGTTTTGTGCTGCTGCATTGCCTCATCCCTTAGTTAAGCATCTGAGCTCATTAGATTTAAGTTAGCTTAAGAGGGGGTAGCCTATATAAGAGAATGATTTGCGATGGATTGGAAGAAATGCATTGAGAAGTTATACGAAAAAAGTACAGAAATCAGGTATAGATAGGACTTTTTGGAAATAATGAAGAACGAAGGGAGATCTCCGAGAAGTAAAGAAAGTTTTGTTTGCAAAATACTGCAGTAAAACAAACCCTGTCCTTTCCTTGTGTTATCCCACTATGTGTTTGTGTACCCATGTGTATTTATGTTCTTCCTGTCTTTATATGTTCATCTGATAAGACTTATGTTGTAGAATTTTCTAATATTCAGCTACATTCACTATGATGAGGAATACTGTTATCCTCAAATATAATTTGCATTAATAACATGTTATTTACTTTGTAAAGATGTTTAGACATTATTTATTCTATTTTGATCTAATGCTCATGTGTGAAGTTGATGTTTCAAAAGTTATTCTGATCCTTTATGTATGTACTTGTAATTATAATTTTTTTTTCAAATCTGTATTGGCCACTGCCCAAAACAACTTGTAAATTTTTTTGTGGGGAGCATGGGGGCTATGTAAGTAGGCTGTTTAGTTTTTTTTATTGGTAACGCCGCCGCCACGTAGCGCTCTGTATGAAAATCACTGGCTGTGCCGTGTGCAGTCTGTGGCTGGTTGGCATTGTTGTAATACATCTACATCTACATCTACATCTACATGAATACTCTGCAATTCACATTTAAGTGCTTGGCAGAGGGTTCATCGAACCACAATCATACTATCTCTCTACTATTCCACTCCCGAACAGCGAGCGGGAAAAACGAACACCTAAACCTTTGTGTTCGAGCTCTGATTTCTCTTATTTTATTTTGATGATCATTCCTACCTATGTAGGTTGGGCTCAACAAAATATTTTCGCATTCGGAAGAGAAAGTTGGTGACTGAAATTTCGTAAAAAGGTCTCGCCGCGACGAAAAACGTCTATGCTGTAATGACTTCCATCCCAACTCGTGTATCATATCTGCCACACTCTCTCCCCTATAACGCGATAATACAAAACGAGCTGCCCTTCTTTGCACCCTCTCGATGTCCTCCGTCAATCCCACCTGGTAAGGATCCCACACCGCGCAGCAATATTCTAACAGAGGACGAACGAGTGTAGTGTAAGCTGTCTCTTTAGTGGACTTGTTGCATCTTCTAAGTGTCCTGCCAATGAAACGCAACCTTTGGCTCGCCTTCCCGACAATATTATCTATGTGGTCCTTCCAACTGAAGTTGTTAGTAATGTTAACACCCAGGTACTTAGTTGAATTGACAGCCTTGAGAATTGTACTATTTATCGAGTAATCGAATTCCACTACTCGCCATTGTAGTGTCGGGCAGCGGCAGCTGGATGCTTACAGCGCATAGCGATGCGCAGTTGGAGGTGAGCCGCCAGCAGTGGTGGACGTGGGGAGAGAGATGGCGGAGTTTTGAAATTTGTAAGAATTGATGTCATGAACTGATATATATATATATATATATATATATATATATATATATATATATATATAATGACTATTAAGGTAAATACATTGTTTGTTCTCTATTAAAATCTTTCATTTGCTAACTGTGCCTATCAGTAGTTAGTGCCTTCCGTAGTTTGAATCTTTTATTTAGCTCGCAGTAGTGGCGCTCGCTGTATTGCAATAGTTCGAGTAACGAAGATTTTTGGTGAGGTAAGTGATTTGTGAAAGGTATAGGTTAATGTTAGTCAGGGCCATTCTTTTCTAGGGATTATTGAAAGTCAGATTGCGTTGCGCTAAAAATATTGTGTGTCAGTTTAAGCACAGTAATGTACAATTTTTTTAAGAGGACGTTTCAACTTCCCTATCCCTAACCAACCCTACTACTATTACACCATTTTCTGCTGCTGCTGATATTACGCTACTTTCTTCTGACGAGAAATCCTTATTTCCGTTTTGCTTCGGTGACTCTCACTTTATCTAGACTGAGACTTAGTATTCATCCTTTCATATTTCCTAGCTTCGATACCACTTTCAAATTTCTGACATTCCACGCTCCAGCTCAAAATATGTTGCCCTGTCGTTGGCTATTTAGCACGTAGGTTGTAACTTAAATACTGGCAACACTGCTGTGGATTGGTTGAAATGGCTCTGAGCACTATGGGACTTAACATCTATGGTCATCAGTCCCCTAGAACTTAGAACTACTTAAACCTAACTAACCTAAGGACAACACACAACACCCAGCCATCACGAGGCAGAGAAAATCCCTGACCCCGCCGGGAATCGAACCCGGGAACCACTGCTGTGGAGACACTATGCAACAGCATCTACTATTATCGCTGATAGCTCACGTTGTTGACATACCTCCAGGCAAATGGACTCGCCCGTCCCACGTCACCGGCGTGCGCACAATCGAGGGAAAACCAGTCGCTTTTGAGCGAGCGGTGTCACTATGTTTCCGAAACAGTAACAACCGAGTTGCATCAAGATTGAATGTGCCAGAGGTCGTACAGCACGACAGTGTCATCAAGGTCTTCAAGAGGCGTGCGTGGAATCGGCGTTGCCGTACAGAACAGTGGCACGCTGCGTAAAAGCCTTCAACGAAGGTCGGCAAACTGTGGCAGACATGCATCGGGCAAGTCGTTCTAGCGTCTCTGAAGAAGAAGTGCATGCTGTTGCAGCGTTAGTGGACAATGATCGACACCATACGATTCGGGAGATCGCGCACGAAACCGGATTATCGCATACGGCTGTGCTTCGCGTCCTGAAGGAACGCCTGGGTGTGTGAAAAATTGCATCAAGATGGATTCCGCATGACTTGACGGAAATGCAGGAATGGACGCGTTACGACGCTGCTCAGACGCATTTGGAGCGCTTTGTGCGCGAAGGAGAGGCTTTCTTACGCTGTGTCGTAACACTGGATGAGGCATGGGCGACATCGTACGAGCCGAAAATGAGACGCCAATCCAACGAACGGCGTCATTATGGGTCGCCGCGAAGGTCGAAAGTGCGTCAGAGCCCCAGTTTGGTGAACGTTATGGTGATTCTCGTGTACGACTGTGATGGTGTTATCCTAACGCATTACGTTCCTCCACGGCAGACCGTCAATGCACAGTATTACTGTTCCTTTTTGGAGCATCACCTGCGACCAGCTTTACGAAAGAAGCGGCGACACTTTCTGTGCAACCCACCCATTATTTTGCACGACAATGCTCGGGCGGACACAACGCAAGCTGTGGCTGCTCTGTTCGGTCGATGGGACGGAAAAGTACTGTACCATCCACCATATTCTCCGGACGTAAGCCCTTGTGACTTTGATTTCATTCCGACGGTGAAGGAACCGCTTCGTGGCGCTCAGTCCAGAGATTCGACAGGCAGTAGACCGCTCCATTCGCACCATCAAAGTAACAGGCTCTGCTAACGCTTCCACATCGCTGGCAACGGGTTCTACACAACGCTGTTGACTACTTTGAAGGACAGTAAGAGGTGCGAACATGTAACTCTTTTGCATCGGTTGTGAATAAATAGTTGCCACTATTTAAGTTCCAACCCTCGTATTTTTCTCATGGTTGCCTGCAGTTTGGAAGCCCCTTTCCCAGAGATCCAAATGGAGGACTAATCCGGAATCTTTTGCCAATGGTGTGATAATCATTACAATTTTTCAATTCCAGACAGCATATCGTGCGGATACACAATGCGTGTCTTTAATCCAGTGGCTGAACTGAACGTCTGTCTGCTCTTCCACCCCTTCGACGAAGACTGGTAGCACAACGACGTTGACTACTTACACACTGCCGCCATTGTTCGTGTATTTGTGTTCATAACTGAAGCAGTAGCTGGGTTCGAACCCGACATTCACAAAGGTTTAGTTATTATTCAAACACGCTTTTTCTAGTCCACCTCAAGGTCTAGCCTCGACGAGAACTGCCTACAGAGAGCGGTGGTCGAAGCCTAGGCTAGCGCAACTGTCAGTGGCATTCTCGTGATTCAAGGTGTTTTCCAGCATCTGCTGGAAGTGGAGTACTGGCAGGAAGCAGAAGAGCGCTATGAGTAGGAGAAGGAGATGACCCATGTGAGCCAGAAGTTACCTGCCTGGAAGGCTGGAATGTGAATTCGTTTTCCAAACATTTTTGGAAAGTTGTGCCGTCAAGGATTCGACTGCCAGGTCTTCTGGGTGCAGCTGGCGAATCGTGAGGTCAGAGTCGGTGTTTGAAAGTGTTAAGCAATTCTGCAGACGGCACTGATGTTTAGTGATCAAATAAGTTATCTTCACAAAACGAGAACACTTCAAAAATTTCGTTGGTGGAACTATGGCTAATATGGGCCAATTAAGCCAAAATGGAAATGAATGTGTGTGAAATATTATGAGACTTAACTACTAAGGTCATCAGTCCCTAAGCTTACGCACTACTTCAATTATCCTAAGGATACACACACACACACACACACACACACACACACACACACACACACACACAAACACACACACACACACACACACACTCACACACACACATATACACACACACACACACACACACACACACAAACACACACACACACACACACACACACACACTCACACACACACACATACACACACACACACACACCCATACCCGAGGGAGGACTCGAACCTCCTCCAGGACCAGCCGTACAGTCTATGACTGCAGAGCCTCAGATCCCCTGGGCTAATCTCGCGCTGCGCCAAAATGGAAATAAAACTTTATATGTTTTTTTGTAATGGGGTATAAAAGCGTAAAAGAATTACATGAACATTATTTTTAGTGTAAAGTAACTTATTCCTTCAACCAGATACAAAAGAAAAAGACTGAATAAAATATCGGTTTTCAAGCCGCGTCAGTTCGAATAAAATTATCGATCCTTCGATTTCTATACCCGCCACCGTCGTCAGGAGTAAAGCCAACCCTACAAGCGTTAAGGATCCATCGTTGCTTCCTTTGACATCGAAAGCCCTCCCGCACGCCCTTCTAAGTGTGTACCTCTAATGTCTATTAAAATTGCATCTGTTTATTGAATCTCAGCCTCCTGTTTTGTAACAGAATCCCAGTATGTTGACACATAAGTCAAGACTCTAGTTTGTGTTCGTTTACCAGGCGGTCTCAGCTATGGCCGACTCGATGGCTCTGAGCACTATGCGACTTAACTTTTGAGGTCATTAGTAGCCTAGAACTTAGAACTAATTAAACCTAACTAACCTATGGACATCACACACATTCATGCCCGAGGCAGGATTCGAACATGCGGCCGCAGCGGTCGCTCGGTTCCAGACTGCAGCGCCTAAAACTGCACGGCCACCCTGGCTGGTTATAGCCGACTCGTCAAGTTCCCTTCGACCATCGGTAGTTATTTTGCTCCCCAAATAGCAAAACTCCTTTACTACTTTAAGTGTCTCATTTCGTAATCTAATGCCCTCAGCATCACCCGACTTGATTCGGCTACATTCCATTATTCTCGTTTTGCTTTTGTTGCTGTTCATCTTATATCCTCCTTTCAAGACACTATCCATTCCATTCAGCTGCTCTTCCAAGTCCTTTGCTGTCTCTGACAGAATTACAATGTCATCGGCGAACCTCAAAGTTTTTATTTCTTCTCCATGGATTTTAATACCTACTCCGAATTTTTCTTTTGTTTCCTTCGCTGCTTGCTCAATATACAGATTGACTAACATTGGGGAGAGGCTACACCCCTGTCTCACTCCCTTCCCAACAGATTGAATAGCATTGGGGAGAGGCTACTCCCCTGTCTCACTCCCTTCCCAACCACTGCCTCTCTTTCATGCCCCTCAACTCTTATAACTGCCATTTGGCTTCTATACAAATTGTAAATAGCCTTTCGCTCCCTATATTTTATACCTGCCACCTTCAGAATTTGAAAGAGAGTCTTCCAGTAAACATTGTCAAAAGCTTTCTCTAAGTCTACAAATGCTAGAAACTTTTGCCTTTCCTTAATCTAGCTTCTAAGGTAAGTCGTAGGGTCAGTATTGCCTCACGTGTTTCAATATTTCTACGGAATCCAAACTGATCTTCCCCTAGATCGGCTTCTACTAGTTTTTCCATTCGTCTGTAAAGAATTGGCGTTAGTATTTTAATGCCGTGACTTATTAAACTGATAGTTCGGTAATTTTCACATCTGTCAACACCTGCTTTCTTTGGGATTGGAATTATTATATTCTTCTCGAAGTCTGAGAGTATTTCGCCTGCCTTGAAATTATTAGTCCTATAACTCTGGAAAACTTAATCCTGCCTCGGAGGTCAATATGAGCCTCGAAATCCTTGTTAAAACTATTTAGTATGCGGAGAAGTACATAAAATTGATTTAGTTCCAGAAACAAACACTTTCTTGTTTCCATTCGGAGCATTAAGTTGCGTAAAATGGTTTTTGCAGCAAAGAGAACGGATTTTCGTAACAGATACATATGAGGCCTTACACTACGCCACAACAGCTTACAGGACAACAAGACTATCGAACGTTTCAGTATTACATATATCAGTTTCCAATGTGGTTAACCAACTTTCGCTTGATAAAAATAGCTTGAAACCTACGGTTATTGTAAGTTGTTTAGTTGTTTGCCTGAAGGTTACTCCACGTGGTTGGTTTTCTGGCCTTATCTGCTATCAGAAACGCTCCATCCGGATAATGTGAGACAAAATGAATATGAATGACGAAACGTGTCGCATCATAAACGTCATATCTAGAAAGCTTGTAGCGTACTCAAAGTGCTGAAGATACGATTTCTCCTCGGCTTGTGGAAACTCAGTTTTGTTCTCTTGTACAGATCCTTTCTATTATCCATTTATCCTGTAAGTGATTGTCAGTGGAGTAACATTTCTACAAGTGCATTTAAAATGTTTCTCCGGGCAACCAGACGAGTAAGCTTTATTAACTAAATGTGGGAGAAAAGTATAACAGAGAACAGAGAGGCAGTGAACAGTGTCAAAAACGAAAGCTATGGATGTGGTAGGTTACACGTAACGAGATCTCCTCCCCTCGAAAGAGCAATCGTTTCGCTCATGTGGCTGTTTCGCCCCTCTCTTTCGGCGAGCTGGTAAGTGAGCAGACGTAAATGCTCTCCTGAGCAGTCTTGTCTAGTTCGAGAAGCGTGTATTTGAATGAGGTAAGGGAATTTGCAGACGTGCTTAATCCATTTTATTTCAGTTTCGTTATGTTAGGGAAATGTTCCATGATTCGCGTTTTGAGATTCACTTATTTCATTTCCTGTATTACGTGTAGTTTGATGGTTTGTGCTTTGTTTTCTAGGAACTTCTTCCACATGCAGCTGCCGGCCGCGGTGGTTTCGCGGTTCTAGGCGCGCAGTCCGGTACCGTGCGACTGCTATGGTCGCAGGTTCGAATCCTGCCTCGGGCATAGATGTGTGTGATGTCCTTAGGTTAATTAGGTTTAAGTAGTTCTAAGTTCTAGGGGACTAATGACCACAGCAGTTGAGTCCCATAGTGCTCAGAGCCATTTTTTTTCCACATGCACCGGTGAAACGCTAACCAGTGTGAGCTATTTTCTGTTAGTTTGGTGATGTATTACCTCATGAATCGTTTGCCAGAGACCATGTAAACTGTAGCATTATTTTCACCCCTGAACAATTCTGGCTAATGCTTTTGTCCGTTAGTTATCCACGTGTTCATGATGTCATAGCTTTAAGTTAAAGTGGCTATGCACTTTTGGAGTTTGAAATTGTATATGTAAGAAGTACCAAAATGCGTGGGGTTTTTTTCATTGACTATTACTCGATTATTAACCAAACTTCGGTGGCCAAACGTCTCTGATATGATACCGCTCACTGCCCTCTCTGTTCATGATTTGTTGCATTAATGGGAGTGGATGGTAGTGTTAAACGTTGCTCATTTCTTCACTGTTTGAATATCTCGGGATTAAAAGAGACTTATACCACCAGTTGTAATGTTAATGTTTAGCACACGAGGCCGATCTTGCCAGAATAAAGTTCCCCCCGAGACTCAGTTTGATATTGTTAACGAACCATCAATTTAAAAAATAATTCTGAAGTAGAATACATTGTGTAACTCCGTTTGTACCATGAATAATTTGTATTGTAGACGTGCTGGTCAGTGAAAATGATAGTTGTTTTAAATACCACAGAATCGTTTCGCGTTTTCGAATGGTTTGTGTACCACATTTTCTGATTTCCAGCCAGTTTCACGTACCTAACCCAGAAAGAGCAGTGTCTACGAAATGCAAATGTTACTTGAAAGGAAGTAAGATTAAGATATGCGACCTGAGGAAAATTATAGTTCGACCTCCGCACATTACTTCCTCCGTCATCCTTGCTTAGATTCGAAATATCCTTTGCCTGAAATCATTATTAACTTGTTTGACTGCCATTATTCAATTCTACTAATCATTATGAAATTCAACCATGGTAGTCGGTAAATGTTTCGCAGACAGAAGAGCACATAACTTGTCCCCTTTTGCGTGGCAAACCAACCAAGGAGCGTCCCTTTTACTGCATTCATATCATGATTTTGTGAAATATGAGGTAGTGAACTTAGAGTTCTAGAAAATTTTCAGTTCGTGTATAATGTAAATCTCGAAACTTCCTGGCAGATTAAAACTGTGTGGCCGACCGAGACTCTAACTCGGGACCTTTCCCTTTCGCGAGTCTCGGTCGGGCACACAGTTTTAATCTGCCAGGAAGTTTCATATCAGCGCACACTCCGCTGCAGAGTGAAAATCTCATTCTGGAAACATCCCCCAGGCTGTGGCTAAGCCATGTCTCCGCAGTATCCTTTCTTTCAGGAGTACTAGTTCTGCAAGATTCGCAGGAGAGCTTCTGTAAAGTTTGGAAGGTAGGAGACGGATACTGGCAGAAGTAAAGCTGTGAGTACCGGGCGTGAGTCGTGCTTCGGTAGCTCAGATGGTAGAGCACTAGCCCGCGAAAGGCAAAAGGTCCCGAGTTCGAGTCTCTGTCGGGCACACAGTTTTAATCTGCCAGGCAGTTTCATATCAGCGCACACTCCGTTGCAGAGTGAAAATCTCATTTTGGAATGTAAATCTCATTAACTGAATTCTGGATAGAGCTGCTCTTTCAGAAACAACGTAGCTCTTCAAAAAGTAATCGACTTGTTTGTAATCCTACACCATTCTCCATTTTTCTGTGGAATTATAGATGGCATGTTCTGTTTCATAGCTGTATGGTGCAGCTGCATACAGTGCTCTAATCGATTCCTCTGCTAACGTTATGAATCCTAGCTTTGTCGATAACAACGCCCGAGTAACTACTAATGTCGGCGGCGGCAGGGAGGGCATCCGGCAACCCTCTGCAACGAACACTGGCAGATCCGTGATAACAAGCCCGACCCCGCGTTGAAGTTGGACAAAGGCCCCAAGAAAGAAATTAACTACTAGTCTCGCTAGGTGCCCTCAACTCTAGCGGCAATGTACAAGTATACAAAACTGCATACCTTTACAGCCTCGTTCTTAGAGTTCACTGATAAAGCGGTCTGTTTGTACATGCAGAAATCTGCGGGTTGAAACGGCTGGTTCCCAGCTGTATACATACAGAAAGTGGTTGGGGTCGAGGGTAAGGGGTTCAAGGATTTGCTTCACGGCCGAAGGAAACATGGAACCCTTGGTCAGCACTAGAGGCTTAAACTCATCTTCAACTAGTTTCGGTACCAATTTACTTAGAAGAAAATACGAAAGCTCAGTATGTGTGACAGACTTAAGTTTATCACTTGGTCGACATGTAATGCAGTGCAAACCACTGATCAGCAGCACAAAAATAATTTTCCTTCCATTATGCTCATTAAACAGGTGGCAACTGAATTATGACTGCTCTCTTTAGTGCAAGTGTTTAAAATTCTAATATAGTTTGTAATGTTGTTGCATTAATTTGTTCTGAAAGCGATGCTGATATTCACGGCCATAAAAGTGGGTTAAAAGCTGTGAGCTATCTGAGGAAGTTAACCTTGCATTACTGCGCAACTGTTTCACCAGGTATCCAGTCTAGCTTACCAAATTCCCAACCAGACTAACATTAATTATAATCGTTTAGCACTCATCTTACGATAAACGGTGATATACACTCCTGGAAATGGAAAAAAAAACACATTGACACCGGTGTGTCAGACCCACCATACTTGCTCCGGACACTGCGAGAGGGCTGTACAAGCAATGATCACACGCACCGCACAGCGGACACACCAGGAACCGCGGTGTTGGCCGTCGAATGGCGCTAGCTGCGCAGCATTTGTGCACCGCCGCCGTCAGTGTCAGCCAGTTTGCCGTGGCATACGGAGCTCCATCGCAGTCTTTAACACTGGTAGCATGCCGCGACAGCGTGGACGTGAACCGTATGTGCAGTTGACGGACTTTGAGCGAGGGCGTATAGTGGGCATGCGGGAGGCCGGGTGGACGTACCGCCGAATTGCTCAACACGTTGGGCGTGAGGTCTCCACAGTACATCGATGTTGTCGCCAGTGGTCGGCGGAAGGTGCACGTGCCCGTCGACCTGGGACCTGACCGCAGCGACGCACGGATGCACGCCAAGACCGTAGGATCCTACGCAGTGCCGTAGGGGATTGCACCGCCACTTCCCAGCAAATTAGGGACACTGTTGCTCCTGGGGTATCGGCGAGGACCATTCGCAACCGTCTCCATGAAGATGGGCTACGGTCCCGCACACCGTTAGGCCGTCTTCCGCTCACGTCCCAACATCGTGCAGCCCGCCTCCAGTGGTGTCGCGACAGGCGTGAATGGAGGGACCAATGGAGACGTGTCGTCTTCAGCGATGAGAGTCGCTTCTGCCTTGGTGCCAATGATGGTCGTATGCGTGTTTGGCGCCGTGCAGGTGAGCGCCACAATCAGGACTGCATACGAGCGAGGCACACAGGGCCAACACCCAGCATCATGGTGGGGGGAGCGATCTCCTACACTGGCCATACACCTCTGGTGATCGTCGAGGGGAGACTGAATAGTGCACGGTACATCCAAACCGTCATCTAACCCATCGTTCTACCATTCGTAGACCGGCAAGGGAACTTGCTGTTCCAACAGGACAATGCACGTCCGCATGTATCCCGTGCCACCCAACGTGCTCTAGAAGGTGTAAGTCAACTACGCTGGCCAGCAAGATCTCCGGATCTGTCCCCCATTGAGCACGTTTGGGACTGGATGAAGCGTCGTCTCACGCGATCTGCACGTCCAGCACGAACGCTGGTCCAACTGAGGCGCCAGGTGGAAATGGCTTGGGAAGCCGTTCCACAGGACTACATCCAGCATCTCTACGATCGTCTCCATGGGAGAATAGCAGCCTGAATTGCTGCGAAAGGTGGATATACACTGTACTAGTGCCGACATTGTGCATGCTCTGTTGCCTGTGTCTATGTGCCTGTGGTTCTGTCAGTGTGATCATGTGATGTATCTGACCCCAGGAATGTGTCAATAAAGTTTCCCCTTCCTGGGACAATGAATTCACGGTGTTCTTATTTCAATTTCCAGGAGTGTAGATTGAAGCGGTTGAGTGGCGGGCTGCTAGATTTGTTACCGGTAGGTTTCAAAAATACGTAAATGTTACTGAGGTGATTGGGGAAGTCAAATTTGAGTCCCTGGAGGGAAGGCGACGTCCTTTTCCAGAAACACTATAGCTAACTTTAGAGAAACGGTATTTGAAGCTGACTCCTGAACGATTTATATAATTTAAATAAAAAGAAATAAATCAGTTTATATTTGGACCTTTTTTTAACATTGATCATTGTTCCGTTAAAATTTCAGCATATCAAACTTCATTCATAACTAAACTGGTGCCTTATTTAGGATTGTGTAAATGCGAGTTTGTAGTCTTACGGAACACATCAAATAGGGAGCCAAGATTGGGAGACTACATACAACACTGCAAACATAAAACAGTGAACGTTGAAACATATGCGAGAGGAAATTAAACACAGCCAACCGATTCAATTTTCACCCATAGAAGTTACGTTCTCAGCGCAACCCTGTCCGTCATGTAATTACCACACACTGGTATACTTAGTTCATACTAACTCTCTGTGAAATCTTCCCGAAAAGAATAGAAGAGGGCTACTTTGATGCTTACACCACATGCTTCACGTGGTCAACTTGGTTTACACAAAGAGTGTAACTCCACAATAATTTTGATAATTAAAATAAATTACATCTCAACTCAATTTAGAAAAGAAAATCCTCGAACTGGTTACTATCGTCTTATTATTAACCTAATTGGACAAACAATTGTATAAGCACGTGGTACTGGTCCCGCAAAGTACACCCCACGTGGGTTGAACATAAAGAAAAGTTGCTATATTGAAAAATATTGTCAAGACGAGACGTTATAATCTCACGCACATTCGAATTTAAGATTGATGATATTAGTTAGAGTTACTGATCAACACGTGCTTCTACTTTTCTCACTAAGTAGTGACAATACAACTACCAGAAGATATTCTGAACTTCACACTCGAATTACACTGCATTGCAATTTAAGATAACATTAGATGTGATTAAATTTTCAGTTAGGCTGAACTTAAGAAATTCATTGTCCTACGGACTTAGTAGACACACGCTTAGCCGGAGATCTTACCACTTCCGACGCTCGCCATGGACAGACTGACCTGGGACCATACCGAGAGTGCTTAACACATACAAACTGAAGTGACCAGAGAGGCAGCTTCCTATATCAACATGACAAGGGACGGACAGGACCATAATAAGAATAGAAACCTCTCTGCTTTTAGAAAGTGTAGCTACCTGTTCAGACGTTGGTCCTACTGTTCTCTAGCAGACAGGCTTGTCTGCTACCATAAAGCATGCAACTAGAAATACATTTGCTCATTCATCCTCTCATACAGAAGGGAAGGGGGATGACAGTATCTTATCATACACAGTATATAAAAGAAAGCGGATATAGGTTCTGTATGAGGTTGTGTGACATGAATTACATATAAACTATGTTTTAAAGTTTAATAGTGTGACAGATCGTTCTTGTTCATGTGTAAAAGTAAAATATTCCACTGCTCAGTCTCCTCCCAGATAGTCCGAAACACAACAATAAATTTAGAAGAGGAATTTATGCCGTAAATGACAACAGATTTAAAAAATTAACACGAAAGGAATCCAACACAGACCTTTCAAGTTCGCTACATTAATTAGAAGATGGCTAAAATAAGGATGGCATTACAAGAGAACGCAGTATCGATGTAGTGGATGATGAACCTACTGACACTGTAGGTTTGTTGGGGATAATATTCCGAAGTTTGATGATAAACTCTGGATAAATAGATTGATGGAATAGGAGCATGACGTACAATGTAACGTTGACTTGGATCATAGGTGGTGGGGAGCCGAGCTTGGGTGGAATTTGTCAGTTTATAAGCGCAGGATGGGAGTAATGAAATCGGATCAGATAGTCTTCCTAGGAGGGGTTGAATGCTGTAGAATGAAGATGCTTGAGGTGGCGTAGTGGGAGTGACATCGGTGACTGGTTTGTAGACGAGTTCTGGTAGCATGTAATTGTGACACTTAGGCAAAATATCGAGCAAGCAGACTTTGTGATACACTCTAAGATGGAAAAAAGACACATCACAAAGGAATTATCCGAATGGAGGGGGCGGGGGGATGTTAAATGCGCATGTACGAAGGGATAAATCATTACAACCTTAGAAAAACTGTATGGCTTATTCAAGAGAAAGAACTAGATAAATTGAGCAAGCCAATAACGCGTTTGTCCACCGCTATCTCTTTTATGAGTAGTTATTCGGGAACGTTACTGACTGGTAGAGTTAACGGATGTCCTTCTGATGAATGTCGTGCGAAATTCTGTCCAATTGAGGGGGTTAGATCCTTCAAAATCCCGAGCTGGTTGGAGGGTCCTGGTCAAATTGCTCTCAACGTTCTCAATTGGGATTGCTGGCCAAGATAGGGTATGGCAATGACGAAGACTTGCAGCAGAAACCCTCTGTGTGTGTGGACTGGTGTTATCTTCCTGATATGTAAGCCTTGAATGGCTTGCCAATAATGGCAACAAAACGGAGCGTAATATATCGTCGACGGACTTCTGTGCTGTAACGGTGCCGCGGACGGCGACCAGAGGGATCTTGCCATTAAAAGGAATGGCACCCCAGACCATCACTCCTCGCTGTCAGGCCGTATGTCGGGCGACAGTCTGGCTGGTGTCTCACACTGTCCGGAGCCTCTCAAGACACGTCTTGGCTGGTCTTCGGAGTTCAGCTCGGAGCGGGACTCATCACTGAAGCCATTTCAACAATGTGTTGCACGCCTTCACACGGCGAGAGTTTCTTCTGGTTATTTACGTGCTGGCCAACCCCATCTTTCTCAGTAAGGTCACTGGATCTCCTACCAAATGAGAACGTCTGGAGCATTGTCTGGGCAGGGGCCATCAACCATCTCGGGATTCTGACAATCTAATGCGCCAGTTGGACAGAATTTGGCACAATATCCATCAGCAGGACATCCGGCAATTCTATCAGTTATTACGAAGCCGAATAACTGCACGCATAAGGGCCAAAGGTAGACCAACCCACTATTCACTTGCTCGATTTATGAATCTCTTTCTGTTGACTAGATCATTCAATTTTTCTGAAATCTTAATCATTTCTTTGTCTGTAGATCTACATCATATCTAAAGATTTTTGTCCCTTTTGGATGATTCCTTCTTCCTTCGTAGGGCTTCGCTTTTTTTCCTTAGAGTGCGTGTGATATGTTTTCTCTAGAGAGGGTGGATATTTTGTAGGACAGCTGAAACAAAATGGATTACATCTTCTATTATGCGAGTGAAATATAGGAGACCTTTAGTATGGAGTAGTGTGAAAGGTTCTAGGGAATACTTCAGGTGCGTGACGTTACAGCTGTTACAGTTCCTGTTTCAGGGGGTGATAGGATCTGTATCGGTGACTGTTGAATTTAATTCAACCTATTTTATGGGGTGATAATTGTATGCAAGGAATACTTGGCAATGATGTGTATGGCCTTTGTTTCAAGAATGATCTAGATGAGCTACGCGTACAATGTAAAATAAGTGAAGAATTTGCTTTTCGTGTTTGGTTTCAATTTATTTATTTTGCCTGTTGGCTGGCGGTTTCGGTACATTGTACCTTCCTCAGACCGTTTCCTGGCCAGCACTCGTCACGCCCATTTTCCAAGTAGGTGAGTCAGATATTCATTGACACAACTACTTGGATAGCGAGTGCGACAACTTCGTGTCAAGGAATGGCGTGAGGATGGTACTGTGTACCAAAACCGGCAGCCAATAGGCATAATTAACAAACTGCGACTATAGACTAAAACAAACTTCTATCGTATTGTATTCGTCGCTGTTCCACTGACCGTCCGTTGGAAATAGAGAAAACAGGGATGGCATGCGTAATCATCAATTACTCATTCAATGGTTGACAGCAATTACGAACATACATAGAAGCCTGAGCAACAAACATTATTGTGGGTACCGAATTTAACACGGGTTTCTGACTCAGTCTCCTGAGCTGTCATAAAAGGGTTTCTCATCTTCTTGACGGCAGCATGTAATGATACATTACGAAGCAGAGAGATACAATACTTTAAATTTTGCGCCAATGATTATATTGAGAGGTATGTAGAAAATAATCTCTGAACTGTCCATAATTGATTCACTTTTGTTTCGTACTCCAAGAAGGAGCTAAACTATCGCTTATTACCTTGTATGGGATGGACGTAATTTTTGGTGTGTGCTGAAAGGCAGCCATCTTGCTAGTATTTATCATTTGTGCGACGAACATAGCAAGTCTTATTGTCTTGTGAATTAAATAATAGTGAGAAACATCCAAGTTTTACGACAATTATTCAAAGTGACGTAGCATTCTATTCCTTTGTTTCCACAGTCTTGGTGAAGGCGCCGGTCGCTGTGGCCGAGCGGTTCTAGGCGCTTCTGTCCGCAGCCGCGCTGCTGCTACGGTCGCAGGTTCGAATGCTGCCTCGGGCATGGATGTGTGTGATCTCCTTAGGTTAGTTAGGTTTCAGTAGCTCTAAGTGTAGGGGACTGATGACCTCAGATGTTAAGTCCCATAGTGCTGAGAGCCATTTGAACCAATCTTGGTGAAGGAAACCGATGCCGACTTAGGAAGATACGAACGGTCAACAAAGAGACCAACATCGATGGCTACTAATGACTTAATATTGTGGCAGAAGGACTAATAATACATTTAAGGTGAGAACTCCGAATAAATCAAGAATGACGTAGAATTCAAAAATGGTATTAATCGGAATTGTAAATTATATTACAGGAAAACTTCACGCAGTACTGAATTTTTCCGCATTCAAGCCTGTCAAGCAGTCCGTAAATGAGCCTTTCAAGAACTCTAAAGTTAAAGTCCCTATTTTCAAAAAAGTCTATAAATTTAATTTTTTATTGATCTCCTTTTAGCAGTAAATTAGTAGGGTGGTGTTAGGAACTTGTGTTTGGGACGTAGGATCAACAAAGGAGCAAGAACGCTACAGAAAAAAGGATATTGAGAGAAATTTCCACAGCAGTGTTTTATGAAACCCTAAATTAATGACTTCATGCCTACTGAAACTTCGCAAGTTATGGATTGAGCGGTGCATTTGTTAGAGAAATGCCTTTTATTTCAAATAATAATAACCTGGAGGTAAGTAACTGTTGTGGAGAAGGTATAAAGAAAAGGGTTACAAAATGTTTGTCGCTTCGCGCTGGTACAGACTATTTGTCTGAAGGTCGTCAAGCAGTTTTTAGTTACATCTTTAGCGACAGTCCAGTCAGATGAATGTGAGCACCGTCTATGTTCGACTTCGACGTGCAGTAATCACACGCAAACAGCAGGTGACAGAATTAGCAGTGAAGGAAATGTGAAGCATGTCGGGAGAGAGGAGGAGACGGAAACGGAGCGATTTATCTGTCGTTTAAAAGGGCTTGATCATTGAATATCGGTCCAACCTTGCAAAACTGCCGTGGGTAGGTATAACGTGCATGGCAGACCCGGTGCAGAGGTAGACGTAGATGGAGATGAACTGTGGCGCACCACGGAAACGACGGCTGGAGGGACATGTGTGCGGGCGAACAGGAGTGCCACTGCTGAGAAACCGACTGCCCAGACGAACTAAGGGCTACCAACAGTATGTCCTCGACGAAGTTGCTGCGTATGAGTCTCCGCAACGGATGCCTGGTTAATGCACCCATGCTGAGTGCTTTCCATCGGCGAAGAAAGTTGGTACACCAGTAGCGCAAGTGGACATTCGCTGAATGGCGACAGGTGACTATCTCAGATTAATCACATTTTATGCTACATCGGACAGATGGTCGTTGACGTGTGCGGCTTGAACCATCTGAGAGCAAGTAAGGAGGGAGTGTTACGGTTTGGGGAATGTTTTCGTGGCATTCAGTGTGTGGTCTCTTCTTTCTGGAAGGTACAATAGATAAACACAATAATGTATCTACCATTGTGGGCCATGTCCACTCAGCGCGACGGCATCTACCAGCAGGGCAGTGCAACGTGTCACGCTGCACACAGTGCAGCTTCACGGTTTGAACAGCACCAGGACTACTTTACCGGACTCCGATGGCCACCAAACTCCCTATATTTAAGCCCAATCAAGAATCTGTGGTAACCACTTCGATCGGACTCTTCGTGCCATGGATTCTCAGCCGAGAAACCTAGAGCTCCCGTCCACGTCACTGGAAATGTTAGTATAACACCCCAATTACAGAAACCCTAATAAACAACCCTTTGATGCAAAAGAAGTAGGAAAGTTAGTGATCCTGACAGTGACGGCAGCTACTGACGAAAAAATGTACACTTTTGATAATCTGATCAGCAGGAATGTCATGTGAATAATAACATTTATCATGAAATAGAGACTGAATGAAAGAATATGATAGGATACGCAACAAAAAACACCAAAGAAAGAATTACAAAATAATTAATAACGAAGGTTAAAGCTCAGATGGTAAACTGGCCAAAGATAACATTTACCATAGAAGAGAGTTTTAGCCGCATCGAAAAGGAAGTTCGATGTGGCTACAATGTAATTCGGAAATGGGAATGTTAGCCCTCTAGAACTATTGCGATAGTAGAATGCAAGCAAGCGCTTTTAGATTGTTTTAAACTATTCGGAAGTTTGAAAGTTTTGCGATATAGACTGAAGTGTTATTCAGAGGTCATACTAAAGCAAAGTCACTTTACCGTTAGCAAGATAACGGGATACAGAGATTCGCGACGAAACTAAATCGTGTGAGATTTGTGATGGGACTTAGCCTTCGTGTTACTGAATAAGCACACACATTCAAGGACACTGAAAAAGAAAGACCGCCGATAGAAAACAGTTATTAGTATCTAGTAGGTAACAGACAAACGCAAACACTAAGAACGTACAAGAGCGCCGAGTTGTCAGAAGTTGTCGTCAATGACAGGATTACTGATGCAAACAGAAGCAATTCCCTGAGTGAAAAATCAGTGTGCGTGCTTAATGTAGGGACAACTAATTACAAGGAACAATAAAATTGGATTCAAACTTTAATTCTTCGTGTCGCCTACATAATTGAATAGACATTATCATGTGTATTAGTGACAATTAATTGACTATTAGACTATTATGAAGTGACAGGTGAATTCATGGTTATTTAACTGTGAATAATCATCGATTTTTCCCAAGATCACAACGCATTCTGAACATCGCTTAAGTATATGTTATCTCTGGAATTACGTCGCGTAGTTACTGACGACGGAATTAACTTAACATCCTCGCAATTCCATAATGTGACCACGACTTGGGTGATGGATTGAAGATTCAAGACTTTATATCGTTAATATTCAACATCCATTATCTAGCCGGGCATAACAAAAAGAAGAACTACAGTTAGCCATTTCGCGCAAGCTGAATAGTCTGTCCCGGACTAACAACAAAAGAAAATTTGTAGTCATCATTTCAGGTCAAGGGAGTCACCGCCTCATCGAGTGGTGCAAATTTCCACGTTTATCAGTGAAGAAACAAGAGCGGCTTACACATTCAGACGCGTTGCTCTATCGAAATATTGGCATTAATCACGATAGACAGTATCTGAAAAATGACAAACCACGCGAGGAGTTTGTGTTTTCTTACTAGTTACAGGGTGGCGTTGACGTGAGCGACGGACGCCGTTCCACGCCATACCGACTGGGACAAACATCACCGCCGAGTCGTGTCAACTATAAGGAGACGCCGACGCCACAGTAGGGCTCTAGATACCTGTTGGTACCTTCCAGAATCTCACTGACTCTCTTCCTGCACGTCTTCCAGCGGTCCGCGCTACAAATGATAATTATTCAGGTTTTTCACAGGTTGTCACATCAACGTGATTCGCCAGTGTAGTTGCCCCCAACTAAATCCTTAACTACTACACGAAAGGAAGGAGAGAGCTAGGTCGGTCAACGAAACAATGGTCACAAATTTTGTGAGGACCCAACAGGCGTGTAAGGCGACTATAGTTCTTCAAGTAAGAAAGTTACGTGAAGATTAGATTCATGAGGGTATTTTTGATCCGTCGCTGCAACTACAAAATGCGTGATTTGTTCACCAGAAGTGTTTCGCTTTATTGAGGTAAAACATCATCAGCGGTTTGTAATTAAGTTTATTTAGAGTTTGATTTGCTTTCTAGATCGAAAACCAGTTCGTTAAGAATAGGTTGGTTCGTACTTACGGTGATTTGTCGGCTGCTTTCTCGCTTACATCGGGAAATGCTGATGATGCTTTACCTCAATAAAGCGAAACGCGTCTGGTGAAAAAAATCACGCATTTTGTAGATGCAACGACGGTTAAAAAATACCCTCATGAATTATAAACTAACTACGGACAATATGACCACACAAATGAAGGAGATTAGGTGTTAAAAGTATAATACTTGTTTTTATGAGAGCAGAATTTATGTACCTGGGCTCATTCATGCGTCCTATTAAGGCACTTGAAAATGTAGCAATCTAACGTCTAAATAGATGGCATCTAAAGCTAAGAGCAATAAATACAGATGAAGAACAACAAAAATTAAAAGTCTATTTTCGTATAATTCATCATGTTCAGACACGTCAAAGGCCAGGGCAATAAACAGGACGAGAGTAATATTTCATAGTAAACGTACTCTTAAGTTTGTTCCTTCTCCCAGATGACGCATTAATTTCGCCTCAAATGTAATGGTTCCACCATCTCTAGGGCGCTGAACAATTCATACCGTTCCATATTTCGCTTAATCATACGAATGCTTTTATCGTATCAAATATTAATCTGTGAAATGGAGGTCCGCCTACGATCAAATATGAAACAGGATTGGAACATTATTTCGGGAAGAGCTTTGTTGATTTCTACCATTACGCGATTATGCTCGGAAATATTTATTGTGGCCTGTCAAATTGTTACCATTAAGCAAGGTTGGCAACTTCATATGTTGTGACTACTAAAACTCTTCGGTTTATTTTTATGGCCTGTATACGGGAAACTATCTGTGTTTTCTCTCTTGACAAATTATTCACTATGTAATATCTTGATTATTTTACGAAACTAGAACAAAAGGTTTACGTATATCATGATTTAATGAATGTATAGTAATTTTTAAAACCGGAGGAAGAAAATGACCTCAGGAAAACTCTGATTTCATATCTCTCGCCGTTTTCATTATCCTCTGCCTTTATTCATTTGGGGATATTCGATGATGATTCGTTTAAAATCATCACCACCATTAATATGATGGTGGGACACAGGTTCCTTGCTGCTGGCTTAACAGTATATTGTCAAAGTCTGAAATTTTCTGTGTTGCTGTTATGGTCCTCACTCCGAAGACAGGTTTGAAGCAGCTCTGCACACTTGTCTATCCTATGCAATGCTCTTCACCTCCGAATAACTTCTGTAACTCTACATGCACTTGAACCAGTTTTCCGTTTTCATCTCTTGGTCCTCTGCAACAATTTTTATCGCCCACACCACCTCCGGTACGAAACTGACAATTCTTTCGTGTCTCAGAATGTGTTCTGTTAACCGATCCCTTTATTTAGTGAAGCGGTGTGACAAATTTTTCTTCTCTCCATTTCTCTTCAGCACCACCTCAGTATTTACGTGATCCAGCCATCTAATCTTCAGCATTCGTCTTTAGCATCCTATTTCAACAGCGCCTATTCTCTTATTGTGTGAACTGTCTATTTTACCTAAAAATCTACATTAACAAAAATACTTTAAGAAACATATACACTATATGATCAAAAGTATCCAGAAAACTCCAAAAACATACATTTTTTTGATATTAGGTGCATTGTGCTGCCACCTACTGCCACATATTCCATATCAGCGATGTCAGTGGTCATTAGACATCTTGAGAGAGCAGAATGTGGCGCTCCGCGGAACTCACGGACTTCGAACGTGGTCAGGTCATTGTGTGTAAGTTCTGTCATACGTTTTTACGCGAGATTCTCACACTCTTAAATATTCCTAGGTCCACTGTTTCCCATGTGATATTGAAGTGGAATAGTGAAGGGACACGTACAGCACAAAAGCGTACAGGGCGACCTCGTCTGTTGACTGACAGAGACTGCCGACATTTGAAGACCGTCGTAATGTGTAAGAGGCAGAAATCTATCCAAACCATCACACAGGAATCCCAAACTGCATGAGGTTTCACTGCAAGTACTATGACAGTTGGTGAGAAAACTTGGATTTTATGGTCGAGCGGCCTCATAAATCACACATCACGCCCACAAATGCCAAACGACGCCTCTCTTGGTGTAAGGAGCGGCAACATTGGATGATTGAACAGTGGAAAAACGTTGTGTGGAGTGATTAATCACGGCACACAATGTGGTGAACTGATTTCAAGGTGTGGGTATGGCAAATGCCCGGTGAACGTCATCTGCCAGCGTGTGTAGTGCCAACAGTAAAATTCGGAGGCGGTGGTGTTATAGTGTGGTCGTGTTTTTCATGGAGGGGGCTTGCACCCATTCTTCCTTTGCGTGATACTATCACAACACAGGCCTACACTGATGTTTTAAGCACCTTCTTACTTCCCAGTGTTGAAGAGAAATGCCGGGATGGCAATTGCATCTTTCAACACGATCGAGTACCTGTTTATAATAACATCCCTGTAATTGACTTGCCTGCGTAGAGTCCTGACCTGAAACCTGTAGAACACCTTTGCGATGTTTTGGAACACGGACTTCGTGCTAGGCCTCACCGTCCAGCATCGATACCTCTCCTCAGTGCATCACTCCGTGAAGAATGGACTCCCATTCCCCAAGAAATCTTTCAGCACCTAATGGAACGTATGCCTGCGAGAGTGAAAGCTGTCATCAAGGCTAAGGGTGGGCCAACACCATGCTGAATTCCAGCTTTATCAATGAAGGACGTCATGAACTTGTAAGTCATTTTCATCCAGGTGTCCGGATACTTTTAATCTTATAGTGCATTATCTAAAAATCTCATTTTCATCCATACTGATGATTTCCATTCCTATGAGGATTTTTGTGAAACAAAACTCGCTGCATAACGAGGCCACTTAATCCTTGTAGATTTTACCTTTAAAGCGGTAGCTGGTTGTTTAAATACATGCGATCTAATTTTATTATCCTTTCTCCAAGGGCCTAAAACTTTCCCCTTTTGCAAAGAAGTATGGTAGTTACTACGATTTTTCACTTGTGTTATCAATCTATAAGTGTAAAGTTGCAATACCTGGGGTGTGAGTGAAACATTTCATAACTCCCTAGCCTCTAGACGCAAATATGAGCAACCAAATACAGACAGAAGTCATTCACATACACCGCACGTGCATAAAGAGGTAACAGTGCCTTATTTAATTTTTGTCTACTTATTTACTGTATTTGTTTCATCAAATTGGTAGGATCATATGAAACAAAGCTACGAGGGGATATCTGAAACTGTCCTTCTAAGACCGCTGCACAACGAGAGATGCAATTTGCCGGACGAGAGCACGTGTTTCCAGTTTCCAGCAGCCACAGTTCTGCTGCGGTCCGGATAAAAGGGCGCGTCACAGGGTGCGAGTGCAAATGCGCGGCGCCTGAGATTTATTTCGAAGCTGAAGTAATACGTAGCCCAGAACGATTCCTGTTGATACTTCTGAACTTTACGTGTAAATTTCACAAAGATTCGTCATGAAATTTTGGCTGTATACAGACCAGATGCAATGTCGGGTCCAAACGCAGTGAAACGGTGCCGACAATTTCACCAAGGCGCACAGATCTGGGTGACGCTGATCGGGAAGGAAGGTCGTCGACATCGACCACGGACGATAATGTCTATTCTATCGAGAAACTGCATGCGACCGTCGTACATTTTCCAAAGACGAGGACGGTCACACAGCTGTTCTCGAATGGCAGCACGACCAAGGAGCAAAATTCTATTGTCAAGCGCTGATGGTCTTCCTTTTGAGCGCCCGTAAGCCCCAAACGCAGACACACACGCACACACTATCGTCGAGGAACTGAAAGCCGGCCGATGTGGCCGAGTGGTTCTAGGCGCTTCAGTCTGGAACCGCGCGACCGCTACGACCGCAGGTTCAAATCCTCTCTCGGGCATGGATGTGTGTGATGTCCTTAGGTTAGATAGGTTTAAGTAGTTCTACGTTCTAGGGGACTGATGACCTCAGATGTTAAATCCCATAGTGCTGAGAGCCATATGAACCATTTTTTTGAGGAACTAAACGACTGGTAGAGCTTTGCGACCGTTGTTTACAGAGAGCTGATGATGATGTAGAAAAATAATGTCATGTATGTGTATCGCTTTGAAGTGCAGTGCAGCATCCAATAAAAATTGATTAGCCTGCCATAATAGTGTGTAACTTACTTTTAGAAGTCCCTCGTACTTAGTTATGGGGCAACAAACGAGAAAATGGGCAGAAGAATAATAACTAAAATTGTCAGAAGTGAAAGAGGGGAATGAAAGAAGAAAGAAAACACAAAATGACTGCCTAAAGTAAATAGGATAAAGAGCATGTTACAGTACAAACGTCTCATTGAGAGGCAGTCGTGAAGAGAAGCTGTAGAGTGTGGGAAAACAAAGCCATTCCACATTGATTTGAAAATCTGTCGTTTATCATTTAGATTACTTACTTCTAATAAACTAAAGCGCAAAAGAAACTGGTATACGCATGGGTATTGAAATACAGAAATCTGTATACAGGCAGAATACGGCGCTGTCCACGAAACTCCCCTGGCATGAACATTATTCAGCATATCTGGGATGTCTTGCAACGTGGTCTTCAGAAGACGTCTCCACTCCCTCGTACTCTAACGGATTTATGGACAGCCCTGTAAGATTCATGGTGTCAGTTCCCTCCAGTACTACTTCAGAGATTAGTCGAGTCAATAGTACATCGTGCTGCGCCACTTCTGCGTGCTCACGGGAGCGTTACACTATACTAGGCAGCTATACCAGTTGCTTTGGCTCTTGAGTGTAAAAGACTATTGGTAATGAGACCAGCAATATGATACTGTAGGTGTGAGTGTCGCACCTGTTTGACAGTATATCGAGGAACACATGATCTTTTTTAGTCGGAACAACAGTCTAGTGACTAATTATAGAATCGCATGAGGAAAGCGCACTATAGAAATCCATAAGTAGTTTCCGCCATTTTCTACAGTTTTTACTGTTGTTAGATACGAAATTGTCTTTTATGCAATATTTCGCGCTCTCCATATTTAAGTTCCTCATAAAAAAATTAAGATACTTGGAAAATATTGTTCATTTTATGGTTAGTTTATTATTATTTTATTTTTAATTTTGCGCTGAATAAAACGCATTATACTTTTAGAACTATGTTCATAATTTCGATCTTGTGGGGGTGGCGGAGGGGGGGGGGGACTGTCCACAGCCTCAGTGCGTGTTAACAAAGAAAACACGTAATTGCGTAGGCTTCCGCGGCCAGAGTCAGTGGACGTTTCGGCCACGGTTGTTGCTGTCTTCTTCTGGATAAAAAGACCCACAAGAATGCCGAAACGTTAGTTTTTCTCCAGCAGCAGTAGGTTTTTTACATTATGACGCGGTACCATACCCAGAAAATGTTTTATGTCGAAAGAAAACATGGTCCAAACAGGCTGTAATATACACTAAGTCTTCGCTGCTCATCGGGGCTCAATTCGAAGCTTACCCCAGACAGTGATGGGATACGAATCAGACTGTCGCCTGCTATCCGACCCAACAACCAGGAGTGATGGTCTGGGGTGCCATTCCTTTGCGTAGCAAGGCTCCTTTGGTTGTCATCCACGGCACTCTCACAGCACAGCGATACGGCGACGATCTTCCACGGCCCGTTTTGTTCCGCGCCCGCACACGGCAAGAGTTTCTACTGCTTGTCTTCGTGCCAGCCAGACACCGCCTTTGCCAGGAACGTCTCTAGATCTCTCCCCAATTGATAACGTTTGGAGCATTATGGGCAGGGCCATCCAACTAGCTCGGGATTTGGAAGATCTAACGGCATAATATACTGCAGGAGGACTTCCAACTTTAAGCTTGAGACTTGTGACAAGCGCCTGAAAATGGCTAACAGTCACAATTAGCTAATAGCATGGGGAGTAAATACATTACAGCCAATGCGGATCATGTTTTCTTTCTGTTTATATACCATGTGGACAGGTAAACCACGCGTAGTCTGTCGGGCACTATCTTGTACCTCGAAACAGAAGAAGTTCATTTACTATCTATAACTATATCTACATCCGTACTCCGCAAGCCACCTGACGGTGTGTGGCGTATGGTACTTTGACTACCTCTATCGGTTCTACCTTCTATTCCAGTCTCGTATTGTTCGTGGAAAGAAAGATTGTCGGTATGCCTCTGTGTGGGCCCTAATCTCTCTGATTTTATCCTCATGGTCTCTCCGAGAGATATACGTAGGAGGGAGCAATATACTACTTTACTTCTCGGTGAAGGCATGTTGTCGAAACTTCAACAATACCCCATACCGAGCTACTGAGCGCCTCTCCTGCAGAGTCTTCCACTGGAGTTTATCTATCATCTCCGTAACGCTTTCCCGATTACTAAATGATCCTGTAACGAAGCGCGCTGCTCTCCGTTTGATCTCTATTTCCTCTATCAACCCCACCTAGTACGGATCCCACACTGGTTAGCAATATTCAAGCAGTGGGTGAACAAGTGTACTGTAACCTACTTCCTTTGTTTTCGGATATCATTTCCTTAGGATTGTTCCAATGAATCTCCATCAGGCATCCTCTTTACCGACGATTAATATTGTATGGTCATTCCGATTTAAATCACTCCTAATGCCTACTCAAATGGTTCAAATGGCTCTGAGCACTATGAGACTTAACATCTATGGTCATCAGTCCCCTGCAACTTAGAACTACTTAAACCTAACTAACCTAAGGAAATCACACAACACCCAGTCATCACGAGGCAGAGAAAATCCCTGACCCCGCCGAGAATCGAACCCGGGAACCCGGGCGCGGGAAGCGAGAACGCTACCGCACGACCACAAGCTGCGGACCCTAATGCCTACTCATAGATCATTTATGGAATTAATTGCTCCCAGTTGCTGACCTGCTATATTGTAGCTAAATGATAAAGCATCTTTCTTTCTATGTATTCGCAGCACATTACACTTGTCTAGATTGAGATTCAATTGCCATTCCCTGCACCATGCGTTGATTCGTTGCAGATCCTCCTGCATTACAGTACAATTTTCCATTGTTACAACCTTTCGATACACTACTGCATCATCCGCAAAAAGCCTCAGTGAACTTCCGATGTTATCCACAATTTCATTTATGTATATTGTGAATAGCAACGGTCCTACGACACTCCCCTGCGGCACACCTGAAATCACTCTTACTTCGGAAGACTTCTCTCCATCTGACACAATTGGTCTGATAGTCCACATGCTCTTAACTATGTTCATTAAACGACTGTGGGGAACTGTATCAAACGCCTTGCGGAAGTCAAGAAACACAGCATCTACCTGGGAACCCGTGTCTACGACCTTCTGAGCCTCGTGGACGAATAGCGCAAGCTGGGTTTCATACTATAGTCTTTTTCGAAACCCATGCTGATTCCTACAGAATAGATATCTAAGTCTCCAGAAAAGTCATTATACTCGAACATAATACGTGTTCCAAAATTCTACTGCTGATCGACGTGAGAGATATAGGTCTATAGTTTAGCACATCTGTTCGAACGTCCCTTCTTGAAAACGGGGATGACCTGTGCCCTTTTCCAATCCTTTGGAAAGCTACGCTCTTCTAGAGACCTACGGTACACCGCTATAAGAAGGGGGCAAATTCCTTCGCGTACTCTGTGTAAAAACTAACTGGTATCGCATCAGGTCCAGCGGCCTTTCCTCTTTTGAGCGACTTTAGTTGTTTTTCTATCCCTTTGTCAGACATTTTGTTTTGATCCACCTACCGCTTTGACATAAGACCGTGGGACCTGTGATACTTGAAAATGAGTTTTGATTCTTGAACGTCTTAACAAATTTATCACTTCGATCTGAGCCCCGATGTCCAGTGAAGACGTGTCTGGAATAATTTGCGTTCGCTTCCAAACGCATCTTTTTCGGCAGGTTCTTGAAAACGCTTGTGCTTGATTTGATTTCACTAGTTAATATTGTTGTGTAGTAGAGTAATGATGTAAAAGATAGACGTTTAAAGAGAGTCCAGAAAAAATTTTTCTGGATTACAACTCTTTTAAATTTTTACAGAATACTTGTTGCTTTGTACATCACCACGTAGTACCTTGGAATATTTCAAATTTGGAAAAACTTTCATTTTTCCAGAGTAGTTTTTGTAATTTCCCAAAAAGACTGCAGTGCTCAAAAGGGGAATGCCATAATTTAAAAATGGAATACCAAAGTATACTGAACTTGTATTACAGGCCTCTATAGGCGAAAGTGTAAAGTTTGAAAAGTCTCAAGCTACAATACTCTCCCCTACATTTTTCTGTTTAAAGAATCCTTGTTCCAGTAAAATGATACTTTCAGGCCTGACAGCTGTTAGATAAGGTAGCCGACTGTGACAGGCTTTTGATTACGAGACAGAGGGCAGCTTTAGCAGAGCCGCCGCCCCTAGAGCCAGGGAGCAGCTGAGCAGCCCCTCATTGTGATTCCAGGTGGGCCGCAAAATCAATCCGGCGGCGAAGCTCTATTAAAACTTGGTGGCGCCTCGCAGGCGGCGTGTATTCTATTAAGCAAGCCCGGCCGGCGGGACAGGCGCGCCCGAGTAAAAGGCGGACCCGCCCGGTCCAAGTGGAAGTTGGCGTCTCTGCCGGGTGGAGTGAGGACCGTCCTAAAGGGCCCACCAGCTAGGGATGGGAAGCGCTGCGGGCGCCTGCTGCCAAGGTTCAGGCGCAGCCAGTATTCTCCCTGTATTCCAGTTCTCGGTATTAGGGGTTTTTAGTGGCTGTGGATATGTAACGAATGGGATTTCTGCAGGGTTCAATTTGGATTCAGTTCTATTGCTTGTTCAAGGAATATCGAAATATATGGTCAAAAGTTTGCAAATGGACTAAACTATTAATTGTGCATTTTGGGCTACAATGTTCCACTTCCTACTGGGGAAATGGTTAAAATAACCTTTTAATTAGTATGTACCACAAACGCTGGAGAATACACCTGAGGGCTCAGTTTGGTGTCCAATAAAACGCTGGAGAATACACCACAGGGTTCAGTTTTATGCACAATATTATTCGTTGTTCAGAGAGTAGAGAATGCTACGACCAAAATTTTACATGTGGATTAGAGTTTTCCGGGTAATACGCTGCAAGGTTACAGTTCCTGCAAGGGATCAGGCTCCAGAAACCTCTAAATTAACGTGTTCTACAAAGGTTGGAGAATACATGGAAACTAGCGAAATAGTCCACTGTAGAAATATTTTCAATTGTTAGTTGTGGTTCAGAAAAATACTTTTAATTTTAACTGATTTAAAATTTAAAGATTTCAAATAACGTATTCGCTCTATCTTTAACAAATAATAAATCACATTTCAAAAACAGAACCATTTCTGTGTGTTTTGCACTTAAGGGGGGTAGGACGTCAAATGGGCTGACTTGGAGCAGGAAAGGCACCAGAGGACATTTTAATTTCACTGTCTATACTTTTACAAGTAAATTCATGAAACTTTGTCAGCATGACCAGGAAGGATTCAGAATTCACACAGCGGAAATTCAAAAACATAACAAGATAATTTTTTTTGCATGTAAAATTTCATCGTTTTTTCACTTACTATTGGATTCATTTGTTGCTATAGGTGCACTTTTCTTCATAAGTAAGAGAGACTGTGCGATGAATTTTGCACAGCATACAAACCATACTTACATGTGTCTGAAACTCTAGAATGTATTTAATTTATGAAAAACTGAATGAGCTGTTACGTTTTAAACTTTATGTATGGAAAAAATTACATGTTGTAGTTAATTATCTCAATTTTTACCACAGTTTTCAATAGATTTGGAAGATTCTAGAGTGTCATACACCTGCAAGTTAGGTTTGTATGCTGTGCAAAATTCATCAAACAAGCTCTCTTACTTGTGAAGAAAAATGTGCCTATGGCAACAAATGCAGCAAACAGTAAGTAAAAAAATGATGACATTTCAAATCTAAAAAATATATTATTTGGTTACGTTTCTGCACTTCCACTGTTATGAGTGTGAATCCTTCCTGGCCATGCTGACCAAGTTTTATGATTTTATTTGTAAAAGTATAGACAGTGGATATTAAAATGTCCTGTGGTGCTTCTCCTGCTCCAAGTCGGCCCGTTTAACGTCCTACCCCCCTTAAGGATGTGAGACGATAATTATTGTGGAATGGTAAATTTGTTGTTGGATGCCTTCGCTCCAGATATTTCATCCCAAATACCACACTGTTTGATTTTATTGCTTTAGATTCTTACTGAAATACATTTCCAAAAGTTCTTGGCATATGCATATACATTTGATTTGATATTTAAAATGCCCATTTTTCTGCAGTAGACGTGTCACATTTATTTTATAGATGTGCACGTGACTGCAGTCAAGAAAGCACAGCACTCTTGGAGCAGAAAGCGTACCACGTGTTGCCTCTCGGATCTGCCAGTGCTTGCGAAGTGGGATAATTCTATTCTCTGAAGTCCCACTCAGTTAATTGTTACCATAGGAACGAATACAATACATCCTCGAGCATCACCCCAACCACTCGGAGATATTAACGGGTCACGGCTGCGGCGGACAACAGCAGTCATGAACAATCCAAAGGAATGAATACTGTGCATGTGATTGAACAGCCCAATGACTGCACGAAGCTATCGGTGCGTAACAGCTTACGAGGCGAAACTCTAAAAAGCTTATGTCATACGGGGCGATTTTTCTTGCTGTTACTGCTCACAGCGAGTGGTCTTCATTTCATGTAGCAACTACTAGCTAATCACACTAAGCTGTTTGTACGAGTAAGCATCAGCTAGTGGAGCGTCGTAGAAATCACATACCTAGTTAATAGTGCGAAAGACATCAGTTCCTATAGTCCATCTTGAAGTCCTAGAGAAAAATGGGTTCGCGACTGGGTTCGCAGGTGGACTGACCGAAGAGAAAAAGTTGGTGTTTCTGCATTGGTTTTGAGAGAACTACTTTCGGAGGATCCACTTGCCTACAGAAATATTCTAGCGATAACTCAAGGAAAATTTCGGGAATTATATGAACTGGTTACTATACAAACTATTAAAGAAAAGATACAATGATAATAAGTGCGATTCCATGCAATATTAAACTAGAAATCACCTTGCATTACTCGTCAACTCGTGATTTTTGCAATACTTATTCAGAGTTCTAGCAATATTTACTTTTCGGTAAATGTTTATCAAGCTATTTACAATGCATTGGCGAGGTTTATAAAGTTCAGGTTTATTTGTTTACCTTAATTTTTCTCTGCGTAGTATACAGAAGAGCTATTCCTTTCTTTTCAGCTGTAAGCCTTATATAATATGACGTGAAACTTTTAAAATATCTGTCAGTATTTTAATTGTGAATGCATTCCAATATATAAAAGTTCAAATTTATTTTCCCAAGCATAGTATTAAGGAACTGTCTGAACTAGACAGAAAGCATAATACATAAAAAATGGCGGGACTTTTCCAACCAGTCAAGAGGCTATTCCACCTAGTGTATTTCAGTGTAAAGCACTTACCATGAGTATCTATTTTTTGTCATTTAGCACCCACATACACTGTGCGAAACCATGTAGTATTTTCCCAGCAGTTTATCCAGAGGAGCTTGTTTGACATATCTCTCGGGCTCACTTGGCTTTCCCTTTTGCATTTACAGACTATCTGAAAAGAAGTCAATAAAACGTGTTCTCTTGAATATTGCAGTAAAACCTCAATGAAACTGTAATTTGACTGAGGGGCAATAGCCTGATGTGTACTGGCCAAAACAGCCCCAGGTGCAGACATCTGAAAGACGCTGCAAATCAGACCTTTGTAGAAAAGCCAGAAATATTTGTTGACACACACTGTATAATCTGTGTTCCGATCCAAGAAACAGCAGAATTAAAAATGTCACGTTATTGTCCACGTTACACTTTAATTTTTAAGGCTGTATTTTTCATCTACGACAATAACCCATTACAATTCGCTTACCTCTAAGGTTTGCTCTTCCGACGTGTCGCTAACATAACACAAAACACCTTTACAACTACGACACGCGGCGGCATAGAGATACTGGCATTCACTGAAGGAAAAGCGACCTTGAATCCGTGACAAACTAGCACACTGTTGCAACATTTCTTATTTCAGGACTGTTAAGCACCATGAGCGGAACATGCCCGCTGTACACAATACTCGTATGTTAAATGAGGACATACATTTAGATACAAAACTTTATTGCTTTTATTAACATTTTTATACTTTTTACATGTTTAGTTTCCAGATCTCGATTAAGAAACAGACGTAATTAAAATTAACTTAGACCATGAACATATAAGTTTGCAATAGTATTGCACAAACGTTCAGAATCGCCTTTTGGATAGGCCTGATAGTCGTTTGACTGGATTGTGTTTGTGTTCATCTACATCGATGACAGTGGTCTCAGCAGTGTTTTCCTGGTCAACTTCGTAATGCTCTGAGGCGACAGGCTTCCAAGTAGGGGCCACTGATGGGCAGCCTCTGAAAGGGCTGGATGGTGTTGGCAAGTGAGTAAATGATGGTGGTGGTGGTGGTGGGTAATGTTTAACGTCCCGTCGACAACCAGGTCATTAGAGACGGAGCGCCAGCTCGGCTTAGGGAAGGATTGGGATGGAAATCGGCCGTGCCCTTTCAAAGGAACCATCCCGGTATTTGCCTTAAACGATTTAGGGAAATCATGGAAAACCTAAATCAGGATGGCTGGAGACGGGATTGAACCGTCGTCCTCCCGAATGCGAGACCAGTGCTGAGTAAATAAAGACAGAGTTGGAGAAAGCAACTTTTTCTATTCTTCTTGAGTGATGAGATCTTGGATTACTTCCTGAATATAATAAAATCTCACGTCAGACGTTTTATGAGTTGAGATGCGAAATACATTGCACAGTGGTCATATTTATCTTGAGTAGCATTTTGGTGTTATTCCTGAGATGTTGCGAAGTTTTGCAACAGATTGATTCATAATCGGCAACTCTTTTTTTTTTTTTTTTTAACGTATTTGGTGGTGCCGTTAACAGCTCGCTCTTGACTGTGGAGAAAGAAGTTGACTGAAACACTGTGAGCATGGAATCGATCAGAGATTCTGTTATTCTGCACAATGGATTAATCTGAGATGTACCCTTTGCCCTGTGGCTCCTGCAAGATACAATTTCCACCTCCACACTACTACAGAAATCAGACAGACGCTCCTAACGTTCTAAAGAGAAATGCCTGAAAAACTTTCAGCAATAAATATCTTCTGGAGTCATCCGCTGTAAGGAAATGACACAAAAATTGACAAATTTTCTTAAGTAACTAGTGAGATACTTGGGTCCTGGAATAGTGCTAGTTAGTGTAAGAAAAACATGGAACTAACGAAAGTTATTATTTATTTTGCAAAAATCCTGAGAAATCACAATGGCACTTTTAGTTACGAATTGAACAAGTTATCTTCACTTAAAACTTCCGGGCTGATAGGCCGTGGTCGAAGTATAAAACTCTCTCCTGACGTTTCGTCTCCGACTTCGGGAGACATCCTCGGAAGTAAAGCGGCGAACTGCAAAGAGAACTCGAGGGAGCGGTGATTATATAGGCAGTACAGAGGGCGCCACTGTTGATCATGTGGCGTCGGCTATGAGATTGTCTCTGGTAACGCCAACATTCTCGATTGGAAATAATCGATCGTCACTCTTGCGGTGCAACGCTAACATCTAAATTTTATCCAGTTTAACACCTTCGTCTTTCCTGTTAAAATTATTACGATGTTTATCAATCTCGATAGCCTCTCTATATAAGGGTGCATAATAATGCGAGGTTTTTGATATGACGCTCGTCTCGCTGAATTTTATTTCATGATCACCTTCCTGGTAAACATGTTCCGCTACGGCCGATTTACCCTTTGGCTACACCGGGGGTATAAAAATTTCCTTGTAGTTGTGGACAGTTTTACATCGGTACCACAAAGAGAAGTGTGAACACCCGTCTCGTTGAACATAAGAGGAATTGCCGCCTGGGTCACACGGATAAATCGTCCGTAGCGGAACATGTTTACCAGGAAGGTGATCATGAAATAAAATTCAGCGAGACGAGCGTCATATCAAAAACCTCGCATTATTATGCACGCTTGTATAGAGAGGCTATCGAGATTGATAAACATCGTAATAATTTTAACAGGAAAGACGAAGGTGTTAAACTGGATAAAATTTGGATGTCAGCGTTGCACCGCAAGAGTGACGATCGATTACTTCCAATCGAGAATGTTGGCGTTACCAGAGACAATCTCACAGCCGACGCCACGTGATCAACAGTGGCGCCCTCTGTACTGCCTATATAATCACCGCTCCCTCGAGTTCTCTTTGCAGTTCGCCGCTTTACTTCCGAGGATGTCTCCCGAAGTCGGAGACGAAACGTCAGGAGAGAGTTTTATACTTCGACCACGGTCTATCAGCCCGGAAGTTTTAAGTGAAGGCAATACCGGCCGTCAAACCTTACATTGTATGACTGAACAAGTTACATCCTGGTTCCTTTAGGAATGTGAAGTTACCTCTCAAGGATAGGAATCGCTAATGAAATTTCTATACAAAGTTTAAGATGGTTGTTGACTTGGCAGAATGGCTGAGCGGCGCGCCTACTCAACTTGAATAATTATCCTTTAGAATGGTGTTTGATAAACATCGTAATAATTTTAACAGGAAAGACGAAGGTGTTAAACTGGATAAAATTTGGATGTCAGCGTTGCACCGCAAGAGTGACGATCGATTACTTCCAATCGAGAATGTTGGCGTTACCAGAGACAATCTCATAGCCGACGCCACGTGATCAACAGTGGCGCCCTCTGTACTGCCTATATAATCACCGCTCCCTCGAGTTCTCTTTGCAGTTCGCCGCTTTACTTCCGAGGATGTCTCCCGAAGTCGGAGACGAAACGTCAGGAGAGAGTTTTATACTTCGACCACGGTCTATCAGCCCGGAAGTTTTAAGTGAAGGCAATACCGGCCGTCAAACCTTACATTGTATGACTGAACAAGTTACATCCTGGTTCCTTTAGGAATGTGAAGTTACCTCTCAAGGATAGGAATCGCTAATGAAATTTCTATACAAAGTTTAAGATGGTTGTTGACTTGGCAGAATGGCTGAGCGGCGCGCCTACTCAACTTGAATAATTATCCTTTAGAATGGTGTTAGGTGCGTTCAAGGCTGTCACGTGCGAAATGCAGTGAAGTGTACCATTGTGGAAGAAATATGGGACTCGCAATAGCTGCAGCGCACAATGCCGTAAGCTGCGATGACTGCTGTCTGCGCCGCTAGCTGCTGACAAATAAGATAACTATCGTTCTATCTGGATAGACCTACGCCAATCAAACTCTCCCTATGGCTTGATGAAGTCAAGGATTCCTATTCGCTCCTAGTCTAACTATTTACGTGGTACACCAGTCAGATAAGCAGTCCACCACGATGCCACTCAAAAATCTGCTCACAGGCGTTTAATTATAACTCTGTCCATTCACACGGCACAATAAGTCTATTGGCCAACACAGTGAACAACGCTTAATAGCAAGGACTCAATAGGGAGTCGCACTTCGATTCACACTCGACAGAGGTGCTCTCCCAATGAAGTACTGAGGAGAGACTTGTTCCTCACTCCAAGAGCGACAACGGAACCGCGCCTCTGCACGCCAGACGTGAAAGGGTATATCTTTCGGTCTCTTCCACTACTCCTTCAGCTGAAGGCGTCATAAATATCGTCTGCCAATCAGCATTGCTCTTCGAAAACGGGAGAATGACGTTTCGTTTAAGGCGACCAATCCGGAAATCTGTAGTATCGGCGTTTGGCGTTTGCTGTCTCCCTGTGAAAATCTCTGAAACTGCGTGCTGTGTGTAAAGAATGAGTATGCTGGCCGCTCCCACACAATGTAGCGGAGTTTGCTTTTAAGCCGAACACGGGGTCGTTCCTCCTCTCCCTCGGGAGAACGCTGTCCGCTCCACGGGCGGCCACCGACTGATGTAGATGTGTTGGGATTGGCCTCCTGGCGTACGGTTGCCTATCTCGAACTAAAAGCTCCTGTGACCGTTGTGTCGGGAATGTATGTGTGTACGCCAGTCTCGAGTATTTCAACCACGGTGCGCACTTGCGATTTATTAGTTATTTGGATATCGTTTACATGAATTCATACAAGAGTTTATCTTACCGAGTTTCGGTTCGAATGAAGTGTCTTGATGTGCGGAATATGATTGTGATGACGGAATATGTAAGCAATGAAGGACAGGAGACCAAGCCGTCTTACAACACTTGAAGCATATAAATTCCTTGAGGGGCGGTAGCAAGTATGAATAAACTGTTTGATGAATAAGTTTTAGTACTATTTTCTCTTACAGGTTCCTACTTAAGTTAAAGCCACTCAACACCCAATTGAAACGGAACGGAACTTTCCTACTTTCTGTTGTTTTTCACAGGGGAAGCAGATTGCATACAGCACTTCAACGCTTTACAATTACAACGGATTTTACAACATTGTGCCGCTTTCAGTGGCTGATACTGAGTACTGCTTCCGATAAATGTAAGTCAGAAGCGATGGAAGAGCTTCCTACAGTATCATATTCCAAATGCGCATGAAAGGAATTTGCTCATTTGGCCTGGAGGTGAAGATTGTGTGAGAAAAGACGCTTTTCTAGTTCGAATGAACTCAATGCAGCCACACAGCTACATGCAGCATTTGCTGTAGGAACATAATTTTGACTATCGCTCCCCACGATCGCGACGACTCACTGAAAATGGCTTCGGAATCCAGGCTTTATGATTTCGTCTTTTTCGAAGCCTAACTGATCTGAAAGTTGAAACAGCAGATGTGCTCGTAAAGGCTGCATGTAGCCTACACTACTGACTGCGCATGATGACTGCGATAAACTGTTTCCCAAGCAGATATTTTGATGAAGAGCATCAGAATAAAGGCGAAATTAACCAAGGACAATTGAGGCGGGATATGCCTATTCCACTTCCAGTAGCTATTCGCATTGTAGTGGGACGTTTATCTAAACACTATTCAAATGATGCAGACACAATGAGGAATAGTTATGCTAGGGCCTTTACCAACTACATTATCTGCGCCGTGGCAACTGAATTCATTGCAAACTTGTTAACAGCGTAGTTTGTATTTAACGAAATACGAACACTGTCTTGTTAAGAGTTCTACATGAATAAAACAATGTCAGCGTTCGAGGTGAATAAAGTGTAAGTGCCGCTTTTAGTTGCAGAGGAGCGTGTGGGGCACAAACAAAAAGTAGCAAGGCTGCTTCAGGGTCAGGAGTCGTGAGACGGGAAATGATTTCGCGTTTGTCTCCCAAAGCTGACAACTCGTACCGATGAGTGCTATGGTAAAAATTCCACAAGTAAGGATTCGTGAACGCGCATTGTACCGACTATGACTTTCAAATCTGACACTTGTGTCGCTGACGTTCCCAGCAACTGGGTGGGGGGGGGGGGGGGGGGGGGGGGGGAAGCACTCTCCCGGAAGTGTTTCGACTTGTTCCGGCATCTGACGATCAGCGTGCAACAGCAATCGGCCAACGGAAAATGTGGCATCTTCGTGTATAATAACCATCGTCCGTGCATGACAGTGATCGCCACCAATACGTCCCAAAATGCCGCACGTGAAAACGCGATTTTTCAAGGGGTCACACCTCGGGTTATATTGATCACCCAGCTAAGAGGCCATGTGCTTTGAGTAACTCTTGGCCTAGCAATCCTTTGTGTAGCTATCGGAACAATGGGCATACTCTAACTACCCTACGGTACAGAATCAAAATTCAAACATTACGTAGGTTCTACAGCTGAGTTAGATTGAGCAAATCGGTTGGGCCGGCTGGGGTGGCCGAGCGGTTCTAGGCGCTACAGTCTGGAACCACGCGACCGCTGCAGTCGCAGGTTCGAATCTTGCCTCGGGCAGGGATGTGTGTGATGTCCTCAGGTTAGTTAGATTTAAGTAGTTCTAAGTTCTATGGGACTGCACTTAAGTCCCATAGTGCTCAGAGCCATTTGAACCACTTGAAATCGGTTGGTTATTTTGCCTCAGGTGTCATAGAGAGAGAGCCTTAGACACTTTGTACACTGAATAACCAAGGAAACCTGCCTAATAACGTGTGGGGCCCCCGCGAGCATACGTAAGTGCCGCAACACGACGTGGCATGGACTCGACTAATGTCTGAAGTAGAGGTGGGGGGAACTGACACCATGAATCCTGCAGGGCTGTCCATAAATCCGTACGATTATGAGGGGATGGAGATCTCTTCTGCAGAGCACGTTGCGAGGCATCCCAAATACGCTCAATAATTTTCATGTCTGCAGACTTTGGTGGCCAGCGGAAGTGTTTAAACTCAGAAGAGTATTCCTGGAACCACTTTGTAGTAATTCTGGACGTGTGGTGTTTCGAATTGTCCTGCTGGAGTCGCCCAAGTCCGTCGGAATGCACAGTGGACGTGAATGTATGCAGGTGATCAGACAGGATGCTTACGTATACGTCACCTGTCAGAGTCGTGTCTAGAAGTATCAGGGGTCCCATAGCACAAACTACACGCGCACCGCACCAGCTTCAACAGTTCCCTGCTGACATGCAGAGTCCATGAACCCATGAGGCTGACTTCATACCCGTACACGTCCATCAGCTAGATACAATTTGAAACGTGTCTTGTCTGATCAGGCAACGTATTTCCAGTCATCAATAATTCAATGCCTGTCTTGACGGGCCCAGCCGAGGCGTAAAGCATACACAAATGGGCCTTCGACATCGAAAGTCCATATCGATATTCGACATTCGTTGAATGTTTCGCACCCTGACGGTTGTTGATTGCCCAGCTGTAACGCCGGAATTGCATATCCTACTATATCCATCTATTGTAATATAAAATTTTTTCCTTATTTTGTTACCTGGAGATATGACATTTCTGTGTCTTTATATATTGTAATTGTTTCACTATTCGTATATATATATATATATATATATATATATATATATATATATATATATATATATATCGATGTGTAATTGGTTTGTTTTGTAAATGTTACTTGTATTTTTACGCTGGGTCTTGCCTAGGGAAAACTATGCTATCGAGCGAATACATCGATAGATCGTGTGGAGAACCAAAGTGTTTAGGATCTTTGGTAGTGTTAACTCTGCCGCGTGGAGCGCGGGCTGAGCAGAGGGGTCTGGTGGGAGTAGGGCGGTGAAGCAGATGTGTTGTGTGACGCTCCTGCGAGTTGCCGCGCATTTCGGAATTGGGCAGCATGTAATTGCGCTCGACTTGCTATGATAGTTTCTGACACCGTGTTGCGGACGGGAAGCATCAGCTGGAGCACATCAAGAGCCCGTTTCGCCTTGTGACCGTGTCGAGAAGAAAGCGCGCCAATATCCAGCTTTTCCAACAGCGACGGCCGACAATGAGTGACTGTCGCCACCCCGTCGATTGACGGCTTCAAACCTTCAATCAACCAACAAGGAAGACTGGAAGCACGTAAAGTTTTAGAACTGTATGGCAGACCTCAGCTTTTTTAAACTGTTCCATTCTTGTAACTATAATTACAGCAACTTAGCATGTCCCAATTGCATTACCAAGCAGGGTCCCTTCCTTTTCCGGAATGAACCTGAATGTCGTTGAAATTCAAACGCCAGCATTAAAGTAATATTATTCCATTTCACTGCTTTAATTTCAAAGTTCAGTTAAACTATTCATAGCTGGCTACAATATTTAGATTACGCAAGCACAAATTATGGGTGCGAGTTTTGTTACCATATTTTAGCTTACCTGTGACTACAGCTCAGCTTGGTACATACTAAATTTTACTATTGTCAATTGTTCAGAATCATTTAATTCAAGTTCAAAGTTAAATCTCCTATTTCTAAATTGCGTAGATTCAAGTAGCTTTTGAAATGATTGTTGAGGTAGCCCAAGACTAACCGTATTTGACTGAATTTCGATGTGCTTCAGAAACAATGCTCACTATTAATTTCAGTCACTAAACTATCTTTCAATTTTCCGGTTTTATTAATTCTTTTGCTAAATTAAGTCGGAGTGTAGAGAAATTTATTACTTCTGACAAACTTTCAGTTTTCACACTACACGTGTCAACCTTCAGTTGCTAGGCTTCTAGTACTAATTATATGTGCAATAACCTTTCTTTTTCAGTTACTATAGTAATTGTCCATAGGACTGGCGACCGTAATTTCCCCCAAAATCTCAAGTATCTAATTACCGCTAGTTAATTGTAAACGTAACAGCCGCACATTTACTTTCTTTATTAACTTTACCCCTTTTCAAAATTAATTTCCACCAGTTTCATTTGCATTTTTCCTTTCATTTAGGTGTAACCCTTCCTCCCTCCTTACCGACAGATTAACTTCGGTGACGATTGCTTTCCACATATTTCCATTATGTACACGCGGTTTAATTTTTCACTGTCATTAAGGTCGATAAGTGAGGGGGATGTTACACGTGGCGACCTGGTGACAGGACAATCTTCGGATTCGAGGTTGTTCTGGACACGAATTTTGCATTGTGAAAATCTCCTAACAAAGTACTGGTTAAGAAATGGACGATACGTCAGCGAGAATATTAGTGTGAGGAATTCTAATAAGATTTGAGATGTGGCATTTATATTGAAAATTATTAAAATGAGTGAAGGCAACAATTACCAAAATTTGGCAGACTTGGATGCGGAACAATCGGTCGAACAGTGGGAAACGCGCACCGCGGTACCCATTGTTCAGGGTAGGCGGCTAGCATGAAAGAGCAGAAATGGAATTCAAAACTTTATAAAATGTTTCGGAAAACCAAATCTGAATCCCTTGATGACGAATACGGGGGGACAATTAAAGAGGAAGCCGCTACGGAAGTAAAACCGGTAGTTTCCGGGAATTTAACTGATTTATTGAATATTTTGATTAACGAATCGGCAGAAATTAAAGCTCTGGCTGCCAAGCAAGAAGCTCAGGCTGCCAAGCAAGGAGCTCAGTCTGAAAAAATTGAACGGAAGCTAGTCAATCAGAACAAAGGTATTAATGTTGTTAACAACAACGTTGGAGTTGTTGACACAAAAGTTGATAAAATCAAAGAAAATATTGTTGTGATTAATACCGAAATCAGTAATCTTAAAAAGGAAATGATAGGCGTCCAGGCGGAAATTGCGAGCATAAATACTCGTTTTTATTCCGAAATTAGCAGAATCGAGAAAAGTGTATTAGAAGCAGTTGCTTCGATCATCGAGATAAGGTGACGGAACAAATTCAATTAAGGATAAAAGAGGATCAAAATAATGTGGAAACTTTAAGGGCTTTAGTATCCGAAGTAGATACCAAAGTGAGAAAGCAGGCTAATACCTGCGAAGAGAAAAAAAAAGTAGAAACGCTTGCGACAACCACTTGCCAAGTAATTACGAGTGCCGGAATTATTAACGAAACTTGACGAAAAACAGAGCTATATGCCAATCTGTGCACATAGTTCGGAATTGGTGACGAAAGAGGAGCGGTTCGACCCCTTGAAAAAAAGGCGGTATACACCCGATGGATTACATTAAAAATTGTGAAAGAGTTTTACCCAGATTATGGACTAATGAGAGAAAAATTAATGCGGTTATTGATGTGTTGGCTGGTGATGCTAAGCGTTGGGGCTTAAACCTCAACATTACGAACCTGACTTTTGACGAGTTTAAAAATTTGTTTCTGGCTGAATACTGGTCAGAGCAAAAACAGCAAAGTGTCTGGCGCGAATTTGTCGTATCGAGGCCTTTCTATGCGAATGCGGCTCGATGAAGGAGTTTTTTGAGGGCTGGATCCGCAAGTTGGAATATTTGAGTGAGCGCCGCACGGAATCCGAAATAGTCTGGGAACTCTACAAGAAGCTTCCAGATGATACAAAACGCTACGTAGGAATCAATTACAGGACAATCAATGATTTCCTGGAAAGAGTTGAGGACGAGGACAATTGGCGCAATAATCGCGGCAGTGGTATAGGCCGTGGTAACAACAATGGGTACCACAGCAACCACAACAATGATAACTTTGGGAGTAATGCATACCGCAATCTTGGCAGGAATAATAATAGTGGTTCGGGCCCTAATAACAATCGGTACAATGCAAATAATAAGAGGAATTGCGGAAACCAGTATCATGCTAGCCTGGTACGGGCTTCGCAGAATAGTAATAACGCCAGAGGATGTGATCAGCCGCCTCAGCAGCATCCGGGGAGCGGATCTGCTGGGACGAGACAGGGAAACCATTAGCCGCGCCGGTGAGGAGCCGACCGGGCGTGGAGAAATTTTGGAGGCCCAATAACAGGAGAAAACCGAGGTGTCGTCTTTATGAAATTCCGTATGGAATAATCAACGGCGGGAGAGTGTGCCAGTGTTAGGAGAAAGGAGTGCGCTCCCAAGTAGTAGATCAGCTGTAGACACGGCAGCAGAAAATACATTCACTGTCAGTGAGAACAATTTAAATAGTGTTCCCGAAATCGATTATAAAGTGGCAGCTGTAACACCCACAGCGGAACTGGAGATTGAGTTTAAGAATGATTCGCAATTGTTGAGAGAAGATCAAATGTCGAATAACACGTCCGTTATCGAGCGAGGGGATGCAGAGAGGGATGAAGTCTGGTTATGGCAGTTCGGTCGCTTTTACGACGAACTAAGAGATTATAGAGGCCTGTGCGGAAGAAGTGTTTATGGGGAGCGCGTGCAGGATTTGCAGCGTCTCGTCCCGCAGGAAGATAGTGTTTGTGAAGTGATAGAAAGTTCTGGCCCTAAACGGCAGACTTTGCCAGAAATAGTTGATGTTAATGGGGAGCACGAGCAAGATTTGTCGTGTTTCGTCCCGCAGAAGTTAGATGTTGAAGTAGTAACGGAAAGTTCTCGCCCTAACCGGCAGACCTTACCGAAAGTTATAGTGGTAGAAGTAGCCGACCCATCCGACGCAAAACCTCCACTTTAAACATTGCGAGAGTATTAAGGAGAAAGATTACGAAAATTTTAGTGATAGCCGGACACGATTTGTAGAAAAGCACGTAGATTACAGCGTGTATGAGGTTAGAGCTGATGTTATACGGTCGGACGGTAGCAGTGTGGGTTGCGCAGATCCAGAGCAAGTAATTGCAGATACTACTGGGCACATTCCTCCAGGTAGATTGGCGGATGAGATCAATCTGGCCAAAGAGGAATCAACGAAAGTGACAATTAGTGAACTGATAGCATAGCAACACTCACTAGTTGACGAGTTACAGTAAAAGGTTTCGGTATTGGAGGCGAAGCTACAGACTTAGCCTCAGGACAAACGTGTTGAAATTAAAACTGTATGTGAACAGAGGCTGAAAAAGCCGCCAGATAAGCCAGATTTAGGATCAAAGCCGGATGGTTTTTTCTGGAATGACCTGGATATAGACGAGGATTTACTGTGGGAAAATAAAGAAACAGTCGAGGACAAGTGTAGACAGATAGTACTGTCTGTTAATATGCACGACCTACAACTAAACGTGTTGATTGACGCCGGTGCAGAATTGAGTGCTGTGACAGGAAAAATATTTGAGTTACTGAAAGACAGACCTGGCGTCGTAGTTATGCCAGTAACAGGAGTGAAAATTATCGGTACTACTGAGAAGGCCAGAAAACCGGTCACAAAACAGATTTCTGTCAACTTCGAGATACGTGGGGCACGATTTGAACAAGAGTTTGTCGTCGTGCCAGACTTAACTACGGAAGTAATTATCGGGTTAGATTGACTATTAAAGGACCGTGCAGTGATTAATTGCGAAAGCAAAACTTTGACATGTACGTCACAAGATAAAACAGTAGTAGTTAGTTTTGCCGACTCAGGAGACGGTATGCATAGGCAATACCAGCCTATACACATTGTTAACTGGCCGGATGGTATTGACGTAGGTATGAATTTGAACCACTGTAATGTGAGGAATCTCGGCACTGACAATAGTGTAGAAAGTGAATTGGAATGTATTGTAGACTGTGTGTCAAGCGCAACACACGAACAAAGACGAGGCCTGTATGAAATGATAATGAGGAATAAGAGTGTGTTTTCAGTCAAACCGGGACTTGTGGAAGGATATAAATGCAAGTTGCATGTAATTCCGCACGAACCATTCTTCGTGAGACCGTATGCTATACCGCTGTCCAAAGAGGAATCAGTGCAACGGGAGATAGATAAGATGATCGAATGGGGAGTGATTGAAAGAAGTACGAGTCCATATAATAACGGTTTGGACATTGTAGCAAGACGGGATGGTAGTGTGCGTATTGTGATTGACGCACGCGCGTTGAATAGGGTCGTTCAACGCGAAACAGACAGACCAAAGAGTATGGAGGATATTTTGCAACGTTTTCATGACGTTAGGTTCATGACTAGCCTCGATCTGAGGAACAGAACTCGAAGAAGAATCTAGGCCATACACCGCCTTATTGTTTGCGGGCAGGTGTTATCAGTATAGAGTACTGCCGTTTGGACTTAATATATCTGTGTCCGTACTCATCAGGGCCCTAGATAAAGAGCTAGGACCAGCTTTGAGTTCAAGATTAGCTGTATATGTTGACGACCTATTGTTGGTCAATGCCACTTGCCATGTTCATTGTGACCTGTTGGATGAAGTTTTTAGAGTATGCGAATCTGTGAAGCAGGAACTGAAATTTTTAGGGCATGTAATTACCACTCCTGGTATTACGAAGGACCCAGAGAAACTAGAGGCAATTAGGAATTGTCCTCCACCCAAGTCTAAGAAACAGTTAAAAAGTTTTCTAGGGTTCACAGGATTTTACCGTAAATTTGTAAAAGGACAAGTGTTTAATGCTGAAAATTTGAATGGAACATTTGTGTGGACTGACGGGTGTCAGGCAGCTTTCGAGAGATTAAGAGACGAGTTGTTAAGATCTAACATACTATTTCATCCTGATTTATCGCTACCCTTCCATCTGGGAACGGATTCGTCTAATTACGGGGTGGGGGTAGAACTGTTCCAAGAAGATAGTAAAGGAGAGGATAAGGAACACCGGACGATAGCGTTCGCGAGTCGAACTTTATCAAAAAGTGAGTGAAAATACACGATTTCTGAGAAAGAGTGTCTCGCTATCGTGTGGGGATTCAAGAAGTTCGACGGGTTACCTATGGGACCGAAAGGTGATTATTCATACGGACCACAAGGCGCTCACTTATCTGGAGGATTGTAAACTACTTCACGAAAGACTGACTAGGTGGTCGCTGTATTTACAGCAATTTAACTATGACGTCTGTTACGTAAAAGGGACCGATAATTACGTAGCGGATGCGCTGTCGCAGTTTCGCCGAGTCTAATCAAGATATATTGAAAGATGAGTCGGATGGAGTGGTCAAATTATACTATTTTGAAGAAGTTGAGGGACGTAAATTAATAGTGAACATCTGTAAGAATCTACGTCGTCATCAGAACGAGGACGGTTGTTTATATAGTGAAAACACGATATGACGAAAGGAGTTCAGAAGGAGAGAAATTAAGGAAGTATTACAAGATATACGATCATATCTTGTACATACGTGAGGATAAAGATAGTAATATTTGGCCGGTATGCTGGCCCACCAAATTCGTCACGGAAATAATAGACTACTACCATTTGGCGTATGGTCACTGTGGACCAAAGAAAGGTACGGAAAAGCTGAGTGAAGAAGTGCATTTTAACAACATGTTAAAACGAATTACTGACAGAGTGAAAACTTGCGATTTGTGCCAGATGGTGAAGGTTACCAACTGTACGAGTCGTGGTCCTATGCGAAGTATAAGGCCTAACGACACCTTTGAATTACTGTGCGTGGACTTGTAAAACCTTTGCCCAAGTCATCAGGAAATTTTGCCTACATTTTAGTAGTACTAGAAGCTTTTTCCAAGTTCATCAAACTATACCCGGTTAGGAAAGCTAGAGCCAAAGCGGTCTATAGCAAGCTTGTGAACGATTATTTTGTTCATATTGCAAGCCCAAGGCGATTCTATCAGACAGTGGGTCACAATTTACTTCTAAGTTGTGGTATGAAGACATGGCAAATAATGGGGTCAAAGTGATCCATATTTCAGCTTACTGTCCGTCTGGAAATCCCGCTGAGAGGTAAATGCGCGAGCTAGGCCGACTTTGCCGTACCTCTTGCCATCACAACCATAGGGCATGGGGCAAATATGTAGAAGTATTTGAGAGAATTATGAACACCTTGAGACATGAATCTACGGAATTTCCTCCAGAGGAAATCCTGTTAGATGACATAAGTAAAAGTTTAGTGGAAGAGATAATCAAATTCCCTCCATGGATTGACATTAGTATTGGTGTGAAAAAGATTGTTTGCGAGAAGTAATGAAGCTAAAAGCCGATGCTCGCATTCGTCGTCATGACGATAAAGCGCGTTTTGCTAAGTTTTCAATCGGAGACTTGTAGAAGCTCATGAGAAATCGAGCGATATAGACAATGTAATCTCTAAATTTAAGATTGTTTATAATGGACCATATTAAGTCATTGGTACACCTCACACAAATGCTTATTTCTTAGAGTATCCAAGCTCTGGAAAACTATTGGGTATACGGAACATTGTAGACTGGAAATTGTACCAACTTAGGATCGATTAATACCACACAATGGGTAATTTGTACAGTATGTAAATATAGAGTGTAAGATTTAACGATTTGCTAGATTGCCATGCTTTTGCCTGACCAAGAGGACATTAAAGAAGTTGTAATTAATAAGTAATAAATTTTGACTAAATGATTTTAGAAGAAATGATTAATCATCAATTGAAAAATCCAAGCTGTTAGTTTAAGTTTTCAGCTGAGTCACAGCAGATTAAGGAATGTAAACATGATTTTGTAACTAGCTGTAAGATTCCTGAATATGTGATTTACTAGTGACTGCCAATGTACTTAGACGCTGTATTAAGTTTCAGGCTAGTACATGCGTGTGATGATGGACAGTGTTGAGTTATCCACTGTGATAGTATTAATGTTCTCCTTGAGATTACTCGGGAGTGAGTTTTTCCGAAAGAATTCAGTGAAACGGGCGTTCTGGAAATGTCGTTACACAGGAGAGTGAGATCAAGCGTGCCGCACAGGCGGGCGCAACAATACAGGCGAGGCGGAGCCGCTGTCGGCTCTTGTGCCGCTATCGGCATTCTTTGTACTTGCGAGTACGGAAGGCGGAATTGTTTTTCTTCCCGGACATCTGATGTGAAAGAATTCTGCTGTCAATATTTATGTTTTTGTCGATCTGGTGTATATTATTTTCTTGTTTAGCATTCAGTGGACTCTCATGACGAGAATATTAGTTATTAAAAGGTTATATAAAATGTGTATTCTATGTAATTAATTATTAATTTGCGTATTTTGATATACCTGGTTTTTTATGACCATGTATTCTGGTTAATTTTGTAAATAGAATTCCATTTCTAGATACTGTTAGGAATTTTGATGATTTTAGAATACCTAAACTATTTTCTATGTTTTCTAACAATTTTAATATGTTGACAACCTGTTTTCTTTTGCGTAAGATGACAGAGTGGAATAAGGTTAGGAGTGTCTCCACTCAATTATTGTGGCCTAAAAACTAATTTATGGTTAATTAGACGAATGCTTTGAGCATATGCATATGCATTTCTGCTGTTTCTTTTTTGGGACATTTTCTGAGTCTGTTTAGGTTACACGAACATCCTTAGACAATGTGGGGCACGTGTAACGCAGGAATTGTATATCCTCCTATTTCCATCTGTTGTACTATAGCTTTCTTCCTTATTTTGTTACCTGAAGATATGACATTTCTGTGTCTTTACATATTGTAATTGTTTCACTATTTGTATATATATATTTATGCATTTATGTCGATGTATAATTGGTTTGTTTTGTAACTATTACTTGTATTTTTACGCTGCGTCTTGCCTAGGGAAAACTATGCTATCGAGCGAATACATCGATAGATCGTGTGGAGAACCAAAGTGTTTAGGATCTTTGGTAGTGTTAACTCCGCCACGTGGAGCGCGGGAAGAGCAGTGAGAGTCTGGTGGGAGTAGAGCGACGAAGCAGGTGTGTTGTGTGACGCTCCCGCGAGTTGCAGCGCGTTCGGGTTGGGCAGCATGTAATTGCGCTCGACTTGCTATGATAGTTTCTGACACGGTGTCGCGGACGGGAAGCATAAGCTGGCGCACATCAAGAGCCCGTTTCGCCTGGTGACCGTGTCGAGAAGAAAGTGCGCCAACATCCAGCTTCTGCAACAGCGACGGCCGACAATGAGTGACTGTCGCCACCCCGTCGATCGACGGCTTCAAACCTTCAATCAACCAACAAGGACGACTGGAAGCACGTAAAGTTTTAGAACTGTATGGCAGACCTCAGCTTTTAAAATTATTCCATTTTCGTAACTATAATTACAGCTACTTAGCATCAACATTTGTTGATCATTGTCCCAACTGCATTACCAAGCAGGGTCCCTTCCTTTTCCGGAATGAACCCGAGTGTCGTTGAAATTCAAACGCCAGTATTAAAGTAATATTATTCCATTCCACGGCTTTAATTTCAAAGTTCAGTTAAACTATTCATAGCTGGCTACAATATTCAGATTACGCAAGCACAAATTATGAGTGCGAGTTCTGTTAGCATATTTTAGCTTACCTGTGACTACAGCTCAGCTTGGTACGTACAAAATTTTACTATTGTCAATTGTTCAGAATCATTTAATTCAAGTTCAAAGTTAAATCTCTTATTTCTAAATTGCGTAGGTTCAAGTAGCTTTTGAAATGATTGTTGAGGTAGCCTAAGACTACCCGTATTTGACTGAATTTCAATGTGCTTCAGAAACAATGCTCACTATTAATTTCAGTCACTAAATTAACTTTCAATTTTTCAGTTTTATTAATTCTTTAGCTAAATTAAGTCAGAGTGTAGCGAAATTTATTACTTCTGACAAACTTTCAGTTTTCACACTACACGTGTCAACCTTCAGTTGCCACGCTTCTAGTGCTAATTATATGTGTAATAACCTTTCTTTTTCAGTTATTATAGTAATTGTCCATAGGACTGGCGACCGTAATTTCCCCCAGATCTCTAATATCTAATTACCGCTAGTTAATTGATAACGTAACAGCCTCATATTTACTTTCTTTATTAACGTTACCCCTTTTCAAAATTAATTTCCACCAGTTTCATTTTGCATTTTTCCTTTCGTATAGATGTAACCCTTCCTCCCTCTTTACCGACAGATTAACTTCGGTGACGATTGCTTTCCCCATATTTCCATTAGGTATACGCGGTTTAATTTTTCACTGTCATTAAGGTCGATAAGTGAGGGGGAGGTTAAACGGCTTTGAAATCGGCAGCAGTTTGCGGAAGGGTTGCACTTCTGTTAGGTTGAACGCCTCCCTTCAGTCGTCGTTGGTCCCGTTTTTGCTGGATCTTTTCCCGGCTGAAGCTATGTCGAAGCTTTGATGGTTTATCGGATTTCTGATATTCACGGTACATTCGTGGCATTATCGTAAGGGAAAATCCCCACTTCATCGCTACCTCGGATATTCTTTGTCCCATAGCTCGTGCGCCGACTCTAACACCACGTTCAAACTCACTTAAATCTTCATAACGTCCCATTGTAGCAGCAGTAACCGATCTAACAACTGCGCCAGAAAATTATTATTATATATAGGCGTTGCCGACCGCAGCGCCGTATTCTGACTGTTTACATCTCTCTCTATTTGAATACGTATACCTATACCAGTTTCTTTGGCGCTTCAGTGTGAAAGCACCATGTGTTCAATTCAGAGCAGACGGAGGAAACAGATTTTATCCATTTTTTTCACAAAGAACCATAATTATCTAAATAGCTAACCACAGCAAAAGGGTAAATTTTTTTAGACATTAGTTTAGACACATTATTTTTCCAGTTCTTTTTCGAAAATCCTTAACCATTAACGCGGGACACTTGTAAAACCGTAGTTTTTAGGAACCAAAAGTACCAACTGACTAATTTTATAGTATTTAACAGACAGAACTCTCAGGATTCCTCGGCTTGGTTCATTAATGGAGTACTTCCAAGAGTTCAGCCGGCGATGATGAAACGGGGCCATTGAGTTTATTAATCAAATAGTCTAATTTAAGATCATAAATATGTGTTTATTTGTAGGTTCACAGTTAAATTTACAGCTTTCTTTGTCCTTTGTATTAGAAGAATTTTTGATGAAGGAAGCTCAATGTCCATATTGAGTCTCTGATGATGACAGAAATAAAGGAAAATACAAGTAATTGTTTCTGATCATTACCACTACCGAAGACGATGGAGCTTTTCGACCAAAGCTAAAATTTTACCTTAATTTAATGGGGCAGTATTGTTACTGAAGTGGCTAACACGATACGCCGAGGAGGTACTTGATTCCAAGAAGTGAGGTGTGGATAGGGAAAAGTCATACATCAGCTACATACCTGTATAATAATGTAAGTGCTATCAGTGAGCTGGGAATTTCGCACAGATTTTCACAGCCTCTTTGCCCATTTTCAAAGAGCGTACAACAGTGTGAACACGCAACGAGTATCATAAGAACTGGAAAAGGTGCACGTTCGCAGAAAACTAATAAAACTATCACAAGCATGTGTATCAGAGATGACGCGTGGTGAAAGTGACTGGAAAGATGTCAGAGAAGTTCAAATTGAGGACTTGATCCTGACAGAGATACTCCTCTCTTTCCTTCTGTTTAATATGGTTTCAGAAGAACAATGTAAAGGGTAACAAACCCTCAGGCAGTAATTCAGCTAGGTGAACGGATCAACAGCCAGACCTATGCATACGAAATGAAATGATCGTGTGGCATTGATGCCCGGGAGCCACACGAGTAAGTTCGGCTGCCGAGTTGCAAGTCTGATCAGATGACGCCATACTGGGCGATTTGCATGTCGATGATGACGAAATGATGAGGACAACCCAGTCCCTGAAGAGAGAGATCTCTGACCCCGTCACGTGTGGAATCCGAGCCTTCTGCAGGGCAGTCAGACACGCTGACCACTCAGCTGAGAGGGCGGATGACCTATGCGGAATATGTAGTTTTAATAGCACAGAATGGGCAAAATCTGTTTCAGACGGCAAGAATGTTAACGTAGAGGCAACGAGAGCAGAAGTGAAGATGGATATGGATAAGAACATATACCTCATAGAGAGAAGAGAGAACCATGACAGACCTTTAGATGTGGATCTTAAATTATGTGAAGCGGTAGGAGAGTTCAAATATCTTAGGGCAATGCTTAGTGAAAGTAAGACAGACCAGGAAGAAATAGTAATAATACAGCAGAAAACAGGTCAAAGTTTGCACCCAGAGAGCCGTGAGGTCTTGACGTCTATCAAGATTAACGAAGATTAGGATCTAATAACTCTAATATAACCTTTGGTCCTATACGGAGCAGAATCCCACCCAAACGATAGAAAGAAAACTCTGACAGTTAAGACTGCTGTTCTGTGACAGATTCATAGAGCAGTGAGGGATGGAGACGATTGGAGGCAAATTAAAAACTACGAATTGCAGAAGTTGTATAAATCGTTCGCCATTGTGGCTGTGTTTAAAGCGAGGACACTGAAGTGGCGTGGGCACATAATGCGTCGACCAGGTGAGGCTGCGGAAGAAGACATCAGAGGCAACAGATCGAGGGGAAGACCAAGGTCGAGATGGAGTGCTGGGATAAAAGAGGTTATGTATACGATGGGACTAGTGGGATACGACCACATGGACCAAGGATGGCTTATTGGCCAAACTAGTAAGTGGACGACATTTATGTCTGTATCCCAGGTAGTACGGCAATTTTGTTTTACCAACTATATTTTTGCCTGTCATAAATAGCGTCACTTTTACTATACACTGTGTGTTTCTTCTATACTCAGCTTCGACCGATCGAAATAAACTCTTTGAACAACCTGTTTCTGCCTCTGAGCGGTCGTTTTGTTTTTATCAACCAATGACAAGCTTTTTGATTTGGAAGCTTGTTTGGATCTGCATTGCTCATTCTGTTGGTATTTTTCGTCGAGTTCAGTTTTACTTGGGTCAGAAGGAGCGAGATGCACCTGAGGTTCTACAGTTAAGAAGCAACCGGGCGAGATGATTCCTGTTACTTGCTTTTATAAATATTAGGTTATTTCGGGAGTGTATTCGGAAGTTCTGCACAGTTTATTCCTGTATTACTCCTCGCTCACCCTTGTGGAAATATTTTCCACGTGGGAAAAGTTCAGACGTTGCTCATTTTTGATTAAATGGAAGCTGGTTATAGGAACAAATGTTATTCTTCAATTCTTTGTAATCTAGACATAATGTTATCACCCTCTCCTGAATTTTAAACGAGTTGTTGCCTGGTGTAAAGTTGTGTATCGAGAACGTATTCTTCCGTTTACGCTATGATTTGCTATTGTGAGGACCCATGTGGGCTTACAAATTACCTGCATTCTTTTGACAACAACGGGGTGCACTCAGCCTCTTGATGCCAATTGAGGAGCTGCTCAACCGAAAGTAGTCATAACGACCTGGATTGCGGTGTGCTGACCACATACCCCTCCTATCCTCATCCTCAGCTGAGGATGACGCGGCGGTCGGATGGTCCTGATGGGCCACTTGTGGCCTGAAGACGGAGTGCTTTCCGACGACATAGGATCTGTGTATTAAGAGGATGTTTTACTGAATTATTTCCGTTCAAACTCTTAAGTACAATGTCTTAACAACAGTAAGCAGAGTTGTACCTCAGATTGATGTGGCACTTGTGGTTATAGGAAAGCTGGACAGGAGCAGAAATGATTAGTAAACAAGATAACACAACAAACAGAAGGTTTATTTAACACGTATCTCTCCAAGCGCACTAAGGCTCATTACAAGTAAAACTGCTAGACACAGAGTGCAGCTAATACCAGTGCAACAAGCATAAGGAGCTCAGAACTGAAGCAAGAACGATGGAGTCAGAGCTAACACGAGGTGGCGTCGACGTAGCATCGAGGCTCCAAGTGCGAGTGGGCTGTGTGGCTGCCGCTGACCATCCTACACTGCGGCAGCAGAACATGCTCCTTGTCCAGAGCCTCTGGAGGCGTGGCTCAGCGGGCGCCCATCACTGCGCCACCGCTACCGGCCTCTGACGGAAATTTTCTACTCCGTTGCCCACGTTATGACGCACTTGAGTTGGTACTGATATGTGATACCATATAGCTCCCCTCCCCCCCCCCCTCCCGTATCTCCTCACTGTCGTTGTTTGGTGTAGATAAGCGAACGATGACGGGAGGAGGGGAGGGCTGGACGCAGGTGGCAATGAGGAGACAGGAGCCGATACAGAGGCGTACGTATGCCGAGCTCCCGCCTGCGTCCCATTACGTGTCCTGACCTCGCCTTACAACACCAGCTGAAATACCGGACCAGAGGGCACGTACCGTCTTCCAGAGACAGAGCACCAAATGAAGATGGTGGTACACGAGACTGCCTCCAGGAAGATGGGTCCATCCGCAGAAGACTGTGGCTGTCAAAAGGACGACGACCGTGGAAAGGTGTCGATTTCCATCGGCTCTGGGACCAGCGCCGACGGCATGAGGCCCGCGGGAGCCGGATGCACCGAGAACTGCTGCGTCTAGGCAGGCACGGAATCTGAAAGCACACGGCCTGTGGCAGGATCTCGCAACTCACAACCAAGAATTTTACTTTGGTGGCGTCTCAGAAATCCTACATCGACATCTACATACATACTCCGCAATCCACCATAAGGTGCGTGGCGGAGGGTACCTCGTACCACAACTAGCATCTTCTCTCCCTGTTCCACTCCCAAACAGAACTAGGGAAAAATGACTACCTATATGCCTCTGTACGAGTCCTAATCTCTCTTATCTTATCTCTGTTATGTTTCCGCGAAATATAAGTTGGCGGCAGTGAAATTGTACTGCAGTCAGTTTCAAATGCTGGTTCACTAAAGTTCCTCAGTAGCTATCCACGAAAAGAACGCCTCCTTTCTTCCAGACACTCCCAGCTAAGTTCCTGAAGCATTTCCGTAACACTCGCGTGATGGTCAAACCTACCAGGAACAAATCTAGCAGCCCGCCTCTGAATTGCTTCTATGTCCTCCCTCAATCTGACCTAATAAGGATCCCAAACACTCGAGCAGTACTCAAGAATAGGTCGTAATAGTGTTTTATAAGCGGTCTACATTACAGATGAACCACATCTTCCCAAAATTCTACCAATGAACCGAAGACGACTATCCGCCTTCCCCACAACTGCCATTACATGCTTGTCCCATTTCATATCGCTCTGCAGTGTTACTCCCAAATATTTAATCGACGTGACTGTGTCAAGCGCTACACTACTAATGGACTATTCAAACATTACGGAATTCTATTTCCTATTCATCTGCATTAATTTATATTTATCTATATTTAGAGTTAGCTGCCATTCTTTACACCAATCACAAATCCTGTCCAAGTCATCTTGTATCCTCGTACAGTCACTCAACGACGATATCTTCCCGTACACCACAGCATCATCAGTAAACAGCCGCACATTTCTATCCACCCTCTCCAAAAGATCATTTATGTAGATAGAAAACAACAGCGGACCTACCACACTTCCCTGTGGCACTGCAGGTGATACCCTTGTAAGTAAGCTGTTTAGGTTTTTTTTTTATTTGTAACACCACCTCTGTATGAAAATCACTGCCTGTGCTGTGTGCAGTCAGTGGCTGGTTGGCATTGTTGTAATACTCGCCATTGTAGGGTTGGGCAGCTGGATGTCAACAGCGCGTAGCGTTGCGCAGTTGGAGGTGAGCCGCCAGCAGTGGTGGATGTGGGGAGAGAGATGGCGGAATCTTGAAAAGTGTAAGAATGGATGTCATGAACTGCTATATACATTATAACTATTAAGGTAAATACATTGTTTGTTCTCTATTAAAATCTTTCATTTGCTAACTATGCCTATCAGTAGTTAGTGCCTTCCGCAGTTTGAATCTTTTATTTAGCTGGCAGTAGTGGCTCTCGCTGTATTGCAGTAGTTCGAGTAACGAAGATTTTTGGTGAGGTAAGTGATTTGTGAAAGGTATAGGTTAATGTTAGTCAGGGCCATTCTTTTGTAGGGATTTTTGAAAGTCAGATTGCGTTGCGCTAAAAATATTGTGTGTCAGTTTAAGCACAGTCATGTATAATTTTTCTAATGGGACGTTTCACCCTCACCGCCGATGAACACTAACCATCGAGGACAACGTACTGGGTTCTATTACTTAAGAAGTCTTCGAGCCACTCACATACTTGGGAACCCATCCCATATGCTCGTACCTTAGTTAGGAGTCTGCAGTGGGGCACCGAGTCAAACGCTTTCCGGAAGTCAAGGAATACGGCATCCGTCTGATATCCTTCATCCATGGTTCGCAAGATATCGTGTGAAGAAAGGGCGAGTTGCATTTCGCAGGAGCGATGCTTTCTAAAGCCGTGCTCATTCATGGACAGCAACTTCTCTGTTCAAGGGAATTCATTATATTCCAACTGAGAATTTGTTCCAGAATCCTGCAACAAACCGATTTTATGGATATTGGTCTGTAATTTTGAGGATCCGTCCTTCTACCCTTCTTATATACAGGCGTCACCTGCGCTTTTTTCCAGTCGCTCGGGACTTTTCGTTGGGCAAGAGATTTGCGATAAATGCAAGCTCAGTAAGGAGGCAGTGCAGTAGAGTACTCTCTGTAAAACCGAATTGGAGTCCCATCAGGATCTGGTGATTTATGTATTTTCAACCCATTCAGCTGTTTCACAACCCCAGGGATGTCTATCACTATGTCCTCCATATGGGAATCTGTAAGAGACTCAAACAGCGGTATGTTTGTACGATCCTCCTGCGTGAAAGATTTCTCAAATGTTAAATTTAAATTTTCAGTTTTCGTTTTGCTGTCTTCCGTTGCCAGGCCAGACTGATCAGTGAGTGGTTGGATGGAAGCCTTCGACCCGCTTACCGATTGTACGTAAGACCAGAATTTCCTTGGGTTTTCAGCAAGATATTTTGCTAAGGTGTGACGGTGGTGGTGGTTGTATGCTTCGCGCATCCTTCTTGGTCCCTGCAGTAGAAAGAGAGAAAATCCGAGAAAGTACACAACGGTGTCTCGCTACCAGCGCCTCCGTCCGTCGCACAATCTGCAAAAGACCGAATCGTTAGTCTGGTGCTCTGCCTGTCAGGGTGGAGCAGGCGCCGTCCGCTGTGGTGGGTGTAACAACGAAAGAAAGCTGCGGTGGCGCCGTCCATGTAGCGACTCCTCCGGCGATGGTTCGTCACGTGGCTGGGAGCAGTGGGAAGACAAGAAGACGAAACACAGCTTGATCCCGTGTCGTCTGTTATCTACGCTAACTAATAGCCAGGAAACGTAGAGTTTTCGTGATGAAAACGACGATATCTCCACTGACAGATATCGCGAAGAACCGCAGGACCGTCGACTTACCAAGATCGCTGAAATCTCTGAATAAAAATAAGTGCAAAAGTGGCATGCATGTGCAATGTCGCCCCTATAAAAGAAAAGGGTACGTTGTAGATGGTTTACGAACATGATTTCAAATGAGAGAAACTGTTTGTAAGTCATACGAATTTGTAGATGCTTACTAGAGAGAGAGATTCCACTCATCACGTTTTCTGAATCAACTGAAAACTAGAACCAAGATTCACTATTCCACATAGGAAACCTGCATGCAAAACATATGCTTCTACGTACGAATGCAGCCGAAATGGTTGCTGCTTCCTGAAGTCTCACTAATACGTAGAAGGCTGATAGTGGAATGCGTCCATCTCAAAACACATCTGAGTACTGCTTGCTCTAGCGTGATCGTCATTGCGGAGGACGACGCAGAGGGCCTCTTTATGTCAAAAGCAAGACTGAACTAACGGAACGATACAGGCCTAGCGCACTGAGTGGCCAAGTCCTGTCAAAGAATCCCTGTGTTTACTCGTTTTGCCAAAGATGCGACGCTTTTGCGGACAGATCTGTTTTGTGACTGTCTCTGAATCAGCAAGTGATTTCCACAGCATGCTGTTCTGCTACGCACGAAAGGGTCTCGATACGAAGCGGCCAGCTTTGGTTCAAATGACTCTGAGCACTATGGGACTTGACTTCTGAGGTCATCAGTCTCCTAAAACTTAGAACTGCAGAAACCTAACTAACTTAAGGACATCACACACATCCATGCCAAAGGCAGGACTCGAACCTGCGACCGTAGCGGTCGTGCGGTTCCAGAATGAAGCGCCTAGAACCGCTAGGCCACGCTGGCCGGCGCGGCCAGCTTTCACTCTGTTCGATTACTCTCTGACACCTGTCACTCACCAGAGGTTGCAGCGCCCTAACACCGTTGTAAACTATATCCTATGAAAAGTTTCCGGCCCAGACGTGAAATTTTTCTTTATTTTATTTAACTAATATGCATTTTTGTGGAGAAAAGTTTGAAAATATTGTTTGTTTATATCACCATTCTGCGTTACACGTTAGGATGGAGAGAATTTTAAGAAGATGAGGCAGTGTCAGCTGTATATCGATGTACAGCTGCTGCTGTTCACGTCACCCACAAATTACCAGTTGGATGATATGTGGGGCTGTTCACAGACGGCTGTGTACATAGAAGTGCCAGTATTAGAAACATGTTTGCAAACGCAGGGACATTTGCAAGTGGAAGTTTTGCATCTGACTTGAAATTTGAGTAAACTGACGAAATGATTCGAAACCGTTTAATCCCGGAATCAGTCACAACCTTCAAGTTACAAGGAGTGTATTTCCGAAGAGATGTAAGTTGGAGAAAGCAAACGAGATTTATTGGAAGAGTCCTACGGATATGTAACGCAAATACGAAAGACTTAAATTATACTACTGTCCATTAAAATTGCTACACCAAGGAGAAATGCAGATGATCAACGGATATTCATTGGACAAATAGATTATATACTAGAATGGACTTGTGATTACATTTTCACGCAATTTGGGTGCATAGATCCTGGGCATTGTGTCAAACAGAGCTTGGATGGCGTGTACAGGTACAGATGCCCATGCAGCTTCAACACGTTCCACAGTTCATCAAGGGTAGTGACTGGAGTATTGTGACGATCCAGTTGCTCGGTCACCATTGACCAGACGTTTTTAGTTGGTGAGAGATCTGGAGAATGTGCTGTATCCAGAAAGGCCCGTACAGGACCTGCAACATGCGGTCGTGCATAATCCTGGTGAAATGTCGGGTTTCGCAGGGATGGAATGAAGGGTAGAGACACGGGTCGTAACACATCTAAACTGTAACGTCCACTGCTCAGGGTACCGTCAATGCGAACAAGAGGTGTCCGAGACGTGTAACCACTGGCACCCCATACCATCACGCTGTGTGATACACCAGTATTGCGATGACGATTACACGCTACCATCGTGCGTTCACCGTGATGTCGCCAAACACGGATGCGACCATCATGATGCTGTAAACAGCCATTCGTGCACTCAGGTTCGTCGCTGAGTACACCATCGCAGGCGCTCCTGTCTCTGATGCAGCGCAAGGGTAGCCGCAGCCATGGTTTCCGAGCTGACAGTCTCTGCAAACGTCGTCGAAGTTTTCGTGCAGATGGTTGTTGTCTTGCAAACGTCCCCATCTGTTGACTCAGAGATCGAGACGTGGCTGCACGATCCGTTACTGCCTTGCGGATAAGATGCTAGTCATCTCGACTACTAGTGATACGAGGCCGTTGGGATCCAGCATAGCGTTCCGTATTACCCTCCTGAACCCACCGGTTCCATATTCTACTAACAGAATTGGATCTCGACCAACGCGTGCAGTAAAATCGCGGTACGGTAAACCGCAGTCACGATAGGCTACGATCCGACCATTATCAAAGTCGGAAACATGATGGTACTCATTTCTCCTCCTTAAACAAGGTATCAAAACAACGTTTCACCAGGCAACACCGCTTAACTGCTGTTTGTGCATGAGAAACCGGTTGGAAACTTTCCCCATGTCAGCACGTTGTAGGTGTCGCCACCGGCGCCAATTTTGTGTGAATGCTCTAATGCTCTGAAAAACCTATCATTTTCATAACACAGCATCTTCTTCCTGTCGGTTAAATTTCGTGTCTGTAGCACGTCACCTTCGTGGTATAGCAATTTTAATGGCCAGTAGTGTAGAAAGCTGCAAAGCGCTTGTTCGACCAGTTTTTGAGTGCTGGTAATCGATGTAGCACCTCAACCTGTCGTAATAAGGGAGCGGATAGAAAAGATTCACAGAAGCCCATCGCAATTCGTCACGGACTGATGAGTCACAAAGAGAGCGTAACAGTGGTTTTCAGCAAACTACAGTTGGAAACACTGTAAGAAAGACTTATTCACAAATTTCCTAGTACCTACTTTTGTAAACGATAGGAGAAACGTGCTGCTTCCACCATCGTACGACACGATGCTCAAATTATAGCAATGCGAGCTCATGAGGAGCGCTATCGAAAGCGTTTCTAATGGCGTACAGTTCCCGAAGACATTAGGACGACGTGCAAATGTTACTGGTACCCATTGTACAGAGTGTTTATAAATGAATATCGGGGTTTTAACGCCTTATAATATTTGTTATATTAAACTTACAGTTATAAATGATATGTCAAATGAAAGAGCAGCTCAAACAGTTTTACCAAGAACCTTATAATGTTCAATGTGAGCACCATTTGTCACACGGCACACATCAAGTCTATAGCCGAGCTCTTCCCAAACGTTGATAAGTGTGTCTTCAGTGATTGTAGCAACACCTGCTTCAATCCGGTTTCTTAATTCAGCAGAACTCCCTGTACTCTCCTCTAGACGCCTTTCAGTGGCTTGCGGAGTGAAAATGTAAGTGTAGTCTGCATATGTATTTCGTCAACACCAGAATCTGGTAGGAGGATACAGCATTCTTCAGTGTCAAGATTTTCTCTGAAACCATGGAAGTAAGCACAAATTCTCGATCCACTCCAGTGGCAAACGCTACAAGATAAGCATTCAGCATCACAGTGTGGTTTACTGTTCAAGACCGGAGGCCGTGTGTTTCTAGACAGCCAGTATATTACTTATTCCTTCATGAATCTCGCGAAAAGACTCTGAAGGTAAACTTAGAGAAAATCTATCTTACTCGGAGGCTCACCTTAAATTGTTCTTCCAGCGAACCATTCGAAACTGGAACAGGGAAAGGGAGAAGTGTTAGTGGTAAGAAAGGCACCCTACAACACATACTATAACGTGGCTTCCGGAATATACACTACTGGCCAATAAAATTGATTCACCACGAAGGTGACGTGCTAAAGACGCGAAATTTAACGGACAAGAAGAAGATACTGTGATATGCAAATGATTAACTTTTCAGAGCATTCACACAAGGTTGGCGCCGGTGGCAACACCTACAACGTGCTGACATGAGGAACGTTTCCAACCGAATTCTCATACACAAACAGCAGTTGACTTGGCGTTGCCTGGTGAAACGTTATTGTGATGCCTCGTGTAAGGAGGAGAAAAGTGTACCATCACGTTTCCGAATTTTAAAAAGGTCGGATCGTTGCCTATTGTGATTGCGGTTTATCGTATCGCGACATTGCTGCTCGCGTTGGTCGAGATAGAATGACTGTTAGCAGAATATGGAATCGGTGGGTTCTAATACGAAACGCCGTGCTGGATCCCAACGGCCTCGTATCACTAGCAGTCGAGATGAGAGGCATCTTATCCGCATGGCTGTAACGGATCGTGCAGCCACGTCTCGATCCCTGAGTCAACATACCATCTGTACGAACAGTTCGACGACGTTTGCAGCAGCATGGACTATCAGTTCGGAGGCGACTCCTGCGGTTACCCTTGATGCTGCATCACAGACTGGAGCGCCTGCATGGTGTACTCGACGACGAATCTGGGTGCACGAATGCCAAAACGTCATTTTTTCGGATGAATCCAGGTTTTGTTTACAGCACTACAATGGTCGTTTCCGTGTTTGGCGACATCGCGGTGAACGCACATTGGAAGCGTGTATTCGTCATCGCCATACTGGTGTATCACCCGGCGTGATGGTATGGGGTGCCATTGGTTACACTTCTCGGTCACCTCTCGTTCGCCCTGACAGCACTTTGAACAGTGTACGTTTCATTTCAGATGTGTTACGACCCATGGCTCTACCCTTCATTTGATCCCTGCGAAACCCTACATTTCAGCAGGATACTGCACGACCACATGTTGAGGGTCCTGTAAGCCGGCCGCGGTGGTCTCGCGGTTCTAGGCGCGCAGTCCGGAACCGTGCCACTGCTACGGTCGCAGGTTCGAATCCTGCCTCGGGCATGGATGTGTGTGATGTCCTTAGGTTAGTTAGGTTTAAGTAGTTCTAAATTCTAGGGGACTAATGACCACAGCAGTTGAGTCCCATAGTGCTCAGTGCCAACCATTTTGAGGGTCCTGTAGGGGCCTTTGTGGATACAGTAAATGTTCGACTGCTGCCCTGACCAGCACATTCTCCAGATCTCTCACCAACAGAAAAAGTCTGGTCAATGGTGACCGAGCAACTGGATCGTCACAATACTCCAGTCACTACTCTCGATGAACTGTGGATCGTGTTGAAGCTGCATGGCCAGCTGTACCTGTACACGACATCCAAGCTCTGTTTGACTCAATGTCCAGGCGTATCAAGGCCGTTATTACGGCCAGAGGTGGTTGTTCTGTGCACTGATTTCTCAGGATCTATGCACCCAAATTTCGTGAAAATGTAATCACATGGCAGTTCTAGTATAATATATTTGTCCAATGAATACCTGTTTATCATCTGCATTTCTTTTGGTGTAGCAATTTTAATGGCCAGTAGTGTACATGTGGTGGTATATGTAGAAGGAATGCTGGCTTGAACTGCTTTCTCCCTCCGGCTGCTGCCGTATGAAGCAGTGGGCGGCGCACCCAGGCGCTGCGCTTGGGAGCGAACGCTAGGCGCGCAGTGGTAGCACTTAGTGTGTTCCAGCCGAGAAAAAGAACAGAGGACTCTGTCAAGGCTGTGTGCTACTGCAATAAATTAACAATTTTACTCAAAATTTTTGTGAAGTTGTTCACTGCAACCATCGGCTGCAGCCTCAGAACGATTCCAATTACGGCCACACCAGCATCTCCAATGTATCATCAACGTTTAAAACTGGATTACAGCTATAAGTTCCACTGACATTTTTCGAGCAACGTATTTTAAAATACAGTTTTATTCGTGTAGGCCTACTTGTAGGCCAGCTGTACCCCACTATTAATGCTACACGAGGTACGTATCCACTTCCCTATTTTTTATTTGGATGATCGGACATCGTTTGTATCTCATGAAATAGTAGAAGACTAACTTTGTAAACGAAGCATTTTCTTAGTAAAGTTTCAATCCATTTACATATGAATATCAATTATATTAAAATCAATTATCAAAAGTTCCAGATTTACAGCCTGCTGTTGTATTAAACAATAATTGCAATGAAATCATTATATATTTCTCAAACTCTAATGAATTAGGATTACGTTTTGTTACATACAGCTCCACCCTCTATGTTTTTGTGTTTTGCGCTTAACTTATACTTGTTCATCACTCCATCATTTTTATGTTGTAACTTATTTAACAAACACAGCCTTGATCGTATTTAAGTCGCTAATTTTAATTATTTAGGTAAACGGTTTCCGTCTTCTAAGACATCATCATCGGATCTACAGTTGTTGATGACAGTAGAATCGCTGGCGTGCAGCAGCTTCATCCCTGCTGGCGAGTCCTGCTGTCATGAAGATCTGATGATGGTCTCTAAGAAGACCGAAACCGCTCATTTAAAAAATAAAAATTAACAACTTAAATGCGAACGTGACAGTGTTTATTAAACAAGTTGCAATATTGATAGATCACTGTTTTTCCTATAACAATGTTCCAAAACATTTTAAATTTCTATGTTGCCTAAAAATAATCAGAAAAGAGAATTAGAAATTCTGGTCAAGTTAAGAAGATTAATTCGATGAAACTGAATTTGTTCATGAATCTTCAGCTATGTCATTTCATTACTGAGTACAATTTTATTAAAAGCTGATTGTTATGAAGGAAAAGTACAGGACATTTGTGCAATATTCTACATATTTAACTTACACGTTTCCGCTGTTACGCTACCACCAGGTACGAAGATAAAAATGTATGATTGTGAACTTGGTGTGAGCAAAGATTTTAGACTACGTGAATCGAAAAAATATCTCCATTTGCTTCAAACATGAAAATCACTACCGGTCGATGTAAATATAAAGTGAGAAGAATTATTTCCTTGAAAAAGTGAAGTAAAAATTATTTAGGTCAGATAAAATGTATATCACACAGAATTAATGAACTACATGACAGATAACTGTTCAGAGAATAAATAAAACTGACCAAAATACAATAAACTTCAATGACATACTTCAAAGGCGAGACTGGGAAAGATAATATTGTCTTAATAGGGGACGTTCATGTAATTAACCGAAAAAGTACATTTTAAATTAATTTTTTATTTGTTAGTAGAAGTCATGGATAATAAGTCCCCAGCGTTTCAATGATGAAATTGCTTCCCAACTGCGTGAAAAAAAAAATGAAATGTCTCATGTGACCTTCCTGACACCCTCAGTTTTTAAAGCACACTTCAACACTAGCTCGGTGAACAACTGTTAGCTGTACTACTTTCAAGTAAACTTGCACGGAACACACCTAGCAGCTGTCATAGACACTTTTTTGTTTCATAGATTATCTGTGATCCTGTTCCGTATCTTAGAAATATTAGCAAACCTCTGTTTTGTTTAAGAAAAAGCAATTCTTGTTTTGCCTCGTGCTACTGACAGATATATGCAAGTGTTCGATTCTTGTATTTCTACATCCACATCTACATCTACATAGGTATTCCGCAAACATCTGCATGGTGTGCGGTGGAGGGTACCCTATACCATTTCTAGTCACTTCCTTTCCTGTTCCTCTTCCTCTTCCTATCTTATTTTCGTGGTCCTTAGGTGGAATGTATGTTGGCGGCAGTAAAATCGTTCAGGAGTCAGCTTCTAATACCGCTTCTCTAAAGTTCGCTGTAGTGTTTCTGGAAAAGGACGTCTCCTTCCCTCCAGGGACTCCCATTTGACTTCCCCAATCACCTCAGTAACATTTACGTATTTTTGAAACCTACCGGTAACAAATCTAGCAGCCCGCCACTGAACCGCTTCAATCTATGTCCTCAGTCCGACCTTGCACGGATCTCAAACACTAGGGCAGTACTCAAGAGTACGTCACACCTGCAATAAATCGTCGATCGTTTGCCTTCCGTACCACAGTTTTCACATGTGCATTCCATTTCATATCGTTTTGCATCGTTGCGCTCAGATGGCTTCAAATGGGTCTGAGCACTATGGGACTTAACAGGTATGGTCATCAGTCCCCTAGAACTTAGAACTACTTAAACGTAACTAACCTAGGGACATCACGCAACACCCAGTCATCACGTGCGCTCAGATATTTAAACAACTTGACTGTATTAAGAAGGATACTAGCAATACTGTGTCCGTACATTACAGGTTGGTTCTTTCTACTCATCTGTATTAACTTAACATTTTTCCACATTTAGAGCAAGCTGCCATTCTTCACAACAACGAGAAATTTCGTCTAAATCATATTGTGTCTTCCTACACTCAACTTCGACACCTTACTGTACATCACAGTATCATCACGAAACAACCACAGATTGTTGCCCACCTTATCCACCAAATCATTTATGTATACAGAGAGCAACACCCGTCTTATCACACTTCCATGGGGCGTTTCTGATGATATGCTTGTCATAAAACAAGAATCCAAAGAGAAGCCTTGAAGGGGAAGAGGACACTGAATATAAATCTGGGGTCTCCTGAAAAGATGACATTGTTGAAGTTTTATTGGCATTCTCTGACAACTATGTTTTTTAAAGTGTATGTACCTTTTTATTACTATGAAATTTAGTTCACTTATTTACATAAAGCCTATAAATGTTTTCTCAAGAGATAATTTTCAAATTCTGAGTGTAAGCTGAGAAAAGGAGCGAAATGCTTGGAATTTTGCATGAATTTTATGTTATATATGCAGAATTACTATTAAAAATTGTTTTAACTCTCCTGTTCGATATATTAAGAAAACATCATGAGAGACGAATATTATAGATAAAGAGATTAAGGAAGAAAAATTTGATAGAAACCACTTCTATATTTCCTGAGAAAAAATTAGTTTTCAAAAATATAATTTTTAAAATCCATAAACAAGTTAAATATGTATAATCCAAGGATACAGTACATGTGTTAATTTCAAGTAAAGCATGGTACAAAATTTCATTGCCGAGTCTTCATTATTGCACATTTGATCCGTCTTTCAAGTTGTGTGTGTTTTCCATGAATGTCCCACCTCAAACACGTACTATATTACAGGTGAGACATAATACACAGTTGAGCCAAAACATTATGAGTATTTGCTTAATGCCGGCAGCGGTGGTCTCGCGGTTCTAGGCGCGCAGTCCGCAACCGTGCGGCTGCTACGGTCGCAGGTTCGAATCCTGCCTCGGGCATGGATGTGTGTGATGTCCTTGGTTAGTTAGGTTTCGGTAGTTCTAAGTTCTAGGGGACTAATGACCACAGCAGTTGAGTCCCATAGTGCTCAGAGCCATTTGAACCATTTGCTTAATAGCTTGTTTGTCCATCTTTGGAACGAAATGCATCACTGATTCTGCGTGTCAGAGACCAAACACTTAGACGGTAGGTTGTGGCATCAGACGTCTACTCACAGATCATGTAATCCATGGACAAAACGGGTCGCTGATCTGCGTGCTCTGTGTGGAGCTCGGTAACGACCCAGATGAGTTCCATAGGGTTTACGTTAGGTGACTTTGGTGGCCAGGAGTTAAACATGAGTTCACTATAATGCTCCTCAAACCACCATAGTACGATTACAGCTCACAGAGACGGTGTTTGTACTGCCGAAAGATGGCACCGCTGTCGGGGAAGATACAAAGCATGAAGCGATGCAGGTGGTTCACGCCTGTCAGGGTGTCGTCGATTATTACCGCAGGTCCCATGCAGGCGCAGGAGAATGTCTCCCATAGCATAACACTGCTTTCACCAGTCTGCGTAAGCGGCGTGCTGTTCGTTTCGAGCCGCCGTCCTCCTCGACGACGGCGTTTGTGGAGACAACCATCGATTTCGTGCAGCAAAAATGTGATTCACGAGAAGAACCGACACGTTTTAATGGCTCGACGCTCGATTCTCAATGGTCCCGTGCCTATTGCAATAGTAAGTGACGATGTCATTGAGTCAACAGGTCAACCCGAACGGGTGGTCTTCTGCACAGCTCCATGTTCAACAATGTAGGATGAATGGTGTGTTCTGAAGCGCTTTTGCGTGCACCAGCATTGTGGTCTTTCGGCAGAGATGCCACAGCTCACAATCTACCCAACTTTAAGTTCTGTGGGGAGTCGTGATAGATGCGCTTTCCTGCCTCCTTTCATAGATGCTCACTGCTGGAGCACGTGAACATTTGACTGGTTTCACCGTTTTTGAGATACTTGTCCTCCCCCCATGAACCATGGACCTTGCCGTTGGTGGGGAGGCTTGCGTGCCTCAGCGATACAGATGGCCGTACCGTAGGTGCAACCACAACGGAGGGGTATCTGTTGAGAGGCCAGACAAACGTGTGGTTCCTGAAGAGGGGCAGCAGCCTTTTCAGTAGTTGCAGGGGCAACAGTCTGGATGATTGACTGATCTGGCCTTGCAACATTAACCAAAACGGCTTTGCTGTGCTGGTACTGCGAACGGCTGAAAGCAAGGGGAAACTACAGCCGTAATTTTTCCCGAGGACATGCAGCTTTACTGTATGATTAAATGATGATGGCATCCTCTTGGGTAAAATATTCCGGAGGTAAAATAGTCCCCCATTCGGATCTCCGGGCGGGGACTACTCAGGAGGATGTCGTTATCAGGAGAAAGAAAACTGGCGTTCTACGGATCGGAGCGTGGAATGTCAGATCCCTTAATCGGGCAGGTAGGTTAGAAAATTTAAAAAGGGAAATGGATAGGTTAAAGTTAGATATAGTGGGAATTAGTGAAGTTCGGTGGCAGGAGGAACAAGACTTTTGGTCAGGTGACTACAGGGTTATAAACACAAAATCAAATAGGGGTAATGCAGGAGTAGGTTTAATAATGAATAGGAAAATAGGAATGCGGGTAAGCTACTACAAACAGCATAGTGAACGCATTATTGTGGCCAAGATAGATACGAAGCCCACACCTACTACAGTAGTACGAGTTTATATGCCAACTAGCTCTGCAGATGATGAAGAAATTGAAGAAATGTACGATGAAATAAAAGAAATTATTCAGATAGTGAAGGGAGACGAAAATTTAATAGTAATGGGTGACTGGAATTCGAGTGTAGGAAAAGGGAGAGAAGGAAACATAGTAGGTGAATATGGATTGGGGCTAAGAAATGAAAGAGGAAGCCGCCTAGTAGAATTTTGCACAGAGCACAACTTAATCATAGCTAACACTTGGTTTAAGAATCACGAAAGAAGGTTGTATACGTGGAAGAACCCTGGAGATACTAAAAGGTATCAGATAGATTATATAATGGTAAGACAGAGATTTAGGAACCAGGTTTTAAGTTGTAAGACATTTCCAGGGGCAGATGTGGACTCTGACCACAATCTATAGGTTATGACCTGTAGATTAAAACTGAAGAAACTGCAAAAATGTGGGAAATTAAGGAGATGGGACCTGGATAAACTGAAAGAACCAGAGGTTGTACAGAGTTTCAGAGAGAGCATAAGGGAACAATTGACAGGAATAGGGGAAAGAAATACAGTAGAAGAAGAATGGGTAGCTCTGAGGGATGTAGTAGTGAAGGCAGCAGAGGATAAAGTAGGTACAAAGATGAGGGCTGCTAGAAATCCTTGGGTAACAGAAGAAATATTGAATTTAATTGATGAAAGGAGAAAATATAAAAATGCAGTAAATGAAGCAGGCAAAAAGGAATACAAACGTCTCAAAAATGAGATCGACAGGAAGTGCAAAATGGCTAAACAGGGATGGCTAGAGGACAAATGTAAGGATGTAGAAGCTTATCTCACTAGGGGTAAGATAGATACTGCCTACAGGAAAATTAAAGAGACCTTTGGAGAGAAGAGAACCACGTGTATGAATATCAAGAGCTCAGATGGCAGCCCAGTTCTAAGCAAAGAAGGGAAGGCAGAAAGGTGGAAGGAGTATATAGAAGGTTTATACAAGGGCGATGTACTTGAGGACAATATTATGGAAATAGAAGAGGATGTAGATGAAGACGAAATGGGAGATACGATACTGCGTGAAGAGTTTGACAGAGCACTGAAAGACCTGAGTCGAAACAAGGCCCCCGGAGTAGACAACATTCCATTAGAACTACTGACGGCCTTGGGAGAGCCAGTAATGACAAAACTCTACCAGCTGGTGAGCAAGATGTATGAGACAGGCGAAATACCCTCAGACTTCAAGAAGAATATAATAATTCCAATCCCAAAGAAAGCAGGTGCTGACAGATGTGAAAATTGCCGAACTATCAGTTTAATAAGCCACGGCTGCAAAATACTAACGCGAATTCTTTACAGAAGAATGGAAAAACTGGTAGATGCACGCCTCGGGGAAGATCAGTTTGGATTCCGTAGAAATGTTGGAACACGTGAGGCAATACTGACCTTACGACTTATCTTAGAAGAAAGATTAAGAAAAGGCAAACCTACGTTTCTAGCATTTGTAGACTTAGAGAAAGCTTTTGACAATGTTGACTGGAATACTCTTTTTCAAATTCTAAAGGTGGCAGGGGTAAAATACAGGGAGCGAAAGGCTATTTATAATTTGTACGGAAACCAGATGGCAGTAATAAGAGTCGAGGGGCATGAAAGGGAAGCAGTGGTTGGGAAAGGAGTGAGACAGGGTTGTAGCCTCTCCCCGATGTTATTCAATCTGTATATTGAGCAAGCAGTAAAGGAAACAAAAGAAAAATTTGGAGTAGGTATTAAAATTCATGGAGACGAAGTAAAAACTTTGAGGTTCGCTGATGACATTGTAATTCTGTCAGAGACGGCAAAGGACTTGGAAGAGCAGTTGAACGGAATGGACAGTGTCTTGAAAGGAGGATATAAGATGAACATTAACAAAAGCAAAACGAGGATAATGGAATGTAGTCAAATTAAATGGGGTGATGCTGAGGGAATTAGATTAGGAAATGAGACACTTAAAGTAGTAAAGGAGTTTTGCTATTTAGGAAGTAAAATAACTGATGATGGTCGAAGTAGAGAGGATATAAAATGTAGACTGGCAATGGCAAGGAAAGCGTTTCTGAAGAAGAGAAATTTGTTAACATCGAATATAGATTTATGTATCAGGAAGTCCTTTCTGAAAGTATTTGTTTGGAGTGTAGCCATGTATGGAAGTGAAACATGGACCATAACTAGTTTGGACAAGAAGAGAATAGAAGCTTTCGAAATGTGGTGCTACAGAAGAATACTGAAGATAAGGTGGATAGATCACGTAACTAATGAGGAGGTATTGAATAGGATTGGGGAGAAGAGACGTTTGTGGCACAACTTGACTAGAAGAAGGGATCGGTTGGTAGGACATGTTTTGAGGCATCAAGGGATCACAAATTTAGCATTGGAGGGCAGCGTGGAGGGTAAAAATCGTAGAGGGAGACCGAGAGATGAGTACACTAAGCAGATTCAGAAGGATGTAGGTTGCAGTAGGTACTGGGAGATGAAGCAGCTTGCACAGGATAGAGTAGCATGGAGAGCTGCATCAAACCAGTCTCAGGACTGAAGACAACAACAACAACAACGAGATACTTGTTCAAACGACCTAATTAATATTAATCTTCCCTTTGTCAGAGTTGCTTTTCTCAATGGCTTTCCCCATTATCAGCCCATCTTTTCGCTAGGCTGATCCCCCGTCCGTCTCTGCTCCACTTACATACTTTTAGCCCGCACGCTACGAGGCGGCATCTTACGCCACGTTGGGCAGCGGTCATAATAGTTTGGCTTATCACTGTATGTTGAGACGAAAATGCTAAGTGAAACAACCGTACTTACACCACGTAAAATTGTACGAAACCACAGAGATTCAAATAAAGTAAATAATGGGGCGCTTAAAGGGGATGGACAAAAACATGGAAGCACCCCGAGAAATGCACGGTTGCACGAAATGTGGATTCTAGCTGTACCTGCAGTTTGTGCTGTTACATTTGTCCACGAACGGAACCTGTGCAGTTTCCTCAATAATTTCCATCACTTCGTCTTCCTCCCCGTGTGGATGTTATGAAAGCTTTCATGTAGCAGTTCATAAATACGGGACGCTCTTGTCGAATTGAGCATATTAACAAGACTAGTAGCGGTGTTCACGGTTTTAGCTTGATTTCTTCTGGAGCTGATAATTTTTTGTCCGGTGCGCCGGTATGACTATACATGGAGCATTCCGAGTTTGGCGAATGAGGTTTCAACCGTAAAAAGTACGTTCGCAGGAAGTCGTATCGACATACAACGTTGTATTATATACTGATTCGGCACAACATGGAGTTGGTATACGGCTGCTTTGATCACACTGCCCTGGGTAACAACAACTTCACGTGTAACTTGTTGAAGGCATATCACCCAGTCGTAGAAACATTATTCTTTCCAAGTAAAAACTGTATACAGCTCTATGCTCTCGGCACTAGCATTGTACTACCTCTTGTTCTTCTTCCCTGAAATACTGAACAATATCTGTGTGTTTGATGTACTTTTTTCTTATGAGTCATGAGTCTCCTGACTGACTGGATGAGGACCGCCACGAGTTCCTTTCCTGTGCCAACCTCTTCATCTCGGAGAAACACTTGCATCTCATTTCCTCAGTTATTTGTTGGCTGTTTCCCATTCTCTGTCGTCCTTCACAGTTTTTTTTCGCACTAAAGCTCCCTCTAGTTCCATAGACATAAATCCCTGATGTCTTAACACGTGTCCTATCGTCCTATCCCTTATTCTTGTTAGGTCTTCCCTATGTTATTTTACTCGCCAATTCTGCACAGAACCTCTTCCCTCCTTACCCGTCCTGTATACTTAATTTTCAACAGTCTTCTGTAGCACCATATCTCAAACTATTCGATTCTCTTTTGTTTCTGTCTCCACGAAGCCCACTATTCAGCAACATACACGCATCAAAAAATTTTTTGCTTCACTTTCGCTCTCAGAACTCCTGAAGATACGCGTTGACTGTGGATGTTGTATCACTGACACAATCCCTTTGACTGTTTAGAGATGTCACAAAGCCCACCCAAAGAGTGTAAACAACCATGAATGATCAGCGCCTATTAGACGGAGTGGGCCCGACCGCCGATCAATTCCAGTCATTCCACATGGAAGGAGCTCGTGTTATCTGTAGATCAACCATGCCTAGACGGCCAATACAGCGGTTCAATCGCGTCCGCATTGTTACTTTGTGCCAGGACGTGCTCTCAACAAGGGAAGTGTCAAGGCGTTTCGCAATGAAGCAAAGCGATGTTGTTCGCACTTGGAGGAGACACAAAGAGACAGGAACTGTCGATGACATGCCTCGCTCAGACCGCCCAAGGGCTACTAGTGCAATGCATGACCGTCACCTGCGGATTATGGCTCAGAGGAAAGCTGACAGCAACGCCATCAAGTTGAATAATGCTTTTCGTGGAGTCACTGGACGTCGTGTTACGACTCAAACTGTGCCCAGTAGGCTGTATGGTGCGCAACTTCACTCACAACATCCGTGGGGTGAACCACCTTTGCAACCATGACACCAACCACCGCGGTACACATGGGCCCGACAACGTTCCGAATGGGCCGCTCAGGTTTGGCATCACGTTCTCTTCACCGATGAGTGTCGCATATGCCTTCAACCAGACAATCGTCGGAGATGTGTCTGGAGGCAACCCTGTCAGGCTAAACTCCTTAGACACACTGTGCAGCCAGTGCAGCAAGATACAGGTTCCCTGCTGTTTTGAGGTGGCATTATGTGAGGCAGACATACGCCGCTGGTGTTCATGGAAGGCGCCGTAAAAGCTGTACGATACATAAATGCCATCCTCTGACCGATAGCGCAAACATATCGGCAGCATATTAGCGATGCATTTGTCTTCATGGATGGCAATTCGCGCCCCCATCGTGCACATCTTGTGAAAGACTTCCTTCAGGATAACATCGCTCGACTAGAGTGGCCAGTATGTTCTCCAGGCGTGAACCCTATCGAACATGCCTGGGATAGATGAAAAGGGCTGTTTACGGACGACGTGACCCACCAACAAATCTATGGGGATCCAGAGCTGATAGAGAGCATCATGACTGATACAGGGATTAGTGATCACAAGGTCATTGTAGCTAGGCTCAATACCATTTCTTCCAAATCCATCAGAAACAAACGCAAAATAATTTTATTTAAAAAAGCGGATAAAGTGCCACTAGAAGCCTTCCTAAAAGACAATTTCCATTCCTTCCGAACTGACTATGCGAATGTAGACGAGATGTGGCTCAAATTCAGAGATATAGTAGCAACAGCAATTGAGATATTCATACCTCATAAATTGGTAAGAGATGGAACGGATCCCCCGTGGTACACAAAAAAGGTCCGAACGCTGTTGCAGAGGCAACGGAAAAAGCATGCGAAGTTCAGAAGATCGCGAAATCCTGAAGATGGGCTAAAATTTACAGACGCGCGAAATTTGGCACGTACTTCGATGCGAGATGCCTTTAATAGGTTCCACAACGAAACATTGTCTCGAAATTTGGTAGAAAATCCGAAGAAATTCTGGTCGTATGTAAAGTACACAAGCGGCAAGACGCAGTCAATACCTTCGCTGCGCAGTGCCGATGGTACTGTTATCGACGACTGTGCCGCTAAAGCGGAGTTATTGAACGCAGTTTTCCGAAATTCCTTCACCAGGGAAGACGAATGGAATATTCCAGAATTTGAAACACGAACATCTGCTAGCATGAGTTTCTTAGAAGTAGATACCTTAGGGGTTGCGAAGCAACTCAAATCGCTTGATACGGGCAAGTCTTCAGGTCCAGATTGTATACCGATTAGGTTCCTTTCAGATTACGCTGATACTATAGCTCCCTACTTAGCACTCATATACAACCGCTCGCTCACCGATAGATCTGTACCTACAGATTGGAAAATTGCGCAGGTCGCACCAGTGTTCAAGAAGGGTAGTAGGAGTAATCCATTTAACTACAGACCTATATCATTGACGTCGGTTTGCAGTAGGGTTTTGGAGCATATACTGTATTCAAACATTATGAATCACCTCGAAGGGAACGATCTATTGACACGTAATCAGCATGGCTTCAGAAAACATCGCTCTTGTGCAACGCAGCTAGCTCTTTATTCGCACGAAGTAATGGCCGCTATCGACAGGGGATCTCAAGTTGATTCCGTATTTCTAGATTTCCGGAAAGCTTTTGACACCGTTCCTCACAAGCGACTTCTAATCAAGCTGCGGAGCTATGGGGTATCGTCTCAGTTGTGCGACTGGATTCGTGATTTCCTGTCAGGAAGGTCGCAGTTCGTAGTAATAGACGGCAAATCATCGAGTAAAACTGAAGTGATATCAGGTTTTCCCCAGGGAAGCGTCCTGGGACCTCTACTGTTCCTGATCTATATAAATGACCTGGGTGACAATCTGAGCAGTTCTCTTAGACTGTTCGCAGATGATGCTGTAATTTACCGTCTAGTAAGGTCATCCGAAGACCAGTATCAGCTGCAAAGCGATTTAGAAAAGATTGCTGTATGGTGTGTCAGGTATCAGTTGACGCTAAATAACGAAAAGTGTGAGATGATCCACATGAGTTCCAAAAGAAATCCGTTGGAATTCGATTACTCGATAAATAGTACAATTCTCAAGGCTGTCAATTCAACTAAGTACCTGGGTGTTAAAATTACGAACAACTTCAGTTGGAAGGACCACATAGATAATATTGTCGGGAAGGCGAGCCAAAGGTTGCGTTTCATTGGCAGGACACTTAGATGCAACAAGTCCACTAAAGAGACAGCTTACACTACACTCGTTCGTCCTCTGTTAGAATATTGCTGCGCGGTGTGGGATCCTTACCAGGTGGGATTGACGGAGGACATCGAGAGGGTGCCAAGAAGGGCAGCTCGTTTTGTATTATCGCGTTATAGGGGAGAGAGTGTGGCAGATATGATACACGAGTTGGGATGGAGGTCATTACAGCATAGACGTTTTTCGTCGTGGCGAGAGCTTTTTACGAAATTTCAGTCACCAACTTTCTCTTCCGAATGCGAAAATATTTTATTGAGCCCAACCTACATAGGTAGGAATGATCATCAAAATAAAATAAGAGAAATCAGAGCTGGAACAGAAAGGTTTAGGTGTTCGTTTTTCCCGCTCGCTGTTCGGGAGTGGAATAGTAGAGAGATAGTATGATTGTGGTTCGATGAACCCTCTGCCAAGCACTTAAATGTGAATTGCAGAGTAGTCATGTAGATGTAGATGTACGCCGAATCTCCGTTGAGGAGTGGGACAATCTGGACCAACAGTGCCTTGATGAACTTGTGGATAGTATCTCACGACGAATACAGGCATGCGTCAATGCAAGAGGACGTGCTGCTGGCCCTTAGAGGTATCAGTGTGTACAGCAATCTGGACCACCACCTCTGAAGGTCTCCCTGTATGTTGGCACATCATGAAATACGTGGTCTTCATGAGCAACACAAAGGGCGGAAATGATGTTTATGTTGATCTGTAACCCAATTTTCAGTACAGGTTCCGGAACTCTCGGAACTGAGGTGGTGATACAATTTTTTTTGTTGTGTGTACAATGATGTGGTCCAAACGTATATTCTTAGAAATTTCTTCCACAAACTCCGGCCTGTGTTTAATACTGGTCGACTCCCTTCGGCCAGGAATGACATTTTTGCAGGTCCAAGTCTGGTTTCATGTCCTACTTGCTTCGTCCGTCATTGTTTATTTTGCTCTCAAAGTGGCCCAATTCCTAATTTCTTCCATTTCGTGATGATCAATTTTGATGTTAAGCTTGTAGCTATTTTCGCGTATGCTACTTCTTATTATTTTCCTCCTTCTTCGGTTTACTCACAATCCATATTTTGTACCTACTCATTGGCCTGTTCATTATATTCAACAGGTCATGACCCTTTCTCTCAGGACTGCATTGTAATGAGCGAATCTTATCATTTATATCCTTTCATCCCGAATTTCAATCGCACTATTGAATCTTTTATTTCCGACATTGCTTCTACGATGTATAGACTGAATACTAACGGTGAAAGACTACATCGTTGTCATTTACCTTTTCAATCCTAGCACCTTGTTCTTGATCTTTCAGTCCTGTTGTACCCTACTGACTGTTTGTACATATCATATGTTGCCCTCTTTCCATAGAGCTTACTCTTATTTTTATCAGTAATTCGTACGTCTTGAAGCAGTCCGCGGTGACCGAGAGGTTCTAGGTGCTTCACACCGGAGCCGTGCGACTGCTACGGTCTCAGGTTTGAGTCCTCCCTCGGGCATGGATGTGTGTTGATGTCCTTAGGTTAGTTAGGTTTAAGTAGTTCTAAGTTCTAGGGGACTGATGACCTCAGATATTAAGTCCCATAGTGCTCAGAGCCATCTGAGCCATTTAGAACGTCATGAGTCATTTTTACATCGTCGAACACTTGTTCCAGATTGCATAAATCCTATGAACGTTTCTTGATTTTTTCTTCCCTTTTGCTTCCATTAAGACTGCCTTGATGGTGTCTCAAACTGATCGACAAGAAACAGATCTCCAATTTTCTGATGGTGGTGGGGATTTGTATAGGGCCCTCAACAAAGAGGTTATTGCCTCCCGCAGTAAACTGATGGGAGATGAATGTGGTTTTCTAGCGTTAAAAGGTTGCCACAGATAGTCAAATATAAAATGTAATCTTCAGATATCCGAGGTCGCTCTCTCTCACTCACACTCACACTTTCACGCAGAACACCAAAAAATGTATGCCTCAAGGCAGTTTATGTACAAAATACAGAGAGTTTAACTACACGAAATGTAAAATAGTGTAAATGGGCATGCATGCTGGTTGAGAAAATTTCCTGTTCTACTCTTCTATATACACTCCTGGAAATGGAAAAAAGAACACATTGACACCGGTGTGTCAGACCCACCATACTTGCTCCGGACATTGCGAGAGGGCTGTACAAGCAATGATCACACGCACGGCACAGCGGACACACCAGGAACCGCGGTGTTGGCCGTCGAATGGCGCTAGCTGCGCAGCATTTGTGCACCGCCGCCGTCAGTGTCAGCCAGTTTGCCGTGGCATACGGAGCTCCATCGCAGTCTTTAACACTGGTAGCATGCCGCGACAGCGTGGACGTGAACCGTATGTGAAGTTGACGGACTTTGAGCGAGGGCGTATAGTGGGCATGCGGGAGGCCGGGTGGACATACCGCCGAATAGCTCAACACGTGGGGCGTGAGGTCTCCACAGTACATCGATGTTGTCGCCAGTGGTCGGCGGAAGGTGCACGTGCCCGTCGACCTAGGACGGGACCGCAGCGTCGCACGGATGCACGCCAAGACCGTAGGATCCTACGCAGTGCCGTAGGGGACCGCACCGCCACTTCCCAGCAAATTAGGGACACTGTTGCTCCTGGGGTATCGGCGAGGACCATTCGCAACCGTCTCCATGAAGCTGGGCTACGGTCCCGCACACCGTTAGGCCGTCTTCCGCTCACGCCCCAACATCGTGCAGCCCGCGTCCAGTGGTGTCGCGACAGGCGTGAATGGAGGGACGAATGGAGACGTGTCGTCTTCAACGATGAGAGTCGCTTCTGCCTTGGTGCCAATGATGGTCGTATGCGTGTTTGGCGCCGTGCAGGTGAGCGCCACAATCAGGACTGCATACGACCGAGGCACACAGGCCCAACACCCGGCATCATGGTGTGGGGAGCGATCTCCTACACTGGCCGTACACCTCTGGTGATCGTCGAGGGGACACTGAATAGTGCACGGTACATCCAAACCGTCATCGAACCCATCGTTCTACCATTCCTAGACCGGCAAGGGAACTTGCTATTCCAACACGACAATGCACGTCCGCATGTATCCCGTGCCACCCAACGTGCTGTAGAAGGTGTAAGTCAACTACCCTGGCCAGCAAGATCTCCGGATCTGTCCCCCATTGAGCATGTTTGGGACTGGATGAAGCGTCGTCTCACGCGGTCTGCACGTCCAGCACGAACGCTGGTCCAACTGAGGCGCCAGGTGGAAATGGCATGGCAAGCCGTTCCACAGGACTACATCCAGCATCTCTACGATCGTCTCCATGGGAGAATAGCAGCCTGAATTGCTGCGAAAGGTGGATATACACTGTACTAGTGCCGACATTGTGCATGCTCTGTTGCCTGTGTCTATGTGCCTGTGTTTCTGTCAGTGTGATCATGTGATGTACCTGACCCCAGGAATGTGTCAATAAAGTTTCTCCTCCCTGGGACAATGAATTCACGGTGTTCTTATTTCAATTTCCAGGAGTGTATTATTACTGTCAGCAACTTGAATTCATGAGCTCTTAAGCTCTTGTACCATTGTTCTGGTACTTAACTGCTCTTGAAATCTTTGGAATTGTGTAGATGATTTTTCGAAAGTCCCATCTATTCTACAGGCCAACTTGAATAGTCGTTTGGTTGCCACTTCTCGCAATGATTATAGAAATTCCGCTGTAATGTCGTCTATTCTTTCTGTGTCATTTGATCTCGAGTCTTGTAAATTCTGATTCTAATCCCTATGTCTTCCATGTCACTGCCATTTCTTCTTCTGCCAGGTCATCAGACAATTTCTTTCCTCCACAAAGGCCTTCAGTGCACTCTTTTCACTTACTGTGTTGATGTACCTAATAGTATTTTCTTTACGTCGTAGCCGCGGGGGGTAGCCCCGCGGTCTGAGGCGAGGCGCCTTGTCACTGTTCGCGCGGCTCCCGCCGTCGGAGTTTCGCGTCCAGCCTCGGAGATGGGCGTGTGTGTTGTCCTTAGCATAAGCTAGTTTAAGTTAGCCTAGGGGCCGATGACCTCAGCAGCCTGCTTCACTGATAGAGCTATACTGCAACCCGCTTGGGTCCGTAACTTACGATTTAGTAATGGGTCCGCTCCTCTCACGTACATATACACTGACGGAAAAGAATCACACAATAGCAAGAAGGAGTTGTGCGACAGAAACGGGAGTTGGTAGCCCTGTTTCTACATCTGAAATATGAGTAGCGCTAGTAGGGCTATTGAGGAATACTAATAAGTGCTCTAAATACACGTGTAACGCTCGTGAGCGTTAGTCGCCTTTGAGAGGAGGCGTGGTGGGTTGATGTTAGGCCAGAATGTCTTTAGTGCGACAAATACGCCGTTCTGAACACCTCACTGGGTTTGAACTAGGTCGTGTAATAGGGCCATGAGGAACTGGATGTTCCTTCTTCGATATAGTCTTGGCAGGATTGTAGCCACTGTGCATGATTGCTGGCAGCCGTGGTCATGAGAATGAACGGTCGTGAGAAAACCGGGCTCCAGATGGCCACATGGCACTACCGAGACAAGCGACCAAAGTATTCGGCGTATGGCTCTGGCTCGTCGTAACGCATCTACAGCAGCAATTTGACTGACCGTCGGCACCGCAGTGACACAATGAACTTTTATCTACCGCTTATTTTAAGGACAGCTCCGAGCCAGACGCCCTGTAGCGTGCATCCCGCTGACCCCAGAACACCGCCATTTGCAGTTTCAGTGGTGTCAAGTCAGAACTCATTGGAGGACAGGGTGGAGGTCTGTTGTGTTTTCTGATGACACCTGTTTCTGCCTCGGTGCCAGTGATGGTCGTGTGTTGGTTAGAAGGAGGCCAGTTGAAGACTTGCACCCGACCTATCTGCCTTATAGACACTCTGGACCTACAGCTGGGTGCGATTTCGTATGACAGCAGGACCACTCTCTCGGTTATCCCACACAAGCTGACTGCAAATTTGTATGTCAGCCTGTTGATTCGACCTGTTGTGTTGCCAATCATGAGCAGCATCCAGACGGTGTTTTTGACCAGGATAGTGCTCGCCTACATACATCTGTTGCAACCCAACAAGCTCTGTAGAGAGTCGACATGTTGCCTTGACTTGCTCGATCCCCACATCTGTCTCCAATCGAGCACATACGGGTCATCATACGACGGCAACTCCAGCGTCGTTCACATAGAGTAATCCCTCTATACCGATCAAGTGCAACAGGCGTACTTCCATCCCACCTACTGACATCCGGCACTAGTACAACACAATGCTTTGACGTTCGGGCGTTTCCTTTCGCCATTCAGGCAGGTACAAATGTTATTTATGTTTTTTTTTTTTTCCTTTGTCGTGTGACTAGGGCCTCCCGACGGGTAGACCGTTCACCGGGTGCAAGTATTTCGATCTGACGCCACTTCGGTGACTTTCGTGTCGATGGGGATGAAATGATAATGATTAGGATAACACAACACCCAGTCCCTGAGCGGAGAAAATATCCGACCCAGCCGGGAATCGAACCCGGGCCCTTAGGATTGACATTCAGCCGCGCTAACCACTCAGTTACCGGGGGCGGACAGATATGTTATTAATGTACCAGAATTTCACATTTGCAATGGCTTTCATTAACCTATGGTCTTGAAATGTTTATCACTTAGATATGTTACGTAGACAAATGTGCTCCCGAAATATCATTACTCTACATTGTTTACTTTATGATGTTGCGATATTTTCCGTCGGTGTATCAGCCTTTCTTCAACATTCTCGTACTGTTGTTGATGTGGTCTCAAGCCCAGAGACTGGTTTGATGCAGCTCTCCCTGTTACTCTATCCTGTGGAAGCTTCTTCATCTCCCAGTATCTACTGAAACCTACATCCTTCTGAATTTGCTTAGTGTATTCATCTCTTGGTCTCCCTCTACGATTTTTACCCTCCACACTGCCCTCCAATACTAAATTGGTGATCCCTTGACGCCTCAGAACATGTCCTCCCAACCGATCCCTTCCTCTAGTCAAGCTGTGCCACAAATTTCTCTTCTCTCCAATTCTCTTCGATACTTCCTCATTAGTAATGTGATCTACCCATCTAATCTTCAGCATTCTTCTGTAGCACCACATTTCGAAAGCTTCTATTCTGTTTTTGTCTAAACTATTTATCATCCACGTTTCAGTTCCATACATGGCTACACTGCATACAAATACTTTTAGAAACGACTTCCTGTCAAATCTATACTCGATGTTAACACTTTTCTCTCTTTTACAGAAACGCTTTCCGTGCCATTGACAATCTGCATTTTATATCCTCTCTACTTCGACCATCATCAGTTATTTTGCTACCCAAGTAGCAAAACTCATTTACTACTTTAAGCGTCTATTTCATAATCTAATTCTCGCAGCGTCACCCGATTTAATTCGACTACATCCCATTATCCTCGTTTTGCTTTTGTCGATGTTCGTCTTATATCTTCCTTTCAAGACGCTGCTCATTCCGTTTAGCAGCTCTTCCAGGTCCTTTACTGTCTCTGACAGAATTACAATGTCATCGGCGAACCTCAAAGTTTTTATTCCTTCTCCATGGATTTTAATTCCTATTCCGAATTTTTCTTTTGTTTCTTTTACTGTTTGCTCAATATACAGATTGACTAACATCGGGGATATGCTACAGCCCTGTCTCACTCCCTTCCCAACCAATGCTTCTCTTTCATGCCCCTCGACTCTTATAACTGCCATCTGGTTTCTGTAAAAATTGTAAATAGCGCACTCTCGTACTATCATGACGTGACCACCCTGCATAATCTCTCATTCCAGTCACGTGCGCCGTCCTGGTTACCGAGTAATTTGGGAACAGTGCGTCATTCTTAAATTACAAGCAGTGTTTTTGGTCGGGGCGCGTGCCGCGCGACGTAATAAGACGGCCTCCGGCAGGAAATTGTCAAGAAGGAAGCCCTGATGAATAACACGGGGTGACCTCTCGCTGCGGGCGCGTAATGAAGGAGCACGTAGCCGCCGCATTGGCACACAATACGCGCCGTGATGAGATGTGGCACGCACCCTGCGTTCTGAAGAGGGACGCGCCGAAAGAAAGCCGAGTCACCGCCGGTCAGAGCCGGCCCACCTCTCTTATCCGCTCCACGGCCTCTCACCCCTGCCCCCCCCCCCCCCCCCCCCCCCACACCGCTACATCGTACACGACAACCTAAGCTGACGAACCTAAAAGAGGCTCTGTTACCAACACGACATTCATACGCCACAGACAAAGGTGTGGAAATTGTCTGGCGTGAAAGAACAGGAAGGCCTCACATTTTTATGAATGTTTCCAGTACCATTTATTCATTTAGATATACACCGCTAGCTAGTACAATTAGAACAGGTAGGAGGATAGCAAATAACAAGGTTTTCTTTATTCTGCGAATATGGTACAGGAGGAAGAATACATGATGAAATTGGAATAAGGTGGAATAAGGGTCTGCACGGTGAGATTTTTAGTACACAGAGCTGCCGCCTCAGACAACAACAAGTTGTGTAAGGTGCCAAGACATGGGCACTTACACGTTAGCTTACCAACATTAGTATTAATAGTAAAGGGACTGGCGAGGGCATCAGATCATGACTCTATTGGATTAAGATAATTATGAGGCACTCTCGAGCAGCATTCCCTGCATGTCTGCATGATTGAGCCACTAACTTAAAGCGCTGGTGAAAGGTATCGGAAGTTGAGGATTGTGCAATGTAAAGTCTGCAGATGGCCGTATCTCGCCGGGCCGCCGTGGGTGGCAGGTAGCGCTCACAGAAAACGCGGGACAATACGGAGCTTTTGGGGATAGCCGGGCATCCAGAGCCACCTGTGCTGGGCAACACGTGGCGAAGACGGGAATTTCGTTTGCCTAGGGGCGTTATGACCTACTGGATCATTGGGTAGATCTCAGTGGAGGGATTTCGGCGATGATACAGCGTTCGACATTGGCCGAAACTAAGTATTCTTCCACGATGTTTTCGTACGCGTGTGAGGCGAGAGAATTGTGGAGGAGGACTTCGCCTTCAGCCATCGAGCGGTACGGACTTGGAGACGGCGTCTTGGCCATCGTCTTCGAAGGGAGATATGCGGTCTGTATAGCAGCACTGCACCAACGCGTGTTCCGTGGAGAGTTCTGCGTTTAGAGCTCTGTGTGTGCTCAGAAGCGAGATTTTCACCAACGCCTAGCCACTTCCAACAACTTACCTAATATTCTCGAAGTAGAAGTTATACTTGCGAGGTGCCGAGTATTTATCAACGCAGTTGCCGGTAATAGGAGCGCGTAATCGCCAATTGTTTATGTGCCACTCTCAGAAATGAGTGGGTGGACAAAGAGACTCACTTTTTTTTGTAAATTTTGTCAGTTGTGGGGAATATCAAATTAAAATGCCAATATTATGATCGAATTATCGACTTCATTGTAGCTAGCATTTACCCTGTCCCATTAAGCTTTACATGTCCTCTAGTCACTGCACAGCTTGCCCAGACGGGAAGGAAAGAAGGTTTGCAGTCTTCTACGTCAGCGACGGACTGATAAGCTTACAGTTGAATCAAGCTTCGATGACGAATACGGGTATGACGTTCCATGCTGTCCATCAGCCGCTATGGCTGACAAGTGGTGCTGTGCCAGTATCTCTGCAATCCGTGACAAGATCTTATCGATGGTTGACAGATCTGGGGGACGTGCTTGCCATTGCAGCAGTGAACATGCTGTGCACTGTCGCAGATCACAACACAATGGGTAACAAGCGGTGTGGAGTTCTCCAAGGCAGGGCACAGCCAGCGGCTGGAATGGAACGCCTGCTTGCATAAATATAGGCTACGTGAACCATAGATGGCAGTGTTGTGTACTCAATGGCATTGCCGTCCCCGACTCGTGGTCTTGCGGTAGCGTTCTCGCTTCCCGCGCGCAGGGTCCCGGGTTCGATTCCCGGCGGCGTCAGGGATTTTCTCTGCTCGAGATGACTAGGTGTTGTGTGTACTTCATCATCATTTCATCATCAGTGGCGTCAGCTACAAAGGACTTGCAATACGGCAGCCAAACTGCCCCGCATGGGGCCTCCCGGCCAACCATGCCACACGCACATTTCATTTCAATGGCATCGCCAGATACTGGGCCCGTATAATGAAGAAGATTTCAAACTGGTTATGTTCGTTCTCCTCGGAGCCTCCATATATTCGATGTGATTGTGTGAAAAGAACCGAGACTCAACCGAAAAGTTGATGTGATACCATTACTGTATCCGTTGTTGTCCTAGGAGTAAAGCTGTCGCCGCGCATCTCTTTGTTGCTGAGTCGGACGCCACAACAATTGTACGTGGTGCTCCACGCATAGTCGCACCGTGATAGTATTTGTATTGCTGCAAACTAGTTCATTGTTCGATTCAAGCACTTGACGTGGCTGTATGATCCCACACAGTGGAATGAAAAATATGTCTGTCCTCTTGGGCGCCAGTCGCGTGAGGCCGCTGAGATCTTGCGTTGCACTCAGCATGGTCCTTCTGAATCCGCAGGTTTCCATATTAACATGACAATTAATATACCTGTAAGCATTCTGAATCACTTTACACTTAGATGCGGTATTGAAACTTTCGATACCACTGACTTCAGCTGGAAATGCAAGTGGAGGTTGCCCATATAGAGGTGCAATGACATCACAATCCAAAGAGCGCATCAAGCCTTGCCAGCCATATCACTGAAGTCAACGTCATCGCATGACAAGCCATGGCCCCTTTCCCTATCCACCGTCTCTCCAGCCAATCAAAATCCAACGAAAATGAAGCATCTAGAGCCACTCTTTCTATGTTATTTATTATTGAGCAACCAGTTTTGGTGACTCAGTACACCATCTTCAGGCGTTAACTGACGCTGAAGGGTGAACTTCAGAATTCAGACACCATTCTATCAGTGGCCAATATCCATGACTGGATTCTGTAGAATACTGTAACAGGGATTCTGATGGTTACGGACACAACATCGCTTTTTGACGATAGTGTACAGATTCACCGAAACTGATTGCTACCTAAAAAATAACATCGAACGGACGGCTGCAGATGTTTCATTTTATTTCATTTTACTGAGCTTCGCAGGAGCGGTTCATCGCTTTCAGTGGAGTCGTGGTGCGACAGAACTAAATAAGTTATGCTGTTGGGAAATAAAAGAATCCAAGATGGAGGAAGTAGCCCACTTGTGGTTCGTAACCTCTCCTCATTCCAATCCCCTCCTCCCTGCCTCTCACCAGCCAATTATAGTGTAGTATTACAAGGAGACAACCAACCGGACAGTAGACGTTCCCGGCGCCAAGTTCAAAGATATGTATTACTTCTGAAAAATTCCCTTGAAGTCAAAAATATATGCATAAAAGAGAGTAGGATATTTACTTGTGAATAGAGTACGGATATATACCGCTGCATTTAAGCAGCTTGGTATTAAAATGATGTAGTCAGTTACGTGGATTGCATAAAACTGACTTCAAGTTAGAAAGATATGCGTTATTTCCGGAAAAGTTATATAACGTCCACTGGAATAGGCACCAAATGTCAAAGATATTTACTTAAAATGGCTTAAGATATTTGCCTCTGAAATGGGTATTTACACACACAAACGTACACGCTATTGTGTGAGACAATGACGGTCAGTTTACAGAGTGATTGCCAACGATAGTAATTGCGTCTCTGATGGAGCAGCATCATCAATAAATTATTGCAGTGACTCTTGAAGCTGTTGTAACTCGCCACCAAGTTGAGTAAGCAGACAAAAGTGTAATTTCTAAGCATTAGGCAGAAAGTCATCTTGTTTTTGACACAAGCGTCATATTTTGAGTTTACCACACACGCAAGGTTCAAAATGGTTGAAATGGCTCTGAGCACTATGGGGCTTAACATCTTAGGTCATCAGTCCCCTAGAACTGAGAACTACTTAAACCTAACTAACCTACGGACATCACACACATCCATGCCCGAGGCAGGATTCGAACCTGTGACCGTAGCGGTCGCGCGGTTCCAGACTGTAGCGCCTAGAACCGCTCGGCTACCCCGGCCGGCCACACGCAAGCAACACGATCTTTAAGTAAATTAGGCACCGAGACACCCGCATAATCAAGAAGACACATTTTATGCAGCAATCAACAGAGAAGTGTTCTCAAAGATATCTACATCTCTGTACTATAAATCTGTGGTAAATTGTTTTTCGCTTTTCCAGACGCGTGTAATAATCTGGACACACACATCATCTGTTACCTGTCATCTTGGCAATAAGTTAGAGTCCAAATGGCCCCCTAGCTTGCTTGCTGAAGTCGGTTTTGGAGATGTAATACTGACTCTACAAACCGGCTTACGTTTTCTGTTCTTCGACATACTATACTACGATCTACCCACTATCTGTTCCCAAGATCCAATGCATGCTGCGAAATCCAAAGGCATAACTTTGGGAAAAGTTTCCAAACCTGTGAAATGCACATTTTGGGGGCATCTGTTTTAGCCTAAGGTATGTCGTCAACCATAACTACTATATTTGTCATAAACTTCAAACAATAATAGATGCTTCGTGAAGTCAACTCCCCCAAACATTGAGCCCCCTTAAGCCTGGTTTATATAAGATCAAATGAGTATGACAAATAATTCACCAGTGTTCACTGCTATTCACCGATACAAGTATTTACACTACACGTAAAGAAGAGAAAATGAGATAATGAGCTTAGATTATGAACACTGCATTATTGTTGTCTGACACAATATCTGTCACACAGGATACAACACAATGTAGTACAAAACTCTGAATTATTTTGCAGGTTATTCCAATTTTATTTTCGTCCCCTCTCATGGTTACAGATAAGCCTTGCCTCATACATCATCATACATTGTTACGTCACAGCAGAGAACTGCTACAAAGTGCCCCAGCAAAAATTGCAACACTGTAAATGTAAAACGGGATGTGTTCACTCTTTTCCTTTACGACGGTTTGAACTCTGCTGAAAAAAAACATTCTACGAGACATCAGAAAGTCTGTGGAGGTATGGCGGGGCATTCTTCCTCAATGATGAAACCAGAGAAGGAAGTAATGCTGGATGCTTAAGTCTGGAGTGTAATCGACGTTCAAACATCCAAAACGTTTCCATCACTTTCAGCTTGGTATTTAAGGCAAGCCACTCTACTTGAAAAATGTTACTGTCCAAAAACCATTGTCTCACTGAACCTGCCTTATGACTGCATGTATTGCCATATTAATACAAAGAATCGTCGTCTCTGAACTGCTTCTCTGCTGCACACCGCACACAATACTGTAGAACGTCTACACACCCGAAAGAGAACGATCTGCTGACACAGACCACAGATTCAGCAATTTTTTTTATGAAACAGAACTAGTATACTACTCACACGAAGTAACATGTGCTGTTGACCGGAGATCTAAGGGTAAATGGTTAAGTGATAAACAGAATACAGTTAAACGATTAAACAGTTAAATGGGTAAATGATTAAGCAAACTGTTAAATTTTAAACAGTAATCGAGTAAAAGGCAAATGGTAAATGGGTGCCATTTTTGTCTAGTAATGTCATCATACAAGTTACAAAATGATTTAGGCAAGATTCCAGCATGATGCTAAAATTCTCAGTTGACTCTGTAAAAGTAAACTGATCTACCATTACAGCCAGAGAGAATTCTCGTTCATTATTGTTCATTCACCTGTTTAATGTAGGCTTTAAAATCTTTTATAGTAGTCCTTGCCCTTTGGAATACGTTTTGCAATGTCTGAGTGCCTGACTCGTGCGTATTTCTTGTGGCTTTTACATATTACATTCTCTCTGGTTTGATCAAGTTTGCTATGATTTCCTCTGCATGACGTTGTAGTAACATAAACTTTAATGCACGATGACGTATACTTGTACATGGTTAAAGATAAAAGCTGTTTGCTTGCGGTGCCCTAGTGTACTGAATTCAGTAAAATCGTGTGTTATCAGAGATTCGCAAAACTTAAACAGATGGAGCTTTTACAGGTTTCACTCCACAATTGTGGCACAGAAATTTAGAGTTCCTTGAATATGCTTATTTGTGCCCTGCTGTTCGAGAAGAGAAAGAGAGATGGTGCAAGAGGAGGAATTGCCTGTTGGAATATGCCTAGAAACTTGATTTTTCGCATAAGATGAGAGAATTACGGGAATGTGCAGTTGACGATTATTATTCAATAGAAATTCACACACGAGATAACAAATCTATTTCCATGAACCCTTTTACACAACTTGCTGACTCTGGGTGGGGGGGGGGGGGGGGGGGGTCAGAACTATACAGAAGCTCTATCCGGCTGGTAGGATGAGGTGTAAAAGCAGAGCTGCAATTCGAAGAAAGCACAAGTGCCGTATCATCGTAATCGTCAACGATCCAGCTATCATCGTATTCACCTATTTCCGTCATGGAGAACCAAACAAAGTGGGTATGACAAACTCATATTACTGTTAACATTCTTACATCTTTAACTTAGATTACTTGCAGAAATATATGCATTATTTTTCCCACTCAGTGTTGCAGTTTCTGCAAGCAGCTGGAGATACCGACACTTCCCGGAAAAATACAGCAAAATTCGTCACATGTGGTAACACTTTGCAACAAATAAAAGTCTTGTTTGCTTACACAGTCTATCTTTAATTTCCTTGTCATATCTATACATGACGCCAGATTCATCTAAATGCCTTCTATCATTCAGTATTACAGAATATGCTGCCAGTACCCAATTGAGCTGCAAAGAATATTTAGGCGAGTGGGTTCTGGTAACTCTCCTGATTGAGCAGAGCAGAATCTGTAAATAGCATCAGAGAATCTGCAGCATTAGAAGAAAACAGCCGAAGTCTCTCATTAGGCAAAATTATGTAGACTAGTCGTAATATTGTTTTACTAGTAGAACTGAGTAAACAGCCGGAGAACACAATAAATTAGATGATTTCGAGAGGGTTGCCGTTGAGTCTGCACTTAGAAGTCGAATATACACTGCTGGCCATTAAAATTGCTACACCACGAAGATGACGTGCTACAGACGCAAAACTTAACCGACAGGAAGAAGATGCTGTGACATGCAGATGATTAGCTTTCCAGAGCATTCACACAAGGTTGGCGCCGATAGCGACACCTACAATGTGATGACTTGAGGAAAGTTTCCAACCGATTTCTCATACACAAACAGCAGTTGACCGGCGTTGCCTGTTGAAACGTTGTAGTGATGCCTTATGTAAGGAGGAGACTTTGATAAAGGTTTATCGTATCGCGATATTGCTGCTCGCGTTGGTCGAGATCCAATGACTGTCAGCAGAATATGGAATCGGTGGGTTCCGGAGGGTAATACGGAACGCTATGCTGGATCCCAATGGCCTCGTATCACTAGCAGTCGAGATGACAGGCATCTTATCCGCAAGATTGTAACGGATCGTGCAACCACGTCTCGATACCTGAGTCAACAGATGGCGACGTTCGCAAGACAACAACCATCTGCACAAACAGTTCGACGACGTTTGCAACAGCATGGACTATCAGCTCGGAGACCATGGCTGAGGCTTCCCTTGACGCTGCATCACAGCCAGGAGCGTCTGCGATGGTGTACTCAAGGACGAACCTGGTTGCACGAATGGAAAACGTCATTTTTTCGGATGAATCCAGGTTCTGTTTACAGCATCATAATGGTAGCATCCGTGTTTGGTGACATCGCGGTTAACGCGCATCGGAAGCGTGTATTCGTCATCGCGATACTGGCGTATCACCTGACGTGATGGTATGAGGTGCCATTGGTTACATGTCTCGGTCACCTCTTGTTCGAATTGACGGCACTTTGAACAGTTGACGTTACATTTCAGATGTGTTACGACCCGTGGCTCTACCCATCATTCGATCCCTGTGAAACCCTTCATTTGAGCAGGATAATGCTCGACCGCATGTTGCAGGTTCTGTAGGGGCTTTTCTGGATACAGAAAATGTTCGACTGCTGCTCGGGCCAGCACACTTCCAGATCTCTCACCAATTGGAAACTTGTGTTCAATGGTGGCTGAGCAACTGACTCGTCACAATACGCCAGTCACTACTCTTGATGAATTGTGGTAACGCGTTGAAGCTGCATGGGCAGCTGTACCTGTCCACGCCATCCAAGCTCTGTTTGAGTTAATGCCCAGGCGTATCAAGGCCGCTATTACGGCCAGAGGTGGTTGTTCTGGGTAATGATTTCTCAAGATCTATGCACGCAAATTGTGTGAAAATGTAATCACATTTCAGTTCTAGTAAAATATATTTGTCCAATGAACACCTGTTTATCATACGCATTTCTTCTTGGTGTAGCAATTTTAATGGCCAGTAGTGTATAAGGCGTGATGGATAACAGGTTTGGGTTTAAGGAGGCTACACATTTCTTGGCTACCTATTTTCGAGTAGAAAGTACGTCTTTTTTACCAACCCCTTTAAATCAATGTTTCTCTGATCTACAAATTTCTCTTGCTCTTGTCAGTGAAGAAAAACAGAAGTATCTCAATACAAGGAATATGAATTTAAAACCACAAGAAATTAGTTATCATTGGTACTCGACTAATGTCGTTGATCAACTGTGAAGGATACTTGAGACTTTTCAAGAGAGTAACTCCGGTTGTTTACTGAAACAATCATTTCAACCGACGACAAGAGATATGAGAAATAATTCCAAATTATATGGCTATGCATCACAAAACACCATAGAGAGAAACCGGTAAATCTGTTAATGGTATAGCTTTGCTAATACAGATATGTAATTTTTATTTCATAAAATTCTTGTCGGGTCTTGCACGAAGTAACATTACGGATTGTTACCATTCCGTTATAGTATACAAATGCTGCCTGTGCGAGTTTCACTCCCAGGAAAAATGAGATACGTATTTAGCTGACTGTGCACAGGTTAAACCAGTGGCAAGAACGAGTATGTAAAACATAAGAAGCTTAGTAGCGCACTGAAGCTACTCTTTGCCATTTACACTGTTACAGAATGTGTCTTAAAACCAGCTGCTAGTTGCAGTCGTAAGAGTGATTCTGGTTCAAATTTGTGTAAACCTTTTAGTATTGTAACACTCCACCCGTCACTTATCTGGTTTTGGTGTTTGTTCACCCCAGGTAATTGACTAACAGATCAACAGAGAGTTGCAAGATTGCCGCAATGAAGGATAACGCAAAGAAAGTAATAAGGCCCTGTGACTCCTGATTGAACTGCGGTGGCAGTGTTGACATTAATTGATTCAGAATTGATCCCTTTTAATTAAAAGTGGTGCACATTGATGTTATATTCAGCTATTGAACACCAGATGCAAATGTTGAACATAAAATTAATTAAGAAAGTGACTTGGAATTTCCACTACTTGATTGAAAACAGATGCAGTCGATTAGCACAGATTTATTTTTTAACTCACAACCTTCAATCATCACATTACATGACTCTCCTAACAGGCAGTGGTAATAAATTGCGTTTGTGTGGAGTAAAGCGCGATAACTCAAAAGTAATTCCTATCGACTGATCCAGGCGTAATGCGAAGGGCGAGAAGAATTCTACACTACACGGCCCATGAAACCCTGTGGAAACTTTGCCGACGTGATCCAACAAATTAATCAGTGGCCAGAGAGGGCGCAATATCACCGAATATAGCGTGGCAGAGCGGCGTCGTTGTGTGGACGTCGGCCGACCTCATGGTGCTACAAAGCTACGCTCGTCTATTCACTCCTAGCTGTCTTGCTCAGTACATAGCTCAACCAAAACTTCCTATCTCCAAGCTCAATCGTTCCATTTGCAAGGTCCTAAACTGCAGAGATGCTCACTCTTTCCCAGGCAAGCTGAGTAAAGAACGCCACATCTGCACTCTAGGCAAGCTGGGAATGGAAGACCTCTACGGAGACTTCTGACAGTTCGCCTCGGTTTCCTCTCCAGCGAAATTACTTACGCCAATAGCAGCGCAATTCGAGTTAATTACGCGTTTCTTCCCAGCGCCGACCATTGCCTGCTCTGGGAAGTGAACAAATTCCCACAAAATTTCCCTTCCTCTCAACTTCTGCTATTTAGCTCCTCCTAGGTAACCCATCAAGGTTAGCGTTTGCACAAACACCAATTTTTCCGCAATTCTGACCCCCAGGAGAGCACTTCAAATTTCTTGGTCCTACGTTCCCATCGGAGGCCGGCGTATTTCATTCTGTCGCTCTTCGCCTGATTTACTTCAGGCAATGCAGACAGTGAATTCAGCGTGAAGTTGCTATAGTCACGAACACGTATATTTTGACCTCTGTTGACCGCTCCACCGTAGCTTTGCGCGGCTTTCTCGCATGTTTCACTCATAACAGGACGACGGACATTTATCAACAGGCATACAAGTTCTCCGTCTGCTTCCCGGTACACCAGCATGGGATCAACCGCCGACTGACTCATCTTAAGGCAGCTGGAGGTTACGCTCCGTTACCGCTTTCTCAGAGCTTGAGCCGCCCTAAGCTGCCTATTGTCGCTTCCTTTCGCCGCTTCCCCGCTGGCCGGCCACGGTCACTCTGTATACTTCCCTGGGATAAACTAGCCTCCAGTAAATCGACGCGTTTCCACAAAGTTTTTCATGTCGTGTGAATTACTTTAAGACCATCATCCAACATTAATTATTCCAATACGTCCATACTATACCCTCTACAAGATGCATTGAGCCTTGTCAGTCATTTTTGGTCAGCCCTACTATTCGCTCAACGTGAGTTAGGTGATCTTTAATGACTTCATGTATGGGGTATATTTCTTGCCATCTTACAGTATTTCCTACTACAGGCAATTACCAGGATACTCTGAGTTTAAGTTGTATAGATGCAGCGATTACACTGAATGGTTATGAGTCACTACATGAGGACATGAAACTGGCGTCTGACTGAAACTGGTCGATAGGCTTGTGGTGACAGGCTGCTCTGTAGTGTAGCCTAAGGCTAGGTCAAAATGTGATAATTTGATTGTGGTTTGGCGAAGCCAGTTATCGTAAATGCCAAATAAAGGTTGTGTTAACCGGTTGACTTGTATCGTTTAAGCGAGAGAGGGGTGTCACGTGACACGAAAACCGTCGCCGCGCGGGATTAGCCGCTCGGTCTAGGGCGCTGCATTCATGGACTGTGCGGCTAATCCCGGGGGAGGTTCGAGTCATTCCTCGGGTATGGGTGTGTGTGTTTGTCCTTAGGATAATTTAGGTTAGATAGTGTGTAAGCTTAAGGACTGATGACCTTAGCAGTTAAGTCCCATAAGATTTAACACACAATTGAATTGGCCGGCCGCGGTGGTCTAGCGGTTCTAGGCGCGCAGTCCAGAACCGCGCGACTGCCTCGGGCATGGATGTGTGTGATGTCGTTAGGTTTAAGTAGTTCTAAGTTCTAGGGGACTAACGACCACATATGTTAAGTCCCATAGTGCTCAGAGCCATTTGAACCACAATTGAATTGAACACCGACCGAACGCGGTTTTTTGGATCCTTATTTGAGTCACTCGAGGAATGCTTCACAGAATAACTGTATTCAATCACACAGAATGTAAAGACTTTTTATTCAAAAATAAAAATATGTAAATACGACCCGAAGAATTAGCATTTCACTAGACAGAGGTCTGCCGTGTTTACAGGGAACCATTTCAGGAAAGCTACACTAAACACAGAGACCTCTGCCATTTCACTGGTGCATACCAAAGCACAAGACATTCCAGCTGAGATATGAACAAGAAATCTCGCTATAACGTCCCTGTCGTGTTGTACAATCTGAGCAGTTGCGACGTGCTTTTCTTGATCATGAATATTTGTGAGCAAAAGACGACAGATGGTGACACAGAGATTTAAAAAAAATCATGTCGCGTTTATCTTCTGCTATCTGTTTGTCGTGATGATGGAGGTGTCGTCAAATGCAGCGTCAGAATGATTCAGTCTAACAAAATATAAATTCATGTCCGAGAAAGCATCTTTATTATCGTTTGAAATGAAATTTTGTAGTGAAAGAACAACGATAGGACTGGCAAGAGACACCAGCGACACCAAGCAGGTGAGTTGAGTATAATTACTAAATGAAACACGATCGTAGCAGTATCTTGGTGTCAACCCCACGCTTTTTTGTCACTGTAAATAATCAATGCAAATAAAATCTTATCTGAACGTAATAAACCAGGACAGAGGTTTCAGCTTAAGCAAGGCTTGGGATTGGCACTCAGATCATTAACATCTCACCTACGATCTGACCTACCAGAGCTGGAAAACGCCGAGAGATAATGCATTTCACGGAATAGTGGTGCGAGCCCAGTGAAACAAATGAACATCAAAGAAAATAGCAGGCGTCGGGAGTCGAACGCATCTATAAATAGCGGCGTGAAATCAGGAACACTTCACTCTCTGGCTGGAGTACAGGTAACAGTTAGGCGTAAAAACACAGCTCTCAGCGTCTTCACAATATGACTGAGTCGGTGATCGAAATGTGCAGAAAAACAAAATCAGCAATTCAGATCAACACACTAAAGCACACCGTTAGACAAGTACGCCGAGAAAACCTGCTTAAGTCCTGTCACAAACTTTATTAGTAAACTGCATTATTTTCTTTTCTAAATGCTGTTAAGTGTTTGTTTAACAAAAGTATGTTGTTTGTATATTGGAAGTATATTTTTGAAATTGTCGAGAGAAGCCAAGCAGAGTAGTCTCTAAAACGTTAAACAGCTTATTTCGTCTACAGTCCGACAGCCTTGTCGGTGGCCTTAGATCTACATCAGGGCAGGGTTAATTAAATGCGCATCGTGAGACTGCAGAAGTTATCTAATCATGATACGCCAGCAGCAGTTAGGGGAACAGCAGCTCGATTTGCATGCGGGGATTCGGAAGTAATTTATTACCAGTTCTGTGAAGCCATACTTGGCTTTGTGATTCTCGTAATTCTCGCAACGCCATTTCGAGGAATGTAGTAAAAACGAGTCAGCCTGTTCCACGCTGCTGAGTAGTATTTTCTGCAGATATTTCCTTCAGTACTGTATTTCTATATGGATCCACACTTGTGAATAAATAGTAACATGAATGGGATTCTGATTTGTTTAAAGGAAATAATTTCTGTTAAAATTAGAAGTTTGGTTCATTTAGTCGTGTGCCCGAGTTAATGACTATTTGGCATAATTACTAATCTTACGTCATTCGTACTTCTGCACTGCGTGGTAGAGAAATGGTACAAAGTGAAATATCATCAGTTTTCTGTGGGAAAGTCTTACTCCACGAATCCTCATTAATTTCTGAGCCGTTACGTTAAAAGGTACGCTGCATTAAGCCTTCTTCTGGGACGCAGTATTTGAATACTGAGTTGTTTGAATCAAGTAAAAATTATAGGCAGCCACAAACCGACTGCTGGTCTGAGCTCTGCAGCGCTGTGTTGGTCTCGATGGTACTGGGGGTGACATGTCGTCCCCACCCTCCCCTCTGACCTCTGAAGCGACCCATCCAGGTAGCTACAGGGGGACCTACGATACAACGTTGACTGCGAATGACGTTGCGGCATGGCACTTCTTATATTTACAAACAATCGCCACAAGTAAAAACTGCCGTATAAAAATCAGATCTTTAGGTTGTCACTCTCACACCTGTTCACTTTTCTTGTGTATTCAAAACCAAGATTTCTTTCAACGAAAGATTCTTCAAAATTTTAAATCTTAAAACGAGAGAAAAACTTAGGTTTTTCTCCTTAGCTTGGCATGTTTCCTATTGTAAAAAGTACATAGATTGTTTTAAAACCTCTTTTCCGTGACGACTAACGCGATGCAGGAGACAACTAAAAAAAATCAATCCTCATTTCTTTTTTAGACGGACTATCCACATTTTGTGATAGCTTCACTGTGTGTCTTGTTCCTTAAATACTTAAAAAGCTGCTGCCCCTCTCCCCCTATAACTGTCAAGTGAGTGAAAATGCTGTCCTTATGTATGGGGCTAAAAAAGCGCTCAGCACAAAACGAATTGGTTTTACTCAAATGGCTAGAGGTATTTTCCAGCTAACTTCTGTTACTGTCGTACCAGTCACAGAATCCTGTTCTCGATTTTTGTCATCCTCTCTTAGTGTTATCTGATGTCGATTCCATACACGTAATTCATGAACAGACTGAAGAAGAATAACCAATGCATACTCTTTCATGAACGAACAAGGTTTCCCAGTATCCAGTTCACACCTGGAAGCTCGATACTGGCTTTATCGGAAAATCAGAATACGTATTCACAAAACCACACACATTTACTTGCTGACATCTGTATGGCATTATTGAATTCAGTTGTGACACATAACTCTACAGTCAACGGCAACTGTATTTCTATGTCCAAACTTTTTCGTTCTCAGAAACTGTTACAAGCTTTGTTAAGATCAGACTGGGTATTAATACAATTTTCGTTAATATATGACCGAGTACTGATACAATTTTGCCTTAATATTTAGCCAGATCTCGAGAAATTTAATGTTTCTAAGAACCAAAATGTCATGAACTTCATGCAACTTAAAACTCCAGTGGCCTTTGACTTCGAAGTTAATGAATCTATACTTGAATCAGTCAGGCAGTACAAATATCCATAACCAAAAATGAGGCAGCTTCATTTCTAACTGTGTCGATCGCAGAGGAGATGTATTACTTACATCACCACAGGTACCCATCACCGACAGTTTTATTTTAAAATAGGAGTAACTAGTAATTTCTTCCAAATAAATTTGATTCGTTGGTGACCAATGATGATTATGAGGTTTATTGTTGTTAGAACGCATACACAAGCAGTATGAGTGCACATAGCACGTTCATTTAGACTGTGTATCAGTAACAGAAGACATGCAAGTATGGATTAGATCCAATGGAAACCAGCTGATTCAGTCAGAAATGAAACAAGCTGGATATCTAATGAATTAAGAGGGAGACTAAATTAGTATCTTAAACTAACTGAAAGGATATTGCCGTGCCAAAATATAAGTCAGTATGGGGAATGATCCGAAGTCATTTCGAGGAAAAGAGAAGTATGGATGTATAGCCAACAGATGTTTTATTACTTGGTTGTAAGGGGATATCGTCACGTAATTGGTGACTGAGTAGCCTAACATCTCCTTCCTGTCAGAGAGCGAAAGAGTCACTCATGTTGATCTTCTATCCCTGGACCTCAAAGGGGTCCATCATCTTGTCATGGCTGCCAATGTTTATTAATGTAAGAGGCCAAGATTACATAGTGAGAGGAGTCATGGCTGTGAAATTTTCTTAATGAAGAAGTGTTTTGGATGCTTTGAAAAGAAATGAAATGTGGTTAAGTAGCAACAGCAGACATGCATAATGATGGGAAAATGCGATGTGGCGGCCGAAGAGTGGGGCAGTCATAGCTATCATCACATGCAGAAGCGAAAGTAGTTCTGTCTGGCGATGGCCACTGACCTAAAATAACAGAGTTACATGTAACAGTTGCCAAAATGCGGAAGCACTAGGCCAGATAGGAGGTTCACTTAACTTCTGGAAAGACTCAGACATTGAACCGCTTCAGTTGTACGTAGCGTCATTGACTCAATCACGACCGGTTTCGAGGGATTATAAGCCCATCTTAAGCTGTACAAGAATTGTGACATTCGTGTCCACCGGACTGTATCAGGATCTAATAAAAAGATAATTAAATTACAAAAAATTATTAATACAAAGATTTTATTTAATTATGTAAGTGTGTGTGTACATCTACATTTAAATGTGTTGAATTGGAAGTTGTGATACCTGTTGATACCATGTCACCATTTAGTTCCCAATCGCAAGGTAAATATACCGGCTTCCTACGGAGGATTTTTTAAATTTTTTATTTATTTATTTATTTTTAGTACAGAAATGTTCTCTATTATTATAAGTTTTGGTAATCAGTTATATAAGTACCACGTATCTTTTGTCTCCCCCCATATGAACCATGGACCTTGCCGTTGGCGGGGAATCTTGCGTGCCTGAGCGATACAGATGGCCGTACCGTAGGTGGAACCACAACACAGGGGTATCTGTTGAGAGGCCAGACAAACGTGTGGTTCCTTAAGAGGGGCAGCAGCCTTTTCAGTAGTTGCAGGGGCAACAGTCTGGATGATTAACTGATGTGGTCCTGTAACACTAACCAAAACGGCCTTGCTGTTTTGGTACTGCGAACAGCTGAAAGCAACGGGAAACTACAGCCGTAATTTTTCCCGAGGGCATGCACCTTTACTGTATGGTTAAATGATAATGGCGTCCTCTTGGGTACAATATTCCGGAGGTAAAATAGTCCCCCATTCGGATCTCCGGGCGGGGACTACTCAAGAGGACGTCGTTATCAGGAGAAAGAGGTATTGAATAGAATTGGGGAGAAGAGGACTTTGTGGCACAACTTGACTAGAAGAAGGGATTTGTTGGTAGGACATGTTCTGAGGCATCAGGGGATCACAAATTTAGCACTGGAGGGCAGTGTGGAGGGTAAAAATCGTAGAGGGAGACCAAGAGATATATACACTAAGCAAATTCAGAAGGATGTAGGTTGCATTAAGTACCGGCAGATGAAGACGCTTGCACAGGATAGAGTAGCATGGAGAGCTGCATCAAACCAGTCTCAGGACTGAAGACCACAAGAACAACAAGAGGTGATTAAGCATGAATTGTTCTCCGGATCTTGAGTAGAAGTTCGGTCGCCGTGTGTTTATGTGGACTTCATTGCCTTGTTTCAGAAGACTTTTTAATTATTTTCCTGTAAGGCTCTTTTGGAACACAACTCGAAATAGTTTGTGATACGCATTCATCTATTCTGTAACTCACTTATTATTTCATTTCATGGAAGGACACACTGTAAACATTAACTTCGGAACAGAACGCACAATTGCAATTATACATAACACGAGACGACATTGCCTTCCATCTCTATACTGCCCCGCTAACTGAAAGACCATGGCTGTCCGTCTGTGTCGTCTGCCTGGTATCAACCACCATAAGCACGGCTCAGCTCACAAATACAGCTGTCATATTCAAAGACTACTCGTAACTCGTTCTTGATCCGTGACAGCACGGTTTTCTCTTTCGTCCTCACGCTCGAAGTTGACTATATACCCACATTATTTCAGATTGTTGTTGTTGTTGTGGTCTTCAGTCCGGAGACTGGTTTGATGCAGCTCTCCATGCTACTCTATCCTCTGCAAGCTTCTTCATCTCCCAGTACCTACTGCAGCCTACATCCTTCTGAATCTGCTTAGTGTATTAATCTCTTGGTCTCCGGCTATGATTTTTACCCTCCACGCTGCCCTCCAGTACTAAATTGGTGATCGCTTGATGCCTCAGAACATGTCCTACCAACCGATCCCTTCTTCTAGTCAAGTTGTGCCACAAAATCCTCCCCAATTCTATTCAATACCTCTTCATTAGATATGTGATCTACCCATCTAATCTTCAGCATTCTTCTGTAGCAACACATTTCGAAAGCTTCTATTCTCTTCTTGTCTAAACTATTTATCGTCCACGTTTCACTTCCACACATGGCTACACTCCATAAAAATACTTTCAGAAACGACTTCCTAACACTTAAACCAATACTCGATGTTAGCAATTTTTTTCTTTTTTAAAAACTTTATCCATGACACTGCCAGTCTATATTTTATATCCTCTCTACTTCGACCATCACCAATTATTTTGCTCCCCAAATAGCAAAACTCCTTTACTACTTTAAGTGTCTCATTTCCTAATCTAATTCCCTCAGCATCACCCGACTTAATTCGACTACATTCCATTATCCTTGTTTTGCTTTTGTTGATGTTCATCTTATACCCTCCTTTCAAGACACTGTCCATACCGTTCAACAGCTCTTCCAAGTCCTTTGCTGTTTCTGAGAGAATTTCAAATTATTTAATTTAATTACATCTCATTGAAAAAATAAAGGTAAAGGAAGAAATACGTAGATAATTTGTCCTTCAGGTGCAGATAATTATTTCTTGTCATTGCAACCTGAAGTCCCAGGTCACCACACTTAACACCAGGCTGCGAGCAGGTGACAGACGCACGTTAAGGTTTTGCCCACGCCTGGTGTTGAATGTGTGGGGACCACGCACCATACTATTATTATACACCTGAAGATGGGCTTATAATCGCCCAAAACCGGTCGTGATCAAATCAATAAGTCCATTTACAACTGAAGCGGTTTATTATCTGATTTTACAATGAAGCTCCGTTGCAGATATCCTATTGACCAATTGGAAAGATGTAGGTCATTCAAAGGAACCTCAGCAGTAGCAGGGGAAAGTAACAATTCTATAGAAACTCCTCCGCGACCCTGGAAAAGCGGTTTCCGCAGCTGGGGGCAGTCTCAGCGGTCGCGGTCGGAGTCACAGTCACAGTTGTAAGCCTATTTGTCCGTCGCTGACATAGAAGCCCGCAAACCTTCTTTCCTTCCAGTCTCGGCAAGGTATGCATTGACTAGAGCACATGTAAAGCTTACTGGGACAGGGTAAATGCTAGCTACAATGGAGTCGATAATGCGATTGTATACTGGCATTTTAATTTGATATTCCCCACAAATGACAAAATTTACAACAAAAAATGTAAATTTCTTTGTCCACCCACACACTCCTGAGAATGGCACATTAACAATTTGCAATTACGCGCCCCTGTTACCGGCAGCTACGTTGATAAATACTCGGCACCTCTTAAGGATAGCTACCAGATCAAGAATATCAGGTAAGTTGTTGGAAGTGGTTAAGCGTTGGTGAACATCACGCTTCTGAGCACACAAAGACCTCTAAACGCAGAACTCTGCACGGAACACCGTTGGTGCATTGCTGCGATACAGACCGTATATCTCCCTTCGAAGATAATGGCCAAGACACCGCCTCCAAGTCCGTACCGCTCTATGGCTGAAGGCGAAGTCCTTTCTCTCCACAATTCTCCCGTCTCACACGCGTACGAAAATGCGGCGGAAGAATACTCTGTTTCAGCCAAAGTGGAACTATCATCGCCGAAATCCCTCGAACGGCATTTCCGAGACCTACCCAATGATCGAGTAGGTCTTACCGCCCCTAGACAAACGAAATTACCGTCTTCGCCACGTGTTGCCCAGCACAGGTGGCTCTGGATGCCGGGCTATCCCCAAAAGCGCCGTATTGTCCCGCGTTTCCGGTGACCGCTACCTGCCACCCACGGCGGCCCGGCGAGCTACGGCCAGCTGCAGACTTTACATTCCACAATTCTCAACTTCCTACACTTTTCACCAACGCTTCAAGTTAGTGACTTAATCAAGCAGACATTCAGGGAATACTGCTTGAGAGTGCCTCATATTTATCATAATTCAATAGAGTCATGATCTGATGTCTTTGCCCCTCCCTTTATTATTAATATTAATGTTGGTAAGCTAACGTATAAGTGCCCATGTCTTGGCACCTTACAGTCATTACCAGGAAGCAGCAGAATTGTCAGGAGTCATCACTACAGACGGACCATTCGATGATGCTACTGTAAACGAATAGAAGATTATACACTTTTGATAGAGTCAACTGATTTTCCAATAAATATCAGCCACAGTTATAACTTTGAGCTTCCTGTCTATTAGTAAAGAATTAGCTCTGCAGAGTTTCTCTGTAAAAGTAGCAACGAGTAACATATACAGAGGAACAAGTGGCGTCTTACACTTATCTCCTTAGTGTGAATAACGTGTCTAGTCGCGTGAATTGCAACAATGCTTAATCGTAAAATACAAGAAGCAATGAGCGCTGTCTCGCAGTCGTCTCTTGTCTCGAATCAAACACTCGATTCCGTATTATCGGAACGAATCGCAAGCAAAGGACTCATCTCTCATAGCGAAAGGCGGAACACTGGAACTGTGAGTTACTGGAACGGGCTAACTTACAGAGCGTCAGAGTGCAGACGTACAAAAACACACCTCTCCAAGGGGACAGCTACAAGATTTCAAATACGTTCAGGGAAGTTAAACATGAAAGTGTATTGGAAAGCAAAAGAAACGTAAATTGAGGTAGCTCTGTCAAGCAATTAAATTCGTCCACTCACAACTAGGAACGACCTGGAGAGCTGGCTTCCTGCTATTTGTGAAGTATTACACATGAGAAACACATAAAGATCTTCAACAAGAACAACAAAAACGACACTCGAGCTAATTGCGACAGTTGAACCTCGAAAACAGGAAATGCAATCCATGGGCACTGAGATGCGTTAACAGAGACATGAGCATTACGCGGAAACTTACTGCAGTACTGGTGATGCACTCGCTGTGCTGAATGTGAGAGAATCACGAGAGCAATTATCGTAGTTGCCGCAAGTTGCCGAAAGCCAATCATGATGCTGACAATTATGCTGTTTGTACCCGGTGCTGCTTCCAAGCTGATGGAGACGAAGCGTCGCCTCGTGGTCCTGTACAGTGTCCAAGCGGCTGGAACGCTGTCATGGCTCCATCTGGGACCTGACTTGCCACCTTATAGTCTGGATGTGATGTGTCGTCCAGAACACAGGAGTTTTTTAATTTTGGTCTCTGAGCAGGATTCATATAGACATCATCGTATACGATACATAAGTTTTAACTCTTGAAGACCATCCCGCACGTTGGATTTAATACGTTGCACATTGTTATACGCATAAAATTACAGTCGAATCGTATTAAATGTAGACCCACTCCCCCAGCAAAAAGGGATATAAAAAGCATCCATTCTCAAGTCTTCTTAGCAGATCAGTCGATAAACAGCAAGAGATGGTGACCAGACTTGCAAATAGCTTCTACACTACTGGTCACTAAAATTGCTACACCAAGAAGAAATGCATATGATAAACGGGTATTCACTGGACAAATACCCCAGGAGCAACAGTGTCCCTAATTTGCTGGGAAGTGGCGGTGCGGTCCCCTATGGCACTGTGTAGGATCCTACGGCCTTGGCGTGCATCCGTGCGTCGCTGCGGTCCGGTCCCAGGTCGACGGGCACGTGCACCTTCCGCCGACCACTGGCGACAACATCGATGTACTGTGGAGACCTCACGCCCCACGTACCCCAGTCGGCGGTACGTCCACCCGGCCTCCCGCATGCCCACTATACGCCCTCGCTCAAAGTCCGTCAACTGCACATACGGTTCACGTCCACGCTGTCGCGGCATGCTACCAGTGTTAAAGACTGCGATGGAGCTCCGTATGCCACGGCAAACTGGCTGACACTGACGGCGGCGGTGCACAAATGCTGCGCAGCTAGCGCCATTCGACGGCCAACACCGCGGTTCCTGGTGTGTCCGCTGTGCCGTGCGTGTGATCATTGCTTGTACAGCCCTCTCGCAGTGTCCGGAGCAGGTATGGTGGGTCTGACACACCGGTGTCAATGTGTTCTTTTTTCCATTTCCAGGACTGTATATTATACTAGAACTGACATGTGATAACATTTTCACGTAGTTTGGGTGCATACATCCTGAGAAATCAGTACCCAGAACAACCGCCTCTGGCCGTAATAACGGCCTTCCTGCGCCTGGGCAATGAGTCAAACAGAGCTTGGATGGCGTGTACAGGTACAGCTGTCCATGCTCCTTTACCTCCTCTGCATTACTGCAGATGACGTTGTAAGGGGTCCTAGGCCCTTACTATAACTTTGCACTCGGCACAGGTCGATAGGACGAACAATCGATTGTGACGTGTTGCGAGAGCGCGTGTCGAGATGTGCCACAGTGGTTGGCGGGAATGCTGTGTGTGTGTGGAGGCCATTATTCGTATAGAGGGTTTTTAACCGAGAAGAGTGCCACCATCGCCGTGGTTATACCCCTAAACAATAAATAAATACCGGGAAAGTGATGAAGTATCTTTGTAAAAGGGATCAGTGACGTTACTAGTGCCGATATTTAGTTTCGCGTCTACCGCGCCGGCCTAACCTTGGATTGCAGTGTTGGATGCAACGATGGATTAGAGTGTGATGATAATGGCAAATGAAGAAAGCCTGTGCTGAGATTAGCCGTAATTAGATATGTATGACGAAGGCAGTGGCTGTCTCCTTTTTGTGTTTTGAGAAGAATATAAGTTCGTAATTAGTAAAACTGTGTTGGTGTTCCTTATTACCATACATTCAGCATTATAGTATTGAACAGGACGAACTGGAAAGTAACAACTTCCGTAGCAGTCAATTCCGATTACCAGCCTCATTAGGTTCACGGTAATGTTAATAATAAATATTGGGCTGCTATTCGATCAGATCAGGTCGGGATAGAAACGGAGGTGTTACAACGTGTCACTGAGCACATTTGTTGTGCATGCAGTACACGTGAGGCGCCTAGTTGTTTCCACTGCACTGTGTGGAATACGAAGGTTCAGTTACAGTTCACTAACCTGTTGTCTTCACGTTGATGTCGCAGCGCAGAAAACAGCTCGCAGCTCGTAGTTTCTGTATCTTGAGGCTGAAACTGACTTTAAGGGTGCTTCTGTTCTGAAATAATGTATCGCTTCTTTGGGATGCCACTCGCGTATTTTAATGTAGCCACACGAGAAGACTACATATCTTAATACAACACCTTCAGATAAAGCAAAGCACATGATCAAACACAATGTTTACGAAAATGTATCTTGACACTATTTGTGGCACGTGTCTGTGCCTCATCTATTAATACTGAATACTGCCAAACACATCCTGCCACAGACAACATGACTGTATATCTCGACTGCCTAATCCAGAGTGACGAACAGCCCGAAACACTTTGCGCACTATATCAGAAAAGGCGTGACCCTAACACTGCCCAAGTGCTTCGTCTGCAATTTCGTCAGTCTCTTGTTTTTGATTTAAACTGTTTTTAGTAATTATAAAATGACTGATTGATATTCAGCTGTTGAGAGATATTTATATTAAAAAGTGAAGCCATTCCAACGAGTAGTTTGACTAATGATAATGACTATACTTTAACGTTTTGGCGTCCTTGCTCCTAACACAGCGGCCAATCACCGAGCAGTAGCAGTATGCAGGCGGTCTTTTTCACGGAAATGGCACCGAATCTAACATCTGTCACAGGTACCTCAAATCACACTTTGTCGTCTATATACTTCTTCCATCTCCACTGCTCTGGGAACAGCTTCTTGGAGCCTAATATGATGGCTGGCTAAGCCACAAATATTACACAACGTGAGGAAGACTCACAGCTTTCCAGCAAGATCGAGCCAATAGCATATGACATCAAGAATAACATCACATAACAAACAGAAATCAGGAATTCAAAAAAGTGCTGTCTAAAAGCACACTATTACATACGTTGCAATGAAGCAATGGACAAGCTAGGCAAGGCAGTCATCTCTGACTGACTAAGGGGTCACGTGGAGTTAACAGCTACAGATTTTTTACACTTAATTTCTCGGAGAAGTGTAAGGCAAGAGACATCTAAACACAAGTGTTAAAATTACGCCAAACTGGACGTGGTGCTGATTACTACCTTATGGCACAAGAAAAATCGATGTTCCAGAAGAGTCAGCAACATTACAAGGCGTCTCACATTCAACCACGGTCGTTACAGGAAGCATCTACATCGTACAGGTCTGTTTGCATCCCCATTGTGTGAATGCTGCGAATCACATCGATTTTGGTTGCATGAACAGATGTAAAGCTACACTACTGGCCATTAAAATTGCTACACCACGACGATGACGTGCTACAGATGCGAAATTTAACTGACAGGAAGGCGATACTGTGATATGCAAATGATTAGCTTTTCAGAGCATTCACACAAGGTTGGCGCCGGTGGCGACACCTACAACGTGCTGACACGAGGAAAGTTTCCAACCGATTTCTCATACACATACCGCAGTTAACCGCGTTGCCTGGTGAAACGTTGTTGTGATGCCTCGTGTAAGGAGGACAAATGCGTACCATCACGTTTCCGACTTTGATAAAGGTCGATTGTAGCCTAGCGCGATTGCGGTTTATCGTATCGCGACATTGCTGATCGCGTTGGTCGAGATCCAATTACTGTTAGCAGAATATGGAAACGGTGAGTTCAGGAGGTTAACACGGACGCCGCGCTGGATCCCTACGGCCTCGTATCACTAGCAGTCGAAATGACAGGCATCTTATCCGCATGGCTGTAACGGATGGTGCAGCCACGTCTCGATCCCTGAGTCAACATATGGGGACGGTTGCAAGAGAACAACAATCTGCACGAACAGTTCGACGACGTTTGCAGCAGCATGGACTCTCAGCTCGGAGACCATGGCTGCGGCTACCCTTGACGCTGCATTACAGACACGAGCGCCTTCGATGGTGTACTCAACGACGAACCTGGGTGCACGAATGGCCAAACGTCATTTTTTCGGACGAATCCAGGTTCTGTTTGCAGCATCATGATGGTCGCATCCGTGTTTGGCGACACCGCGGTGAACGCACATTAGAAGCGTGTATTCGTCATCGCCATATTGCTGTATCACCCGTCATGATGGTAAGGGGTGCCATTTGTTACACGTCTGAGTCACTTCTTGCTCGCATTGACGCCACATTGAACAATGGACGTTACATTTCAGATGTGTAACGGCCCGTGGATCTACGCTTCATTCAATCCCTGCGAAACCCTACATTTCACCAGGATAATGCACGACCACATGTTGCAGGTCCTGTACGGGCCTTTCTGGATACAGAAAATGTTCGACTGCTGCCCTGGCCAGCACATTCTCCAGATCTCTCACCAATTGAAAACGTCTGGTCAACGGTGGCCGAGAAACTGGCTGATCACAATACGCCAGTCACAATCGATTGTTCGTGCTATCGACATGTGCCGAGTGCAAAGTTATAGTAAGGGCCTAGAACCCCTTACAACGTCATCTGCAGTAATGCAGAGGAGGTAAAGGAGCATGATCGTTATTAACAACAACAATCAATTCATTCTTCCTTTCTTGCCGTAGTTGTCGTTTCGTAGACAGATTGGTGACAGGTGATTCTTGGTAGTCAGCTAAGTTGACCTCACCATTGTATTCGTCCACGTGAACTTCGTTAAGTGTTGAGGAGCTGAAGAGCACTACAAATGACGTTTGAAACCACTCGTGGTGTTGCTGACAAAACATTTCGAGTGGTCGTCAGCTCCCCGCTTTCACAGTACTGGCCGCCGTCCGTCCGGCTCACATGACATGATGCACGCTGGCCGTAGTGGCCGTGCGGTTCTAGGCGCTTCAGTCTGGAACCGCGTGACCGCTACGGTCGCAGGTTCGAATCCTGCCTCGGGCATGGATGTATGTGATATCCTTAGGTTAGTTAGGTTTAAGTAGTTCTAAGTTCTAGGGGACTGATGACCTCAGATCAGAGCCATTTGAACCATTTGAACATGATGCACATGCTAATCATGCCTAAAACTGTGTTGTCACTGTGCAACTGAAATAATATCCCAAAATCAGTTAAAGCCTGAAGTGCGATTTTCTACATCCACTGCAATTCTTCGCGAGCCACCTGACAGTGTGTGGTGGAGGGTATTTCTGTTACAACTACCTGATTCCCACTTAGAGTTCCACTCGCGTGTGAAGAGTAAACATGTGATTACCTCTAATTCCTCGAATTTTCTCGTTGTGTCATTTCGCGAGACGTAGGTTGGAAGAAGTAATATGTGGTCCGGCCCTTCCCGGAACGTGCTCTCTCGGGGGAGTAGGAGCAGATAAGTATTTAACGTCCCGTCTAGGACCGAGTCTTCAGAGACGGAGCAAAAGCTCAGATTGGGGGAGGACGGAGAAGGGAAGCGGCCGTGCTCTTTCGAAAGAACCAGAGTGGCAATAGCCTTAAGCGGTTTAGGGAAATCACAGAAAATGTAAATCAGGATGTGTGGACGTGGGTTAGACCCATCATCCTCCAGAGTTCGAGTCCAGTGTTCTAACCACTACCCTGCTCTGTGTGCTCTCTCGGAATTCCAGTAGTAAGTCACTCCGTGGTGCTCAACATCTCTTTTGTAGCGGCTCCGCTGGAGTTTGTTGAGCGTCTTTTTAACGCTCTCGACCCGGCTAAACGATACCGTGACGAAACTCCCTGCTCTTAGTTGGATCTTCTCTATCTCTGTTATTAGTCCTGCTGGCATGTATTCCATAGCAATGAGCAATGCTCAAAAATCGGTCGAACAAGTTATTACTAAGCCGCTTCTTTTGTGGATGAGTTACATATCCTTAAAATGCTTCGTGTGAATCTCACTCTAGCATTTGATTTTCCTGTTATTTGTTTTATATTGTTATTCCACTTGTCTCACTGGATGCGTACTCCTGGATATTTTATGGTAGATATTGTTTGTAGAAATTAGCATCAACGGTGTACTTGTACACCATTGGTTTTCTTCTCCTATTACAAGATGCTACTCCTGGCGGGTGTAAAATGCATCTGCGCAACGGAAAATATCGCTAAAATAATTAATTGGCCTTGTCTGATACCCCCTGAAGCAGATCTTAGTACCTCTTAATGCTCTTCAACATATAAATTACATCCACAACGTAAATGAATGATTAAGGCAACTAATACTACTAAATGATAAGCATAGCTTCTCAGTATACATTTATTGTAGATTAAAAAACAGTTCTTTATATTACCATTGCCTATATTTCCTGACTAAAAGTTGCTGATCAATTGCCCAACTCTGCCCCTTTTTATGGCCACGCGATCTAACATAGATAACGTCAAATGACTGACATCATCTACGTACCAAACACTAGAAGAACTACTGTACTTTCAGAGATGATCTACGGTGGTGTGGAACCTCAGTGGAAATAAACTAGCGTGATCACAGATATTTAGGGTTATAGCCATAATAAAGCAATTAGCAATATCACCGTACGTACTGCGTCCGGTTCGTCGAAGTGATGGTTCTCGTACACGTCTGCGACAATAGAAGAACTCCAGTCACAAAATAAAACTCTTTCAAACACTGTCTTCTCCTATCTGTGTTCTACAGTCGAGAAACACGAACTCCCAGCCACAAGGATGCAGTTCACATAAAGTCTCAACGTAAATATAGGCAGAAGAAGTGCTCTCAATCGCTGAATACTGCATACTCAACGACGAATTCCAACCTGGAGGCGAACTCCAGTATCGTGCAAGTTCGCAACAGTACATTGCCTAACCGTTCTAACTATGAACTCCCGTAAGAGCAAAGACAGCAAGTCCGTCTGTATCAACAAAGCTGACACTGACCGACTGTCACACACGGGCGCTGTAAAACGGAAGACCACTTCCTCTGCACCGCTGGCTTCCCAACAAGATTCGGCTCCACTTCCTCGTAACTGCAGAAGGCGAATCATATTCTCGAAACCCCGGAATTTCCCCCTCTCTACAGATTCTTCCGAACGACGACCAACCATATTGTAGTCTTTTGTCGTCCAGCGCTGAAAGTTTGCGGCCGGCCGGAGTGGCTGAGCGGTTCTAGGCGCTACAGTCTGGAACCGCCCGACCACTACGGTCGCAGGTTCGAATCCTGCCTCGGGCATGGATGTGTGTGATGTCCTTAGGTTAGTTAGGTTTAAGTAGTTCTAAGTTCTAGAAGACTGACGACATCAGAAGTTAAGTGCCATAGTGCTCAGAGCCATCTGAACCATTTGAAAGTTTGCGAGGGAATACCTATACTCGTACAATGGTACGCTTCTGAGTAAAACTCCCTAGAAATATCCCAGCCTGTGTGATTTTCAAGGTGACGCTTCTTGTTCCTCTCACCTGCGTCCAAGATTTGCAAAGTTCCCGGTTATCCTTTCGGTCGCACTACACAAGCGGCTGGCCGCGACTCTATTGTGCTCCAGCGCTCAGGTGCCACAACGTCCATCTTGCTACTTCCTGTGTTTAAACAGGACCTACACACCTCTGCCGGCCTTCCACGGAGGGCTTGAGTTCCGCCTGCCATTTCATCTCCACTGGCGTTCCGACCTCTAGTAGTACAGGCAATCATTAATTACTCCGTTTTGGTAATAAAGACACTCCGGCACCTTTCATGCAAAAGCGTTAACAATTATTTACAAGGTGTACGTAACAATGTCAGTCTCTATAAATATTCATATATACGATGTACAACCTATCACATGATACGTAATTGTGGTTGTAGTATGTAGACGAGCGCTTGTAAGGTGCGGAATTATAGCCACCTTCCTCTATGTGGGCTCGTTGTGTCGCATTTATTTAAATTCAGCATCAACTGCCAGTCCCTGGGCCATTCATCAATCCTCTTCAGATCCTTTTGCAAGTCGCTGCAATCTGTTGGTGTTGCTACCTTGTTGAAGGCAACCCCATCATCTACGAATAGCTTTAGGTACCTTCCGACATTTTCTACTAGATCATTTATGTACATTGTAAACGGTAACGGTTCTATCGCGCTTCCCTGAGGTAGTTCTGAAATTATCTTTATATCTGTCGATTTTGTTCCGTTAAGAGCGACGTCCTGTGTTCTCCTGTAAGGAAATGTTGAATCCAGCCACAAATCCGGTCCAATACTCGGTGAGCTCGTATTTTTTCCACGAAACGACAGTATCAACCGCCTTTCTGGAGTACAGGAACAGGGCATCAAACAGAGCGCAGATGTTCACAGTGCTGAGGATCTCGTGAAGGAAGAGAGCGAGCTGAACTTAGTCTCTGTTTGCGGAACCCATGTTGATTTTTATGGAGGAGATTTTCGTTCTCCAGGAACGTAATATACAATATTAAAGCATGTTCCATAATTCTACAACACATTGACGTCAGCAGTATAGGCCTGTAATTATGTGCACGTGTTCCTTTCCTATTCAGCAATCAAAAAAATGTTCAAATGTGTGTGAAATCTTATGGGACTTAACTGCTAAGGTCATCAGTCCCTAAGCTTACACACTACGTAATCTAAATTATCCAACGACCACACACCGCCGCACAGTCCATGACTGCAGCGCCTTAGAGCGCTCGGCATTCAGCAATCGATTACCTCAGTATCTGCCATTTTGACATTCTTACGATGACTGAATGGAGGGACCGTATTATGATTTTCCGGAGTGAAACAATTTCGGAAGACTAAATTATTTTATTTATTTTAGGTATCAATATGGTCCCTGAGTGACTGAACAGATGATTTAGACCTGATTACTGGTTTTACGTAAGACCAAAATCTCTTATGATTTTTAGTCACATTTCCAAAGCGATCTCCGTGGAAAAGTCGTTGACTATAGAATAGAATACAACTGCTGCGTTCCTGCCGTCTTCCTTTCCTCCAGCTGAATGCTGATCATTGCGACCGCCGTTTAAGTCTGAAACGCCTCAGCGTGGGTAGCCATGCTATCCTGATCGACAGAAGAACGGCTTCACATCCCTCCAGTAACGGTCTTTTCGCACCCGGCCGCTGTACTATAGCCCGTTTCATGAACGATGGCTCTCCGCGCAGGTCGGGGGACCGACAAAGACTGCGTTCTTGCCGGCCCAAGCGACATTATGGTACACGCTAATACATGCTTCGCGCTTAAAGAAAACGTCTTTCATGCAAATTACCTGTGTGTTTCGAGCTTACGCGCGCTCAACGCCAAATTAAGTATCTAGCTTGACTATGTAGAAGTTGTCGCTTACCACCACCTTCACCAGAGATGATAGCTGGAATAAAAAAAAATGCACCTAGTAACTCATTAACATCACATAGTACAAGTCAGCAAGTGATATACTTACACATACATGTACTACAGATCGGTGTCGGCTGAACTGCCATTATCGAGTTACCTGCTGTACGATGTAGATGACATTAGTCTCATTACACGTGTTTGTGTTATAGTGGAACAGTTGCCAACGATGTTATACGTAAGTCAGTCCCGCTAGACAATATGTACATCAGTAGCAATTCATGCTCAGTGTTTTGCTACAATATAAACGTATATAATGAAAGAAATGTTACCCGCATTGTACCGCAGGTCCCTCGATAGTTGCAGTTTAGCCGAAACAGACGTGTAGTGAAACGGAAAAAGATTAAAATTCAATATCACACAGCACCGATACTGTACATCCCTTATAAACATTACGACCATGTTAAACGTTCGCATTAAGGTTCCAAACTTTTAGTGGAGACAAGCGATTATAGTGTATAACGGAAGTGAAAAGAAGGGATCAAAAATGGCTCTAAGCACTATGGGACTTAACATTTGAGGTCATAAGTCCCCTAGACTTAGAACTACGTAAACCTAACTAACGTAAGGACATCACACACATCCATGCCCTAGGCAGGATTCGAACCTGCGACCGCAGCAGCAGCGCGGTTCCGGACTGAAGATCCTACAACCGCTCGGCCACAGCGGCCGGCGAAAAGAAGGGATCAACTCAGAAAAATAAGGGACTTTAAATTGAATACTCCTACGGAATAACAAGTAGTAAATAATAGATTTGTATTACTAATCTCTATAAAAATTATATTACTACACTAACATAAAAAATTACATACATTCCTGAACAGACAAAAAAGGAAGGCAGAAAAACACCACAACAGAGTTTCAAAGCTTTAAATATTACGCTTGCAATAATTTAAAACCTAATATTTTAATTATTGAAGGCTTTCTTGAATTTGGCAGCTATTACAACTGAGGTTATGTTTTACATTGCGGTACACAGGTGGCAGTTCTCCTGCAGTATCACTGCATAATTCTTTTGTGGTGTGCCACTGAAGGAGTTATGTATCTTGTCTGCCTGTTTGACTTCCTCTTCCATCTCTCTGTGACCTGTCAAAACATGGAAATAACTAATCAGTCACTGCTGCGTTTCCTAGATCACGAAATGAATAACATAAAATAGGTAACGGCTATAAGCCTGTAATTCATACTACTTCCTAACGTTTTCGCACGTTGAAGACAATCTGTGTTGCCACCACGTACAATACTAACATCCTTTTTGCATGAAGAACAACGTGCCTTATGAGGATTAATCTTCACATGTGCAGTCCACGAGTACGTTTCTCCTCAATTAGTGCTAGAAATCAATAGCATTTTTATTTTCCTACTCATTGAATTTTCTTCTCCACTATACTCACTAACATCATTCACCTTTAACTCTTTACAAAATGTTTCAGTGTCTATGTGGCACACGTTGTCCTCTTAGAACCCAACCACAGTTTAGCGGTACAGAAAGAGTAATACGTCACGCATCGAAATGTGTCGGGCCGACGCAATACTGAACGGAAGTCGTATTGGTGACCCTAAATTCGTCGCCAGGAGGGGGAAGGAAAACTAAGAAAAGGAAGTGACAAAGAGCATCGAAGCAAACATCACCAACTGAAGAGAACAACTGGCAGGAATTTCGAAAATACGGGATATGTCTCCCGGATGGAGTCCCAGTTCGGTTCTAGGCGCTTCAGTTTGGAACCACGCGGCCGCTACGGTCGCAGGTTCGAATCCTGCCTCGGGCATGGATGTGTGTGATGTACTTAGGTTAGTGAGGTTTAAGTATTTCTAAGTTCTAGGGAACTGATGACGTTAGATGTTAAGTCCCATAGCGCTCAGAGGCGTTTGCCCCATTTAAACCCAGTTCGGTTTTTCAGAGAGTACTACGGCACTGGCGCCTTACTTAGGTTGTATTTATTGCGGATCTTTCGCCCAACGCAAAGTCCCAAGAGACTGGAAGAAAGCACAGATAAATCCCGTGTATAAGAGGGCAAAAGAGCGGACCCGTAAAATTGCAGACCAATATACCTAACAACGGTTTTCTGCAGAATCCTTGAAAATATTCTCAATTCGAATATAATAAATTTTCTTGAGACCGAGAAGCTTATGTCCACGAATCAGCACGGCTTTAGAAAACACCCCTCGTGAGAAACTCAGCTTGCCATTTTCTTATAGTATACTACGAACTATGGATTAAGGGCAACAGTCAGATTCCAAATTCATAGACTTTCGGAAAGCATCTGACACGGTGTCCCACTGCAGGCTGTTAAAGAAGGTCCGAGCATATGGAACAGGTTCACAGATACGAGAGTGGCTAGAATTCGTCTTAAGTTTTGGGAACGTAATATGTTGTCCTCGACAGCGAGTGTTCATCAGAACCAGGAATACCATTAGGGGGTCCCAGGAAAGTGTGACATGCCCGATATTACTCTCTGTGTACACAAATGATGCGGCGGGCATGGTGTACAGCAATCTGCGATTGTTTTCTGACGATGCTGTGATGTACGGTAAGGTGCTCCAGTTGAGTGACCTTAGAACGATACAAGATGGCTTAGAGCAAATTTCTAGTTGGTGTGACGAATGGCAGCTACGTTCAGTTGCAGAAAAATGTAAGTTAATTTGGACGAGTAGGAAACACAAAACGATAATGTTCGGATAAACCATTAGCAGTGTCCTGCATGACACAGTCACCATGTTTAGATATCTGGGCGTAACGTTGCAGAGCAGTATGAAATGGAAAACCGATTGGCCGAATATGGTTTATTGCATGAATTCTATGAATTTGTGGTTCATCTGTAAAGGAGGCCGCCTATAGCGTCTAGTGCGTCCTATACTTGAGTACTGATGATGATATTTGGTTTGTGTGGCGCTGAACTGGGCTGTCATCAGGGCGCGCACAGAGTCCCAATTATTACAAGTCCAATTTTTATACAATCCAATCTAGCCACTGTAACGAACGATGATGATGATGAAATGATGAGGACAACTCAAACACCCAGACCCCGGGCAGAGAAAATCCTCAACCAGGCCGGAAGTCGAACCTGGGACACCGTGATCCAGAGACCGCAACTCTAGCCACTAGACCACGAGCTGCGGACTTCTTGAGCACCGTCTGAGTATTTGGGATTCGTACCAGGTCGGATTAGAGGAAGACACAGAAGCTATTCAGAGGTGAGCTGCTGGTTTACTGGTGGGTTCGAACAACACGCAAGTGTTAAGGAAATACTTTGTGAACTCAAATGGGAACCCCTGGAGGGAAGACGACGTTCCCGTCGAAGAACACTATTGAGAAAATGTAGTGAACCGACATTGGAAGCTGACTGCAGAATGATTCTCTTGCCTTCAACATACACTGCGCGTAAGGACCATGAAGATAAGATAAGAGAAATAAGGGTTCATATGGAGGCATATAGCGGACCTTTTCCCCTCGTTCTGTTTGCGAATAGAACAGGGAAGGAAAAGTGTGGTATCGATATCTAAGATGCCACGGCGTAGGCGCAAGTTCGTAGGTTGGTACTACACAAACACCGAACGCAGCGCCATCTAGCCGGCGCTGTGGAGCTCTACGAGCTCCGCTCCAGATTCAGCCCATGCTGATCAAGAGCAGACGACCCGGTAACATCGCTTCAACTTCAGAGGGTGTTGGCTTGCTACTGAGACTTTGTACTACTTAGGACGGGTCTAAGGCTTCGCTCATCTGTGCAAAGTTATGGAAACGTTTATTATCTTGTTTTTGGCCTATAGTAAACAACTATAATTTCACACGCAGTACCGACGTGTTTTACCTCACCTGCTCCAACTCGCTCCCTTCATTCGGCCAATCTTTCAGTTTTCAGGAGTAGAACCACGCGCCGCCTTCCAGACGGGATACAAAAAAATGCCTAGTAGTTGTACGAGGTGCCCTCCACGTCGCACCGTAAGGTTTATAGCGGAGCATCGATGTAGATGTAGATAAATACGAGATCCGAGATTTTCGTCGAAATTAAGTAAAAATACGGAATTTCCCGGGATCCACGTTAGCTGAGAGCGCTAATGCGATGCTTCGTGGACTCGGGTAGGCGCGACGGCATTGGATCGAATCCGCCCGGCGCATTAACGACGACGATCGATGTGCCCGCGAGCCTGGATGTGGTTTTTAGGCGGTTTTACACATCCCCTAGGTGCATACCGGGCTGGTCCCCACGTCTCGCCTCAGTTATATCGCATGCAGACATCTGGACACTTTCGCATTATTTCATGGATTACACTAGTTGCAGAGATTTGGGGTACACTAATTCCGGCCCGGGGGGAGGGGGGGGGGGGGGTACGGCAGGAAGGCCACTCCTTAATCTAACATTGCCAAATCCGATTATCCATGCCGACCCTGCGTACCTGCGGGAAAAAGGCACAAGCAAAAGGAAAGAAGAAATGAAAGACGGAATTTCGCGGGATTTACGGAATAATAGAGAATCCTAGTTGTCTCTGTCTATGACATTCACTGCAGAACGCTTAGCAAACTACTGCACACTCGATGGCTGTTGGAGAACGCGTGACGTAGGTGAGCAAAAAAATGGTTCAAATGGCTCTGAGCACTATGGGACTTAACAGCTACGGTCATCAGTCCCCTAGAACTTAGAACTACTTAAACCTAACTAACCTAAGGACATCACACAACACCCAGCCATCACGAGGCAGAGAAAATCCCTGACCCCGCCGGGAATCGAACCCGAGAACCCGGGCGTGGAGTAGGTGAGCAGAATCCGCCTAAACTCTGCCGCCACCGTTCGTGGCTGTAACTACAGCTTCGTAATATGTGCACCTCTAGCTGTTGTCGTACCCGCAACAATGGCCTTGTTCGTCCTCTTGTTGTAGCTGCTAAACTTACGAGCCTCGTTGTCGACACTTGCCTGTGAGGCGCTCGCCACTAGCTTGTAGCGGTAGAAGACAACGCCGCCGAGGAAGCTATTGCCGCCGCTGTTTACCGGCCACCCGGCAAGAACGCCGGCGCCGCGAGCAGACGGTGTCTGCGCGCCGCTAATCGCCGCCGGGGCTGCTGGCTAGCGCGAAACAAGGCGCCGCTTCTTGCCGGCTCCCAGCTGCCGCCGCCGCTGTCGTCGCCGCGAGCAAGAAGGCGTAAGAAAGGCTATTAGCCGGCGCCGAGCCGAGCGGGCGGCGCGCAAGAAGCCGCCAAATATCGGCGCAATTTGCCCGATAAATCAGCGCCGCATCCATTGTCCCGAGCGCGCCATTCTGCGTCTGCCGAGGGCTCTCTCGAGACTGCCCCTTATTGCTGTATTCGCCGCGGCGGGCGCCTTGAGAAGCCCAGAGGCCAGAGGCGGCTTAATGCTGCAGAGAATCTGGTGGCGAAACTATGCAGTAACACTGCCCATAGTGTGTTGATATGGATGTAATAAAATGTTGCGGTGTAACACCACTTTTGTACAGGGGGGAAGGGATCAGCATGGCTTCTAAATCTTTCCACTCCCCTGTCGAGTGGGGCTCAACATTGCAAATTTTGTTTTCCGCTTCGATGTCGAGCCTCATTCGACACGATTATTTGTAGCCTGAACATGCTTCATGTCGATTCTGAATGTACTCCGCACCAATGCTACGTAGTGCTGCCATGTATATCAAGAAAGGAACAGAGGTACTTCTTTTTTGGGTAGTTCAGTTCAATGTGTTTAAGGCTTATTTCACTCCTATACAATGTGCAGTACAGAATTGGATGAACGGCGCACTAACCTTACGCCACGCATACAAACTAATAAGTCGAGAATAAAAATAGATATCACTTTAGGGCAAACTCTAAATAGAACTTTGACATGTTAGCTACATTTCAAAGCCAATAATGTATGATAAACGTAAACCAAAAGTAAACTAGTAGTAACATGAAAATTCCCCATAAGCACATGCAAAGGCAGACTTTATTTCAAAGTTGAACCAATACACAACGAATTACGAAAAGATTGTCAGTTCATTATCAAGCTAACATATTTGACTATGAGATGTTGAAAGCGTCAGTTCTTTTTTAGTGAATGCTTTCCTTAAAATCGGATGAGAAGTGTTTCTGAGAGGCCATCACTTTTGCGCTAGCGAAGTTCCTATTGTAAAAATATCACACCAAGAAAAGTTTTTACTGTCATGTCTCGGTAAATACACTCCTGGAAATGGAAAAAAGAACACATTGACACCGGTGTGTCAGACCCACCATACTTGTCCGGACACTGCGAGAGGGCTGTACAAGCAATGATCACACGCACGGCACAGCGGACACACCAGGAACCGCGGTGTTGGCCGTGGAATGGCGCTAGCTGCGCAGCATTTGTTGACCGCCGCCGTCAGTGTCAGCCAGTTTGCCGTGGCATACGGAGCTCCATCGCACTCTTTAACACTGGTAGCATGCCGCGACAGCGTGGACGTGAACCGTATGTGCAGTTGACGGACTTTGAGCGAGGGCGTATAGTGGGCATGCGGGCGGCCGGGTGGACGTACCGACGAATTGCTCAACACGTGGGGCGTGAGGTCTCCACAGTACATCGATGTTGTCGCCAGTGGTCGGCGGAAGGTGTACGTGCCCATCGACCTGGGACCGGACCGCAGCGACGCACGGATGCACGCCAAGACCGTAGGATCCTACGCAGTGCCGTAGGGGACCGCACCGCCACTTCCCAGCAAATTAGGGACACTGTTGCTCCTGGGGTATCGGCGAGGACCATTCGCCACCGTCTCCATGAAGCTGGGCTACGGTCCCACACACCGTTAGGCCGTCTTCCGCTCACGCCCCAACATCGTGCAGCCCGCCTCCAGTGGTGTCGTGACAGGCGTGAAAAACAGGCGTGAATGGAGGGACGAATGGAGACGTGTCGTCTTCAGCGATGAGAGTCGCTTCTGCCTTGGTGCCAATGATGGTCGTATGCGTGTTTGGCACCGTGCAGGTGAGCGCCACCGTCAGGACTGCATACGACCGAGGTACACAGGGCAAACACCCGGCATCATGGTGTGAGGAGCGATCTCCTACACTGGGCGTACACCTCTGGTGATCGTCGAGGGGACACTGAATAGTGCACGGTACATCCAAACCGTCATCGAACCCATCGTTCTACCATTCCTAGACCGGCAAGGGAACTTGCTGTTCCAACAGGACAATGCATGTCCGCATGTATCCCTGGTCAGCAAGATCTCCGGATCTGTCCCCCATTGAGCATGTTTGGGACTGGATGAAGCGTCGTCTCACGTGGTCTGCACGTTCATCACGAACGCTGGTCCAACTGAGGCGTCAGGTGGAAATGGCATGGCAAGCCGTTCCACAGGACTACATCCAGCATCGCTACGATCGTCTCCATGGGAGAATAGCAGCCTGCATTGCTGCGAAAGGTGGATATACACTGTACTAGTGCCGACATTGTGCATGCTCTGTTGCCTGTGTCTATGTGCCTGTGGTTCTGTCAGTGTGATCATGTGATGTATCTGACCCCAGGAATGTGTCAATAAAGTTTCCCCTTCCTGGGACAATGAATTCACGGTGTTCTTATTTCAATTTCCAGGAGTGTATATTTGAATGAAAGCGCATTTTTTGTTTTAATATACGCCGTAATTCTTCGTCAATTGCTTCATTGTTTCCACAAGGAGATCCGCGCAATTCGCTGTGGCGCGCTGCCGCCCAGGGAGCTCCTATTTAAATAAGCGCGCGCGATGCAGCCTTTTGCCTGCTTTACGGAGTGCAAAGGGCTAAACAAAGGAGGGGGCCCTCCACGTCCACACCAACGTGGTGACCAAACCAAAAGTTCTACTGTCACCTCAGTATAACATGTTAGATTTTGAATCAGGAGTCACAGGATGCGGGCTCTGATATCAATGCGTCTGGGTATGATTACTAATTAACACGGTCTATCAGGAGGTAGAAAGTGGACGAAAGCGATCGAAGGGTAGAGGAAAAAAGTGCCAAGGCAAGCGCCAAGGGATGAAAACGTCTATGACAGTAGGACGGGCAGTAAGGGCAGTAGCGGCTTGCTATCTGCGACAGTGCATGCAAGGTGTGGTTATGTTAGTGCGAGGTATCGTGCATCGTTACCTCTGTCGTTGCGGAAGCTCGTTGTGGGGCTTGCTGCAGTTGCTGCGTCCCTGTAACAGTTCTGGGTCGTCATACATTAGTGGGCGATCGGTCAGAGATCGGCTCACAGACAGTGGAGGGGTGTGTGTGGCTGGTTTGCGTGCTGTGTACAGTACGGTTTCCCTGCGGTTGCCTGTTTTTCGGAGGGTCGAGCATCTGGTGTTACCAGTAGCAGCTGTGTTGCAGGGGCTCGCCAGTACTGTCGTTTTAGCGTGCTATGGACCATATATGTTTAGTTCCTTGCCAATAGTGCCTTTCGTCTATTATGTTTCCATCTATGGTTGTGGTCGTAGTTATCCAGAGAAAGGATAAATGGGTTGCGCGGGTGCCTCGTGTTATTGTACAGTCGTGTGGAGAGTTTTTGGAATGCGTGCAAGATGGTACCTAGATAATATTCCCGGTGAAGGTCCGCGGTGCGCGTGTAGTGCGGAGCGATGCTTATGATTCTGAGTACTTTGTTCTGTATGAGCTGCAGACGGCGCAGGTGGGTGGGCGCAGCCTATACCCAGACAGGGGCTGCGTACCTCAACAGGGGTCGAAAAGTGTCTTGCACATAGACCTAGACACCCTCCTATTGAGTGTGCTACGCCTGTTTAAGCATAGAATGGCTTCTGAGAACATAAGAATCGTCTTCGACTCTAGTAAAAGTACAGTCATTCATTCACTGTGTTTACTATTCATTTCCCTACTGCACCACATTTAGGAACCAGGTTTTAAATTGTAAGACATTTCCAGGGGCCGATGTGGACTCTGACCACAATCTACTTGTTATGAACTGTAGATTAAAACTGAAAAAACTGCTGAAAGGTGGAAATTTAAGGAGATGGGACCTGGATAAACTGAAAGAACCAGAGGTTGTACAGAGTTTCAGGGAGAGCATAAGGGAACAAGTGACAGGAATGGGGGAAAGAAATACAGTAGAAGAAGAATGGGTAGCTCAGAGGGATGAAGTAGTGAAGGCAGCAGAGGATCGAGTAGGTAAAAAGAAGAGGGCTAGTAGAAATCTTTGGGTAACAGAAGAAATATTGAATTTAATTGATGAAAGGAGAAAATATAAAAACGCAGTAAATGAAGCAGACAAAAAAGGAATACAAACGTTTCAAAAATGAGATCGATAGGAAGTGAAAATGGCTAAGCAGGGATAGCTAGAGGACAAATGTAAGGATGTAGAGGCGTATCTCACTAGGGGTAGGATAGATACTGCCTACAGGAAAATTAAAGAGACCTTTAGAGAAAAGAGAGCCACTTGTATGAATATCGAGACCTCAGATGGAAACCCAGTTCCAAGCAAAGAAGCGAAAGCAGAAAGGTGGTAGGGCGATGTACTTGAGGACAATATTATGGAAATGGAAGAGGATGTAGATGAAGACGAAATGGGAGATACAACACTGCGTGAAGAGTTTGACAGAGCACTGAATGACCTAAGTCGAAACACGGCCCGTGGAGTAGACAACATTCCATTGGAACTACTGACGGCCTTGAGAGAGCCAGTCCTGTCAAAACTCTACCATCTGGTGAACAAGATGTATGAGACAGGCGAAGTACCCCCAGACTTCAAAAAGAATATATTAATGCCAATCCCAAAGAAAGCAGGTGTTGACAGATGTGAAAATTACCGAACTATCAGTTTAATAAGTCACAGCTGTAAAATACTAACGCGAGTTCTTTACAGACGAATGGAAAAACTAGTAGAAGCCGACCTCGGCGAAGATCAGTTTGGATTCCGCAGAAATGTTGGAACACGTGAGGCAATACTGACCCTACGACTTGTCTTAGAAAATATATTAAGGAAAGTCAAACCTATATTTCCAGCATTTGTGGACTTAGAGAAAGCTTTTGACAATGTTGCATGGAATACTCTCTTTCAAATTCTAAAGGTGGCAGGGGTAAAATACAGGGAGCGAAAGGCTATTTACAATTTGTACAGAAACTAGATGGCTGTTATAAGAGTCGAGGGGCATGAAAGGGAAGCAGCGGTTGGGAAGGGAGTGAGACAGGGTTGTAGCCTCTCCCCAATGTTATTCAATCTGTATATTGAGCAGGTAGTAAGGGAAACAAAAGAAAAATTCGGAGTATGTATTAAAGTCCACGGAGAAGAAATAAAAACGATGAGGTTCGCCGATGACATTGTAATCCTGTCAGAGACAGAAAATGACTTGGAAGAGCAGTTGAACGGAATGGACAGTGTCTTGAAAGGAGGATATAAGACGAACATCAACAAAAGCAAAACGAGGATAATGGAATGTAGGCGAATTAAGTCGGGTCATGCTGGGGGAATTAGATTAAAAAAGAGGCACTTAAAGTAGTAAAGGCGTTTTGCTATTTGGGGAGCAAAATAACTGATGATGGCCGAAGTAGAGAGGATATAAAATGTAGACTGGCAATGGCAAGGAAAGCGTTTCTGAAGAAGAGAAATTTGTTAACGTCGAGTATAGATTTAAGTGTCAGGAAGTCGTTTCTGGAAGTAGTTGTATGGAGTGTAGCCATGTATGGAAGTGAAACATGGACGATAAATAGTTTGGACAAGAAGAGAATAGAAGTTTTCGAAATGTGGTGCTACAGAAGAATGCTGAAGATTAGATGGGTAGATCACATAACTAATGATGGTTCAAATGGCTCTGAGCACTATGGGACTCAACTGCTGTGGTCATTAGTCCCCTAGAACTTAGAACTACGTAAACCTAACTAACCTAGGGACATCACACACATCCATGCCCGAGGCAGGATTCGAACCTGCGACCGTAGCAGTCGCACGGTTCCGGACTGCGCGCCTAGAACCGTGAGACCACCGCGGCCGGCTCGTAACTAATGAGCAGGTATTGAATAAAATTGGGGAGAAGAGGAGTTTGTGGCACAACTTGACTAGAAGAAGGGACCGGTTGGTATGACATGTTCTGAGGCATCAAGGGATTACAAATTTAGCATTTGAGGGCAGCGTGGAGGGTAAATATCGTAGAGGGAGACCAAGAGATGAATATGCTAAGCAGCTTCAGAATGATGTAGGTTGCACTAAGTACTGAGAGATGAAGCAGCTTGCACAGAATAGAGCAGTATGGAGAGCTGCATCAAACCAGACTCAGGACTGAAGACAACAACAACAACAACAACTGCACCAGTCTCGGCTGACGCATTATCCACCTGCGTGTTGGACTCCAGCTGACGCCTGTTTTATTCAGCTCAGCTTTCAAACGCTCTGGCGATGCAGTGGATGACCTCGGTGATGCAGTGGGGTCCCGGGTGGCAGGCGGCAGCCATCCCCGGTGAGGGTGTTAAGTCTTGTACTGGCTGCTGGAATGTCCTCAGTCCCACTCCGAATTCTGTTATGACACTTGATGACCCATCAGCAGTGTGCTTGCAATCGGTAGTTTTGTTGTCAGTTGATTTGAAGCGAGGCAAAGTCGCCATCTTCCTGAATGCGAGTTTTCACCTGGCAGAAGTGGGACCTCTCATGGAAAATAAAGATCTACAGAGAAAACTTACGGAGGTACAGAGAAATTCTCTATGTATTTCAAATTTAAATTTACAATTATTCTGTCTAACGTTTGTTCCACGTCACATTTTAGTAATTCTGAAGATGATTTGTTTGTTTGTTTTTCTGTTTTCTGTGTTGTGAGTCTTTTTAAGGCGAAATTGACTCCCAGTTAGAGAGAATTAACACGTGAGGATTAAAAGGAAGATACCACACAAAAAGCCGATCGACAGTCAGATAGACGGCGTAGATAAAGGGATTTAGATAGAAAAGCGTGATTTGTAGGAAGTCGTTTCATCCACCTGCTTGTCGATAAATGAGCGAAACTGAATTAGGTTAAAATTACACAGTTCATGTAAGAATATACCAGCATGACAGATGAAGGGTTAAGGCATGTTAAATTATTTCAAACAGTAGCGAAGTACACTCGAGTGTACACGTAAGTTATCGTAAATGACTAAACGTCTACCTTGTAAACTGTTTGTATTGTTACAAGTAGTAAATAAATATATCATTTTAGGCCAATGAGCCAACGCTTTCAGTTTTCATCAAAGAAAAACTAAATATTGAAGGACATAGAGCCAGTGTACATATAAGGCAATCTCATATATAATCTCCTGAGGAATACTTTCGCTTACTGTTTAATGAGGCTAATTTCTGATGTACTACGTACGTACAAAACGTTTGTAAGAATCTACTGTTTAGTAGGTAGTAATGTGCAGATGGCCCAGCAGATGACACAAGACCGCAAGCGGGTCTCACTTACGCTTACGAGACAGGAAGGAAAGCACAGTAAGACAGCCGGCGGCTACAAAAGCGAAAGTAGGGGCCGGCTGACCCACTACACGCAGGATGAGACCACAGAGGTGAGGAGCGAACACGGCAAGGTGGCATGGACGCCACCTTGTGTAGTGTGGAGGGGAATTTCAGCATTACTGTTTACAAACTGATTTCCTCACGACCGGACAACAGTGGGGGCTGTGAGTCACCCACCAAGGCAGACGCTGATGGGGGCGTACTGGGTACGACTTTCTCCAATGGCAGAGTTTGGACACTGACAAAAACAACTCTGCAAATGACAGCAGAATTCAAGCAATTACACGAGCTGGCATCACATGAAATGGAGCTAAACTAATCAATAATCTGAGATCGTTGTTAATTTGAGCTTTTGTACCGTACTATGAAATACGGGATCAAACGGTATACCCAGTTAACTCATTCCAATACCACATGCTGCAGCTATTTTCTTCCATCTCATTGTCATGAACACCTCTTATAACTACTTTTTTCTGTAGTATATGCAGGGTGCAACAACCCACAGATCTCCTTGATGAATGGCCTATAAGCAACGCCAGCCAACACAAGAATTCGAGAGTGAGGTCCTGCAGTCAGTCGACGTCGAAGACATATGTTTACGCTAAAATAGCTTCATATTGAGAACCTGATTACTCAGTAATGAGCCTTGAGTATATCCACTCCAGCTGTCAGTAATGGATGAGATGCGACGGAGAATGACAGCAACGGTGACGGAGTTCTCCTCGCCAAGAAGCAAGGATATGTCAGGACTTTTGGCTGAGCAACTAGACTTTCGCCCCCCACAGACGAGATGGAGTGAATCATCCTCCCCATAATAAACGTGTTAACCCCGTGTCTCCAAAAGGCGTTGTCGCGTGTATCATGCGCCGTCTCTAGTACAGTGCAGTAAAAGAAATTTGTGAATTATATATATATATCTTACGAATGTTTTTCTTTTCCAGCAAGACTGTTCTGAAATTCTTTGTAAAGTTTGTCTTTTGCGTCTACATCATTTATTTCTTTTACCACAGTGTAATTCATTTGTTTCTCAGTGTTATGCTATACCATGTACTTAAAAATATATCACTATGCGATTTTGTAATTGTGTACATGTTTGGGTCAAATGGTTCAAATGGCTCTGAGCACTATGGGACCGTCACCTTGAACTTCGAACTACTTAAACCTAACTAACCTAAGGACATCACACACATCCATGCCCGAGGCAGGATTCGAATCTGCGACCGTAGCGGTCGCGCGGCTCCAGACTGAAGGCCTAGAACCGCTCAGCCACACTGGCCGGCTGTACATGTTTGAATTAATGTGAAAGTGGGAACCTCAACTTATTACTTTTTGGATCTCTTTGTAAACAACTAGTCTATTTGTGAATTCTCTTGTGATGTTTTCTTTTATAAAAAATGTTTTCATGTTCTGATTTATAATGTATGGGTATTCTGTAATTGGTTACTTCTCTCATTTGTTCATATCTCATTTCAGGTGAAAGCGTTTGATTCGAAATGGTAGAGGTGTGGTTGTGTGTGTGTGTGTGTGTGTGTGTGTGTGTGTGTGTGTGTGTGTGTGTGTGTGTCTGGACCGATTTTCTTTTCTGAATGTTTAACTGAGCTACACATGGCTTACAGAATACATAGATACCTGCCGCACATCGGACAGCAAGTAAGTCTGAATTAGGGGGCTTTCTATAAGTATGAGTGTGATAGTAAACATTATGCATTTACTTATAGGTTGGCAATGCATCCCTTCCGAGTAGTAGTAATCAATTTTGTTTCGACGTATCCAACGGGTAAGGGTACTCGAATTTTCCTTCAGCCTGTAACAGACTGAAGTCTGTCACAACCGTCACAAAATTTCGAATTTGAATGGCATGTACATATCGAGATATAGTTTTTTCCATTATTTTTGTTAAAGATTATCCGATAATGTTTGTCAATACGTGAAGTACTTGTAGGTGATCTATTTCTTGAGAATTACGTTTGCCTGCCCTGACAATTTCACAGACAGACAGCAGATCAAAGGTGAGCTGACCGGCACCATTAACGTAATGCAGATTGTATACTGTGAACCCAACGCCAGGTAGTACAGCATGCGTCAAAGGCCGTTGTGTGTAGTGGATAGGAGGAAGGGATGCCCAGTACGTAACGCCGCGCCCATCTGGACTATTGGAGAGGAGTCGGAATTCTGCATTCCTAAAGCGTCTGTCTGCAGTTAGAGCACTCTGAAGTAAAGTAAAGATCAAGGAAGGTGGGAATCTGTGAGCCTTGGGCAGAAAATACAAAGACGACAGCGCCAATCTGCCGACAGGAGAGCAATATTTCGATGCTACAGGTTCAAATGGCTCTGAGCACTATGCGACTTAACTTCTGAGGTCATCAGTCCCCTAGAACTCAGAACTACTTAAACCTAACTAACCTAAGGACATCCCACACATCCATGCCCGAGACAGGATTCGAACCTGCGACCGTAGCGGTCGCTCGGCTCCAGACTGTAGCGCCTAGAAACGGGTGCTACAGGTATTTATGGCTCCATGCTCTCAGTGAAACTGACAGGCGAGGTGTGAAGCTTCTGTAGGTGAGAGACCGCAACTATAGCAGGCCCCCTTATGTGTAAAGCAGATTGGAATCTTAGGAGAGTCATTGGTTACAACATGCTAACACACGTCTTTGAGGGACCAACAGGACAGAGCGAAACAAATTCCATTCTGTAGCTGTAGGACTCTGGACGTGAAAATGTTGGAATTTCGTTGGTCAGCCTGGTCTGAAGCAGTAGTTTTGGAATATTATTGAGAAGTTGAAGGATGTACGGAGAGAACTGACACTTGACATTGGATGACTGCTCTTAAGAGACTTGGATTGGCTCTTGAAGAAGGGGCAAATGTCGCGTGGGAAGACACGGACAACTAAGGTAACACTTTGTCTGCTTCTGGTGAGACAATCACTTCGAATTATGCTTGCAGAGAGGCAGCCATTTCACTTTTCAGCTCCAACTGGAGGACGACGGAACGTTTGTCTTAGGCAGCTTTTCGGGATTCACAGGCATCGTCCGACACAGTGGCCGCTGAGAGCAGCACTGGCGGACAACACAACGACGCTGTGAAAAAAAAAGTAGTAAGTATGTGTAGGTCGCAAATGTACTCAGTAAATGTTAGGAAGGAGCCCTTCTGGCATTTTAACTTTTATGAAATGAAATTTTGGCAATCACTGTCGTCAAATTGCGAAAACGGGTCTGTGTGTTAATATGTAATCACATACCCTTCGATTCCGTGTCTAGAATCTCCTCCAACCTTAGTCAGCTGTTCTTGAGGTAATTCGTCAGTGAATAGGATGTTATTAAACATGTTCGTGTTATGCTTCACGAAAACTACTGCACTCGTTTTGTGCGAGGATTGATAATAAACGGTATGACTTGTGGTAACTTTGAATTTCATTACATATGTCTCTCACCTGGTCACAAAATTAAATTGGTGTCACTGCAGGCCATAATTTAGCGTTAATTAAACATCTTCGAGTAACCCATGATAGTATACAGTCTTCAGTGGGCACCTACCGGTATATACGGATACAGGTTAATTACCCAAATCCGTAGGCGGTGCGGTAGTACAAATTTAGCGTATCATGTATGTTGATTACTGTCTAATATTTCGTTTCATGTTTAAACAGTTTTTAAACGAAGGATGTTTGAATGAAGAGGATTTACCATCAATCTGACCTGACATATAAACTAATGCATCAATAAACTATAGAAATAGATGAATGTAATGCGTGATCCGACAGGGTGCAGACGCACATAATAATAAATAAATGAATGAATAATATACTTTGTTTAGTGTTCTAAGAAGATGATAAACGGAACTGGAATTTAAATTCATAGGCCATTTCAGTTAGTAGCCTTTTCGTGCGAAGAGTATACTTTCTTCATTGCAGAACATATTACGGTTCGTGCAAATGTCAAGAATAAGACTGCATATCTGTCTCCGGAGAATAACAACGCGTGAACGAATGGAATGTTAACCGGGACTCGCACCAGAAAAGCAACAGCATTGCTACGATGAAATTTGACGACTCTTCCAAGAAGTACAATAAAGGTGCAAAGAGATAATCTATGCAGTTTCATTACCCTCATTACCGTCGCTGCATGCTTATTTACCCTCACTCTACAACCTAGAGATCCTATTAGCAGCCGTCTCTTTACTTCCTGTTCGTGACACTCCGCCTTACGTTTTTAGCGTAAGTGAATAACAGCAAGTAATTAACAGGCGAACAATAATATCACCCGACCTTTCAGAGTCCTTCGGTCAGATGCAATCTACGCACACATTTAGCTGCATGGGGGAGGGAAGAGAGGATGGTTGGTCACATTAGCAATTACCGCTTCGTCATGAACTGCCTCTGCAGCAAGAGCAACTCTGGCCTTTCTGATGACGTCATGCGAGACCGCGGCTTTATATTGCGTTAAACGATGCACTGTCGCCGCTTTCCCTGACGTAGACCGCGTGACTCAGGTCAGCTGACTCTACTAAACACAGGGGAAGCGTGTGCAGGTGCAGTAACTGCCCCGGGGAATGCTCAGCTCCGTTCTGTTTGTTTCTCCGGATAGTCCGCCTGATGTGTTGCCGTGCGAAAGTGGTGCGGTTGGTGAGACTGCGGGGAATGTGCAGTCTGTTTTATCTCCAATCTTACCTAATAATCGTTTGTCTTCTTGTTAAGTCGTAAAGAGCACCTAGAACGCATTCTCAGTAGATTTAAGCAGAGGTAGGTACGAGGGGGAATGTTTACTGGACGGAAATACGTACTGCTTGCTGGCTGACGTATCACGCTGCATGCTCACAGAAGAAATGTTGGAGTCGGAACTTGTCTGTCAGTTTCTTACATTAGTCTCAGATTAGCGACCTATATAAACACGTGAGATCAGCAGCAGAGACAAAATACAAGTGAAAGGAAGACAGAACAATCGTCTTTCAGCGAGAGCTAACTCCTTTAATTTATTAATCGAAGTCGCTATCGAAACAAATGCATGGCATGAAGGTACAGCAAATACACAGACATGATGATGATGGCGACGATGATGATGATAATTACGATAACGACAATAAATAAGAATATTTTCTAAAGCATCCAGCGTAGTAAGACACAATGCCACTAGACTGTATTTAAAAATTTTACCTTATTAAGCAATACTAGTTCCGATCTTTCCTGATTTTCAAATTGCAGTCCCAGAAAACCTAACGAGACACCAAATCAAATGAAAATTACAAAGTAAGAAAACTTATAGAATTGTATTAGATGTAGTGCTTTCTCAGTCACAGCAATTACCTATAAATATAAGTAGTTATACAATCCCTGTCGATTAAAAATTGCTTGCTTTTGCATCTACATCTACGTGATTACTCTGCTACTCACAATAAAGTGCCTGGCAGAGGGTTCAATGAACCAACTTCAAGCTGTCTCTCTACCGTTCGAATTTCGAACGAATGCGGGAAAAACGAGCAGTTAAATTTTCCTGTGAGAGCCCTGATTTCTCTTATTTTATCGTGATGATCATTTTTCCCTATGTAGGTGTGTGCCAACAAAATGTTTTCGCGATCGGTGGAGGAAACTGGTGATTGAAATTTCATGAGAAGATCCCGTCACAACGAAAAACGCCTTTGTTTTAATGACTGCCACTCCAATTCACGTATCATGCCTGTAACACTCTCTCCCGTATTTCACGATAATGCAAAACGAGCTGCCCTTCTTTGTACTTTTTCGATGTCATCCGTCAGTCCCACCTGATGCGGATCCCACACCGCACAGCAATACTCCAAAGTAGGGAGGATGAGCGCGGTGTAAGGAGTCTCTTTAGTAGACCTGTTGCACCTTCTAAGTGTTCTGCCAATTAATCGCAGTCTTTGGTTTGCTCTACCCATAATATTATCTATGTGATAGTTCCAATTTAGGTTATTTGTAATTGTAATCCCTAAGTAATTAGTTGAATTTACAGCCTTCAGCTTTGTGTGACTTACCGCGTAATCGATTTTTTTTTATTTCTGTTAGTATTTATGTGAATAACTTCACACTTTTCCTTATTCAGGGTCAATTGCCACTTTTCGCACGTTATACATATCTTATCTAAATCATTTTGCAATTCGTTTTGATCATATGATGACTTTACAAGACGGTAAATGACAGCATCATCTGCAAACAATCTAAGGCGGCTACTCAGATTGTCTCCTATGACGCTAATATAAATCAGGAACAATAGAGGGCCTATAACCACTTCTTTGGGGAACGCCAGATATTACTTCTGTTTTACTCGATGACTTCCCGTCTGTTACTACGACCTGTGACCTTTCTGACAGGATATCACGAATCCAGCCGCACACCTGAGGCGATACTCCGTAGGCACGCAGTTTGGTTAGAAGACGCTTGTGAGGAACGGTGTCGAAAGCGTTCAGGAAATCTGAAAATATGGAATCCATTTGACATCCCCTGTCGATAGCAATTATTACTTCATGAGTATAAGGAGTTACTTGTGTTTCACAATAACGATATTTTCTGAAACCGTGCTGACTATGTGTCAGTAAATCGTTTTCTTCCTGGTACTTCATAATGTTCGAATACAGTATCTGTTCCAAAACCCTTCTGCAAATCGGCTTTACTGATATACACCCATAATTCAGCGGATTACTCCTACTTCCCTTTTTGGGTTTTTGTGTGACTTGAGCAATTTTCAAGTCGTTGGTACGGATCTTTCTGTGAGTGAGGGGTTGATACAATTGCTAAATATGGAGCTATTTTATCAGCATTCTCTGAGAGGAACCTGATTGGTATACAATCTGGAATGGAGGCCTTGTCTTTATAAGTCATTTAAGCTGCTTCGTTACTCCGAAAATATCTACTTCTGTGTTTCTCATGGCAGTTGTTCTTGACTGGAATTCAGGAATATTTACTTCGTCTTCTTTGGAGAAGGAGTTTCGGAAAACCGTTTTTAATAACTCTGCTTCACTGGCACTGCCATAAATGACTTCACCGTTGTTATCGCGCAGTGAAAGCATTGATTTCGTCTTGCCACTGGTGTGCCTTATGTATTGCAGTGTCGCGGAATAGTGAAGAGTTGGAAACGTGGAATATTGTCAACGTTTCGTTGCCTATGCCGAGAGCCAGAGGCAGTAGGTTCGCCAAGAGATAAGAGGATTGCACATATATCGGAATGTGTCGTCACGCAGGGGCAATGGCCTGGATACACACAACAGGTGAGAGAGAATTGCTTAGCACGTGGGTTTGTGTTAGACGGAAACTTTCGTATAGTGCAAGACAGAGGTATAGCGTCAGCTGTACTGCATTGCACAACTTCGCGTCTGCCGCAACAACACATAACTCTGTCGCAAAAACACCTAAGGGGCGAGTACGACAGATGAATCAGCAGTACAAGTGGGACGAATGCGTTCATTACAAACGGGCATGTCGTCAGGACGTCGCTCGTGCTTCCTTCAAATACGCCACCTTTGATAGCAACAAGGCACTCACAGTTAGACTTGCAGTTAGATGTGTACTGGGTCGCTGCGTTGCGCTCAGCTCGGTGATCGACATGTTAATCTTTATTAAGGGTATGTTGCAGTAAGGGCGGCCCATCTAGCAGCAGACGTGAGGGGACAGTACCAGCTCTGGTCCTCTCTGCTGCCGCTGTCAATCATCAACCCAGGATTAGCAGACATCGCGGCAGACTCGCTCGCCGCCAATGCTGGCGACATCAGTGAGCCGTCGTCGAGATCGTGCGGGGTCTAGGCCCTGTGCATCCGCCGTCACAACCGGGTGAGCCGACGACGCTGGGGGCTGCAGCCCATTCCTCCTGTCCACCGCGGACGAGCCACCAGGAGGAGCAGGGAAGAAGACGGGGTGGGACAGAGTACACTCCGCACTACGAGAACGCTTCTGGTGCCGACAGCGCCGGGGACTCCAACCCGGAGCCTCTACACGCAGCAGCTTGCTGTCCGCCGCGAGCCGGCCGGCCAGCCGGGCGCCGCCAGCCACGCGCGGCCGAAGTAAGGACATTCCTCCACTACGTCACAGCACGCGGCGCTGCACTAGCAGGACTGTGCGTCCCGGATCTGGTGTCGTCGCTACGAGTCAGCGAGGACTCGGGGAAGGTCGTTGATATCACCAAGCCACATTGTACTCGGCAGGAATACAGGTTTTATGAATTAATAATGTTTCTTTGGCGTTTCTGATGCTTCTACAGCCATTTCCAAGCATCCTGACAACTGGAGAGGTCACCGCTCGGCCATCCAGTCCACCGTAGGCGACCGGGACCACTGGGGCGCCTACAGATTTGTTGTCAAAAGTGGTCTCGCGCCACCTCCTACAGTATGACCAGAATCCCTTTGGGTTTTCTGCCAGATTTCAAGACAGAATTTCGTTGTGGAAATTATTAAAAGCTTCTCGCATTGAAGTAAGCGCCATATTTCGAACTTCGGTAAAACTTTGACAATCTTGGGGATTTTGCATTCTTTTAAATTTGGCATGCTTTTTTCGTTGCTTCTGCAACGACGATCTGACCCGTGTTGTGTACCATGGGGATCAGTACCATCATTTATTAATGTATGTGGTATATATCTCTCAATGGCTGTCGACACTATCTCTTTGAAACATTCCACAACTTTTCTACACTTACATGATCAGATCGGAAGGAGTGAAGATTGTCTCGTAAAAAGGCGTTAAGAGCACATTATCAGCTTTTTTTTAACTAGATATACTTGACGTTTCATTTTGATGCTTGTAGGTGTCACGGTATTCAGTCTAGGAACAACTGTCTTGTGGTAGCTTGTTCCCGTATTCGTCACAATACTCACTATTTGTCCAGGACTGCTAAAGGTCAAGTATGATTTCGTAACCATTTACGCTTCGGGTGGGCTCATGATCTCATTGTTCAAATTAATTTTCTGAGAAAGCATGCAGTACAATTTTGGATGACGTGTTATGTCTGCCGCCGGCTTTAAATGTATAATTTTTCAAGCATATCGAGGGCAGATTAAAGTCACAACCGACTACAATTATATGAATGGGGTAGTTATTTGAAATGAGACTCTTGTTTTCTCTGAACTGTTCAGCAATTATGTCTTCTGAGTCGGGGGCGAGGGGGGGTGGGGGTCCGGTAAAACGATCCAATTAATAGTTTAGTGTCCGATTGTCAGGTACAATCTCTACCCATACTATTTTCCACGAACTATCTACTTCAATTTCGTTACAAGGCAAACTACCTCTGACAGCAATAAATACTCCACCACCAACTGTATTTAATCCATCCATTCTGAACACTGTTAGATGGTTTGAAAAAATTTCGGCTGAACTTATTTCCGGCTTTAGCCAGCTCTCTGTAATTACTACTATTTGAGCTTCAGTGCATTCCGTGAGAGCTGCGAGCTCTGGTTCTTTCCCAACACAGCTACGACAATTTACAACTACAATACTAATCGCTCCCCCATGAACCATGGACCTTGCCGCTGGTGGGGAGGCTTGCGTGCCTCAGCGATACAGATAGCCGTACCGTAGGTGCAACCACAACGGAGGGGTATCCGTTGAGAGGCCAGACAAACGTGTGGTTCCTGAAGAGGGGCAGTAGCCTTTTCAGTAGTTGCTTGGGCAACAGTCTGGATGATTGACTGATCTGGCCTTGTAACAATAACCAAAACAGCCTTGCTGTGCTGGTACTGCGAACGGCTGAAAGCAAGGGGAAACTACAGCCGTAATTTTTCCCGAGGACATGCAGCTTTACTGTATGATTAAATGATGATGGCATCCTCTTGGGTAAAATATTCCGGAGGTAAGATAGTCCCCCATTCGGATCTCCGGGCGAGGACTACTCAAGAGGATGTCGTCATCAGGAGAAAGAAAACTGGCGTTCTACGGGTCGGAGCGTGGAATGTCAGATCCCTTAATCGGGCAGGTAGGTTAGAAAATTTAAAAAGGGAAATGGATAGGTTAAAGTTAGATATAGTGGGAATTAGTGAAGTTCGGTGGCAAGAGGAACAAGACTTCTGGTCAGGTGACTACAGGGTTATAAACACAAAATCAAATAGGGGTAATGCAGGAGTAGGTTTAATAATGAATAGGAAAATAGGAATGCGGGTAAGCTACTACAAACAGCATAGTGAACGCATTATTGTGACCAAGATAGATACGAAGCCCATATCTACTACAGTAGTACAAGTTTATATGCCAACTAGCTCTGCAGATGACGAAGAAATTGAAGAAATGTATGATCAAATAAAAGATATTATTCAGATACTGAAGGGTGACGAAAATTTAATACTCATGGGTGACTGGAATTCGGTAGTAGGAAAAGGGAGAGAAGGAAACGTAGTAGGTGAATATGGACTGGGGCAAAGAAATGAAAGAGGAAGCCACCTGATAGAATTTTGCACAGAGCACAACATATTCATAGGTAACACTTGGTTCAAGACTCATAAAAGAAGGCTGTATACATGGAAGAAGCCTGCAGATACTGACAGGTTTCAGATAGATTATATAATGGTACGACAGAGATTTAGGAACCAGGTTTTAAATTGTAAGACATTTCCAGGGGCAGATGTGGACTCCGACCACAATCTATTGGTTATGACCTGTAGATTAAAACTGAAGAAACTGCAAAAAGGTGGAAATTCAAGGTGATGGGACCTGGATAAACTAAAAGAACCAGAGGTTGTACGGAGTTTCAAGGGGAGCATAAGGGAGCAATTGACAGGAATGGGGGAAAGAAATACAATAGAAGAAGAATGGGTAGCTTTGATGGATGAAGTAGTGAAGGCAGCAGAGGATCAAGTAGGTAAAAAGACTAGGGTTAGCAGAAATCCTTGGGTAACAGAAGAAATATTGAATTTAATTGATGAAAGGAGAAAATATAAAAATGCAGTAAATGAAGCAGGCAAAAAGGAATACAAACGTCTCAATAATTAGATAGACAGGAAGTGCAAAATGGCTAAGCAGGGATGGTTAGAGGACAAATGTAAGATTGTAGAGGCTTATCTCACTAGAGGTAAGATAGATACTGCCTACAGGAAAATTAAAGAGACCTTTGGAGAAAAGAGGACCACTTGTATGAATATTAAGAGCTCAGATGGAAACCCAGTTCTAACCAAAGAAGGGAAAGCAGAAAGGTGGAAGGAGTATTTAGAGGGTCTATACAAGGGCGATGTACTTGAGGACAATATTATGGAAATGGAAGAGGATGTAGGTGAAGATTTAAGGGAGATACGGTACTGTGAGAAGAGTTTGACAGAGCACTGAAAGACCTGAGCCGACAACATTCCATTGGAACTACTGACGGCTTGGGAGAGCCAGTCCTGACAAAACTCTACCATCTGGTGAGCAAGATGTATGAGACAGGCGAAGTACCCTCAGAGTTCAAGAAGAATATAATAATTCCAATCCCAAAGAAAGCAGGTGTTGACAGATGTGAAAATTAACGAACTATCAGTTTAATAAGTCATAGCTGCAAATTTCTAACGCGAATTCTTTACAGACGAGTGGAAAAACTGGTAGAATCGTACCTCGGGGAAGATCAGTTTAGATTCCGCAGAAATGTTGGAACACGTGAGGAAATACTAACCTTACGACTTATCTTAAAAGAAAGATTAAGAAAAGGCAAACCTTCGTTTCTAGTATTTGTAGACTTATAGAAAGCTTTTGACAATGTTAACTGGAATACTGTCTTTCAAATTCTGAAGGTGGCAGGGGTAAAATACAGGGAGCGTAAGGCTATTTACAATTTGTACAGAAACCAGAAGGCAGTTATAAGAGTCGAGGGGCATGAAAGGGAAGCAGTGGTTGGTAACGGAGTGAGACAGGGTTGTAGCCTCTCCCTGATGTTATTCAATCTGTATATTGAGCAAGCAGTAAAGGAAACAAAAAGAAAAATTCGGAGTAGGTATTAAAATTCATGGAAAAGAAATAAAAACTTTGAGATTCGCCGATGACATTGTAATTCTGTCAGAGACAGCAAAGGACTTGGAAGAGCAGTTGAACGGAATGGACAGTGTGTTGAAAGGAGGATATAAGATGACCATCAACAAAAACAAAACGAGGACAATGGAATGTAGTCGAATTAAGTCAGGTGATGCTGAGGGAATTAGATTAGGAAGTGAGACACTTAAAGTAGTAAAGGAGTTTTACTATTTGGAGAGCAAAATAACTGATGATGGTCGAAGTGGAGAGGACATAAAATGTAGACTGGCAATGGCAAGGAAAGCGTTTCTGAAGAAGAGAAGTTTGTTAACATCGAGTATAGATTTAAGTGTCAGGAAGTCATTTCTGAAAGTATTTGTATTGAGTGTAGCCATGTATGGAAGTGAATCATGGACGATAAATAGTTTGGACAAGAAGAGAATAGAAGCTTTCGAAATGTGGTGCTACAGAAGAATGCTGAAGATTAGATGGGTAGATCACATAACTAATGAGGAAGTATTGAATCGTATTGAGGAGAAGAGAAGTTTGTGGCACAACTTGACCAGAAGAAGGGATCGGTTGGTAGGACATGTTCTGAGGCATCAAGGGATCACCAATTTAGTATTGGAGGGCCTCGTGGAGGGTAAAAATCGTAGAGGGAGACCAAGAGATGACTACACTAAGCAGATTCAGAAGGACGTAGGTTGCAGCAGGTACTGGGAGATGAAGAAGCTTGCACAGGATAGACTAGCATGGAGAGCTGCATCAAACCAGTTTCAGGACTGAAGACCACAACAACAACAACAACAACAACAATACTAATTGTTTCTACAACTATCTTACTGTGTCTTACGTGCCCACTTTTAGTCGGGTGCCCTTTCTGTGGTTCCCTGAGACGCTCTAACCTAAAAACCGCCCAGTTCCTTCCGCACAGCCCCCACTATCCGTGTAGCCGTCTCTTGAGTGTAGTGGACTCCTGACCTAATAAGCGGAACCCGGAAACCCATCATCCGATGGCGCAAGTTAAGGAATCTGCAACCTACACGGTCACAGAACCGCCTGAGCCTTTGATTCAGACCCCCCACTCGGCTGTGCACCACAGGACCACAGTCGGTTCCATCGACGATGATGCAGATGGTGAGCCCCACCTTAATCTCGAAAGCAAGACTGTCAGTCTTTACCATCCCCGCTAGCAGCTCGAAACCAGACAGAATCTGCTCAGATCCAAAGCGACACACGTCATTGGTACCGCCTTGAGCCACCACCTGCAGCACACTGTACTCTTCATGGCATCCGGAAGCACCCTTTCCACATCCGGAATGACTCCCCCCGGAATGCACACGGAGTGCACACTGGCTTCCTTCCCCTCCTAGGCAGCCACGTTCCTAAGCGGCCCCATTACGAGCCTAACGTTGGAGCTCCCAACTACCAGCAAACCCACCCTCTGTGAATGCCCAGACCTTGCGGGCCGAGAAGCTTCCTCTGGAACAGGGTGGTTGACGACTGCATCCGACTCAGAGACATCGTCAGCCACAGATAACGCCCGAAACCTGTTCGTCGAACGAACTGGGGAGGCCCTACGATCGGCTCCTCGGAAAGTTTTTCGCTGCCTGCCAGACTTTGGAATGATCTCCCACTCGACCATGGGTGAGGGGTCAACCTCAGTGCAGGCAGTACCCAGGGCGGCCACAGCAGTGGACCAATTGGAGGACATGTTGGACGTGCCCCACGTCCCTCGCATCCCCGCGTTTGATCCCCCACAGTGACGCCCCATGGCAGCAGCCTCAAGCTGTGTGACAGAAGCCAACGCAGCCTGGAGCTGTGAGTGAACGGTCGCCAACTCAGCTCGTATCTGTACACAACAGTCACAGTTCTTATCCATTAAAGTAGTCGCTCCTGTTTGAGGCTCGTAAAAATATGTAACAAGCGAACAGTGTACTCGCCTTATTAGTAGCAGTAACTAGCGGTCCTCCACTCGCTGATGGTCTAACAGACAGGAGGTGCATGATGCCATATCCTGTGCATATAGAGCTTCCATGGGTCATCTGGGTTAAGCACTATTCAGGTTTCTTAATTAATGTGCTCTATAATCTTGCAGGAGATGACATTTGAGAAAACTAGAAGCAAAGGGAACTTCACAGTAAACATAAATATAGCCAAAGCCTTGCAGACAAACAAAAATTACGCGAAGCGAAATGTAGTGTGAGGAGGGCTATGAGAGAGGCTTTCAATGAATTCGAAAGTAAAGTTCTTTGTACTGACTTGGCAGAAAATCCTAAGAAATTTTAGTCCTATGTCAAAGCGGTAGGTGGATCAAAACAAAATGTCCAGACTGTGACCAAAATGGTACTGAAACAGAGGATGACAGACTAAAGGCCGAAATACTAAATGCCTTCTTCCAAAGCTGTTTCACAGAGGAAGACTGCACTGAGCTTCCTTCTCTAGATTCTCGCACAGACGACAAAATGGTAGATGTCGAAATAGACGACAGAGGGACAGAGAAACAATTAAAATCGCTTAAAATAGGAAAGGCCGCTGGACCTGATGGGATACCAGTTCGATTTTACACAGAGTACGCGAAGGAACTTGCCACCCTTCTTGCAGCGGTGTACCTAGGTCTCTAGAAGAGCGAAGCGTTCCAAAAGATTGGAAAAGGGCACAGGTCATCCTCGTTTTCAAGAAGGGACGTCGAACAGATGTGCAGAACTAAAGACCTATATCTCTAACGTCGATCAGTTGTAGAATTTTGGAACACGTAATATGTTCGAGTATAATGTCTTTTCTGGAGACTAGATATCTACTCTGTAGGAATCAGCATGGGTTTCGAAAACGACGGTCGTGTGAAACCCAGCTCGCGCTATTTGTCCACGAGACTCAGAGGGCCTTAGACACGGGTTCACAGGTAGATGCCGTGTTTTTTGACTTCCGCAAGGCGTTTGACACCGTTCCGCACAGTCGTTTAATGAACAAAGTAAGAGAATACGGACTATCAGATCAATTGTGCGATTGGATTGAGGAGTTCCTAGATAACAGAACGCAGCATGTCATTCTCAATGGAGAGAAGTCTTCCGAAGTAAGAGTGATTTCAGGTGTGCGTCAGGGGAGTGTCATAGGACCGTTGCTATTCACAATATACATAAATGACCTGGTGGATGACATCGGAAGTTCACAGAGGCTTTTTGCGGATGATGCTGTAGTGTATGGAGAGGCTGCAACAATGGAAAATTGTACTGAAATGCAGGAGGATCTGCAGCGAATTGACGCATGGTGCACGGAATGGCAATTGAATCTCAATGTAGACAAGTGTAATGTGATGCGAATACATAGAAAGATAGGTCCCTTATCATTTAGCTACAAAATAGCAGATCAGCAACTGGAAGCAGTTAATTCCATAAATTATCTGGGAGTACGCATTAGGAGTCATTTAAAATGGAATGATCATATAAAGTTGATCGTCGGTAAAGCAGATGCCAGACTGAGATTCATTGGAAGAATCCTAAGGAAATGCAATCCGACAACAAAGGAAGTAGGTTACAGTACGCTTGTTCGCCCACTGCTTGAATACTGCTCAACAGTGTGGGATACGCACCAGATAGGGTTGATAGAAGAGATAGAGAAGATCCAACGGAGAGCAGCGCGCTTCGTTACAGGATCATTTAGTAATCGCGAAAGCGTTACGGAGATGATAGATAAACTCCAGTGGAAGTCTCTGCAGGAGAGACGCTCAGTAGCTCGGTACGGGCTTTTGTTAAAGTTTCGAGTACATACCTTCACCGAAGAGTCAAGCAGTATATTGCTCCCTCCTACGTATTTCTCGCGAAGAGACCATGAGGATAAAATCAGAGAGATTAGAGCCCACACAGAAGCATACCGACAATCCTTCTTTCCACGAACAGTACGAGACTGGAATAGAAGGGAGAACCGATAGGGGTACTCAGGGTACCCTCCGCCACACACCGTCAGGTGGCTTGCGGAGTATGGATGTAGATGTAGATGTAGATAGTTGCAAAGAAGATGATGTTGACTTATTAATTACTCTGTCTACTGACAGCCTTCTGTCTTTTGACAGGAGGTGCTCATCAGCATGGTTAAAACTTATTCTTTCATGTACTATAGCCTTCCTCCTCAAAGAATTTCAATCTCCTGCAAACAAGCCTGGCTGTCCTAGAATTAGGCCACATGCATGAAACATGCTCATGTACGGTGTGGACGTTGTTGCGAGTGTGGTTTACACTTGCGCCTTAAACTTCCTCATAGCCTGAAATATATCTGCCGGCCGCTGTGGAGGATCGGTTTTAGGCGCTACAGTCCAGAACTTCATGACCGCTGCGGTCGCAGATTCAAATCCTGCCTCAGGCACGGATGTGTGTGATATCGTTAGGTTAGTTAGGTTTATGTACTTCTAAGTTCTACGGGACTGATGAACTCGTGTTAATTCCCATAGTGCTCAGAGCCATTTGAATCATTTTGAAATATACACTCCTGGAAATTGAAATAAGAACACCGTGAATTCATTGTCCCAGGAAGGGGAAACTTTATTGACACATTCCTGGGGTCAGATACATCACAAGATCACACTGACAGAACCACAGGCACATAGACACAGGCAACAGAGCATGCACAATGTCGGCACTAGTACAGTGTATATCCACCTTTCGCAGCAATGCAGGCTGCTATTCTCCCATGGAGACGATCGTAGAGATGCTGGATGTAGTCCTGTGGAACGGCTTGTCATGCCACTTCCACCTGGCGCCTCAGTTGGACCAGCGTTCGTGCTGAACGTGCAGACCACGTGAGACGACGCTTCATCCAGTCCCAAACATGCTCAATGGGGGACAGATCCGGAGATCTTGCTGGCCAGGGTAGTTGACTTACACCTTCTAGAGCACGTTGGATGGCACGGGATACATGCGGACGTGCATTGTCCTGTTGGAACAGCAAGTTGCCTTGCCGGTCTAGGAATGGTAGAACGATGGGTTCGATGACGGTTTGGATGTACCGTGCACTATTCAGTGTCCCTTCGACGATCACCAGAGGTGTACGGCCAGTATAGGAGATCGCTCCCCACACCATGATGCCGGGTGTTGGCCCTGTGTGCCTCGGTCGTATGCAGTCCTGATTGTGGCGCTCACCTGCACGGCGCCAAACACGCATACGACCATCATTGGCACCAAGGCAGAAGCGTCTCTCATCGCTGAAGACGACACGTCTCCATTCGTCCCTCCATTCACGCCTGTCGCGACAGCACTGGAGGCGGGCTGCACGATGTTGGGGCGTGAGCGGAAGACGGCCTAACGGTGTGCGGGACCGTAGCCCAGCTTCATAGAGACGGTTGCGAATGGTCCTCGCCGATATCCCAGGAGCAACAGTGTCCCTAATTTGCTGGGAAGTGGCGGTGCGCTCCCCTACGGCACTGCGTAGGATCCTACGGTCTTGGCGTGCATCCGTGCGTCGCTGCGGTCCGGTCCCAGGTCGATGGGCACGTGCACCTTCCGCCGACCACTGGCGACAACATCGATGTACTGTGGAGACCTCACGCCCCACGTGTTGAGCAATTCGGCGGTACGTCCACCCGGCCTCCCGCATGCCCACTATACGCCCTCGCTCAAAGTCCGTCAACTGCACATACGGTTCACGTCCACGCTGTCGCGGCATGCTACCAGTGTTAAAGACTGCGATGGAGCTCCGTATGCCACGGCAAACTGGCTGACACTGACGGCGGCGGTGCACAAATGCTGCGCAGCTAGCGCCATTCGACGGCCAACACCGCGGTTCCTGGTGTGTCCGCTGTGCCGTGCGTGTGATCATTGCTTGTACAGCCCTCTCGCAGTGTCCGGAGCAAGTATGGTGGGTCTGACACACCGGTGTCAATGTGTTCTTTTTTCCATTTCCAGGAGTGTATAAGCTCTATGAGGCTTCTGAGGTCATCCGTCCCCTAGACTTAGAACAACTTAAACCTAACTAAGGACATCACACACATCCATGCCCAAGGCAGGATTAGAACCTGGGACCAGAGCAACAGCACGGTTCCGGACTGAAGCGCCTAGAACCGCTCGGTCATAGCGGCCGTCGAAATATATCTGCTTACGGGTAAATGCACAGGGTGACCATGCTATAAGACTGCTTCATTACATACATCGGTGATTAAATGTTTCTTTTAAGATCTGCTTGAAAAGGTGCAGTGATCCATCGTGCACAAATCGCATGCGGTATCTTATTGGTAAGGAAACTTTGTCCAACTGATCTGACACCAGAGGTATCCTAACGCCAACACAACCTGAGAACGAAAATTATAGGATGCCTAATGGAGGAGACAGTTCTGTCATGTTTCGACATCATCATTACGGAGTACAAATGTGCAGGGAGAAAATACTCCCAATAACAAATGATTAATGAGAGCGAACAGAGCGGCGTAGGTGTCATCTATGACAGTGCGTAAGTGGCAGCCATATCTGAGTAACACGCATTTCATCATTACACTCTCATGATTTGACCTGGGCTCTTTGAAGGTGCAGTCCTGCGTGTCTTCTCCTTCCGTCAGCGCAGCACTGCCGACGCCCTGTGCTGTGGTTCTGCTCCAGTACCTGCTCCATATTTCTTCCAAGAACTCCACAATGACTGACAGTGAATAGTCTTGCGGCGTTAGTTCCACCAATCTGCTCCTCTGAGAACTGTTCTGATTCTCTATATGAACACGCTGCTCTTTTTCTTCACCAAATTAATTGTCTCGTGGTTAAAGCAGAATTAAATATGTTCATTCTTTACCAAAATACGTTTGCTGCTGTCATTTTTCCTTTTACCTCAAATTTGTTTAAATGTTTTACAAAACTGTAAAGATCAAAATTTAAAAGTTGCCTCCGAATGTCTCCAGCAATGATATGTTTTTTATTGGATCGACTATGGCTCGCCCCACATTTTCCTCGTATTCTCTGTTGAAGTTCGAATGTGTCCACATTCACTATGTGATCAAAAGTATCCACCCCCCCCCCCCCCCCAAAAAAAAAAAAATACGTTTTTCACATTAGGTGTACTGTGCTGCCACCTACTGGGAGGTGCTCCATGTCAGCGACCTCAGTAGTCATTAGACATCGTGAGAGAGCGGAATGGGGCGCTCAGCGGAACTCACGGACTTCGAAAATGGTCAGATGATTGGGTGCCACTTATATCAAACATCTAAATGCCAGATTTCCACACTCATAAACATGCCTAGGTCCATTGTTCTCCGATGTGATAGTGAAGTGGAAACGTGAACGGACACGTACAGCGCAAAAGCGTACAGACCGACCTCATCTATTGACTGACAGACACCGTCGACGGTTGAAGAGGGTCGTAATGTGTAATACGCAGACATCTATCCAGACCATAACACAGGAATTCCAAACTGCATCAGGATCCACTGAAAGTACTATGACAGTTAGGCGGGAGGTAAGAAAACTTGGATTTCATACTCAAGCGGCTGCTCATAAACTACACATCACGCCGGTAAATGACAAATGACGCCTCGCTTAGTGTAAGGAGTGGAAGCATTGAACGATTGAACAGTGGAAAAGCGTTGTGTGGAGTGACGAATCACGATACACAATATGGTTATCCGATGGTAGCGTGTGAGTATGGCGCATGCTCCGTGAACGTCATTTGCCAGCGTGTGTAGTGCCAACAGTAAAATTCTGAGACGGTGGTGTTATGGTGTGGTCGTGTTTTTCATGGAGGTGGCCTGCACCCTTTCTTGTTTTGCGTCGGACTATCACAGAACAGGCCTCAATTGACGTCTTAAGCGCCTTCTTCCTTCCCACTGTTGAAGAGCAATTCGGGAATGGCGATTGCATATTTCAACACGATCGAGTACCTGTTCATAAATCACGGCCTGTGGCGGAGAGGTTACACGACAATAACATTCTAGTAATAGACTGGGCTGTAGAGAATCCTGAGCTATAGAAAACCTTTATGATGTTTTAGAACACCGACTTCGTGCCAGGCCCCACCGACCGACATCGATACCTCTCCTCAGTGCACCACTCAATGAAGAATGGGCTGCCATTCCCCGAGAAACCTTCCAGCGCCTGATTGAACGTATGCCTGCGGGAGGAGAAGCTGTCATTTATGCTAAGGGTGGGCCAACACGTTACCGAAGTTCAGCATTACCGATGGAGGGCACCTTGAACTCGTAAGTCATTTTCAGCCAGGTGTCTGGATACTTTTGATCTCATAGTGCATATGCAGTGTGGACCAAAACTCCAGCGACCGACGTTCAAATGTTGCTCAGTGTTACCATCTGAGCAGGTTGGATTAATGAAGCCACGATGTCCAGCTGCTCCTTACATAGTAATAACCTAATTAAGATTTATTTGTTATCACAGCCACCCTAGTTTCTGTGAAAATACCTTCACCACGCAAACCGTGGCAAGGCACCTCAATTAATGCCTATGTTTGATACTAGCAGACTTCTCTTGGTTAGGAATGCCGTTTACACCGGTTCTACTCTGCCTTTTATGTCCTTCTTGCTCCGTTCATCATGCGTTACTTTGTTGCCTAGGTAGCAGAATTACTTAACTTCGTATGCTTCGTAATCACCAATCCTCGTGTTAAGTTCCTCGCTGTTCTCATTTCTGATGCTTCTCATTACTTTCGTCGTTCTTCGATTTACTCTCAACCCACATTATGTACTCATTAGACTGTTCATTCCATCCAGCAGATCCTGTAATTCTTCTTCAATTTCTCTCGCGATAGGAATGTCATCAGCGGATTTATTATTCTTATCGTTTAACCCTTAATTTTAATACCTCTCCGTTTACACACAGGTCCTGCACGTTGCCACATAAGCGCCCAGCAACAGAGAAAGCGAGAAGATTCGCGTGAGTGGACTCATTGTCGCAGAACGTGGTGAACCTGCCCCACGGCCGCTTGGGGGCTCGCTGCGCGCCACGGGACGGGCACAGCTAACAAAACGGCCGGCTGTGCAGACATTTGCATTTTGAGAGCGGACTCTGTCCCCGCCGTCAAGCCGCCGGCGGGCGCTGCATTAATCAGGTTTGCCGGCGACAGGTTGTTTGCGCACGGTGGATGGAAGTGTGGGTGGGTGTGGGTGGGGGGTGGGGGGGTGGGGGGAGAGGCGTCTGTCCGCAAGGAGGAGCGCTGGGTGACATCAGCCAGCCGCGGACCCGGCAATTGCTCCTACTCCGCTGTCGCTCCAGCCATCCGGGCTTGCGCTCCTCGTGAGACATTCTGGGTCCAGTGGATAGACTGCCACTGCAAAATACTGCGCATATTCAAAATGCCTTCCCTGACCTAGGAACTTAATGAAGAGCTAGACACGCCTTTAACACTCTAACTGAATTTATTGTACAATACGGAATTAATGGCGCTAGCTGTGGATCATAAAGTGGAGAACTGAATAGTACGAGGGTCACTCCAAAAGAAATGCACACTATTTTTATTTTTTTTTAAATCCCTCTTTTATTCTACATGTTTTTCAGTGTTACAGTCTGTAGATACATCCTTTAGTAACAACAGTTTCATTTCTCCAAATTATTTACGTTCCTCTCAACTGCCTTACGACATAATGGAACACCCGCCTGTATATCCGCACGGTAAAATTCTGGACCAACTTGTTGGAGCCACTGTTTGGCAGCGTGCATAAGGGACTCATCATCTTCAAACCTTGTTCCACGAAGAGAGTCTTCCAGTTTCCCAAAGAGATGATATCTACATGGTTTTTTGACTCACATGTGGCCGTGCACTGTCTTGCAACAGCAAAACATCCTGCTTTTGCCGATGTGGTCGAACATGACACTGTCGAGCTTGAAGTTTTTTCAGTGTCGTCAGATATGCATCAGAATTTGTGGTGGTTCCACTTGTCATTGTGTGCACAAGCAAGAGTCTTTCGGAGTCGAAAAACACTGTAGCCTTAACTTTTCCAGCAAAAGGTGTGGTTTTGAATTTTTTTTCTTCGGTGGATTTGCATAATGCCACTCCATTGATTGCCTCTTCGTCTCTAGTGATAAATAATGGAGCCATGTTTCATCACCTGTCACAATCCTTCCAAGAAATTCATCTCCACCATTCTCGTACTGTTCCAAACGTTTGCTGCATACCGTTTTTCATGTTTGTTTGTGAGACACTGTCAATATCCTGGGAACCCACCTGCCACAAACTTTTTTCAACGCCAACAATTTCAGTATCGTACGAACCCTTCCTTCCCATATCCCAATGTAGCGTCTGTCAGCAGCTACCAATTCGTTAACACTCTGCACATTGTCAGGAGTGTGTGCAGTACGAGGCCTGCCGCTGCGAGGACAATCCTCTATATTGCCGTTCCCGCTTTTATCACGTAACCTGCTTGCCCACAGACTAACTGTACTGCTATCGACAGCAACATCTCCATACACCTTTTACAACCTCTTGTGGAAGTTTCCCACTGTCTGTTTTTCACAGCACAGGAATTCTATGACAGCACGTTGCTCCTCACGAACGTCAAGTGTAGCAGCCATCTTGAAGACATGATGTGACGGCGTCATTCATGGGAACAGGTTGAACTAAGTTTGAAAACAAGAGGGAAGGATGTATCTACACTCTGTAAATCTTTCACACATGCAGAACGAAAACTGTATTTTTACAAAAATAGTGTGCACATATTTTGGAGTGACCCTATTAATGTAATAAAATGAAAAACCGCCAGCTATCATTTTGGTGTTATTTTATTGTATTTCAACCAGTTTCAGTGACTCAATACATCAAAGTCAGCCTCTAGCTGACGCTGAGGGAGTAAACTTCATACGTATATACGATGTCATCAGTGGCGTACAACTACAGGGCGGGGAAAATAGAAGTGACCCGGACTAGCGGATACGATTCGACGTGAATGTACGTAAATAACCACTACCCATGACGCACACACAGCGCCACGTGTTATATACCGGTTTACAGCGTAGTGCCAGGATGTCACATTGTGAGTCGAGCAGTGCAAAGGGGCCGATGGTATTCACAATGGAGCAGCCGCTGTTCGTTGTGGAAAGGTACGTGGCAAGAAATTCGTGGAAAAGGCGTGGTCAGTTATTTGCCGAGAAGATTAATCGTGTCAAAGTGCCCACAGAGGGAGCCGAAAATGTCATCTGACAGGATCTGTTTCGAACAAGTCAAAAAACATTCCGAAACTTGCTAACACACCAGAAAATGTGGATGCAGTTCACCAGAAGATGCTTCAGAGTCCTACCAAATCAAACCGAGACCTGTCACAAGAAACGGGCATTTCATGTCGACCATGTCCGTGAATTCTCCACCTCAACTTGCATCCCTACCGAATGTCTCTTGTTCACGCATTAAAACCAGCACATACTCCTCACTCAGCAACTCCTGTTTTGTGAGTGGCTGTTCACTGAGATAACAATGAATGGCTTGGACAAGAAGCTGTCCTTTATGTCTGACGAAGCCTGGTTTCACCTGAGTGTTCTGACAACCCACAGAATCATAGATTCTGGAGAGTGGAGAATCCGCATAAGTTCCACGAAACACTAATGCATGATCAGAAGGTTGGGGTTTGGTGTGCAATGTCTGCAAGTCGCATTAGTGGCCCCATCTTCTTCCGTCAGACGGTGACTTCGGCACGTTACAAAAATGGCTCTGAGCACTATGAGACTTAATTTCTGAGGTCATCAGCCAGATAGAACTTAGACTACTTAAACCTAACTAACGTAAGGACATCACACACATCCATGCCCGAGTCAGGATTCGAACCTGCGACCGTAGTGGTCACGCGGTTCCAGACTGTAGTGCATAGAACCGCTCGGCCACTCCGGCCGGCATGCACGTTACATTGCTAACATTTTGAAACCGATTATGTCAGCAATAGTGTAGGAAGAAAAGATGTACAGTCACTTCGAACACGATGGAGCCAGTGACCATACAGTCGGCTGAACCTTGGAGCACATTTACACAATATTCTCGCCTAAAAGATTTGTTAACAAAGGCCAGTCTGGTCGCTGCCCTAGCTGGCCATCCACTTCACCTGACCTGTCAGTGTGTGCTTACTTTGTGTGGATTGCCCTCAAGTCTAAGGTGTACCACAGGAACCCTCATAGTGTTCAAGAATAGTGTTCATAGTGCAGCAGAAAATTTGGGATGAGATTTCAGCAATTCCAGGTGTTCGGCTCCGATTCGCTTTGAGCAACTTGCTGACCAGGAGCCAAAAGTGCCACAAGACTAATCGTTGCATCTTTCATATGCTACAATCAGGTTAGTACTGTATTTCATTTCCTCTGCTATGTTTCTTTCTACCCTGGAACTCTGTTCTTGAGGCCACTTTTATTTGCCCACCCTGTATGAACTGGCTTCCGTAGAGTACTGCAAAGGCTCTGTCATGTCTGCAGCATCAACTAATTGGTTGCAGACACAACATCGCTTTTACAATATTCCGCAAAAGTCAGTTCACAGATGTAGGCCACTTTCGGTATCGTTTATAAGTTTGGAGTTAACCCCATCAGTGTCAGTTAAGACCTGAGGATACGTGCCGAGTCACCAAAACTGGTTGCAATATCATAATGCACATCAAAACGACGGCTGCAGGTGTCTGATTTTATTACATAAGTGAACGGCCACAGTCGCGCAGACCATCGACCACAAGGATGGGCATAGTATTAAGTTTGATGTTAAAGTAAGGTTCTCGCAGGTTTTCTGCTATTGTCAATAATTCACCTTTACTGTGTTGGTACAAAGATGAATGAGAACACTGCATGAGTAGTAAATAAGATCTTCACACTTTGTTTAGTTTTTACCTGTGGCTGGCTTACCAGTCAGTCACTTGTGCAGCTCTGGGGCATTCTTATGTGGGAATCCTGCCTCGGGCATGGATGTGTGTGATGTCCTTAGGTTTAAGTAGTTCTAAGGTATAGGGGACTGATGACCTCAGATGTTAAGTCCCATAGTGCTCAGAGCCATTCTTATGCGGGGCATAGTAGCGTCCAGTTGTGTTTCAGAGAAGTCGATGTGTTATTTATAAATCTTGTTGGATAAATTATCTGGAATACTTTCTTATCGAGTTGAAAACACATTTATAATATTTTCTTGTTCTTTATATTGATGAAGAACACTTTCGAGGTATTGTAAAGGTGTATTTGTGCTTTTGTAATGAGAGAACATTTTACTTGTTAGAGACTTCTTATGTTGTGTGGTATATATATATATATATATATATATATATATATATATATATATATATATATATATATATATATATATATAAGGAGCAATGCACACACGATAAAAAATCAAAACTTTACTATCCATCGTGGAGATGAGTATATAAGGAGCAAAGCACACACGATAAAAATTCAAAACTTTGCTATGCATCGTGGAGATGAATTTTACTACAAAGAAAATCGTTGTTGAGAAATCAAAGTCTGATACAGAGAGAGAGAGAGAATAAATTATTTATCTTTAGCTGCTTCATCTACTAATTTGTGCTTGATTTCAGAAACGCCAGTACTCCCAGTACTCCAGATACTCCAGACACAGAAACAGCACACTGAACAAGAGAAGTGACTCTCTTTTACTTCAGGGAGGATCTCACCTTGCATTCTTGAGCAAACAGTGTGTAGTCAGGATTGTGAGGGCTAGTGCTAGCAAGTACATTAGTTTTCATAGACATTATCGGTAATTTTAAACTGTTATTTTCTTTTGAGTAGAGCAGTAGTTTAGGTATTTATTTATTTTTATTATTCCAAGTCAAACTTTGTACTTCATATCTCATAAAGTTCATAATGTACTTCGGTGCCGAGTTTTAGTTGTATAGTTTCCAGTTACCACTTGCTTAGTTTACTTCGCCATTTAATTACACTGATTTCTGATTTCAAATTTTACGTTTCATGTAGTTTAAAGTTTTATTTCACAACACTTTACACATGAACAATACAGGGTCCACCAACAGATAGTGTAGCAAAGGAACTGAATACGATACCTGAAGTAGACATTCCATAAAGAGAAAGTTTTAGAAATTAGTATATACAGTTTTCTAACATACAGATATTATTATTTTATAGAAATCTTACACACGTTAATTTATTCACTTAGAAAAACACATAAACGGAGCTCACTATGATAGAAATTTATTTGAAATTCCAAAATGTCCCCTAGGTGAATTATACGAAGTAATTTGAAGGTAAATGACAACATGTCCTCTAGACGCAATTGACGTTCTAAACATTGTTCACAAGCCTCTATTCCAACGAATGCACTAACTGTTTGCCTGACAGGTACATTGAGGAACATGTGCAGCTGTTAAAGCAATCCTGGACCTGAGACAGATAACGTCACTGATCTGAGAAAATGCGGACCAAGGATTATCTTCTGATGCCGGTGCTGCTAATAATGCTCACCTTACAGATTCAACGAGAGACGCGTAGAAACAAGATGTCGTAGTGCCCGTGCCTCTGCCGCAAAGGTCGTGCTCCAACTAAGATTAACTCTGGACGTCGATCGGCTGCTAACATGCGCACCATCTTCACGCATACCTGTCTCTTCGATCCTTCCACGTCCGACCCTGACAACCATGACACCGTTGTTGTTGTTGTTGTTGTTGTGGACTTCAGTCCTGAGACTGGTTTGATGCAGCTCTCCATGCTACCCTATCCTGTGCAAGCTTCTTCATCTCCCAGTACTTACTGCACCCCACATCCTTCAGAATCTGCTTAGTGTATTCATCTCTTGGGCTCCTTCTACGATTTGTACCCTCCACGCTGCCTCCAATGCTAAATTTGTGATCCCTTGATGCCTCAGAACATGTCCTACTAACCGGTCCCTTCTTTTTGTCAAGTTGTGCCACATACTCATCTTCTCCCCAATTCTATTCAATACTTCGTCATTAGTTATGTGATCTACCCATCTAATCTTCAGCATTCTTCTGTAGCACCACATTTCAAAAGCTTCTATTCTCTTCTTGTCCAAACTATTTATAGTCCATGTTTCACTTCCATACATGGCTGCACTCCATACAAATACTTTCAGAAACGACTTCCTGACACTTAAACCTAAATTCGATGTTAATAAATTTCTGTTCTTCAATAACGCTTTCCTTGCCATTGCCAGTCTACATTTTATGTCTTCTCTACTTCGACCATCATAAGTTATTTTGCTCCCCAAATAGCAAAACTCCTTTACTACTTTAAGTGCCTCATTTCCTATTCTAATTTCCTCAGCATCACCCGACTGAATTCGACTACATTCCATTATCCTCGTTTTGCTTTTGTTGCTGTTCATCTTATATCCTCCTTTCAAGACACTGTCCATTCCGTTCAACTGCTCTTCCAAGTCCTTTGCTGTCTCTGATAGAATTACAATGTCGTCGGCGAACCTCAAAGTTTTTATTTCTACTCCATGGATTTTAATACCTACTCCAAATTTTTCTTTTGTTTCCTTTACTGCTTGCTCAATATACAGATTGGATAACATCGGGGTGAGGCAACAACCCTGTCTCACTTCCTTCCCAACCACTGCTTCCCTTTCATGCCCCTCGACTTTTATAACTGCCATCTGGTTCCTGTACAAATTGTAAATAGCCTTTTGCTCCCTGTATTTTACCCCTGCCACCTTTAGAACTTGAAAGATAGTATTCCAGTCAACATTGTGAAAAGCTTTCTCTAAGTCTACAAATGCTAGAAACGTAGGTTTGCCTTTCCTTAATCTTTCTTCTAAGATAAGTCTTAAGGTTAGTATTGCCTCAAGTATTCCAATATTTCTACGGGATCCAAACTGATCTTCCCCGAGGTCAGCTTCTACTAGTTTCTCCATTCGTCTGTAAAGAATTCGCGTTAGTATTTTGCGCTATGAGTTATTAAACGGATAGTTCGGCAATTTTCACATGTGTCAACACCTGATTTCTTTGGGATTGGAATTATTGTATTCTTCTTCACGTCTGGGGGTATTTCGCCTGTCTCATACATCTTGCTCACCAGATGGTAGAGTTTTGTCAGGACTGGCTCTCCCAAGGCCATCAGTAGTTCTAATGGAATGTTGTCTACTCCCGGGGCCTTGTTTCGACTCAGGTCTTTCAGTGCTGTGTCCAACTCTTCACACAGTATCGTATCTCCCATATCATCTTCATCTACATCCTCCATAATATTGTCCTCAAATACATTGCCCTTGTATAGACGCCCTATATATTCCTTCCGCCTTTCTGCTTTCCCTTCTTTGCTTAGAACTGGGTTTCCATCTGAGCTCTTGATATTCATACAACTGGCTCTCTTTTCTCCAAAGGTCTCTTTAATTTTCCTGTAAGCACTATCTAATTTACCCCTAGTGAGATAAGCCTCTACATACTTACATTTATCCTCTAGCCATCCCTGCTTAGCCATTTTGCACTTCCTGTCGATCTCATTTTTGAGACATTTGTATTCCCTTTTGCCTGCTTCATTTGCTGCATTTTTATATTTTCTCCTTTCATCAATTAAGTTCAATATTTCTTCTATTACCCAAGGAGTTCTACTAGCCCTCGTCTTTTTACCTACTTGATCCTCTGGTGCCTTCACTACTTCATCCCTCAGAGCTATCCATTCTTCTTCTACTGTACTTCTTTCCCCCATTCCTGTCAATTGTTCCCTTATGCTCTCCCTGATACTCTGTGCAAACTTTGGTTTAGTCAGTTTATCCAGGTCCCATCTCCTTAAATTCCCACATTTTTGCAGTTTCTTCAGTTTTAATCTACAGGTCATAAGCAATAGATTATGGTCCGAATGCACATCTGCCCCTAGAAATCTCTTACAATTTAAAACCTGGTTCCTAAATCTCTGTATTACCATTATATAAACTATCTGATACCTTCCAGTATGTCCAGGATTCTTCCATGTATAAAACCTTCTTTCATGATTCTTGAACCAAGTGTTAGCTATAATTAAGTTATGCTCTGTGCAAAACTCTACCAGGTGGCTTCCTCTTTCATTTCTTAGCCCCAATCCATATTCACCTACTATGATTTCTTCTCTTCCTTTTCCTACTCTCGAATTCCAGTCACCCATGACTATTAAATTTTCGTATCCTTTCACTACCTGAATAATTTCTTTTATCTCATCATACATGTCTTCAGTTTCTTCGTCATCTGCAGAGCTAGTTTGCATATAAACGTGTACTACTGTAGTAGGCGTGGGCTTCGTGTAGATCTTGGCCACAATAATGCGTTCTCCATACTGTTTGTAGTAGCTTTTTATTCATTATTGAACCTACTCCTGCATTACCTCTATTTGATTTTGTGTTTATGACCCTGTATTCACCTGACCAAAAGTCTTGTTCCTCCTGCCACCGAACTTCAGTAATTCCCACTATATCTAGCTTTAACCTATCCATTTGCCTTTTTAAATTTTCTAACCTACCTGCCCGGTTAAGGGATCTGACATTGCACGCTCCGATCCGTAAAGCGCCAGTTTTCTTTTTCCTCATAACGACGTCATCTTGAGTAGTCCCCGCCCGGAGATCTGAATGGAGAACTATTTTACCTCCGGAATATTTTAGCGAAGAGGACGCCATCATCATTTATCCATACAGTAAAGCTGCATGCCCTCGGGAAAAATTACGGCCGTAGTTTCCCCTTGCTTTCAGCCGTTCGCAGAACCAGCACAGCAAGGCCTTTTTGGTTAATGTTGCAAGGCCAGGTCAGTCAATCATCCAGACTGTTGCCCCTGCAACTACTGAAAAGGCTGCTGCCCCTCTTCAGGAACCATACGTTTGTCTGGCCTCTCAACAGATACCCCTCCGTTGTGGTTGCACTTACGGTACGGCCATCTGTATCGCTCAGGCATGCAAGCCTCCCCACCAACGGCAAGGTCCATGGTCCATGGTTATTCTAGCTGAATCTTGCAGCCTGCGCTTTTCTTTCCTCCAAAGAGGGCACGCCTACCAATCGCTGTGTAAGAATACTCATCCAGCCAACGTCAATCATTCCTCCTCACACAAATATACCGCCGACTAAGTGGGTCGCGTCAAGACACCATTGGCTTTCCGATTCGCCCTTATTTCCCAGAAAAGCTAGTACTTCCGCTCCATCTTCGTGGTGACATAAATATTTTTATCAATCACGTGTTTTCACGACCAGCAACTAGCCTCACATCAGAGGTCCTCCGGAAAAAAGAAAATTGGGGTTCGATAGGAAAGTATAAGACTGTTAGCTGCTGAAGGCATATTTCAGAACGTGGGAAAATTTCAGCCACCCTCTGATGAAGTTTCTTTCCTGGGATCTGATAGGCTGCATAACTGACGGCTGCTCAGAATCATACAGTCGCTCCCAGATCCAATGTTCTACCATCCTTCTACACACTATCGAAAGTAAAAAGAAAAGAAGACCCACACCACGTTAAACTTAGTTAAAATTTGAAGATAACATTCAGTACATACAGTCATTGCAGTCCAGTAGTCTTTTGTAAATATTATTGTCATATTTTGTCTCCTAATTATCCTCATGGAGCGGTATTCTCATATTAAGTGAAAAGAGACATGTCAGATAGCTCGCCGATTTTCATCAGTACACTTGTATTTGATACTGAACTGTAATTTGCAGCTTGTGCGGAAGCCAGTCTGCAGTTTTCAGAGTGGAAGGATATGAAACAGAAGCCGTAGATGAGAAGGAAGTGAGACAGGCTTGTTGCCAATTTCCTACATTAGTCACTCTGTATACTGCTTAAGATGGGACATTTGAAAGGGAATTGGAGTTCTTGAAGAATAAATAAAACATTTTACGTTCATTGGAAAAAACGTAGAAATTGAAATACAAGAATGTACGTTACCTTTGAGAACTAGCAGAAAACATATGACAGTGACCATAGAAAATTTTTTTATAAGCAATGAGAAGGGGTAATGTGAAAGAAAAATTGATTATATGACAGTGACCATAGAAATTTTTTTTGTAAGCAATGAGAAGGGGTAATGTGAAAGAAAAATTGATTAATCTGGTTCAAAAACTATACAGGAATACAAAAGTAATGATTAAAATGGGAAACAAGGTTACTCGAAGTATTCTTGTTGACAGAGACCTGAAACAAGGTTGTGGAGTGTCACCTGTTGTGTTTAACGTATAACTCTAATAGGCACTGAATGGCTGGTACAAGAAACGGTCTGGCATATCATATCAATCAGTACCTATGGAGGCGAATGGAGATAACGTGGACCATACCGAAATTGGTAACGATGCTCTTCCTTGCCAGATAACCAGGGAATGTCCTCTGAAGATAAAGTGGATACACGCTGAGAAAGCTTAAAGAGAAGTGTAGCAAATGGGGTTTGGGAATAAATCTATACGAGACAAAGTGTATGTGTAAGGAACATGATTTGGTGTAAATTGACTTGGGAGAAGGAGAAATAAGAAACTGCAAAAGCCTCACGTATTTGGCAATAACAAGATGTATCTGCTTTATATGTGACAAGGATTTTAGTTATAAAGTACCAGTGGGAACGAGAGCTGCTAAAACTCTGCATAGTGTGATACGGAATGATAGTATTCAGCAGTACACTAAGAAAAGAATATTTCATAATGTGGTGGAGAACATGGTCGTGTCTGGAGCTGAGATGTTGTCTCAAACAATGGAAGTTAGTGAGAAAATTAGAACATTCGAAATGGACTGTATTAGAAGATATCTGCAGTTAACGAGGCAAGATAGCATACGAAATCACTAGCTATGGAAGCGAATGGAGGTAACGTGGACCATAACAATAACTTTGAAGAATAAAGTATTTCACTGGTGTAGGCACATGCACACAATTCTTATTCATAGATGGACAAGGAAAAATTGAGACTGGATGCCACTCAGAGGTAGAATGAGAGAAGGGTCAGCATAAAGATGGGAAAAGCGCACACAGAAAACAGTGAAAGACAGAAATCTAATACAGAATGACTGGAACAATAGAGACCTATGGAGGCCGGAACACCTAACTCTTACAGAGAAGCCCTGAAGAAGAAGAAGAAGAAGAAGAAGAAGAAGAAGAAGAAGAAGAATAGCTTCATCGACGATACTGAAATTCTGTCAGAGACGGAAAAAAGACTTGGAAGAATAGTTGAATCGATTTGACAGTCACTTAAAAAGGAATTTAAAAAGAGAATAACAGAATATAATGAAATTAGTCGATACTTAGGCATTCAGATCAGGCAATAAGACACTAAGAACAAGAGTTCAACGACACCTAAAAAAGGACGCACCACGGAGTAATTATCCGAATGTGACGGAAATCGGTAGAAGTGATATACAAACAAATGACTACAATTTCAGAAAAAAAAACTGATGATTTGTTCAAGAGAAAGAACTTCACAAACTGAAGAAGTCAGTGAAGGGTTAGTTCATGTTTAGCCCTTATTCAACCAGTTATTCAGCTTGAAATTGATTGACAGAGTTTTTGAACGTCCTCCTGACGGATAACGTGGACATTCCGTCCAACCGGCGCCTAAGGTCATCAAAATACCGAGGTTGTTGGAGGGCCCTGCCCATAAGGCTCCAGACGTTCTCAATTGGGGAGAGATCCGGCATCCTTACAGCATAGCGAGACGTCGACCATATTCTACGCCTCGTTTCGTTGCCCATCCTGGGCTTACATTTCAGCAATATAATGCCCGCACTTATACGGCGGGAGTTTCTATTCCTTGTCTTCGTGCTTGCCAAACACTACCTCGACCAGCAAGATCGTCGAATCTCTCCATAATAGAGAACGTTTGAAACATTACGCGCAGTGCTCTCCAAAAAGATCGGGAATTTGGTGAGCAAATGCGAAAGATTGAAAGACTCTGCCACAATAACCTCAGGAGGGGATCCAACAATCCTGTCAATCAAAGCCGAAAAACTACTGGCATAAGGTCCACAGCTGAACCAACGCGTCGCCGACGTGCTATATTTGTGAAGTTATTCCTGTTTAATAAGTCATCACATTTTTCTGAAGTTGTAGTTATTTGTTTGTCTGTACATGTACATCTCATCTACAGGTTGCCGTTTGATTCGGATAATTACTTTGGGGAGGGTTTTACTTGTTTTATTTATTCATTTATTTTTAGACTGTATTTGGGTAGAAAGTAAATACCATATCAACAAAATTGTTTCTCAGAAAGATATACTTATTAATACCTAAATGTCTGCACATATGTACAATTTAATGTCTCCTGATACTTGTTAGGTCTGCACGTGAGGCCTAATCTCAGGATATAGGAAAGAGGTTTTGATGCAGCTTTCGCTAATATTTACCATATACCAGACTGGTTCACGGGGAAGATTTGTGTGTCTAATTTATAATTTTTACGTGCAAACCGAGAGAAAAAAGGTATTGATGAGAGTAGTGTTTTCAGCCGAATCGACAGCTGGAAACTAAAATCATCAGCCAATTCTTTTTTATAATGCGTAGATAGACTTTTATCAGTCTGACACACTCGAGTTTTTGGCAAAATCCGCCACAACTACTTTCCATAGCTTCTGTCACCATGTGATTACCTTTCCTTCACCATCATTACTCGTAATGACGCCGAAGAGATCCTATACGTGAAAGACAAAGTAGCTAAATAGTTTTTAGTCACAAATAGTCCTTGGACTCACCACGGCGTAATTATGGTTGAGAAGAGATCAGCTGATAGATGTAGTTGCCTTCAAAACTGGTGGCGGAACGGTTGTGATTAATAAACGAAAAGGAATATACTTAGATCTTGAGAAACGGTGGCGCTTTGGCCCTTCCATGGCACAAATGCATTTGTATAATTAACCAGTTACAATGTGTAGCCTGTTTAGGTGAATGAATGAATTGTGGATTAGTTGTCGTTGGAACATAGATTTCACATCTGTCTTTCGGAGAGGTATTGCTAAATCTCTAGTGATAGTTAAGATTGATATACTCGCAATACAGCGCCATCTGTAGTACTGGTGCTACAGTCATGGATAAAAACTTTTTATATTTTTTAAGCTGAATGTTTCAGTGCTGACCTATTTTGATATAGTAAACATTTGTGACAAATGCAGTGGCGAAAAACTGTGTCAGTGGAGTGGATGTAAATGAGAAATGGGAAGAATTTACGTAAATGGGAATGAATTATCGGGGGTCAGAGTATAACGATGACTGCCCTTTTTGATGGATGTTACCCACTGCTACGACATTTATCAATGACAACTGGACCACACCAGTCCAGCAGAGATACGTATATAACCGACGTTCATGATGAAAATCGAAGCGTATGTATTCCTGGTGTCGAAACAGTATTTGTGTGCATGTTTTGTGTCAAATGTGTAAAGATCGCTTTCAGGTAGATAGCATGATGCTGTTTCAGATGAAATAATGGAACATTATTTCTGATGACCGTCGGACGTGTTGCCGGAACTGAAATTTCTTCTCCTATCTCCAGATAAATGGTAGCTTACCTGAAGGTCATCGCGTCTCCTGCACCGAGACGTGTTATTCACTGAGGCGACGAAAGTCAGGGGATATCTCCGAATATCGTGCCAGACCACCTTTCGCCAGGCGTAAAGTGTTGCCTGTGCCGGGTTTTGTGGATGAACTGACATCTCTATTATGTTCGAAAAATGTTCGATGGGATTCATGTCAGGCTATCTGGATGGCCAAATGATTCACGTGAACTGTGCAGAATGTTCGTCAAACCAATTGCGAACAAATGTGGCCTGGTGACATGGCGCATCTTTGTTTGGGAACATGAAGTACACGAATGGCTGCAGATAGTCTCCAAGCAGCCGAACATAACCATTTCCAGTTCAGTTCGACCACAGGACCCACTCCATTCCATGTAAACACAGCCCACACCAATATGGAGCCACCACCAGCCTCCGCAGAGCCTTGTTGACAACTTCGGTCCGTGGCTTCGTGGGGTCTGCGCAACACTCGAACCTTACCATGAGCTCCTACCAACCGAAAACGGGACTCGTCTAACCAGGTTACTGCTGTCTATTCGTATAGGGTCTAACCGATATGGTGAGGAGCCCAGGAGAGCCACTGCAGGCGATGTCGTGCTGTTAGCAAAGGCACTCGTGTTGGGCGTCTGCTGCTGTGTCCCATTAACGCCAGATTTCGCCACACTGTCCTAACGATTATGTTCCTCGTACATCCCACAGTGATTTCTGTGGTTACTTCACGCAGTGTTGCTCGCCTGTTAGCACTGACAACTTTGTATAAACGCCGCTCCTCTCTGTCGTTAAGTAAGACTGCGTTGTCCATGATGAGAAGTAATACCTGAAATTTGGCAGTCTCAGTACACTCTTGACGCAGCTGATGTTAGAATGTTAAATTCCCTGATGATTTCGAAAGTGGAATGTCCCATGTGTCTAGGTCCAACAAACCTTTCGCGTTGAAAGTCAATTAATTCCCGTCGCCTGGCCATATCACGTCGGAAATCTTTTCACGTGAATCACCTGAGTATTAACGACAGTACCGTCGTTACACAGTGTATCACCGTGAGTCAATACGCAGTAGCATTTTATTGCAGTAAGCTACCTTGCAGTACGGGTCGTAGCTTTGGAGCCGTTGGCGGTGATAGAAACAGCCGCTTGTATCTTTGCGTGACTCATTAACACCTGTCGCTAGCCTTACCGTGGGAAGTACTACATGTGTCATTTCAAGTGACAGAATATTCAAGCCCCAAGGAATCTATATTAACTATATTAAATGTTATTCAGTTTAGTTAAAAGTCAATACACTTCCTTTTGTTATTAAATAGAAGATTGTGTAAAAATTTCAGCTATATATAATAGTTTCAGAGTAAGAGAAAGTTACCTAAACCACCAAAAACCGACACTTATAAGATTAAATTCAGTTAGGATTAATAACAGTTTGTATTTTAGTATCATTTGAAATCATTACTGAAGTTCACAATATGGCAGAACAATTTATTTAGATTTTCATAATTAAAAACGTTAACTATTTTTCCTTTTCGTAACATAAAATTCAGAAAAGATCAGTATTTATTTAATGTGTTGTGTGAGTAAATGAGAATGAGTGAGACGGTGTATGTGAAACATACGAAAAAGATTCAATATTATCTCATGTTAAACATTACATAACTATGTCATGGAAAAGTGTTAAGCAAACAAGTTGCAATGAAAAATGTAATTTCCCCACAGTGCTGATGACGTATGTCCAAGGTTACTTGTTTTTGTAAGAAGACGGCCAGAATAGCCATTTGCAGAGTAATAGTTTTCTCAAGATTAGTTTACTTTTCATTTGGTTTTGTTAAACATTTTATTAGTACTAGCATGATGAAGTGACGTACATGCATCTGTGAATGTTGATTAGCGTAAGACAGCTTTAGCGCGAGAAAGAACTTGAAGGATTGTTTTGATTGACTGGTCATTTTGAACATCCAATCATAGTTAAGCATTTCCCTCGCATTGCAATTAGTTATAGGCCCTGGAAGGAACAGCATTCAGTGAGTTGCTGCCTAGGTATCGGACGTGCAGGTCATGTTGGACGTGTCCGTCGACATTATGAGTAAAATGAAGAAGTTCATGGTTTCTCGCGACCGGATTGTATTGCCGTGCAAACAGTTTACCGACAGGTTGTGAAAATTTTAGCTCGGTGAAGTGATTTGCTAGAGAGATAAACTCGTGTGAACTTCCGGCTTATGTAAAATTCCGCGTGGTATGTTTCATATTCGTCTATGGAATATTTTAAGAGCAATTTCTTTGTTACAAATCCACTGAAGAAGGACCGAATGTGAAACTCGTATATTGTAGCAGCGTAATGACTGTAAATCGCGTAATAATTCGGATTGGATTTCAAAACATTTCTGACTGCCTTGCTTGTGTACTGGGTTGCATGAACTGTGAGCTGAGGTCAGTTACGTTATCCATCAATTAAAGTCGGGCTGATGGCAATTTTGAACCTAGAGAAATAAAAGAACTCGCTGCAGAATTTTCTCATTTTTCAAAAGAGATGAAGGAATCGCCCTCCACCCGAAAATTGTGTTATAAGGTATCACAGGATAGCTTGCCGCCAGAGTTTACGAGGACTTTGCAAACGTATGTATTGACGAAGTTTTTCTTCAACTCTGCTTTTAACATCCACTGAACAGTATCTGCTGGTGATCTGACGCCGTACTGAGGTGGGTGGAACTTTTATGGTGAACAGTACGACGAGAGTCAGTGGTCAAACATACACGCGCAAATTGTCTAAGCCCGCCCCGCAGCAATACTACATGCCATTCTACCGCCATCTTTGTATGTGCGTATCGCAAACCAATTACTTATGTCAGCTCAGTGTATGGTCCATTTCCACAGTTATAATTTTCTCCCTAACATTACTTCCGTGAGGCCATGTCTTATCTCGATATAGAACTACGTTCACCACAACAATGTGAAATATTATTTTTGTAGTGTCCAATCGAATATTTTTATGTCATGAAAAGCTTTAGTTGCTCTCTTCCGCCTTGCCATCCTGGAATTAAATCCTTGTCACATGCAAGTGAGTTATCTCTTATTGTTTCCAAATATTTGTAGCTACTTTAAGATGCTATTTCTCCCTCATCCTTGTCTACTTTTACCCGATCCTGCTATTCAGTACCTGATCCTAATTAATGCGAAAGGAAATAGAGGGACATTCCACAACCTTGTTTTCGGCATATGTCCACGAAAATTCTTCGGGTAACCTTGTTTCCCATTTAATCAATACTTTTGTATATTGTACAACTTTTTATCAATGCTAATCCTATTTTCTCTCACATTAGCCCAACTTAGCTATTCCTATGACCTTATTCTAGGGACACTGTCGAACGCCTTCTGCAGGTTCACAAAGCCCGCTTTTAGGCTTTTATTTTTGTTTCTACATTTTTCCAATAACTGTTTGACATGAATATGATAGACGTGATAGTTCTCGTGAGAACTACATTTTCCTTCACTTACTGCCGACACACATTTGTCTATTTTCGTACTCAGATTCCTCCAGAAAAACCTTATGCACTGAGGAGATATATGGGAAATTATATTCCGTTGGTGTATAGTCTCCCGCCTCTATTTATCCCAAAAAGTTTTTATAGTTATCTTATCCCTATACTTCCTACACGCTTCCGAAGTTCCATTCGTAATTTCCTGGATCCGGGGTTTTATTTATTTTTGTTTTAAACAATGCTCGATTTTGTATCGTTGACCATGACAGATTCAAATGGAAACGGCGACATGTGCGCCAGCTGTTTCCGAAAATGGATCGGTGTGTGATGTGCAGGAGAGACGAGCTAAGCTGTGACTTTCCGATATCAACATTTTTTATGAATGCTACTTTTCAGTACTGCGATTCTTAGCTGTGATCTAACTCATTTTAAAATCACAGTTAACAAATCCGCAACTTCTATTCCTGCGCACTCTAACAACGCTATCTCTGCGAATTTCACGATTTCTTCGGCTTCTACTGTTTATATGATACACTCCTGGAAATGGAAAAAAGAACACATTGACACCGGTGTGTCAGACCCACCATACTTGCTCCGGACACTGCGAGAGGGCTGTACAAGCAATGATCACACGCACGGCACAGCGGACACACCAGGAACCGCGGTGTTGGCCGTCGAATGGCGCTAGCTGTGCAGCATTTGTGCACCGCCGCCGTCAGTGTCAGCCAGTTTGCCGTGGCATACGGAGCTCCATCGCAGTCTTTAACACTGGTAGCATGCCGCGACAGCGTGGACGTGAACCGTATGTGCAGTTGACAGACTTTGAGCGAGGGGGTATAGTGGGCATGCAGGAGGCCGGGTGGACGTACCGCCGAATTGCTCAACACGTGGGGCGTGAGGTCTCCACAGTACATCGATGTTGTCGCCAGTGGTCGGCGGAAGGTGCACGTGCCCGTCGACCTGGGACCGGACCGCAGCGACGCACGGATGCACGCCAAGACCGTAGGATCCTACGCAGTGCCTTAGGGGACCGCTCCGTCACTTCCCAGCAAATTAGGGACACTGTTGCTCATGGGGTATGGGCGAGGACCATTCTCAACCGTCTCTATGAAGCTGGGCTACGGTCCCGCACACCGTTAGGCCGTCTTCCGCTCACGCCCCAACATCGTGCAGCCCGCCTCCAGTGGTGTCGCGACAGGCGTGAATGGAGGGACCAATGGAGACGTGTCGTCTTCAGCGATGAGAGTCGCTTCTGCCTTGGTGCCAATGATGGTCGTATTCGTGTTTGGCGCCGTGCAGGTGAGCGCCACAATCAGGACTGCATACGACCGAGTCACACAGGGCCAACACCCGGCATCATGGTGTGGGGAGCGATCTCCTACACTGGCCGTACACCTCTGGTGATCGTCGAGGGAACACTGAAAAGTGCACGGTACATCCAAACCGTCATCGAACCTATCGTTCTACCATTCCTAGACCGGCAAGAGAATTTGCTGTTCCAACGGGACAATGCACTTCCGCACGTATCCCGTGCCACCCAACGTGCTCTAGAAGGTGTAAGTCAACTACCCTGGCCAGCAAGATCTCCGGATCTGTCCCCCATTGAGCATGTTTGGGACTGGATGAAGCGTCGTCTCACGCGGTCTGCACGTCCAGCACGAACGCTGGTCCAACTGAGGCGCCAGGTGGAAATGGCATGGCAAGCCGTTCCACAGGACTACATCCAGCATCTCTACGATCGTCCCCATGGGAGAATAGCAGGCTGCATTGCTGCGAAAGGTGGATATACACTGTACTAGCGCCGACATTGTGCATGCTCTGTTGCCTGTGTCTATGTGTCTGTGGTTCTGTCAGTGTGATCATGTGATGTATCTGACCCCAGGAATGTGTTAATAAAGTTTCCCCTTCCTGGGACAATGAATTCACGGTGTTCTTATTTCAATTTCCAGGAGTGTATATCACTGAATACGAACGTTACACTTGTCAGCAGAGAAAATTTCATCTCATCAAAACACTAAGTATTAAGTATATTTGTTCTTCTTGTGGCCTTAATTTTCTATTAATAAGTATGATATTAATAGTGTGATGTTAAGAACCCTTAAATAAATTGCAACACAGTGCAGCAAGACTTCTTGTTTAAAAGATGGACTGTACCCGATTTCCTATTTTCACAGGTATCTGAACCACATTGTCAGTCGCTCGATATAGTGATAATTCAAAATATTTGAAAGCAGAACAGAAGAAGTTTCTAAAGCCTCTTTAGACCGTCTTCGTCAACAGAAAGCTCAGTTTCTAAATTCGTGGATTAATTTAGTGAGATCGTTTATAGATAAGTTTGAAACCAACCCCACCCAATTGTGTTCATTAACGGAAATATTATGAGTTGTACACTGTGAATTATGTTGCTAGCGATTAGTTGCAGTAGAACAATTTAACAATCTTCTTGATTTTCCAGACGTAGTACCCACTTCAATTACTGGTTCTTCAAGGTATCCATTCACATCTAGAGATAATCGTGAAGTTTCTTTATTGTAGGACCTGCAGCATATATTACGTCAGTGTAGGACAGTATCCTGCCTGAATACATTAGCTTATTTCAACATTATTACCTTCATCGGTACATGTCCTGTCGCTGTAGACGGACATACGTCAGCTTTGAATGAACTGTTACTGCTGTCCCACTTGCTGAATGTCATATTTTTTCAGTAACGTTTAAAATTTGTTCTATCATTTGATATTGCAACGTATTATAATATAGGCGCAATATCAAATAATCGACAGCAGGACGACAATGGACCGATCGCAAAGGCGACGTGATGCCGTTACCGTTGTTCTGGAGCAATAAAAAAAGTAAATCGTCAGGCTTTTAGTTGTGCAAACTGCTGACTGTTGTAATGCTTCATGTTGCGCCAGACCAGATCATTATTGAAGTTAATGTTAAAACTGACTGAATATTTTGGGATAGAGAGTCAAATAAGAGGTGCATCATGTGTGTTACGAAAAGCTGCAGAGTATACTTGAAATCCTGTATTTCTTGGTCCTTATTCGTAGTTCCAGATACACTCCTGGAAATTGAAATAAGAACACCGTGAATTCATTGTCCCAGGAAGGGGAAACTTTATTGACACATTCCTGGGGTCAGATACATCACATGATCACACTGACAGAACCACAGGCACATAGACACAGGCAACAGAGCATGCACAATGTCGGCACTAGTACAGTGTATATCCACCTTTCGCAGCAATGCAGGCTGCTGTTCTCCCATGGAGACGATCGTAGAGATGCTGGATGTAGTCCTGTGGAACGGCTTGCCATGCCATTTCCACCTGGCGCCTCAGCTGGATCAGCGTTCGTGCTGGACGTGCAGACCGCGTGAGACGACGCTTCATCCAGTCCCAAACATGCTCAATGGGGGACAGATCCGGAGATCTTGCTGGCCAGGGTAGTTGACTTACACCTTCTAGAGCACGTTGGGTGGCACGGGATACATGCGGACGTGCATTGTCCTGTTGGAACAGCAAGTTCCCTTGCCAGTCTAGGAATGGTAGAACGATGCGTTCGATGACGGTTTGGATGTACCGTGCACTATTCAGTGTCCCATCGACGATCACCAGAGGTGTACGGCCAGTGTAGGAGATCGCTCCCCACACCATGATGCCGGGTGTTGGCCCTGTGTGCCTCGGTCGTATGGAGTCCTGATTGTGGCGCTCACCTACACGGCGCCAAACACGCATACGACCATCATTGGCACCAAGGCACAAGCGACTCTCATCGCTGAAGACGACACGTCTCCATTCGTCCCTCCATTCACGCCTGTCGCGACACCACTGGAGGCGGGCTGCACGATGTTGGGGCGTGAGCGGAAGACGGCTTAACGGTGTGCGGGACCTTAGCCCAGCTTCATGGAGACGTTTGCGAATGGTCCTCGCCGATACCCCAGGAGCAACAGTGTCCCTAATTTGCTGTGAAGTGGCGGTGCGGTCCCCTAAGGCACTGCGTAGGATCCTACGGTCTTGGCGTGCATCCGTGCGTCGCTCTGGTCCGGTCCCAGGTCGACGGGCACGTGCACCTTCCGCCGACCACTGGCGACAACATCGATGTACTGTGGAGACCTCACGCCCCACGTGTTGAGCAATTCGGCGGAACGTCCACCCGGCCTCCCGCATGCCCACTATACGCCCTCGCTCAAAGTCCGTCAACTGCACATAAGGTTCACGTCCACACTGTCGCGGCATGCTACCAGTGTTAAAGACTGCGATGGAGCTCCGTATGCCACGGCAAACTGGCTGACACTGACGGCGGCGGTGCACAAATGCTGCGCAGGTAGCGCTATTCGGCGGCCAACACCGCGGTTCCTGGTGTGTCCGCTGTGCCGTGCGTGTGATCATTGCTTGTACAGCCCTCTCGCAGTGTCCGGAGCAAGTATGGTGGGTCTGACACACCGGTGTCAATGTGTTCTTTTTTCCATTTCCAGGAGTGTAGTTTGAAGGATAGTGATGAAATGTGGTTTTACGTTCCGAAAATGGTTGTCACTTCTAATTAATTCGAAAAATATTTACTAGAACTGAAGAAGTACAATAGTCACTCTCTGGAATTCATAAAAACTCTGAGGACTTGAATTTTGGATTTCATGTGGTGAAGAAGTTATCCAAGGACGCACTGATATGTAGATCCTAGACCAAAACATAGTTAAAATTAAATGTCGGTTACCTATATTCGTGGATTTGAATTTTAGACCCCTGTTGCGGATAGATTCACCTGATTAGCAGTGTAAGCACTCAGGTTCACGACTGTGGGAACAAATAAGCAGACAGCTTCATTTTACTCCTGGAGCCCCCAAGCGCGAGAAACATCACAAGGGAGCATCAGATCAAAGTAATGAAAAGACAGCTGACGTTAAAAGAAAAAGTTGTTTACCTCAATATATTAGGGTAGATCCTGGATTTGTGACTCCGAAATGAACACGTCCAATTTCCTTTCCCATCCTCGTCCATTGTCTAATGATACTCTGTCCTTCCCACTGTTCGGTCCTTGCCAGTGGCTCCTATCAAGTGCATCTTCTAAGTCTTTCTTTTTGTGGTATTCCTCTTTAAAATCTTCTCACTTGACAAGCCACTTCCTTCCCTTACAATCTTTCGGTCACTGCCTCAGCCATCAACATTGTCTTCATTCTACTTCACCTCGAAGATTCAAGATATATTTTACTCCGTTGAAGAAGGCAGAAGTCTTCGAGTGCTCATCATTTATGAAGACTGCACTGCCAATGGCACGTTCAGCGTTTCCTTCCTTTCGAGTGCCCTGCAGCAACACCTACATAGGCCAAACGACTCGCAACCTCACTGGGTATTGTGATGAGCACAGACGCCTCGGAGACAAAGAAAGTCAGAGAAGTCACCACACTAATCATCGCCTACATGACGCAAAGCCATGTGGCGCAAGCCTGTGACTCAGTCATGGCTCTGACTACGTCATTCTTCAACGCAGTAGTAGGAGATGTATTGCATGTGAGTAATCATTTGACAGCAGGATGATTGGTCGTGCGGAACAGAATGGAAAGAAGAAATGTCTCCTTGCCTACACACGATTGAATCCAGTCCTTCAGAGCTGGAGTCAACTGCTAACCCACCACACCACGACAGCTATCAACTCCTAAGTAGCGATGGGGGATCCGCTCCTGAACTGATTCATAGAGTTGAATCTTTCAAAGGAGTGAGCAGTCAGTGATTCAGAAAAAAAGAACGGTAGCTCCAAACGTTTCCCACGGCAGAGAGAGAGAGAGAGAGAGAGAGAGAGAGAGAGAGAGAGAGAGAGAGTTGGAGCAGATCAGCGGGACCTCTGCTGGTCAGAGCACACTGCACGCCACACAACACAGCCAGCGCCAACCTCTACCGTGCTTCTGCCTTGGCTGCCTGCATTGTGCAGTGCCCCATTGGATTTTGAGTTTCACATATGCCATGCCATCTCTGTGCTTTCTCTCCTGCGTGCAGTGTCTGCCGCACCTTAACTTAGCATCGCACTCTGTAGGCGATCGTTTCAGTCGTACGTCCTGCCCTCTGGACAGTTGATGCGAGCAACAGGACAGAGAGCCTCCTAGCGGAGAACATAAGAACAACTTGCAACAACCTGCTCGCAAGAGAATGGACGGTTTGTCTCCGAGCGGGTGACTGGTGGCCGCTCACCGCTCCCCCCACCCTCAGAACTGGCCCGCTCAACGCTCATCCCACCGTTCTCGACTCTAGCCAGAGCATTGAGCAAAGCAACTCAGGTGTCACTCTGGTGTCTGCAGTCTTAGCTCACACAGTAATACAGCTCACGGCTCGACCTGCTTGACTCAGCGCCTCTGCATCGGAGTTCGTCTCTACTGGATATTGTTCTTCGTAGTAATACTGCTATGTATATTACATTATTATGTTATGTACACATCATTTGTTTTTATTTTATTTTTACTTGTTTAAACTGATCAGATTAGGTTCCTGACGGCTCCTCTTACTATAGGATTTTTTATTATGGACACTCGAATTTACGCTTTAATTACGAGCGAACCAATAAACGTATAGCAAAATGTGATACACCAATATTTTCCTTGTTTTATTCTGCGGAAGGCTATATGCAGCACTTTGGTTTTCCAGTCAAATTTATATAATTTTTTCTTATTGTAGTATGGATTTTGCGATTTTAGGCGTCTTTAGAAGCAAATGCTAACTTTAAAAATATATGACTAGCTATGTATTTGTACAAGGTTAATGAAATTTTAATACATTACAGCCAAATATATTGTTAATGTAAATCTCAAGTTACAACATTTTCCGATCACCCAGAAAACCACGATAGCGCAAAATAAATCAATAATAAAAAACTTTGTCATATCGTGGAAATTTCAATAAGCAATACAGAATTCTTACTCTATATCTGTGTTATTTCAAAATAGGATCACATAAGATCAAAATACAGGTATAGTACGGGAATAAAAAAAGTTTAAAGGGCAATGCGCCTTCCATTTATTTTGTATTGTGAATGAGTGGTAAGTCATGCAAAAGAGCTAGTTCATTTCAGGGAGTGAACAGTTCTGATCCGATCCCTGAAAAGAACAGTTTTGCCCATCTCTACTCCTAAGTAATGTTCGTAAAAGACAATTTTGAAAATACCAAGGTGAAAGTTCACTTAGCATCATAACAACGAATTGAGGTAGCCGAGAGCTATTTGATGCACAATCACCATGATTAACATTGTGTATTCAGCCCTGAGTGCCACATTATCTGGAGTTCCATGGCTATTAGCCCCAGTAAAGAAAAAACTTTGGAAGGGGTTTTAGTCAGTGAACTGGAGAACGACAGATAATGGTTTTTACATTATTCAAAATTTTAAGATATTTTGCCTCACAGGGTACTAGTTGTGGTTAGAAATGACAGGATAGCTGAAAGCGTGCTGTTGCCCACGTTGCGGTGAAGTTTAGCGAACGAACTAGATGTCTTCAAACATTTATTTAACAGGATAGAGCATACTCCTGAGACTGCACTCACATGGACGATATATAAAAACACTCCCACTCTGTTTCCATACGAACAAACGGTAAAGAAGTACCAATGATTATTATTCAGCAAGGACTTCTGAACGGAGGAACACACGGAGAAATACGACATGAACGCGCAGTTAATCACACATAATGATTCTGAAGCAAGATTCACCACTTTCCATTAATAAATGATCATCAAAGCTAGCTCATGCCTCACAGTGAAAAGCCGCATGAGACTTCAATGAGCCCTCTGTACATGAAGCGCCTCATGAATGATTAATCGCAGGATTTGTTTCCATCCGAATTTACATAAAGCGATACAGAAATGATCACTCTCGAAAATTCCGCACTACTCCTAACGATGGGGTCCCATTGTTACGGAAAACCTAACTTGAAATCGAACTAGCTCCCCTCGAAAAATTACAATTTAATTTTTCAAGTAGCAGCGACTGTTTGTTGCAACTAGTCACGTCCTCATCTCGTTAATGACAAAACTTCATGGCGCCGTACCGACCAACCACTAAGCCGTTTTTTCAGGAAAAAGCTTTGTGTTCTGCCTTATGGCAGGTCTTGTCATGAGGAAAGCCTCGTCGTAGAGGTCCACCGCGTGAGCGTCTAGGGAAGTGATTCCAGTGGTGGTTCCCGTTGCCTTCCACTGATGATGGTAAAATGATAATGAGGACAACACAACACCCAGTCCCTGAGCGGAGAAATCGAACCCAGGCCCCTTGACGTAGCAGAGCGGCGCGCTCACCACTCAGCTATCGGGGCGGACTTTTTCAGGAAGAGCACGCTTCTTCTCGAGTTAAGGGATAGCAGAGGGACGACCACATCTTTGATCGTAAAATTTTCCATTCCGCTCAACGGCTAAAATTTTGGAGACTGCGTATTCATGCTTGAATTCGAAATGGCCAACCTCGCAGCGCCGTGCCTGGAGATGAACCGTCACGTGTGGTGCCTGATTGTCACGACAACTTGTAGCTACCGTAGCTCGCTTCGAAAAAATAACATTCAACTGCCTTCGCAGGGTGCTAATGCAAAGGTAAACCAAGAGCTTCCACTCAAATTTGCCTAGCTGCGTGCGTCTGTTATTACACATACATTCATTCAAAATCAGTGATCATAAATGTTTGGGACAAGCTGGTATAGTTATATGTTGTGCTCCCTATCATATGTAATTAAGATGAGAATACAAACAACTGAGAAGATCTTATTATCGATCTGTTTCATGTTTTGTAAGTTTTTTTTTTTTTTAAGCAATACGCCAATGTATTTTAGATGTTTCCTTCCCCCTTTGTCTGCTATGTGTTTTACGTACATTTTAAATTTGAATTGCTTCATGGTTCACAAATGCACAAGAGTTATTTTGTGCTAATATCTTGCAAAACCAGTAATATTAAGTCTTCACGTGACACATGTCACATAGAGGGCGTTCCAAGCCCAGTCACACCGAGGTCTGCTGAACAGGTGCTTGTAAACAGCGGCCTCAGTTTATGTGATCGCTCTAAGCTTGTTGATACCAGTGCCTACCAATTTTAATTGTATGTTACAGTTATGTTCCTACCAACTGTTATGTTAATACGCAGGTATAGTTGTGATTTTCTGTTTTATACTCTCTCATCGTTATGTGAAATTTTTAACTTCTAGCACTGAGGATGGTCACTAAGTGACCGAAAATCGATTTTGCGGATAATAAAACAAAAAAAAAGACCAATGTTGATTCTCCTTCCAACATCTGGAGCGTTATGGACAGGGACAGAATGTGTCACGATATCCGGCGGGAAGATCTCTGACAATTTTATAAGTGAACGCTAAACCGAATAACTGCTTGCATAAGGGCAAGAGGTGAAGCAACTTGCTCAGTTTGTCAATAAATCATCCAAATTTTCTGAAATAATAATAATTTGTTTGCTTTCGTATGAACATCACATCTACAGATTTCCGTCCCATTCGGATAATTCCTTCGTGGTGCGTCGCTGATGCCAACATCGCGAAAGTGTGTCCCCTGTACCGCAACAACATAAACGGGATGTACGAGTACAAGTATGACAAGTGGAAATCTGCGTCTGGACGTGAGTCGTAATCGGAGAGCTGAAGCGGTTCAAGGCACTTCTGTTATGGAAATAGGCGCATAAGGCAACCGAAAAATATTTGGTAGAGCACCTGCTCGCGAAAGGCACGGGTCTCGAGAGGGAGTCTCGGTCTAGCACACAGTTTTAATCCGTCTGTAAGTTTCATAAGCGTGCACATTCCGCCCCTCCCCCTCCACCGCCCCCCCCCCCAAAAAAAAGAGCTAAGCCGACCGCTCGCGGTAAGATGGAAATCAGGGTTCGACTCACATTCGCAACTCCAAATACCTTTCATGCATCACCGTCGAAAAATGTGAATGTGTACGTCAGAAACTACGTGTAAATTTACCTTGCCTATGAACGTTAAAGAATTACACGGTGATATGATTTCAATGAAACGTAAGATCCGTTAACGTTACGTAAAAAATTGCTCGGAAAGCTGTTCAACAGAAATGTAAGATTTTAAAATCAATAAGTTAACATTAAAAACAACGAACAATAATGATAACAAAACCGCGTACCAGCAAATAATCGTGAAGGAATGTTATTAAAACGATTTATACACCGTATAAAAAGGATCGTACAACCATATGAGTGTCTGCGTTACCAGGAACAGAACAGGGTATTTTCAACATTAAAAGTCCGAATTCCCAGTTATGAAACATAGCAAAGCCTCTTATCAGGAAAATAGGTTATATCAGCCAAAAATGAGGTTCACTGCATTTCCTGTGGGATTAAATAACATATCACATTTACACAAGAAACAGTTAAAAATATGCTAATATTATCATTATTTGTGCATGTAGATTGAACGGCGGCCCTGTTTGTAGGTTGAACTACGTGGTTTTGGTATGCCTGTTGTTCAAAAAATTATTCTCTTTACTGCCCAAAGACGTTCCAGCAAATTTATTGGGTACTTTTAATCAGGTATCATTCTCTAAAATTTTGAGTTCTGTAGGACCTTCCATGTCTTGTTCTACAGCTTCCCATTGTTGTTTTATGGTAACCATCCTCATATGGTTCCTCATCTATCGTAGAAATGCTCACAGAAACATGGTATCTGTATTTACCGATCCACAGGTGGAAATTAAAACTTCCTACTTCACATTGAGGTTTATGTTGCTTGTCTGTTCTTGTACCCTGCTGACGCCGTGATGCTGTGTTGTTGTATTTGTAGCACTTGTATCTTGTATATGTACGAAAATATTGGAAAATGGAGTTCATTTACGTACCATTTGTTTTAGTGAAATATTAGAAAAAATAAAATAGTTAGGTAATTTTCGAAGTACGAGTAAAGGGGCCAAGGAGGGTGGCAAGACGTATCTCTTCCTGCACCCAAGGTGCGAACATCGGTAAGCGTGCTCGGGCTGATACTGAAAACAATGCGTTGAAGCGTCTCGACGCCTGCCTTGGCAGTTATTCTCAGAAAAAATATCTAGCTATATTTCTGAATATTTCATTGCAAACATTATCAAATCTGATTAAGAACGTCGTAGACACTATTATTCCAGTTATCACAGACATCTTCAACCTGTCTCTTGTCAGTAGTACATATCCTACTGAGTGGAAGCAAAGTTTAATTAAGCCTATACCCAAGACTGACAACCCTAAGTCGCCAGGTGACTACAGGCCGATCAGCATACTACCTGCAATTTCTAAAGCCCTAGAGCACATCGTCCATGAACAACTGACGGATTACCTCAAAACTCATAACATCCATGACGAATATCAGTCAGGTTTTCGAAAGCACCATAGTACAGCAACCGCATTAATCAAAGTAACTGATGACATTAAACATGCTATGGACAGACGTGAAGCTACTATCTTAACACTGCTTGATTTTAGCAAGGCTTTTGACACAGTTGACTTCGATATATTACTAATTAAAATGAAACAGCTGAATTTCTCAAACAGCGCAATACAATGGTTCGACAGCTACCTCAAAAACAGAAGTCAACAAGTCATTTGTGGGTCGGAAAAGTCATCATGGAAAAGCGTGCGCTCTGGAGTTCCCCAAGGCTCCGTCCTTGGTCCACTACTCTTCTCACTGTACATTAATGATATTTCTTCAGTGATTCACTCCTGCAACTACCATCTTTATGCCGACGACATCCAACTGTACATAAGTGCAAGCCCCAAAAACATTGCTGGCGCAGTAGCGAGTATGAACGCAGATCTTTGTTCTGTTTCTCGATGGGCACAGAACCTAGGTCTGAAACTAAACCCCAAGAAATCCCAGGTCATACTTATATCTCATCCAAAGTTAATCAGCCGGTACTTTCGCGAAACAGTCCCTAAAATACTCCTCAATGGTACCCAACTACCATACCAAAAAACAGTAAAAGACCTTGGAATAATCTTGGATGAACACCTAAACTGGGAAGAACAAACAGTCACAGCTTGCCGGAAATCGCTCTCCTCCCTACATGCAATTCAAAAGTTTAGGAAAATATTTCCAACCCATGTTAAACAAAAATTAGTCCAAACACTAGTCTTGCCTAATCTTTACTACTGCGATGTAGTTCAACACGGCACAAATAGTGAAAATTCTAGATGCCTCGAGCTAGTGATGAATGCTTGCGTTAGATACGTGTGCAATATTCGGTTGTATGATCATATCAGTCCTTCATACTCCCAGCTAGGTTGGATACGCCCACATACGGCACGCGATCTCCACACGATGTGCTTACTTCATCGATTTCTTAGCCACTGGTGCCCCCAATACTTATCTTCTCACATTAAACACCTATCGTCATTCCACAATCGCAACACCAGATCGGATACGTCTATCATCTTGGCTGTACCTTTACATAACACAAAATCTTTCTCCGTGTCATTCTCCATCTCAGCCATACGACTATGGGACGCGCTCCCCTGTGATCTGCGTCTTATCCGGAACTACTCAACATTCAAGAGGGAACTCAAAGCTTACATATTAGGGACGGTATAACCACCATTCTTGTGCCCCTCCCATCTCTTTCTTTCTCCTCTCCATCACAGCTTCGAATTTTACCGTTCTATTTCTCTTCCTCTAACCTATCTACCTCTTATATATCTCTTTCACCCCATTCTATCGTCTTATGTCTCTGCTCGATGAGAATAACTCACAAGCTGCAAGAACATAACGAGAAAATTCCCAGCTAACAATGGGACTGACATTCAGAAAAGAAAAGTATGTTTACTTTCATATACATAGTCATTATTATTATTATTATTACTATTATTATTATTATTATTATTATTACTATTATTATTATTATTATTATTATTATTACTATTATTATTATTATTATTGATTGTTATAATTATTTTTTATTGTTATAATTATCATTATACTACTGTTATAATATCTATTTTTTTTTAACATCAATACAGCATCATAGGCTATATGTCCTTAATGTTAAGTAGAAACTGTAACTCGTTCAACCTGAGTATGCCTGGTTAGGTGTAAGAGAGGGCCTGAAGGCCCTAATCTTGCCAGGTAAAATAAATGCATAAATAAAAATAAATAAATAAATCAAAGAACTTCTTTTCCCAGGAGAATTAGAAAGCCGCTAGAAATAAGTATATCGTTCCATTTAACAGTGACCAATGTTGCTCCTATATCTCCGTGGAAACATGTGCAAGGAAAACAGAAAAATATTTCCGTCTTTATATACTGTCACTTGCTGAAATAACCATTTCGATATCTGGAATTTGCGATGTATTAAATAGTTTGAGTTTATCCAGTCATACGACACAGCAGACTTTTATAAGTTCAGAGATAAAAAGATGTGTGGATAAATTGGGGCCTAAGATTTCTATTGCTTTTATGCCATAGTAAGAGGCGCATATGCATTTCCGTGTAGGAATATCACGATTCTGTGTGCCAGATTGCAAATCAGCGTAGAAAATTATTGCCTTCCTCATTAAACAAAGTTATAAAAGAATGAATAATAATAACTGCTATTGCTGGCCGGTGTGGCCGTGCGGTTCTAGGCGCTTCAATATGGAACCGCCTGACCGCTACGGTCGCAGGTTCGAATCCTGCCTCGGGCATGGATGTGTGTGATGTCCTTAGGTTAGTTAGGTTCAAAAAATGGTTCAAATGGCTCTGAGCACTATGGGACTTATCATCTGTGGTCATCAGTCCCCTAGCACTTAGAACTACTTAAACCTAACTAACCTAAGGACATCACACACATCTATGCCCGAGGCAGGATTCGAACTTGCGACTGTAGCGGTCACGCGGTTCTAGACTGAAGCGCCTAGATCCGCACTGCCACACCGGCCGGCGGTTAGTTAGGTTTAAGTAGTTCTAAGTTCTAGGGAACTGATGACCTCAGATGTTAAGTCCCATAGTGCTCAGAGCCTTTTTTTGTTGAATAACTGTTATTATTCTGATAATTCTGCAGATCACCTTGACACTTATGTTATTGCGAGATTTGTAAAAAAATATAAAAAAGACAAAATTTCACTGAGGTGATTGTCAGGACATTTGCAAGCTGAGACCTTACTGCCTTGCCCTTGTGTTAGCCATATCTGTATTAGTGCATCCACCTCACTTCCCTGCACATTCGCAAGCATATTCGTTCTGGTAGACCAGTAACGGCAGTGCTTAACTGCCGCCACCCGCCACGTTATTAATGAGGGATTACGTTTCGCCCCGGGTTCCCATCCTCGGCTGCTCGGCGGTGACCCAGCAGACTGACAAACAAGCCTCCGCGACCTTGGCCGCTCTGTTTGCCGCTGTTTGCGGCCGCTGTTTGCCGACTGCGAGTCAACACGCGGATGTGTGTGTGCGCGCGCGCACCGGCTGCTGTCTACACGAGGCGCGGCGCGGCGCGGCGTGGCGCGCGGTCCCAGGTGTCGCCGGGTCAACAGCCGCCGCCTGTCGACGTGTGCGCCGCTACTGCTGCCGCCGACAAACAGGCCGCAGCGCTCTTCCACTCTGGCTGGCTGGCTGCCTCCCTGATACCCTCCCTGATGGCACTCCTCCCCCGTCACTTGTTTGCAGACTTCGTTTCTCTTACGTCATTCTGAAAATGCCCTCACGTCCTTTAACATTTCCTAAATGTTATAGGATAGCTGGATCAACGCCGATGTTCGCAAACGACATACCATTTCTTGCCGTATTTAAGAGAGACTTAGAATATCTTGTCAAAGGAATGGTGTAATATTTCTTGCTTAGTCAGCCATTATATTAGGCTCCAAGAAGCTGTTCCCAGAACAACGTAGATGCAAATAGTATATACAGAGTGTTACAAAAAGGTACGGGCAAACTCTCAGGAAACATTCCTCACACACAAAGAAAGAAAATATGTTATGTGGACATGTGTCCGGAAACGCTTACTTTCCATGTTAGAGCTCATTTTATTACTTTTCAAATCACATTAATTATGGAAGGGAAACACACAGGAACAGAACGTACCAGCGTGCCTTCAAACACTTTGTTACAGGAAATGTTCAAAATGTCCTCCGTTAGCGAGGATACATGCATCCACCCTCCGTCGCATGGAATCCCTGATGCGCTGACGCATCCCTGGATAATGGCCTATTGTATCACAGTCGTCCACAATACGAGCACGAAGAGTCCCTACATTTGGTACCGGGGTTGCGTAGACAAGAACTTTCGATTGCCCCGATAAATGAAAGTGAAGAGGGTTGAGGTCAGGAGAGCGTGCAGGCCATGGAATTGGTCCACCTCTAACAATCCATCGGTCACCGAATCTGCTGTTGAGAAGCGCACACACACTTTGACTGAAATGTGCAGGGTCTCCATCGTGCATGAACCACATGTGTCGTACTTGTAATGGCACATGTTCTAGCAGTACAGGTAGAGTATCCCGTATGAAATCATGATAACGCGCTCTTTTGAGCGTAGGTGGAAGAACATTGGGCCCAATCGAGACATCACCAACAATGCCTGCCCAAACGTTCAGAGAAAATCTGTGTTGATGACGTGATAGCACAGTTGCGTGCGGATTCTCGTCAGTCAGCCCACACATGTTGATTGTGAAAATTTAAAATTTGATCACGTTGGAATGAAGCTTCATCCGTAAAGAGAACATTTGCACTGAAATGAGGATTGACACATTGTTGGATGAACCATTCGCAGAAGTGTACCCGTGGAGGCCTATCAGCTGCTGATAGTGTCTGCACACGCTATACATGGTACGGAAACAACTGGTTCTCCCGTAGGACTCTCCATACAGTGACGTGGTCAACGTCACCTTGTACAGCAGCAACTTCTCTGACGCTGAGATTACGGTTATCGTCAACTGCACGAAGAATTGCCTCGTCCACTGCAGGTGTCCTCGTCGTTCTAGGTCTTCCCCAGTCGCGAGTCATAGGCTGCAATGTTCCGTGCTCCCTAAGACGCCTATCAATTGCTTCGAACGTCTTCCTGTCGGGACACCTTCGTTCTGGAAATCTGTCTCGATACAAACGTACCGCGCCACGGCTATTGTCCCGTGCTAATCCATACATCAAATGGGCATCTGCCAACTCAGCATTTGTAAACGTTGCACTGACTGCAAAACCACGTTTGTCATTAACACTAACCTGTTGATGCTACGTTCTGATGTGCTCGATGCTATTAGTGTAGAGCAATCAGTCGCATGTCAACAGAAGCACCGAAGTCAACATTACCTTCCTTCAATGGGGCCAACTGGCGGTGAATCGAGGAAGCACAGTACACACTGACGAAACTAAAATCAGCTCCAACCTGGAAATTAAGCTTTTCCGGACACATGTCCACATAACATATTTTCTTTACTTGCGTGTGAGGAACGTTTCCTGAAAGTTTGCCGTACCTTTTTGTAGATGACGAAATGTGGTGTGAGACACCTGTGACAGATGTTAGATTCGGTACCATTCCCGTGAGAAAGACCGCCTGCATAATGCTACTGCTCTGTGATTGGCTGCTGTCTTCGGAGCAAGGGCGCCAAATCGTTAAAGTATAGTTATTATTATTGGTTAAACTACTCATTGGAATAACTTCACTTTTTAATATAAATATCTCTCAACAGCTGACTATCAGTCAGTCATTTTAGAATTATTAAAAACAATTTAAATCAAAAACAAGAGACTGACGAAATTTCAGACGAAGCACTTCGGAAGCGTTTGTGTCACGCCTTTCCTGGTATGGCGCGCGAAGTGTTTCGTGCTGTTCGTCACTCTGTATTAGGCAGTCGAGAAGAACACACATGTTTTCTGTCTCAGGATTTGTTTGCTAGTATTCAGTATTAAAAGATTCACTCCGGTAGTCATGACGAACAGACACGTGGCACAAATAGTGTAAACATTGTGTTTGATCATGTACTTTGCTGTATCAGAATGTGTTGTAAGAGGATAATGTAGTCTTCTCGTGTAGCTATATTAAAATACGCGAGTGGCATCCCTAAGAAGTGATACATTATTAGAGAACAGAACCTTGCTAAAAGTCAGTTTCAGCCTCAAGATACAGAACCTACGACCGACGTGCTGTTTTCTGCGCTGGGGACATCAACTTGAAGACAGCAGGTTAGTGAACTATAACAGAGCCTTCGTATTCCACACAGTTCTGTGGAAACAACTAGGCGTCTCACTTGTACTGCATGCACAGAACAAATGTGCTCAGTGACACGTCATCTGCAGCAATGCAGAGGAGGTAAAGGAGGATGATCGATATTAACACTAACAATCAATTCATTCTTCCTTTCTTGCCGTAATTGACAGGTTGTTAGCGCTGAGTATAGATTAAGGATAAAAAATTCGAAAATATAAAACCTGACTGTGCTCACAGACTGATTTGTAGCTTACATAGTTTGAAAAATTCGGCAGTGCTATCACGTTATACCTCTCATGTTCTTTACGACGGCCGTCACATGTTTCCTAGCCACTGTGCCAGGCCAACAACTGGTATTGAGTGTTCGTCTCTACTCACTATGGATGCAGAAGCAAATCTTCTTCTTGCCTCATCCCAGACGATTGTGAGGATTCTTACCGAAAATAAATTTGGTGTTCGTCAGTATTTGTTGGAATATACAGGGTGAATCACCTAAAACTTACACTGCAAATAATGCAGAAATGGAAAGTATATTTGATGTGCGGCTTTTCGAGAGAACGGATTGGTAATCGGAGACTTGAACTGTTAAGTAATCAACAGATTGTAATAATAATTGGAAGGTCAATTTTTGTGCTAACATAAACTTTTTTGAATGGAGCAATACCTATCCACGTTAACAAACTAAAAGCACGCTAAATCAGTATTGCGTCTCACTTTTTAGAGGCACAAAACGCGTGGGTATTTTTAGCTCGTCACTAAATGCAAATAAGTAGGAGACAGAGTTGATAGGAGCTGAAGGAGTCCAGGTTGCAATAATATGCGGTACGGCACACTGTTAGAGAGAAGGATTATTATTCAAGAAACACATAGTGCAATTGAAAATTACTTATCTTCAGTAGTTTGTAGGGCTGCAGCGGTGGCTATGAACTAACACAACATATTCTCAGGGACTAAGCCTGATCGGCCCTTCTCAGAGAATCAATGCAAACATTACAGAACTGGCTGAGGGCCGATTATGAAAGTGCGTCTGCCTAGGTTGAAATCTAGCTAAGAAGTGAACGAGGCACACTCCAGTTCCGTCGAGCTGCACAGCCCGCTAGATTGCGCCGTGCTCGGCTGACGACGGGCTGCCAACCTTGCGTTCGCGCGGCCTTGTAGAAGTATCTGTGGCAATGATACTGAAATCAGAACGTCAGTGGTGTTTGTTGCAGGATTCTAGTGCGAGTCGTTTACGAAATATCACCGAATTGTGCCACTGAACCTGCGTGGTTGCAAGGTACGATATTGTTATGATTTCTTATAGTGTGCTTGCATTTTCCTTCACTGCATTGCGACTTGCTAGGCAATTAATGGTTGGTAATCCTTGTAGTAGGTCGGGAGTGGACGATGTAATTTACCGATGTAGAAAAAGCCGACGTGCTCATGGTGTATGCAGATTACAGGAAGAATGCAGTTGCTTCTTGTACAGTGTATGCTGCAAGATATCCCAACAGATTTCAATCACCTCGGGAATTATTTATCAACTTCTTCAAGCAGTTACGTGATAGGGGTAAGGAACTGCTAAACAGCGTAACAGAATGAAACAAGAGACGACAGAAGAGGATGAAATTAATGTTCTCCCTGCTGCAGTTCATCCGCACTTTAGCTCCAGCGCAATCGCATGAGGAAGTAGTATGAGTCAGCCAAGTGTCCTATGCTTTCTCCATCAACACAGGTTCCATTTCTATCACATCTCTCTCCATCAAGAGATTCGTGAAAACGATTACGATAACCGTGTTAAGTTCTGCATATGGGCATTAAGGCAGTGTACTGTAGACGGATCGTGTACATTGTTTAGTGATGAAGCGCCATTTACCAATCATGGGCTGCTAAACCGCCGAAATATTCACTATTGGTCTGTTGGCACATCCCACAGCGTTCATGAAGTGGCAAGTGTGGTGTGGGACCGGGAGCCATCAGCTCATAGGCCCTTGTTCTTTGACGGAACGCTGAACGCGCACAAGTATTGCACCCTCCTAACAGACCGTCTTCCACGGATACTATAACACGTTCCTCCGCAGACTGAGAGAAACCTGTGGCACCAACTTGATGTCTGTCCAGCCCATACAACACGAATACTACAGCATATCTTCAAGAATTGTTTTCAAATCGTTGGTTCGACTCAGAGGACCTGTGCCTTGGCCGGCCTTTTCTATGGATAAAGCTGGAAGACGCTGTCTACTATGAAGTACCAACTACACCCGATGATACGCAACGACGTATTACTGCAGCCTGCTCGGACATCTCCACTGAAACGCTAGCACGTTCGCAGTAGCGGTTCTACACCAGACCGGAAGTATGTATTGCCGATGCTGCTGGTCATTTTGAACGCAACCTGTGATGGTGAATTGTCTCGTTACTGCTCATAATCCACATAACTAGTGTACCCACTTGTTCTCTGGCGTGTGTTACCCCTGGTATTGTGCAAGAAACACCACTGACATTCTGATTTACCCTATTTTCAGTTAGTTAATGTCAAGAGACGCTGTTCCACTTTAAAAAGTGTACGTTACCACAAAAATACTTTTTCTAAGTATTATCACAACGATCTTTTATACATACAGGGCGAGTCATAAATGAGGAAAAATGTGTCGAGGATCGCATGGTGCTATGCGTAACACGTGACGCACCGTTGTTAATTTCGTTCTCCTCGGTGTACTGTGCACGTGAAACAAAAACACCTGTAAACCATTCAACGAGATACCAAAGAGCCTCACGATCACGACATGTCATTCACCCATAGATACAAAACATGACACACCAATAAGCTGACGTGTATCTGCCAGTGTTTTAAAGATACGAGAAAGAACAAATCCCATCGTAATGTATGTGAAATTGTATAAGAACTTGTGATCACACGTTGCCGAAGGTAACGTAGTGTATAGTCCCATGTTAGGGACTGTGTGTCCTTTAAGCGGAAACAGTGGTCAACGGCGGAAGCAAAACCGCGGCGTGGATGGCGTGTTTACAACACCTCTGCACTGATCACACTGACCGATACTCGCCGTGTCGACAGCTGCTAACGGCAGCGTCTCATTGTTACTACAGCACCATGGCAAGTTTCACAAACGAGGAATACGCCGACATCCACCTCACCAACCGGCTTGCAGATGGAAGAGCAGACGTTGCAGGGCAACTGTATCACGAGAGGTTTCCTAGCCGGCGCCTTCCATCCCCTAAAACGTTTTACTCTGTGGACAGGCGCTTGAGGGAGTGTGGTGCATGTGTAGCACCTCCATAACTTAGTGGTCGTGGCCGACCGTCGACGTACAGCGCGGATGACGAAGAAAAAGTTTTTCAAACTGTTGCAGAGGACCGAACAATAAGTACCAGGTCTCTCGCCAAAGTGGTCGGAATCTCACAATCAACTGTTATGCGAGTACTCCATAGAAGCAATTACCATCCCTTTCGCATGCAGAAGGTACAGGCATTATTCCCGGAAGGCTACCAGAGGAGGCTGGACTTCTGAAACGTTATCCTACGGCGTCAGGCCCACGGCCAGCATTTTTCACAAACAATACTGCTCACCGACGAAGCCTATTTCATGACGAGGGTATAGTGAATTCCCATAATTGGTACAAGTGGGCGGAAGAAATGCCCCACAGCACAGTGATACGAGGGAACCAACAACGATACGGTGTCAATATGTGGTGTGGTATTATTGATCACCATGTGCTGCCACAAAGGCTTACAGCAGAGCGGTATCTGCGTTTCTTGGATACTACATTACCGGAATTGTTGGAAGACGGAAGTTTGTCCTGAACCTGTGGTACATGCATGATGACCGCGCGACTGCTACCGTCGCAGGTTCGAATCCTGCCTCGGGCATGGATGTGTGTGATGTCCTTAGGTTAGTTAGGTTTAAGTAGTTCTAAGTTCTAGGGGACTTGATGACCACAGATGTTAAGTCCCATAGTGCTCAGAGACATTTGAACCATTTTTTTACATGCATTATGCTGCCTGAGCTCATTTCAGTGGCACAGTGTGACGCCACCTGGCCAATGCCTTCCCTTCCAAATGGATCGGTCGTCGAGGCTCTGTAGCATGACCAGCAAGATCACAAGACCTGAATCCACTCTATTTCTTTTTGTCGGGCCATCTCAAATCTGTGATTTATGAAGGAGGGGTTGTTGATGTCAACACCCTTCAACGCAGAATACAACATGCCTGTGATATTACGCAGACAGATACAGACATGTTGAATCGTGTTCAGCAATCCTTCCTGCGAAGAGTTCAACTTTGCCACACACATCGTGGCCGTCATTTCGAACAGAACTTATAAACAGCCACTGCAGCTTCTCGTCATTTGTTTCGATTTGTAGAGCTGTATTGTATCGTTTGTATTAACTGCCACATACCTTTGTAGTTCTATTTTGTATTCCGTATCTACGTACTCGTTTTTTAAAGCTAAGTCTGGGACATTGAAACCAAATTATAAAACATGCATGCACAGTAGTGCATCCCCATCTCGCGTTCCTTTCCCTGTGCCAATTGGCCACGGTACATAATACCGGCCAGCGTCACCAGTACGAGGTAGATGTGGTGTCGCGTCCCAAGCGTGGGTATTGCGAGGGATTGAGCGACACGGTTCGTGAAAGGGATTTATCCGGTTGACCTTGGTGAGAGGGAGACTTTTTGATCTGGTTAAGGTGTGGAAACCCCGGTGTCAAGATACAAGGCTAGGAAACGGATAGAATTAAAGTCTTGCTAACGTTAACAAATTGCAGTTTATTCCGAATAATTACAGCTCACCCTAACTGCGTGGTGATTGCATTCACAGGAAGGCCAGTGGGCGCTCCCATTGCTCGCAGTATCACGCAGACCGTCCCTTGACGCCGCATGCTTCGACTTATCGTGAGCGGTTAGGCTACCTGCAGCACTTTTCTGTTGTGTCCTGTTGCCGATCTGTCCCCTTTGACAATGTCTGCGCACACTGACACCCAAACGTCCATGTTATATGTCCATATTTTTACCATTCAATTGTATTGTCATCTAGTGACATAGGAACATGCGGAAAACGAATTTATGTTTGTAGCTCAGTGTGTGACAATTTGCACGACATATTACCGTCTAGTAAGGTCATCCGAAGACCAGTATCAGCTGCAAAGCGATTTAGAAAAGATTGCTGTATGGTGTGTCAGGTGGCAGTTGACGCTAAATAACGAAAAGTGTGAGATGATCCGCATGAGTTCCAAAAGAAATCCGTTGGAATTCGATTACTTGATAAATAGTACAATTCTCAAGGCTGTCAATTCAACTAAGTACCTGGGTGTTAAAATTACGAACAACTTCAGTTGGAAGGACCACATAGATAATATTGTCGGGAAGGCGAGCCAAAGGTTGCGTTTCATTGGCAGGACACTTAGAAGATGCAACAAGTCCACTAAAGAGACAGCTTACACTACACTCGTTCGTCCTCTGTTAGAATATTGCTGCGCGGTGTGGGATCCTTACCAGGTGGGATTGACGGAGGACATCGAAAGGGTGCAAAAAAGGGCAGCTCGTTTTGTATTATCGCGTTATAGGGGAGAGAGTGTGGCAGATATGATACACGAGTTGGGATGGAAGTCATTACAGCATAGACGTTTTTCGTCGCGGCGAGACCTTTTTACGAAATTTCAGTCACCAACTCTATCTTCCGAATGCGAAAATATTTTGTTGAGCCCAACCTACATAGGTAGGAATGATCATCAGAATAAAATTAGAGAAATCAGAGCTCGAACAGAAAGGTTTAGGTGTTCGTTTTTCCCGCGTGCTGTTCGGGAGTGGAATAGTAGAGGGATAGTATGATTGTGGTTCGATGAACCCTCTGCCAAGCACTTAAATGTGAATTGCAGAGTAGTCATGTAGATGTAGATGTAGATGTAGATTTATGACTGACCCTGTATATATACGGTGACGACGACTAATGACCCTTCCTTTCAGTGCAGATGCACACCATGCCCGATCTCTTATGGGAATCAGGATCTGCGAGTAACCAGTTCATGGAGAGGTGACGTGTCGCTACATCATTAGTGCCAATAGGCTGGGCATGTGAGGCAGAAAGGAACGCATGCTGGGATAGCGCAGGCAGTTAAGGCGACTGCTCGCATAAAGGGGGTCTCCAACTTCGATTCCCGCTCTGACACAAATTTCAACTGTTACCATTGTCACATTTCAGTGCCCAAACGTGGCTAACACCAGTGAAACCTCTCAATAAAATGTGCTGTCAAATTTTATTTTCCATCTTTTTTTACAAGCTTGCCCTTGCAAATAGTTGTCTGGTAGATCATCCAATCATAAGATGTTACGTTGTAAAGTCAAGTGCCGACACGACAGTGAGGCACGAGAGAGCAGAGAGGGCTGTAAAAAAGACGTCAGCCAATTGCACGCTGACCAACCCCTCTTCAGGACCACAATGCGACACAAGCGGCCTCTACGCGAAGAGGATATAAACGCCGCGCCCAACAGGTCCAGGTCCAGATCTATAGCAGCTTCAAGACCAGCAACTAGTATAGAAGCGTCAAAGCTCATTACTTCTCTTTTATGAGAATTGTTACACTCAAGAAGCTTGTTTATTTCGGATGTCGCCCTTTGCTTGCTGCACATCTATATATTTCTCACAGTTAAGTATTGTCATGTACTTTTCGTAATAAAACTCATTAATATGATTTGCTTGAACTGTTGGCTAGCGATCCGAGAAGGCAAGTTTCCTAGACACCTCATATTCGACAACTAGAGAGGATTCAACATATTACATGCTGATTTCTTGCACCAGAGCTTTCCACTGTCCTTTAATATCAGTATCTTGATATTAGTTGCAGAAATGGACAACATTTTCAAAGTTTTTGTAGCGGCAGCAACACCATCACCGTGGTGAAAAATGTTTTGCGTTCGAGTCACAATCTGTTTCATGAAGTTGACCACTTTTTTCATGCCTTAGGTTTCCACTTGCAACTCCGATCACTATATCTGTTTATTTGCAACAAAATAAATCGCTATGACGTGCAGAGTAGCTTGACTGATTCGCCAAAGAAACCGTTCCTGAAAATCTTGAACAACAAGTAATTCATTTTTTTTGCGAAATGTAACACAGCTATCACTTCACCTTACTTAAGTTTTCTTTCATAGGCTGACCATATGCGATTTTTTTAACGAAATGGTGTACTGTCAAGTCAGAGATTTTTGTGGACGTCTCTAGCTTGAGATCAGTGGGCTCCTTTTCCTCCCTGGTTGGCAGAAATACCACCTTCATTTTTCAATTTTTATGTTTTTTGTGGAGATTGGTAAACACGTCCATCGTTGGAAACCAGTTTACAGTTGGTCATTCCTTTCTAGGAACCATTCACTTTTCTTCGTTCACTGTTTCTTCTTGTATTTAATTGTGCATGCTTAAGGGATTTTAGATAAATTTCCAGAAGAAATATCATTTCCTTTGCTAAATGCGTTCTCAGAGAGTATCACATTAGTCGGCTGATGTGACGGACCAGAGACCGCAAGTCAGGTACAGATAGACCAGAGCACGCTGAATGGAAGCACGGATTACGGAACACGTTTACGACCCAGCGAGGACCTTTTCGGTTATCATTCACTTTCTAGGGAAGCTCGTAATTGAACAAACCATAATGCCATCGTTTTCCGTTCGATTACCAAAACAAACAGATATGCGCATGAGCATTGCTACCATAAAACAACTGCGAAAACTGTTATCTATCAAATCAACATTAAAAATTTCCTTTCACAATGCCCAAGTGTGTACGTTAACTACGCACCAAAATGCTTCAAACTCTGACAACGGAGCTGAGAAACTGCGTACTAAAAATCGGAAATTTTGTCTCAGCAACGGGGACACCTAAATAAAAATGCTTGGACTTCGTTGAAACTTCACGAATGAAAAGAAGCATTCTTTTTTTCCAAAACGATGACGCTATATACATTGACGGGAAAAATTGCAGTAACAAGAAGGAGTTGTGCGACATAAACCAAAGTTGGTAGGCGTGTTTCTACATCTGAAAGATGATGTCTGTTCCAATTTTACGGCAGTCGCATAGTAATGGCGGTAGTGGCGCCACTGTTGTTGTTGTCTTCAGTCCTGAGACTGGTTTGATGCAGCTCTCCGTGCTAGTCTATCCTATGCAAGCTTCTTCATCTCCCAGTACCTACTGCAACCTACATCCTTCTGAATCTGCTTAGTGTATTCATCTCTTGGTCTCCCTCTACGATTTTTACCCTCCACGCTGCCCTCCAATACTAAATTGGTGATCCCTTGATGCCTCAGAACATGCCCTACCAACCGATCCCTTCTTCTGGTCAAGTTGTGCCACAGACTTCTCTTCTCCCCAATCCTATTCAATACTTCCTCATTAGTTATGTGATCTAACCATCTTATCTTCAGCATTCATCTGTAGCACCACATTTCGATACCTTCTATTCTCTTCTTTTCCAAACTATTTATCGTCCATGTTTCACTTCCATACATGCCAAACTCCACACAAATACGTTCAGAAATGGCTTCCTGAAACAGATCTATACTCGATGTTAACAAATTTCTCTTCTCCAGAAACGCTTTCCTTGCCATTGCCAGTCTACATTTTATATCCTCTCTACTTCGACCATCATCAGTTATTTTCCTCCCCAAATAGCAAAACTCCTTTACCACTTTAAGTGTCTCATTCCCTAATCTAATTCCCTCAGCATCACCCGACTTAATTCGACTACATTCCATTATCGTCGTTTTGCTTTTGTTAATGTTTATCTTTCATCCTCCTTTCAAGACACTGTCCATTCCGTTCAACTGCTCTTCCAAGTCCTTGGCTGTCCCTACAGATTGAATAACATCGGGGTTAGGCTACAACCCTGTCTCACTCCCTTCCCTACCACTGCTTCCCTTTGTGCCCTTCGACTCTTATAACTGCCATCTAGTTTCTGTACAAATTGTAAATAGCCTTTCGCTCCCTGTATTTTACCTCTGCCACCTTTAGAATTTGAAAGAGAGTATTCCAGTCAAAATTGTCAAAAACTTTCTCTAAGTCTAGAAATGCTAGAAACGTAGGTTTGCCTTTCCTCAATCTAGCTTCTAAGATAAGTCGTAAGGTCAGTATTGCCTCAGGTGTTCCAGTATTTCTACGGAATCCAAACTGATCTTCCCCGAGGTCGGCGTCTACTAGTTTTTCCATTCGTCTGTAAAGAATTCGAGTTAGTATTTGGCAGCTGTGGCTTATTAAACTGATTGGTCGATAATTTTCACATCTGTCAACACCTGCTTTCTTTGGGATCGGAATTATTATATTTCGCCTGTTTCATACATCTTGCTCACCAGATGGTAGAGTTTTGTCAGGACCGGCTCTCCCAAGGCCGTCAGTAGTTCCAATAGAATGTTGTCTACTCCGGGGGCCTTGTTTCGACTCGGGACTTTCAGTGCTCTGTCAAACTCTTCACGCAGTATCGTATCTCCCATTTCATCTTCATCTACATCCTCTTCCATTTCCATAATATTGTCCTGAAGTACATCGCCCTTGTATAGACCCTCTATATACTCCTTCCATCTTTCTGCTTTCCCTTCTTTGCTTAGAACTGGGTTTCCATCTGAGCTCTTGATATTCATACAAGTGGTTCTCTTTTCTCCAAAGGTCTCTTTAATTTTCCTGTAGGCAGTATCTATCTTACCCCTAGTGAGATAAGCCTCTACATCCTTACATTTGCCCTCTAGCGATTTGTGCTTAGCCATTTTGCACTTCCTGTCAACCTCATTTTTGAGACGTTTGTACTCCTTTTTGCCTGCTTCATTTAGTGCATTTTTATATTTTCTCCTTTCATCAATTAAATTCAATATTTCTTCTGTTACCCAAGGATTTCTACTAGCCCTCGTCTTTTTACCTACTTGATCGTCTGCTGCCTTCACTACTTCATCCCTCAAAGCTACCATTCCTGTTCTATTGTATTTCTTTCCCCCATTTCTGTCAATTGTTCCCTTATGCTCTCCCTGGAACTCTGTACAACCTCTGGTTCTTTCACTTTATCCAGGTCCCATCTCCTTAAATTCCCAGCTTTTTGCAGTTTCTTCAGTTTTAATCTACAGTTCATAACCAATAGATTGTGGTCACAATCCAAATCTGCCCCTGGAAATATCTTACAATTTAAAACCTGGTTCCTAAATCTCTGTCTTACCATTATATAATCTATCTGATACCTTTTAGTATCTCCAGGGTTCTTCCATGTATACAACCTCCTTCCATGATTCTGAAACCAAGTGTTAGCTATGATTTAGTTGTGCTCTGTGCAAAATTCTACCAGACGGCTTCCTCTTTCATTTCTTAGCCCCAATCTATATTCACCTACTACTACTATTCTCCCTTTTCCTACAGTCGGATTCCAGTCACCTATGACTATTAAATTTTCGTCTCGTTTCACTATCTGAATAATTTCTTTTATTTCATCTGTGCTGTCCTTAGGTTAGTTAGGTTTAAGTAGTTCTAAGTTCTTGAGGACTGATGACAATAGATGTTAAGTCCCATAGGACTCAGAGCCATTTTTATTTCATCATACATTTCTTCAATTACTTCGTCATCTGCAGAGCTAGTTGGCATATGAACTTGTACTACTGTAGTAGATGTGGGGTTCGTATCTATCTTGGCCACAATAATGCGTTCACTATGCTATTGGTAGTAGCTTACCCACATTCCTATTTTCCTATTCATTATTAAACCTACTCCTGCATTACCCCTATTTGATTTTGTGTTTATAACCCTGTAGTCACCTGACCAGAAGTCTTGTTCCTCCTGCCACCGAACTTCACTAATTCCCACTATATCTAACTTTAACCTATCCATTTCCCTTTTTAAATTTTCTAACCTACCTGCCCGATTAAGCGATCTGACATTCCACGCTCCGATCCGTAGTACGCCAGTTTTCTTTCTCCTGACAACGGCATCCTCTTGAGTAGTCCTCACCCGGAGATCCGAATGGGGGACTATTTTACCTCCGGAATATTTTACCCAAGAGGACGCCATCATCATTTAATCATACAGTAAAGCTGCATGCCCTCGGGAAAAATTACGGCCGTAGTTTCCCCTTGCTTTCAGCCATTCGCAGTACCAGCACAGCAAGGCCGTTTTGGTTATTGTTACAAGGCCAGATCAGTCAATCATCCAGACTGTTGCCCTTGCAACTACTGAAAAGGCTGCTGCCCCTCTTCCGGAACCACACATTTGTCTGGCCTCTCAACAGATACCCCTCCGTTGTGGTTGTACCTACGGTACGGCTATCTGTATCGCTGAGGCACGCAAGCCTCCCCACCAACGCCACTATAATGTTAAAATGTGTGTGAAATCTTATGGGACTTAACTGCGAAGGTCATCAGTCCCTAAGCTTACGCACTACTTAACCTAAGTTCTCGTAAAGAAAAACACAGACACACCCATGGCCGAGGGAGGACTCGAACCTCCGCCAGGACCAGCCGCACAGTCCATGACTGCAGCGCCTTCGACCGCTCGGCTGATACCGCGCGGCGCCTCTATGAGAATGCAAAAATCAGGTTTGATTTAAATATACGCTTTAACTGTGTGGAGGGTTAGTTAACTTTCAGATTGGACGTGATGAGTTGATGTTAGTCGAGAATGCCTTTAACCCTTTGTTTCACGACATAAGAAAAAATTTACTTTTTAACATTTTCTTAGCACAATTTATGCTATTGTGGCCTCAAATGACGGTAGGTTTTTTTGAAAAATTTTATTTTATTTTTCACAGCGTTTTTGTCTCCTGGTACTCAGAAGTACCGTCAGACTCCATGGAAAGAATCACAACATGCGCAGAAAAATGCTCCAATTTTTATAACTTGTACTTTATTCCACATAAATATTAAATATTTTTACATTAGAAAATTAATTAACAAAAAAATGATATTTGTACATTTTTTAAAAATTTCGTATAAATTTTTTGTAGAGCAACTTCACAATACATAGTAACTTAGCTATACATTTTTGACAGTATATACATATCACATATTTAGTGATACGTCATGAAATTGTAGGAAAGAGTTCTTTTTCTCATTGCAGCACAAATACACTTTACATGTACTACATTGTGAATGTGGCCTCGACTGAATTTTATTTTTAGCACACATTTCGCATCGTCCTCTTTTACAACTGAACACTGCAAAATGGTTTCCTCGGTTGCCAAGACGTACATCCTTCAGAACAGAAAAGTTATCCTTCCTTCTCTTTGGGAGAGTTATTTCATCTTTACCAGAGTTTCTCTTTTCGAGATTTGGCACTTGCTGTTCATTCATTAGCCCTAGTGCCACAGCACGCCTGAATTCCAGCAGTGGCAGTGTATCATGTAGGTCACTGAAAATGACGTAAGCATTGACAAAAGCAATTTCTATTGCTCCCCAGAAGAGACGGTGCCACCATTTCTTTGATCGCTTGTCAAGACCATAAGTTGAAGGTAATTGTCTGCATGATCCACACCACCCATGTTTTTATTGTAATCACACACAATAACTGGACATGGTACGGTCATACTACTTCCATCTTTCTGTTTTGTTGTCACTACGCTGTGTTCAGTGCCATGGAAGTTTGACGCAAAATACACTACTTTATTTTCCTGTTAGATCTAAAGATGACTCTCTGTGGTTTGATTTAGACATTTTTCTTTAGGTAAATTCCCTGGCAAACCTTTCCTGTTTGTTCTAATTGTTCCACGGGCAAATGTATTTACCGATTTTTGTGTGAGAAAAAGTGGACAGGACAACTAGTGAGAGGTAACGCATTGTTGCTACAACAAAGTGTTCGCACAACCTGACGGTACTAATAAGTCCGCCTTATATTTTCCACTTTATCTCATTCACTTGTAACGTAATGCTTCAAACTATTATACAAAAACAAAGAAGGTAAGTACGTACAATGGAAAACTCAACGGTAGTTTCAATAAACTGCACACAAATTCCGGCAACACTATGGAGACGAGCACATACAATCTTCTGTTTCCACAGCAACGCGCGAAAAACAATTTTAAGCTTTGACCGCCAGAGAGGTCTATATATTGCACAATAACATCTATGAAACAGTAGAGCAGAGTTACTGTTACGTACCGACAGGCTCTCAGATCACGAAACTGCACCATAAGAAAATAATGAGAGTCAAAACTTACTGGTACTTTTAAGTACCGTCAGGCAGCAAAGGGTTAAGGTAACAATGACGAGCTTGAACAAGATCGTAATAGAGCTTTGAGAAGCCAGATGTTCCTTCTGTGATATTGCAGGAAGAACTGGCAGGAATGTAGCCACTGTACATGATTTCGGGAGCGGTGGTTACGAGAATGTAAAATCGCTCGACGACTGGGCTCAGGACGTCCCTGTGGCACTACCGAGACGGAGGATCATCGTGTTTGGCATATGACTCCGGAGCGTTGTACTGCATCTGCAGCAGCAATTTCAGCAGAAATTGGCACCATAGTTACACAACGAACTACTGCTGATCAAGGAGGGCTCCGAGCCAGAAGCCTTGCTACGTCCTTTCCACTGACCCCAAACCTCCGCCATTTGTGACTTCAGTGGTTTCAAACGACAACTCATTGGAAGGCGGGATGGGGGTCAATTGTGTTTTCTGATGAAAACTGGTTCTTCCTCAGCGCCGGTGACGGGCGTGTGTTGGTTAGAAGAAAGCCAATTGAGGGCCTGCAACCACGCTGTCTGCGTGCTAGATGCACTGAACCTGTACCTGGATTGCGATGTCCTTTGACAGCAGGAGCTCTCTCGTGGTTATCCCACGCCTGCTGACTGCCAGTTTGTACGTCAGTCTGGTGATCTGACCTGTTGTACTGCCATTCATGAACAGCATTCAAGGTGGTGTCTTCCAACAGGATAACGATCGCCCACATACCTCCTTTCTAACCCAACATGCTCTACAGAGTGTCGACATGTTGCCCTGGCCAGCTCGTTCAGAAGATCAATTGAGCACGTAAGGGGCTTCACCGGCTGACAACTCCTGCGCCATCCACAAGCTACATTAACCATTCCTATATTGAACGACGAAGTGCAACAGGCATGGAATTCCATCCCGCAAACTAACATCTGGCACCTGTCAACCCAGTGTATGCACGTTTGCATGTTTGCATTCAACAGTCTGACGGTTACACCGGTTATTAGTGTACCAGCAGTTCACTTTTGCAACACTTGCCTCGCCCTTACATTACCCTATGATCTTGCAATGTTAACCACTTAAATATGTTACCTAGACAAATGTGTTCCCGAAATTTCATTACTCTACATTAATTACGTTTTTGTGCTGAGATTTTTTCCCCATCAGTCTACTACAGATCATTGCTATGAAGATCTGTAGAATTGAAAAAATGTAACGAGTTTTTGAATAGTGTCTAGCTGAAGATGGAGAACATCTGTGCAAGCACAGTTAACCATTAACAGAAGACAGTGGAACGAAGATTAAATTAAGAATAGAGTAAATACGTATTAATTTGCTTAAAATATAAATTTTTCATACAATTGTATCGGGAAAGGAAACAGAACTTCATTACCTATAATTTTAAGAATATCTCGGTCATTTAACTTACTTCGGAGAAGAGTAGGAAAAAGTACTCCATGAAACTCTTACTGTGTGACTTTTTATGTTAAAACATCAGTTTCTGCCACAATGGCATAAAATACGAACACTTTTAGAGGTGCATGTGTTGTGAACGAAAACATTTCCAAAATGATCTCTTACGTTTACACTGCAGGCATAACATGCACGAGAGGAATATACTGATAGTTCCAGAATTAACTACAAATTCTCTTCTCAAACAACCGTCTTATGGAGTATCTTCCTGTGCGCCAAAGGGATCCGTCGTGGGAGGTGGCTGGCGAACCCATTTATGTTTTCAAACATTTATGTTTCACAATGAACTTGAATCAGATCATAAGAAGTATGTGCAAACTGTTGTACTTGTATTTCCGTTACGCGTAGGTAATGTAAAGCATAATAATGTGCCGTTTCAGAAGCAGAGGCACCATATTTGCATTTCTTCGCCTACATCTACACCCATACTTCGCAGTCAAACATACGTCCCGTATGCACCCAGTACCGCTACTGGTCATTTCCTTGCCTGCTCCACTCGCAAATGGAATGAGTGAATGACGACTGTCTGAATGCCTCCGTATGAGCCCTAATTCCTCGTACCTTATCTTCATGATCCTTACGAGCAATGTGCCTTGGAGACAACAGAATCTTCCTGCAGTCAGCTTCAAATGCTGGTTCTCTAAATTTACTCAGTGTTGTTCCTCGAAAAGAACGTCGCTTTCCCTCCATGGATTCCAATTTGAGTACCTGTAGCATCTCCATCACATTTCCGAGGTGTTCGGATCAATCAGTAACAAATCTAGCAGCCTGCCTCTGAACTGCTTCAATATCTTCCTTTAGTGCGGATTTGAACAGAAAAGGACACACTGGCGTCCTACATGCGGTCTCCTTCATAGCTGTACCAAACTTTTCTAGAATTCTTGCAATAAACCGAAGTCGACTATTCGCCTCTCCTGCCACAATCCTCACAAGCTAATTCCACTTAATATAGCTCTGCACCGTTGCACCCAGTTATTTAAACGATGTGACTGCAGAAGACCACTAATGCTGTATCCGCATATTACGGGTTTGTTTTTCCTACTCATTCGCGTTAACTTACACTTTCCTTCATTTGGAGCTAGATACCATTTACCACACCAACCAGAAATTTTATCTCAGTCACCTTATAACCTCTTGTAGTCACTCAACTCCGACCTTATCGTGTAAAACAGCAAACAACCACAGATTCCTGACCACCCTGTCCACCAAATCATTTATGTATACAGAAAATAATATCGCTCATATCACACTTTCCTGGGACCCCCTGACGATACACTTGGTTCTGATGAATACTCGCCGTCGACGACAACATAATCGGTTAGGTAACTTAAGAAGTCTTCGAGCCACCCACATATCTATGAAGCTATTCCATATGACTGTACCTTAACAGCCTGCAATGGGTCACAGTGTCAATCGCTTTCCGGAAATCTAGAAATGTGGAATCCACCTGTTGCCATTCATCCTTAGTTCGCAGTATGTAATGTGAGAAAAGAGCAAGCTGAGATTCACACGAGTGACGCTTCCTAGAACTATGCTGATTCACAGACATAAGCTTCTCGGTCTCAAGAAAATGTATTTTTCAAGTCCTTCAGTTGTTTCTCAATGCTAAGGATGCTTATTACGATATGGTCCACACGAAAGTCCGTTCGATGTTCAAACGACGGTATGTTTGTACAGTTCTCCTGCGTTAACGATTCATGGGCATGAAATTCAGGAGTTCGGCTTTCGTTAGGCTATTTTCAACTGCTACATCGAACTGGTGAACAAGTGACTGGATGGAAGTCTTACACCCACATAACTATTTTACATAGAACCAGAATTTTCTTGGTTTCCCTCGCAGGTTTTTTTTTGTTAGGGTATGGCCGAGTAGTTGTATGCTTCGGTAATAGATCGCTTAGCAGAAATACGAATCTCTAACCTTTGATTGTCGTCATTTGCGCATTCTCTTTTGAACCTCTTCCCCAGCATTTCCCGAATATCGTTACTGAACCATGGTGGGTTTTTCTTTACCATCCTTAATCCCCTTATTACGCACGTAATTATCCAGACCACGATTTACAATTTTAAAGGTTCCCTTAATGCCTCTACGTCCATCTTACTGGAACTTGGTGACGTCAGTGCACTGTTTAAGTGATATGGTAACAACTGCTTATCGGGTCTTTCTAGCAGAAATACTCTCGTAGCCTTCTTAACTGATCTATTAACTCTCGCAACCATAGTTGCTATAATGACATCACGGTCGCGAATCCCTGTTCTTGTGCTGACTTATTCGATATGGCTTGGGCTATTTGTAGCTACAGGTTCTGAGATATTTCCATTGAGTGGTTTGGTCCCTTTACTCCCACAAACCAATCCATTGCGTGTGGGCTGCCTAACTAGCGGCTCAAGACAGTTTTCAGATAACGTGTTCAAAAGTACTTCGCATAAGTATCTATCTGTAACTCTTCAATGAATCAATAGACATCCTAGGTAGCTTAAAGTCCCCTCCAAATAGTAATGCATTACGGATATATATGGGTCTTTTTCTCAGAATTCTTTCAAAACTTTGTACAGCCATATCAGGTCGTCCATAGTGGTACCCCGCCTGTGTCTGTACAAATACCGAAAAATTATTTATTGTTTTAGCCCCCTGTTCTGTTGTCTTATTATTTTGAATCAGAAATGACGAAAATTACTATATTGAAATGAAGCAGAACTAGCACACGAAAATATAAAAGGATTCAGGTAAGAATCAAATCAAATTACGTGCCTATAGAGTATCGTCTCAGTTGTGCGACTGGATTCGCAAATTCCTGTCAGAAAGGTCACAAGACTTAGTAACCGGTTGAAAGCCATCGAGTGAAATAGAAATGATATCTAGCGTCCATGGTCTATATAAATGATGTTGTGATCTACCACTTGTTAAAGTCATTAGAAGATCAGAAGCAATTACAAAATGATTTTAACAATATATCTGTATTCAAATACTGCGTTTCTTTTTGGCGCAAGACAGAACCACCAACAGAGACTACTTATATTACGCTTGTTGGTTCGTTTCTGGAGTACTGCTAGGAGGTATACCATTTGTACCCGATACGATTGATGGAGGACTTCGAGAAAGTTCAAGGAAGCCAGCTTGTTTTTATTATCGCGAAACAGGGGGGAGAATGTCAGAGACAGATGCGCGAGTTGGGGTGGCATATCATTAAAACATAGTTTTCCGTTGTGGTGAGATATTTTTACGAAATTGCAATCACTAGTTTTCTACTCAGAATGCAGCTACATGCTGTTGAAGCCCTCCTGCATACGGAGAACAACTATTGTAATAAAATAAGGGAAATCAGAGCTCGCACGGGAAGACGGAAGTGTTATTTTTTCCCACGCGCTGTTGAGGAGTCGAGCGGTAGAGCATTAGTCTTCAGGAGAATCTATGAACTGTCTGCCAGGCACTTAAGCATGAACTGCACAGTAGTTATGTAAATGTAGACATAGCTGTAAATGTGGAAGTACTGGTTGCCTGCAGGTGCTTCAATTAAACAATTGCAGAGAAATTATATGACAGCAGGTCTCTATATCGTTTTCAAGTAAGATGATGGTACACTCCATCCAGCGTAAGAACAACCCATTTGCACCACCTGATGAATGTTTCCGTGTTGTTTATTTACGCACACTCTGTCAGGCTAATGCCCATAAAGTTCTCTCTCGCACCTAATCAGATGTTCTTCATATTCGATATTACAGAAAATTATAAAAATTTCTTGTGTCTGTTATGGAATACAATACTCAGACGCAGTTATGATATGGTTTAAACAACAATAGCTAACACTGACCAAACAGTTGTTTTCTTTCTTTTTGGAGTATTAAAGTGGATTTCAAGAAATGAAGTTTCGTACTGTAAGTTCTGGAATTAGCGGATACGAGGGACGTTGAGTAAGAGAAAAGTCGTTGTGCAAAGTAATGGACAAATGAGAATGAAATAGTAGGGTTACAGATAAAATAAAGGAGAAAGACCCACAGCTAGGAGAAGGAGTGTACCTTTCCTTCACCGGTTTCAGGAGTAAAATGACAGTACATGATAGATTCTGAAGAAAAAACTATGAATTTGACAAAAAGAAGCGCTTCTGTTCTTCGTTAAATTCAACTGATATTCAATTTCGCCGAGTGCTGGATTGCTTATTCCTAGGATAGAAAGCAGCCACGGAGATCAAGTATGAGGAGGTTCTCGAATGCAGCTAGGTTTCTACATTGGTGATCCCCCGTGTTGCAACTGCGAAGAGATCATATGTACTTGGCCTACGATGCCAAGTACTTGGACGGATGTGCACTGAGCAGCTGATGAAGTTGATGTAGCATATGATAGGCTTGCACCCATTATAACTGGGACTGTAATACATTTAAGAGGTCAGACCGGCAGATGCTGAAGACGTAAAGTATACATGCATTCATAGTTCCCATGCATCTTGATCGATCACTACTCGTGCCGTGTCGCATTACGATTCAGTTGCAGAAATTCGACAGAATGATTGGCTGCGTAAGATTACAATTCACATTCTGTGGGCGTGTTTTCCGACCCATCCAAGGCATAGAGAAAGCGAAAGTCTCCCCCCGAGTGCCGACATTATTTTTGGCAGAGACGAGACGCTGGTCCAAAGTCTGAGCGAAGATCATCATTGATTTTGGTTCTGGTATTAGAATGACGTAGACAAGAATAAGAGAGTTCCTTTCATGCTAAGTGGAGGACAAATTGACTTAAGTTGAGATTATAATTACATGGGACCTCTTGGCATTAAATATTAGTCCTCGTGAATATCGGATACATCATTCATCTTGGCAACAGCGTTACTGATTAAGTGAAGTCGTGCTCTTAAGTAAAGCTGGAAGGCATCAGCTCAGTTGTGATATTTAGAGAACAGAACTGCGAGATGTCACTGACACACAACTTGAACAATAGAACACCCAAAACTGATGACATTGGATCTTGCTGGAACGTACTTCTAGAATGAGTTTTCATTCATTTGCTTGTGTCCAGTCATTCAAATTTTCGTGAACATGAACCACAATCTTTAACTCAACGTTCTCGCTGACCAGTTGCCTCTTTTCTCCTAATTTGGCATGATGATTGTGCTATGGACACTGCCCTCGTCCATGATGAGGGCTGCCCTCATACGTTGTTATGGTTCCTTACATGGCGTTGTTGTCCAGCAGTGAGTTAGTGGGATGCCTTCTGGACTCTGGTCCTCTGTCCACAGTCACAACCGGCGAAACTCAAAGGCGAGCCCTGCCAACAGCAAGGATTTGCCTACGACTGTAGACCTGGCGACCTTGATTTCCCTGGACGGGGTAGAATGTGAAAAGCCCAGAGCCTGCATAACCTCGAAGATAGAGGGTCCCATGTGTCAGGTACTGACGAGCTGGCAGCGGCCTATTCACCTGGGATCGCACGTTGGCAACCATGCGGCCGATTAGCACGCCGACGGAAGTTCAGGGTCTGACGATATTCCAGTCAAGTTACATGCTTTGGGCAGAGAAGGTAGTTCCTAACAGTGCTTCTTTGTCTTCACTGCTGACTGGTGTACAGCTATGTGCTACAAAGCACACGTCTGCTGAAATGCGTATACCCACAACACATTACCATGCCTAATACGGTGCAGGAAAGCCTTTAGTATTCCTGGAAAACACTAGAAAGTTCAGGCAACGATAATGGAGGCGGACAGCTATCATGCACAGTTGTTTCGAGAGTAGACCACAAAGGCACTAACATTCAGCTCTAGCGGCTGTTTGGCCGGCCGGTGTGGCCGTGCGGTTCTAGGAGCTTCAGTCTGGAACCGCGTGACCACTACGGTCGCAGGTTCGAATCCTGCCTCGGCCATGGAAGTGTGTGCTGTCCTTAGGTTAGCTAGGTTTAGGTAGTTCTAAGTTCTAGGGGACTGATGACCACAGATGTTAAGTCCCATAGTGCTCAGAGCCATTTTTTCTAGTGACTGTTGTGGCCAGGGGAGATGCTACAATTTATCCTCGTGCTCACAAAACCAGTCCTGGTTGATGCCAGCTGTGTGAACAGGGGCCCTGTCGCCTTGGAACGCAGTATCACCATTGGGAAAGAAACATTGCGCCGTGGGAAGGATCCGATCATCCAAAATGGTCGCATAGTCCTTGGCGGTAATGCGACCTTGCAGACAAATCAGGAGCCCCGTGGGATACCTAGGTATGGCTGCAACTCACCCGCCATATCTCACTCCTAGGACACAAAATCGACCAGGTAATTGAAACAGTGTGGAACAAGACTCATCCGACCAAATGATTTTCTTTCATCGTCCCGTAGTCCAGGTTTGTACCATAGGCGCCACGTTTTCCTGTTACAGCATTTTCATCACTGATGAGTAGTTTTGGGATTCCAGCTCTCTATGCAATCAACAGCTGAAGGAACTGCCTTTATATTATTTTGGTTCTGAGAGAGTTCACGAGTGACACATTCAGTGCTGCGGTGACTTCTGAAGCTGTTGCCCTCTTATTTTTCGCCACATTCCTCTTCAATGACCATCAACACATTTCAGTTCACGTTGTGACTTAGCGGATGATGTTATTCCGTTTTCCAGATAAGCCTTCTCTGCTGTCGCGCCCTATACAGGGTGTTCCGCTTCATGTTACATGCTTCTTGAGGACTACCTTGGATACAGAAGCACCCGTCATACGCAGGCTGGAGTGAATGAGCGGTGCTAGAAGCTGCAGTCTGGAGCAGCGCGACCGTTACGGTCGCAGGTTCGAATCCTGCCTTGGGCATGGATGTGTGTGATGGCCTAAGGTTAGTTAGGTTTAAGTAGTTCTAAGTTCTAGGGAACTGATGACCTTAGAAGTTAAGTCGCATTGGGGTCAGAGCCATTTGAACCCGTCATACGAGCACAAACAGTTAGCCAACTTTCGAATTCAGTTAGCTCCAACATAATACACTCGCAACTACACACAACACTATTCTGATTGTGACTGATACTTGCAACGTATTGAGGACATTGCACAGGTCCCCTGAATGGGCCAGTAGAGAAGCGCAACCTGCAGGCTTAGCTATCATCTGCATTTACATTCAAACATGCATTTCCCGCGGTGTTTTCAAACATTTGTCCAACCACTGTATGTAAAATCATTTTCCAGCGATAAAGTTTTTATGCAGTATTTTTAATTCTGTTTCGTAGATTTATGATATTTCATTACATCTTTCGTATATTTCACGAGAATCAGTGATCTTGTGGCACGGTAAATACCAGATAAACAGTCTGCTGTACCAGTGTGAGCCGGTCACTCGTTTCTCTGCTACTGCACCATATACAGGGTGTTTCACAATTCACGTCACACACTTCTAGAGGACATAAAGGGGACTTAGTAGATCAAGTTTCACATTGGGATCTATGTCCGAAAACATCTTCCAACGACGCTGCATATCGTGTAAATTATAGGTGCCGGTGCTTGTAAATGTATGCATATGCAGACCGATACCGTGATGATGTTAATAACTTGATAGGATGATGGAGAAGCATAAATGCATCAATTTGAGGTAAGGGTCTCTGTACCGGAAACTAATGAGTCGAAAGTTATGAGTGAAGACCGTTCTGATACCTCTGACAGTAGAATACATGCACCGATACTATTATTGCTAAGACTGTGTGATACGCAGCATTCAGAGATGGTAGCATGGACCAAAACAAGAAAAAATATCCAGTAAGCATGGGCTCTAAAATGCATACCTTAATGGCTATGAGCACTTGTTCAGTAGAGGATATGAGTTTTATAGTAGCGAAAATCAGCAAGTGCTTATAGCTTCTTAGGTATGCATTTTAGAGCCCATGTTTACTAGACATTTGTTTCCTTGTTTTGGTCCTTACTGCCTCTTCTGAAAGTTGCCTACCTCACAGTCGTAGCAACAAAAGTATCGGTACATGTGGCTTTCCGGGCTTCAAGGGGCGCCTGTTCCCCGGCACGAATCCGCCCGGATGATTTGTGTCGAGGTCCGGTGAACCGGCCAGTTTGTGGATGGTTTTTAGGCGGTTTTCTATCTGCCTCGGCGAATGCGGAGTGGTTTCCCTTATTCCGCCTCAGTTACACTATGTCGGCGACTGGTGCGCAAACAAGTTCTCCACGTACACATACACCACCATTACTCTACCACGCAAACATAAGGGTTACACTCGACTGGTGTGAGACGTTCTCTGGGTGTTCCACCGGGGGCCGAACGGCACAATATACCCTGGGTTCGTTGTGGGGCGGCGGAGGGGCTAAGTGGACTGCGGCAGTCGTCCTGGGGTTGTGGACCACACCGGCTGCGGCGGGGACGGAGCTCCTGCGTCGTTTCTAGGTCCCCTGTTAAGATACGATACAATACAATCGGTTCATGTATTCTACTGTCAGAGGTATCAGAACGGTCTTCGCTCATAACTTTCGACTCATTCAGTTCGGGTTACAGGGACCCTTACCTCAAATTGATGCATTTATGCTTGTCCATCATCCTATAAAGTTTTTAACATCGTCACGGAATCACACTGTATTAACATATATGTAGATCGTACCAAAATCAGCAAGTAACCTCTCCTTTCTATCTTCGTTACTAATTGCACAGCACATGAGAAAGGAACTATGTAAAACTGTATGTTCAAAATTCCTGATTGTGCTTACTGATGGAAATTTACTAGAGATCTCAAGTTATGGATTTTCTCAAATTCTCGTAGTCAGCAACGTTTGCTCCGATCGTTGTTGCTCATTTTTGTGTTGAAAATATTAAAAAATCAGACACCAATTATGTGTTGCGAAAAACGAATGCAAAAATAACATCTGGTGTCCATCGCTGAGCTTCATGTAAGCAACTGTTGAAAATACTGTCATGCTGACAACAGCCTGACAATAAATTTACACTGTTATGAAATTTGTTTTGAAGAATCATACCAAATTGGAAATAATAGTAGGGTTTATAACTACAATACGAAGACAAAAAAATAGTCAGCACAATCTACAACTCATTATTTTTGTTGCACAGAAAGGAGAAAAATATATACACTCCTGGAAATGGAAAAAAGAACACATTGACACCGGTGTGTCAGACCCACCATACTTGCTCCGGACACTGCGAGAGGGCTGTACAAGCAATGATCACATGCACGGCACAGCGGACATACCAGGAACCGCGGTGTTGGCCGTCGAATGGCGCTAGCTGCGCAGCATTTGTGCACTGCCGCCGTCAGTGTCAGCCAGTTTGCCGTGGCATACGGAGCTCCATCGCAGTCTTTAACACTGGTAGCATCCCGCGCCAGCGTGGACGTGAACCGTATGTGCAGTTGACGGACTTTGAGCGAGGGCGTATAGTGGGCATGCGGGAGGCCGGGTGGACGTACCGCCGAATTGCTCAACACGTGGGGCGTGAGGTCTCCACAGTACATCGATGTTGTCGACAGTGGTCGGTTGAAGGTGCACGTGCCCGTCGACCTGGGACCGAACCGCAGCGACGCACGGATGCACGCCAAGACCGTAGGATCGTACGCAGTGCCGTAGGGGACCGCACCGCCACTTCCCAGCAAATTAGGGACACTGTTGCTCCTGGGGTATCGGCGAGGACCATTCGCAACCGTCTCCATGAAGCTGGGCTACGGTCCCGCACACCGTTAGGCCGTCTTCCGCTCACGCCGCAACATCGTGCAGCCCGCCTCCAGTGGTGTCGCGACAGGCGTGAATGGAGGGACGAATGGAGACGTGTCGTCTTCAGCGATGAGAGTCGCTTCTGCCTTGGTGCCAATGATGGTCCTATGCGTGTTTGGCGCCGTGCAGGTGAGCGCCACAATCAGGACTGCATACGACCGAGGCACACAGGGCCAACACCCGGCATCATGGTGTGGGGAGCGATCTCCTACACTGGCCGTACACCTCTGGTGATCGTCGAGGGGACACTGAATAGTGCACGGTACATCCAAACCGTCATCGAACCCATCGTTCTACCATTCCTAGACCGGCAAGGGAACTTGCTGTTCCAACAGGACAATGCACGTCCGCATGTATCCCGTGCCACCGAACGTGCTCTAGAAGGTGTAAGTCAACTACCCTGGCCAGCAAGATCTCCGGATCGGTCCCCTATTGAGCATGTTTGGGACTGGATGAAGCGTCGTCTCACGCGGTCTGCACGTCCAGCACGAACGCTGGTCCAACTGAGGCGCCAGGTGGAAATGGCATGGCAAGCCGTTCCACAGGACTACATCCAGCATCTCTACGATCGTCTCCATGGGAGAATAGCAGCCTGCATTGCTGCGAAAGGTGGATATACACTGTACTAGTGCCGACATTGTGCATGCTCTGTTGCCTGTGTCTATGTGCCTGTGGTTCTGTCATTGTGATCATGTGATGTATCTGACCCCAGGAATGTGTCAATAAAGTTTCCCCTTCCTGGGACAATGAATTCACGGTGTTCTTATTTCAATTTCCAGGAGTGTAGGTATAAAAGTAATTAACAACCTCCTTTGTGAAATAAGGTATTGGTAAATAAGGAAAGTTGCAAAACTAATCGGAAATTATTTCCGATTGAGAATTTCTAATAAGAAATACACGAATTTGAATAGTAGATAGTATGTATGTGTTTGGATTAAGCTTATCCGATTTCGTAGTAAATTAATACTGTTACCTCTTTCAGGAGCAGGTAAACGCCACAAATATTTACCCTAGAATGTGCAATAACTGACATATTTCAAATTTGATCCACTTGTATTGCTTTCGTTTTATTATTGTAATATGTTTTCTACAGAAGGTATGTAAAAATTCATTTTAACAACAACAAAATTTTAGCATTAAATTCGGTCACTGTAGCTATCGTCCCATTACAGTATACTCGTTCGAGAGCTAGTGATTCAACTATGGTATGACTTTCTTTTAACTTTCGTGGTATCTCTTGAAACAGTTCTCTCCTGATCGAAGGCAGAAAGATACTTTGCACACTAAACACATCGACCAGGGTTTATCTTGAACTGCAAAGTGCACATCTTCTAGATTGTGACTGAATAGGCTGTTGTTTACTGTCTTTGAGGAGAATACTTTCATCTAAGTGTCGCTTGTATGCCTAGATCTGATATGATAAATTTATTTTTGTATACAATGGACGAAACAGCAGCCACTGAAACTATTTTTGGAGCCAACAAGTCTTCTTACACCCCTCGACGAAAGGAAATGTCGGGTCATTGTCATCACATCCCTAACTGTTGGCACTAGAAGATGGTTCATCAAATAATTTTCGATAACATTCTTCCTCTGTTAATATTTTTTGGCGGAACATACGAGATGAAGAAGAAGGACAGTGGTTAGCGCCACTAATCATACAGAAATCCGTTTGTGAACTGTAGAAGTTCTGTTCTAAAAAAAAAAGCAGATTTTTGGAAGGGCAGCACATAAATATAAACAGTTACTGCCAAAAACAATAATATAAAGAATAGTATAAAGAAGAGGAAAATGCACGACAGTTCGACGAACAACACCAGAAATGCATGAAATACACTGGAGAGCCAAATAAACTGGTAGACCTGCCCAATATCGTGTAGGGCCACCGCGAGCATGCAGAAGTGCCGCAACACGACGTGACTTTGACTCGACTAAAGTCTGAAGTGGAGCTGGAGGAAATCAACACCATGAATCCTGCAGTTATGTCTATAAATCCGTAAGAGTAGTCGAAGGTGGAGATGTCTTCTGAACAGCATGTTTCAAGGCATCCCAGATGCGGGGATGTTCCTGGAGCCACTCTGTAGGAATTTTGAACGTTTGATGTGTCTCACTGTCCTGCTGGAATTGCCCGAGTCCGTCGTAATGCAATGGACATGAATGGATGCAGCTGTTCAGACATGATGCTTACGTGAGTGTCACCTGTCACAGTCGTATGTAGACGTATCAGGGGACATATATTCCAACTGCACACGCCCCACACCATTATGGAGCCTCTACCCAGAAAGATTAGAGCCCACACAGAAGCATACCGGCAATCCTTCTTTCCACGAATAATACGAGACTGGAATAGAAGGGAGAACCGATAGAGGTACTCAGGGTAGGCTCCGCCACACTCCGTCAGGTGGCTTTCGGAGTATGAATGTAGATGTAGATGTACCCGCTTGAACAGTCCCCTGCTGACATGTTGGTCACCTGGATACAGAAGGTTATCTCCATTACCGTACACGACCATCCATTCGATACAATTTGAAACTAGATTCGCCCGACCAGGCAACATGTTTCCAGTAATCAACAGTCCAATGTCAGTGTTGACGGGAAAGGCAAGTCATAAGGCTTTGTTTCGTGCAGTCATCAGGGACACACGAGTGGACCTTCGGTGCCGAAACCCCATATCGATGACGTTTCGTTGAATGGTTCGTACGCTGACATTTGTTGATGACCCAGCATTGAACGCTACATCAATTTGCGGAAAGGGTTGCACTTCTGTCACGTTGAACGGTTCTCTTCAGTCGTCTTTGGTCCAGTTCTTGCAGGATCTTTTCCCGGCCGCTGCGATGTCGGAGATTTGATATTTTGCCGGATTTCTGAAATTCAAGGTACATTCGTGAAATGATCGGACGGGAAAATCCCCACTCCATCGCTAACTCGAAGATGCTGGGTCCCATCACTTGTGCGCTGACTATAACACCACGATCAAACTCACTTAAATCTTGATAACCTGCCATTGTAGCGATAGTAACAACTGCGCCAGACACTTATTGTCTTGTATAGGCATTTCCCAACGCACCGCTGTATTTTGCCTGTTTAGGTATCTCGGTATTTGAATATGCGTGTCTATACCAGTTTCTTTGGGGCTTCAGTGTAGCTCGTCTCTCAAATATGCAGTAAAAGTTCTCCACTATGATTTTCGTGCTATCTAGTGAAACGATAGTCAACAATTAGTTGGTTAACTGAGAGAACTACCACCCCTGAGTGGTAAACCGAGAAAAATATATTATTAGGCACATTATCCACCGCCCTTTCAAAGCGTCTGCAAATGTGGCGGGTTACAAGACGCCCGCCAGTAACAGAGTTATAAAATAAAATAATCCAATTATGTAATTGATCACCTCTTAATCATATTTTCACAGAGAAAATGTATCTCACTTGTTAACCAATTCACATGTTTCATATCATAGTCAATTGTGACGATTATGGTAGATGGAACATGCAAAAAATTAAGCTAAACCAATCTAAATTACTCAGTGTGCTTATTTAGCGAGAGACAAATGACTGTCTGTACATGTTTCCTACTGATATTCGCAATATCCCATGCACGACAGTGGTAGCAGAACTATTGCATACAGAGCGAGATGGCGGAATGGTTACCACACTGGACTCGCATTCGCGAGGACGACGGTTCAACCCTGCGTCCGGCCATCGTGCTTTAGGTTTTCTGTGACTTCCCTAAACGGCTTCAGGCAACTACCGGAATGCCCTTTGAAAGGGCACGGTAGATTTCCTTGCGCTTCCTTGCCTAATCCGAGCTTCGTCTATAATGACTTCGTTATCGACGGGCCGTTAAATACTAATCTCCACCAATCGCTGCAAGATTATCTTCAAATACCGATTCTCTGAAGTTACCAACCTGGGGTTTCGCACCAAGCGTTTTTCTTTTTTTTCGTATTACTCTCATTTAACTCCCTCGAGCACCTCCGTTAGAATTTCATGTGGCCTGTTGTCTCAGCAACGCATCTCCCAGTTCGTTCGGTCTCACGCCCGGTACTCACAGCTTTCCTTCTATCAATATCTCGTCTCCTACCTTCCAAACTTTACAGAAGCTCTCCTGCGAACCTGGCAGAACTAGCACTCCTGAAAGAAAGGATATAGTGGAGACATGGCTTAGCCACAGCCTGGGGGATGTTTCCAGAATGAGATTTTCACTCTGCAGCGGAGAGTGCGCTGATATTAAACTTCCTGGCGGATTAAAACTATGTGCTCGACCGAGACTCGAACTCGGTACCTTTGCCTTTCGCGGGCAAGTGCTCTATCATCTGAGCTACCGAAGCACGACTTACGCACGGTCCTCACAGCTTTACTTCTGCCAGTATCTCGTCTCCTACCGTCTAAACTTCTCATTCTGAAACGTCCCCCAGGCTGTGGCTAACCCATGTCTCCGCAGTATCCTTTCTTTCAGGAGTGCTAGTTCTGCAAGTTTCGCAGGAGAACTTCTGTAAAGTTTGGAAGTAGCGGGCGTGAGTCGTGCTTCGGTAGCTCAGTTGGTTTCCCAAAAAAAAAAAAAAAAAAAAAAAAAAAAAAAAAAAAAAAAAAAAGTTGGTAGAGCACTTGCCCGTGAAAGGCAAAGGTCCCGAGTTCGAGTCTCTGTCGGGCACACAGTTTTAGTGTGCCAGGAAGTTTCAGTGTTAATGCTATTAAAAGGACGTGATAACTTTTAATATGTAAAGCACAAATCTTTTAATAGTATATCATCTGATTATTTCTGTTGCTAATGAGAATTTCCTTGTATTTACCAACGTTTAAAGAGTGTAGGTATTCACTGTAGTGAACAAAAACTTAGTTCAAGTGTTTCTACATCTTATTACGATCGTGCAACAACCATAGTTTTACGTGAGTGTGACGACTCCTCCCGTGTCTCGACAAGCATAATGCTGGAACAGCGTAGGCTATTCTACAAATGGTGTTCATAACTTCCTATATCTGCAAAAACGCAACTTCATTAAGGGTCATCGCATTACTACTTGTTTGATCTGAACTTTCGGCGACAGTGATGTAAGTGTAGCTACGCTGAGTTACAAAAACGAGATATGGGGCTACAATTTGCAGTTGAAGCTAAGGATAGATACCGCAGAAATGTTTCGGCTACTGCTATACAAAAGGCGATCTCCAAAATGATTACAAAACCAATAGAAGTCAAAGTGCTTCGGAAGCACTTCCACAAAAGCGATCTACATTGATTATCTGCTCATACCTTCCGTCTGTGATGGGAAACACGACGGAAATTACATGTTTGTACGAGCTAGGCATTAAATTTTTCATACATTTGGTGAACAAAAAACGAAATAAAGAGCTGAAGTATTAACTACGGCATAAAAAATTATTCGCTAACAAAATTTCCGATTCGACTGTATATTGCGGTTCACGTTTAATCACCACTGAAAATTTAATTTTCTTCCATTAAATGCAACGGCACATGCATATTTAAAAAAAAAAAAGAAACGCCCGCCGGCCGCTCGACACAGGCACATTTCATTACTTGGCGCGATTTCCATAACTGTTAGCGGCGGCACGTTGGGATACTATTTACAGTGGCGTAATACTAATTTATTCCAACAAATTCTGGGAGGGGCGCAGGCGTTTGTTCCGAGGCACATCCATATTCAAGCGACCTGCAGCGGAGGCTGCGGCGGCGGCGGCGGCGGCGGCGGAAGCGCGGCGTGCGGGCGGAAGAAGCGGTGACGTCACGGGGGCGTGCTGACCTATTAACCGGAGAAGGATTACCCCGTCGTCATGGCGACGCGAGACGACACACGCGGCATCCGCACGTGTGGGCACGTGACGGAGCGCTCCAGCGGTCTGCCGCGGCCGACGGGCATTCGCCGACCTCTCGCGGCGGGGCGTTTCACCTCGGAACACAAGTTTCTGTAATATGCGGAGTGTCCACAGCAAATGTCTCTGTTTACTTTCTACATCTGCACCTACAAACACCGTGAAAAGTATTTAAACCGACAAAGTCTGGGAGGTTGTAGGGGACATGAAAACAAAAATGATTTTTCCTAATGTCATTTTTTCCTACGATGATTATTTAAACGGGTTGAGGCCATATTACTCTCTTCAGTCGTTAGAGGCCATATTACGGTCTTCAGTTGTTACAGGGCGTATTACATTCTTCAGTTGTAGGCAACTGCTGTCCACCAGTGTAGTAGTGCATTGTCTCTGTTTACTAATGGAGCGATACGCCTTGAGTGAGTACACTGATACGGTTGGTGCGTACTACGTAGCGCACCACAACGGACGAGCTGCACAGCGCGTTTATCAACAACAATACCCTAATCGCCGTATCCCGCATCATACGACCTTTGCTGCTGTGTACCAACGTCTGCGTGAGACAGGGTCATTTAGCAGATTACCTGGACAGGGACGCCGTCTCACGGGAAGAACGCTGCAATTTGAGGAAGCTCTCTTGCAGCATGTGGAGCGGGATCCATCAATCAGCACTCGTGCAGTTGCACATGGAGACGAATCAGACGAATGTAAGAACAGTCTTTCGAGAGCAGTTGTTACGTCCATTTCACTTACAAGGGGAAGGCCTCAGACACGGCCAACCGATTCGTCTCAAATTTGGCAGGTCGCTTGTGTACAACTTAAAACGAAGGATTCTAAGGTATTTTGGGTCAACACTCCCGCAATCTTGAGAAAATCACCCCTAAAGGTTATGACGAGCAATCGACTCAAAATTGGAGGGCTCGGTAGATAATTGTAAATAGAGAATTTATCATCATCAGGTATGGGGTCCGCAAATGCAAAATTTTCCAGAAATCGAGGAAAGAAACTTTTACGACTGCCGCTTCTGTACCCACATGGTAAACGCCTTTTGCCGACAGTGCCGACAGCGCAATGGCCAAGGTAATTGGCTGTGAATCGGAAAACCCGGGTTCGAATCTCGAAAGAACGTAGCGGTTGTTATTCTTTTCGTTTGTATTTTTCCATATCTCAATTGATAGGGATAGGAGGGTTAATAAGGTAAGTGAATCAATAAGGAATGGTAATAACACTTACCTTATTAACCCTTCTATCCCTATTAACTGAGACAAGGAAAAATATAAACTAAAAGAACAACATCCGCTTCGCTTCTTCGAGATTCGAACTCGGGTTCTCCGATTCCCAGCCAGTTACCTTGGCCGTTGCGCTACTTTTTTTAAAATTTTTATCTCATTTCGTTCTTTATTGTTCGTTCCATTTGTTCGGGCCGGACGTCCCATGGCAGCCATTCAGGTTCATCGTTGATCTATTAACTCAGTTTTTTGTTACAGAGGGCGACGAACCCTCTGACCGAACACACTGAGCTACCGTGCCGGTGAGCCCTACGTGCTGTCGGCGAAAAGTGTTTACCATGTGGGTACAGAAGCGGCAGTTGTAGAAGATTCTTACCTTGATTTCTGGAAAAGTATGCTTTTTCGGACCCCATGATGAAAAATGCTCTATTTACAATTATTTATCGATCCCGCCAATTTTGAGTCGATTCCTCGTCATAAAATTTAGTGGTGATTTTCTCAAAATTGTGTGAGTGTTGACCCAAAATATCTTACATTCCTTCATTTTAGGTTGTACACAAGCAACCTGCCAAATTTGATATGAATCGGTTGGCCGTGTTGAGGCCTTCCCCTTGTTAGAGCGAGTCCACAACCTGGAACTAATTGATTATCTACCCAGAGCAAAGTTTTTGCAGTGGTACCTGGAACAGTGTGAAATGCATCCTACATTTCCAGCCTCTGTGTTGTTTACCGATGAAGCAACGTTCGGGCGTGATGGAGTCTTCAACTTGCACAATTCGCATGTTTGGAGTGAGGATAACTCATTTGCCACAGTTAATAGCGCTCACCAAGTGCGGCTCTTCGTTAATGTTTAGTTCGTTGCCGGTTGGGGACTGTTGAATTGGGCCGTATCAGCTACCTAGACTATTAAATTGCAGGCACTATTACAATGTTCTCGCCAGAGCATTGCCAGAATTGCTGGAAGACGACCTGCTCCCTACAAGACAACGCATGTGGTTCCAACATGACGGGGCGGGTTCGACAATTCCTCGACCGACGGTTCCCAGAAAGGTGGATTGGTAGAGGTGGTCCTGTACCATGGCCTGCTCGATCCCCAGATATGTCCCCTCTGGAGAGATGGACAATCTTGTTTATGCAGCTCCTGTTGCTTCAGAAGAGGATCTGGTTACCTGGATACTAGCAGCAGCAGGAACAATTCAGGATACTCCTTGTGCTTTGCCCGTGTCAGACAGAACATGATCCGACGGTGTAACCTCTCTTTACGTGTCAATGGAGGCATTTTTGAAAATCTACTGTAATTGAAATATTGGGTTGTGTTAATGTGTTGTCTCTTGGTCATAAAAGAATGGGAAAGTGTTTGTTGGTTTAATTAATTTGCCACCAGAGAAATCTTCCTTTACCAGTTTAAATACTCCTCATAGAAGAAAATGACATTAGGGAAAAACATTTGTTTTGATGTCCCATACAACCTCCCAGAGTTTGTCGGTTTAAACACTTTTCACCCTGTATATACTCCGCTAGCCACTAAGCGGTGTGTGGCGAAGCCACAATTCGCGCCAAAGTCATATTCTTTGTCTGTGTCATATTCTGTGTCTCGCATGACCGCTGTTTCCTAAAACCGTGCTGGTTTCTACAGATGAGCTCCTCAGAGTCTAGAAAGGTCATTATGTCTGAACACAAAATATGTTCCATGATTCTACAACAAATCGATGTCAGTGAAATTGACCGGTAATTATGTGCATCCGATTTTCTAGCCTTTTTATAGACTGCTGTGACATGGGCCTTTTTCCAGCCCCGTGGAACTTCCCGCCGTTCCAGTGATCTCTGATAGATAACAGATGAGAATGGTGCTTTCGTTCCGGAATTCAAACTTCACTTATTTTACTGTAAAGTGCACCAACCGGAAAGAGCGGTGCGAATATATCGAAAAATGCAGATAATTTAGAAATTATATTAACAAGTATGAAGAATAAAAAGGAAATGTCAACAACATAATTATCGTCATCCCTCATTCTCCCTCTCGCAAAACCAGAGGTTGTCAATATGTGTCACTCAGGAACCGTTACTGACACTATGGGGCAGCACCTAGGACCGCATATGTGCCGTTTATTATCAAAAACCTATTCACTGAACAGCATTCACTGGGTTCTATTGGTACTGCTCGCTTCGGCCGTAGGCCATCATCTTCCACCCAACAACACAACATTCCGTTTTGTAGGAGTGAATTAAGACAACGCAAATTGGCGCCTAGCAAGCACATGCTAATATACTTACGAAGATCACTTGAAACATTTCATTTGTCGTGAATTGTTGTTGTTGTGGTCTTCAGTCCTGAGACTGGTTTGATTCAGCTCTCCATGCTACTGTATCCTGTGCAAGCTTCTTCATCTCCCAGTACCTACAGCAGCCTACATCCTTCTGAATCTGCTTAGTGTATTCATCTCTTGGTCTCTCTCTACGATTTTTACACTCCACGCTGCCCTCCAGTACTAAATTGGTGATCCCTTGATGCCTCACAACATGTTCTACTAACCGATCCCTTCTTATAGTCAAGTTGTGCCACAAACTCCTCTTCTCCGCATTTCTATTCAATATCTCCTCATTAGTTATTTGATCTACCCTTCTAATCTTCAGCATTCTTCTGCAGCACCACATTTCGAAAGCTTCTATTCTCTTCTTGTCCAAACTATTTATCGTCCATGTTTCACTTCCATACATGGCTACACTCCATACAAATACTTTCAGAAACGACTTCCTGACACTTAAATCAATGATCGATGTTAACAAATTTCTCTTCTTCAGAAACGCTTTCCTTACCATTCCCAGACAATCCCCTACTTCGACCATCATCAGTTATTTTGCTCCCCAAAGAGCAGAACTCCTTTACTACTTTAAGTGTCTCATTTCTTAATCTAATTCCCTCAGTATCCCCCGACTTACTTCGACTACATTCCAATATCCTCGTTTTGCTTTTGTTGATGTTCGTCTTATACCCTCCTTTCAAGACACGGTCTATTCCGTTCAACTGCTCTTCCAAGTCCTTTGCTCTCTCTGACAGAATTACATTGTCATCGGCGAACCTAAAGATTTTATTTCTTCTCCATTGATTTTAATACCTACTCCGACCATTTCTTTTGTTTCCTTTACTGCTTGCTCAATACACAGATTGAATAGCATCGGGGAGAGGCTACAACCCTGCCTCACTCCCTTCCAAACCACTGTTTCCCTTTCATGTCCTTCGACTCTTATAACTGCCATCTGGTTTCTGTACAAGTTGTACATAGCCTTTGGCTCTCTGTATTTTACCCTCTGCCACCTTCAGAATTTGAAAGAGAGTATTCCAGTCAACATTGTCAAAAGCTTTCTCTAAGTCTAGAAATACTAGTAAGGAAGGTTTGCCTTTGCTTTATCTTTCTTCTAAGATAAGTCGTCGGGTCAGTATTTCCTCACGTGTTCCAGCATTGCTATGGGATCCAAACTGATCTTCCCCGAGGTCGGCTTCTACCAGTTTTTCCATTCGTCTGTAAAGAATTCGCGTTAGCATTTTGCAACTGTGACTTATTAAACTGATAGTTCGATAATTTTCACATCTGTCAACCCCTGCTTTCTTTGGGATTGGAATTATTATATTCTTTTTGAAGGCTGAGGGAATTTCGCCTGTCTCATACATCTTGCTCATCAGATGGTAGAGTTTTGTCAGGACTGGCTCTCCCAAGGCTGTCAGTAGTTCTAATGGAATGTTGTCCACTTTCGGGGCCTTGTTTCGACTTTGGTCTTCCCGTGCTCTGTCAAACTCTTCACGCAGTATCGTATCTCCCATTTCATCTTCATCTACATCCTCTTCCATTCACACAATGTTGTCCTCAAGTACGCCCTTGTATAGACCGTCTATATACAGTCCTTCCACCTTTCTGCTTCCCCTTCTTTGCTTAGAACTGTGTTTCCATCTGAGCTCTTGATATTCATGCAAGTGGTTCTCTTTGCTCCAAAGGTCCCTTAATTTTCTTGTAGGGGGAGTATCTATCTTACCCCTCCTGAGATAAGACTCTACATCCTTACATTTGTCCTCTAGCCATCCCTGCTTAGCCATTTTGCACTTCCTGTCAATCTCATTTTTGAGACGTTTGCATTCCTTTTCGCCTGCTTCACTTACTGAATTTTTGTATTTTCTCCTTTCATCAATTAAATACAGTATCTCTTCTGTTACCCAATGATTTCTACTAGCCCTTGTCTTTTTACCTACTTCATCTTCTGCTGCCTTCACTATTTCATTCCTCAAAGCTACCCATCCTTCTTGTCATGAATACTGGAACACTAAGCATAGAATGTTTTAATACACGTGAATCACATAATAAAAAGCTCATTCATTGAATTTACAAGTGCAGCAATCGACCGGTTCATATGACCTGACGACCAAAAATACAATGTGATTTGGCATCACAGCTCAAAGATCTCGTTATGCTGAAGATATACCTGTGAAGATATATTGATATGTATATTATTTAATTACACACTGTGACAAATAACGTAAAGAAAGCTCAGGCTCACCACCACTATCGTCATGTAGCATAGTAATTTTCTTTATTTTTTAAAAAAAATTCTTTTTTTGTTCAATCATGTCATCCTAACACACAGGAAAGGACATAATGAGAAACAAACATCAAAGTCTCAGTTGACCTGGTGACTATGTTAAGACAGAGAATGTAATATTGTATAAATTACAGTATTGTAGAAATTATAGTACTGACTACAACAAAAACCGTACTTAACATAAAAATGATCCAATAATAATCATGTACTTAAAGTTGACCTGGTGACTATGTTAAGACAGAGAATGTAATATTGTATAAATTACAGTATTGTAGAAATTATAGTACTGACTACAACAAAAACCGTACTTAACATAAAAATGATCCAATAATAATCATGTACTTAAAGTTAGTGAAAGATAAAGTGAGACCTTGTAATTGCGTAGCTCATCAATGTTATTACATATCCTGTCTAAAATCATTTCCACCTCTCTATAACTTCCTGATGATGCGGATGACAGACACAAGATTCATTATTCTGTTAAGATACAGTAAAAAGCAAAGGAAGAAGAAGTAGGGTACTCGAATTGCTGAATCCACGGTAATTAGAACAGCGAACTATGCTCATCTCCAAAGTATGATGAAACAGTAAAAACCTATCTTGCTGATTAATCATTTGAGTCACATCAATAGATCATTTCTCAAACAATCTGTACTGAAACACAGGAATTCAAGGAATAAAACTCTAGCGGTATTTAAATACTGACAACAGATACAGTCATATAAACACATAATTTATCAAATGTCAGGCCTATTTTACTCACAAAAAATGGTTCAAGTGGCTCTGAGCACTATGGGACTCAACTTCTGAGGTCATCAGTCCCCTATAACGTAGAACTATTTAAAACTAACTAACCTAAGGACATCGCACACATCCATGCCCGAGGCAGGATTCAAACCTGTGTCCGTAGCGGTCGTGCGGTTCCAGACTGTAGCTCCTAGAACAGCCGGCCGGCTATTATATTCACATTGTGAAATTTTATATGAGTGGACTACTACAACTCACTGTAAAAACCAAAATTAATAGTTGGTTATACGTATATAAATTAGTATGTTATGAACCGCCAACGGACTAGCTACAGCAAGAGCGTGGTAAGGTGGCCGGCGGCTCCAGAGTGTCTGTGGTTAAAACTCGTCTCCATTCCGAACGGTTCGCGTTCCCTGTGTCAGACTACTGCCGCCTTCAAGGAGCCGAAAGTTGTGACGCTGTAGTTGCCTGACGATGTGTTGTCTGTGTGAAAGGGTGATTAACTGATTATTAACAGTAACTGTACTCATTTTTCTATACATTATGCGTAGTGAGGCAATGTTAAGAATCAATAATAATTTCCGACTCGGCAGCGGAATGCGCGCTGAATTGAAACTTGTTGGCAGATTAAAACTGTGTGCCGGATCGGGTCTCGAACCTGGGACCTACAGCTTTGGGTTCTACCAGCTGAGATTTCCGAGCACTGCTCACAACTCTCCCTCACAGCTTAACTTCCGCCAGTACTTCTTCTCCTACCTTCCATACCTACCACATCACACAGTTTTAATCCGCCAGGAAGTTTCAAAGTGAAAAATGTTTACTAAATTTTTCGAATGCCGTTTTCTTCCTCTCATTGCGTTTATGGCAACAGCCTTAATTCAGTTTCATATTCCTTGCTATAAATGTGTACTGCATGCGAAGATGATCGTCTCTGTGATGTTCATTCATGAATGCATCTTACTTGCGTGAGAAAACTTGTACCATAGCAGCTGATCGGCACGATTCGCTCCTACCCTTTGGTCGTCAATACTGGAAGACGAACTACAAAACATTCCCCATTTCACACCCTCTGACCGGGCAGTGGCCACGTTACTTGCCCCTCTGTCCCTGAGGTAAGAGGACAACTTTGCTTAGCTTACCGCCGAATTCATCAACGTCCATTTGAGTTGAACAAATATTAAAACAGTACAGTCTCTGCGAGTATTTTAGTTTGTTACTGAGCAAGAATACTACGTCCATAACCATTTCTTACGTTTTCAGATTCGGCTGTTGGTTGCTAGATGCACATTATTATAAAATACGACTGAGAACCGTGGGCCATACGAATCCTTAATTCGGGGCACATGCAACCCACGGGTCGCAATTTGATGACCAAAGCTCCAGACAACAATAAAACGTAGCACCATGTGTGACATTCCTCTCTTCCGTTTACACTCCACTGGTACGCCCCTCCAGTCAGTTACATACATCTAAATAAAACGTCATGACTAGCTGTCCCTTCTGTGAAACAATGAGCTACAACAGTTCCGGTAGTACTCATTCGATACAACTATGATACAAAAACCTGTGCCCTCACCACTCTTTTACGTCCTTCACAGAGTTATTGTCTGTCGCCGCGCGGAATGGCCGCGCGGTTTGAGGCACCATGTCATGGACTGCGCGGCCCCTCCCGTCGGAGGTTCGAGTCATCCCTCGGGCATAGATGTGTATGTTGTTTTTAGGACAAGGTTAAGTAGTGTGTAAGTCTAGGGACCGATGAACTCAGCCGTTTGGTTCCTTAGGAATCCACACATACACACACACACACACACACACATTCAAAACCACACCCTCCAACGAATGTGCTCCACTATGCTAATGATCCTCTCATCTCCTCTCAATTTGAGCTTCTGGTGTAACCTGGAACCTTTGTGCAGCAGCCTACAAAAGTCCAGGCGATAATTATGGAAAAAAACATCCAATCATTCCACCCCAAAAACTTCAGTCCAGTCGATGTAAAGAAAACACCTTTCTCTGAAGCTAACCTATAATTTCTATCTATTAACCTTCAGAAAGAAACTATCAGAGACATTAAAACAGCTAGCTTGCTGAAAATGGAAACTAAATCCTGCAAACATCATACACACACACAAAACCCTCATCCAGCGTATCTTAAGAAAATCAAATAGCGCAAAGAAGTCAGCTCCTTCCCAGTTTTGCCGCACCCTTCAAATTATACAATGATATGTTCTCCACCTTGATTTCCATATCCAACTATGTTTATCCCAACTGTGGACTACTTGAACACTTGAAATTCTCACACATCCTTATAACCCATAGGGCACCAATGCCTGTCACACTTCCCCTTGAATTTAGTCCCAATCTTCTACTGTACCCCCCTTCTTCAAGAACCACGGCCTGCTCTCAAGCCTATTCTAACACATTCCACCTTCCTGCAACCTCAAAATTTCCATACCCTTCCTCAAGGTAATATTCGCCTTCAGCTCAGCGAAATCGATACTAGAACATGGAAGAGTGCCGGCATCTGGGAGAGTATGTTGAATCCCCGTTTCTGTCAGAGTGGAAGCGATGGATCCATTGTGTAAGCTACTCTGCGTTCAGACGCGAGGTTGTCCTGTTACGGGTGTAGGCTGTGTTGACGTGTTCGCTGTGTCGTCCCCTTTGTCGGGTTGCGTGAACCAGTGGCCGGTCCACGTTAAGTGAACATTCCTGGGGTCACCCGTATCCCTTGAGTGCGCTGATGGAGATGCCATGTTTCATCAGGACAATGCGACGCGTTCCACTGTTTGAGTGGACGCAGATGGTTTTATGAACACCCTAGCTTGTGAAACGAACTATCAACTTTTACAACCACATGTTCTGTTAGGTACAACAGGTCAATTGTGCACACGTCAGAATAGCTCGGTATCAGCCGTGCTAAGTGTTGTAAGCAGCACTGTTTCTGTATTTATACTTTAAATGAAGCTCATATATGTCGGAAACAGAATAGAAATGTCATGTGGCTGTATCATTCTCAGCTTTAAGTGACCAACTTTCAAAAACTTGATCACTTACGTTAAACATGGTGAAAGGTCTGTTGGATTGTATTCGACTATAAATTACTTTATTCCTTACACACAGGTATTTAGCAGTGAATATATGTTTTCAAATATTGGCAAAGTAATGTATCATTCTAATATTAGCTGCGGGCTGTGACAGTGTCTCGTCCTCGCTAAGGTCATCGAAGTGCTACTTTGCTGTATTAGTTTGTTAAAAAATTTACACTCGATGACCCTACCATATCTCGCAACTGCTGCGAGTTTCGTCAACTTGTTTATTGAGTTATCCTTTGTTGCCATCTGTTTCTGACCGCACCATAACTTGGGGGTCATACGTAGTTCCAACGTTCATACTGACGTATTTCAAGGCCTTAAGTGCTATACAGATTCTTTCTGGTACTTAATATTGTGGAAGAAAGATGTTGTTGCGATCGTCAGTCCAAAGACTGGTTTGATGTAGCTCTCCCTGTAGCCTATCCTGTGCAAGCCACTTCATCTTTGCAAAACTGGTGCGACCTTCATCCATTAGAATCTCCATATCGTACTTATGCCTAGGTCTCCCTTTGCTATTTTTATCCTCAAGAGTTCCCTTGATTGTAAAATTGCATATCCTTGATGCCTCAGAATGAACCCTGTCAACCAATCCCTTCTTTTGTTCAAGTTGTGTCATAAATTTCTTATTCTTTCAATTTGATTCAGTACCTCCTCGTAGTTATTCGATCTACTCACCTAATGCTTAGCATTCTTTTATAGCAACACACATAAAAAGCTACTACTCTCACCTTGTCTGTACTGCGTATCGTCCATATTTCGCTTCCTTACAAGGATACACTCCACACAAATAGCTTCAGGAAAAAATTCTTAGCTCTTAAATGTATATCTGATGTTAAATTTTATTTTGTGAAACGCTTTTGTTTCAATTGCCAGTCTACGTTTAATATATTCTCTACAGCGGTAAACAATTTGTCGTAAGATCTTATGGACCCAAACTACTGAGGTCATCGGTCCCTAAGCTTACACACGACTTAATCTAACTTAAACTAGCATACGTTGAGAACAACAAACACTCCCATGCCCGAGGGAGGACTCGAACCCCTGACGGGGGAAGCCGCGCGGGCCGTTGCAAGGAGCCCCAGACCGCGTGGCTACTCCGCGCGGCTTTCTACAGCGGCCGTCATCACTTATTCAGCCTCCCAAACAGAAAAACTCATCTGCTACTTTTAGTGTCTCATTTCCTAACTTTGAATAAGTAATCTTCCGATCAGTCGGTTAAAAGGCCTCTATTGAAAATTCACGACTGGTTCCACATTCTTAAAATGCATCGTCATGTGGTGTTATGTTTCAAATCACTTAGTATAGAGTAAAAACAGTTATAACCAAGTCCCGTCGTTCTTCGTCAAAGCTCTAAAAAACCGACTCGCTGTAAACCGATGTTCCAAGTTACAAGGAAAACAACCTTACCCATAGACCGCTCTGGGAGGTAAACCGGCACCAAAGTGAGCTGAATTGAGGATACTTTTCGGGCTCACTCATTTTAACTTGGGCCAACGTTCTACAGCGAAGTACTTGTTTTTATTGCTTTAACAATGAACGATGGGACTTGCTTGCAACTGTTTTTCCTATAATAATGATATAACGTGATTATGCACTTTAAGAATTCAGAACCAATCCCGAAGTTTCAATAAAGGGCTTTATCAGCCTGAGCGGAAGACTTTTTATTCATCATGAGAAATTTCGGCAGTGGCTGCCTTGATTTTAAAGTTACGTGTTCATTTCCTAATATGATCCCTTGACCTTATTCAGCTATATTCCATTGCCCTAGTTTCACTCTTGCAGTTTCCATCTTAAATCTCTTTTTCAACACACTGTTCTTTCCGTTCAACTGTTCTTCCAAGTAACTTCCAATCTCTGACAGAATTACAAAGTCAACGTCAAATCCCAAAGTATTTATTTCTTATCGCTGGACGTTTGTTTCCTTACCATGTTTCTCTTTGGTTTTCCTTAGTGCTTGCTCAGAGTGGATTAACGTCACAGATAGGCCACAAAGAGCCCTCGCTCTCTCTCTCCATTCGCAGTTACTGCTTCCTTTTCATGTTTGGAGTCTTAAAATTTCATGCTGGTTTCTGAACAACTTGTAAATCGCTGCTGCCGTTTTGCGTCCCCCTGAAATCTAATAGTGGATGACTTGATTCCCACTTTCGATACGTTTGCCAAACAATAACATCCGTGTTGATTCCGCTAACTTTCGGTTGGCGCCGTTCTCTACTCTATTCCACGGTCGCGCAGACCGGCCGGTCAGGATTGTAAGTAGTCAGTGGACTACGTGTGTGAGCGACGGAAGGTTATATAATGACAAGTGAAAAGGGCAGCAAGTTATTGTTGACAGACGGTTATAAATTCTGTTTCCATAAGTGTCTCGTCGATGGCGTTGACAGATAAAAAGTGTATGGGGAGAACATGTAAGTGTTTTGTGAAATTAAATTCTTCAAATTGTGTTGTTTGTTCTCAGTTAAGCCATAATCGTGAAAATTCCGGTTTATTAAACCGGCAGAGAGTCAGTAATATTGGTAAGAGAAAGACTACAGAAAATTAGTGAGAGCGCCTCTCCCAACTTATACACCTTGATTTAGTTAATGGTGTTATTGACACTCGTATTAATACCACTCGATTACACAAACTTCGAAGTTGCCCCGTAACTTCCCACATTAATATGAAGCACTGGCGAGAAATTTTTTCCACTCGAATTGGAGAGACCTTTTTTTTCTTTTTACTTTGAAACAAGAAAATTAACCATGCAAGGCACATTAGAACTGAAGAAACTAATTTATTTTGAAAAATACCTTTACAGCTCTTCAGTGTAATCTCCAGTCTTGCTTATGCGAATTTCTCAACTTCTGTATTCCGGATAGAACACTTTCATTGCTGAGCTGTCTGGTTATTCGTGTCATCTCAATGGAAGTTTCATTATTTGTATCAAACCGTTTTCCACGGAAGTGTTCCTTCAGTTCGGAAAACAAATCAAAGTCTGGTGGGTTCATTTCAGGACTGTGTGTTGTGTGAGGAAGTATTTCCCAGCCATATTGACCGAGTGTTATCTCTATGGTAGGGCAGTATGCTTTATCGTACAGAATGAGGACACCAGCTGCAATCATATCAGGCTTCCTTTGGCAAATTTTCGAGCGTAAAACACATTGAAAAAATGACCTAGGGTACGCACCAGTTAGAGATGTACACTGGGGCACACTGTTTGTAGTTATGCTCCATTCATGCCATACGGAAAAATCACCATCAGTTTCACCTTTGATTGTTAGCGGTGGAATTTTTTCGGGAGTGGAGAATCGGAACTTTTCCACTGTAACGACTGAGTTCAGGATCAGAAAATCGTATCCATCTCCCATCAAGGGCACAAATATTTTCAGAAACTACTGTCTTTCTGTTCGGAATCGTCGAAGCAATTCCTCTGCGATTATTTGGCGACCTACTTTCCGCTCTTCACCCAAATCATGCAGAATCCATCTAGTAGCAAATTTTTTATCATCCTTAACTTTTCACTTATGGTTCTTCCGACAGAACTGACAGATATTATAGCGTCATATGCAAATTCCTCACATATTTTTCGTCAATCCTCTCTCAAAATATCATTAAATGTAAACTGAGAGGTGTGGTCCGTTGTAGTTGAAGTCCATCCACTTCTTTGGTTGTCCTCGCTGCTTACTCGACCTTCTCGGAAACGACAAGACCATCGTGGTACCGTGCTACGATCAGTTAAACTCTTCCCACACACCTCTCTCAAAGCGTTGTAAATTTCCGTTGGGTTATTTCCACGTGGGAATACCACTCTGATGCAGGAACGCTGGTCATTACATGTGATACGACCTGACTTGGTTTCAGATTCCGTTTTCAAACTACATTACCTGCGACACAACCACGCGAACCAGCAAACACATTTACCACGTCACGCCTAAAGCCTCGCTCACTGCGGATATGAATTTCAACATGATCACGATACCGTAACGCTCGCGCATGCACAGTGAGCAGGAGTTTTGAAATTACTCTCGTATAAGGAATCTTTGTCGTTAACGACAAATAAAACCAGTCTAAATATTATATACGTTTACTCTGAGACGGAAATTCACCAGTCTGTTGCGTACGTTTGGCCTCAAACGAATATAAAAGGCTACAGACTTCATCTTGGGCAGAAATGGTGAATAAAGATTCAATCATTCGGATTATCAAAAAAAATTTAAATCAAAGAAATTTGAATCGGAAGACTTCTGAAAACTTCATTTGGACTGCTTCTCCTGTTTCCTGATCAAATTGAAGATGACATAATGTACCGTAAATCTAACAACGAACATGTGGATGATATTTTTGAGTACTTACTTCATATCTGTATTCTGGCAGATAGATATTTCATCCATAATGTGGACTGACTTTAGTAGTAGTTCTCATCGGACTACTAAATTGAGACATGGCTCTCTAAACTGTGCGCTATATTTTACTCTTTCCATCCCAACATATTCCATAGATTAGAGACATTGAAGGGTGTTCAACTGAACCGTACGTTAAAATGAGATGCAAGAACAAACCTACTACCTAAAAAATGGGGGACAAACAAAACTACATAAAAGCAAAATAGAAAAGCTATCTACTTCAACCAATGCCCCGCTGTAAGTTTCTCCCATCAACAAAATTTTATTATTTATGCTCGATAATTGCAACTTGGCTTGTACTGTACTTACCTTATGAGCATATCAGAAAGCCAGACATTTTAATCACATCTACTGCATACGAAAAATCCTACATTTGCGCAAAATGGGAAGGGAGGTGTTATGTCATTGTTGATAGATTGTGGGAATCAACGCGTACGGCATGGAAAATAAGAAGACATCTAATAGGAATCAATACGTCGCTTCGGAATTCGTTCGGGGCCATCCTTTCAAATAACCTATCGCTCCCGGCATTTTATCACTGCTACTTTTAAGTCTGTGTTCCAGTTAACATTGCCAAAAGGTTACTCCAAACATGGCAAGTCTGTGAATGTAGGTTTTCCGTTCTTCAGAGTTTCTTTTATGATAGAACGTAAAGTGAATATTGTCTCGTATGTTCCTATATCTCTCCAGAACGAAAATTGATCTCCTTCAGGGTCGACTTCTACAAGTTTTTCCATTCGTATCAGGTTTTGCAACCACTATCTATTAAGCTGATGGTTCTGTAGTATTCGCGCTATCAGTGCCTCCATTTCTTGGGGCTGGAATTCTTCACACACCCAGTTTCTCCTGACTCATATGCCATATACAGCAGGTGCAATAGTTTTGTCATCGCTGGCTCTCACAGACATCTGAATAATTCTGAGGGAATGTCTTCTACTCTAGTGCCCTTGTTCCCATTTAGGTCTTTCAGTGATCTGTCAAATTCTTCAAAAATGTTCAAACGTGTGTGAAATCTTACGGGCCTTAACTGCTAAAGTCATCAGTCCCTAAGCTTACACACTACTTAACCTAAATTATCCTAAGGACAAACACACACACAACCATGCCCGAGGGAGGACTCGAACCTCCGCCGGGACCAGCTGCACAGTCCATTAATGCAGTGCCTGAGACCGCTCGGCTAATCACGCGCGGATGTCAAATTCTTCTCGCAATATTTTTATTTCCCCTCTTATTTTCATTTATATTCTCCAGCTGTTGGATTCATATACGATTTAAACACCTACTTCTATAGTGAGTTTGTAACATTTCTTACTCGCAAAAAAATATGATTGTCAGATCTTTCGAAAGTCAGTCACTCTATTGCTAAGAGCGTCAGCTGTACGAGCCTAAGACATGAGGTTCATTTTCTTTAGCATTATCTTGCAAACACTCAGGAAAAGGTCTCTAAAACCTGCCATCGTACTATGCTGCAGCCAAAAGTTTATATAGGTTTTCAGCTGTTCCAGAACATGCGACTGTCCTGGTGTTCATCTATAGCACCATTAAAGACTAAATTTGCTGATCACTCCAGTCATGATGAACTTTCCGTAATATCTTTGGCCACAATATTCTCTCACATCTAGTTCGCTTGGCTATAAAGATTCAGTTCATTGAGGTTTGAGTTCATATGGAGTGTGATATTTAATCTGTATAAAGAAAGTGAATGATCTGCAGATATAGGGTGACTATTACTAAAGTTCCAGTTTTGAAATGCTGTAACAAAGGAATCGCTGCTCAGAATGGGCTCAAATTTGAAAGGAATGTTATCGAAGAAGGGGATAACGTTGTGGGAACAAAAAAAAATAATCAAAATTTTCCCACAAGATGGTGCTGTAAGCATCACAACGTAATTGAGTTCAGCTACAAATGCCAGATTAGCTGTAATGCAACGGCTACAGTATGAGTAGCACATTAAAGCAACCGTACGTGCTATGTGCAAGACCAGCCAGGTTTATCATTTAACAGTTGTGATACTGTTAGGCAAGGCCATCCGCTATGGAAAGATCATAAAATATCGCATGGGAAAAATCAGTTTTAATTGTACTGAGGCCGAAAACAACATAAAAAGCAAGAATGAAATCGTCTCTGTAATTTTCCTGAGGCCATAAACGGCATAAAACAATATTGATATTGGTTTTCATCGTCCTGAGACCAAAACAGCATGAAAGGAACAATGAAAGCGGTTTTTAACTGTCGTAAGACTGGCGCAAGACTTGTTCAGAACGCAGACCACCGTTTTTTGCCACATATTCGATTAAACATCGGAATGTCTCAGGAGTCACGTTCAGAATGCCTTGCGCAATTAGTGCCTTCTCTTCAGCTGCGTTCGTGACCGGACTGCTGAACGTAATATCTTTGAGAGAACCCCACAGCGAGAAGTCACACGGATTAAAGTCAAGCCGGCTGTGGTGGCCGAGCGGTTCTAGGCGCTTCAGTCTGGAACCACGCGACTGCTACGGTCGCAGTTTTGAATCCTGCCTCGGGCATGGATGTGTGTGATGTCCTTAGGTTGGTTAGGTTTAAGTAGTTCTAAGTTCTAGGGGACTGATGACCTCAGACGTCAAGTCCCATAGTACTCAGAGCCATTTGAACCATTTTTTTTATTTTTTTTATTAACGTCAGATGATCTGGACGGTAAGTCTACAGGTAAATGATGGTTGATAATTCTGGCATTCCTGAATCGCCTCTGCAGCAGCCGTTTCACAGATTATGCAGTGTTCGGAGGAGCACCACCTTGCATAAAAATGATCCCACCGACACATCCACGCTGTTTGTTTTAATGACGTTGGTGCACACTGACTCTCATATCGTTTGCCAGTGACGGCACAAGGAACAGAATCCGTATAACTCGACCCCTCGGAAAAATACGTTACTAAATAACCGATTCCGCCAACTTGCAACATAAGGTTACCTTTGCCAAATGAAGTGCTATAGGTTCATGCGCGAGCGGATTTTCCGTGGCCCATATTCTGCAGTGCAGTGTATTTACATGTTCTTGGAGACGTAAATAGGCTTCGTCTGTCCACCGAATGTTCCATGGCCATTCATTACCCACTGAGATGAGATCACGAAATTGTAGAGCAAACGTTTGTCTTACTGCCAGGTCAGCTTGAAGTAACTCCTGAACGTGGGTTATTTGTACGGGTAATAATGAAAGATTTTTCTTAGAATTTAATGCACCGTGCTCACAGCTATGTCCAAAGCTTGGGCAATTCCCGTGCATAGCACGTTTGCACACCACAGCTAAACCGCTCCTGCAAAGCTACGGCCACATCTTCGACTGAAGTTGGATGAGTTGTTTTCCTCCCTCTGGAACCAGTCTTGTGGAATTTCTCAATAATTTTTTCCAGATCCCTCGCAGACACCGGATCAAGGTCTTTTTTCATACTCTTGAGTATAGGGAACTTCCACAGACCTACTGGTGCAGCCATCGTTCTTGGAAAAGAGCTTGACCAGCAGCGCGCAATCCTCAGTTGAGACGGTCGTGCCAAGCGTCACACTATGTTACAGCAGCGTACCCCACGCCTTTTGTTTTGCGTATTCTGCAGCTATCAGAGCTATCTAGTGGTAAAACTGTGGTTACTTTAACCATAACGTTTACCCCTGTTCAAAATTGAAATCATTCCCAGCACTGTTTCTTTTCTAACAGCTTCTTGAAACTGGACTTTTGATTATAATCACCCTGTATTAAACTGTATAAGAATTACAAAATTAATTTTGATTGTTTTAGTATAGCGAAAGACTTTACTTGACTAACTGTTTCATTCGTTTTTCCACTTTTTTTCCACTTTATTTTCTTCTTATTCCTATTTGCCTTCTTTCTTTCGTGCAACGTGTGCGCCTTGTTCTCTTTGCTACAGAGAAACTGCGTCGGTTGACCAAGGGTGGAGCCCAGTTAGTATCCTTGGATATGGTTCAAATGGCTATGGGACGTAACTTCTGAAGTCATCAGTCCCATAGAACTTATAACTACCTAAACCTAACTAACCTAAGGACATCACACACATCCATGCCCGAGGCAGGATTCGAACCTGCGACCGTAGCGGTCGCGCGGTTCCAGACTGTAGCGCCTAGAACCGCTCGGCCACCTCGGCCGGCATCTTTGGATGTTTTCTTAGTTATTCCGTGACTATTTTCCTCATTTCTTCTCAGAGTAAACAAATGAATGGCGACGTACCGCAATTCTCAACAATTTACAGGTCCTTGTAGAAGCGAGTGCCGTTGCTAAGAGTCAGTCTGAGCTGAAACGATTGGCAATCAACATATATGTGTCCAGTGCTGGTGATTAAAATCTTAAAAATATCGTCAAATTGGCTTAGATCACAAAGCAACAGTAGCAGTCGAAAGGTGAGGCAGCAAATAATATTTCAGTTTTAATATTCAGTAGCACCTAATGCACAGCAGCAAACAGGATCCCCCTTTTCCGACGCACAACGAAAATTTTATTTACGTAATCTTCTGTCAGTTCTCGGTAGAATAATGCAGTATTTAAACTTGAATAACAATTAAATTGTTTCTGTTCTTCTGATTTTTGTTAATTTGAAACCAGTTTTGAGCTTATTAGGCCATCTTCAGGAAACAACTGACTAGCGTCAGAATTTGAGATTATTTCTTAGGTAACCATACACTATAAGCTAAGATACAAGTCCTCTTTTAGCAGAAATCTTCAGGGACCATTTCGAAAGATAAGTCCTCATAATGAGATGCTCAGTGATAACAGCAAATATTGCTTCAGATGTTTGGATGATGTATCGTGTCTTTGGACTGGAACGAAAAGACATCTTGAACTAATTCCTAGAATATCTAAACTCACAACACAAAAACATACAGTTCACCGATTAGCATGGTGGAAAATCCGTTAACTTCTTAGACCTCGAGATATATATCACTATCACATAGTTTCAAAATTTACAGCAAAACCTACCACAACTGGCACGGTAATAACCTCGTGTTCACAACACCCAATATCACACAAACATGCTCTCTTCCACTGCACGTACATCGTCTTACATCCATACTAGTATCAAAACAGAATTTTCAGACAGAATTAAACACCATTAAATGCACTGAATTAAACCTTGGCTATACCCCTGACTTCACTGAAAAGATTTTACACAAAAGACAAAGAAGAAAAATGTTGACCTATGTGTATGCTTCCTCTGCAGGAAATTTTAAATGTAAAAATAACTGGTGTACTATCCCATATTTTCCCGCATCTCGTGGTCGTGCGGGGTCAGGGATTTTCTCTGCCTCGTGATGGCTGGGTGTTGTGTGATGTCCTTCGGTTGGTTAGGTTTAAGTAGTTCTAAGTTCTAGGGGACTGATGACCATAGATGTTAAGTCCCATAGTGCTCAGAGCCATTATCCCATAATTATGAAAGCTGCCTGACAAATTAACAAAATCCTTAAAATCCTGCAATTGTAAAACTTTATTTTATGTAAAAGGCACTATAGCTGATATCCCATTCAACAACTAGGATTTATTAAGTAACAGTGATGGTTACATAATCCCTTTCAAAACTGCAACTACCTGAATATTGGTCCTACAATAACTAGGCTGATTGAACACGAACGCACCTGGAGGTTACACTAGTGAAACACCACCTTTGCCGAACATGTGTTGAAGCAAGAACACAGATGCTAAATCCACACACAAGCATTACATATACCCAAAAAGGAAAGAAAACTAGACATGTTAGAAGCACTTGAGATATACAGATAATTAGCTCAAAAACCCGAACTGGTTCTAAACAATCAATTACTGATGACCACATCCTCCCTTTTAACCTTCACATGATGGAGTCAACCAGTCACATGCTCACAAATAGCCACAATGACACGTACTGCTGCATAAAATTAAAACACAACAGAATTTCCTATTTCTTGCTTTGTTTACCCAATACGTTTCAACAATACACCTTGTAATACTTTAATATTCTGTATTTTAATCATTACTGTGTTTAACATTGCCCACTGCATACAAATGTTATTTATAAGATAAAATACGTTTGTTGCACGACATTAACTAGTCCCTAGTTACCCAGATATCAACCAATGTCGTGACCGCACAAAGTATGACATCATAACCGTGTAGCTAATAATACTGGAAGATTATGTATTGTAATTGTTATATATAATTCTGGCCATTGCCTAAAGATTCGTTTAAAATGTTAAAAAACATGTTTGTACCACAGCGTAAATGAAGAGGGTTCAGTATAGTAGTTTCTCAGCCAATTTAAAGCCATAACATAATTTAGCATTATCCATTTTACCTGTAATACTGTGTAGTTCAATTACGTATTGTGATTGACACTGTCGTTTCTGTAAAGTGCAATTTCAACATTAAGAAATAAGTTTGATGCGTAACTCTCTGTACAAGCCATTGTATCCTTGATTATAACGTACGGTTGCCTAGGAACCATTGTTCATTTCAGACGCTAGTCAGTTGTTTTCTGAAGATGGTCTAATAAGCTGAAAACTAGTTTGAAGTAAACAAAAATCAGTAGAACAAACTTCTTATTCAATATTAACATAAATTTCTGTGGAAACACACGCGTAATGAATCTCGAAATCTTCGACATGATAGGTATATTCAGTGAAATTTGATGTAGGAAAACTGTCATTCAAATACACTCCTGGAAATTGAAATAAGAACACCGTGAATTCATTGTCCCAGGAAGGTGAAACAATATAGACACATTCCTGGGGTCAGATACATCACATGATCACACTGACAGAACCACAGGCACATAGACACAGGCAACAGAGCATGCACAATGTCGGCACTAGTACAGTGTATATCCACCTTTCGCAGCAATGCAGGCTGCTATTCTCCCATGGAGACGATCGTAGAGATGCTGGATGTAGTCCTGTGGAACGGCTTGCCATGCCATTTCCACCTGGTGCCTCAGTTGGACCATCGTTCGTGCTGGACGTGCAGACCGCTGAGACGACGCTTCATCCAGTCCCAAACATGCTCAATGGGGGACAGATCCGGAGATCTTGCTGGCCAGGGTAGTTGACTTACACCTTCTAGAGCACGTTCGGTGGCACGGGATACATGAGGACGTGCACTGTCCTGTTGAAACAGCAAGTTCCCTTGCCGGTCTAGGAATGGTAGAACGATGGGTTCGATGACGGTTTGGATGTACCGTGCACTATTCAGTGTCCCCTCGACGATCACCAGAGGTGTACGGCCAGTGTAGGAGATCGCTCCCCACACCATGATGCCAGGTGTTGGCCCTGTGTGCCTCGGTCGTATGCAGTCCTGATTGTGGCGCTCACCTGCACGGCGCCAAACACGCATACGACCATCATTGGCACCAAGGCAGAAGCGACTCTCATCGCTGAAGACGACACGTCCCCATTCGTCCCTCCATTCACGCCTATGGCGACACCACTGGAGGCGGTCTGCACGATGTTGGGGCGTGAGCGGAAGACGGCCTAACGGTGTGCGGGACCGTAGCCCAGCTTCATGGAGACGGTTGCGAATGGTTCTCGCCGATACCCCAGGAGCAACAGTGTCCCTAATTTGCTGGGAAGTGGCGGTGCGGTCCCCTACGGCACTACGTAGGATCCTACGGTCTTGGCGTGAATCCGTGCGTCGCTGCGGTCCGGTCCCAGGTCGACGGGCACGGGCACCTTCCGCCGACCACTGGCGACAACATCGATGTACTGTGGAGACCTCACGCCCCACGTGTTGAGCAATTCGGCGGTACGTCCACCCGACCTCCCGCATGCCCACTATACGCCCTCGCTCAAAATCCGTCAACTGCACATACGGTTCACGTCCACGCTGTCGCGGCATGCTACGAGTGTTAAAGACTGCGATGGAGCTCCGTATGCCACGGCAAACTGGCTGACACTGACGGCGGCGGTGCACAAATGCTGCGCAGCTAGCGCCATTCGACGGCCAACACCGCGGTTCCTGATGTGTCCGCTGTGCCGTGCGTGTGGTCATTGCTTGCACAGCCCTCTCGCAGTGTCCGGAGCAAGTATGGTGGGTCTGACACACCGGTGTCAATGTGTTCTTTTTTCCATTTCCAGGAGTGTAGTTTATCACTGCTTGTCTGGAGCACTTAGTTTTGTACAACTCTTATTGTACAAATTTTACAGATCGGGTTCGATGTACACAGAAATCGGGGTACAACTAGTTATACATTCTGTTACGAAGTTCACGTGACACTTGCTCTTCTGCATTTGCACGTACAGGTAATATTCGAGAAGTTTCGTCATGTAATGAAACACACGTTTTCCGTGCACATACAAACAGTAATGAATTTTTATATGTATTTCCAATGCACTGTAGACAGGTTTCACCCACTCAGCTGCATTTTTGCGCCTTTCAAACAAAAGCCGCTTTAAAATGTTTGAATATTAACAGACTGAAATGCATTTTGAAATTGTTATTGCTGTTGGAGTGCCACTATTAAAATTTCACCGTCTTTTGACAGGGAACTCGTATTCTAAGTCCTAGTACAATGCGCCCATATTTTCGTGTCTTCTTGTCTTTCTAGTACAGATCCGTGGAAGTCTCTTGAGTACGAGCTGCTAATACCTCTCGCTGCCAATTTTTGCGAGCATACTCAATAGTCGTCCTGCTTGGGCGATAACTAATTTTAGCGTTAAGTAAGATTTGCGCATCACCTTTTGCGATGTTGGAAACCTCTTAATCTGACACATCAAGTACTCCTGTCGATGAAGAGTTTACTAAGGGCAACACACAAGAGCGGTATATAGCTGGCAGCGGTATCACCTGAAATCGGTTATCATCATCGTCTCCACCACACAGCAAAGATACACCGATCGAGCTTCAACCAATATTTCGAATGTCTCTGTGTTGGGGTGTACCGGTGTGGTAATTTCACTGCTGTGTTTTGCAGCGTATCTCGAATAATGCTCGTAAAGAAAGAAGAGATAAAATTCGTTAAACTAGTTTTGAAGCGCTTTTCTTTGGAAGTGCAGTCTAGCCACTAACGAAGTGTTCAGACCTAAGTTACCTGGTAATTCAATAAGAAAAAATCCAAAGACCCAACAGCTATGAGACTAACTTTTATTAGTTCGCTATTTATTTAAAAGCAATTTCTGCATTCATCATCGTTTTTCCTGCCTCATCTGTTACTGGCAGAAATACTTTCCATCTGGCTTATGGTGAAATTTACTTTCTGTTGAAAATACATACAGCAGAGACATACTGGTCTCCCTTTTCGAAGGACGACGGTTCAAATCCCTGTCTGTCGATCCACAGTTAGGTTTCCGTAGGCTCCTTAATTCGTTTAAGGCGGATGCTGACATAGTAAGAATGACGTCAGATGTAGGAGATATAAATATAAAAAAAACTTGCATATTTTCATTTTGTCATACGGGATCTCAATTCTGGGATAACTATCAAACCAAGCAAAAGTTTTTAACGTGCAAAAGCGTCTAATAAGAATCATATGTGGTGTAAATTGAAGAATGTCAGGTAGAAACCTGTTCAAGGAGCTTTGTATTCTAAACAGCGCTTCTCGATTAATTTATACCTGAATGAAATTTGTTGCAAGTAATATATCTCAATTTCCAACCTATAGCTCAATACATAGCATAAATACTAGAAATACGAACAACCTACATAAAGACCTAAAATCACTTACCTTGGTCCAAAAAGGAGTCATATATCCATCTCAATAAATTTCCAGCAACCATTAAAAACTTGGTTTCAGATAAAGCACGATTTAAACTGAGTTAGAAAGATTGTTTGATAGGCTACTCCACCTACTCTGTAGATGAATATCTCAACAGATACTGTGTATTAATTCTGTAAATAGTAGCAGTCCCAGTTTACTGTAATGTATTCATCTATTTTGACAATCTCCTGACAAATGATCTGGGCAGTAAACATTATATTAAAATATTTTATGTTTTTTATTTTATACTTTCTGACATGTTTCACATCCATGAGAATGATCCCATTTTTTGGGTCTATGTAACAAAAATAGGATTTAATCTAATCTTTCATTGAAAGGGCACTACCTATTTTCTTCCCTATCGGTTTGTGCTTCATGTCTAAGTCTGCGTCATCGGCGAGACGTGGAACTCCAGTGTGCTTTCCCTCTTTGATAATTTATACATTTCGATTTTCTGACGACTTCCATTGGTATCCTACATCTCAGTTTCTAATACAGTTTAACACTGAAATTATCGATGCCCCATGATGATTATTCTGCATAATATTTCGATTATGTTTGTAGCCCGGAGTTAAGGAGCCTCGACTCTACTCACGCAGCCTAACTTTTAGGAGAACCAGTTTCAAAGTAGTAGCTTATTCCTATGTTACAGAATCTATTTTTCATAAATACCAAGTGATATATGTATCCGTATATGTTTCTAGCCTATATTTTTCAGTTTTGTGTTACAGTCTTCAGTTTATTCCGCATCTATTAGTGTTGTGGTTTAACGGCAAGTGTCTTAAGCTGCGTAGTGGAGAAATAAGTTATATTAAATAGAAAGGATATTCCCTGAAAATTTAAATTCAATATTTCGTTAATATTTACATACGCTGTTCAGAAGCAACACGTTTAATCATGCACAGAGTGGCTTCGTAAGTATTACATTGGTGCCTAATTTCGTAGCGTTTTTGTTTTGCATGTTGGTATTCCGGTTGATATAGGTTTCTTTATCGATTGCCATATTTTATTTGTAGTTCATTGCTGCTATCTGAATTTACATATTGTCACTGGAGATTTTGAGTGGGGCTGTGGACGCTAGAAAACGGAGTCCCAAGTGGAGAAGTCGGAACATTACAGAAATATTCATCTGTTTGAGTTTAGTAGAGGGTGACAGCTACGCAGGTAGCCAGAAACGTTTGCGTCGTGGATGGGATAGTGCCATTGGACAGAGCACAGCAAGAAACTGGTTTCCTTGCTTTGAGAAGTATCGTTTGAGATTAGTGCCTTTCCACGTACAGGTAGACCTTCGGGGTTTGTTGAAGATAGTTTAAACTCATTATTGCACAATGTTTCAGCTCAGTTTAGTCGCGAACTGGCAGATGTGATGAACTGTGATCATTCCACCATCGTGCGACTTTCGCATGCAGTGGGGAAGGTTTAAAAAACGGGTGTGGGGGTACTACATGCTCAACGCCAAAATCACGAAGATCAGCGGGTGGAAATATGATCAGCTTCGCTTGCTCATCATCAGTTGGTCGTGAATAATGTCGTCCATTCCTTTACTGTATCGTTACTGGTGGCGAGAAATGGTTTTTGTGTACGCCAATGTAAGGAAAACAACGGAATGGCTGAGCCCAAACAGAGCGGCAACTTCTCTTACAAAGACCTGCGTGGATGCACAGAGGCCAATGTTATGCTTCTGATGGAACAGTGACTATGTGGCTTACAACGAATTGCTTCCCCGAGTTGCAGCCATGGCCGCTGACGTCTATTGTCAACAGCTGAAACGTCCTGGAACAACGACCAGGAATACGGCGTGAAGTGATGTTACTCCACGATAAAGCCCTCCAGAATTTTCCTAGGCCCAAAATCAGCATATAGGAGCTCGGGTGGGAATTAATTCCGGCAAACATCTTATTCATCTGGCCCTGCACTCTCAGATTTTTCACTTTTCCGCTCTCTCTCAAACAATCGTCAAGGAACATCCTTTCTGGATGAAAATGCGCTCCGAGCATGGGTTGACGCTTTCTTCGCCTCAAATTTACGCGAGTTCTGCAGTCTCGGAATCAAAAGGTTACTTCAGAGTTGGCTGACTGTTGTAAATAGTGAATCAAAATATTTAATTGAAGTCTAAAGTTACTGTTAAGTGTATCTATTGTGTTTATTAAACTTATGGAAAAACGCTACGAACTTCTTCACCAATCCAATACTTGAAAAACGACAGCTGGTGCCCTGCATATTATTGCAAATGCTGTAATCAAACTCCCATACTTTCAGTTTCAACAACAAAGGCTTCGAAATGATGATCACTGTAAGATCTGAGAGCACAAATGAATCTATATTTTTATTTCACCTAAATAAACACTGATGAGCCAAACCTTTGTGACCTTCTGCTCACCAGCGCAGTGGTCGACATTTAGAACGCAGTACAGTGGCGATCTCATGCGGCAATGATTCGATCAAGTTCTTGGTAGGCTTCTGAAGGCATGGGGCCCTAGATGACGACGCAATGGTCAGATAATCCCCGTAAGTCGTGCTGAGCTGACGCCCTACGTCATCCAAATGCATTCCATAGGGTTCAGATCAGGTGAGTTTGTGGCAGGACCATCAAACCAGTGGAGCACTATTCTTCCGCACGGACCCATCTCGAAGACGCCATCGCTGTTGGGGAGGACACCAAGCGTGGAAGGAAGCAAGTGGTTCCCAAGAATGTTTACACAGTCCACAGCGGACGTGGTGCCTTTACTACTGTCGTCGGCCTCATGGCAGCATAATATTGCCCACACCCTCCTGCCACCGTGGCGCGTTGCGTAGCTCGTGAACTCGTTCGGCAGGATGAATCCGGATACGACCACCGACCTGGTGTAAGGAGTAATGATGGTAATCCGACCATGTGACACACCCTCAAATGTCGATGATCCCGTTCCCAGTGCAATCATAAACTGCGATTACATTAGGCCAACAAGGGGGCCCGTAGGGGTCACCTGCTGACGAGTCTAATATGTAGCTATGTGCGCTGAATGGTGTGCTCCGAAACAGTATTGTACTCCGTCGTCTTATGTGCCGCAGATTGCCGCTTTTTCTGCGTTGCAGAGTGGCCAAACCGCAGACTTCTACGTCCGGTAATGATAGTTTAAAAACTTGTCACCCACTTCTTCTATCACTGTCCTCGAACCACTTGCCATATGTGCTCACGACACCAATACACGAATTGAGAACCAGCTTCGACGTTTCTAGATGCTAGTTTCCAGGCGCTAGTGCACAACAATCTGCCCCTTTCTCAGTGTCGCTCATGTCAATCAGTATCCCCATCTGCGGCTCGATCCGTCACCAGAATTATTTTTGGTTCATCTCTGTTACGGTTTTAAGGTTTCCTTACCGCTCTATCTCCGGCCGTGGTGGCCGAGCGTTTCTAGGCGCTTCAGTCCGAAACAGCTCGACCGCTACGGTCGCAGGTTCGAATCCTGCCTCGGGTTAGTAAGGTTTAAGTAGTTCCGAGTTCTAGGGGACGGATGACCTCAGATGTTAAGTCCCATAGTGCTCAGAGCCATTTGAACCATTTTTACCGCTCCATCACACTGCAACAGTTTTCAAGCTCGCGGTTAGCAGTGGCCGTAACGATTCGTATGATCAATGTGTGTCTGTATGTGTGTGTGTGTGTGTGTGTGTGTGTGTGTGTGTGTGTGTGTGTGTGTGAAATGATACAGTCATCCGACTAACAAACCTGCAACAGTTGCAGTGTCCAATATTTTGCGAGGTGGTACCACTCACCGACACAAGAAAATTCAATCCAATAACCATACTTTCTAAGATAAATACATGTTATAGCAAAGGCTGCGCGAATCTTGGATGCGGATACTAGCACAGTCGTTGCACTGGCGTTCTGTCAAATGTGTCCGCAGCGTATTATGATGTCATACAGAACTGTACCTCCCATTAGGTAGTCTGCAGTCAGTTGTGTGATTCGAGCCATGTTGTAAGCTACGTTAGTTTCCGTCGTGTTTACGTGCGTTGTTGTACAGTACTGTCAACCATGGGTACTTACACTATGTGATCAAAAGTATCCGTACACCCCCAAAAACATAGTTTTTCATATTAGATGCATTGTTCTGCCACCTACTGCCAGCTACTCCATATTAGCGACCTCAGTACTCATTAGACACAGTGTGTGAACAGACTGGGATGCTCTGCGGAACACACGGACATCGAAAGTTGTCAGATAATTGCGTGTCACTTGTGTCATATGACTGTACGCGAGATTTCCACACTCCTAAACATCTCTAGGTCCACTGTTTCCGATGTGATAGTGAATTGGAAACGTGAAGGGACACGTACAGCACAAAAGCGTACAGGCCGACCTCGTCTGTTGACTGACAGAGACCATCGACAATTGGAGAGAGTCGAAATGTGTAATAAGCAACATCTATCCATACCATCACACACGAAGGTGAAAAAACTTGTATTTCACGGTCGAGCGGCTGCTCATGGGCCACATATCACGACGCTAAATGCCAAACGACGCCTAGCTTGGTGTAAGGAGCGTAAATACTTTAAGAACGTTGTTTGGAGTGACGAATCAAGATACACAATGTGGCGATCTGATGGCAGGTTGTGGGTATGGCGAATGCCCGGTGAATGTCATCAGCCAGCGTGTATAGTGCCAACAGTGAAATTCAGAGGCGGTGGTGTTATGGTGTGGTCGTGTTTTTCATGGGGGGGGGGGGGAGGAGGGGGGGCTTGTACCCCTTGTTGTTTTGCATGGCACTATCACAGCACAAGCCAAATTGATATTTTAAGCACCTTCTTGCTTCCAATGTTGAACAGCAATTTGGGGACGGCGAATGCTTCTTCCAACACGATCGAGCACCTGTTCATGATGCACGGTCTGTGGCGGAGTGGTTGCATGACAACATCCCTGTAATGGAATGGCCAGCACAGAGTCGTGACCTGAATCCTACAGAAGACATTCGTGCCAGGCCTCACCGACCGACATCGATACCTCTCCTCAGTGCAGCACTGCGTGAAGAATGGGCTGCCATTTCCCAAGAAACCTTCCAGCACCTGATTGAACGTATGCTTGCGAGAGTGGAAGCTGTCATCAAGGTTAAGAGCGGGCCAACACCATATTGAATCCCAGCATTACCATTGGAGGGCGTCACCAACTTGTAAGTCATTTTCAGCCACGTGTCCGGATACTTTTGATCACTATTGATCTCCATGGTGTTCTATCTTCTTCTAAACATGGATTCATTTATTTGTATACTGTTATTGCGCTGTTTGTAAATATGAATGGTGTAGTACATTTACATTTCCTCTCTTGCATCACTTGTTGGCAATGTTAGCCTACTACTCGACAAGCGAAATGGCTGGTACGATATTCTGCTTTGGTTTAGCCAATTGGTCTAGCCTGCGAGGCTGTGCCCTCTACGCTGAAACGTATGCACAGAGCAGAATGCCCCCTGATAACCTGTTTGGCAGACTTTTCCAGCGTATGAGGGGCACGGATACCCTTGCACCTCGTAAGACTGGCAGTGGAAGGCACCGCACAGTCTGAGCTCCTGACGTGAAGGAGCGGCTGCTACATTCAGTGGAAGAAAGCCCTGTGACCAGTGTGCGACGATTAGCAGCAGTGAGCGGTTTGTTTCGCTGTCTTATCTGGGAAGGAGGCGGTACTTCATGAACAAATGCTGTACCCATATCATCTACAGCGAGTTCAGGCCCTAAGGCCATAGGATATTCATGGCAGATGGTTCTTTCATTGGCTGTCACGGTAGTGTGCCGCAGGTCCGTTGTTCGCATCCAAGATTTCATTTACCGATGAGACAGTGTTCACAAGATACGGTGGTGTGGGTTTCCGTAACCAGCATATATGGGTAAAAGTAAATCCCCAAGGAATTTACGAAAACGGGCATTAACACCGTTTCTCAATCAACGTATGAGCAGCGTACTTGCCGATAAATTATTAGGGCCGTGGGCACTAGCACAAAGTATAATAAATTGATTATTCCTTGCTAGTATATTGCTATCTTGAAGATGTGAGGAAGGAGGACAGGCGTACCAAGGCGCGGAAGCAGAGACGATCCTGAGGGCAGACGAAACCAGGAGAGATATTTTTACATGAAGTAAACAGTAAAGGGAGAGCCTTGCGAAATTGCAGACGCACCCACACACGGTCCCAGAGCGTTAGTTACTATTCAAGGAATTAACAAGTAACTTCATATGTCGTCTAGACCCTGTGGTAGGTTGTCACCATAGAACTTTGTAACCAACAAGCACGTACTAGTGTATAAAGCCAGCTTGATACCAGGCCTAAGAACAGCAACGTCAGTAGACTCACAAGGGTTAGAAAGAGAGCGAAAACGCCAAAAACTGTTGACCTAGCAGTCCCTACTCCGGCGAGCCCGAGAGGCGGGGCTAAATGACGTATAACAATAATGTTGCAAGCCTTATTTGGCAGAGCAATTACGTTTATCTTTCAGCTAACAATGTTGATACCAAATACGGACTTAGTTGGAGCAACTGCATTAACATCCCCACCTTAGGAGCAGTAGAAAGTACCTAACTAAACCATGATTGGCAGGAACTTGCTAGAGACCTACGGGATTGGCTGGGTGGCTTTAAGTGGGGAAACAGTGCCCCCAAGCGACTCTTTAAAACCCCTAGATTCGACATTTTGGCGGAGGTCTCAGTCAGGCGATCTGGGCGCCGAATCCGCATCCGTCGACTCCAGCGTCGTTCCATCTCCGCGTAAGTCTGCTCTCTCACTTAGAGTGCCTCAGTGAACAGTGTCACATTCAGTATGTTTTGTTTTGCAACCAAGTTGTTGCCTTAAGATGCTGGAAGTGTTTGCTGCTCTGGTTACCATCCACTCCTGGGACTTCCGCACTGGCTTCTGTTGTAACAGTGTTATTCATGCTTTTTCTAACCCTAGAATTAGCCTACCGTGTATTAGTTAGTCTTGTCTGGAATAAACAACTATTTCAAAACCCTGTTTGTCCAAGAGTCTCCACAACGAGTTCCCTACCGAGTCTCACCACCTGCATATCTAGTAAATGCCTGTAACGGTGTCGGCTCAGATAGAAGAAAACAATCAAATCCATTCACTGCGAATTGTCCCTCTTACCTTCTGCTCTGTACCGCTCGGGAGCGCAGACTCACCAGCAACCCCTTTTTCCCTTTCCCACCTATGCCAGGACACGACAAAAGGTTATTTGGTTGACATTATCTGGACTTTGTCATTAACGTATTGCCTACTTTGCTGGAGGATGTGACACTGCAGCAACAAATGAAAACGTGCTTCATGCATGTTGGCGCACCAGCACACTTCCGTCGCAATGTGCGCGAACATCTGACGCAGTCATTTCTGGACGCTGGATTGGTCAAGGGAGCCCTACACTGGGACTGACGTACAGTCGGTTAACACTCTCTATGTTCGGGTTCTGTAGTTCTGACTTGAGGGCGTATGACCCCAGTCGTTTTTTGCGCCACAAAGCAAATCAAAACCAAACCAAACCACACCTTGACCCGTTCGTTCCTCAGACCTCAGTCCCCTAGACTTCTGATTAAAGGGGACACTTCAAGGGATTGGTCTACGCAACACCAACCAACGATGTGTGGACAGTAGGGTCGATCTTCAATGCGTGTCAGCAGGTACAACAACAACCGGGTATGGTTAAAAGGGCAGAGGGATGCATTGTCATGAATGGACACCACGTTTAACACCTACTGTAAGCAGATGTTGATTGCAGAAAGTTTGATTTTCGGGCCCATGTTTATTGGACTTATTTTTCTTGTTTCGATGCCCACCTCTCAAAGTATTCGACACTTTTCGAACACCCTGTATATACGAGAATTAAAGCTAATATCGACGCTAGAGGAAGGTACACACAATATTTCCACTGGATCTGAGTGCTTCAGCCCTTGTGTTATAACCTACTGACATATTGGTTTGAAACTACAATACTTTCTTCCTCTCACTCTGTTTCCTGTGCGTTTAAATGCAGATAGGTTAAAACATAGATCGTGTGTTGTATCTTCTTTCTTGCGGATAGTATATAACCTCTGCATTGGTGGAGTTTTAAAAACAAGGAGGCCTTTGGACTTTGTTCTTACGGAGCGCGTAGGACAATCTGCACTCGAAACGACAAAAATATAGTGAGCGACCGAGGAGCACCTTGACAGAAATGCCACCACAAATCATTAGAGTCGACTGCATCGGCAGTGATCGGTAGTGACGTAGGTACTCTGAACATGTCGTGTAAGTCATCGAGTTCACTCTGTGTATACACGAGGAAAGACACGTGCCCATAGAGGAGGCTTTCACAGTCTTCTCTGGGACATATTGTCCCAGAATTCAATGTAGAAAGAAACTATGTGCTGTAGAATACCTCTTGAAAAAGTGGAAATATTTAGTTCACCTCTGCTGTAGATGGTGATTTCGGGTAAGAACATCATGGAGTGTCGAAAAATGAAGACACACGCAAGGCAATATAGAGCCTATGACGTATCTTAAAGGACAGGATGACGACAGGGAAAAGTTCTCTTCCCGCATTTGTAGATTTCAAAACTATTGGAATACATTCTTTTAAATGCTGAAAGTAGCAGGGTTAAAATATGGAAACCAAATGTTGTCTGCAACTGGTACAAAAGCCACAGAGCAATTTCAAGAAACGAAGACTAGGTAATATACCCAGTAGTTGAGAAGGAAGTAAGAAAGTGATGTAGCCCGCGCCCCCCGTTATTTAATCTGTACATTAAGAAAATCGTTAAGGAAACCATCGGAAAATTCGGAAAATGGATAAAAGTGATGGGAGAAGAAATAATAGCTTAGAAGTTTGTCGCTGACTCTCTAATTCCGCTCTGTTGAACGAAATCTATAGTGTGTCATAAAGAGACTGTAAGATGAACGTCATCAAAAGTAAAACAAGAATAATGGTACTTGAAAGAAATCAGGCGATGCTGGGTTTGTTTTAGGTTAGGATATGACTTAGTGCATCACATGAATTAATCACATGTAAGCAGTCTGAATTGCAAACGCTAAGTAAGTATTTAAAACGTATCAAAACATATAAAAGATAAAAGAATACTTAAAAACCGTAAAAAATACACTCTGAAAGAAACCAAAAAGGGCGCACCGCAAAAGATTTATCCGAATGGGACGGAAGTCGGTAGATGTGATGTGCATGTACTGACAGAGAAGTGACTACAATTTTTTAAAAAAATGGATGATTTAGACAAAAGTAAGAAATGCACAAATTGAGGAAGTCTATAACTCGGGTGACTGTCAGGTTGGTATCCCACTGCTGTGTGGGTCGTCTCAAAACACGTCTGTGGCCTGTAATCTCGTTGACTAGACTAGAATTGTCTTCAGTGATGAGTCACGCTTCCCACTCAGCTCCAATAACAAGAGGAGACGTGTCTGGAGACGCCTAGACAACAATGGGATACCAACGTGACCATCGCCCTCCATATGGCCCAACATCTACACCACAGCTCTCGATTTCTGTGCCATTCGGATAATTTCTTCGTGCTTCAGTTCTTTTTCTTTTCTTTTCTTATAGTACATACGAAACTATGAAATATACGATAAGGCAACTGCAGAAAAATGTACATACTGTTGAGATATACAACCATCTTCTCCGTATCACTCAGGAATTGGAGTGGTCACCAGTGGAGACCTTCTATGGGCAATCTTGAGCTGTATGTTTTACAGCGTGGCTGACATCTCCAGAATCGCACTTTTGATGAGCTATTTTTTCCAAACGAATCAGCACACCCACCACACATGGTTCGTATTCTCTGTAGGGTATTCTAGATTTTACGAGGCATGACGATGTGGTCAGGGATGAGGCAAGGCATATTATGAAAGTTTGAGGGCTCTAGTTTGGTCCACTCCTCCTTATACGGTTCTAGGCGCTTCAGTCCGGAACGGTGCTGCTGCTACAGTCGCTGGTTCGAATCCTGCCTCGGACATGGATGTGTGTGATGTACGTAGGTTAGTTAGGTTTAATTAGTTCTAAGTCTAGAGGACTGATGACCTTAGATGTTAAGTCCCACAGAGCTTAGAGAAATTTGAGCCATTTCCTCCTTTCAGCGACCAAGTAGGTTGCATCCATTTTCAACTAAAATTGTTAGCACTGAACGTGTAGAGACCTGAATGAGATTTTCACTCTGCAGTGGAGTGTGCACTGATATGAAACTTCCTGGCAGATTATAACTGTGTGCCGGATCGAGACTCGAACTCGGGACCTTTGCCTTTCGCGGGCAAGTGATCTACCATCTGAGCTACCCAAGCACGAATCGCGACCCGTCCTCACAAATTCATTTCTGCCAGTACGTCGTCTCCTACCTTCCAAACTTCACAGAAGCTTTCCTGCCGTCTGGTTCTCTCTCAAAACTAGGCGTAGTAGGTTAGGAAAATTAGGCACTGAAGGCATCTGATGACGACCTGTATTACTGCAGGAAAAGTAACTCAGGATGATCGAAGCAGAGAGGATGTAAAATGTAGATGTGGAATGTTAAAAAATATTTTCTGAAAAGTAGGCTTTGTGTGTGAGATCTTATGGAACTTAACTGCTAAGGTCATCAGTCCCTAAGCCTACACACTACTTAACCAAAATTATCCTAAGGACAAACAGACACTACTCCAAACTCCGCCGGGACTAGCCGCATAGTCAATGACTGCAGCTCCTTAGACCACTCGGCTAATCACGCATGGCCATTAGTAGGCTTTATTAAAGTCGAATATAAAATTAAATATTGCGGCGTCATTTCTGAGGGTATTTGCCTGGAGTGTGATGTAGTAATGAAAGTTGCAGAGAATAAGAGAACAGAACCTTTTAAAATCGAATTTTACAGGAAGGTGCTAAAAATTAAATGATCAAATCGTGTAAGAGATAAAGAATACTTAAAGGAATTGAGAAGGAAAGAAATTTTTATACAACTTAACTAAAAGAAGGAATCGGTTTGAGAGGTGGCATGAGCCCCCTTTCATATTTCTATCTTACTCTGAGTAATTCGATTTTTCTTTCTAATTGCATGCAGTGAAAAGTTGCTATTCCTTCACACACGGACTTCCCACGGAGCGTCTCTCGTCATCCGGGTTGGTCTGGTGACAGGCGGGTTCTGCTGATCTTGAAAGGGTAAAGCCGACGGATGTGGGGGAATCGAGCTGATGCTTTCCAGATGCCGACATTGACATAAGAGCGAGGGCGACACGCCCACGGTGGACTGAAGGAGCGGTTGGGGCTAGAGATTCAGTTACTTCGCAGAAACTTAGTGAAAACACTTTCTGGGATGCTACCAACGAGGCATGGGAATGACTTGTGTTACCAGGCAGTCTTAACTAGCAAATTTTCGCGTTTTCTGCAAAATCATAACTGTGATTGGCTTGCTCAGGGGATAGCTCCGTGACGTATCAAAACCGGTGCAAAAATTGGCACCGAGTATCTCCATTGGTTGAACAGTGGTGCGTCGGCAATAGAGTGGAATTTTCCGCCGGTTTTCGAGTTGCTGATTGGAACGTTTAACCTCAGCCACTGTCGTGGGGGCGGGAATGTTCTGTTTTCGGCTTGTAAGGGTGCTCTTGAGAGGGTCGGCTCTCGCCTTTCGGTCGGAGTAGGTTGCAAGACTGAGTTCTCGCTGCTCTGGACAGCCTGCCTTCCGTTGGATGTCTAATATACTTTCATTTAATTGTAACTGTTTGACAAAGTTGCTGAAGTTTCGACTTGAACGTAACAGTTGGCAATTGAGCGCTCTGCGTACAAGCGGCCTATGGTGTCCATCTTGTGCAGTTTTGGCTATAGTTGGTTTTATCGGAGTTACTGTGTGATTTCGCTTGTTAAAATCACTCACTGTATCGACAGTGATTGTGTAGCGAGTCGTCTTCGCCTCCCTCAGAGGCGTATTTGTGTTGCTAGGAAGTCTTTAGTCTGGAACAACCCGACCAGGATAATTTGTTTCGGGCTATACTCGCGACATTATCATCACCACGACGGGACGTCGAAGCAACCAGGCATCATCTCCGGTATGCCAGATCGTGTCCTTGCATTTGAGAAGACAGTTTGGTAATGTATGTCCGCAGCACCGGCAAATCAAGGAATTTTTGCTGTGTGACAATCAGAGCTGAGCAGAGCGAGCCTGTTCCCGTCTTTTCTAACGTGGTTCTGTCTTGGGTGTCTGAGTTCTCATTACTGTAGCAGCAATTAATGTTGGGTTGCCTGCGCATTTCTCTTAAGATCTGAGTTGCAAGGAATTGGCTCCACATACTACTTGGTCATAAATGTCACAATCTAGTTTATGGACAACTTCACCTTCACAGCATTTGAGTATCCAATTTGACGTATTTTAAATGTTTCATGAGTTTTGTTTATTATTTTGAGTTTTGTCATAATAAATCAAATTTTATTTTGGACAGAAGTTTCATTCTGTGGATCGGTAAACCAACTCTTTCATTTCTCACTGTTGTTGTTGTTGTCTTCAGTCCTGAGACTGGTTTGATGCAGCTCTCCATGCTACTCTATCCTGTGCAAGCTGCTTCATCTCCCAGTACCTACTGCAACCTACATCCTTCTGAATCTGCTTAGTGTACTCATCTCTCGGTCTCCCTCTACGATTTTTACCCTCCACGCTGCCCTCCAATGCTAAATTTGTGATCCCTTGATGCCCCAAAACATGTCCTACCAACCGATCCCTTCTTCTAGTCAAGTTGTGCCACAAACTTCTCTTCTCCCCAATCCTATTCAATACCTCCTCATTAGTTACGTGATCTATCCACCTTATCTTCAGTATTCTTCTGTAGCACCACATTTCGAAAGCTTCTATTCTCTTCTTGTCCAAACTAGTTATCGTCCATGTTTCACTTCCATACATGGCTACACTCCAAACAAATACTTTCAGAAACGACTTCCTAATACATAAATCTATATTCGATGTTAACAAATTTCTCTTCTTCAGAAACGCTTTCCTTGCCATTGCCAGTCTACATTTTATATCCTCTCTACTTCGACCATCATCAGTTATTTTACTTCCTAAATAGCAAAACTTCTTTACTACTTGAAGTGTCTCATTTCCTAATCTAATTCCCTCAGCATCACCCGATTTAATTTGACTACATTCCATTATCCTCGTTTTGCTTTTGTTAATGTTCATCTTATATCCTCCTTTCAAGACACTGTCCATTCCGTTCAACTGCTCTTCCAAGTCCTTTGCCGTCTCTGACAGAATTACAATGTCATCGGCGAACCTCAAAGTTTTTACTTCGTCTCCATGAATTTTAATACCTACTCCAAACTTTTCTTTTGTTTCCTTTACTGCTTGCTCAATATACAGATTGAATAACATCGGGGAGAGGCTACAACCCTGTCTCACTCCTTTCCCAACCACTGCTTCCCTTTCATGCCCCTCGACTCTTATGACTGCCATCTGGTTTCTGTACAAATTATAAATAGCCTTTCGCTCCCTGTATTTTACCCCTGCCACCTTTAGAATTTTAAAATGAGTATTCCAGTCAACATTGTCAAAAGCTTTCTCTAAGTCTACAAATGCTAGAAACGTAGGTTTGTCTTTTCTTAATCTTTCTTCTAAGATAAGTCGTAAGGTCAGTATTGCCTCACGTGTTCCAACATTTCGACGGAATCCAAACTGATCCTCCCCAAGGTCTGCATCTACCAGTTTTTCCATTCGTCTGTAAAGAATTCGCGTTAGTATTTTGCAGCCGTGGCTTATTAAACTGATAGTTCGGTAATTTTCACATCTGTCAGCACCTGCTTTCTTTGGGATTGGAATTATTATATTCTTTTTGAAGTCTGAGGGTATTTCGGCTGTCTCATACATCTTGCTCACCAGCTGGTAGAGTTTTGTCAGGACTGGTTGTCCGAAGGCCGTCAGTAGTTCTAATGGAATGTTGTCTACTCCGGGGGCCTTGTTTCGACTCAGGTCTTTCAAATGAAACTTTCCTAAATCAGAGTTGATTTATATCAAATTGAATTATTGCAGGTGCCAAACTTACTTCTACTCCACTTACAGGGTCGGTTACAGTCAGTTCGCGTTTCTTCTTAATCCATGTGCAACAGCAAAAGTCGGAGTTACAAAAGGCGGGTTGGGGGGCTTAGAGCATCATTTCCTTATGAAGGTTCTATAATAATTTAGTGTTAAATGCACTGCTAGTCCCAGCACCTCGCAGCAAACGGCTACACGGGTAGCAAGGGTTGTGTGGCGTGGACTGGGCGGTTTTTTAGGTTAGATGGCCTCTGGCAAGTACAGAAAGAGCAACAGCCTCAGAGGGTGTGGGGCAAAGTCAGGACATGTGGGGACCAAGCAGCAATCGGTATTGTAATTGTAAACTGTCGAAGTTGCATTGGTAAAGTACCGGAACTTCAAGCGCTGATAGAAAGCACAGAAGCTGAAATCGTTATAGGTACAGAAAGCTGGCTGAAGCCAGACATAAATTATGCCGAAATTTTTACAAAGGCACTGAAGGTGTATAGAAAGGATAGATTGCATGCGAACAATGGTGGCGTGTTTGTCGCTGTTAGTAGTAGTTTATCCTGTAGTGAAGTAGAAGTGGATAGTTACTGTGAATTATTATGGGTGGAAGTTACATTCAACAACCGAGCTAGGTTAGTAATTCGCTCCTTTTACCGACCTCCTGACTCAGCAGCATTAGTGGCAGAACAACTGAGAGAAAACTTGGAATAGATTTCACATAAATTTTCTCAGCATGTTATAGTCTTAGGTGAAGATTTCAATTTACCAGATATAGACTGGGACGCTCAGATGTTTAGGATGGGTGGTAGGGACAGAGCATCGAGTGGCGTTATACTGAGTGCACTATCCGAAAATTACCTCGAGCAATTAAACAGAGAACCGACTCGTGGAGATAACATCTTGGACCTACTGATAACAAACAGACCCGAACTTTTCGACTCTCTAAGTGCAGAACAGAAAATCAGTGATCATAAGTCAGTTGCAGCATTCCTGAATATGGAAGTTAAAAGGAATATAAACAAAGGGAGGAAGGTTTATCTGTTTAGCAAGAGTAATAGAAGGAAGATTTCAGACTACCGAACAGATCAAAACGAAAATTACTGCTCCGACACTGACAATGTTGAGTGTTTATGGAAAAAGTTCAAGGCAATCGTAAAATGCGTTTTAGACAGGTACGTGCCGAGTAAAACTGTGAGACACGGGAAAACCCCACCGTGATTCAACAACAAAGTTAGGAAACTACTCCGAAAGCAAAGAGAGCTTTACTGCAAGTTTAAACGCAGGAAAAAGCTCTCAGATAAACAGAAGCTAAACGATGTCAAAGTTAGCGCAAGGAGGGCTATGCGTGAAGCGTCCAGTGAACTCGATAGTAAAATTATATGTACCGACTTGACAGAAAATCCTGGAAAGGTCTGGTCTTACGTTAAATCAGTAAGTGGCTCGAAATAGCATATCCAGACACTCCGGAATGATGATGCCATTGAAACAGAGGATGACACGCATAAAGCTGTAATACTAAACACCTTTTTCCAAAGCTGTTTCACAGAGGAAGACCGCACTACATTTCTTTCTCTAAATCCTCGCACAAACGAAAAAATGGCTGACATCGAAATAAGTGTCCAAGGAATAGAAAAGCAACTCTAATCACTCAACAGAGGAAAGTCCACTAGACCCGACGGGATATCGATTCGATTCTACACAGAGAAATGCCCCCTTCCAACAGCCGTGTACCGCAAGTCTCTAGAGGAACGGAAGGTTACAAATGATTCAAATGTTTGGAAAAGAGCACAGGTAGTCCCAGTCTTCAAGAAGGGTCGTCGAGCACCTGCGCAAAACTATAGGCCTATATCTCTGACGTCGATCTGTTGTAGGATTTTAGAACATGTCTTTTGCTCGTGTATCATGTCGTTTTTGGAAATCCAGAATCCACTCTGTAGGAATCAACATGGATTCCGGAAACAGCGATCGTGTGAGACCCAACTCGCTTTAGTTGTTCATGAGACCTAGAAAATATTAGATACAGGCTTCCAGGTAGATGCTATTTTCCCTGACTTCCGGAAGGCGTTCGATACAGTTCCGCACTGTTGCCTGACAAACAAAGTAAGAGCCTACAGAATATCAGCCTAGCTGTGTGGCTGGATTGATGAATTTTTAGCAAACAGAGCACAGCATGTTGTTATCAATGGAGAGACGTCTACAGACGTTAAAGTAACCTCTGGCGTGCCACAGGGGGGTGTTATGGGACCATTGCTTTTCACAATATATATAAATGACCTAGTGGATAGTGTCGGAAGATCCATGCGGCTTTTCGCGGATGATGCTGTAGTATACAGAGAAGTTGCAGCATTAGAAAATTGTAGTGAAATGCAGGAAGATCTGCAGCGGATAGGTACTTGGTGTAGGGAGTGGCAACTGACCCTTAACATAGACAAATGTAATGTATTGCGAATACATAGAAAGAAGGATCCTTTATTGTATAATTATATGATAGCGGAACAGAGACTGGTAGCAGTTACTTCTGTAAAATATCTGGGAGTATGCATGCGGAATGATTTTAAGTGGAATGATCATATAATATTAATTGTTGGTAAGGCGTGTACCAGGTTGAGATTCATTGGGAGTGCCCTTAGAAAATGTAGTCCATCAACAAAAGAGGTAGCTTACAAAACACTGGTTCGACCTATACTTGAGTATTGCTCATCAGTGTGGGATCCGTACCAGATCGGTTTAACGGAGGAGATAGAGAAGATCCAAAGAAGGGCGGCGCGTTTCTTCACAGGGTTATTTGGTAACCGTGATAGCGTTACAGAGATGTTTAGCAAACTCAAGTGGCAGACTCTGCAAGAGAGGCGCTCTGCATCGCGGTGTCGCTTGCTCGCAAGATTTCGAGAGGGTGCGTTCCTGGATGAGGTATCGAATATATTGCTTCCCCCAACTTATACCTCCCAAGGAGATCACGAATGTAAAATTAGAGAGAATCGAGCGCGCACGGAGGCTTCCAGACAGTCGTTCTTCCCGCGAACCATACGCGACTGGAACAGGAAAGAGAGATAATGACAGTGGCACGTAAAGTGCCCTCCTCCACACACCGTTGGTTGGCTTTGCGGAGTATAAATGTAGATGTAGATGCAGGTTGACACGACAGTCGTTGAGGCGTCAAGGAATCGTCAGTTTGCTAATTGAGCTTAGTCTGGAGGGTAAAAGTTATTGAGAGACAAAGCAGACCTGCGTTGTTGTAGGCTTCAACAGTTTTCCAGAGACGAAGAAACTTGCCCAAGATAGATTAAAGTAGTCAGTGATATGTAAGCAGTGTTTGAACACATCAACGACAGACAGGGTCTTCGTTGGCGATAATTCTAAATGTGTGGAGACGGACGTTAGTAACTGAGGGGAATTTTATTTTTTCTTCTTGTGGCAGGGAAGGACTGAGCGGGACGAACGCCGCCGAAGTCCGGAGGAAGTGGTCTGAGGAAGCGAGGGCTGCAGGGCGAGGCGAGGTCTAGTTTAGCGCGGCGCCGCACTTGGTAGAACGCCCACTAAAGAGTTCCGGTGGCGGCCGCTTCATATTTTATGCTGAAAGGGCTCCTCAAAGGCCGCGGAAATTCTGCGCGGCGCGTTCTGAAAGCTGTGCGGGGGCGCTGCGCCCCGCCCGGCGGTAATCGCCTGATCGATGCGGCATCGCCGGTCGCGGCGCAGCGTCACCGCGGCCAGACGCCGACAGCGGGGGACGGACACACGGGGGCGGCGGGGGCGGCGGCGGCGGCGGCGGCGGCGGTGCACAGAGGCGAGCGAGGTGCGCGACCGGCCGGTAATTAATCACTGGCGCCGGCCCAGCCCGCGCCGCTGTTTTGTCCGCCTGCCTTGTCTGCTCTTCCGTTCCGCGCCGCCAGACGCCAGTTCGGCCTGGCACGGCTCTTTTAATTTTTCCCTGTTGCTGCACCAGCAACGTGTAACGGCCCGCGATTTATTTTCCGTAACAGCCGAACCCGAAACTTGCCCGACCACTGATCGCTATCAATTGCGTCAGTCGTTCTCCGTGACTTCTACGACTTCTTTCGGGCTGAATGAAGCTATCAGAGAATGATTTAAGGTTTTGTGAAATGATAGTTGAGCAGTGGTAAAAATTGCTCTTTGGAAGAGTGCGCCGCAGCGCGTAGTGTGAAGCAGTCGCCCTCCGTTTCTGGCGGTGGCGCCGCTGTGGCAATCGCAGCTTTGGTGTCTCCCTCTGGTGCGAAAGGGGAAAGGTAGCCTGTTGACGTGCATTTAAGGGGCGCTATGACCTCGCCAGGTGACTACATCCGTCTGATGACCTCCCGCCTCTCCCGCCGCCCCTCCTATGTTGCCAACCATAATGCCAATGCCCACACCTTCTACTCCTCTACGCGCGTGCCCCAGGGCTCTGTCCTCTCCCCTCACCTTTACCTCCTGTACACTGCAGATATGCTCCCTCCCCTTCCAGTACATCTCTTGCAGTATGCCGATTACACCGCATTCCTCGCCCTCGCTCCTACCTTCCAACGGCCCCAACGCCTTCTCCAGAATCACCTTGACCTTTTTGCCACATGGTGTAAGCAGTGACTCCTGAAAATCAACCCTTCCAAGACCCAGGCAATCATCGTCGGTCGTACCACTCGCTCCTTCTGGCTCCTGGATTTCTCCCTTACCGTCTGCGACTGTCCTGTCCAACTCTCCCCCACCCTCACCTACCTTGGCCTCACCATTGCCCATCACCTCACCTGGATCCCTCATCTCCGCTCCATCCAACCCACAGCCCACAACCGTCTCCAACTACTCAAACTCCTCTCTCGCAGGACATGCGGGTTGCACCCCTCTACCGTTCTCCACACCTACAAAATTTTAATCTGTCTCATCCTCTGTTATGCCAGTCCCGCCTGGATCTCTGCGCCCCCCCCCCTCCCCCAAATTCTGTAAGTCCCTCCAGATCCTTGAGCGACATGCACTCCGCCTCGCCTTCCGTATATGCCTCCTGTCCTCCACGCAGATCCTCTATGACCTCATTGCTTTCCCCATCTATTCCTACTCCTCGAACATATCTGCATGCTCTACACCTCCCGCCGCCTTGTTCCCCGTCACTCTCCGGTTGCTCCTTTCCTCTCTCATCCCTGCCCCCTGCCACGCCTTCATTGCTGTGTCCCCCCTACCCGCCATCTCTACACCCTTCGTCTCCTTTCCCAAGGTGGCTTCCATCAACTCCCCCTCCCAGATGATGCCACTCTCCCTCCATTTATCCCTCCTATCAACTCTGATCCTCACCCCCCTCCTTTTCTCAATCCTTTCCCTGGGCTCCCTCTCCCCCCTTCCATCCTGTGTTTTTTCTTCGCCTAATGTCTCCCTGCCTCCCTCCGTCACCCCGCGAGTCCTTTTCTCTTTCCCTTCCTCTGCCTTCTCCATGCCCTGTCGCATCTTCCCAGCACTCCCACCCCTCTTATAGGTCCTCATCCTCCATTGGCTCCTTTCCCCCACCCCCATTCGCTTCTCCTCTACTTCCCCATTTTTTTCCCATCATCTGTCTCCAGTCCCCCCCCTCCCTCCACCTGCTCCCGGCTATGTTATGACATATTTGCCAACATTTTAGTGCAGTGTTCCAGTGAATGTTCAGTGTTGTTTCGTGTATTCAAGTGTTGCAAATAGATACCATGCTATCGCTGGGTGTAAATTTTATGTCTTTTGCGAGCAGAAACCAGACTGTCGCTGTGTTTTTTAATTGTCTGTCTATCATTTTACTTGTCTGCTTCATATGTATTTTATTAGCATCATCGTCCCTTTGTTCTATGTTTTAAGTTACACGATTTTTCTGCCATGTTACCATTTAGGTCTCCGATTTTATCGCCTGCTTTTAGTATGTATTATCTTCACCTTTTTAAAACAAAGTCGGTACACTGAAGAGCGGCATACTAAGCTGCTGCCAGCCCACCCCCTTCGGGGGGATCAAAATTCAATACAGAAAAAAAATGTTGTCTACTCCGGGGGCCTTGTTTCGACTCAGGTCTTTCAGTGCTCTGTCAAACTCTTCACGCAGTATCGTATCTCCCATTTCGTCTTCATCTACATCCTCTTCCATTTCCATAATATTGTCCTCAAGTACATCACCCTTGTATAAACCTTCTATATACTCCTTCCACCTTTCTGCCTTCCCTTCTTTGCTTAGAACTGGGTTGCCATCTGAGCTCTTGATATTCATACACGTGGTTCTCTTCTCTCCAAAGGTCTCTTTAATTTTCCTGTAGGCAGTATCTATCTTACCCCTAGTGAGATAAGCTTCTACATCCTTACATTTGTCCTCTAGCCATCCCTGTTTAGCCATTTTACACTTCCTGTCGATTTCATTTTTGAGACGTCTGTATTCCTTTTTGCCTGCTTCATCTACTGCATTTTTATATTTTCTCCTTCAAATTCAATACAAAAAAAAACTCGCCAGGTGGTCAGTCGGAGTCAGTATAGGGTCAGTCTGTGTCAGTCTCTGGTCCCCAGCTTGCTAGTCTCGTCTGCATTTGTTAGGCAGTTAGTGTCTGTCTGTCGGTCGGAATGCTTGTATTTTTTTCGTTCAGATCAACCTTTAAAGCCAGCAAAATGAGAGTCTTTCCAGCCCGCCCTGTCGGGGCTTGGTTCCTGCAACGGAGTCTGCGCGTTAGGCCACCAGTCTGCTCGAGTTGCTCAGGCAATGATCATTGGCGGTTGGATCGATCGGTTGGCCGGTCGCGCACTGAGACACAAGATGACTTGTCCGCCTTGAGAGTCGGCGCATGTGAGGTCGCCACGTGAGTCCAGTGGGCCGCACCATATTGCAAGGGGTAGTGACTTCGCGGCCGACACGAGAGCAACAGGAGTCAACCCAAGACATCGGTCTGGCCGGTGCGAGCTGCGACGCCGTGAGACGGGAGATCGGCGTGCCTTCCTGCGTCCGCTGAAACGGCTGGCAGCGGACGGTTCGGGAGAGCGTTTTGGGGGTGCTGCGCCACGTCTTCACCAGAAATCGCGGTTTATTAGAAGTTAAGTGATTGGTGATATGTTGTTTCATTTACTTGTTAAATTCTACTTGTTTTCTTGGTGAGGTCACCAGGTGCTTTCTTTAGGAGTCGTCCCACCATTCTTCTCCGTTTGCCCACCCGCGGGAAGGTGGTTATTTATGAATTGTGTGGTCCGTTTTTCCCTTGTGGAGTAGGGGCAGGTTAGATCAACTTGCGGTTCGGGTTGTTCGGTAATCTCCCTATCAATCTGCCGTACGTTAGTAGCTGCCTCTGCCATGTTTGTCGGATTCGGTGTGTTAACGAATTTATTGCTTGAAGTGTAGCGGCCTAATTCCTGAAACCCGTTTTTATCTTGCCTGTCATCTTGAGAGGCGGTATATGTGTACTGCAGAGCATGTTTGGGCAACCTTGTATAATTTTATGTAATATTGCATTTCATGGACTTTTATTTAAATGGTCATTTAAGTGCATATAGTTGCCACCCTTGCACCATAAGACTTTTCTTAGAAGTTAAAATCAAGGAGCACCTTCTGTGGCAAGTTAATCTTTTAATTTTAGTGTTTTGTACCATTTCCATCCCTACTACGGGGTGCATAGTTTGTATGCTTGTGTGAATTGTTAAAACTTTTACTTTAAGGTAATCTGGTGTGTTGCAGATTTGCATCTGTGTAGTCTTTCAGAGGTTGTTGTGAACGGTCGTGACTACGACCGTGTCAAAAGGGAGCGGCAAGGTTCTCAGCCCTAAAGCTCATACACTCAAAAATTTGTTTCTTCCTGCCTCTAAATAAATTCTAACCTGATATTTAGAGGGTTCTTTCTGCTTATAATTTTAAATCTGTTTCTTTTTTTAAAAAAAAAAAAAAAAAAAAAAAAAAAAAAAAAAAAAGGCTTTCAGGAGTAAAATTCACATTTGTTAAAGGCAATTTCACTTTGATTTCATCAGTTACTCCCTGGCAACTGCTTCCACGCTCACATAGTGTGATTGAATGTGTTAATGCTCTTGATGAATCGCTAGTAAATAAAGTAAGTTCTTAAGAAAGAGTTTTGAAAGTAAATTCACTGTTTAATAGTGGAAAATATTTTCCAAGCCTAAACATGGAAAATGTAATAAGTGTGTACAGATTATAGAACGACAGGAATTGACTCCGTCCGATTAGGCTTCGGAAGGCCCAACGGTACCGACAGACCGCCGTGTCATCCTCGCCCGAAGGCCGTTCTCTACATGCAGATGCGTAGTGGCCTGTCCTCAGCACCCCGCTCTCCTGTCAGTCGTCAGTTTTCGTGACAGGAGACGCTTCTTCTTAATCATGTAGATCGTCAGTTGCCTTCACAAAATCTGAGTGCAGACTGCTGGAAAACAGCAGACATGGACGGTCACGTATCGAAGTCCGACAACGGCTATCAGTGCCGATCTGACGGGATACGGTGTTACCACTGCGACAGGGCCGAGACATACTGAGATGTTTATCCTCGTCATCTTAAATTTAATATTAAAAATTACTGTGTATATATGCGGTAATCTAATCTCGTTTTGTTTCAGATGGTTCAATTTTAATTTTGTTGTTGTGGTCTTCAGCCCAAAGAGTCGTTTGATGTAGCTCCACATGCTACTCTGCCCTGTAAAAGTCTACTCATCTCTGCATAACTACTGCTGCCTATATCCATTTCAACCTGCGGACGTAACTTAAGTTTTTATTCCCCCCCTCCCCCCGACAGTTTTTACCACACTACACACACTTCCCTCCCAAACTAAACTGACCGAAAATTCCTTAACATTGAAATTTCTTTATTTAAATCCGTGTGTGTCTGTACTTAAATTTCTGAATGATTGAGAAGATGAAACTTCTGTGTTATTTGATTCTGAAACAGCTGAGTAAATCTGAACGTACAGAGCCTACTTTCTCTTTACTTTTTCTTATCATGTCAACACTGATCCACAATACTCCAGCGCAACGCAATCTAACTGCTCAAAAAAATTATAACCTGACTTCATAGAATTAATTCAAAAGAGCGGCCCTTTCTAAAAAGAAATCTTAACGATAACCTATCCATTTCATTAAACACTTACCCCACAGAAATCTCCATTACGCGAACTACTGCAATACAGCGAGCGCTAATACTGCCAGCTAAATAAAAGATCCAAACTGCTATAGCCAATAACTACTAATATGCTTGTGGTTACCAAAGAAAATATTTTGTTGCAAACCAAATAATTTACTTTTTACCTTAATATTTTGACATCCAGTACAAACGCAAATATAAATCGTCTTTGACATCCAGTACAAAGATATATAATCATGAATAATTTTCAGTCTCCAAGTCGGATGCTTCCAGATCGTAAGTCTACGCTAACACTTCAGACCTCCACCCCCCCCCCCCCCCCCCCATCAATGCTAACTTCTCACATTTAATATCCATCACTGATGGCTATTCGCCTCCAGCTGCCCAACAGTCCTTCCCTCACTGCTGGCGAATAACTTCCAACTGGTCAAAAGTACCTGCGATTAACTTCCAACAACGAGTCCAACCAGCCACAGAGTCTCTTACGAAGAAAGCGCAGTCAGAGATCCAATGCAAAGCGGTACTCGGCGGTGCCAACATAGAAGCAGCCCACTTAAAAGGTCTCACAATGTGCCCTATAAACTTACCCCTTATTTCAGTCAAATTGCCACAAAAATTTCTTTTCTCTCCATACCTGACCAGCACCTCCGCAGTAGTTGAGCCATATACCAACCCAATCTTTACCATTCTTCTGTAGCAACAGGCTTCAAAAGCTGATTGTGTGACCCAGTTGTAGTCAACCTTTTAATTTCCTACAAGCCTACTCTGCAGGCAAATTTCTTCAGAAAAGACCTCCTAACGCTTAACTTTATACACTGAATTCAAACTTAACAGCCTCAGTTGCGGAGTTACCTAGATTTATCTAGGTTTCAATTGGGATAACCCAATCTTCTTCAGAATTACACTTACTAATGTTTGTCCATAATGGACATTGTCAAACTAAAAATAGAAATACACCAAGTGTCGTCATATTTTAAAAACTTAACTGAAGCTGCGTCAGCCCCACTTCCCGACCGCGATGCGCCAGCCACGAGTGTTGTACTGGAACTGACAGTAACATCATGAGGCCCGTCTAAGTGGACGCATTACTTCGCACCTGCGCATAAACTGTGTGATGTGTACTTTTGGGGGCAAGACGCAACCTAACTCTTAAATTAGAATTTACCAAAAAATGAAATAAAATAAAGGTGCAAGTGAGGAAAAGGGCGTATATATTAACCTGTGCAGAACGTATTTGGAACTACTGTCTTAACATTTATTGATTATTCTTTGATCTTGATATGAAAAGGACACGTATTTACAATGTGTGACCTGTCTAGGACAATATTTTGCTTAAGCACGAAGTTTAATCACCTAATAAGAACATGGGTGTGGGAAGGATATTAGAATGCCAACATCGTCATTATTATGCCTAGGTGCATAATTTTTAAAACGTAAAGGTTAAGCATTTGCTTAGCTATAGTTACAACGCATGAACATCCTATTGACTTAGCACACAAATGGTCATGAATGAACTTATGAACAGTCTACATCTAATCTGTAACAGCCGGAAATACTGGCCATATAAAATAGTCAATATTCAAGATTAGTATACTTGACCTGATGGGCCAGAAACAAGCCAATACAAACTTATGTACGTGCCAGATTGAGCTTCATGAAGTTATGGTTATAAGTTACAGAAGAGACTAAAGTAGGGGAAAATATGGCGGCAATGGGGCACTATTTCCATGAAGGTAATCCACACACGTACTATAAAAGCCTGCGTGTGGATTACTGCCATCATAATTCAGGCTTGGTGACCACTGCCATTGAATTTAGGGCATGACAGCGGGAATTATTTAAAGCTAACGCGTGACTTGGCGAACATCGCTGCAGTCAACACACTTAAACTATTGACCGACAAAGGTCAATTATGCTCTAAGCTAAAGTGTGACTTGGCAAACAGCGCTCCAGTCAACACACTTAAATTAATTGACCGACAAAGATCAATATGTACTTAAAGAACTAGTTTAAACTATGGGAGGATGACGAGAAATGGTTAAATTGTAATGTGATTAGGCCAGCATCGCTCCAAAGGACGTCTTTAAACGTCATTGAGTAAGATAAATTCCATATGATCTAGCAAGTGTAACCAAACTTACGTATCCAGTAGATTGTGGTGAGGTGACGTTATACTCCCGAGATACTTATATGGATACGACTGCCATTAATTAAGTTAGTAATTTCCGGTCATATTGAAACACTAAGTGGTAGAACCTATATTCTATACTAGAGTAGTGACTTGGTGATCGTCATTCCGGTTACTACACGTACATGCTGTTGGTCGATTAAGTTATTATTCATTACTTAACTCAAGTGTTGACACCGTTCTTAAATCTAGAACGTGCATACCGAATATCGGTTGATCATCTGTGTGCACGTTCAACGTGCTCGATACGCCAAATTAACCCTTTGCGCTGCTCCTTACATAATAATGAAAATTAAATAGGTAACTGAATTTTTCTTTGTAACTAATAGACACCTTCATAGATGGGTCCACGCCCTTTTCCTCACTTGCACCTTTATTTTATTTCATTTTTTGATAAATTCTAATTTAAGAGTTAGGTTGCGTCTTGCCCCAAAAAGTACACATCACACAGTTTATGCGCAGGCGCGAAGTAATGCGTCCGCTTAGACGGGCCTCATGATGTTCTGTCAGTTCCAGTACAACACTCGTGGCTGCAGCATCGCGGTCGGGAAGTGGGGCTGAGGCAGCGTCAGTTAAGTTTTTAAAATATGACGACACTTGGTGTATTTGTATTTTTAGTTTGACAATGTCCATTATGGACAAACATTAGTAAGTGTAATTCTGAAGAAGGTTGGGTTATCCCAATTGAAACCTAGGTAAATCTAGGTAACTCCGCAACTGAGGCTGTTAATTTTGAATTTAATATTTATACAGTTGCTGACAGGGCCGCGAAATGCTGAAAGTTTATACACTGAAGCGCCAAACAAAATGGTACAGGCATGCATATTCAAATACAATGATATATAAACAGGCAGAATACGGCTCTGTGGTCGGCCTCGCCTATATAAGACAACAAGTGTCTGGCGCAGTTTTCAGGTCGGTTACTTCTGCTGCAATTGCAGGTTATCAAGATTTAAGTGAGTTTGGGCGTGTTGTTACAGAGGGCACACGAGCGATGGGATACAGCAACTCCGAGGTAGCGATGAAATCGGGATTTTACGATACGGCCATTTCAAGAGGGTGCCGTGAATACCAGTAAAACATCAAATATGCGACACTGCTGCTATTGGTAAAAGATACTGCAAGAGCGGGACCAATGACGCCTCAAAGAAATCGTTCAATGTGACAGAAGTGCAACCCTTCCAAAAACTGGTGCAGATTTCAATGCTGGGCCCTTAACAACTATGAGCGTGCGAAACATCAACGAAACGTAATCGATATGTGCTTTCGGAACCGAAGACCAGCTCTTGTACCCTTGATGTCTGCATGACACAAAGCTTTACACCTCGCCTGGGCCCGTCAACACCAACATTGGACTGTTGATGACAGGAAACATGTTGCCTGATCGGACAAGCCGCGGTTAAATTCTGTCGAGCGGATGGACGTGTACGGGTATGGAGACAGTCTCATGAGTCCATGGATCGTACATGTCAGCAAGGGACTGTTCAAGTTGGTGGAGGCTCTGTAATGGTGTTGCGTGTGTGCCGTGTGTAGTTGAAGTGACTTGGAACCCCTGATACGTCTAGATACGACTCTGAGAGATGACGCGTTCGTAAGCATCTTGTCTGATCACGTGCATCCATTCATGTTTATTGTGCATTCCGAAGGACTTGAGCGATTACAGCAGAACAATGCGACACCCCACACGTCCAGAATTGCTCCAGGAACTCTCTTCTGAGTTTAAACAATTCCGCTGGCAACCAAAATCCCCAGACATGAACTTTATTGGGCATATCTGGGATGCCTTGCAACGTGCTATTCAGAAGAGATCTCCACCCACTCATACTCTGAAGGATTTGTGGATAGCCCTGCAGGATTCATAGTGTCAGTTTCCTCCAGCACAACTCCAGACATTAATCAAGTCCATGTCACGTCGTGATGCGGCACTTCAGCGTCTTCGCAGGGCCCTACGCGATATTAGGCTGTTGTAAAGGTTTCTTTCACTCTTCAGAGTATTAGATGTTAACAGTGTCCTCTTTTTCAGAAATTATTCGTTTGCAGTAGACAGAATGGATTTTGTATCTTCTTCGCTCTTGACATCGTCATTCACTTTGCTACCCTAATAGCAGTACATTTAATCTATTATTTCCAAATAATTATTCCTTCAGCATCGCATTATTGAATGTGACTACATCTCATTACCTTCGATTTACTTTTGTTGATGTTCACGTTCTACCTACCTTTCAAGACACGGTCCATTCCGTTCAAATACTCTTCCAAGTCCTGTGCTGTCGCTGACAGAATTGCGATGTCATCTTGTCACCGGAAAACCTCAAAAGTTTTCGCTGAAATAATTAATGGCCGTGCAGCCTGGTGACGTCGTCGACAACCGACGATATTTCGACATCTCCACATCCTGCCATTTTATCTTCAAAATGACGGGGTGTGCACCTGTCTAAACATCGGTGATAGTTGACGACGTCACCTTGATGCACTCCTGTAAGTTATTTAAACGTTGTTCACGCCGGGAGAAACTCATGATTAGTTATTCTGCCCACACTTTAATTTTTTCTGCAAATTTCTCTTTGGTTTCTTTTACTGTGTGCTCAATGTACTGCCTGAATATCGTCGGGCCTACAACTTCACATTCTTCGATTCTCATATTTGCATTCTATTCTCTGTACAAGTTGTAAGTAGCTTGGCGCACTCTTTATTTAGTCCCTACTGCTTTCGTAATTTCAACGAGTGTATTGTAGTCAACACTGTGTAAAGCTTATAAATTTGATGTTGTTGTCTTCAGTCCTGAAACTGGTTTGATGCAGCTCTCCATGCTACTCTATCCTGTGCAAGCTTCTTCATCCCCCAGTGCTTACTGCAACCCACATCCTTCTGAATCTGCTTAGTACATTCATCTCTTGGTCTCCCTCTACAATTTTTACCCTCCACGCTGCAATCCAAAGCTAAATTTGTGATCCCTTGATGCCTCAGAACATGTCCTACCAACCGGTCCCTTCTTCTTGTGAAGTTGTGCCACAAACTCCTCTTCTCCCCAATTCTATTCAATACCTCCTCATTAGTTATGTGATCTACCCATCGAATCTTCAGCATTCTTCTGTAGCACCACATTTCGAAAGCTTCTGTTCTATTCTTCTTCAAACTATACAGTAAAGCTGCATGCCATCGGGAAAAATTACGGCTGCAGTTTCCCCTTGCTTTCAGCTGGATAGGGTAGTGAAAATTGATGTAATCCCAGGTGTAGTATCGAAAAAATAGTTCATCTGGCAAGGGAAACTCCCCACCGCACCTCATCACAGATTTAGTGGTAACATGGCCCAGTGGAGAGCGCATCAAACATTGAGCAAAGGTCAAGCCTGAAAACAGGAAGAAGACGTACTAAACTGTCAAAAAAGAACCCAAATAGGAACAGTGAACGCTCCAAGTCAAAGATGTACAATATCCATGGAATTTGATTAGCTTGAGTAGCGAAGGCGTCGTTCTTGTGTGGTAACGTTGTTGAAGTGGGACGGGGGAAGTCCGAGTTCAAATCACAATTGTGCTCTTTTGTTATTCACGAAATTATGAACTGTACGTCGCGTCATTGACGATGTCTGTTCACCGTATTCAAATCTGTGTCTGTGTCCGGATGTAACGTCCGTTTGTAACAGCAAGGTGTAAGGAAGCGTCCTACGGACGTACGTATGTCATATTTACGCTACCCAGGTACCACATACTATGACTCTTGCGTTCCGTTTTGGTAGTTTTGACAATACTACACACCAAAAACACACAAATGTTGATCACCAAATAAAAAGTGCAAGTGAAAGATGCGGTGTGACAAATGTGGATGAAAGAACGCCAGAAATCGGCTAGCCGGAGTATGAAGACTAACAAATACTTCGCCAGGACCACATACATGGGTTAAAAACGCGCCGGCCGGTGTGGCCGAGCGGTTCTGGGTGCTTCAGTCTGGAACCACGCGACCGCTACGGTCACAGGCTCGAATTCTGCCTCGAGCATGGATATGTATGATGTCGTTAGGCTAGTTAGGTTTAAGTAGTTCTAAGTTCTAGGCGACTGATGACCTCAGATGTTAAGTCCCATAGTGCTCAGAGCCATTTGAACCATTCGTTAACAGCGCTCGAAAACGTAAGTAACACCGAACGATACATCCAAAATATGGAACTTGCATTACAAAAGTTGCTCTTAACTTCAAAAGCAAGAGAAAACCACTACAACATGTAATATAGCAGCATATTATACAAACGACATAATACGTTTATCGTATGTATAAAAGGAAACATGTATTTCAGGCCGCTGGTGATGCTTCCCAAATGAAAGAAACCAAACGCGTATGGCAATAAACAAACTGCCTTCATTCATTTGCATAGACGGTACATACCTCTACAACTGTATTTTGGAGGTATGCGGACTACACGTTCATAATGCGGCGTCCTGGAGAAGAGAAATTGATGGAGTTCCTTCACTTCCTCAGCTATATTCATTATAACGTTCGGTTCAGCATGGAAATAGAGAAAAAAGGTTTTGGAAAGAACGATGACTGTCTGGGGCATTCAGTTTATTGTGATCCCACTCGTACTGATCTGTATTTGCAAGCGCCAAGTTGTCATTACCCATTGCAAACTGCGAGTGTGCCTAAAACACCCGTATTCAATGCTCACACTGTCTCAGTTCCAGACCGTTTGCCTGCAGAGATCACCCACCTGAAGACGGTGTTTAGAAACAATGGATATTCCACCCAGCAGATTAACAGGGCATTGCAAGCTTAAATCAAGAACCAGGAAGTGGATAAAGAGGAGAACACGCCGGCAAAATCTTCAGTTTTTCTTCGTTTTTGTGGCCAACATTTCATTTAAAACAGCAAGAATTCTGTGTAAATTTCAACTGAAAGTGATTTTCCGCCCGTCATCTACGATTGCAGATCTCTTGGGACCGCTGAAGTACGACTTGTTATTGCGGAGGGGCGGAATTTACGAAATACCTTATCGATGTGGTATGGCTTACATAGGACAGATCACGCGCACTGTGAAAGAACGCTCCACTGAGCGTCAAAGCTGCACTCGCCCTTTGCTACCAAGCAAGTCCGCTATTGCCGATCACTGTATTCCCAGTGGACATTGAATGGAGTATGACAGAACTGTGATTATGAGCGCAACAATATCTTTTTTGGGACTCCATTATTAAAGAATCCATGGAAATACGCCTGGCGGAAAATCTGACGAAACGTGATAGCGGCTACCTGCTGGACAGTGCGTGGAACCCCATCATTTCCGCAATTTGTTCTAATCGAAGGCGAGTGAGTACGCCGACGACCGCGGCGAGCTGTGGCACAGAGGACAGCATCGCCGCCGGGATGTGTGGTCCGTTGATCAACTTGATTTTGATGCACGCAGGGAGTACTCGCAGCAGGATTTCCAGGGCGGAACGGAGCACTTCTTCGCCAGTCTTCGATGGCTCACCTGAATACGACTGGCATGTGCCCAGTGTAAATATCGTGCAATGAATTAGACGACGACCGACTGCAAGCCCGAAATTCGTCTGTTTCGCATTCGGTTGTATCCCATCATATTCCATCAGTTCTCATCATCTTTCGGTTGCATCCCGTCACATTCCATCAGTTCTCGTCACCCTGTTGCGCCAATATGATTCTACAGGGTGGAGAAAAATTGCGTCACGAAATTTTAACCACGCATAGCTGATGCCGGTAGAAACCAAAATTACTAGGTCGACAAAGCACTATTTTTAAACCAGGGAAACTTGGCGCCACGAGCTCCGATTGGCTTCGGGATTGCCCTGTTGCCGGATGCTCTGGACAACGCATAACCGCGAATGCTCTACATGCCGGAGATCGCGATGTATCCATGGCGGCCCATAAGCTCGGTGGCAGCGCGCCAGCCCTCCTGTCTGGGACATGGAGGCGGTGTCCCGCCACATCCATCATAGTTTCATGATAAGACGTACTGGAGAGAAACCCGTCAAAAGCTGTTAGTTCACGTGCAGAAAGGCTTTCACACATTTCTCGACTTCCCCTATCGGGTGGAGAAATGTAGGGTCCCCCTGAATAGGTCAGGCGTGCACTACACGCCGGAAGCGGCTAAGAGGGTAGCGGAGTACGTGTGGAACGCACATGTGGGTTTTTTAGGTTAGAGAATTCCCTCCCTAGGCCCGACAAGACGCCTCCTGAGACGCGGAAAGGTGGGAGTAGACAAAATGCAACACGGGATAACAATATTAATCTGCTAATAGTAAAATGCAGGCGCGTCTATAGAAAGGTCCCAGAACTGCTCTCATTAATAAACGGTCACAATGCGCACATAGTAGTAGGGACAGAACGTTGGCTGAAACTTGGTGTAAACAGTAATGAAATTCTAAACTCCGATTGGAATGCATACCGCAGAGACAGGCTGGACAGCGAAGTGGGAGGCATGTTGATAGCGATAAGAAGTGCAATAGCATCGAAGGAAATTAATGGAGTTAAGAAATGTGAAATAATTTGGGTGAAGGTCACGGTTAAAGCAGGCTCATACATTGTAATTGGTTATCTCTACAGGCCCCCAGGCTCAGCAGCTGTTGTCTGAGCACCTGAAGTATAATTTGGAAAATATTTCGAGTAGATTTCCCCACCATGTTGTAGTTCTGGGTGGAGATTTTAATTTGCCGGATATAGACTGGGAGACTCAATCGTTCATAACGGCTGACAGGGACAAGGAATCTAGTGAAATTTTTTAAAGTGCTTTATCTGGAAACTACCTTGAGCAGTTAAACAGAGAATTGACTCGTGGCGATAACATATTAGACCTTCTGCTGACAAACAGACCCGAACTATTTGAAACAGTTAACGCAGAAGAGGGAATCAGCGATCATAAAGCGGTTACTGCATCGATAATTTCAGCCGTAAATAGAAATATTAAAAAAGGTAGGAAGATTTTTCTGTTTAGCAAAAGTGACAATAAGCGGATTACAGAGAACCTGACGGCTCAACATAAAAGTTTTGTCTCAAGTGCAGATAGTGTTGAGGATCAGTGGACAAAGTTCAAAACCATCGTACAATATGCGTTAGATGAGTATGTGCCAAGCAAGATCGTAAGAGATGGGAAAGAGCTACCGTGGTACAACAACCGAGTTAGAAAACTGCTGCGGAAGCAAAGGCAACTTCACAGCAAACATAAACATAGCGAAAGCCTTGCAGACAAACAAAAATTACGCGAAGCGAAATGTAGTGTGAGGAGGGCTATGCGAGAGGCTTTCAATGAATTCGAAAGTAAAGTTCTATGTACTGACTTGGCAGAAAATCCTAAGAAATTTTGGTCCTATGTCAAAGCGGTAGGTGGATCAAAACAAAATGTCCAGACACACTGTGACCAAAATGGTACTGAAACAGAGGATGACAGACCAAAGGCCGAAATACTTAATGTCTTTTTCCAAAGCTGTTTCACAGAGTAAGATTGCACTGTCGTTCCTTCTCTAGATTGTGGCACAGATGACAAAATGGTAGATATCGAAATAGACGTCAGAGGGATAGAGAAACAATTAAAATCGCTCAAAAGAGGAAAGGCCACTGGACCTGATGGGATACCAGTTCGATTTTACACAGAGTACGTGAAGGAACTTGCCCCCCCCCCCCCCTTTCTTGTAGCGGTGTACCGTAGGTCTGTAGAAGAGCGAAACGTTCCAAAGGATTGGGAAAGGGCACAGGTCATCCCCGTTTTCAAGAAGGGACGTCGAACAGATGTGCAGAACTATAGACCTATATCTCTAACGTCGATCAGTTGTAGACTTTTGGAACACGTATTACGTTCGAGTATAATGACTTTTCTGGAGACTAGAAATCTACTCTGTAGGAATCAGCATGGGTATCGAAAAAGACAATCGTGTGAAACCCAGCGCGCGGTATTCGTCCACGAGACTCAGAGGGCCATAGACACGGGTTCACAGGTAGATGCCGTGTTTCTTGACTTCCGCAAGGCGTTCGATACAGTTCCCCACAGTCGTTTAATGAACAAAGTAAGAGCATATGGACTATCAGACCAATTGTGTGATTGGAGTAAAGAGTTCCTAGATAACAGAACGCAGCATATCATTCTCAATGTTGAGAAGTCTTCCGAAGTAAGAGAGAGTTCAGGTGTGCCTCAGGGGAGTGTCGTAGGACAGTTGCTATTCACAATATACATAAATGACCTTGTGGATAACATCGGAAGTTCACTGAGGCTTTTCGCGGATGATTCTGTGGTATATCGAGAGGTTGTAACAATGGAAATTTGTGCTGAAAAGCAGGAGGATCTGCAGCGAATTGACGCATGGTGCAGGGAATGGCAATTGAATCTCAATGTAGACAAGTGTAATGTGCTGCGAATACATAGAAAGATAGATCCTTTATCATTTAGCTACAGTATAGCACGTCAGCAACTGGAAGCAGGTAATTCCATCAATTATCTGGGAATAGGCATTAGGAGTGATTTAAAATGGAATGATCATATAAAGTTGATCGTTGGTAAAGCAGGTGTCAGACTGAGATTCATTGGAAGAATCCTAAGGAAATGCAAACCGAAAACAAAGGAAGTAGGTTACAGTACGCTTGTTCGTCCACTGCTTGAATACTCCTCAGCAGTGTGGGATCCGTACCAGATAGAGTTGATAGAAGAGATAGAGAAGATCGAACGGAGAGTAGCGCCCTTCGTTACACGATCATTTAGTAATCGCGAAAGCGTTAAGGAGATGATAGATAAACTCCAGTGGAAAACTCTGCAGGAGAGACGCTCAGTAGCTCGGTACGGGCTTTTGTTGAAGTTTCGAGAACATGCCTTCACCGAGGAGTCAAGCAGTATATTGCTCCCTCCTACGTATATCTCGCGAAGAGACCATGAGGATAAAATCAGAGAGATTAGAGCCCACACAGAAGCATACCGACAATCCTTCTATCCACGAACAATACGAGACTGGAATAGAAGGGAGAACCGATAGAGGTACTCAAAGTACCCTCCGCCTCACACCGTCAGGTGGCTTGCGGAGTATGGATGTATATAGAGAAGTAGATTGTGTCGGCCCTGAAAAGGGCCTTTTCTGTAGCTAGTACATTGTTTATTTAAAGCAAGTGCTCGAACTGACGCGACACAAGCTTGTTAAGATCGAACGGTGTTTTGACGAACTCTTTCAAAAATCCCTGGCATTGCCCTGATGTGATTGGCGGCATTTTGAATGCGATCCATTAATTCCTCTTCGTTTCTAGATGGTTTGCGTCCGGGTGGGTGAACTAGAACCTTGGAAAATCCTCACAGTGCCGTGCCGTGAGGTCTGGTGATCGCGCGGATCATGTCCTACGAGCACCTCTGCCGATTACCCGGTCGTCGAAGAGTTCATTTAAACATCCGCGCACAACACGACTGTTACGAGAGGGCGCCCCGTCATTCTGCAACCACATGCGTAGATGTATATCAAGGAGAACATCTTCCAGCAGGCTGGGTAGAGTTTCTAGCAAAAAGTGAAGGGAATATGCCCCGGCAAGTTGAGGAGGTAGACAGACAGGCCTAAATGACTGCCCAAATGTTGAGCGAAAATCATTCCTGGTGTCCGTGGACGTACGTGACGTATCGATTTCCCCTTGCCCAGCAATAAACGTTTCGAGTGTTGTAAAGGCCACCCCGATGGAAGGTGCACTCATCGGTAAACAAAACAATGGCTGGAAAGTCGGGATCTCATGCAATATATTGCAGAAACCACCGGCAAAACCCTAGACTGTGTTCATAGTCCGCCACAGAATTAAGGACTTGGACAGGGTGGAAACTAAATGAATGCTGGCCGTCAACCCTGAAATCCTCCCAGAGTAACCGACGAGTGATCCCCATGTCGTGCCCAACCGCTTGAGTACTTGTCGCAGCTGCTTCTTCGAAGTGCTCGAGAAGACTCTCCTCAAATAGAGTATCCCTTCCTGATCGTCTTCCAGCATCACCATGTTATCCTGCTAAAGAGCCTGTTTCGTCAAGTCCCGGTGAACTGCTGTAAACGTTTGGGGGTGCGGGTGGTCCCTTGCTGCATACCATCGAGCTTCATGTGCATTACCGTCGACTAGTCCATAAACAAAATCCATATCTCGCCCTGACTAGTCCATAAACAAAAACCATATCTAGCTCTGACTAGTCTATTAACAAAGACAATACATCACACCGACTAGTCCATTAACAAAGACCATATGTCGCTCTGACTAGTGCATAAACACAAACCATATCTCGCTCTGACTAGTCCATAAACAAAACCATATCTCGCTCTGACTTGTCCACAAACAAAAACCATATCTCGCCCTGACTAGTCCATTAACAAAGACCATATCTCGCTCCGACTAGTCCATAAACAAAAACCATATCGCGCTCTGACTAGTCCATAAACAAAAACCATATCTCGCTCTGACTAGTCCATAAACAAAAACCATATCTCGCACTGACTAGTCCGTAAACAAAAACCATATCTCGCCCTGACTAGTCCATAAACAAAAACCATATCCCATATCTCGCTCTGACTAGCAAAAAAACAAAAAACATATCTCGCTCTGACTAGTCCATAAACAAAAACCATATCATGCACTGACTAGTCCGTAAACAAAAACCATATCCCATATACGCTCTGACTAGCCCATAAACAAAAAACATATCTCGCTCTGACTAGTCAATAAACAAAAACCATATCTCGCATTGACTAGTCCGTAAACAAAAAACGTATCACGCCCTGACTAGTCCACAAACAAAAACTATATCTCGCTCTGACTAGTGAATTAACAAAGGCCATACATCGCTCCGACTAGTCCATAAACAAAAACCATACCTCGCTCTGACTAGTCCATAAACTAAAACCATATCTCGCACTGACTAGTCCATAAACAAAATCCATATCTCGCTCTGACTAGTCCATAAACAAAAACCATATCTCGCATTGACTAGTCCGTAAACAAAAACCATATCTCGCCCTGACTAGTCCACAAACAAAAACCATATCTCGCCCTGACTAGTCCATAAACAAAAATAATATCTCGCTCTGACTAGTCTATTAACAAAGACGATACATCGCACCGACAAGTCCATTAACAAAGACCATATGTCGCTCTGAATAGTGCATAAACAAAAACCATATCTCGCTCTGACCAGTCCATAAACAAAAACCATATCTCGCCCTGACTAGTCCATTAACAAAGACCATATCTCGCTCCACTAGTCCATAAACAGAAACCATATCTCGATCTGACTAGTCCATAAACAAAAACCATATCTCGCTCTGACTAGTCCATAAACAAAAACCATATCTCGCACTGACTAGTCCATTAACAAAGGCCATACATCACTCCGACTAGTCCATAAACAAAAACCATACCTCACTCTGACTAGTCCATAAACCAAAACCATATCTCGCACTGACTAGTCCGTAAACAGTAACCATATCCCATATCTCGCTCTGACTAGCCCAAAAACAAAAAACATATCTCGCTCTGAGTAGTCCATAAACAAAAACCATATCTCGCACTGACATGTCCGTGAACAAAAACCATATCTTGCCCTGACTATTCCATAAACAAAAACCATATCTCGCTCTGACTAGTCCATTAACAAAGGCCATACATCGCTCCGACTAGTCCATAAACAAAAACCATACCCCGCTTTGACTAGTCCATAAACAAAAACCATATCTCGCTCTGACTAGTCCATAAACAAAAACCATATCTCGCTCTGACTAGTCCATAAACAAAAACCATATCACGCACTGACTAGTCCATAAACAAAAACCATATCTCGCATTGACTAGTCCGTAAACAAAAACCATATCACGCCCTGACTAGTCCATAAACAAAAAATATATCTCGCTCTGACTAGTCTATAAACAAAAACTATATCTCGCTCTGACTAGTCCATAAACAGAAACCATATCTCGCTCTGACTAGTCCATAAACAAAAACCATATCTCTCTCTGACTAGTCCATAAACAAAATCCATATCTCGCATTGACTAGTCCATAAAATAAAACATATCTCGCCCTGACTAGTCCACAAACAAAAACCATATTTCGCCCTGACTAGTCCATAAACAAAAACCGTATCTCTCTCTGACTAGTCCATTAACAAAGGCCATACATCGCTCCGACTAGTCCATAAACAAAAACCATACCTCGCTCTGAGTAGTCCATAAACAAAAACCATATCCCATATCTCGCTCTGACTAGCCCAAAAACAAAAACCATATCTCGCTCTGACTAGTCCATCAACAAAGGCCATACATTGCTCCGACTAGTCCATAAACAAAAACCATAAATCGCTCTTACTAGTTCATAAACAAAAAAACATATCTCCCACTGACTAGTCCGTAAACGAAAAACATATCCTATATCTCGCTCTGAATAGCCCTTAAACAAAAACCAAATCTCGCATTGACTAGTCCATAAAAAAAACATATCTCGCCCTGACTAGTCCATAATCAGAAACCATATCTCGCCCTGACTAGTCCATAATCAAAAACCGTATCTCTCTCTGACTAGTCCATTAACAAAGGCCATACATCGCTCCGACTAGTCCATAAACAAAAACCATAACTCACTCTGACTAGTCCATAAACAAAAACCATATCTCGCTCTGACTAGCCCATAAACAAAAACCATATCTCGCTCTGACTAGTCCATAAACAAAAACCATATTTCGCATTGACTACTCCATAAAAAAAACCATATCTCGCCCTGACTAGTCCATAAACAAAAACCATATCTCGCCCTGACTACTCCATAAACAAAAACCGTATCCCTCTCTGACTAGTCCATTAACAACGGCCATACATCGCTCCGACTAGTCCATAAACAAAAACCATAACTCACTCTGACTAGTCCATAAACAAAAACCATATCTCGCTCTGACTAGCCCATAAACAAAAACCATATCTCGCACTGACTAGTATATAAACAAAAACCATATCTCGCACTGACTAGTCCGAAAACAAAAACCATATCCCATATCTCGCTCTGACTAGCCCAAAAACAAAAACAATATCTCGCTCTGACTAGTCCATTAACAAAGGCCATACATCGCTCCGACTAGTCCATAAACCAAAACCATACCTCGCTCTGACTAGTCCATAAACAAAAACCATATCTCGATCTGACTAGTCCATAAACAAAAACCATATCTTGCACTGACTAGTCCATAAACAAAAACCATATCTCGCCCTGACTAGTCCAAAAACAAAAACCATATCTCGCCCTGACTAGTCCATAAACAAAAACCATATCTCGCTCTGACTAGTCTATTTACAAAGACCATACATCGCACCGACAAGTCCACTAACAAAGACCATATGTCGCTCTGAATAGTGCATAAACAAAAACCATATCTCTCTGTGACTAGTCCATAAAGAAAAACCATATCTCGCTCTGACTAGTCCACAAACAAAAACAATATCTCGCACTGACTAGTCCATTAACAAAGGCCATACATCGCTCCGACTAGTCCATAAACAAAAACCACACCTCGCTCTGATTAGTCTACAAACAAAAACCATATCTCGCTCTGACTAGTCCATAAACAGAAACCATATCTCGCTCTGACTAGTCCATAAACAAAAACCATATCTCGCTCTGACTAGTCCATAAACAAAAACCATATCTCGCATTGACTAGTCCATAAAAAAACCATATCACGCCCTGACTAGTCCATAAACAAAAACCATATCTCGACCTGACTAGTCCATAAACAAAAACCGTATCTCTCTCTGACTAGTCCATTAACAAAGGCCATACATCGCTCCGACTAGTCCATAAACAAAAACCATACCTCCCTCTGACTAGACCATAAACAAAAACCATATCTCGAACTGACTAGCCCATAAACAAAAACCATATCTCGCTCTGACTAATATATAAACAAAAACCATATCTCGCACTGACTAGTCTGAAAACAAAAACCTTATCCTATATCTCGCTCTGACTAGCCCAAAAACAAAAACCATATCTTGTTCTGACTAGTCCATTAACAAAGGCCATACATCGCTCCGACTAATCCATAAACAAAAACCATACCTCGCTCTGACTAGTCCATAAACAAAAACCATATCCTGCTCTGACTAGTCCATAAACAAAAACCATATCTCGCACTCTCGCACTGAATAGTCCACAAACATAAACCATATCTCGCTCTGACTAGTCCATTAACAAAAACCATATCTCGCATTGACTAGTCCGTTAACAAAAAACATATCTCGCCCTGACTTGTCCATAAACAAAAACCATATCTCGCCATGACTAGACCATAAACAAAAACCATATCCCGCCAAGACTAGACCATAAACAAAAACCATATCTCGCTCTGACTAGTCCATAAACAAAAACCATATCTCGCACTGACTAGTCCGTAAACAAAAACCATATCTTGCCCTGACTAGTCCATAAACAAAAACCATATCTCGCTCTGACTAGTTCATAAACAAAAACAGTATCTCGCTCTGACTAGTCCATAAAAAAACCATGTCTCACACTGACTAGTACATAAACAAAAACTATACTGCGCTCTGACTAGTCCATAAACAAAAACTATATCTCGCTCTGACTAGCTCAAAAACAAAAAACATATCTCGCTCTGACTAGTCCATAAACAAAAACCATATCTACCACTGACTAGTCTGTAAACAAAAACCATATCTTGCCCTGACTAGTCCATAAACAAAAACCATATCTAGCTCTGACTAGTCCATTAACAAAGGCCATACATCGCTCCGACTAGTCCATACACAAAAATTATACCTCACTCTGACTAGTCCATAAATAAAAACCATATCTCGCTCTGACTCGCCCATAAACAAAAACCATATCTCGCTCTGCCTAGTCCATAAACAAAAACCATATCTCGCACGGACTAGACCATAAACAAAAACCATATCTCGCTCTGACTAGTCCATAAACAAAAACCATATCTCGCATTGACTAGTCCGTAAACAAAAAGCATATCTCGCCCTGACTAGTCCATAAACAAAAACCATATCTCGCTCTGACTAGTCTATTAACAAAGACCATACATCGCACCGACTAGTCCATTAACAATGACCATATGTCGCTTTGACTAGTGCATAAACAAAAACCATATCTCGCTCTGACTAGTCCATAAACAAAAACCATATCTCGCTCTGCCTAGTCCACAAACAAAAACCATATCTCGCCCTGACTAGTCCATTAACAAAGACCCTATCTCGCTCCGACTAGTCCAAAAACAAATACCATATCTCGCACTGACTAGTCCATAAACAAAAACCATATCTCGCCCTGACTAGTCCACAAACAAAAACCGTATCTCTCTGACTAGTCCATTAACGAAGGCCATACATCGCTCCGACTAGTCCACAAACAAAAACCATACCTCGCTCTGACTAGCACATAAACAAAAACCATATCTCGCTCTGACTAGTTCATAAACAAAAACCATATCTCGCTCTGACTAGTCCGTAAACAAAAACCATATCCCATATCTCGCTCTAACTAACCTAAAGACTAAAAACATATATTGCTCTGACTAGTCCATAAACAAAAACCATATCTCGCACTGACTAGTCTGTAAACAAATACCATATCTTGCCCTGACTAGTCCATAAACAAAAACCACATCTCGCTCTGACTAGTCCATAAACAAAAACTATATCTCGCTCTGACTAGTCCATAAACAAAAACCATACCTCACTCTAACTAGTCCATAATCAAAAAAAAATTGCTCTGACTAGTCCGTAAACAAAAACCATATCTCGCTCTGACTAGTCCATAAACAAAAACCATATCTCGCATTGACTAGTCCGTAAACAAAAACCATATCTCGCTCTTACTAGTCCATAAACAAAAACCATATCTCGCTCTGACTAGTCCATAAACAAAAACCATATCTCGCTCTGACTAGTCCATAAACAAAAACCATATCTCGCTCTGACTAGTCCATTAACTAAGGCCATACATCGCTCTGACTAGCCCATAAACAAAAACCCTATCTCGCTCTGACTAGTCCATAAACAAAAACCATATCTCGCATTGACTAGTCCGTAAACAAAAACCATATCTCTCCCTAACTAGTTACTAAACAAAAACCATATGTCGCTCTGACTAGTCCATAAACAAAAACCATATCTCGCACTGACTAGTCCGTAAACAAAAACCATAACCCATATCTCACTCTGACTAGCCCAAAAACAAAAAACATATCTCGATTTGACTAGTCCATAAACAAAAACAATATCTCGCTCTGACTAGTCCATAAACAAAAACCATATCTCACATTGACTAGTCCGTAAACAAAAACCATATCTCGCCCTAACTAGTCCCTAAACAAAAACCATATCTCGCTCTGACTAGTCCATTAACAAAAGCCATACATAGCTCCGACTAGTCCATATACAAAAACCATACCTCGCTCTGACTAGTCCATAAACAAAAACCATACCTCGATCCGACTAGTCCATTAACAATGGCCATACATCGCTCAGACTAGTCCATAAACAAAACCATACCTCACTCTGACTAGTCCATAAACAAAAACCATATCTCGCTCTGACTAGTCCATAAACAAAAACCATATCTTGCTCTGACTAGTCCATAAACAAATACCATACCTCGGTCTGACTAGTACATAAACACAAACCATATCTCGCTCTGACTAGTTCATAAACCAAAACCATATCTCGCTCTGACTAGTCCACATACAAAAACTATATCTCGCACTGTCTAGTCCATAAACAAAAACCATACCTCGCCTCGACTAGTCCATAAACTAAAACCATACCTCGCTCTGACTAGTCCATAAACAAAAACCATATCTCATTCTGACCAGTCCATAAACAAAAACCACATCTCGCTCTGATTAGTCCACAAACAAAAACCATATCTCGCCCTGACTAGTCCATTAACATAGACCATATCTCGCTCCGACTAGTCCATAAACAAAAACCATATCTCGCTCTGACTAGTCCATAAACAAAAACAATATCTCGCTGTAACTAGTCCATAAACAAAAACCATATCTCGCATTGACTAGTACATAAACATAAACCATATCTCGCCCTGACTAGTCCATTAACATAGACCATATCTCGCTCCACTAGTCCATAAACAGAAACCATATCTCGATCTGACTAGTCCATAAACAAAAACCATATCTCGCTCTGACTAGTCCATAAACAAAAACCATATCTCGCACTGACTAGTCCATTAACAAAGGCCATACATCACTCCGACTAGTCCATAAACAAAAACCATACCTCACTCTGACTAGTCCATAAACCAAAACCATATCTTGCACTGACTAGTCCGTAAACAGTAACCATATCCCATATCTCGCTCTGACTAGCCCAAAAACAAAAAACATATCTCGCTCTGAGTAGTCCATAAACAAAAACCATATCCCGCACTGACTTGTCCGTGAACAAAAACCATATCTTGCCCTGACTATTCCATAAACAAAAACCATATCTCGCTCTGACTAGTCCATTAACAAAGGCCATACATCGCTCCGACTAGTCCATAAACAAAAACCATACCCCGCTTTGACTAGTCCATAAACAAAAACCATATCTCGCTCTGACTAGTCCATAAACAAAAACCATATCTCGCTCTGACTAGTCCATAAACAAAAACCATATCACACACTGACTAGTCCATAAACAAAAACCATATCTCGCATTGACTAGTCCGTAAACAAAAACCATATCACGCCCTGACTAGTCCATAAACAAAAAATATATCTCGCACTGACTAGTCTATAAACAAAAACTATATCTCGCTCTGACTAGTCCATAAACAGAAACCATATCTCGCTCTGACTAGTCCATAAACAAAAACCATATCTCGCTCTGACTAGTCCATAAACAAAATCCATATCTCGCATTGACTAGTCCAAAAAAAAAACCATATCTCGCGCTGACTAGTCCACAAACAAAAACCATATTTCGCCCTGACTAGTCCATAAACAAAAACCGTATCTCTCTCTGACTAGTCCATTAACAAAGGCCATACATCGCTCCGACTAGTCCATAAACAAAAACCATACCTCGCTCCAAATAGTCCATAAACAAAAACCATATCCCATATCTCGCTCTGACTAGCCCAAAAACAAAAACCACATCTCGCTCTGACTAGTCCATCAACAAAGGCCATACATTGCTCCGACTAGTCCATAAACAAAAACCATAAATCGCTCTTACTAGTTCATAAACAAAAAAACATATCTCCCACTGACTAGTCCGTAAACGAAAAACATATCCTATATCTCGCTCTGAATAGCCCTTAAACAAAAACCAAATCTCGCATTGACTAGTCCATAAAAAAAACATATCTCGCCCTGACTAGTCCATAATCAGAAACCATATTTCGCCCTGACTAGTCCATAATCAAAAACCGTATCTCTCTCTGACTAGTCCATTAACAAAGGCCATACATCGCTCCGACTAGTCCATAAACAAAAACCATAACTCACTCTGACTAGTCCATAAACAAAAACCATATCTCGCTCTGACTAGCCCATAACCAAAAACCATATGTCGCTCTGACTAGTCCATAAGCAAAAACCATATTTCGCATTGACTACTCCATAAAAAAAACCATATCTCGCCCTGACTAGTCCATAAACAAAAACCATATCTCGCCCTGACTACTCCATAAACAAAAACCGTATCCCTCTCTGACTAGTCCATTAACAACGGCCATACATCGCTCCGACTAGTCCATAAACAAAAACCATAACTCACTCTGACTAGTCCATAAACAAAAACCATATCTCGCTCTGACTAGCCCATAAACAAAAACCATATCTCGCACTGACTAGTATATAAACAAAAACCATATCTCGCCCTGACTAGTCCACAAACAAAAACAATATCTCGCACTGACTAGTAAATTAACAAAGGCCATACATCGCTCCGACTAGTCCATAAACAAAAACCACACCTCGCTCTGATTAGTCTACAAACAAAAACCATATCTCGCTCTGACTAGTCCATAAACAGAAACCATATCTCGCTCTGACTAGTCCAAAAACAAATACCATATCTCGCACTGACTAGTCCATAAACAAAAACCATATCTCGCCCTGACTAGTCCACAAACAAAAACCGTATCTCTCTGACTAGTCCATTAACGAAGGCCATACATCGCTCCGACTAGTCCACAAACAAAAACCATACCTCGCTCTGACTAGCACATAAACAAAAACCATATCTCGCTCTGACTAGTTCATAAACAAAAACCATATCTCGCTCTGACTAGTCCGTAAACAAAAACCATATCCCATATCTCGCTCTAACTAACCTAAAGACTAAAAACATATATTGCTCTGACTAGTCCATAAACCAAAACCATATCTCGCACTGACTAGTCTGTAAACAAAAACCATATCTTGCCCTGACTAGTCCATAAACAAAAACCACATCTCGCTCTGACTAGTCCATAAACAAAAACTATATCTCGCTCTGACTAGTCCATAAACAAAAACCATACCTCACTCTAACTAGTCCATAAACAAAAAAAAATTGCTCTGACTAGTCCGTAAACAAAAACCATATCTCGCTCTGACTAGTCCATAAACAAAAACCATATCTCGCATTGACTAGTCCGTAAACAAAAACCATATCTCGCTCTTACTAGTCCATAAACAAAAACCATATCTCGCTCTGACTAGTCCATAAACAAAAACCATATCTCGCTCTGACTAGTCCATAAACAAAAACCATATCTCGCTCTGACTAGTCCATTAACTAAGGCCATACATCGCTCTGACTAGCCCATAAACAAAAACCCTATCTCGCTCTGACTAGTCCATAAACAAAAACCATATCTCGCATTGACTAGTCCGTAAACAAAAACCATATCTCTCCCTAACTAGTTACTAAACAAAAACCATATCTCGCTCTGACTAGTCCATAAACAAAAACCATATCTCGCACTGACTACTCCGTAAACAAAAACCATAACCCATATCTCACTCTGACTAGCCCAAAAACAAAAAACATATCTCGATTTGACTAGTCCATAAACAAAAACAATATCTCGCTCTGACTAGTCCATAAACAAAAACCATATCTCACATTGACTAGTCCGTAAACAAAAACCATATCTCGCCCTAACTAGTCCCTAAACAAAAACCATATCTCGCTCTGACTAGTCCATTAACAAAAGCCATACATAGCTCCGACTAGTCCATATACAAAAACCATACCTCGCTCTGACTAGTCCATAAACAAAAACCATACCTCGATCCGACTAGTCCATTAACAATGGCCATACATCGCTCAGACTAGTCCATAAACAAAACCATACCTCACTCTGACTAGTCCATAAACAAAAACCATATCTCGCTCTGACTAGTCCATAAACAAAAACCATATCTTGCTCTGACTAGTCCATAAACAAATACCATACCTCGGTCTGACTAGTACATAAACACAAACCATATCTCGCTCTGACTAGTTCATAAACCAAAACCATATCTCGCTCTGACTAGTCCACATACAAAAACTATATCTCGCACTGTCTAGTCCATAAACAAAAACCATACCTCGCCTCGACTAGTCCATAAACAAAAACCATACCTCGCTCTGACTAGTCCATAAACAAAAACCATATCTCATTCTGACCAGTCCATAAACAAAAACCACATCTCGCTCTGATTAGTCCACAAACAAAAACCATATCTCGCCCTGACTAGTCCATTAACATAGACCATATCTCGCTCCGACTAGTCCATAAACAAAAACCATATCTCGCTCTGACTAGTCCATAAACAAAAACAATATCTCGCTGTAACTAGTCCATAAACAAAAACCATATCTCGCATTGACTAGTACATAAACATAAACCATATCTCGCCCTGACTAGTCCATTAACATAGACCATATCTCGCTCCACTAGTCCATAAACAGAAACCATATCTCGATCTGACTAGTCCATAAACAAAAACCATATCTCGCTCTGACTAGTCCATAAACAAAAACCATATCTCGCACTGACTAGTCCATTAACAAAGGCCATACATCACTCCGACTAGTCCATAAACAAAAACCATACCTCACTCTGACTAGTCCATAAACCAAAACCATATCTTGCACTGACTAGTCCGTAAACAGTAACCATATCCCATATCTCGCTCTGACTAGCCCAAAAACAAAAAACATATCTCGCTCTGAGTAGTCCATAAACAAAAACCATATCCCGCACTGACTTGTCCGTGAACAAAAACCATATCTTGCCCTGACTATTCCATAAACAAAAACCATATCTCGCTCTGACTAGTCCATAAACAAAAACCATATCTCGCATTGACTAGTCCGTAAACAAAAACCATATCTCGCTCTTACTAGTCCATAAACAAAAACCATATCTCGCTCTGACTAGTCCATAAACAAAAACCATATCTCGCTCTGACTAGTCCATAAACAAAAACCATATCTCGCTCTGACTAGTCCATTAACTAAGGCCATACATCGCTCTGACTAGCCCATAAACAAAAACCCTATCTCGCTCTGACTAGTCCATAAACAAAAACCATATCTCGCATTGACTAGTCCGTAAACAAAAACCATATCTCTCCCTAACTAGTTACTAAACAAAAACCATATCTCGCTCTGACTAGTCCATAAACAAAAACCATATCTCGCACTGACTACTCCGTAAACAAAAACCATAACCCATATCTCACTCTGACTAGCCCAAAAACAAAAAACATATCTCGATTTGACTAGTCCATAAACAAAAACAATATCTCGCTCTGACTAGTCCATAAACAAAAACCATATCTCACATTGACTAGTCCGTAAACAAAAACCATATCTCGCCCTAACTAGTCCCTAAACAAAAACCATATCTCGCTCTGACTAGTCCATTAACAAAAGCCATACATAGCTCCGACTAGTCCATATACAAAAACCATACCTCGCTCTGACTAGTCCATAAACAAAAACCATACCTCGATCCGACTAGTCCATTAACAATGGCCATACATCGCTCAGACTAGTCCATAAACAAAACCATACCTCACTCTGACTAGTCCATAAACAAAAACCATATCTCGCTCTGACTAGTCCATAAACAAAAACCATATCTTGCTCTGACTAGTCCATAAACAAATACCATACCTCGGTCTGACTAGTACATAAACACAAACCATATCTCGCTCTGACTAGTTCATAAACCAAAACCATATCTCGCTCTGACTAGTCCACATACAAAAACTATATCTCGCACTGTCTAGTCCATAAACAAAAACCATACCTCGCCTCGACTAGTCCATAAACAAAAACCATACCTCGCTCTGACTAGTCCATAAACAAAAACCATATCTCATTCTGACCAGTCCATAAACAAAAACCACATCTCGCTCTGATTAGTCCACAAACAAAAACCATATCTCGCCCTGACTAGTCCATTAACATAGACCATATCTCGCTCCGACTAGTCCATAAACAAAAACCATATCTCGCTCTGACTAGTCCATAAACAAAAACAATATCTCGCTGTAACTAGTCCATAAACAAAAACCATATCTCGCATTGACTAGTACATAAACATAAACCATATCTCGCCCTGACTAGTCCATTAACATAGACCATATCTCGCTCCACTAGTCCATAAACAGAAACCATATCTCGATCTGACTAGTCCATAAACAAAAACCATATCTCGCTCTGACTAGTCCATAAACAAAAACCATATCTCGCACTGACTAGTCCATTAACAAAGGCCATACATCACTCCGACTAGTCCATAAACAAAAACCATACCTCACTCTGACTAGTCCATAAACCAAAACCATATCTTGCACTGACTAGTCCGTAAACAGTAACCATATCCCATATCTCGCTCTGACTAGCCCAAAAACAAAAAACATATCTCGCTCTGAGTAGTCCATAAACAAAAACCATATCCCGCACTGACTTGTCCGTGAACAAAAACCATATCTTGCCCTGACTATTCCATAAACAAAAACCATATCTCGCTCTGACTAGTCCATTAACAAAGGCCATACATCGCTCCGACTAGTCCATAAACAAAAACCATACCCCGCTTTGACTAGTCCATAAACAAAAACCATATCTCGCTCTGACTAGTCCATAAACAAAAACCATATCTCGCTCTGACTAGTCCATAAACAAAAACCATATCACACACTGACTAGTCCATAAACAAAAACCATATCTCGCATTGACTAGTCCGTAAACAAAAACCATATCACGCCCTGACTAGTCCATAAACAAAAAATATATCTCGCACTGACTAGTCTATAAACAAAAACTATATCTCGCCCTGACTAGTCCATAAACAGAAACCATATCTCGCTCTGACTAGTCCATAAACAAAAACCATATCTCGCTCTGACTAGTCCATAAACAAAATCCATATCTCGCATTGACTAGTCCATAAAAAAAACCATATCTCGCGCTGACTAGTCCACAAACAAAAACCATATTTCGCCCTGACTAGTCCATAAACAAAAACCGTATCCCATATCTCGCTCTGACTAGCCCAAAAACAAAAACCACATCTCGCTCTGACTAGTCCATCAACAAAGGCCATACATTGCTCCGACTAGTCCATAAACAAAAACCATAAATCGCTCTTACTAGTTCATAAACAAAAAAACATATCTCCCACTGACTAGTCCGTAAACGAAAAACATATCCTATATCTCGCTCTGAATAGCCCTTAAACAAAAACCAAATCTCGCATTGACTAGTCCATAAAAAAAACATATCTCGCCCTGACTAGTCCATAATCAGAAACCATATTTCGCCCTGACTAGTCCATAATCAAAAACCGTATCTCTCTCTGACTAGTCCATTAACAAAGGCCATACATCGCTCCGACTAGTCCATAAACAAAAACCATAACTCACTCTGACTAGTCCATAAACAAAAACCATATCTCGCTCTGACTAGCCCATAACCAAAAACCATATGTCGCTCTGACTAGTCCATAAGCAAAAACCATATTTCGCATTGACTACTCCATAAAAAAAACCATATCTCGCCCTGACTAGTCCATAAACAAAAACCATATCTCGCCCTGACTACTCCATAAACAAAAACCGTATCCCTCTCTGACTAGTCCATTAACAACGGCCATACATCGCTCCGACTAGTCCATAAACAAAAACCATAACTCACTCTGACTAGTCCATAAACAAAAACCATATCTCGCTCTGACTAGCCCATAAACAAAAACCATATCTCGCACTGACTAGTATATAAACAAAAACCATATCTCGCCCTGACTAGTCCACAAACAAAAACAATATCTCGCACTGACTAGTCCATTAACAAAGGCCATACATCGCTCCGACTAGTCCATAAACAAAAACCACACCTCGCTCTGATTAGTCTACAAACAAAAACCATATCTCGCTCTGACTAGTCCATAAACAGAAACCATATCTCGCTCTGACTAGTCCATAAACAAAAACCATATCTCGCTCTGACTAGTCCATAAACAAAAACCATATCTCGCATTGACTAGTCCATAAAAGAACCATATCAAGCCCTGACTAGTCCATAAACAAAAACCATATCTCGACCTGACTAGTCCATAAACAAAAACCGTATCTCTCTCTGACTAGTCCATTAACAAAGGCCATACATCGCTCCGACTAGTCCATAAACAAAAACCATACCTCCCTCTGACTAGACCATAAACAAAAACCATATCTCGCTCTGACTAGCCCATAAACAAAAACCATATCTCGCTCTGACTAATATATAAACAAAAACCATATCTCGCACTGACTAATCTGAAAACAAAAACCTTATCCTACATCTCGCTCTGACTAGCCCAAAAACAAAAACCATATCTTGTTCTGACTAGTCCATTAACAAAGTCCATACATCGCTCCGACTAATCCATAAACAAAAACCATACCTCGCTCTGACTAGTCCATAAACAAAAACCATATCCTGCTCTGACTAGTCCATAAACAAAAACCATATCTCGCACTCTCACACTGAATAGTCCACAAACATAAACCATATCTCGCTCTGACTAGTCCATTAACAAAAACCATATCTCGCATTGACTAGTCCGTTAACAAAAAACATATCTCGCCCTGACTTGTCCATAAACAAAAACCATATCTCGCCATGACTAGACCATAAACAAAAACCATATCTCGCCATGACTAGACCATAAACAAAAACCATATCTCGCTCTGACTAGTCCATAAACAAAAACCATATCTCGCACTGACTAGTCCGCAAACAAAAACCATATCTTGCCCTGACTAGTCCATAAACAAAAACCATATCTCGCTCTGACTAGTTCATAAACAAAAACAGTATCTCGCTCTGACTAGTCCATAAAAAAACCATGTCTCACACTGACTAGTACATAAACAAAAACTATACTGCGCTCTGACTAGTCCATAAACAAAAACTATATCTCGCTCTGACTAGCCCATAAACAAAAACCATATCTCGCTCTGACTAGTCCATAAACAAAAAGCATATCTCGCACTGACTAGTCCACAAACAAAAACCATATCCCATATCTCGCTCTGACTAGCTCAAAAACAAAAAACATATCTCGCTCTGACTAGTCCATAAACAAAAACCATATCTACCACTGACTAGTCTGTAAACAAAAACCATATCTTGCCCTGACTAGTCCATAAACAAAAACCATATCTAGCTCTGACTAGTCCATTAACAAAGGCCATACATCGCTCCGACTAGTCCATACACAAAAATTATACCTCACTCTGACTAGTCCATAAATAAAAACCATATCTCGCTCTGACTCGCCCATAAACAAAAACCATGTCTCGCTCTGCCTAGTCCATAAACAAAAACCATATCTCGCACGGACTAGACCATAAACAAAAACCATATCTCACTCTGACTAGTCCATAAACAAAAACCATATCTCGCATTGACTAGTCCGTAAACAAAAAGCATATCTCGCCCTGACTAGTCCATAAACAAAAACCATATCTCGCTCTGACTAGTCTATTAACAAAGACCATACATCGCACCGACTAGTCCATTAACAATGACCATTAGTCGCTTTGACTAGTGCATAAACAAAAACCATATCTCGCTCTGACTAGTCCATAAACAAAAACCATATCTCGCTCTGACTAGTCCACAAACAAAAACCATATCTCGCCCTGACTAGTCCATTAACAAAGACCCTATCTCGCTCCGACTAGTCCAAAAACAAATACCATATCTCGCACTGACTAGTCCATAAACAAAAACCATATCTCGCCCTGACTAGTCCACAAACAAAAACCGTATCTCTCTGACTAGTCCATTAACGAAGGCCATACATCACTCTGACTAGTCCACAAACAAAAACCATACCTCGCTCTGACTAGCACATAAACAAAAACCATATCTCGCTCTGACTAGTTCTTAAACAAAAACCATATCTCGCTCTGACTAGTCCGTAAACAAAAACCATATCCCATATCTCGCTCTAACTAACCTAAAGACTAAAAACATATATTGCTCTGACTAGTCCATAAACAAAAAACCATATCTCGCACTGACTAGTGTGTAAACAAAAACCATATCTTGCCCTGACTAGTCCATAAACAAAAACCACATCTCGCTCTGACTAGTCCATAAACAAAAACTATATCTCGCTCTGACTAGTCCATAAACAAAAACCATACCTCACTCTGACTAGTCCATAAACAAAAAAAAATTGCTCTGACTAGTCCGTAAACAAAAACCATATCTCGCTCTGACTAGTCCATAAACAAAAACCATATCTCGCTCTGACTAGTCCATTAACTAAGGCCATACATCGCTCTGACTAGCCCATAAACAAAAATCCTATCTCGCTCTGACTAGTTTAAAAAACAAAAACCATATCTCGCATTGACTAGTCCGTAAACAAAAACCATATCTCTCCCTAACTAGTTACTAAATTAAAACCATATCTCGCTCTGACTAGTCCATAAACAAAAACCATATCTCGCTCTGACTAGTCCATAAACAAAAACCATATCTCGCACTGTCTAGTCCGTAAACAAAAACCATAACCCATATCTCACTCTGACTAGTCCAAAAACAAAAAACATATCTCGATTTGACTAGTCCATAAACAAAAACCATATCTCGCTCTGACTAGTCCATAAACAAAAACCATATCTCACATTGACTAATCCGTAAACAAAAACCATATCTCGCCCTAACTAGTCCCTAAACAAAAACCATATCTCGCTCGGACTAGTCCATTAACAAAAGCCATACATAGCTGCGACTAGTCCATATACAAAAACCATACCTCGCTCTGACTAGTCCATAAACAAAAACCATACCTCGCTCCGACTAGTCCATTAACAATGGCCATACATCGCTCAGACTAGTCCATAAACAAAACCATACCTCACTCTGACTAGTCCATAAACAAAAACCATATCTCGCTCTGACTAGTCCATAAACAAAAACCATATCTTGCTCTGACTAGTCCATAAACAAATACCATACCTCGGTCTGACTAGTACATAAACACAAACCATATCTCGCTCTGACTAGTTCATAAACCAAAACCATATCTCGCTCTGACTAGTCCACATACAAAAACTATATCTCGCACTGTCTAGTCCATAAACAAAAACCATACCTCGCTCTGACTAGTCCATAAACAAAAACCATACCTCGCTCTGACTAGTCCATAAACAAAAACCATATCTCATTCTGACCAGTCCATAAACAAAAACCATATCTCGCTCTGATTAGTCCACAAACAAAAACCATATCTCGCCCTGACTAGTCCATTAACATAGACCATATCTCGCTCCGACTAGTCCATAAACAAAAACCATATCTCGCTCTGACTAGTCCATAAACAAGAACAATATCTCGCTGTAACTAGTCCATAAACAAAAACCATATCTCGCATTGACTAGTACATAAACAAAAACCATATCTTGCATTGACTAGTCCGTAAACAAAAACAATATCTCACCCTGACTAGTACATAAACAAAAACCATATCTCGCACTGACTAGTCCATTAACAAAGGCCATACATCGCTCTGACTAGTCCATAAGCACAAACCATACCTCGCTCTGACTAGTCCATAAAAAAAACCATATCTCGCTCTGACTATTCCATAAACAAAAACCATATCTCGCTCTGACTATTCCATAAACAAAAACCATATCTTGCTCTGACTAGTCCTTAAACAAAAACCATATCTCGCATTGACTAGTCTGTAAACAAAAACCATATCTCGCCCTGACTAGTCCATAAACGAAAACCATATCTCGCACTGACTAGTCCATTAACAAAGGCCATACATCGCTCTGACTAGTCCATAAACAAAAACAATATCTCGCTCTGACTAGTTCATAAACAAAAACCATATCTCGCTCTGACTAGTCCATAAACAAGAACCATGTCTCGCACTGACTAGTCCATAAACAAAAACTATACCTGGCACTGACTAGTCCATTAACAGGGACCATATCTCGCTCCGACTAGTCCATAAACAAAAACCATATCTCGCTCTGACTATTCCATAAACAAAAACCATATCTCGCTCTGACTAGTCCATAAACAAAAACCATATATCGCATTGGCTAGTCCGTAAACAAAAACCATATCTCGCCCTGACTAGTCCATAAACAAAAACCATATCTCGCACTGACTAGTCCATTAACAAAGGCCATACATTGCTCCGACTAGTCCATGAACAAAAACCATACCTCGCTCTGACTAGTCCATCAACAAAAACCTTATCTCGCTATGACTAGTAGATATACAAAAACCATATCCTGCTCTGACTAGTCCATAAACAAAAACCATACCTCGCACTGACTTGTCCATGGACAAAAACCATATCTCGCTTTGACTAGTCCGTAAACAAAAACCATATCTCGCTCTGACTAGTCCATAAACAAAAACCAAATCTCGCTCTGACTTGTCCATAAACAAAAACCAAATCTCGCTCTCACTAGTCCATAAACAAAAACTATACCTCGTTCTGACTAGTCCATAAACAAAAACCATATCTCGCTCTGACTAGTCCATAAACAAAAACCATATCTTGCTCCGACTAGTCCATAAACAAAAACCATACCTCGTTCTGACTGGTCCATAAACAAAAACCATATCTCGCTCTGATTAGTCCACAAACAAAAACCATATCTCGCCCTGACTAGTCCATTAACAAAGACCATATCTCGCTCCGACTAGTCCATAAACAAAAACCATATCTCGCTCTGACTAGTCCATAAACAAAAACAATATCTCGCTGTAACTAGTCCATAAACAAAAACCATATCTCGCATTGACTAGTCCATAAACAAAAACCATATCTTACATTGACTAGTCCGTATACAAAAACCATACCTCACCCTGACTAGTCCATAAACAAAAACCATGTCCTGCTCTGACTAGTCCATAAACAAAAACCATACCTCGCACTGACTTGTCCATGGACAAAAACCATATCTCGCTTTGACTAGTCCGTAAACAAAAACCATATCTCGCTCTGACTAGTCCATAAACAAAAACCAAATCTCGCTCTGACTTGTCCATAAACTAAAACCAAATCTCGCTCTCACTAGTCCATAAACAAAAACCATACCTCGTTCTGACTAGTCCATAAACAAAAACCATACCTCGCTCTGACTAGTCCGTAAACAAAAACCATATCTTGCTCCGACTAGTCCATAAACAAAAACCATACCTCGTTCTGACTGGTCCATAAACAAAAACCATATCTCGCTCTGATTAGTCCACAAACAAAAACCATATCTCGCCCTGACTAGTCCATTAACAAACACCATATCTCGCTCTGACTAGTCCATAAACAAAAACCATATCTCGCTCTGACTAGTCCACAAACAAAAACAATATCTCGCTGTAACTGGTCCATAAACAAAAACCATATCTCGCATTGACTAGTCCATAAACAAAAACCATATCTTGCATTGACTAGTCCGTATACAAAAACCATATCTCACCCTGACTAGTCCATAAACAAAAACCAAATCTCGCCCTGACTAGTCCATAAACGAAAACCATATCTCGCACTGACTAGTCCATTAACAAAGGCCATACATCGCTCTGACTAGTCCATAAACAAAAACCATATCTCGCTCTGACTAGTTCATAAAAAAACCATATCTCGCTCTGACTAGTCCATAAACAAAAACCATGTCTCGCACTGACTAGTCCATAAACAAAAACTATACCTCGCCCTGACTAGTCCATTAACAGGGACCATATCTCGCTCTGACTAGTCCATAAACAAAAACCATATCTCGCTCTGACTAGTAAATAAACAAAAACCATATATCGCATTGGCTAGTCCGTAAACAAAAACCATATCTCGCCCTGACTAGTCCATAAACAAAAACCATATCTCGCACTGACTAGTCCATTAACAAATGCCATACATTGCTCCGACTAGTCCATAAACAAAAACCATACCTCGCTCTGACTAGTCCATCAACAAAAACCTTATCTCGCTCTGACTAGTAGATAAACAAAAACCATATCCTGCTCTGACTAGTCCATAAACAAAAACCATACCTCGCACTGACTTGTCCATGAACAAAAACCATATCTCGCTTTGACTAGTCCGTAAACAAAAACCATATCTCGCTCAGACTAGTCCATAAACAAAAACCAAATCTCGCTCTGACTAGTCCATAAACAAAAACCATATCTCGCTCTGACTAGTCCATAAACAAAAACCATATCTCGCTCTGACTAGTCCATAAACAAAAACCAAATCTCGCTCTGACTTGTCCATAAACAAAAACCAAATCTCGCTCTCACTAGTCCATAAACAAAAACCATACCTCATTCTGACTAGTCCATAAACAAAAACCATATCTCGCTCTGACTAGTCCGTAAACAAAAACCATATCTTGCTCCGACTAGTCCATGACAAAAACCATACCTCGTTCTGACTGGTCCATAAACAAAAACCATATCTCGCTCTGATTAGTCCACAAACAAAAACCATATCTCGCCCTGACTAGTCCATTAACAAAGACCATATCTCGCTCCGACTAGTCCATAAACAAAAACCATATCTCGCTCTGACTAGTCCATAAACAAAAACAATATCTCGCTGTAACTAGTCCATAAACAAAAACCATATCTCGCATTGACTAGTCCATAAACAAAAACCATATCTTGGATTGACTAGTCCGTATACAAAAACCATATCTCACCCTGACTAGTCCATAAACAAAAACCATATCTCGCACTGACTAGTCCATTAACAAAGGCCATACATCGCTCCGACTAGTCCATAAGCAAAAACCATACCTCGCTCTGACTAGTCCATAAACAAAAACCATATCTCGCATTGACTAGTCTGTAAACAAAAACCATATCTCGCCCTGACTAGTCCATAAACGAAAACCATATCTCGCACTGACTAGTCCATTAACAAAGGCCATACATCGCTCTGACTAGTCCATAAACAAAAACCATATCTCGCTCTGACTAGTTCATAAAAAAACCATATCTCGCTCTGACTAGTCCATAAACAAAAACCATGTCTCGCACTGACTAGTCCATAAACAAAAACTATACCTCGCCCTGACTTGTCCATTAACAGGGACCATATCTCGCTCTGACTAGTCCATAAACAAAAACCATATCTCGCTCTGACTAGTCCATAAACAAAAACCATATATCGCATTGGCTAGTCCGTAAACAAAAACCATATCTCGCCCTGACTAGTCCATAAACAAAAACCATATCTCGCACTGACTAGTCCATTAACAAAGGCCATACATTGCTCCGACTAGTCCATAAACAAAAACCATACCTCGCTCTGACTAGTCCATCAACAAAAACCTTATCTCGCTCTGACTAGTAGATAAACAAAAACCATATCCTGCTCTGACTAGTCCATAAACAAAAACCATACCTCGCACTGACTTGTCCATGAACAAAAACCATATCTCGCTTTGACTAGTCCGTAAACAAAAACCATATCTCGCTCAGACTAGTCCATAAACAAAAACTAAATCTCGCTCTGACTAGTCCATAAACAAAAACCATATCTCGCTCTGACTAGTCCATAAAGAAAAACCATATCTTGCTCTGACTAGTGCATAAACAAAAATCATATCTTGCCCTGACTAGTCCATAAACAAAAACCATATCTCGCTCTGACTAGTCCATAAACAAAAACCATATCTCGCTCTGACTAGTCCATAAACAAAAACCATACCTCGTTCTGACTAGTCCATAAACAAAAACCATATCTCGCTCTGACTAGTCCGTAAACAAAAACCATATCTTGCTCCGACTAGTCCATAAACAAAAACTATACCTCATTCTGACTGGTCCATAAACAAAAACCATATCTCGCTCTGACTAGTCCATAAACAAAAGCCATATCTAGCTCTGACTAGTCCATAAACCAAAACCATACGTCCCTCTGACTAGTCCATAAACAAAAACCATATCTCGCTCTGACTAGTCCATAAACAAAAACCAAATCTCACACTGACTAGTCCATTAACTAAGGCCATACATCGCTCTGATAGCCCATAAACAATAACCCTATCTCGCTCTGACTAGTCCATAAACAAAAACCATATCTCGTATTGACTAGTCTGTAAACAAAAACCATATCTCCCACTGACTAGTCCATAAACAAAAACCATACCTTGTATGACTAGTCCATAAACAAAAACCATATCTCGCTCTGTCTAGTCCATAAACAAAAACCATATCTCGCTCTGACTAGTCCCTAAACAAAAACCATATCTTGCTCCGACTAGTCCATAAACAAAAACCATACCTCGCTCTGACTAGTCGATAAACAAAAACCATATCTCGCTCTGACTAGTCCATAAACAAAAACCATATCTTGCTCTGAGTAGTCCATAAACAAAAACCATATCTCGCTCTGACTAGTCTGTAAACAAAAACCATATCTCGCTCTGACTAGTCCATAATCAAAAACCATATCTCGCTCTGACTAGTCCATAAACAAAAACCATATCTCGCTCTTACTAGTCCATAAACAAAAACCATATCTCGCTCTGACTAGTCCATAAACAAAAACCATATCTCACTCTGACTAGTCCATAAACAAAAACCATATCTCACACTGACTAGTCCATTAACTAAGCCCATACATCGCTCTGACTAGCCCATAAACAAAAACCCTATCTCGCTCTGACTAGTCCATAAACAAAAACCATATCTCGCATTGACTAGTCTGTAAACAAAAACCATATCTCCCACTGACTAGTCCATAAACAAAAACCATACCTTGTTTGACTAGTCCATAAACAAAAACCATATCTCGCTCTGACTAGTCCATAAACAAAAACCATATCTCGCTCTGACTAGTCCGTAAGCAAAAACCATATCTCGCTCTGACTAGTCCGTAATCAAAAACCATATCTCGCTCTGACTAGTCCATAAACAAAAACTATATCTCGCACTGACTAGTCCATAAACAAAAACCATATCTCGCTGCTCTTTAAACGAATACTGTATGACTAAATCATAGGTGACGACTGTGTGCTCCGAATCGAAGCTTACTGATGAATGCCTCTGACGTGAGGTGGAGAGAAACAGCAAGGCCTATTCGACACACGTGCGTATCACTTTGGGGCAGTGATGGGGCGAAGGACATTTGTATGTATGTACCGTCAACCATAGCGCTGCCCGTCAACAGACGACCGGCAACAGGACAATCCCGCGGCCAATCGGAGCTGTTGGCGCCGAGTTTCCGTAGTTTAAGAATGGTGCGTGGTCGACCTGCGCAACATCGTAATTTTGGTCCCTACTGCGTCAGCTACCAAGGGTTAAAATTTCGTGACACCATTTTTCTCCGCCTTGTACATGTGTTCTTTAAGCGTGGACAGCTAGCTAAACGTCCTGTGCACTTTGTTACTCCCAACGAGTTCACATTCGATCTTAATGGTGCGAATCTTTGTGATCACTGTGGCGCACCTTTTTCGATTCGGTATGGGTGGTGCAAGTTATAGGTTTTGTTTTGAACATTACTTGAATGCCGACGATGTCAATTTTATGAAGTGAAATACACTCGCCTTGCCGCAGTGGATACACCAGTTCCCGTGAGATTACCAAGGTTAAGCGCTGTAGGGCGTGGTTGCCATTTGGAGGGGTGACCATCAAGGCCGCCATGCGCTGTTGCCATTTTTCGGGGTGCACTCAGCCTCGTGATGCCAATTGAGGAGCTACTCGACCGAACAGTAGCGCCCTCGGTCAAGAATACCGTATTACGACCGGGAGGGCGGTGTGTTGACCCCATGCCCCTCCTATCTGCATCCTCCACCGAGGATGACACGGCGGTCGGATGGACCCGGTAGGCCACTCGTGGTCTGAAGATGGAGTGTGTGTAATACACACATCTTCGACAAGGTCGTTCTCTGCACCTCCCGGAAACTCATTTCCTGTCAGCCTCCTGATGCTAATGGTGAGTCATAAGCAGCTAATATCTTCCCTGTCATAATTGTTAACACAACAGTTTAAAATGAACCTTATCAAAGACTGAACTTGCTACCGTACACTCAAGGGGTTCACTGTGAGTCCTTGTGTGGTACACAGTTTTGTCAGGAATGACTGACTTAATAGATACTCATTCTATACAGGCCCTACAATTTCCCAAATTCTATGACTTTCTCACTGCTTCAACCTCTCATCTGTTGCAGAAGGTCAGACGTAATGTCGCACAGGATTAGCCGTTCGGTCTAGGGCGCTGCAGTCATGGACTGTGTGGCTGGTCCTGGCGGAGGTTCGAGTCCTCCCTCAAGCATGGGTGTGCGTGTTTGTCCTTAGGATAATTTAGGTTACGTAGTGTGTAAGCGTAGGGACCGATGACCTTAACAGTTAAGTCCCATAAGGTTTCACACACATTTGAACTCAGACGTAATGTCCGCAGAGAGACACCGAAAGTGCTAGGAAGTTATAATCAATTATTTGTTTCAAAGTTGCCAGTGAATATGGGTGATTTACTTGTCTCTGCTTCTTTTTCAGCTTAGATACAGTGTAACGAGTGTCGGTTTAAGATGCAGGCTCCACTAGCCGTCGCTTGTGGAGCCAGTAGCTGAGAGACAGCTGCAGGATTTGTGCAGAGGACGTATTACAATTAGCGGCGATCGCTTTGGGTGCCACGCTGGCAGGGGCTTGGAGGTGCTTCAAATAGAAAACTGACGCTGGTGCATGTGTGTGAGCAGAAAGGGGAGATGGAGGGTGGGGGCCGCAAATAATAACTTCTTTGCGTGCGAAAGTGGTCTCGAAACGACTCAGAGTGTAACCTGTTAAATTTGTCGCCTGGTATGTATTAAAATGCGTATTTTACCTTCGAAGCAGCCAACTGAACATGGTCCATAACGGCCGAATCTGGCCATCGACTATATTAAATCGTAAATGTCAAATGGTTCAAATGGCTCTGCGCACTATGGGACATTACATCTATGGTCATCAGTCTCCTAGAACTTAGAACTACAACACCCAGTCCTCACGAGGCACAGAAAATCCCTGACTCCGTCAGGAATCGAACCCGGGAACCCGGGTGCGGGAAAGGAGAACGCTACCGCACGACCACGAGCTGCGGACTCATAAATGTCACGGAAGTAAGTAATCGGTTATAACTCGTCTCTTGGCATTAAGAGAGATTATCTCTCCACGGTCGCGCTGTAGTTGACGATACACTCTCCTCCTACTGTTTGTTTCCTTTTCCACTCTTTTACCTTTTCTTTCACTCCAACCCATCAAGCACTCCTCCCGTAACCCTCCCGGAAGCCGTGAGACCAGTATTAGCCGACCCAAAATCCGCACAGCGCCTCGGCCGAGGGCAGCCTGCGGGCACCGTGATTTAGTGCGGCCGTTAATTCGCGGGAAATCCCCCGGCTGGGCTGCTGGCCGCGCCGGGGAGTCCCCGCAGCGACAAAGTGGTCGCCTGCAGCGCCGCCGCACTGCGCGGCGCCTCCGCTTACTAAATAATAACACGGCGCCTTATATCACTGGCGTCGCTAAGCCGGCCGGCAAATGCCGCTCGTAATTAGAGCGCGCCCTGAGTCACCGGCACCAGCCCCTGTCGCTATGACAACGGCGGCGTCTTCCCTGCGCGGCGCCGACGTGCCGCGAATTAGAGCGGCCGCCCCCACGTCACCCCTCCGGTGCGGTTAGCCGGGACGCACGTTCGCTTAAGGCTTTCATTTGCTCGTGCGGGGAGCCAGAGAGAGGTTGCAGAGAGGATGGGTTTAATTTGCGACGCCCGTGATTAATGGATTAGGCTCGTTTCTTCGGCGACGCGAGTGGGGGAGGGCGGAGGGCCTGCGGGTTGATTCCAGCCGCGGATTCCACCTGCAGAGGCGTCACAGGGCGATTAACGCCGAGCCGGAGCTGCTGACGACGAGGACACACGAGCGTCCCTGCTGCGAGCTGCGACCTGCAATTACGCTGCCACACAGTAACGAACACACCGTTTGTCTTCAGAAGGTACGGTGAAAGCCTCTAAATTACTGTCCGATTGGGGATGTTTACAATGAAATGAAACGACCATACACTTTAAATAATGTATGAATACATAGTCTTGCGACTATATGAATTAATGTAACCTTCAGGGAACGTTTATCACCTCGCCCCACGGACGTGAAAAACTGGAAGAATTCTTATAAGGGAACCTCCCCATCACACCCCCCTCAGATTTAGTTATAAGTTGGCACAGTGGATAGGCCTTGAAAAACTGAACACAGGTCAATCGTGAAAACAGGAAGAAGTTGTGTGGAACTATGAAAAAATAAGCAAAATATACTAACTGAGTAGTCCATGCACAAGATAGGCAACATCAAGGCGAACCTGAGCTCAGGAGCGCCGTGGTCCTGCGGTTACAGTGAGCAGCTGCGGAATGACGGGTCCTTGATTCAAGTCTTCCCTCGAGTGAACAGTTTAATTTCTTATTTTCAGACAATTATTGTCTGTCGTGTGACGCACATGCCGTCAACAGTGTCGTATAGAATATATCAGACGTGTTTTACTATGGAGGAATGGGTTGACCTATGACCTTACGATCAAATGTTGTCGGCTCTCATTGGAGAGGCACGTCCTTTCGTCTACTAATCGCACGGTTTTGCCGTGCGGTCGCAAAACACAGACATTAAACTTATTACAGTGAACAGGGACATCAATGAACGAACGAACAGGTCATAACTTTGCGAAAATAAAGAAGGTAAACTTCTCAGTCGAGGGAAGACTTGAATCAAGGACCTCTCGTTCCGCACCTGCTCACGCTAACCATGGGACCACGGCGCTCCTGAGCTCACATTATCCTTGATATTGCCTATCTTTCACATGGACTACTCAGTTCGTATAATTTGCTTATTTTTTTCATACTTCCACACAACTTCTTTCTGTTTTCTGGATTGATCTGTGTTCAGTTTTTCAAGGCCTATCCACTGTGCCAACGTATAACTAAATCTGAGGGGAGTGCGATGGGGAGGTTCCCTTGTTAGAACACCTCAACGGCTTTCACGGCCACATTGGAGGTAGAGAAAGATGGTACATTACCCTTGCTTGATGTCCTCGTTCGCTGGAAAACGAATGCATACCTCAGCCACAGTGTGCACAGGAAATTTGCAGACACAAATCGGTATCTGAACACTATCAGCCACCATCACCCAGCACAAAAGCGTAACGTTCTGACCATTCTCATCTACCTACCGTGGTCCTAGAAACTGTGGAGAGACTTCGTCCCGCTGTAGCCCTCAGTGGTTCACTACCCCACAACAGGCCCCACACCGAACCCACGGTTGCTGTGCGGTTCTGCCCCTAGTGCCTCCTCCCCCCTCCCCAAGGAACGTCACATATCAGACGAGTGTAACCCCAAATTTTAGCATGGTAGATTAATTATGGTGTATGCATATGTGGAGTCAGTGTTTATGCAGCAATCGTCTACATAGTGTAACTGTGGCGGAGTAAGGAGAACGAGCCAGCATTCACTGAGACAGACAGAAAACGCCTTAAAAACATCCACAGGCTGGCCGGCACATCGGACCTCGACATTAATCCGTCGGCCGGATTCGTGTCCGGGAGCGGCACGCCTTCCCGCTCGGGAAACAGTGCGTTAGACCGCGCGGCTAGCCGGGCGGGTTCTCGTCTACCGTGCTGAAGTCGTGTCGGACGCTGAAAATCTGCTACAAGAACTAAGCCACCTCCGTAAAGTCTTCCGGGGGAACGGCTACAATCACAGGCTGTTTCTGGAGAGACACGGTGGAAAAACACCACCGAAGAAGAGAACACGAAACTTGCCGATTTTCCTTTTATGTGACACAGTGTCTAGAAAGATTAGCTGGCTCCTAAGGAGACACGACATCTGATCAGTTCTCAGGTCCCCAGCAATAACGCGACAACTAATGAGGCCTTTGTCGGACGGTGTAGCGCTTAGAAAGCCTGCAGTGTACAAAATACCGCATGAGGGTGGCTGCTACTACGTCGGCCAAACGGTACGCACTGCGGTACAACGCCGGAGGCAACGCGAGAGGAGCTTACGCCTACGAGATCCGGAAAAATCAGCCTGTAAGGTGTCAGGCAAATCCAACACCTTCCATGAAAACCCTGACATGATAAGCAAATCCAGTAGTATGTCACATAGCTCCGAATAAATCGTGACATTACATTAACCAATGTAATACGAGTAACGAGTGAGCAAATGGAATACCACAGACTAACACAAGAATGCCTAAATGCATGTCGTACCTTCCCACCGTGAGGTAGACGCAGTTCCGAGGGGACAAACGCGGACAGAAGCCGAGAGCAGAACCGTGTTAAGTAGAAGGCCCTACGATAAGGGACGGACACCCACGTCTCCAGCTAACCACTAGGGCTCACCACCCGCACGTTTTAGCGTGAGACTGTTTCGCGTCTCAGGTACGTCAAGGACCACCCCCAGCCCATGTTAAAAGCTAGAGCCCTCCAGAAAAGCAGTATAGATCTTACGATAACACAAAAAGGGCCACTACCGCGCGCAAGTTTTAGCGTGAGACTTTTTATCGTGTCTGTTGCATTAGGACAATGCTCCAGCCCATGTTAAAAGATAGAGCCCTACAGAAGAACAGTATAGATCTCACGATAACGCTAAAAGGACCACACCAGCTGCAGGTTTTAGCGTGAGACTTTTTAGCGTCTCTGTTACGTTGCAAACTTTAAAAAACATTGCCCCACCACGAAAAGTATAACGTTTCTCATTGGATAGACAGAATTTTTGTAGGCGGAGCTTAAGGTTAACATTGAGACCCTGACTGGTCAGATGAAAACATAGCCAGATAGTTTTTTTATATCTACTTCGGTAAATTGTAGTAAGGAGAAGTTAGGGGAGAGTTAGTTCCGAGACGGCGAGCTGGATGGCTGGTGCGCCGGCCGCTGTCGCCCTGACGCTGCCAAAACACCGACAAGGTAATGAACGCACGCGATGCCGCATTTTTGAGCCATAAGGCTTCACTCAGAACTGCAGAAGTCTCATCTGTTACACCCCCTTTTTGCGTAATACTAGTGTCGATCGTCAATTAAAAACTCATGGTGTTCACATTTGCCACTTGAAGAACAGATCTGAAACGCGATGATTTTTCTTTTATATAGTTATTGAGGAGCCACATGAGCCACTGTAATTTACGACAAGTTAAATAAGTAATTAAAGATAATTGAGGGTCACTGTAGACCATTTTGATAGTTGTAGACCATTTTGATAGTTTGCTCTTTTGTGAAACTTAATTTAAAACTAGATTATAGATGTGATATGGCATAGGTCATCCTTCGATCCATTGTAGAACTTAGAAACCCATTCAGGGAATATTCGTTCACAATTTTTGTTGAACACAGTTGGTTTTTACCATCCTGTATTAAAACATTTCCTTTTATCAGTAGTGCAATTTATAAACGATGTTTTGTGAGTAGAATAAAATTTCCAATGGTAAACTTAACTGCTTTTTCGACGTTATTTTACCAGATAACTAAAAATAGGAAAGCCTTGAACCCTTTCCACTAAATTTAGTTAGTCTTTTACAGGGAGTAGAGTGGAGCTGACGCTGAGATCATTTAGTATTTGGTTATATCATCGCTAGTCTCACTGAACTCTTCTGAATTCTACATGTGATGTGTGGTCTGGCGTCTCCTTACCAGCAACAGGTCCCAGGTTCAAACTAGTTAATTCCCTAAAAAACACGCTCAGAGCGTCGTTGCGCGAAAGTGGTAGGGAGACACGATATAGAACAAACAGACACCACCATGAATGTTTAGAAGCCGTGGCAGAACGTGCTTTAGAATATCGACACGAAACATCTGTCATAATGTGGAGGAATGCATTTTGGGATATCGTCATAAAAGAAGCTGTAAAACTAAAAATATCTGAAAACACCGTTCAACAAGGACGGCGATTTGCAATTGAGCACAGTCCGCAACGCCGCGCGGGGTAGCCATTCGGTCTAAGGCGTATTGTCACAGTTTGCGCGACTTCCCCCGTCGAAGGTCCGAGTCCTCCCTCGGGTATGGGTGTGTGTGTGTGTGTTGACCTTAGTGTAAGTTAGTTTAAGGTAGATAAGGTAGTGTTTAAGCCTAGAGACCTCAGCAGTTTGGTCCCATAGTCATTACCACGAATTTCCAATTTTACACCCAGCGACCTGGCCATCGCGATGCAGAAGCGGGGGAGACGGACGCAATACGTAAATATTACCACAGTTTCCAGAATGAGATTTTCACTCTGCAGCTGAATGTGCACTGGTATGAAACTTTCTGGCAGATTAAAACTCTGTGCGGGACCGAGTCTCGAAGTCGGGACCGTTGCCTTTCACGGGCAAGTGCTCTACCATCTGAGCCACCTAATCACGACTCTCGACCCGTCCCACAGCTCCAATTTTCCCATTACCTCGTCTACTACCTTCCTAACTTCATAGAAGCTCTTCTGCGAATCTTGCACTTCTGGAAGAAAGGATACTGCGGGGACATGTTTTAGCCACAGCCTGGGGGACGTTCCCAGAATGAAACATCCCCCAGGATGTGGCTCCGCAGTATCTTTTCTTCAAGAAGTGCTAGTTCTGCAAGGTTCTCAGAAAAACGTCTGTGAAGTTAGGAAGGTAGGAGACGAGGTAATGGAAGAATTGGAGCTGTGGGTACAGGTCGTGAGTCATGCATGGGTAGACCACTTGCCCGCGAAAGGCAAAGGTTCCGTGTTCGAGTCTCGGTCTGACACACAGTTTTAATCTGCCAGGAATTTTGATTACCACAGTTGGCGGGGAAGAGAGCATGATGCCCACGAGAAAGGCAGGCTGCGGTGCGTACGTCACGACGGTAGACCTTCGCTCACTCGCTCAGCTCAGCACACAAAATGCCTTTCCAAACCAGTAAATTCGTAACTTTGTGTGTACGTATTTCATCTCCTACTGGAATGTGCTATTATGAAGTCTGACTGTTTACTATACGTGCAACAAAATTTAAGATCAACTATCGACATAAGTAGCGTGACGGCTCTATTATTGCATTTAGTCTATTCTTTGTAACGGTCCTCGTTTCATACATGATGTGGTGTGGTGCCTTATGCAACTGATAATCATTTTGAGGTGATTTCAATTTAAAGTCCAGTACAGTGGTAACAAATTATTACTAGGCCTATGTCCTTCCTATCGTTGTGGGACTACTAAAAAATAAAACTCCACATCAGCGGATTCCAGAGTAGAGTGTGCAATTATCGTTAGTAGGTACACGCCAAGCTCCGAGTTAACAGGTTCAGAAACGCATTTTGTCTGCTCAGCTGAGCGAGCGAGCGAGTTCAGGCCTACCTCCGTGACGTAAGCGCCGCGGCCTGCCTTTCTCGTGGGCCTCGAGAGAGCACCACTGACACCACAGCCACCAGCGCGGCTATTTAACGCCGAAGCCACAGCCACACGGCACTTATTCACCACCTGACAATGAGCGAGCACACCTCGGTCGAAAGCTTAACGGATTTTAACCACCTGACGTGGCTGGAAGCCCGAGAAGATGTCATTACTGTAAATAACACTCACTAAACCTGTTGGCGAAATGAATTAAATACACCGAAATTCAATCAATGAATAGATAGCCATGACATCAGTCAAGATATAATAACACGCAACAGACCCTTAACATAGACAAATCTAATGTATTGCGAATACATAGAAAGAAAGTTTAATGTGATGCGAATACATAGAAAGATAGGTCCCTTATCATTTAGCTACAAAATAGCAGGTCATCAACTGGAAGTAGTTAATTCCATAAATTATCTGGGAGTACTCATTAGGAGTGATTTAAAATGGAATGATCATATAAAGTTGATCGTCGGTAAAGCAGATGCCAGACTGAGATTCATTGGAAGAATCTTAAGGAAATGCAATCCGACAACAAAGGAAGTAGGTTACAGTACGCTTGTTCGCCCAATGCTTGAATACTGCTCAGCAGTGTGGGATCCGCACCAGGTAGGGTTGATAGAAGAGATAGAGAAGATCCAACGGAGAGCAGCGCGCTTCGTTACAGGATCATTTAGTAATTGCGAAAGCGTTACGGAGATGATAGATAAACTCCAGTGGAAGACTCTGCAGGAGAGACGCTCAGTAGCTCGGTACGGGCTTTTGTTAAAGTTTCGAGAACATACCTTCACCGAAGAGTCAAGCAGTATATTGCTCCCTCCTACGTATATCTCGCGAAGAGACCATGAGGATAAAATCAGAGAGATTAGAGCCCACACAGAAGCATACCGACAATCCTTCTTTCCACGTACAATACGAGACTGGAATAGAAGGGAGAACCGATAGAGATACTCAGGGTACCCTCCGCCACACACCGTCAGGTGGCTTGTGGAGTATGGATGTAGATGTAGATGTAGAAGGATCCTTTATTGTATGATTATATGAAAGCGGAACAAACACTGGTAGCAGTTACTTCTGTAAAATATCTGGGAGTATGCGTACTGAACTATTTGAAGTGGAATGATCATATAATATTAATTGTTGGTAAGACGAGTAACAGGTTGAGGTACATTGGGAGAGTCTTTAGAAAATTTTGTCCATCAACAAAGGAGGTGGCTTGAAAATCACTCGTTCGACCTATACTTGAGTGTCACTCATCAGTGTGGAATCCCTACCAAGTCGGGTTGACAGAGGAGATAGAGAAGATCCAAAGAAGAGCGGCGCGTTTCGTCAAAGGGTTATTTGGTAAGCGTGATAGCATTACGGAGATGTTTAGCAAACTCAAGTGGCAGACTCGGCAAGAGAGGAGCTCTGCATCGCGGTGTAGCTTGCTGTCCAGGTTTCGAGAGGGTGCGTTTCTGGATGAGGTGTCGAATATATTTCTTCCCCTACTTATACCTCCCGAGGAGATCACGAATGTAAAATTAGAGAGATTCGAGAGCGCACGGAGGCTTTCCAGCAGTCGTTCTTCCCGCGAACCATACGCTACTGGAGCAGGAAAGGGAGGTAATGAGAGTGGCACGTAAAGTGCCCTCCGCCACACACCGTTGGGTTGCTTGCGGAGTATGAATGTATATGTAGATGTGTAGATGTCTCTCCCCGTCTCTTGACGCCTTTCTGTCAAAGATCAGAAACACTAGACCCAGCACTGAAATCACGCGGTTTTCTTACGGGTCCGTAGAGAATGGTTGAATCTTCCGTCAGCAGTGCCATCAGAGTCAAAGTTGTCACACACGTCGTCCTGTTGCACATCGCACAGAAAACTATCGTTTTCGGTGGCAAAATGTGTGATAATAAACACCCTATCGGAGGGATGGTTTCATTACCACCCTTTGTTACATCTCCGAAATATTTTACTAGCCACCACTAACAAAACCGCCTGACTTCATTGCTGGGTAACACGGTTCTGGCCTATGTTGCAGATGAGGCGAGATATGGTTTGAGGCGGTTCTGGCTTCTGTTGCGTATGTGACAAGAGACGGCGTGAGATGTGGTCCGCTTTCGTTCTCTCAACACTGAACCCGCATGAGGCCACAATGGCACAAGGATGGAGAAACACAGCACAGTTCCTGCTGAACGCACTCCAGTCAGATGAGGTCCCAGGAACAGATACAACAACACAGTACAGACTAAGAGTTGAATTAAACTGGGAGTACACAACTGAAGGTATTGCCTTCTCACTGGCACGACTGCAGGTCACGTTAGCAATTGACGCACTAAAGAGCGACAAAGCTCCAGGACCAGACGAGATAGACACAGGACAAAATACGACAGGTTGCACCGCTAATAATACCACACTTAATAGACTTATTAAATGACGATCTGCAGCTGATAAGGCACCCGAGTCTTGGAAGACAACCAGGTCTGTAATAGTTAAATAGATCAGATGATAAAGACCCTTCAGAACGGAAACCCTACAGACCAATATGCCTTTTAAATTCTCTAGCTAAGATGCATTAGCGTCTCCTGTGCAACTGCCTATAGGCAGAGAGCTGTACGGCTTAGTCACATCAATGGGTATTCAGGACAGGTAAATCCGTCGGCGACGCAATAAACAACGTTTTCCAAATTATAGGGGACATGCCATGTAAATATACAACATTCGTTTCAATTGACATGGCAGGCCCTTTCGACGGTATATGGTGGCCTGCATTGTTTGATCAACTCCGCGAGCTTCAGGTTGTACAAGTTTCCTCGACTATTGTCAAAACAGGGCAGCAACCTCGCAGGAGGCACCCGCAAATCAGTCAAAAGGACTACAAAGGCATGCCCTCAGCGCTCGATCTGCGGGACTATCTTCTCGGAACTTACATACGAACCCCTCCTACACCATAACTTATGCCGACGACCTGTCAGTAGTGTAAGAAGACATAAGATCGACATTAGAGAGCAAAGCCAATAGTATCCTGAACACAATACATCATTGGTGTAATACAAAAAGATTAACACTGACGGCACTAAATATACACTCCTGGAAATGGAAAAAAGAACACATTCACACCGGTGTGTCAGACCCACCATACTTGCTCCGGACACTGCGAGAGGGCTGTACAAGCAATGATCACACGCACGGCACAGCGGACACACCAGGAACCGCGGTGTTGGCCGTCGAATGGCGCCAGCTGCGCAACATTTGTGCACCGCCGCCGTCAGTGTCAGCCAGTTTGCCGTGGCATACGGAGCTCCAACGCAGTCTTTAACACTGGTAGCATGCCGCGACAGCGTGGACGTGAACCGTATGTGCAGTTGACGGACTTTGAGCGAGGGCGTGTAGTGGGCATGCGGGAGGCCGGGTGGACGTACCGCCGAATTGCTCAACACGTGTGGCATGAGGTCTCCACAGTACATCGATGTTGTCGCCAGTGGTCGGCGGAAGGTGCACGTGCCCGTCGACCTGGGACCGGACCGCAGCGACGCACGGATGCACGCCAAGACCGTAGGATCCTAAGCAGTGCCGCAGGGGACCGCACGGCCACTTCCCAGCAAATTAGGGACACTGTTGCTCCTGGGGTATCGGCGAGGACCATTCGCAACCGTCTCCATGAAGCTGGGCTACGGTCCCGCACACCGTTAGGCCGTCTTCCGCTCACGCCCCAACATCGTGCAGCCCGCCTCCAGTGGTTTCGCGACTGGCGAGAATGGAGGGACGAATGGAGACGTGTCGTCTTCAGCGATGAGAGTCACTTCTGCCTTGGTGCGAATGATGGTCGTATGCGTGTTTGGCCCCGTGCAGGTGAGCGCCACAATCAGGACTGCATACGACCGAGGCACACAGGGCCAACACCTGGCGTCATGGTGTGGGGAGCGATCTCCTACACTGGCCGTACACCTCTGGTGATCGTCGAGGGGACACTGAATAGTGCACGGTACATCCAAACCGTCATCGAACCCATCGTTCTACCATTCCTAGACCGGCAAGGGAACTTGCTGTTCCAACAGGACAATGCACGTCCACATGTATCCCGTGCCACCCAACGTGCTCTAGAAGGTAATAAGTCAACTACCCTGGCCAGCAAGATCTCCGGATCTGTCCTCCATTGACCATGTTTGGGACTGGATGAAGCGTCGTCTCACGCGGTCTGCACGTCCAGCACGAACGCTGGTCCAACTGAGGCGCCAGGTGGAAATGGCATGGCAAGCCGTTCCACAGGACTACATCCAGCATCTCTACGATCGTCTCCATGGGAGAATAGCAGCCTGTATTGCTGCGAAAGGTGGATATACACTGTACTAGTGCCGACATTGTGCATGCTCTGTTGCCTGTGTCTATGTGCCTGTGGTTCTGTCAGTGTGATCATGTGATGAATCTGACCCCAGGAATGTGTCAATAAAGTTTCCCCTTCCTGGGACAATGAATTCACGGTGTTCTTATTTCAATTTCCAGGAGTGTAGTTTATACACTAACGAAAGACACACTAAAAAGACACCCAGCGATAAAAATAAACAACACGAACATCAAAAGAGACAATCACACGGTACTTGGTGGTGTATGTTATTAAGATACGTAACTTCAACGAACAGATAATTGTAACTGCAAAATGAGGCCGAAAAACCTTAGCACAAATTACCTTCCTTAAGTACCTCACAATACTGACCACCACCATGCACATCAGGGCATATCACTGTGCTTCCTATCATCAGTAACATGTTTTGTGGCCAGTGTGTGGGAGCAAAGACTCGACCCTGCGATGTATGGGGCAACCCTGAGGTGCAGACAGACGAACGTGCTCTTGCGACAGTGAAGGGTATTCAGCAGCACCCAGTACAGGCACTGTGTGCGGTGTTGTGTATCTTTTCAAAGGATATAACCTACAGACATCGAGATACACCTTACTGGCTGAAGATGAGAAGACCATATAATGCCAGGGAAATGACAGGAGAAACTATCGATCAGAAACGGCAACTAGACACTTGAATGTGGACATTTAGGAACGAGAATGGCATCAAAATGACAAGGGTCGCAGGCTGTGCAACTTTTTCCCCCAAAGTCAGAGAGGGGTTACCAATTAAACATCCCAATTTGAGGTCATCATATGAATGGTTCACATCCAAAGTGGGCACAGCCCTCCTTCAGCTCATTTGTAGCACATTTCGCTTGCTGACTGTGGCAACTGCTGGCGTGGGAAATATGCATCTCGGGAACACCTAGCTCTTTACAGTGAGCAGCACAGCTAGTTACATAGAAACTCACTCTCTCCGTCTGAACAGCGACCACAGTGCTATCCTCAGCCGATAGGCGTCAGTGAATGCGGATATTGTGGGTCATATCGTCGGCACACCGCTCTCCCACTCACTGTCCGTTTTCGTCACTGCCGCCGCTAATTCTCAGTCAAGCAGCTCCCCAACTGGCATCACAAGGACTCAGTGCACCCTGCTTGCCGATAGCGTTCGGGATACTTCGAAGACCACTCATTCAAGTGCTAGCCAAGCCCAATAGCTCTTAACTTCGATTATCTGGCGGGGACCGAATTACCACTGCGACAAGGCCGTTGACATTTGTGTAAGGAATTACCACAGACCTATAAGAAACAGAGATGCAAACAATTGGGAAGCATTAAATAAACACACAGATCGAATCTCCAAAATTGAACACAATCTATCTACAAAGAAATGAGAAGATATCGACATCGAGTTAGACGACAGAGAGCTGAACGGGTTGGTTCAGACAAACATTCCAGTACAGTAGACCCCTCTGACACTGACACCAACGATGCTACAAACGAAGACTAACATCTACGTAAGGGATGACATAAACGAAACTAAATGATTATATAGAAGGATTGGATGAAAAGTAGTGGTGACACCACTATAACTCGTACCAGATGTTACTAACAGACTTTCACCATATTGCATGCCCTCAATATAATCACCCCTCATCTCGATCATCTCCCCCATGAAGATGGAAGGCTCCGTTCACTGTCAACGCATCAATCTCTGTGGAACTCTTGGAAGGACCGCCCTATGGCACGGACGATGCCTTCTCTTGAGTTGCAGCACATTCCACTATGAAATTCCTTCATTTTCGCGAACAGGTAGTAATCGCAAGGACTCAAATCGAGTGAATACGGTACCGCTCACCACAATATGCTGCAGCAGCTCCTGCCCGGGTTTCACCGTGCGGAACATGCAGCGCCATGGGATGCAGTGCCATAAGGAACCGCTGTTGTGCTCTCCGACCACGTACCACTCCAATTTCGATCCACGAGTTTTCTAAACATACCGTTAGCACGCTTAAATGGCTTCCCGCGCCTTCAGACAGTACACAGTGCAAGTGACTCAAACACAGCCATCGCAGCTCACTGCACGACTTCAACAGACCTTCTGCTGTCAGCTACAGACAGCGGCAATGCCGTGTGACGTACATCCTTCACGTTACGTCGGTCGTGCGACTACTTTTTATCCGACCTATGTAGTGACACACAAGCGCAGAACAGAAACCTGTTAATAGATTAAGTAGGATAGTATGTCAACGATTGTTGTACCTGGCGCTCGTAGGACGTGTATTCAGACATATAGATAGACTATATTACCACAGAAGAAGTGAAAGTGCTCTAGCGTATTAACACACATATAATGAGGAGACAAAAGTAATTCAACACAGGTAATAAACGAGGTTAGATGCTGAAGTAGTAATACACAGATTTATTAGAATATAAACATACCAATATATTAAGCAGGATAGATCGTGGCCGGTTATTGTACTAAGTACCATGTTAAACCTGTAATTAGATTACGTTAACATAGAATAAGCGTAACACGAGTAAGATAGCTAATTAAGACACTGATAAAATCGTTATCACAACTTAGAGATTAGAACATTTATACAAGAGATTAATCGACTTGTAACATCCGAGACATGAATTATCTTATGTAATAAATTAACGATAGGATGCTCTCCACCCAGGTAGGTCGGGCTCTAGGACACATTCCGAGACCATTCACAGAGCAGCCCCGGTGAAAGAATAGCTACCTCCTACATTAAATTTTCCCAGCGGTTTTCATTCTCTTCTTAAAAAACTGAAATTTTATAAGTTTCTGTTTCGAAATTTCATGTACAATAATTTCAGGAAGTAATGACATGGCTGGCTCTAAGCACTATGGGACTCAACTGCTGTGGTCATCAGTCCCTTAGAACTTAGAACTACTTAAACCTAACTAACCTAAGGACATCACACACATCCATGCCCAAGGCAGGATTCGAACCTGCGACCGCAGCAGTCGCACGGTTCCGGACTGCGCGCCTAGAACCGCGAGACCACCGCGGCCAAGTAATGACAGCTGTAACATATACAAAAGAGGATAATACACTTAGATGCGGCCCCACCTACACATGACAGTGTATGGGCAATGGTTACCATGGTCTCAGCTGCAAAGTAAAATTTCACTGCCCTGTGGGGACTGTGGGTATCAGCTAAGTGGACAGATTGGAGCAATGCGGCCTGCACACCGTCTATCAGATAGCCGCTCCTAGCTCTTTCAATACAGCCGTTAAAAGAGAAGTGCAGCCCTTTGCGTAAGGTCAGCTGCCCGACCTTGTCAAGGTGTGACATGTCCGCGGTGGCGATCGGCAGAATTTTGGTGAATTTAGGAGCCAACATGACACCTTTAACCCACCTTACACCTCACATGGACTTCTGAGCTCTGATCTTGTTTCTGCATTTGTCGACACCTTGCTGCTTGAAGTTTCGCCAAGCTCGTGTGTGACGTAGCAGGCTCCACGAACTTCTCCATCACAATGGGAGAATATAATTGACTGTATAAAAATTGACTCGAATTTTGTAGTGCACTGGATATCAGTTTAAAACCATCAGATATACTGAACCACCACTGTAAACTGTGCACCGTAAGAATTGACACTATCTGACCTACAGTGACTCGAATATCCTATTATTCACAATCAGTCACCTTTGTCATTGGACTGTCTGAGAATGGCTACAAGTCCCATTCACTGTCACTGGTATTTCCAAATGTACCTCGCGAACACTATTACCGGAGTGCCGGACCGAAACTCGAACTCGGGACCTTCGCCTTTCGCGGGCAAGTGCTCTACCAACTGAGCTACCCAAACACGACTCACGCCCCGTCCTCACAGCTTTACTTCCGCCAGTACCTCGTCTCCTACCTCCCAAACTTTACAGAAGCTCTCCTACGAACCTTGTAGACTAGCACTCCTGAAAGAAAGGATATGCGGAGACATGGCTTAGCCAAAGCCTGGGGAATGTTTCCTGCATGAGATTTTCACTCTGCAGCAGAGTGTGCGCTGATATGAAACTTCCTGACAGATTAAAACTGTGTGCCAGACAGAGACTCGAACTCGGGGCCTTTTCTTTCCGCGGGAAAGTGCTCTACCAACTGAGCTACCCAAACACGACTCACGCCCCCTCCTCTCAGCTTAAACTCCGCCAGTACCTCGTCTCCTACAGTTGGTAGAGCACTTACCCGCTAAACCAAAGGTCCCGATTTCGAGTCTCGGTCCGGCACAGAGTTTTAATCTACTAGGAAGTTTTATATCAGCGCACACTCCGCTGCAGAGTGAAAATCTCATTCTGGGGACTATTACCGGAGGTTCTTCCAAAGTCTTCATGTCAATAGCAAACGGTCTAGCCTCTCTGAACAAAGCGATTCTCGCCAGGTCAATGAAACTAAGCAACACCAAGTGTGATATGCACTTGGATGGGTAACTGTCTGGGTACATCTCGTGCTGTTGACTGCTTTCAGTTTCCCATAAAAAGAAAGAGGAGCAGGGGTGATATTGTAAAGTTACTGATGAATAAACTTTTTGCCAACCTTCTGGACGAAGTTCCAAACTTCTCCGCAGTTTCTAAGGAAGTGACGGTATGTGATGCTCCTGATGGTGATCTGTCTGCTGGATTAAACGTCAAGCTCGGGAGCTATTCGAGAAGATTCGACTATGTGTCACCTCCATGTTTCACTCTCTCTATTCTCTCGTCATTTTCCAACACAAGCAATGCACCACACTACACACAGCCTTCACTATCACCTACACTGATCAGAGATACCGGCAGTCAAAAACACAACTTGACTTCGCGAAGAAAGATGCCATTGGTGCGTGAAATACAAGATACATTTCCAGTCTGACAACTGAACTTGCTCTCAGGGCCCCCCAGACAACAGTGCCATACGACTTTACTTTGTCTCATATCAAGGCGTCTTCAGTAATTTCATTGCCATCTGATCCATTCATTTCGTTCAGCCTACTCATATGCATCCCTTGTACTAAGAGAGGCGACGGTCTTCAGACGACTCAATTGCCGCAGTCTTGCTGTTCACCAACACCCTGAGGGACAACCCCTGGCAGTAGCGTTCGGAAATCATAAATGACAACATCAGTGACACTAAAAGTGTGAATAAGTTGTGGAAATATGAGAAACCCGGGCTCTAAAGCATGTCCGGCACAAATTTTCAGTTACGAAGTGTTCAGCACTGTTATTGATATAGTCCTTATTCCGAAGGCTGGTTTGATACAGGTATCCACTCCATCCTGAGCAGCTGTCCTTATCACTGTAAAATTACTTCAAGCTAAATCCAATTGCATCCTGGACTTCATGGTCTCCCTCGATCAGCATGGAAAACTTTGAAGTCTGTTAAAGTAAAACTTCATTGCGTCTAATCCTCGGAGAGGCTGTGGCATCGCGTGAAGTCTTCCTGGTGTCTGTGACCAAAATCATCACATTCCTAACATTGTCACAAATTACATGGAGTATTGCTCTGAGATTAATCCTCTTAACTGTAATGCTATTAAATAAGGGTTGCCATGCATCTTCTCTTTTCCTCGCCATGCTAGTATGCCATTCCTTTGGCTACTGTCTACAATAGTATCTCTTTCTTGGATGGGGAAGCTTTCTTCAGCCTACGGCTGATGTGCCGATCTTTCCCTAAGTGTCCTGAATACATTGTGGCCATAGCCTACAGGCCATTGTTTTCCATATCAACTGAAGAAAAGTTCTGAATGTCTTGCCAGAAAGTCGATTTACTGATGCACTAAAACCAGGAGCATGAAATGGCTAATGCGAATATATACATTCTGCTCCTGAAGCGGATACGCTAGAGGGTCTGAAAGTGTAACGGTTTAATAGAGCGGTTTGGAGCTCGGCAGGATCGAGGAGTCGCTTGACAGCCATCGTGTGATGCAGAAGTAGTGTGCGCTTTGCAGCATATATGATATTTGTGTATTTAGGAAATGGAGAGGAGGTGATCAACCAAATGACTTAGTTATGAAAGTATCCAACGTGCGTTCCCTGGCACGGATGTGGAATTCTGGTTCTCAGTTTTTCTCAGAGAGTTATGCGGATTAGTGAATGTGGAGCTGTTGCTAAGGTGAAAGAACTCAGACATAGAAAGTGAACCCCTTTGCAGGACATGAATGTGACGCACAGGCCAGGGCTAATTCACTCCAATATATTTTATTTGTTTGTATACAAATCTGAGAGTGATGTTCTGCGTGCCTCGTCCACTGTTGACTGTATTCGTGTTTCGTTGGGATGGAGATTACCGCCGGGAGTGGCTAGCAGCCAGTTTGAGGCGATATATGGAACGGTAGGTGGTAAACTTATTCCAGTTTAGCGACCGGATCTCGGAATCTTTGCAGAAAGCAGTTAGAAAGCTAGAGATCTTTTAATTATTGACTTCAGGGTTCTGAGCAGTTTAACCCTTTCTTGTGATCGTGTAACATCACAGAGAGTTAATCTGCGTCCTCCAGTGAAAGTTTCCGATTAAATTTGTAGTGTTGTACGTCGGGTAATTTGTTTCGCAGGTTCACGTCGCTTAGAGTTCCGTGGGTTCTGGCCGCAACAGCAAGCGTGATTCGTGTGTCTCCCGAGGCAAGGACGAAAAGAACGCTTCATTCAATCTCACTCTGAACCACGAAAGAAAGTTCTAAGCTCGTCACTTCCTGAAAGACAATAATCAATGCCAAGCAGCTACCGAATTCTATTCAGACCGATTCCGAGGTCCGACCACTGGGCTGTAAAATGTACACCAACTGGGCGCAAACAGCTTTCTCTTATCTTCACAACGACATACCAGGATATCAGTTTAAAGTCAGTTGGGAAGTTTTCGCTCCAAATGCCACACATCAAGTTTCCATGGAACCCTGCTGCATTTCCTAGGTTTCAGCTAGACCTTGGAAAGAGCGTCACCTCTACTAAATTCTGTTCCATCTTTATTGAATACCATTCCTTGCTGGCTAAGGCTCTATGGTCTGATACCAGCCTCTCGCTACGGTGCACGTGCAGGCTGGCTCAGCTGGGAAGTGACAGAAGACAACAGCACCCACACACAGGAATGCACTTTCGTATTTTTGTAGGCTTCCCAAATTGAAAGAGTAACTACTGGCTTCGGAAATGTGAAACACTTTAACAAACCCACGGACCACTGAGCTTGTCTCCTACATCTACTAGAGTCGACGGCCAAGTGTTCAGTGTCTCAGGCACCCAGTAGCTCCACGATATTGTTCTTCCATTCAGGCCTGTCAGCCAGCCAATCTAAACAGCAGCAACTTTTCAGGGATTATTTCCTGTGACTGGTAAACACACTCATCTACAAAATGCTTCTTTTCGCCAGGACTTTTTTGAAGGGAAACTCACGAGAACTTAAACAAACCTAACAGATTCTGAGCACAAAACGATGTAAACAGATTACGGTGAGGGCCACTCTCCCCCTCCTTACCACTGGAATGGCCGGCCGATGTGGCCGAGCGGTTCTAGACGCTTCAGTCTGGAACCGTGAGACTGCTACGGTCGCAGGTTCGAGTCCTGCCTCGGGCATGGACGTGTGTGATGTCTTTACGTTAGTTAGGTTTCAGTAGTTCTAAGTTCTAGGGCACTGATGACCTCAGATGTTAAGTCCGATAGTGCTCAGAGCCATTTGAATTTGAACCACTGGAATACTGGAAATCGCCACTGGTGTCCCTCACTGGCACGAAGACGACCCCAAGCCTGTCAGGGAGTGATGCGTTACACAATAGAGAATGAATCATTGGTGATGATGTGCATCCACTTTCCTCACTCAGGAAGTTGAGTGGCATCTTCTACACTATCATGGCGGGGATGAAAGCCCTAACTGCAGTTTTCCATATGTCCTGTCTTTTTGCTGGAGGCAAGTAACTTTGCGTTTGTATTAAGTGACAATCTTGATAAAGATAGTAATTTATTCTTCAGATGTTTCAGTTCACGTAAAGATATAATATGAGATAGATTTCGAAGCTAATGCACAACGATGTTCGAAAAAGTAATCAGTATATATTATCACGCATGATATATATATATATATATATATATATATATATATATATATATATATATATATATATATATATTGGTGTTTTGCCTTTAAAGAGCGCATTTGGACTAAACTACATGGCCAGTTCCTTTCGCTGCCTTCCTTGCTGCCCAAACTTCCCTCATTCGCTCGCCGCTCGCTGTGTTCCTGTTTCCGGTCCTCTGTCCATGCTTCTTGTCGGCTTTGTGTCTGCGGCTTCATCTTGATTGCCTTTTTGGCTGCCCATATTTCTTTCATCTTCTGGCTGTGATCTTGCTTGCGTTCTTCGGTCCATTTTATGCCTGTTCGTTTGTCACATTGTATCTCATGTAGTTTACTTTTCTTAATGACGTTTCTGAATTTTATTCTGTCGTTTTTGTGTCTGCTGTTATGTTGAATTGGTTCAGGTCGTTTTCTACCTCTGCCACCCATTTGTTGTTTCTAGTTGTTACCCAGTCAAAGATCTGTTTGGTCAGCCTGTATGATGGCATTCTGTATAGGTGTCCATAGAATTGTAGTCTTCGTTTTCTAATCTTTTCTGTGATTGTCTGCGTATGTTTGTATAGTTCCTCTGTAAGTTTCTTGATCCATATTCCATTGTTGTTAGTTGCGCCAAATATTTTACTAAGTATTTTCAGTTCTACTTCTTCTAATTGTCTGATACATGTATGCCCTAGGATTAGTGTGGTCTCTGCAGCATATAGTGCCTCGGGGAGCACCACCGTGTCGTAATGGCGTAATTTGGCTTTTTGTGAGATAGACTTCTTGTTGTAATGATTCCACACTACTTTGTATGCCTTGTCCAGTTTAGTTTTTCATTTTTCGTTTGAGTCTCTGTTATGTCCACTCATTTGTAGTGTTTCACCGAGGTATTTGAAGTTTGCCGTTTTGTAAATCGTACCATACTTTATGTTCAGAGATAAGAGTTTCTTTGTGCTCATAAACTTAGTCTTTTCGTAAGAGATCTGTAGTCCAGTTTTGGAAGCGATTTCATGCAGTTTTTCAATAGCGTCTTTTGTTTCCTTTATACCTTTCGTGACAATCGCCAAATCGTCTGCAAAAGCCAGACATTTAATCTGTAGGTTTCCTAAGGTTATCCCCTGTTGTGATGTTTCCCATTCTTTTATGACCTTATCTAACACCAGATTGAAAAGGAGAGGTGAGAGGCCATCGCCTTGTCGGACACCTGGGCTAATTTCAAAGGGCTCTGATAGTTCCCCACAATACTTTACTTTGGACATCGTGTTGGTTAAAGTTTGCTCTATGATAGTCCGTGTTTTGTTGTCTATTTTGTATTCTGCTAGAGTTTTGAAGAGAGTTTTCCGGTCGATAGAGTCGTATGCCTTTTTGAAGTCGACAAAGGTAATGATCAGGTTCTGTTTGTGTTGTAAAATCATTTTCAGGTTCCAAATTTGTTCCGCACAAGACCGCCCTTTACGGAAGCCTGCTTGGTATTACCCAATCAAGTGGTTGGTCTGGCATTCTGGTCTGTTCAGTAAAGCTTTAGAAAGGATCTTGTATGTGACCGGTAGTAGGGATATTCCTCTGTAGTTGTTCGGGTCAGTCTTGTGACCTGTTTTGTGTAGTGGGTGTATCAGGGCAGTTTTCCAGTCGTCAGGAATTTTCATGGTCTTCCAGATGTCTTCCAAGATCCTGTGGAAGTCTTTGGTGAGTTGTGGGTCTTGTAACTTCCATATTTCCGCGATGATGCCATCTTCTCCTGGTGCTCTAGGATTCTTGGGTGACTTGGTTATTTCTTTAACTTCTTGTAGAGTGGGAAGTTCATTATCTGGATTGTACGTGCTCGTTTCTGTCATCATTTCTTCCATTGGGGGGTCCGTGTTGAGCAGTTTTTCAAAGTACTTTACCAGAATGTCACAATTGTTTTTGGTATTGGTTTCTAGGGTTCCATCCGGTCTGCTGAAGCACATGTTGGGTGGTTGATATCCAGTCGTATTTTCTCTGAACGTTCTGTAGAAGTTTCTTGTATTCTTCTTCATGAAGTCCGATTCGATCTCTGTCAGTCGCCGTTTATCATACTGTCGTTTTTCACTGCGAATGATTTTGCTTGATTGCTTCTGTGTTTTCAAGAAGTTCATCCAATTCTCTTGGGATTTATGGCTACTAAATTTTTTCCATGCACTGATTCGTTGGTCAACACCTTGGTCACATGTGTGGCTCCACCAGCGATGTTTCCTTGTGCGCGGTGCTTGTGCTAGTTTCATGACCTCTCTGATTCTACGTGGAAGTTGTGCCAGTCTGTCGTTTTCTCCATTTTAATTTTGTGCAATATTTGTGCCGGGTTTAAAGTAATGTATTCTGGATCAGGTCTAACAATTTTATTCTTCTGGAGCTTTTTCTTGGGCAAAAGACGAATCCTGATCTGTAGTAGCTAGTGGTCTCAGTCGAAATAGCTTTTACGGGTGTCTATGTTCAAAATTTCTTTTTGTGAGTCTTTCTGGACTATTACGTGTTCGATCTGTAGTTCTTGCTTTCCGCTGGGGAATTTCCATGCGGCAACTTTTCGTGGTGGTTTCTTGAATTTTATTGACATAATGGCGAGGTCGTGGCTTTTGCAAAAGTCTATCAGATGTTTTCCGTTTTTGTTGGTGTCCTTGTGTGGAATATGTTTTCCTGTGGTATCTCTGCATATCTTTTCTTTTCCGAGTTAAGCGATGAAGTCTCCCAGTATTATTTTGGCGCTATGTGCAGGAATTTTCCTGATAGTTTCTTCCATTGTCGTCCAGAAGTCATCAATTTCGTCCGGGTTTTTCCTGTTGTAGTCATTAGTCGGTGCATGTGCGTTGATTATTGTGTAAGATTTGTTGGCTGATTTCACCGTGATGATGCTGATTCTTTCGTTTGATGACGAAAAGTCGATTATGCTGTCTGTGATGGACCTGTGTACTGCAAATCCTGTGCCAAAGAGCCTTAGGTTTTTCAGTTTTCTCGATGGTTTTCCTTTGTATATATCTATAGCATGCATTATAAACAAATATTTTTATGTCTTAAAATATTTACCATTACAGTGTTTACACAAATAGTACATGCTATGCTTAATGTTGCAGCTATTTTAAATGAGGCTTTGGTACGCAAATCAAAGAGGAAAGACACTATATGCTATTAATGATATTATTTTACTGTTGCGATTTCTGCGATTTTTCGATGCTACTTTTCTGGCGTATGAAGTTATCTACAAACAATAGGAACATTTCTGAAAGAGAACTATGGTACGTGTCTGAGGATTCATATTTGCGTGGTGACACTATTTTGGAAGTTGTAATTTGATGAGATGAAGTATCGTGACGCTGTTATTATATTTTCGGATGATTGTGATGCTGCGGCAATTCGTACTCAGTGAGGGCGCTGGTGTAGGCACTCTGAGTGATGCCGACGTGATGGGAACATCGCTAGTTGCAGACAAGCAGCTCACAGCCGTTGTGGGTGAGTGAGATAGCAGGAAGGAATGCAGAGTGTGAAGGTGTGAGAGGAGGAAGCTGTGTAGTATAAGACACGAGAGCTCCACAGGCATATTGCGGGACGCCGAATGGAGCTAAAGAACCTTCCTGTGGTTTTCGTGATCAGTTACGACTGGAACAACTGAGAGATGGGTCGATCCCTTTAAACAGATTTACGTAACTTAATCTGTCGTGCGATGGATTGCATAATGAGAAAAGAAACGCACTCGTGAGTTCTGGGGACTACATCTTACAAAACCACTAACGATTAACAACTGAGGTCTACTGAATTCATATCAATGGACAAAATTAACCCCAATCTTACTTACACTTTGAAAGCACTCACACAAAGATTCAAGTGGCTCTAAGCACTATGTGACTTAATATCTGAGGTCATCAGTCCCCTAGAACTTAGAACTACTTAAACGTAACTAACCTAAGGACGTCACTCATATCCGTGCCGGAGGCAGGATTCGAACCTGCGACCGTAGCGGTCACGCGGTTCCAGTCTAAAGCGCCTAGAACCGCACGGAAACTCCGTGGAAGCACTCATTTTTTAGAGTAATAAAGCACAAAATTAGTAGAAAATACAAATAGCTTTATTAATGTTTCCAGATTGTTGAACGCAAAGTGTGATAGATACTAGGAGTAGGTTGTTTCCATGTAAATGAAAAATGGAATGGTCGGCATGGGTTATTTGGGATATGTTCCTAGGGTTGGATAGTCCGGCGAAAAGATGTTATGAAGCAGATCAGTTTGCAGCTCTAGATGAAGGACAAGGGGAACTATTTGGGAAATGAAAAGCATCAAGTGGTGTAGTGTGCTCTGGTTTCATATGATTTGGATTTGCTGGAAAATGAATACTGGCGATGGTTACACGTATCACTAGTTGGGAGGAGGGCTGTGGAATATATTGTTCCATAACTGCTTGTAGAAGTAACATTCCTTACAGTGGGTGCAGATGGGAGGTATTTTCAGTTGTGTGTAAAGTCGTCGTTCCATGTCAAGGAAAGCAACTTGGGGAGATGCTGTCGTCGTTCTGGGCCTGCGATAGTATATGAAAGCCCATGGTGAATGTCGTCAATAATAGTGATAATCTTAAGAAGGTTAATAACACTGGAATCGCTGTGGATTGCTCAGGGCTTTCTTGAAGACTTTGGTTTGTGATTCTGGCCCCATAGACTTTAAAATAACAAAGAAAGTGGTAGGATGTAGTGGAGTTTGTGACTCTCTGGATGAGGAATTGCGTATAAGAGTGAGGGAGACTTGTCAAGCAAAGGTATTGGAGGGTATTTTCCGCAGGACGGAATGGAAGCCAGGGAACTAAAAGATTATGAAAACGAAATCTTAGCGGGGAAGTTTGGTATATGTGGATATTAGCAAATATTTTAAATTGAAAGGAAAAATCATTTCGGTTGCATGGATTTTGGAACACGAACTGAATGTGTGTTTATATGGCTTGGTCTCATCTAGGGAGATAGTTCGTATATTCAGATTTTGTAGTGTGGCGTTGGATCTTCTTCGGATCGGGGACTATGGCTGTTTCAGTATTGAGGCGATACTGATTCTTCTTTCTTATGAATTGAGAGCAGGAAGGTGTTATAGAATTCGTGGGAGGCACCAGGTGGCAGGTTTAGGAGCAACTGGAATACCTACAGTCATAACGAGAAGCAATTACTTTATAAGGGACACCGCAGCAGAGGGTGAATGGCATACGTAAAGCTACAGGTTCACCAGCAGTAGATGCTGTAGCGAGTGCTTTCCTGACACCGCTGCTGTTGCTGCTCCAGGTGCGGGAGGGTGTGGTGTGCTTGGGGCGTTATCAGTTCGATGTGACCACGGTGGGGGGCTGAGACTTGTGTTGACGCCGCAAGTGCATGTAAACAAAGCTGGTACCGATGGTGTTTGTGAAGTTGAGAGTTGTGTTGCTGTAGATAGTCACAGCAAATATGGTGGTGGTACTGGAGATTATATGCAGTCTGGTGTAGCAGAAGGTGTAAATGGAAACGCTGGTGAATTGCATGGTTGTGGGAATGCACGAAAAACTCGAGGTAAAAGGGGAAGGAAGGTTGGAAGAAGTAGTAACGATGTAGAATAGTGGCCAATGGTGGAAAAGTTGTGGAACTAGAAGTGGGTGAAAATTTTGGTTTGTAAGGCAGCCATCGCTATGTAGTATTTAAGTGGCCTGCTTAATCAGAAGCTCATGGCATGAGCGTTTAGGATTACCCAGCGTCGTGTTATAACGCATATGCTGCAAGCGTGTTTGCAGAATTTCGATACTGAAATTCTAAATAACAAAAAATTGATTATAGTTGACATGATAAACAGGACATCATAACAATATCATTGATAAATTATTATAATATGACAAAAATAACGACAATAGTGAGTAATAACAATACATTCACGCATACGTTCACTCATTCTATATTACTAATCATGCATTAACAGCACTGGTACCACAGTAAAACGTACTGAGCAGCTAATGAAATCTTCTAGATTACGGAAGTGGCTAAAGATTTTCCTGTAATAACTTTATATAATTTTCAGTGACAGAATTGTCACTGCTTTATGGTGACAGATTGTCGAATAACAAAAATCGAATTCATTAAACCGTTTTTAAATTAAATCGCGTCGAGAAACTTATGAACATATTAATTGAGAAGCTGCTCTTTAGAAATTTCCATACTTTGCTGGAGTGTTCCATTGCTGACGTGTTTGTCGCGTATTTTAGTGGCATCTCTGTCGCACGTTTTCATCTCTTCATAGAGAGCAATACATTTTTTTCCTTGTTAATGCACCGCCTCTGCACTTACGGCAAAGATATTGCGTTTTCAGCCCACTGCATTCTGCCACATTGCCAGTCGGCCACAAAGTACTACAGCTCGATATTTTTACGATAAATAAAGTCTTTTGACAAGCACTTCAGTTCTCTCAGAGACGTAATAAACATGGTTTACATACCTTTGTTTTCCTAACTACAAATTCCACTGTTACTGTGTTGATTCACTTTTCAGAAATTATATCACAAAAATAATAATATTTGCAATTACAACATTGCTCAGAGTGAACATGAAAACTTTAATGCAAACAGTATCCCACTCGCTAACAGATAGCCTTACTTCTTACACTTGCAAACACCAAAATATCTGAAACATAATTATTGAGGAAATAAAAATAAATAATGCTGTGACTTTGTGCTTTACAAGCATGTATATTCAATGTATGTTATTGTCTCGATTTAACTGAGTCGTTAGAGGTTGACATGGTGGTGGTAGGAAAATCCATCTCTAGTCACCGCAGTTAACAGTACTGGATAAGGTGACTGCCACCAAGCCTGAACTGACAAGAGGAGGAAACATTTGGTAGATGACAGTAGCTGCGACAATGACGGCAACACAGCTGAAGATGGAGTCACTGAAGACGGCGCAGTATGTTTATTCAAAGAAAACGTATTGTTCCTGACTGTACCCCTATCCAATCACAATGTTGGCGAATGTGGGATTCCAGCCCTCCGGTAGCAGCTGTTGATGAAATGCCGGAGAGTTCCTCTAGTCCATTTAGTGAACAGGTGGTAGTGCGTGCCGAATTAATAACTACCCGCAAAGTAATATAGGTAGATGCAGCATATAAACAGGTTTATTTAAAATCCACCACAATAACATTCCGTGAATTACTCCTAAATATGGCAGTGTTATAGTATCGTCTATCGTCAGGCATACGAGAAATGTGTCACACTTCTATAAATAACGATAGGAAAATACCTTAGGAGTACGAGGTACTATGATGCCTGTTACGTGGTGTATGAAAAACGTGATTTACCTCTAAGCTGGGTAATGAGCGGTTTAAAATAGAACGTAGACTTTAAGTGTCCCAAAACATATTATGTAAAATATTTATATGCAGCATAGGAATTCACATTACGTATTATGGTAACCTGTTAATAGAGGTAAAAATGGGGACTTGAAGAGTATGGCTTAAAAGCTGCACTAATGCTATTTCAAGTACACAATAACAAACTAATAAAAATAAATATATAAAATGTGCGATAAGAATTAGAAATAGAGAGATATTAAAATATAAAATACGAGGGTCACTCAAAAAGAAATGCACTTTTTTCTAAGTCCATCTTTTATTTTACATGTTAGGAAGCTATACAGCGTGTAGAGACATCCTTTAGGAACAATAGTTTCATTTCTCCACATAATTTCCACCCCTCTCAACTGCCTTACCCCATCTTGGAACCAGCGGCTGTATACCTACACTGGACCAACCTACTGGAGCCACTGTTTTGCAGCGTGCAGAAGGGAGTCATCAAACCTTGTTCCACTAAGAGATCTTTCAGTTTTCCAAAGAGATGATAGTCACATGGAGCCAGGTCAGGACTGTAAGGCGGGTGTTTCAGTGTTGTCCATCCGAGTTTTGTGATCGTTTCCATTGGTTTTTGACTGACATGTGGCCGTCCATTGTCGTGCAACAGCAAAACATCCTGATTTTGCCGATGTGGTCGAACACGATTCAGTCGAGCTTCAAGTTTCTTCAGTGTCGTCACATATGAATCAGAAGTTATGGTGTTCCACTTGGCATTATGTCCACAAGCAAGAGTCCTTCGGAATCGAAAAGCATAGTAGCCATAACTTTTCCAGAAGAAGGTGCGGTTTTGATTGTTTTCTTCTTCGATGAATTTGGATGATGCCACTCCACTGATTGCCTCTTCGTCTCTGGTGAAAAATGATGCAGCCATGTTTCATCACCTGTCACAATTCTTCCAAGAAATTCATGTCCACCATTCTCGTATTGTTCCAAAAGTTCGCTGCATACCGTTTTTCTTGTTTCTTTGGGAGCCACTGTCAGCATCCTGGGAACCCATCTGGCACAAACCTGTTTTAACGCCAATACTTTCAATATTCTACAAATACTTCCTTCCGCTATCCCAACGTAGCGTGACAATTTGTTCACTGTGATGCATATATCAGCTGTCACCATTTCGTTAACTCTCTACACATTGTCTGGAGTATATGCAGTGCGATGCCTGCCGCTGCGAGGACAATCCTCAATATTGCCGTGCCCGCTTTCATCACGTAACCTGCTTGCCCACCGACTAACTGTACTGCGATCGACAGCAGCATCTCCATACACCTTTTCCAACCTCTTGTGGATGTTTCCCACTGTCTTGTTTTCACAGCACAACAATTCTATGACAGCACGTTGCTTCTGCCGAACGTCAAGTGTAGCAGCCATCTTGATGACATGCTGTGACGACGCCACTCACGCGAACAGGTTGAATTAAGTTTGAAAACAAGTGGGTAGGATGTATCTACACACTGTAAAACTTTCAGACATACAGAATGAAAACTATATTTTTACAAAAATAGTGTGCATTTCTTTTGGAGTGACCCAAAATAATTATAATACAATAAATTTACATATTACAGCTACACTTTCTCTCGAACAGAAAGCATTAACACTGTCACTTGAATGTCTGTTTTTGTTTTTTTTTTTCAGAGCGTCACACGTCTTCGCGGACTTGTCTTAATGGCGGAGAAGGCAGAAGATTCCACAAAGTTCACACGCTGTGAAATATGTGTGATAGAAGCTATCTTTTCTCGCCTTAAATCTGTGCTCAGGTTCTAGAAAGAAAGAAATAACACCATGTCCATCGGAGGTCCATAACCACATTCTCATACGAAATGCATTTTTCATTTTTCGGGAAGTAGAGTGATGTTCCTCCCTGCCCCTCTCCGCTCCCCCACTCCACCCACAGTTAGTCAACGCATGCCGAGAGTTGCCAAACTTGTATTACGTCAGAATGCGGTATGAAGATTTATCGAAGCGTACTCATGAATAAATTCGAAAGGCCGTCTCGGATGCATCGCGCGGATTGAACCCACTTGACGAGCAGCCAATACAGCCGAGGTATCGCAGGGCGGACGTGTGAAGCGGAGGAACAAAAGCGCGCGTCTCGCGCTCGGCAGCGGCGGGGTTGTTTCCCAGACGCGGGGGTGGTTTTGCATCGCGCTGCGCGGACCGCGGGGGGGCCACTGGCATAGCGCAGCGCAGCTTTACGGCGCGCAACTTCCCACACGTTTCGCTGCAAACTATGGCTTTGTGTGTAAATCACTAGAAAACATTGAAATAATGAATGTTCCCCCGGGGCTGGAGGCAACTGCGGCCGGATCGCATAAAGTCCGTTTGCCGCGCTGCCCTCTGTTTTTATTACGTTTTATAGTTTTTGTGTAAACCACCCGCTGCGTTTGCCGAGTGCCCCCAGCAACGTTTCTGTTTCAGTGTCCGAGTTCTGTTGTCCTCCTCAGTCATGCCACACTGTGCTGCGACACGAATTTTTGGAGTTGATGAACGTTAAGTGCTTTTGCAAATCATATTTTGTCTCTTCTCTAAAAGGTTTTACCCTCAATACAAGGTACCAGCTAACATGAATCATTGTAAATAGTTGGATTTTCGATACCAGAGGTGGAAGTGGAAATAAGCATAATTTATTTCCTGCATAGGAAAGAAGTTTAAAAGATAATATGAGTTTAGTGACATAAAGAATTCATTTCTGTAGCAGTGATTTTATCGAATGTTCAGGGTAATAAAATAATGTTTGATATTGCAGTTACTATTTCCATTCCTGCTGATCACACAATCTCGTCCATTATAATCGCCTACCACAGCCGACTGTACATTTATGAAAAATTTTGGAAATTGCAGAGTTCCATATTACCATGTTATGCCTCTTCTAATATTTTGTATTTTGTTGAGTTCCACATGGGTGTATAATTTGGCGCCACTCTCTTCCCCCCCCCCCCCCCCCAACCAAGGGTTTCGTTGCCTTCCTTGGGATTTTACTCATTTTACCTAGATCAAAAATGTAATTATCAGCCTCTGTAGCTCAAAGGTAGAGATCACGGTTTTCACACGTCAGAGCTAAGTCCGATTACAGGCGATAGCACCAATTTAAACTGACACGCCTATCAATGAAATGTTATCAGATGAAAATATCCGCCACAAGCTGTGACAGCCACATAACATTTATTTAATTTATTTAACTACAAACATTGTTAACAATTTTTATTATGTTTACAAGGTGTATCACAGTTAACAAAATGCGTGTAAATATGCGATAATAGAAGTAAAAGTATTCCATTATACATGTGTAATAATTCTAGTATCTGGTTACGAGCCATCACTGACTTCAGTATGAAATTTTGTCCTGGTTTGTATAAATACAACTGCAATGTAAACTTTCTGCCAACTCGCTATTTAATTCGGCTCAGATTTCTTCCATGGCTTATCTTATTTTGCTCAACGTTGGAGAATGTGGTACCTACATGTTAGGGAACTACCTTACTTCGCTGCTCGTGTAACACAGTATCTACAGCTCCAATATGGTCTAAGTCGTATAGGTCGAGCAGGGCCTCAATTCTTTCTTTTTCTGTCTCAGGTAGTGATGTTAAACTACTGTAGGCTATAGTAGACTACCATAATTAAGCGCAGGCTGTGGTAATTTTCGTCAGTTAGGATTGTCCCTTACCTGTACGTTGCGTGTGTTGCATACCTATCGAGCGTCACCACATAACGATCGCTTTCTTCACATGTTCGAACAGTGTCTTACTTCCCGTAAACGCCGAAAGCTGTCAGTTGGTTAGAAAGTGAATGGGGATGACTGGGTAACCTACGGAACTTTTCTGTTCAACGTGGTTATTCTCTCGTCTGTTGCTTAAGAATGTATAGTATTTACAGAAACACAGTTATTGTCAATGTTTTAGTCGAAAATTGTTGATTTGTAATGGGAAACAGAGGGATGTTGTAGTAAAAATCAATGAGTGTTTATCATACAGCGCTAGAAAATGCTGTATCCTCAATGGAAAAGTAAAATAAAAAAAAAGAACGCAAAACCAAATTATATCAAATATCGCTTCAGTACTTTGTCGAACTTACATAAAACATCTTTTATTTACTCGTGAACAACTTTCTCATTTACTAACAATAACAGATAACTCTTATCTTTGATCATAACGAAGTCTGTAAGAACAATAACAAGATGTATACTTTTTACAATTGTGGATGTAAACAGTACTTGCATCAAAAGTAAAAGCTTTGGTTACATAAAAGGCGTGAGGTCATCGCTTTGAACGGATATTATGTTGAAAGTAGTGTTTTGCAGCCATAAGAAAGGCAAATAATTCGGTATATTGGAATCCTGTATAAAAAGAACCTGCTTTCAGAAAAAAAAAAAATGTATTGCATTTCTAATTGATCGCTCTTTGTAAATATTCCTTACTTCAGACGTTACAGCAAAACTCTCTCACAATACTAAGTCCAGCCTGTGATACAATGTGTAGTTCAGACGGTCCAGTTTCTTTTTAATTTGCTGAATGACGTATATACAGGGTGTTTAAAAAATGACCGGTATATTTTAAACGGCAATAAAAACTAAACGAGCAGCGATAGAAATACACCGTTTGTTGCAATATGCTTGGGACAACAGTACATTTTCAGGCAGACAAACTTTCGAAATTACAGTAGTTACAATTGTCAACAACAGATGGCGCTGCGGTCTGGGAAACTCTATAGTACGATATTTTCCACATATCCACCATGCGTAGCAATAATATGGCGTAGTCTCTGAATGAAATTACTCGAAACCTTTGACAACGTGTCTGGCGGAATGGCTTCACATGCAGATGAGATGTACTGCTTCAGCTGTTAAATTGTTTCTGGATTCTGGCGGTACACCTGGTCTTTCAAGTGTCTCCACAGAAAGAAGTCACAGGGGTTCATGTCTGGCGAATAGGGAGGCCAATCCACGCCACATCCTGTATGTTTCGGATACCCAAAGCAAACACACGATCATCGAAATATTCATTTAGGAAATTAAAGACGTCGGCCGTTCGATGTGGCCGGGCACCATCTTGCATAAACCACGAGGTGTTCGCAGTGTCGTCTAAGGCAGTTTGTACCGCCACAAATTCACGAAGAATGTCCAGATAGCGTGATGCAGTAATCGTTTCGGATCTGAAAAATGGGCCAATGATTCCTTTGGAAGAAATGGCGGCACAGACCAGTACTTTTTGAGTATGCATGGACGATGGGACTGCAACATGGGGCTTTTCGGTTCCCCATATGCGCCAGTTCTGTTTACTGACGAAGCCGTCCAAGTAAAAATAAGCTTCGTCAGTAAACCAAATGCTGCCCACATGCATATCGCCGTCATCAATTCTGTGCACTATATCGTTAGCGAATGTCTCTCGTGCAGCAATGGTAGCGGCGCTGAGGGGTTGCCGCGTTTGAATTTTGTATGGATAGAGGTGTAAACTTTGGCGCATGAGACGATACGTGGACGTTGGCGTCATTTGGACCGCAGCTGCAACACGGCGAACGGAAACCCGAGGCCGCTGTTGGATCACCTGCTGCACAAGCTGCGCGTTGCCCTCTGTGGTTGCCGTACGCGGTCGCCCTACCTTTCCAGCACGTTCATCCGTCACGTTCCCAGTCCGTTGAAATTTTTCAAACAGATCCTTTATTGTATCGCTTTTCGGTCCTTTGGTTACATTAAACCTCCGTTGAAAACTTCGTCTTGTTGCAACAACACTGTGTTCTAGGCGGTGGAATTCCAAGACCAGAAAAATCCTCTGTTCTAAGGAATAAACCATGTTGTCCACAGCACACTTCCACGTTGTGAACAGCACACGCTTACGGCAGAAAGACGACGTACAGAATGGCGCACCCACAGACTGCGTTGTCTTCTATATCTTTCACATCACTTGCAGCGCCATCTGTTGTTGAAAATTGTAACTACTGTAATTTCGAAAGTTTTCCGCCTGAAAATGTACTGTTGTCCCAAGCATATTGCAACAAACGGTGTATTTCTATCGCTGCTCGTTTAGTTTTTTATTGCCGTTTAAAATATACCGGTCATTTTTGAAACACCCTGTATATACGTCATTCAGCAAATTAAAAGGAAACTGGACCGTCTGAACTACACATTGTATCACAGGCTGGACTTAGTATTGTGAGATACTTTTGCTGTAACGTGTGAAGTAAGTAATATTTACAAAGAGCGATCAATAAGTAATGCAACACATTTTTTTCTGAAAGCAGGTTCTTTTTATACAGGAGTCCAATATACCGAATTATTTGCCTTTCGTATGGCTGCAAAACACTACTTTCAACATACACTCCTGGAAATGGAAAAAAGAACACACTGACACCGGTGTGTCAGACCCACCATACTTGCTCCGGACACTGCGAGAGGGCTGTACAAGCAATGATCACACGCACGGCACAGCGGACACACCAGGAACCGCGGTGTTGGCCGTCGAATGGCGCTAGCTGCACAGCATTTGTGCACCGCCGCCGTCAGTGTCAGCCAGTTTGCCGTAGCGTACGGAGCTCCATCGCAGTCTTTAACACTGGTAGCATGCCGCGACAGCGTGGACGTGAACCGTATGTGTAGTTGACGGACTTTGAGCGAGGGCGTATAGTGGGCATGCGGGAGGCCGGGTGCTCAACACGTGGGGCGTGAGGTCTCCACAGTACATCGATGTTGTCGCCAGTGGTCGGCTTAAGGTGCACGTGCCCGTCGACCTGGGACCGGACCGCAGCGACGCACGGATGCACGCCAAGACCGTAGGATCCCAATCAGTGCCGTAGGGAGCCGCACCGCCACTTCCCAGAAAATTAGGGACACTGTTGCTCCTGGGGTATCGGCGAGGACCATTCGCAACCGTCTCCATGAAGCTGGGCTACGGTCCCGCACACCGTTAGGCCGTCTTCCGCTCACGCCCCAACATCGTGCAGCCCGCCTCCAGTGGTGTCGCGACAGGCGTGAATGGAGGGACGAATGGAGACGTGTCGTCTTCAGCGATGAGAGTCGCTTCTGCCTTGGTGCCAATGATGGTCGTATGCGTGTTTGGCGCCGTGCAGGTGAGCGCCACAATCAGGACTGCATACGACCGAGGCACACAGGGCCAACACCCGGCATCATGGTGTGGGGAGCGAGGCCGTACACCTCTGGTGATCGTCGAGGGGACACTGAATAGTGCACGGTACATCCAAACCGTCATCGAACCCATCGTTCTACCATTCCTAGACCGGCAAGGGAACTTGCTGTTCCAACAGGACAATGCACGTCCGCATGTATCCCGTGCCACCCAACGTGCTCTAGAAGGTGTAAGTCAACTACCCTGGCCAACAAGATCTCCGGATCTGTCCCCCATTGAGCATGTTTGGGACTGGATGAAGCGTCGTCTCACGCGGTCTGCACGTCCAGCACGAACGCTGGTCCAACTCAGGCGCCAGGTGGAAATGGCATGGCAAGCCGTTCCACAGGACTACATCCAGCATCTCTACGATCGTCTCCATGGGAGAATAGCAGCCTGCATTGCTGCGAAAGGTGGATATACACTGTACTAGTGCCGACATTGTGCATGCTCTGTTGCCTGTGTCTATGTGCCTGTGGTTCTGTCAGTGTGATCATGTGATGTATCTGACCCCAGGAATGTGTCAATAAAGTTTCCCCTTCCTGGGACAATGAATTCACGGTGTTCTTATTTCAATTTCCAGGAGTGTAATATCCGTTCAAAGCGATGACCTCACGCCGTCTTACTGGCAGGGCCAACATTCTCGCTTGCTTACCACTCTACTGGTCGACGTCGGAGCCGACGTCTTGCTGCCACAATAACCTCCCCGTCATCCACTACTCGTCCAGACAGAGTTCATCCTCCATTGAGCCAAAGAGAGGGAAATCGGAAGGTGCGAGATTTGGGCTGTAGCGGGGATGAGGAAGGTTTGATCGACATGGCACCGTTGGCCGGGAAGCCCCATTCGGGGAAGTTCAGCCGCCAACAGCAAGTCATATTTCATTCGACGTCACACTGGGCGACTTGCGCCCGGTGATGAAGATGAAAGGATGATGAGGACAACTCCAGTCTCCTACGCGCCCGGAAATCTAACCCGGGCCCGCTTGCAGGGGAGGAAAGCACGTCACCACCCAGCTAAACAGGCGGACGTTGTTGCGATAATGAGAGACGACTGACCCAACGACTCCCTGTGCTTTTGTTCACTTCCAGATCTGTACAGATATTCTGTAAGCGCCAATGAATATTTGCGATGCTGTGGTTTCCGCCAAAGAAACTCAATGACGGGTCTCTGCTTGGAGCGCACCTCCTTTACAGGCGCCATTTGGAAGGCTGCGTATTGCGCCGCCACCTGTCGGAAATTCTTGAAACTTCAGAGGATAAAGCAGGAATATTCCACGACGTTCTGCAACAAATCTCGCATTTTTTCAACCCAATCTGACCGAGAAAAAGGATGCGTTACATTACTTATTCAACACCTCTCGTACATCTTTTCTTAAAGCTGGGCATGTGTAATCTGAGCCCATTTAGAAAGGGAATTAATCGAAAGATGTGTGTTTAAAATACATTTGCAGCACGGACAGCACCTCCATTCGCCACAACAGCGCTGCTCACGACGATTTTGACCCCCGCTGCCCGCATCGCAGTACGCCGCTGGACGAGCATCGCACTTACATCGCTCGCTGTTCTCCATCCGGCGCAACATGCTTGCACGCCACTAGAGGAAGCCGAATTCGCAGGACCACACTGCTTGGTACTCTGAACGGCCGGCGCTTCTTTTTAAGGAGCCTACTGACAGCCTCGCCTCCAGATCCAGTACACCTATAGACTTTTTATTAGTAGTGTGGATATTTGCAGTGAGGACAATACATCGTCGTACTATGACGCTACATAGGAATTTCTAATATTGAAACTTATACAGTGAAGAGCCAAAGAGAGTGGCATACCAGCATTATATCCTGTAGGGCCCCCGCGAGCACGTGGAAGTGGCGGAACACGACGTGTCATGGACTTAACCAGTGTCTAAAGTAATGCTGGGGGAAATGACACGATGAATCCTGAAAGGCTGTCCGTAAATCCGTAAGAGGAGGTGGAGTTATCTTCTGAACAGCACGTTGCAAGGCATCCCACACATACTCAATAATGTTCACTTCTGGGGAGTTTGGTGGCCATTGGAAGTGTTTAAATTCAGAAGAGTGTTCCTGCAACTACTTTGTAGCAATTCTGGACGTGTGGGGTGTCGCATTGTGTTGCTGGAATTGCTGAAATCCGTCGGAATGAACAAAGCACATGAATGGATGCAGGTCATCCGACAGGATGCTTACGTTCGTGCTATCTATCAGAGTCATATCTAGACGTACCAAGCGTCCCATATCGCTCCAATTGCGCACGCCCCACACCATTACAGAGCCTTCACAAACTTGAACAGTCTTCAGCTGACATGCAGGATATATGGATGCACGAGGTTGTCTCCTTACCCGAACACGTCCATCGGCTCCATACAATTTGAAGCCAGACACGTCAGACCAGGCTACATGTTTCCAGCCATCAACAGTCCAATGTCGATGTTGACGTGCCCAAGCAAGGCGTAAAGCTTTGCGTCGTGCTGTCAAGGGTACACAAGTGGGCCTTCGGCTCCGAAAGCCCATATCGGTGACGTTACGTTCAATGGTTCGCGAGGTGACACTTGCTGATGGCTCAGCATTGTAATCTGCAGCAATTTGCGGAAGGGTTGCACTTCTGTCATGTTGAACGATTCTCTTCTATCGTTGTTTGTCCCGTTCTTACAGGATCTTTTTCCGGCCGCAGCGATGTCGGAGATTTGATGTTTTACGAGATTCTTAATATTCACGGTACACGTTGCGCACAGCAGCACCGTATTCCGCCCGTTTACAAACCTCTGTTTTTGAATACGCGTGTCTATACCAGTTTCTTTAGAGGTTCAGTGAGTAAGTATATCAGCATTCAAGACTCTTTGCCACTATGAAGAACTTTTCTCTCTTTGTGTAAAGGGTGTTTATTTTAACTTAAGGCAACAAGGCAACGTACGAAAAAATATTGTAGATGAAAAATTAATATTAGTGCTACTATTTGCCACCTCCTCACAATCCCTCCTGCGTTAGCGGGATCAGCTTTGTATTTTGAAATGATAATTGACAATTTTTAGTGCATAGTCGGATCCTACGCCAATTATACGTGTGGTTTACTCCAATCATTGTTTACTATTCATGGTAGATGGTGCTGTAGTCAGCAAATATGAAGTGTGTCTGTTTTTGTAATGCCGGACGAAGTGGCCGAGCGGTTCTAGGTGCTACAGTCTGGAACCGCGCGACCGCTACGGTCGCAGGTTCGAATCCTGCCTCGAACATGGATGTGTCTGATGTCCTTAGGCTAGTTAGGTTTAAGTAGTTGTAAGTTCTAGGTTACTGATGACCTCGGAAGTTAAGTCCCGTAGTGTTCAGAGCCATTTGAACCATTTTTTGTTTTTGCAATCAATTTGGTTCTAAATTTCATTTTTTGACGGTTGGTAATGATGTTCACACATTAGTTGAATGCTGCAAATGTGATTGGACAGTACTAATAATATAGCTAAACATTTACATTTATGGCAAAAAAAGCTACTTGCACGGTAATGTAATTTTCTGTTCCCTAAGAGGTTGATTGTGGTGAGTCCGCAAACCATCGGAATACTTGATTTCGGTAGCCGCCCTCTGACTCCGCCATCGCAGTGACTGATTTCGGTGTGTCTTTCCATCCATCCGCCGTAACTCTCTCGCCGGCTGCTACGAGGCTATCGGCGGAATACAAACAACGACCGCTGTAATAAGGTAAAATTGCACCAAGTGATAGTGACAGATGTATCTGCCCTGGATATTCATCGAAATTAACCACCCCATTGGTGACAGGCATGGGAGATTGGAACATTTGGACATATACATCAACCGTTAGAACACAAAGGTTTACGTCTACATCGCAAGTGAAATGTAGAATCAAATGCAAAGGTTCTTAATTGGAAAAACAGACGCGCATCGTACCTGCCGATCTGTACTTTTTGGCGGAAGTTCCGTATATGCAAGAAAAATAGTGTATTATTTAAACCCACCCAAGCTGCAGGGATGCTGAGGAGGTGGTGAGTTGTATCACAGACGTATGTTCCCCTTACTAACCTTAACTTATAATGCAGATTTTTTTTTAGTACTATGTGTCATTATCGAGCTATTTTACTTGTCTCAATTACAATAAACAACCTATATAACTCAGCACCACAGAAGAACCTAATGCATTTCAAATGTGTGTGAAATCTTATGGGACTTTACTGCTAAGGTCATCAGTCCCTAAGCTTGCACAGTACTTAACCTAAATTTTCCTAAGGACAAACGCACACACCCATGCCCGAGGGAGGACTTGAACCTCCGCCGGGACTAGCCGCACAGTCCATAACTGCAGAGCTTGAGACCGCTCGGATAATCCCGCGCGGCCTAAGCCATTTCGAACTTATGTATAACTCACTTAATAAGTGTACACAATGTAAATTAACTTCTTAATATGACACTTGTTGTAGACGTCTAATTCTAATTATTAACCACCTCAACTACCGATAAAGTAACGTTTATAATAGGAGGACACTACTTCATTTCAAAATCAAAAAATGTGTGTGAAATTTATGGGACTTAACTGCTACGGTCATCAGTCCCTAAGCTTACACACTACTTAACCAAAATTATCGTAAGGACAAACACACACACCCATGCCCGATGGAGGACTCGAATCTCCACCGGGACCAGCCGCACAGTCCGTGACTGCAGCGCCAAGACCGCTCGGCTAATCCCGCATGGCTATCAAAATCACTAACGGCGCGTAATCACGCATTCGCTATTTTTCCCAGGCGGATCATTTGCGGGTTCATGTTTACTGGCACGTTTTTCGTTCTGTTATCGCACCCTTTCGAGCTGCGTCAACTTTCTCTAATAATTATGAAACCCCTGGACACAAACTTTGCAGTCTGACGCCTCTGGTGCCCTCTAAATTTAGAGCCGAAGCGGCCGTTTGTGTTGCTTTGCCCTTAACCGAATCCATTGTAAGTGAATATACACTGAGCTGACAAAAGTCATGGGATGGCGATATGCACATATACATATGGCGGTAGAATCGCGTATACAAGGTGCATTGAGAGAGCTGTCACTTGCACTCAGCTGATTCGTTGACTGATGTGAAATTGTTTCCGACGCCATTATGACCGCAGGATGGGAATTACACTACTGGACATTGAAATTGCTACACCATGAAGATGACGTGCTACAGACGCCAAATTTAACAGACAGGAAGAAGGTGCTGTGATATGCAAATGATTAGCTTTTCAGAGCATTCACACAAGATTGGCGCCGGTGGCGACACCTAAAACGTGCTGACATGAGGAAAGTTTCCAATCGATTTCTCATACACAAACAGCAGTTGACCGGCGTTGCCTGGTGAAACGTTGTTGTGATGCCTCGTGTAAGTAGGAGAAATGCGTACCATCACGTTTCCGACTTTGATAAAGGTCAGATTGTAACCTATCGTGATTGCAATTTATCGTATCCCAACATTGCTGCTCGCGTTGGTCGAGGTTCAATGACTGTTAGCAGAATATGGAATCGGTGGGTTCAGGAGGGTAATACGGAACGCCTTGCTGGATCCCTACGACCTCGTATCACTAGCAGTCGAGATGACAGGCATCTTATCCGCATGGCTGTAACGGATCGTGCAGACACGTATTGATCCCTTAGTCAACAGATGGGGGCGTTTGCAAAACAACAACCATCTGCACGAACAGTTCGACGACGTTTGTAGCAGCATGGACTATCAGCTCGGAGACCATGGCTGCAGTTATCCTTGACGCTGCATCACAGGAGCGCCTGCAATGGTGTACTCAACGACGAATCTGGGTGCACGAATGGCAAAACGTCATTTTTTCGGATGAATACAGTTTCTGTTTACAGCATAATGATGGTCGCATCCGGATTTGGCGACATCGCGGTGAACGCACACTGGAAGCGTGTATTCGTCATCGCCATACTGGCGTATCACACGGCGTGATGGTATAGGGTGCCATTGGTTACACGTATCGGTCACCTCTTGTTCGCATTAACGGCACTTTGAACAGTGGACGTTACATTTCAGATGTGTTACGACCCGTGGCTACACCCTTCATTCGATCCCCTCGAAACCCTACATTTCAGCAGGATAATGCACGACCGCATGTTGCAGGTTCTGTACGGGCCTTTCAGGTTACAGAAAATATTCGACTGCTGCCCTGGCTAGCACATTCTCCAGGTATCTCACCAACTGAAAACGTCTGGTCAATGGTGTCCGAGCAACTGGCTCGCCACAATACGCCAGACACTACTCTTGATGAACTGTGGTACCGTGTTGAAGCTGCATGGGCAGCTGTACCTGTACACGCCAACCAAGTTCTGTTTGACTCAATACCCAGGCGTATCAAGGCCGTTATTACTGCCAGAGGTGGTTGTTCTGGGTACTGCTTGCGACAAGACATTTCATCTGGGACCATATTCCTAAACAACAACGTCAGTATGTGTTTAATTGTTCTGCCCTCTCCAGGTACACTTCTTACTTAGAATCTTGCAAACTGTTAATCGGTTGTGACCCTACATCCGGCGACGTACTTGGAAAAATTGCATTTGTACTGTTTTTCTTTAGATGCTGCACGTTTTTCAGCTGAGTTAGCGCACATCTAGGGCCGGTGAACGGCCCATACAACACTAACGGCCAAACTGAGAGGGGTGCCAGATACGCAAAAAATCGTATACAGGCTGTAGGGAAAAGTGACACTGGGGAAAGTACAAGATAACCGAAGAAGAAACGTTTCAGTGATCGTTAATCCGCAAGCGAGCCGTTTGCGAGATATTTGCGACTGTTTGGTTATTAGCCGGCACTGATTTTAGTATCAAGTATTGTCTTGGGTAGTACACATGTACATTTTTCCGTTAAGTCCCTGTGTAATAGGGCTGAGATTTCACATAAATCCTGCCTTAACAAGAAATGCAGGCTGCTTCAGCACGTTATATGTGGTGAAAGGTTTTTGAAACTTCGAAGTTGATAAAGACGTACCTTATGCCAATAAATTCGAAACAACGATATTGTGCACTGCGACGCCAACTACTGAAAGTGGTACATTGATGACAATAGTTTCAGAGCGTATTTTCAAAGAATTTGCTAAGTTAAAGACCAACAAAATTTATGCATAATGTTTCTCTCCAATGGAAAACTATCAAGTCAAATAAGGAGCAACTATATGTATTATGAATCGTTTTCTTGCTAAAGTACTTCTCTTTTGTATTAGGTATAAAACTGAGTCTTCATTTTCACTTGCATTAATAAAATTTTTGACTATGTTTATCAATCATAAACTACGTTCTTGGCAAATTTTCTAAAATTTAACTAGATACTGGTGCGGTTTCCTCCCATGTAATACATTACCTACAGAAGAGGGTCTTACGTTTACTGTATCCCACTTTTTCCGATAACTAGTTAAAAATATGTGATTTATTGTGTAAAAATTTTCCAGCATTAAACTAATAAAGTAACACAAGTTTTATATCTCCAAACTTTCCACTCACTTTAATACATAGAAATTTTTGGATTAAGCTACCACTGGAAAAGATTGTAAAACTTAGTTTTGTTACCGAGGAATGTCTAATTCAGTTCTTACGTTGAACCAAAAAACCACCTATTTTCACTGTAGCTAGCTTTAGATTTTATGTAAAGGTTGTACCGAAAGGTCAAGGTAACGCAAGTAACGTCTTTGAGAAGAGTATTTATGCTTGGTGACGAGAGTTCCAAGCGCCTGCAGGCAGGTTACACTGTTACTCTTTCGCCGGTACAATGTTGCTTTTTCGCCTGATAGTAGGACACCCATAATCGATGGGTGTCAAAAGGGTTGCCAGTCTGCAAGCACCTAGGACATTTTCACTGGTTCTGATGTACAGGGGCATTTTTAAAATTTGGACCTCTATGCCTAGCATGAATAGACTGTTACAATAGTAGATCTTTTCCTAGAGGCCCATTGTACGTTCTCCATCACCACCACCACTCACAATCCATATCCAGGCGAAGGAAGCGGTGCCTCCTGACCTACGAACAGCCGATTCCTCCATCACTGCTGGAGTCAATCTGCAGCCACAGAACCTGCTGCAGCAGGAGGTTTAAATTTCCATATAAAGCTGTCAGCCAGTTTCATTTATGCCTTCAAATCGAAGGGGTGTCACTTTCCGAAACATCTGTGGCTGTCGTGAGCGTTACACAGCTACATTTCCCTAAATTATTTACAACATTCATAGGTGGCTTGGTTCAAATGGCTCTGAGCACTATGGGACTTAACATCTGTGGTCATCAGTCGCCTAGAACTTAGAACTACTTAAACCTAACTAACCTAAGGACATCACACACATTCATGCCCGAGACAGGATTCGAACCTGCGACCGCAGCGGTCACGCGGTTCCAAACTGAAGCGCCTAGAACCGCACGGCCACACCGACCGGCGTTCATAGGTATGTTGTGAGGCTGTGATGTGGGAAATGGTGCTGGAAACATCCAAATATTTATGTCAGGTCCTTAACCACTAGAATAAATGCCAGAAACAGGACATCATCTTAAAACCAAGCTACATTTATTAATCACTAATTAAATACCTAAAATACGATCCAAAATATATTGAATCGTTCGGTGTGAAGCACAACACGGTCATACAACGAATTATTCAATTTTTAACTTTCATATGTTCAACTGCTTTGGCTGCCGAAACTGACAGCCAGAGCCTATACTTTATGCTCTCTTTAGGAATCTGAAACTTATGCTTCTCCATCTACTTCAGTTAGCCAAATGGTCGTTCCTGCCCTTCGAAACAGTCTTCTCTCTATCACAAGGAAGGTGGTATAGATCAGCCAATCAGGAGGTCTCATTTTCCGCGCCAAACTATCTTTACAGTAATTTTAGTGGTTAAATTAACGCACTTGCAGTAACTTCAGAACTCAGCATGTCAATAAAGCACATTATCATTCTAGCGAGGATACGGTTCGGAAATGGAACAATCCAGTGACGTAAGAGACTGTGACAAGAGGTACACTGTTATGGCCTGGAACGTGTAAACGTGTGTGTCCAAAACAGCAAAGACGATCGGCTGTTAGCGTGCTACTCTCGTGAGCATCTGCAGAAAGTGCTGGGAGGGTGGTGAAAGTACGAGTAACCAGAAAGGTCCGCACCTTATCAGAGAATGTAGAGGGATGAGGCTTTCCCGCTTTCTAAAGCAGGATAGACAGCAATCAGTGGAAGATTTGACGACAGCGTACAACTTTGGTGCGAGCACAAGCGTTTTGGGACACACCGTTAAGCACATATCGTTACACGTGATCCCATGTTGATCCAGCGAGAATGTTAAATACAATTTCAGTATGCACATGATCCTGGACCATAGATCGAAGAAAACGTGTTGCCTGATTTGGTGGATCTCGCTGCTTGTTTCACCATATCGGTGGTCACGTCTGAATACGCCATGATCTAGGAGAACGGTTGCAGCTTCGCCTAGAACACAGACCGGTGGGCGCAGTTTTAAGCTGTGGGAGATGAGGATAAATATTCATACGGTGGCGTCCATGGGACTTGCGGTAGTAACTGAAGGCACAGTAATAGCTTTGGATTACGTAAACATTATTGCGGATCTTCGGCATCCCTTCATGTTTGATATCCATCCCGACAGTGATGCTGTCTTTAAGTAGCATTACTATGTGAGTCACGAAATCAGAATTGTCCCTCAGTGGGTTTTGGAGAATGATAGTGATTTCATGTTGATTTTTTGGCCGCTGCATTCGTCTGAACTGAACCCGATAGAACGTATGTACGTTATCGGAAGCCAGTTTCTGTCCACAAAGCAGTGGCCCGTAATTTACAGAAATTCTGTGACCTGTGCTTAGATATCTGGTGCCATATACCTCCGAAAACATATCACTAAGGATTTGGCCAATCTAAGAAATGCATTGTTGCAGCTGTACTGTGCAGACATCGATCAAACGGTCTTAAGCAGGTGGTAATAATGCTTTGGCTCGTTTGTGTATGAATAAATTGACACGAAACAATAAATCTGAAGAGAGAAAGTGGGGGTCTGTGAATGGACGAATGCCAAGCTGATGCTGGATGGGTACAACAGAAATTTACTTTGCAGCAAGAGGAGAAATACTGGGCAATGTTATCAACAACAGATACATTTTGAATGAAATTTTTACTCTGCAGCGGAGTGTGCACTGATGTAAAACTTACTGGCAGATTAAAATTGTGTGCCGGACCGAGACTCCATCTCGGGACCTTTGCCTTTCGTGGCCAAGTGCTCTACCAACTATTTTTTTTCAATTTTTTTTTTGGACTCCTTCCTCCCCTTCAACCGATCCTTGCGCTCGCCAATTTCTGCTTTCTCGGCCTAGCTTCTATGCCATTAAAAGAACGTTTAACACAAAGGATGCTTCTTCTGCATCAACAAAAGAAAACGTGTTGTCACTGCAGTGGAAAGTTCAAGTTGCGTTGCTTCTGCAGCAAAGGAAACGTTTCATTCCTTTTGATGAATCTTTGTTGCAAAACTTCTATTTTCATCTTGTATTTTTTTGTTTTTTTAAACTTTATTTAAGATACAAAAAAAGGTTGTTTCCACTATTCTTTGCGTGAGACATCTTGGCTTTTTGACGGCACTCAACGCTCGTATTCTCGAGGGTTGCCTATTATGGTATACCCCAAGCACATAGCTTGGTCTCATTTCTTTTTCCCCGTTTGTATGTGATCTCCTATGTCGGCAGTTGTCTTGTCTTAGCACAGAGTACCCAACTGTCGGACGCCACACACTTGTCGTGATGTGGAGTATATGGACGTGGAAAAAAAAGAAACGTTGCCATCAACGTTATTAACAGTCGGACGCAGTGCATTCATATCCTTGGTCGTTCCTTGTTCGTTCTTTTTCATCGTCTTTGTCGTTCGTAGTGTCGTTATTCTCAATGCTGGTATAGAGTTCGCGAACTTTTGTCTGTATTTGTCATCCTTCATCAGCAGTTGTGCTTGTGTGGCTAGATATACTCTGTAGCCCTGGTAAGATGGCGCATCTTTGGCTTGAATTACGTAATGCAGAGTATGTCCTGTCAGCCATGTCCATATATTTTTCTTAGTGATGGGGTAGTAAGTGCCATCAGGTTGCAACACTGATGTGATGGAAATTATCTGATTAGCTGTCCTGTAGATGTAAGGTTCATTCTGCACCATTCCCACACCAATTTATTTTCTCCGCAGACACATCTGTCTTGCAAGTTGTCTATGAGGTCACACTCCCCAGCAAAACTGAGCTACCTAAGCATGACTCACGCCCCCCCCCCCCCCCCCCTCACAGCTTTAATTCCACCAATACCCCGTCTCTTACCTTCCAAACTTCGCAGAAGCTCTCCTGCATACCTTGCAGAACTAGCACTCCCGGAATAAAGGATATTGGAGAGACACGGCTTAGCCACAGTCTAGAGTATGTTTCGAGAAAGAAATTATCACTCTGCAGCGGAGTGTGCGCTGATGTGAAACTTCCTGGCAGATTAAAAATGTGTGCCGGACCGAGACTGGAACTCGGTACCTTTGCTTTTCGCGCGCAAGTGCTCTACCAACTGAGCTACCGAGCAGAGCTTCAGCGAAGTTTGGAAAGGTACTGGCGGAATTAAAGCTGTGAGGACGGGGCGTGAGTCGTGCTTGGGTTGCTCAGTTGGTAGAGCAATTGCCCGCGAAAGGCAAAGGTCCCGAGTTCGAGTCTCGGTCCGGCACACAGTTTTAATCTGCCAGGAAGTTTAACAGATACATTTGTCTTGATAGAACGAGCGTCAGGAAAACGTGAACTTTTAAATGATTGTGACGGTGAAGTGTGTCTGTTGGTGCACGTCATCAGAACTTGTGACAAGCAGCTTCTGCGTATACGTCGACTGGTGGGGGTCGACGCAGGCCGCTGAGCTGCCCGCAGCCGCGTGGATCTCGATGAGGGCACGGCAGCCACAAGCACGGCCGCTAAATGAGCCCGGGTCCCAACACTGCCTGGAGTCCGGTGTGAGCAGCGGCAGCGGCCGCAGCACAATGCTGAATTAACTTGCGGCTCCGCCCTGCCGCCGTTGCCCTTTGTCTGCAGGTCTGCGGAAGAAGGAGGCGCCGGACAATATGGCGGTAACTAGCCAGCAGTGTGGCAGCGGCGGCGGCTTCCGGTTGGATACTGGGGAGCGTAGCGTGTCGTACGGTAGGCAGTGGCCCCGGGCAGCTTCTTAAGCCCACCAGATACCCGACCGCATGGCTATCGTGGAAAAAGAAACGGAAATTAAGTTTAGCGACCGACGCTTTGAGAAATTCCCTGATGTGTGTTGGAATGCTTAACTCCCTTCAAGACACAATTTCTCGGGCGTATTCTAAGATGTTTCACGAAGAAATGGAGATTCCCGCAAAGGCTCATTAACCTCCCGTAAACTCGATCCTCCTCACCTGCTTGTCTCACCCATCCTCTCCCTCCCACGTCCGCTGCCGCGCCTGTATTTTAACGTCCCACCTGCTCTCCATCCCTCCACTCTCCATACCCTCTCCCAAGGTGGCTTCCGTGAGCTCCCCCTCCCTGATGATTCTCTCATCCCCTCCATCTACCCCTCCTACCAACTTTGATACTCCGTCACTCTACACCTATTTGTTCCTATGGGCACCCTCTCTCCCTTCTCTCCCCCATCCTTCCCTCTTCCCTTTCTCCCCACTCCTCCCTCGGGCTTCCCCCACCCCCTACCTTCATTCCTCTTACCATCTCTTCTGCCATTGGCATCTTTGCTCTTCCACCTCCCTCCCCCACCACCCTCGTCCCCTCTTGTTAGGTCCCCAGACTCGCAAATGTTAAGTGGACATTCGCACGCTGGGGATCATCGCCATCAGTTTCTCGTGTGTGTGCCATGGTGTTTGTGGTTTAGTGTTTTTCGCCGTCCATTCCTTCGTTCACCTCTACAGTCTGAGTCGTCAGTGTTTGTGTGCAGTGTCGTCAGTTTTTGTTGCTTCTTGGTCGAGTGTGAACGGCTTCACGTTTTTTTTAATTTTTGTATCTACTGTTCTTTTAAGCACCAATCTGCTACTTTTCTATCTTCATTTTCTCTTTTACTGTACTACTTTTGGCTGAAGAGCGGAATAGATCGATCCGCTGCCAGCCCAACTTTGTATAAGGTGAAAAATAACAATAAAGGAAACAAAAAGGCTCATTACAGATTTAGGAAAGGCTTTGATCATAGATTGTGGTGAGCGGAAATCTGTTTTCAGTATAATAGTGACTTTTATGAACACATCGATGGGGGTGGCTATAGCAGCTCTCTTAGCCTGGCTGTGGCCAAACAGTTTATGAAAACCTTTGAACAACGAGCATTTCAGATTACCAGCAAAACACTAGACAGGTGGTACCGCTATGTCGATGATCCTTTGGTAGTATGGACACACAGTGCAGAGGAGTTCCATGCCTTCCCGATACTTCTCAACTGTGTCAGTCCGGAAGTCCTATTTACTATGGAGAGGGAGAATAATGGCCAACATTTTTTTTGTGTCTGTTATTAAGCGAGTGGACGCGACGTTGGATCTTAGGTTATGTAGAAAAGCCACGAATACCAATCGTCATCTTCATGAAGATTCCAACCACCAACTCAGACAAAAAAAGAGTTGGGGTCGAAACCTTGGAAGACAGGGCATACAAAATTTGTGATCCGACTTACATAAACGATGAGGCTGAACATCTACAGTCGACATTTAAGATCAATGTTTATCGTGTACTAACAAGGAGATAGTTTGAACACTTCACCCTAGCTAAAAAATCAGGATCAACGAAGAACAGCTTGTAACACCATAGCTCTGATGCTGTACTGATTTATTTTGCCTTGTGTTTTGGTTTAATGTTATAACGTTCAGTTTCTGTAAATGTTGTTTAATTGAATAGATAACACACAATTGTATACTCCTTTCTTTGTTAAAACTTTGATGTCATGGTTTGATTCTATGTAATGTAGTATATCTGCCATTTAAATTCTGTTCCATTTGGAGGGAACAAAACTTACCATATATAATTGCAATTTCTGTGTGTATAATTTTTTGTAGAAATGACAATATGTGCAAATGTTCTGTTTTATTTAATGTACACTCCTGGAAATGGAAAAAAGAACACATTGACACCGGTGTGTCAGACCCACCATACTTGCTCCGGACACTGCGAGAGGGCTGTACAAGCAATGATCACACGCACGGCACAGCGGACACACCAGCAACCGCGGTGTTGGCCGTCGAATGGCGCTAGCTGCGCAGCATTTGTGCACCGCCGCCGTCAGTGTCAGCCAGTTTGCCGTGGCATACGGAGCTCCATCGCAGTCTTTAACACTGGTAGCATGCCGCGACAGCGTGGACGTGAACCGTATGTGCAGTTGACGGACTTTGAGCGAGGGCGTATAGTGGGCATGCGGAAGGCCGGGTGGACGTACCGCCGAATTGCTCAACACGTGGGGCGTGAGGTCTCCACAGTACATCGATGTTGTCGCCAGTGGTCGGCGGAAGGTGCACGTGCCCGTCGACCTGGGACCGGACCGCAGCGACGCACGGATGCACGCCAAGACTGGAGGATCCTACGCAGTGCCGTAGGGGACCGCACCGCCACTTCCCAGAAAATTAGGGACACTGTTGCTCCTGGGGTATCGGCGAGGACCATTCGCAACCGTCTCCATGAAGCTGGGCTGCGGTCCCGCACACCGTTAGGCCGTCTTCCGCTCACGCCCCAACATCGTGCAGCCTGCCTCCAGTGGTGTCGCGCAGGCGTGAATGGAGGGACGAATGGAGACGTGTCGTCTTCAGCGATGAGAGTCGCTTCTGCCTTGGTGCCAATGATGGTCGTATGCGTGTTTGGCGCCGTGCAGGTGAGCGCCACAATCAGGACTGCATACGACCGAGGCACACAGGGCCAACACCCGGCATCATGGTGTGGGGAGCGATCTCCTACACTGGCCGTACACCTCTGGTGATCGTCGAGGAAACACTGAATAGTGCACGGTACATCCAAACCGTCATCGAACCCATCGTTCTACCATTCCTAGACCGGCAAGGGAGCTTGCTGTTCCAACAGGACAATGCACGTCCGCATGTATCCCGTGCCACCCAACGTGCTCTAGAAGGTGTAAGTCAACTACCTTGGCCAGCAAGATCTCCGGATCTGTCCCCCATTGAGCATGTTTGGGACTGGATGAAGCGTCGTCTCACGCGGTCTGCACGTCCAGCACGAACGCTGGTCCAACTGAGGCGCCAGGTGGAAATGGCATGGCAAGCCGTTCCACAGGACTACATCCAGCATCTCTACGATCGTCTCCATGGGAGAATAGCAGCCTGCATTGCTGCGAAAGGTGGATATACACTGTACTAGTGCCGACATTGTGCATGCTCTGTTGCCTGTGTCTATGTGCCTGTGGTTCTGTCAGTGTGATCATGTGATGTATCAGACCCCAATAATGTGTCAATAAAGTTTCCCCTTCCTGGGACAATGAACTCACGGTGTTCTTATTTCAATTTCCAGGAGTGTATTTGTTTGCTGTTATGTAAACTGCTGATCCTCACTTAGGGTTCTTAGTTCTTTAGTATATAAAAGGTGTAGTGGTTCCCCTCGGGAAAGGAACTGTGTAGCGCGCACAAATTGTGGTTGTCCTAGGTAGAAAAGGTGGAACAAGAGTCATTCAGGGACGAGCTACCAAACTGTGCACAGCCTTGTGAATGTTGCATATTATGCTGCTTCCGAGAGAGGCTTTTTCAGCTACTTCCCAGTGCCTCGGATGGATGGATAAGTAGCTGGAACGATTCGGGAGTTGGTATTCATCATCGCCACCAAGAAGGGCCAGAGTCCAGCAATTCGGTCTGCAAATCCGCCTACCAACATGCAGTTGCCACCACATTGCGCAATTTCTGTTAAGGAGTAGTATAATAATATACAGTGAAGGATCAGCTTATTGGGCGATTTTATGTGCACAAATATAAGGTAACTTATTACTGAATTTATGTGCCTACCTTGATTTTTTTTCCCCTATCACAACACCTCTCAGGTTCCTCTCCATTTAAATTATCATTACCGAGTGTCCTAAAGTTGTGGAAAAAATGGAAGCCTGAAAGTTGGACAGTTAATTACATAATGTTGTGTGACCTTTGATGAGAAGGAAATATTCAGGTTTACTGTGGATTTAGTGAAATTGTGGGAAGCAGTAAATGTAGTTTTGTTAAGTTTTAAAGTCATCTATTTAATCATTTACTTGAAAGCAGAAGACTTTGGTGATAAAGACAATTTGCTGTTTCTTTTAAAGATTAAAAGTTCATAAAACTGAGGCTTATAAAGTTTTGCTTAGTAAATGATCACATTGCTGTCTGTAGTAAGTTTTAAAAGGTGAGTCAGTTTCTTGCAATTTTGACAACATTGCGTTTTACTACAGTAAAAGTGGAAAACTGCAATAGTAGAAAATTATATGTTCATGGTTGCTAAGTGTTTGTCTCTCTTGCGTATTGGAAGTGTATAGTAATAGTATAACAGGATCCACAGTTTGTCTATTGTGCTAATGCTAGGTATAAAGTAATGGGAAGCAACCTGTTAGTGGATTCCAATTAACTTTCGTTTTAAATAGTAAAGTATTTAACTGAGAGAGACTTAACCTATGTCCAATTTATGATCCTGCAGTGAATGTTAATAGCAATGTTTTAAAGACCATTCAGTTTGAACAACCCCTGAAAGTAATAGTGCGTTTCGGTATCCGCTAAATTTTTGCAAATAGTTTGTGCTGCTCTAGCTGTTAGCTTCGATCTTACCGTAAACATACGCATGTGTCAGAGTTCAATGCACTCGCGTGTGACAAAGTGTAGGTTGTGTTTATCCGTTAAAGTTACTAATAACTATTTTCTTCAACAAGAATGTTAATCATTCTCTTGCCTAATTAGGCTCGCGACCGTTTTCTTTGTCCGTTAGACAGTGCAGATAGGCAAAAATTTTGTTCGTTACTGTTTAAATATTTACGCCATTCTGACTTTCACTTCCAGTAAGCCACCTCCGTTAGGTACAACGCGGTCAACATAACAAGATTCCTCTCAGATGGAAACACTTCTCTGTTGCACTGTACCATAAGTGCTTTAACAAGATAGTTTTATTTAACGACCTGCCTTCTACTTGGTCATGGAATAGCTGTAGCAGGCGGAAGTGTTATAAACTGACACCCAAGAGGAAAGTTTTCCTTCCGTTCAATAGTGAGATTACAGACCACATGGGAAAGTGTTGAGCAGGTATAGGTGGAAACCATCTTCAGACCGAAAAGGAAGGCAGAAGAATGTTTTAAAATCGGCAAAAGATACACGACATCTTTTGACTACACCAAGTGTATAGGATATACTTTGTAGATGTGGACTCGTTTATATCGATACCAGAAGTGTTAACACCTGTTTTGTTGAACACTAGAGGAATTGCTGCCTGAGACATGCGGATAAATCGGCTGCAGCGAAACATGTTTGCCAAAGGACTGATCACGAAATAAAAGTCAGTGAGAGGAGCCTCATATCGAAAACATCGCATTATCATGCTCGCATATATGGAGGCAGTTGAGATTTATGAACACAGTAATAATTTTACAGAAAAGTGGAGGGTGTAAAATTGGATAAATTCTGGGTGTCAACTTTACCGTAAGAATACGATCGATTATTTCCAGTCTATAATGTTATCATTATCAGACATAGCTGACGTCATGCAATGGACTGTGGTGCCCTCTACACCGCCTATATACTTGGCGCTCCCTCGAGTTGTGGTTACATTTCGCCGCTTTGCCCCTAAAGATATCTCCCACATCCGGAGATAAAACGTTAGGAGAAAGTTTTATACATCGACCACGATCTATCAGTACGGAAGTTTCAAGTGAAGTCAGCACAGACCGTGAAATCCTACACTGTATGAAGTTTCTGACACCATTACCCTGGACGGGAACGGAAACCAGTTAATATACCAAACAAAGATGGACACCTGACTGAACTATAGATTGAATAAAAATTAACAGCGCTACTTTTGTAGTGACAGTTTATACATAATAGTTAACATTCAGACAAAAATTACCACTTGTTATTGTGATTAGCATCAAAGCAATAAATAACTAAGTAATGAGGCAATTCGTACTGCTTTTTCTATACATTTTTACATTGGGTTTTGTGTTCAATAACTCACTTGTTGGATCATGGTGAGATTGCATTGAATTCTTTGCTGCTATAGGCGATTGTCTACCTTCGTACCTCAGACATATTCCGATAGCAAAAGATACTATCCACAGGTAACTCGCCAAAAGGTTCTTTTATGAAACTCTGGTTTATTGTGTTGTCTTCAATGATTTCAAGACATTGCAGTTTCGTCTGAATTTCGCTATCTAAGAAAACTTCTTTCTCCATTCAAAATGGTCTTAGACCCTGAACATTTAGTTATAGATTTAAAAAAATTAGGGAATGGTTGCTAATATAATTAATACTAGTGTCAAATGATGATAGCTACTACTAGATTCACAGCAAAAGAAGTAAAAATAACTCCAAAACTGTCTTGGAGTGCTTTTAGCGAACTGCACTGCCCCATACATTCGGCACTCCATCGAGTCCTAGTTGCAGTTCGCCGCTTTACCTCTGAAGATGGCGACGGGGCGGTAAAAATAGTGAAGAGAAATGCGGTTGCAGAGTGTTCACACGAATGTGCATATACAAATGTTGGTTAAAAATGTTATTGCAAATTTTGGCTCTCACGTCTCAGGGGATGATTTCCACACTTGGTGCATTAGTGCACTTCCATACTCGCGCATTTGTTATAGTTTTCTATTAATTATTCACTCAGACATAAGTACAGTTTATGCTAGGGAACAAGTATTATCCGACTATTATATTAAAGTCAGTTTTTCACGACACAGTTCAATCACTATTTATGGGCGTTGTCCTTTTCCTTCACGCAATGAAATTATCACTGGTGAGACGGTTTACAGTTTTACTTTAATAATAATTTGTGTCCGAGTCCCCAATAGCAGGATTGTCGACTGCTGTAATCGAAAGTTATTCAATCAATTCGAACAGAACCACAAGTCCCACTGTCCTCTTTGTTCTAACACTTCTGGCGCGACATCACAGTTCGCCACATGTTCACTTACGACGATGTATACATCGTAAATCGCACTCACACATATAATCCTAGTACTTCCAGTCCAGCAAATACATGCTTGCACAATTGCACTATTAAACAATACTCTTTGTCGAAATAAATCGGCGCGAAAAAGAGTTCTCAAAATTACCTACATATGGTTGGCTTACTGTAGCAATCGTACGTGGAGGTACAGGAGTACCCAATGTCCCTGGACTTGAAACTTTTCTGGACAGAGATACCGACGCCGTTCTAAACAGACAGTGTACAAGACCATCGAGAACATCGAATTTGCTACAACAGCTGGAGACAAGAAGAATCGTATTCCAGTTAAGTCAGTCGCTGCCCAAGCTCTGATGGACGGCCCAGCAGTCTTCCTCAGTTGCAGACTTAATTTTAGTTTAGATATTAATGATATTTTCAGTCATGGTAATGGTAGGCTTACTGTAGCAATTGTACGTGGAGGTACAGGAGTACCCAATGTTCCTGGACTTGAAAGTTTTGTGGACAGAGTGGGGATCGCTCGCCACCCACCTTCCAAAACGAATGACCAACGACTCACCCCTGGCCAAGATGGCCGCTCGCTTATATAGGCTCGGACGTCAACCCGCCTGGTACCAATCTCACCAGTTAACGTTACAAGTTTTGATACATACATCCCTCGACTGAAATAAGTACACCATCGGAACCGCGGTAAAAAGTACATCTTATTTACTATGCTACATTAATTTCTAGGATTATTCTATCGCCTGTAAAACAAGTTTTTGTTTTTGAAAAATTTCGCCGCTTAGCGTAATTTGTTTGTTGACATCTGCGCTGCAAAATTTCAACATAGAAATGGATATATCACCGTTTCTAGACGTAATCTATAGCGATCTACACATTGCGCTGCTTCTTAATATCTATAATAATTAGTTAATTATGGGCGATAAAAGTTAATAATAATTAGCAAATAATGAAAACTATTGCAAGTTAAGTGTATAGTAGAACCTAACTAGTTTAAAATGTGTGTGATGCCACCCAAAATATACAGTGCCGTTCTTTACTTCATGAATGTTCTATTGAATTTTATAAACAATTTCCCTCAAATTTTGTTTATTGCTGTTTACGTGCACAATTATTTATGAATTTTAACATATGACTACGGCACTCGAACCGCTATGAAGAGACGTTTTTAATCAGTGCTCACTCATACCTGTAAGTTGCTATTTACTATTTTTATTAGACTTTCAGTATTCATGATATTAACCGATTTTGAGGTTGCTATAACTGTTGCGTCTCGTGACTTGAAATTATGATCGATCTTTCAGAAGGTGCATATTGGTGACCACAATCCACTTCCGCATCGCTCTTCACCGTAAGTTACACAGTCTTCGCGTAATGCCCGAAAAACCAAACAATGCCCCAAGCTGGAGGCCACGTGGCCGCCCGGCGGAGGAGACCATCCCATCGACCGTTGCAAACCTCGCGCGGGCGCGCCATGCAGTTTCGCGAATCGCGCACCATGTAGCGCGCTCGCTCTCCACGAAGCAATCCTTGCATACCAGAAATATCCATCTAGTAACGGGGGTTTGTACCGTCACAAGTTGTCTCCTGCAGTCAGAGAATTAACGTTAGGAGGAATGGTGCGACCATGGCCTTGTATCACGGAAGTTTTAAGTGATGTTAGTACCAGCCGTGAAAGCTTACGTTGTATGACTGTCTTCAAAACGATGTTTCCAAGATTACTAGCACTGATTTACAATTCATATGTTTTAACAATTTTACTTAAAACAATGAGATGTGGACTGTAATGGATATTATTCGAAATCTAAGATGTGTTCAGTGATCATTGGGATGATGAGTGTTAGAAATTACTGGGAAAGACAAGGAAAGAAACAAGTTGATTGGGGACCAAACTGATGTAATTACAAGCATGAAATGGAGGTGGGTAGGGTTATTGGATGGAAGATGAGCCCAGGCAATTCTCTGCTAGACTGCAAGAGACAGTCTACTGAGATGAAGACCTACTGGAATATACGAAGATTATTAACAAATATACTGCTAGCCATTAAAATGGCTCCGTCTGGAATTATAGCACTTGACTACATTTTCCTTTTTGTGAGTATAGAGTATAGTGTGAGGAATAAACGATAAAGTTTGTAGGTAATTTGGGGATACGCACAATGCAAAATTTATAGTGAAGAGCTGCCACCTCTGGCACCAACAGCAGCTGTAATCCAGCTAGCCATCGAGACTAACTGAGCTCCGATGACGGATACAGGTGGGTCTCTACATGATGCTTCATCTCTGGACCAGAATTCGTTAATCGCAGTTGTTGGCCAGTAATGGTGTGCCAGTCATCCAGCAACCCATGACTAGATGTTTTCAGTGGCTTAGATATCTTATTACAGCAACAGTGGTATAATTTCTGTATGGAGAATGGTCACAACACCATGTTCACTACGGCCTCACGCTTTGTACTGCTGAAAGACTACGTGACCGACACCTCGAAGACAGGGCACAAAATGTTCAAATGTGAGTGAATCCCTAAGGGACCAAACTGCTTAGGTCATTGGTCCCTAGACTTACGCGCTACTTTAACTAACTACTTTAACTAACTTATATTGAGAAAAACACACACACCCATGCCCGAGGGAGGACTCGAACCCCCTGTGGGAGGAACCACGCAGTCCGTGACACGACGCCACAAACCGCGCGGCCACTCCGCGCTGCGACAGGGCACAATCGTCGACCACAACACGTCGTAAATGCAATGGCTATTCTTCAAATTACCTGTTATGCGAACCAGAGGTTGTACGGTGGCAAGATTTTTCCGTCATGCATTTAATATCCTGTAAATTTTTTTCTATTTATATTTGTATTATAAGGGGTATTCAAAAAGAAGCAAGTCGGAGGCATAATTACAGAAACCAGTGCCTGTATGTCAGAAGTATTGACCCTGGCTGTTGAGGAACTTGTCCCACTGTGACACAAGGCAGTGAATGGCTGTCCCATAAAATTCCCGGGGCTGCGAAGTTAACCAGTTCCGCACATACAGCAGGATGTCCGAGGTGAATCATTTGCCTCTCAGAGCCTTTTTAATGGGCCCCCTTCTGATTCGCTTCCTGCAGTACAGGACAATAGTGAATGACCAGCTTACTCCCAAACCTTGACCACCGTTCGCCATGCGATGAAATCAAAACGACCAGGCAGTCTCACCCATGGGGTCATTCTGCTCGCCGGCAGTGAAAAGCCTCATACGACCAACACAGTCGCGGCACTCCTGAACAAATTCAAACTGGAGGTTCTCGGCCACCCTCCATACGGTACGGAGCTCTCTTCCTGACATTACGCCATTTTTGGTCACCTTAAAAATGCTCTGAGGGGGAAACGATTCACCTCGGATGACTACGTCCAGCTGTACGTGCGGAACTGGTTAACATCGCAACCCCGGGAATTTTGTGAGACGGCGATTCACCGCCTTGTGTCACAGTGTGACAAGTGTCTCAACAACCAGGGTCAATTCTTCTAACATACAGGTACTGGTTTCTGTAATTATGCCTCCGGCTCGTTTCTTTTTGAATCCCCTTTTGTAAGGGATCCGTGAACCGACGAACATAGATGCTAGTATCCGACGGCCAGCTCGATAGTAGACAGGAGTCGATTGTTGAGCGCTGCACGAGGCAGTGAGACGAGTGTTGAGTGAGTAGTAGTACTGGAAACTGTCGAGTGACGAGTAGTGCTGGAGAGACGGGCAAGAATGGTGGTCGAGTGAGTTGTAGACGGTGAAATTCACCGGAGTATGACGAGTGAGCACGTCCCCCTGATCGTCGTGGGGTTGACCCTCACTAATACCGATTCGCGAGTGATTTGAAACAGAAAGTGACAAGTGCCGAATTTCGTGTTTTGCGTCAACCGCGTCGGCCCGCAACAACCATGGATTGCAGTGAGGATTGTTGTAAATGTTAACCATCAGCATTGTTTGTGACGAAGTACTGAAAATCAACAATCAGTAAAAAGATATAACCGTAATTAGACGTGTAAGGCGTAGGTAGCAACTGCCTCAGTATTTGTGTGTTAGTAGGAAATATATATTAGTTTGCACATCGCAACCTTTTATGGTTCTTAATAATAGACAAACTTTCTATAATATCCACTATTCAATCGCAGAACAGCCGCACTCTGTTGAAATACCCCCAAAACCAGCAGAAAAACCGATAGCCTTTCTTCCATGAAGCACACGGTCATATAATCATAATAATTAACTGTTTGACGGCTTCGGTAAATTACACAAAACCCAATAAGGAATTAAACGGGGGTGTTTCACCTTACAGATCACTGTTCACACTGCACAGTTGGATTATTAATCATTTCGTTGGCTGATACTAACGAGCACTACATACTAATAATTTCTTTGGTACTGCATGTCTGTGAGTTAATTAGAGCTGAGTGCTGACAGAAAGGGCAACGTGGGGCTGGGCCATGTGTTCTTGGGAAGCCACCATCGCCTAAAGAGGGGCTGGGGAGAGAGTTGTCGTGTTCTGCAGTGGTGGACATTTACTGCCCTGAGAGAGGGCAGGGGAAGGAGGCGACAGTTTATTACTCTGGAGGCCACGGAATGGCTGTAGTGCAGACTGTTCGAAGGTTGCACTCTGGTGGGCAGAAAACAGAGTTTGAGAGCAGTATACCTGGTCAGAGAGCATCTGGGCCAGTACAGGGTGAAGGAATGCACATAGTCACAAATGGTGGTCGTGAGAGTATCTCCAAGGTATCTTCTCAAGGGGATCGCCAGAGCTTGAATTCCACTAAAAAGCAGATAGATCATTGGCGAAGTGGAAATGGAAACTTGCAGAAAATCTCCTGAAAAGAGTATGAGGCTTTAGGTGATTGGCTGGCAGATACTTGGCCCATGTAGCAGGAGGTAATGTTTGTAACGGCCACTCGGATTCGCCACATGAACACAAATGTAGACACTCTGTGTCAAGAAGGTTTAAATGGCTCTGAGAGCTATGGGACTTAACTTCTGAGGTCATCAGTCCCCTAGAACTTAGAACTACTTAAACCTAACCAACCTAAGGACATCACACACATCCATGCCCGAGGCAGGATTCGAACCTGCGACCGTAGCGGTCTCGCGCTTCCAGACTGTAGCGCCTAGAACCGCTCGACCACTCCGGCCGTCTGTCCAGAAGGGAGCAGCCATATGGCGTAGTGAGGCACTTCTCTGCGAGGACTGATTGAAGCACGCCCGTTTGGAGACTGATTGAAGACACTGCCCTCTGGGGATCAACATAGAAGCTTCGCTGGCGAGAGCCACAGTGAAGAATCTGGTGGTTAGATTTGGAGAATTATTTCTTTTAACACAAGGACCACTTGAAGTTGTTTCTCTGTGAAGGTAATTTCTGTTCTCTGTACTTGAGTGATGATTCTTTACCTCTCAGATGAGTTCGAGATACACTGAAGTGCTGTTTTACAGAAGAATACTTGAGTCGAATTTCTGTCCTGGCTAGTGCGCAAACGGAAATTTTTACTCGTGTTCTAATTTGTACTGAGGTAATTTCAACCAGAGGAGTTTCCAGATGGCATGTTGCGTCCACTGTTTAGGCAGAGAATTGCAGGTATCCCACGTACACCATCAGCACAGCGTCCAAAGCCCCGCGGCGCAGTCAAGGGCTCACTAAAGCTCAGAAAGGCTGTTCAACAGAAAATGCTATATACACTTTCACTGATCAAATATTAAATGCTCTGAATAACCGGACATCACCAATTGCTATTTTTTGTGAGCTCTCAAAGGCGTTTGATTGTGTAAATCATGGAATTCTTTTAGATAAGCTAAATCATTATGGTTTGAGGAGGGCAGTGCACAAATGGTTTAATTCATACTTAACTGGAAGAATGCAGAAAGTTGAAATAAGTGGTTCATGTAATGTTAAAACAACAGCTGATTCCTCAAACTGGGGGGCTACAAGTACGGGGTCCCACAGATCTCGGTCTTAGGTCCTTTACTGTTCTTGATATACATTAATGTCTTACCATTCCATATTGATGAAGATGCGATGTTAGTACTTTTTGCTGATGATACAAGTATAGTAATAACATCCAAAAACCAAGAACTAAGTGATGTAATTGTAAATGATGTTTTTCACAAAATTATTAAGTGGTTCTCAGCAAACGGACTCTCTTTAAATTTTGATAAAACACAGTATATACAGTTCCGTACAGTAAATGGCACAACTCCAGTAATAAATATAGACTTTGAACAGAAGTCTGTAGCTAAGGTAGAATTTTCAAAATTTTTAGGTGTGTCCATTGATGAGAGGTTAAACTGGAAGCAACACATTGATGGTCTGCTGAAACGTCTGACTTCAGCTACGTATGCTATTAGGGTTATTGCAAATTTTGGTGATAAGAATCTCAGTAAATTAGCTTACTATGTCTACTTTCATTCACTGCTTTCGTATGGCATCGTATTCTGGGGTAATTCATCGTTGAGAAGAAAAGTATTCATTGCTCAAAAACGTGTAATCAGAATAATTGCTGGAGCCCACCCACGGTCATCCTGCAGACATCTATTTAAGGATCTAGGGATCCTCACAGTAACCTCACAGTATATATATTCACTTATGAAATTTGTTGTTAATAATCCAACCCAGTTCAAAGGTAAAGGCAGTGTGCATAGCTATAACACCAGGAGTAAGGATGATCTTCACTATGCAGGGTTAAATCTGACTTTGGCAGAGAAAGGGGTAAATTATGCTGCCACAAAAGTCTTTGGTCACCTACCAAACAGCATCAAAAGCCTGACAGTAAGTCAACCAGCATTTAAAAATAAATTAAAATAATTTTTAGACGACAACTTCTTCTACTCATTGGCTGAATTTTTAGATATAAATTAAGGGAGGGAAAAACACTAACTTAAACATTAGTGTCATGCCATATTTTGTGTAATGTAATATCGTGTACAGACATCTTTCATTAACCTGACACGTTCCACATCATTACGAAGTGTCGTATTCATGATCTATGGAACAAGTATTAATCTAATCTAAACTAGGGCTCCTTCTCCGCGCGGCTTTCCCTGTCGGAGGTTCGAGTCCTCCCTCGGGCATGGGTGTGTGTGTTGTCCTCAGCGTTAGTTACTTTAAGTTAGATTACGTAGTGCGTATGCTTAGGACCTGATGACGTCAGTAGTTTGGTCCCATAAGACATTACCACAAATTTCCAGTTTTACCAATGCCTCAACGAGCAGATAATTGGTACAGTACAACTGCTGCACATACTTCAGTAGGTGATATGCTCGCTCCAGTTCGATGGATAGGGAAACGGTCACAGTGAACGTGTTATTTTCCATTTGATTGTACAATTAGCGTTTTCTCAAAGTGCCAATCATGACCTAGGTCTTCTGTTTCTCGCTGCTACTCGGTATTAGCTAACTTTGAGTCCAACGAATAATGGATGACGTAGTACAAAGAAAGTCAAACATATGTTCTGCCAATCTCGAAATTACATTTAGTGTACAACCACACATCCCGTAATTTATATAAATAATTTTTTACAATAAATGGTTTACGAATAAATGGTTTACCGTATCCAAGATGTGATTCATGCTAGTAGCGTTCCGACTGCATTGATGGATTTGATAGGCTAAACTGAAGAGAAGTAAAACCACAACATGATACTTCGCGTTAAGGAAATTCCTAGGTGTATAATGTCAAAGGCAGAGTCGCTTAATAATTTGAAGGCATGAGAAATACACTGCAGACACAATATTAGCCAACCACCAACACCCAAACTATAATTTACAAACACTACAGGGATTTCTAAGGGCATCATCAAGTATACCAAATGGCATACGGTATCATCATAGTAACTCATTCTCGGCCCGCACAACGATGAAGAATTAAATCTGGCAAATTCGTTGTCCTCGGAGGCTCCACAAACTGATACATCCATCGTCATGTTGCACGCAGCACCCCGTCTCACATCCCGCGCCGTTCCAGCGTCCAGAGTTGTCGCTGGGCGCACCATGGAGGCGCTCCTCAAGCGCAGCCGCAACAGTGGTCACCATGGAAACTGTCAGTCATGCTCCCGACGACGCGCACTGTCCACGTGGATACTTATCTCATTGCAAACAAGCCTTCTCCTGAGTCGAGGTACATGGCGTGACCAAATAATATGCCTGTCCTCGCATACGGGGACTCTGAGATAATTCACTTGCAGCATTAGAAAGTTGCAGCGAAATGCAGGAAGACCTGCAGCGGATAGGCACTTGGTGCAGGGAGTGGAAACTGATCCTTAACATATTCAAATGTAATGTATTGCGAATACATAGAAAGAAGGATCCTTTATTGTATGATTAAATGATAGCGGAACAAACACTGGTAGCAGTTACTTCTGTAAAATATCTGGGAGTATGCGTACGGAACGATTTGAAGTGGAATGATCATATAAAATTAATTGTTGGTATGGCGGATGTCAGGTTGAGATTCATTCGGAGAGTCTTTTGGGCCGGCCGAAGTGGCCGTGCGGTTGTAGGCGATTCAGTCTGGAACCGCGCGACCGTTACGGTCGCAGGTTCGAATCCTGACTCGGGCATGGATGTGTGTGATGTCCTTAGGTTAGTTAGGTTTAAGTAGTTCTACGTTCTAGGGGACTGATGACCTCAGAAGTTAAGTCCCATAGTGGCCTACAAAACGCTCGTTCGGCCTATACTTGAGTATTGCTCATCAGTGTGGGATCCGTACCAGATCGGTTTGACGGAGGAGATACAGAAGATCCAAAGAAGAGCGGCGCGTTTCGTCACAGGGTTATTTGATAAGAGTGATAGCGTTACGGAGATGTTACAGACTCTTCAAGAGAGGTGCGCTGCATCGCGGTGTAGCTTGCTGTCCAGGTATCGAGAGGGTGCGTTTCTGGATGAGGTATCGAATATATTGCTTCCCCCCACTTATACCTCCCGAGGAGTTCAAGATTGTAAAATTAGAGAGATTCGAGCGCGCACGGAGGCTTTCCAGCAGTCGTTCTTCCCGCGAACCATACGTGACTGGAACAGGAAAGGGGGGTAATGACAGTGGCACGTAAACTGAGCTCCGCCACATACCGTTGGGTGACTTGCGGAGTATAAATGTAGATGTAAATTTAGATGTAGAGTATGACCTACTGGACCAAGCGCTTCCATAATTGTATGACAGTAACTAGATTCCGATTATTGTTGTCAGCAGTATCACGTGATGTACGGCTGCATCTGTGGGCAGCTATCCTGCAATTGTCGACTTCTCACATGTACTGGTAGACGTATCTGCTTCCTATACAATACGACGCATAACACGATCTTCTCGCAAAGAAAAAAAAGACATACGCATGCGACTTTCTGAATAAGATATCCGCTGCATAATCTTCTCTTACACTGGGTATCTCACCTAAGAGCCATCAGTAGCATTTCCTTTCGTATTTCGGCTGATACTTGCAGTTTCGTTTTTTCTCGGTTTATCTGGAGTTCGCCCAAACTATTGCGACTCGCCTGTCATGAGACGTCCGTTGTGGGTTTGAAACTAGCTTGCAGATTAAAACCGTATGAGATTCGAACACGGGAACTTCGTCTCGCTTCCCACGCCCGGGTTCCCGGGTTCGATTCCCGGCGTGGTCAGGGTTTTTTCTGCCTTGTGATGGCTGGGTGTTGTGTGCTGTCCTTAGGTTAGTTAGGTTTAAGTAGTTCTAAGTTATAGGGGACTGATGACCATAGATGTTAAGTCCCATAGTGCTCAGAGCCATTTGAACCGTTTGAACTTTGCTTTTCACGGGTAGGTGCTCTACCAACTGAGCTACCCAAGCGCGACCCGTGATTGCCCTCACAGCATTATTTCAGCGAGTAGGCCATCTCCTCACTTCGAAACGTCGCAGAACCCCTGCGAAACTTGGAGAACTAGCACTCCTGGAAGAAAGTATATTGCGAAGACACGGCTTAGCCACAGCCTGGAGGATGTTTCCAGAATGAAATTTTCACTCTGTAGCAGAGTGTGGTCTGATATGAAACTTGCTGACAGACTAAAACTGTGTCCCGGATCGAGACTCGAAATTCGGATCTTTGCCTTTCGCTCGCAAGTGTTCCACCGACCGAACTACCGAAGCACGACTCACGATCCGTCCTCACAGCTTCACTCCCGTCAGTACTTCGTCTCCTACCTCGACTCGAGTTCGAGTCTCGATGCTGCTAACAGTCTTAATCTGTCAGGAAGTCTCATATCAGCACGCACTCCACTGCAGAGCTAAAATTTCATTCTGGAAGCGTCAGTTTGTTTCCCATTACAAACAAATTGGAATTTGATGTGCCCATTTGGACAACCTCTCCCAAATTAGTCTTGTGCGATATTTGTTTCATCAGCATTTCTTAACAGGGACAGTACAACACGAACAGTAAACAGAAATCCAGCAGCGACTCATTAGCGCTGCAAGCTTGGCCGTAAAAGCCAACCCGGGCTAGGGCAGTACTGTCGGTGTTGGAGAACTCGTTGTTCATCGTGTTTTTTGAAGTCACTGATAATACAGATATAGAACTACAGTAATTTTGGACTTCGTTTTCGAATGGACACGTAAAATACCGCTTTAAAATAATTTTGTTTGTAACGGGAGACAACCAGTTGCCTTCCGTGAAGAGGACTCTGTGTTTGGGCTGACTCGTATTACACGATGCCAGAACGGAATTGTACGTACCTGCTGAAACATCAGAGAAGACATGCCTGCTGAGAGACACACTGTACACGTAATGCGCACGGCGTTGTTGCAATTCTTGTAGTTGCGCTGAAGTGCTGATCACTCGCATATTCAAGGATGTATAGCTGTTCTCGCCAATTCGACGTTCGTTGATTGCCGCCTTCATGGGCGGCCAAACTATTACTTTCTAACGAAACAGTAATAGAGATTAATTTTCACAGACATTCTAAGAATCGTAACCAAATCTCTCACGAACATTCATTCACCCACACCCCCTCCCCCCCCCCCCCTCTCAGCGGAAAATTACCCTCGGTTGGCAAGCCTGCACGAATATCCATAGCGTGTGTAATTTCAAACCAATTTTCTGGCTTTGTTACGTTCATAACACCTTATTTTTTGTTATTTGGTTTTATTTTCGGCGTTTGGTAGCATGGAGGGAACGAACTCGGAAAATTTCTAAATTATGTGAATTATATTGTAATATCCATAATACGGAATAAAAGGAAAAAGGAGGACAGATTTCGTTTTTGTCGGTATGGGTACTGACGGAACCCTTGCGGCACAAAGTTAGCAGGAAGTCCACATTGACGCACAAAAAATTCCAGTCGCCATCTCAAGCAGAATTGACAAGTGCTTCATAGACCTTCATTGGTGGACCGGAATAAAACAATTTGTTATTCACTGTACTTGGGGGAAGTGCTCGATCAGTTAAGCATCTAGCAAGAAACAACTAGCTAAACGGAATGTGTTCCTCACAGTCTTGAAACAGCTACAGATGGCGTTAGCAGAGTGCTAAGGAGATGTGGTATCATCACAGTGTTTAAGGCGGCAAGAAAGGTGTGCGAAGACTGGAAAGTCTCTCGGGGATGCAGTCGATTTGATCGATGGTTGCAGAACGAATTTTCCACTGCGTAACGTCCCATCGTTATTCTTGCTGACTGCCATCTAGACCAGTGGTTTTGGCATACATACTGGTCGTGTCCACCCCCCTCACCACTACTGGCCCCCGTGTATGGATCGCGAGATTTGATAGCCACAGTAGAGGGAGTAGCTCGCACTCGGGAGTCGAGTGACGGTCCTCAGACAGCGCTCCACCCTCTCCGTGCTCGGTGTTTCGTTTCTGTCGTGTTTGGAGAACTTTCAGCGCCTGAGTCCACACATGACTAAGTCGAATTCTATAGGTCTTGCTGGTGAGGTCCTCATGAAGCCGGATTTCGATAGCCTCCTTCTACACGCAGTCCCAATGTTGAGACGTTTTGTGCAACATTTTTGTATCTTTCTATTTAATTTTGTGGTGGTGTCAAGACAATGAAGACCCAAGGTGTATAAATGTTGCGACCTTTCAGCTTGTTGCAGGAGATTTATACAAAATCCCTTCCACACAAGGTCGGACACAGCAACTGCTAAGAGGAGCATCAACAACTGGCTTATGAAAAAATTAAGCAATTGTCGTTTTGTTAGTACGGAGAAATGGCCAGTAGCAGCTCATCTACTTGGACCAGGGAACTACCAAATTTGTTTCTCCGGTACTATAACGTTACTGAGGTCCAGTCATTACCATGTAAGGAAGGGCCAGTTCATGAGCACAAGAAAAACTGAAAAGAACAACGGCTGGAACAAAGCTATTTGTTTGCCTTAGTGCAAAATTAACAGGCCAACTCTCCCGCACTACAGGCTTCATAACTGCCGACTGCGCTACTCCACGATTTTAAGCAGCGGTCTGGTGACGTCAGGATATGACCGTTGAGTGATCGGGTACAAACAGTTTGCCTTGTTGAGATGTGTTTCAAACTACTATCTCTGTCTTTACGACGTCTCCAACATTATTAGACGAAACGTTAGGCACAGAAACATGGCTTTAGCCACCGTTTAACACATTAAAAAGACTTTGGAAAGAATACAGTTCGCATTATTTATACACCACATCTTACAAACAGTAGAGGCAGGTGAACAGTTCGATTCTGTTTTCCTTGAGTTGCTAATGGTGTTCGAAGATACACAGCATGGATGACCAGAAATCAATGAGTCTTCAGAGAAATGTGATTGCAACTATAAATACCACTCCGTACATAATATCACGCAATGAATGATCAACAGAAATGAATCTCACATAGAGTGTGCCCCAGGGCGCCATAATGTTCTCAATATGCATACTAGCAAGCGAATTATCGGGTACAAAGAAATTTCTGAAAGTAAGTTCATTGCGCAACAAGAGTGGTGCATTATTCGAAGAAAGTGCATGATCTGGATTTTCTGCAGACACAATTCTGCTGCAGTATGGGTAACATGTGCACCATTTTGTGGGAGTGAAATACTGGGGTAACTGGAAGAGTAATCTTATGTTGAAGTTACACAGTCCAGTGCGATCCTTGTGAGGGAAACGTCTTAAATGATAACAGGTACAAGCTGAAATTCTGGAGGTATGTGGACAAACGGATTGTCGTGTCCACCGGTTGTGAAAAGGCCACATGGTCATTGGTAATGCAGATCTAGAGGGTAGGCGATCAACATTCACCACGTATCACTGTCTGAGTTGTTGTGCCCATCACTGTTACTATGTGGATCGAGCACACAAAACGCTATAGAACAATTGGGACTTAAATATATCTATTTACAATATAAACTATACTGAGTATACATAGCTTTGTATCGTGTAGTCTCACTGCAGTCTCTCTCTGTTTCACTAGTACTGTTTATCTCAATATTCACTGGCAGTAGGAGTGGCAATAGCGTTGGGCTAAGTTCATAGGGTGTCACAAGCGTCATGCTGGGTTCTTAAAATGTCACTGGCGCCGGGCTAGGTTCATAATATCTACCTGGCGTCGTGCTAGGTTCGTGAAATCACGCTCACCATGACCTGAGAGTGGTCTAATCATAATCTTGTCATGGAGCAGAATACTAAGTAGTAGGAAACCATAAAATTTTATTAAAACTCATTCACATTGCCACAGTCAAACTCAAGTCACGCCAGGGATGAAGTAGAAGCAGGAGCTTAGCCGGTACAATGCGAGTGGGCCAGGCCTTCAACACATTACAGCACCGTCTGGTGAGTGAGAACAAACATTCTGCAGAAAGAAAATGGTGACAGAAAACCAAAAGGAAGTGAAACAAGCACAACTTGTTAGCTATCAAGACATGGTGCAAGAAACTGAAGAGCATGTGGGAAGGATATGACACAGTAGTTAACAGACTGTAAGTGAATGTAGCAAAATAAGGAAAACACATTAGGCCATTAAAAACCAAACCTCATGTCTTAGCCTAACACTAGTGCCCTTTAAATACTCCAACATTCCATCTATCATGATCAGCTGATCACTGGAAACGATAGCATTCACAGTAATAGCACTCGATTCCATGATTATGATACTGTGGTGAATCTGTGTCTAGATTCTGTAGCACAGTTTATGAACTAACTGAGAATGTACTCGAGATAATGATGATTTTCACCTGGTGAACTTCTTGCTGTCGCCAAATACCATGCACCAAAGGAGAAAATGACTGTATTGCAGAAATACCACACTTCAGGGTGCTGCCAGCACTGAATTTCAACGTGCAAGCCAGCAACAGGGCCTCTTGGGATCCATGCTCCAATTCAATATCCAGCACCTCCAGGTTGTAACACGCCCGGAAGTACAAATGGGTGGGGTACTTTTAAACTGACTTCTCGGTTGTCGTGGCCGTGCACCCTGTACACACCACGTACCTGGTAATCCCGCGGCGGTCGTACAGTTCTTCTCCACACTGCTGTTGGCTTGCCTGAAATTATTTATCGGAATATGCAAGCGAATAAGGGGAGCCACTCAACGTTAAAACACAACACTGTCCTATGTCTGGTATGAACATCTATATTCTGAGACGATTAAAGGAAAATCGCAGGTTGCACTGTTTACATTCTAATTCAGAAGTGTGATCCCAATTAATGGATGGTTAACAGTCCACAAAATATCAGTTAGACGATCGTACGCATAACCGACACGACGCAGGTGATTGTTGATGATGCGGAAGGCTAATGATCGAACGAAAGTTCTTACGCTCGTCACACATACAGATACCTGGTGATAGTCCTCTTTGTCAATAGTAATGTTATAACACTGTTCGTAAAGTTAATTTTTCAGTTCTCAGTTCTCACTTGTACGTGCGTGCGCTTAAGCGTCTCGGCGCGGTTGATTGTTGATAATGCGGAAACGCGATGATCGAACGCACGTCCTCACGCTCGCTACAAGACACTGGCACTTAAGTGCACTCTTTTATGGTAACTAATTTTTACTGATTCACATTGGTTCATTCTGGGAGACCGAACACGGCGCGGATGACCGATGCTGTGCGACACGCAACGAGAGGAAACATAAATACGTTATCGACGGCACTGCTCATTTTTTCATTACTTAATGACGCACTTTCCTCTGAATCACTTTCATATTTCATGACTTTACTGTAACAGCACTTCTAGCAACACTTCAACCTGAATACTAAAAAAGCCTCTCACGTGCAGGGCACACACTACACAACATAAAAGTACTGTGTCCCGCGCTCGTCATTACAGAATCCAGGTGGGACCAAGAGCACTCCAGCTACCATGAAATCTCGTTGTGCTGTGCAATGAACACCCCCACACGCTGGCAACCCACTGCAGCGCCAGGGTCGCTAATATCTTGTCCTGAGTGTGAAACGGCTGAGGTGACTATACAGACCTCAGGTTCAGTCCAACGTGGAACTGAATGAGCAACAGCCGAGATTGGTGCAGAAGAACTCGACTTATAAACATTCTGAATAAATGATTGAACTCTAACAGTGTTTGACTGGCATCGAAGACGCTTCACATGCTCCCAACAACTGTCCTGACTTCACAAAGTGGTGTCTCCACTCGGCCTCTCTGTAATCTGAGGATAACCTGAGGCATAGCAGTGAGTGCGATCCAGTCACAACTGCAGGCAGTGAGGTGATGTGAATTCGGCGTCCTCTGGTGGTGTGTGTAGTGTCACCTGGTAACGTAGGGTGGGCTATCTCGTTCAGCGGCTCACAACGCCTGGTTTCAATGTTTCTTCTGAGGAGTTGTGAGCGGTGCGCGACACGCCGCGAGCGGTCGACGGAGACAACTTCAAAACCACACAGGCAATGAAGGAACCGATTTGCAGCAGTCTGTTTTGCGGCGAAGCGGATGACCACACAGCAGCTCTTAAATGGCTCTGTGACCAAGGAACGAATGCATGTCGTAGAGCGATTGAACTATTGTTTGGTTGTTTCAACTGCCGTCTACAGAGACTTAGTGTCTATCTTGACAAATAGTGGTTTGTGTCTAAATTTGAAGTGCAGTGCAGCATTCAATAAAAGTTACTTGGCCCACCCTAAGAATGTGTAACTTACTTTTCGATGTGCCCTTGTAGGTTCAGCAGCGCTGTCAGATTCTTTGCCACAGATACCATTGTCTGCAGGAAAATGTCCTGCTGGGACTATCACAAGGAACACCAGAAACTCGTGACAAAATTTCTTCTTGAGATAACCAATTACACCGTTCTCTGAAAGAAAAACTACCTACAGTGCAGGCTGCTATGGTCGAGTGGTTCTAGGCGCTTCAGTCCGGAACCGTGCTGCTGCTATGGCCGCAGGTTCGAATCCTGCCTCGGGCATGGACGTGTGTGATGTCCTTAGGTTGAATAGGTTTAACTATCTCTAAATGAAGATTGCGCCCAACAAGTCACTATATCTACTGCTGAAAGGCCAATTGGCCAGGAACCCGACAGTGAGAATCGCGGGAACACCAGTTATTCGGCGGAAGGAAGCCCGGTATTTGGGCGTCGTCATTGACGAAAAGTGGAGCTTTTCACAACACATCGAAACAGCCACACAAAGATCACTTGAGGCCCTAAATAACCTCATCATGATTGGGCACAGAAGATTTCATCTTCCCCCGAATCTTATTAAACTGTACCATAATACCATACTCGCATCCATCGTGGGTTACGGATCCGGAGTCTGGGCACACAGGCTCACGAGGGTCTTGCCTGCCTTGGCTGTGAGTAGGGTGCAGCGGAACATGCTGTTACGATCAATTGGGGCATACAGAACATCACCTGGTGGAGCTTTATTGGTACTCATGGGGATATGCCCCCTAGATATAAAAATCAGAGAGCAAGCGGCGTGGTACTGGGTGAAAAAAGGGGAAATTGAAAAAACTGACCAAATTCTTGGGGTGAGGGTGGGGGACAAGTTTGCAATTAAGCGGAGAGGGGAAGAATTGTGGCAGGAACTGTGGGATAGGGAGGAAACAGGTAGAAGGACATACCAGCTGCTTCCAAATGTTAAAGAAAGATTACAGCTCTCTCACTTTCAACCCAGCAAGGGACTGCTGCACTATGGACCGTATCCGGCATATCTGTGCCGGTTCGGGAAAAGGCCAACCCCCTCGTGTGACTGTGGGGCTGAGATCGGAACTCCGGATCATGTGATCTACGAGTGTTCCATTTTTGACGACGTAGCCACCGGTCTTAGACAGCAACTTCCCAACCATGACACATATCATCTCATCAGGAATCCCGTCACCTTCAAGATCTTAGATGAACTTGCCAGCGAGGTATCAGCAAAGGTCTTGAGGGAATATAGAAGGGAGAACTTAGAAAACTGATCCTGACCTGACTCATTGCGACCATCCCGTTCCGCCGAGGCGTGGACTGGCCGATCGCCGTGACGGTCGGAAACCGCCACGTCATGGAGTAGGGGGATGGAGCGCAAAAAATACCGGACTTGACCATGCACACCGATTATGACTCGTAGTTAGAGTTTTCTGTAGGTTAGTTTCTTGGATAATTGGAAATGAATCTGCAGCGACTTTTGTAAAGGCCAGCCCAGTGCCAGGGGCACGCCCACAGGGGTTAGCTCGGCCAACTTGGTAGGTTTATATTTCTTTCTGGCACAATTGTAATCGCTGCAGGTAGTAGAGTCTTAGAATAGTAGATTAGTACTAACCGAAGATCTTACCCAACAATCACTAACCTTATCCTGTAGCATGTATAGTGTTTTTCCAAATAATAATCAAAAATTGTAATGCTGCAACATAACTATGTACTGTAAATAAAATGACCCACTAATGTGTTTAGGTGGTGGGTTTTATGTATAATATTGTTATTAAATAAAGAATTAAAAAAAATCTCGGGGACTGATGACCTCAGATGTCAAGTCCCATAGTGCTTAGAGGCATTTGAACCATTTTATACCTACAGTAAATGAGCAGACGACTAGTGGTAAAAATGTAGAGGATGTCACAGCGTATAAGAATTTACGGATATTAGTGTCTACCTTCTCAGCTGAGTGGAAACCTGTTTATTACCATGCGGCGGGTCCGGCTTCGACTTCCGGCAGGGCTGGAGATTTTCCCTGCCTGTGGACTGTGTGTTGTGTTGTTCTCATTACTGACACGCAACTCGCCCAATGTGGCGCCACCTGAATGACTTGCACTCGGCAGCCGAACTTCCCCTGGTCAGCGTCCTTGTCATCAATGCCACACAAACATTAAATTTTTTTTTAGGGATATTAGTAAGAAGCTATATCAGATGGGCAACAATGTGAAATCAGTAGCAAGGTAAACGAGTGGGGTAGTTAAATTACTTGGCAGGACTGAGGAGAAGTGCAGTGCATCTACAAAGCAGATCACATACAAGACTCTAGGGAGACTAATTCTAGAGAACACTTCCAAGTGTTTGGAGTACTTGTCACGAGGGCATACGAAAGAGATATAATAAATTTACAAATGACCTGCTCCGGTGGATGTTGATAGGTAAATCTTATAAAAAACGTGTAACAGGGATTTTCGGAGAACTTAGGTCGAAGAAACCTGGAAAATGCTACCAGTTGGTACAACTAGTGGAAAGTACAGATTTCTCACCAGAAGTAACTATTCTAAGCTCAAACATCATTTATAACGTATGCTGCGTTTCATACAACTGTTCCTTGGGGCCTCACGGAAAGATTAATGTACAATGAACATGCCACCCACGCCAAGTGACTCTGAAAAGTACTTGGCTAATGTTTAATTTCCTTGTAAAACGCAAATTACTGTTGAATTTTTTGTTTTAATCTACGTACTTCTCAAGCAGACAATAGTTATAAATATCATCACTGTTTTTGGTTAAAATTCATCTACACCTACATCTGCACAACTACTATACAATTCACTCTTAAGCATTTGTCAGAGAGATAAAAAAAAACACTTTCATACGATTTCTCGGTCGTTCCACATCCGAGTAGCACATGGGAAAAACTAACATTTCTGTCTTTTCTTGCGAGTTCCGATTTTCCTTATTTTCTTGCGATGGTCATTTTTCATTAAGTATACAGAAAGCGACAAAGTATTTCAAAGTAAACTTCCTGGCAGATTAAAACTGCACTGGCAGAAGTAAAGCTGTGAGGACGGGACGTGAGTCGTGCTTGGGTAGCTCAGTTGGTAGAGCACTTGCCCGCGAAAGGCAAAGGTCCCGATTTCGAGTCTCGGTCCGACATACAGTTTTAATCTGCCAGAAAGTTTCATTTCAGCGTACACTCCGCTGCAGAGTGAAAATCACATTCTGGAAACATCCCAAGGCTGTGGCTAAGCCATGTCTCCGCAATATCCTTTCTTTCAGGAGTGCTAGATTTGCAAGATTCGCAGGAGAGCTTCTGTAAAGTTTGGCAAGTAGGAGACGAGGTACTGGCAGAAGTAAAGCTGTGAAAAGGGGGGGGGGGGGTGAGTCGTGCTTGGGTAGCTCAATTGGACAGCCTGCCTGCGGCAGTGACACAGGGCGGACCGTGTTGCTGCCGGCCGCGCTGTGGTGCGCGCTCCTGTTTGTTTACGCCGGAGCAGCTTCGCGTGTGCGGTGTTGTGAGTCTAGAACGAGATGGCACACTCGTACAGAAAAACGACCTTGAAGTTCAGTTTTGCGAACGACTATACACGACAGAAAGCACACGAGATCGAACGTTTCTTAAGAGAAGAGGTACAAATCGATCCACAGGAAATCGTGGGAATCAATTTATCGATCGTTTCAAGCGTCGTCTATGCCAAGCTTCTTGACGAGGCTGCTTGCGAAAGGCTTCTACAACGATCACCGAACGGGTATCGTTTGTGTCATGCCGACGGGAATGTTGGTGCGGTAAGGGTCGATCACGCGGGAATTGGGATCCGCACTATACGAATCTTCGAACATCCGTTTGAGGTCCCGGCTGAACTTTTTACCGACGCCTGTCGACCGTACGGTACAGTTCTATCCCATGTGGCCGAAAAATGGACGAGTTTTACCACGTACCCCGTTTTAAATGGGGTGAAACAAATACGGATAGAACTGCGAAAGCACGTCCCCTCTTATTTGTGCATAGGAGGTTGTCGAGCGATTGTAATCTATGACGGGCAACCTCGCACTTGCTCGGGGTGCGGGAGAGAAGGTCACGTCCGCTCGGAATGCCTCCAGCGACGTTTAGTACAAACCTCACGGGATGACGCTCAGGCACCACAACAGATGACCGTCTTACCGTTGACGTTTGTGGAAGCCCTGAGAAGCGACGTGAAGGAGATTTCCGACGGACACCAGTAGCTGCCCCCTATAGAGAACATGGACACCAACGGACTGAAACTCCGACCACCGGTTCCACCACAGACACAGGACACCACACAAGAGGTGCAGCTGACGGCCGCTCCAGGCTCATCCGTGGTGGCTGCCAGTGCTTCCACCGAGAGCGTGATAGGCCAGGACCAAGACGGAGAATACGCAACCCAAACAGCCGATGCGGAAGCAAGGCAACGGAAACAGCGTTCGCCGAAGAGAAGAAAGAAGCGTCGACTGACTTCTGCTGACGATACCCACAGTCCCGAGGAGGCAATGCACGACAACGACAGTATCGACCTGAGACCAGTGGATTCGACAGATACCGAGGTGACGGTGCAGAAATTACACAGCGACGATAACTTGAATTCTCCTTCCGGTGGCCGGAAGGCAAAAGTGGAGATGACAATTGTCCAACATCAGAGCGGTGACGACGTTGCCTCCCATCCTTCGGCCAGTTCCGGAAATCTGCTGGGGGACTGAGCGCAAGAAATGGACCAACAGGAACAGAATGAGAATACGAACGCGACGATTGAGGATAGTCCTAGCCAGAGGCCGGGAGGGGTCGGGAAATGTTGAACAGCTTAGTGTGTTGAGGAGCGCCGGGGAGCAGATAGACGCTTAATGACACCGCCCTATAACTGATGAACACACGCCAGGCGTTCCGCATTGCCACGATAAACATTAATGTCATTCGAAAACCGCTTAAAATTCAAATGCTGAAAGATATGTTGCACGCTGCGGACGTGGATATTGTACTCCTGCAAGAAGTGCGTTTCACATCGCCGCCACAGTTCTACGACTACGAGGCACATTATTCAGTGCACGATGAAAGTGGATCCGGTGTGGCGATTCTCACCAGGGAAGGAATAGGACTGGAGGACGTCATGTCTCTCCCTTCGGCACGCGGCATAGCGGTCACTGTCGACGGCGTTCGTTTCATCAATTTATACGCGCCATGCGGTTCCACAAAACGAAGAGAAAGGGCGACCTTTTTCACCGAAGAGATAGCACCGTTGTTCGCTGGACACTATGATATCTATACAGTGGGCGGCGACTTTAATTGTGTCGTCGACAAAAAGGACCAAGTTCCTCATTACGTGCCATGCATGGAACTGCTTGCGTTGGTTACCGAAATGGCGCTTCTGCATTCCTGGGAACTGCAGCATGGCGACAGACCGGGTTACACGTTTGTAGCGGGACACTCGGCGAGTAGACTTGATAGAGTGTATGTGACACGAGCTCTACGGACGGCGATACTGGATGCCGAAATCTGCCCGGCGGCTTTTACGGATCATATGGCGTACGTCTGTACGATTTCACTAACGCGTCAGAAGATATGGCGGAGTAAGGGTCCCTGGAAAATGAATTGTGCACTTTTACGTGACACTGCATGTCGCCGGTCGATAGAGGCGGCTTGGGAGACCTGCGTTCGCCGCCAACGAGCATACATCTCGGTTCTCCAGAGCTGGATCAAATGCGGAAAACCAACGTTACGGAGAACGTTGATACGATACGGGCAGGACAAATCGCAGTGGAACAGCACGACGGCTGATTTTTATTTTACAGCCCTGAGGGAGCTGATGACCCAACAACCATCGCCAGAAAGGCACACGGCCATGCGTAGGATAAAAGCCAAGTTATTACAGCTGACGAGACAAAGAATGGAATTTATAATGGTCCTGGCGAGATTGGCGGACACAGTTACTGCCGAAACCCCCTCCATGCACCACATAGTACGTGAACGCCAACGACGACGCAGGACAATGATCAGAGAAATACTCTCTGAAACTGGCCAGCAAGTTGTGAACCAGCGTCATATTGCTCATGTGTTTACTGACTATTTTCGCCAGTTATATGGACCTGTACAAGTGAACCACGAGACACTGCATGATGTCATCTCGGAAATGCCGGATAGAGGACCACCACTGGATGCAGAGACTTTCATCACAGCGATAACAGAGGACGAGCTGACAGATGCAATTGCCAGGGGGGCTCCGAACAAGTCCCCAGGACAGGACGGCTTCCCAATTGAATTTTACCGCGCATTTGCATACCTCATGGGACGGACCTGGATTCAGATGTACAACGAACTCCTGTTACCACAGACTGAGATACCTGCCGAATTCACGGAGGGTATCATCATCCCAATACCCAAACCACGTGGTGGCAGGAGGCTAGGAGATTATAGGCCACTCACTCTCTTGAACTGCGACTATAAGATTTTCGCGCGCATCCTTGGGGCTCGCCTACGGTCTTCAATTTCTGATAGACTCCTCATAGATCAAACTTGCCTCGGCGGTAGGAGTAACTTACATACGGCGCTCGGTGACTACCGAGATATCATCGCATTAGCAGCGGCATGCCGAATGCGTGGAGCACTCGTCGCTATTGACTTCGATCATGCCTTCGACGGAGTGGATCACACCTTTTCGCATGCGGTGATGGGCAGATTGGGAATCCCACAGGCCTTCATTCGAGTGATAATGCTACCGTTACACGGCGTACGATCAAAGGTCTCGGTGAATGGACGGGGCACTGACTACATTGTTATTTCAAGGTCAGTTCGTCAAGGTTGCCCCCTTTCGATATTTTTGTATGCAATGGCTTTGGAACCCCGTCTATATGGTCTACGAAGGCGATTGGAGGGAGTGCCGTTGCCACAACTGACCTTTCATTGCCGCGCTTATGCTGACGATGTGATGCTGGTGGCACGGACAGGCGAAGAAGTACGTACGGCGTTGGCATGGATACAGGGATACGGGATGGCGGCAGGAAACGTGCTTCATCTACAGAAATCATGCTGCATGAATGTCGGTCGAGGATTACAACCGGGGGAGGAAGGCCCGCTCATGTTAGTTAAGACCATAAAATGTCTAGGTGTTACGTTCCACACGGATGTGCAGCGGACAGCAGCGGATAACTACCGACGCATATTGAAGCTTATGCGGACAATGGTGCTGTTACAGAAATTGAGAGCGTTGGATATGATTCAGAGGGTGACCTATGTTAACGTATACCTAGCACCGATACTTACTCACGTAGCGCATGTCCTGCCTCTAACGCGCACAATGGCATCACGGATACAAGCAACTTTCGGAACCTACGTGAGTGTGGGACACCTGTTTATTAATATCCAATACACAACGCTTACGCTACCACCTGGAGAGGGTGCACTTGGTCTAGTGAACGTCTATGAAAAGGCACGAGCGTTATTCGTCAGCACGATTTTCCGACAGTGGCGCGGTCAATTTCGCAATATCTCGGGTGCGTTGGCCGATGTACTAGCGCCCACTTCAATGCTGCCCCCAGTCAATGTGGGACATATCTCACCGAAGCTGTCACATTTCAAGTCCTTTTTTTTTTTTTTTTTTTGAGCTTAGCTATGTCAGATATTCCTTCCCAACAACACGACTACCGACGACGCGAGATGTATATCAACTCTTACTGCGCCGGTGCCCCAGGAATACCTTGGAAATGAAGTACCCAGACAAGAACTGGCGACAGGACAGATATGTCGCGTTATACGGAACGTTTACCTCCCAACTTCGGTACGCTGAACATGGTATGTGGTGGTAAATAAGAAGTTCGCAACGAATCAACGGCGGCACGCTATTCATTAGGCAGACACTCCACTATGTTTAGGCTGAACATCGTTTAGCATGTATTGGGACGGCTCCGGTGTGGCACTTGGCACAACATATATTGGCGTTCCTGTTACGCTCCGCCCCTCACACAATTTCGTCAGACACACTTTTTTCCCCCCAAGAATCTTATTTTCCGTCCAAAAAATCAATGCAGTGACATGGGTACGACGAATGGTGGTGGGCTACGTGTATAACGAATGGGAAAAGGACAAAATTGATTTTAGGCATTTTCTCCAGGATGGACACACGAAGTTGCAACAGCATAAGAGATATGGGCAAGACTTCGCTAATTACTTGCGACTTACATTTACCGACCCGCCGGCCAGATGGGGTGTGACGGGTGGGAGATGAGATAGACGAAGAAGCCGAGATAGACATCGATCACACTTACGGACCCTTAGTTAATTTCGAGAAGACGACCCAGTCTTACACCAACGTCTGGAGAACGAGTCGATAGATGGCTCCCTTGCTCTATCGAACGTCGGGTCGTGAGCAGGTGTCGCTCCCGACACGAATTTCATTTTATTGCTACAGGAGCATGTTTCTTTTGTATCTGTACTATCCGCAATGTCTTCCTGCCTTTCATTTGGGCATTTTCAGTTTTCTTCATTTCCTTAATTAATTAATTTGCTAATTAGCCACTATTTGTCAACATATGGACATTGTAGATGCAATTTATGCCGTAGTACAACAATATGTATGTGAGAAAAGGTGGTAAACCTGAAAAAAACGGATAGAGGGTCTGCCCTGTAAGCAGAAGACCCCAGGTTCGAGTCCCTCTCGGGGCACGCATTTTAAGCTGACCCCGTTGATGTATATCACCACTTGTCGGCAGCGTACGGTCTTGATTTAATTATCATTTCAATAATTCGTTTGGTAAATAAAAATCGCTGCTTCTTACTGTAGTGAACTTTATTTCTTCCAGAAGCGTTTCGCCATTCCGATTAACGCATCGTCAGTGAAAAAAAAAAATAATATTTGGTAGAGCACTTGCCCGCGAAAGGCAAAGGAACAGAATTCGAGTATCGGCCCGGCATACAGTTTTAATCTGCCAGGAAGTTTCATTTCAGCGCACACTCCGCTGCAGAGTGAAAATGTCAATCTATTTCAAAATATTTTCGTATCCAGAGAAGGAAGTAGTTAGTTAAAACTTCGTGGAAAGATCTCCCCGCAACGAAAATCGCCTTGTTCTTTATAATTGCCTCCCAAACTCGCATAACACATCCGTGACACTCTCACCCTTGTTTATGTCTACAATACGGACATTCTTAAAGTTAGCGCATATTTCAGTAATACACTCATTTGCAACATTAATTTCGCGGTTCACACGCGACGAGGGTGGTAAATCAAGACGATATGAGATGTTCACAATGACTACATTTGTGTGGGTTAAAGTATTTAGACATTTTCTCATTTCTGTAACAACCTTGTATGTCTCGTTTCTATAGGCGTCGTTTGATCCTCCTATGAACACGATGAAATCGTCTTTATTAAAACTAGCTACGTCAGTTGATGTTGTTAGGTCCGTTAGTTCACTCAGTGGAGCCGCTGGTTTTATGAAACCAGATGCCTTGAAACTATATGTTCTTAACAACATTGCAGAAATTTCACGGCTGTGACTATCACCTAACACACAGATTGTTTTGTTTCACACTTTTAGTAACCGGAGGATTTAATGTTCTTCTTCTCACCTGACTACTGTTATTTTTTTGCCGCACGTATTCTAAATGTTTTTCAGTTTGGAGTTTCGCTGGATATACGATTTTTAACGTAGTTTTCTTTGCTGCACTGAAGTCTATGGTAGTGTGGGTGTGCGCACTTATTTTCGGAGTTTTTAGAGTATCTCCTCACGCAGTATTTTCACTGTTTGACCTACTTACAACGAACAACTGTTTACTTACTTGGTTTCCCAACTTTTCAACCCTTTCCGAGATGTTCACTGAATCCACAGCAGAAAGCACTTCAAAACTTTTTTTTTGCTCTAAATTTTCACTGTCTTTTTCGCCTTTTATCTTCTGAGTACAACTTCCTTCAGTCATTACTTTCCATTTTCCCGAGACGGAGTGTTCTTTCTTCATTAGCGTCTTTCGTTTCTCAGATTTTAGTTTACTTGTTTCTACCTTTTGAGCGTCGATTGTAAACTGTAAACTGGATATCCGTTCGTTCGGCTTCAGTATTTTAGTCTTACAACTTACACACGTTTTCCTTTTAGTACGGAAATTTACGTTTTTTCGTTGAGACACATGATACACTTTCAACTTGGCCGGTATCTTGTAATATATTACATTAAACTAGCTGTTATTTGTTTACACAGAGCTCCACCTGGTTACATAAATACTCTCCTAAAAAGTTTGGAATATTCACTTAACAGGCTAACACAAAGAAACTGGAGGGTTGGGCTATGTGGTGATTTTAATAGCGACTTTGCAAAGGACACCAAAGAAAAGAATGAATTACTGAATCTCTTGCAAACTTTTAACCAGCTCCCCTTCCGTGAACCTTATCGATTTCGACATGCTCCACCAGTCCTAAGTGGTAACGATCGCATACCGCGCAGCGGTACTCCAGAAGAAGACGGACAAATATGGTGCAGACACTCTCTTTAGCAGATCTGTTGCATCCTCTAAGTGTTTTCCACAACGTTACACAGTCTGTTCAGAAACAGTCTGAAAATCTTGAAAGGATGTTGCATGGGACGTCGTGCTGTGACGGAATGGTTAAGAAAAAATTTGGTACGTTGCACTGTTTCGAATTATTTAGCACTGAAGTTAGCCACTCTGCTCGTTTCGAGCGCAAATTCAAGCAGCCTGCTGGTTCCAGTGACGCCAAGCGTGTTCTTCGTTTGGTTTCCTCAAACTGAACAAACGTAGCATTTGCTCAGCCCGATTAAAGTTTTTCACTTCAGAAAAAGGCACATATTAAGTTGTAATGGGAATTTGAACAGGTACTAACTCACAGAACACAGATGTCTGTTCATTATCACGGATATAAGAGCAAGTAAGAGCTTGAATTTGCTCTTGGAGCGACCTGATTGACTAAATTCAATGCTAAATAACTCGGAAACGGAGTAACATACAGATTGTTTTCTTAAGAATTATTCATCAGCGCAACCTACGCTGCAAAACCCTTAAAGCTTTTCAGACAGTTTCTGACCATCCCGTATACGTGATGGTTCCATTGTAAGTTGCTCGTTATTGTAATCTGTGAAGTAACGGGCGAGATGTGGTCCAGGGACCACGTGGCTGGGAATTCTATGGTGACGCAGTGTCTATGAAGGAGACATGCCGGTAGTGCCAAAGATGGCCGATTTTGTAAAACGTTAATGGTAGACATTTCACAGTTTATATAGAAATTAAGAGTAACCAGAGGAATCATGATATCTCAAAAAGAAACATCTACATTACCATTATTTGCACAACGATTCTGATGGTGTAATCGGATTTTCAATATCCTTATTAGTTTAAAGTTTAGTTTCTGATGATACATTATAATAGTAACACCCAGTAACGAATTTGCAGAATCCAAACAGTTCAGCTGATTTTGTTGATCGACATCTTTAGAAAGCTATTAGTGCAAACCTAAATTGGTATAAATTACAGGCATGTAACTTGACTAGTACATGAGTTATTGGAGGTCAAAGTTTGCGATTACAATCGGACGCATCAGGCCATAAGTAATCCACAGTTACTTGAAAAAACGGTAGCGGCATGCTTATAAATATATTTATTCATCTATATTCTATGTCTTTGTTTATATCCGATATATACTACTCACGAAGAAATTGGTCAATTATTTACTGTGTATAAGAAAACACAGAGACTTCAGGCTACTGGCTTACTTCTATTCTTTCGATCTATGTTTATTTAATTTGTTTATGTATTTAATAATGTGCGTTAGAGCGTGTTTATGGCCCAGCCGTAGGAATATCTATTTAATTTCAAGTTATTTAAATATAAATCCAGTATTTCGTATGTGTTGCAATATGTTTGTCAGTGTGTGTTGGCTTGGAGACATGGAGGGACCTCTTGAGCCAGTGACTGCGATCGTTCCAAAAACACACGTGGAGAGACTATGGGTGTGCGGCGCGAGATCCAGTACGGGAGAGGACAGGAGAGACTCCTGGACAGTACAGCGCGACGGACGCACAGTCGCGGGAAAGACTTGGAGAGTGGAGCAGTTTGCCCGAGGTCGCGAGAGATAGAAATACTTCGTTGTGGCGACTTGTGCACTTGTGAGATTTCCGTGGTTTCTGCAGTGAAGACGTAGTATGCATTTAGAAGTGAATATCTCGTGAGCTATGTTGTTGCTCATAATGAATTACGTGAAGTAGGAATACATTGTTTCCTGTTATTCAACTTACATTTAATTGCTGGACCATCGACACCAACAAGTGTTCTGCAGTAATAAATGGCAATCTAAAAGGTACTCCTGCTATAGTACTCATCATTTAAAGTCGTTAAGATAGTACCTGCAGATTTTATTTAATTGCAATCTTTCATTTATAAATTACTACGTTCCGTTACAAATTCGCAATTGCCGAGTGATAGGAACCTTCGACCATTCGATTCATGTGTCTATTCATATTGTATACTGTAGACTCAGCAGTATTTGTTTTGTAATGCGGAAAGTATGTATCCCAGCCCCTAGAGAATGAAACCAGCCAAGACTTTTAATATTTCAACTCTGAGTCAGAGGGTACATAGTTGAGGGCCACCACAACGTCACATCATTTAATTTGAAAGCCCGCAAATCCCTAGGTATTTAACTGAATCGACAACCTTTAAATATACGTAATTTATCATGAAAGGCATATTTAACAGAATCTTCTTAGTACTTATGTGGAGTACCAAACGCTTTATATTGTTTAGAGTCAATTGCCAGTTTTCGCGCAGTGCAGGTATTGAGTCTAATCTATTTTCCGATTCGTCCAGACCTTCTAATGACTTTACTATGTGGTAACGACAGTATCATTTAACAATCTATTATGGCTGCTCACATTGCCTCCTAAATAGTTTGTATCAATTAGGAACAGCGTACGGTTATAAGTCTTCCTTGTGGAACAGCAGATATCACTTCCGTTTTACTCGTTGACAAGCCGATTATTACTACAAACTGTGGCCTTTCTGACAGTAAATCATGAATCCAGTCGCACAAAAGAAACGATTCTACACAGAAATGCTTGTCAGGAACGGTGTCAAAAGCATTTTGCAAAGCTAGAAATACGGAATCAATCTGAGATCCCCTGTCTGTAGCACTCATTACTGTTTGTGAATAAATAGCCAGTTATGTTTCACAAAAATTGATATTTTGAATCCATGTTGACTGTGTATCAATAGATAGTTTCCTTTGAGGTACACCGAGCGAGGTGGAGTAGTGGCTAGCACATTGAACTTGCAGTCTGGAGGACGACGATTCAACCCCGCGTCCGGCCATCCTGATCTAGATTTTCTGGGATTTCCCTAAAACGATTCACGCAAATGTCGGGACTGTTCCTTTGACAGGGTACGACCGACTTCCTTCCCTAAGCCGATGGGACCGATGACCTCGCAGTTTGGTCCCCTCCCCCAAATCAGCCAACCAACCTTCGAGGTAATTCATAACGTTCGAACACAGTATACGTTCCAAAACAATAATGTAAACTGGTGCCTGTGATATGGGTCTATAATACAGCTGATAACTTCTATTTTCTTTTTTACGTATTGGTGTGACTTGTACAACATTCTGTCTTTAGATCATGATCTTTCGCCAAGCGAGCGGCTGTATATCACTGCTGAATACAGAGCTGTTACATTAGAAAACTCTGAAAGGAACGTAACTGATGTACATTCTAGACCGAAGTCATGCCTGGGAAATTACTTAAGTTGCCTTGATATACCGAGAGTATCTATTTCTACGTAACTCTAGTTGGCAGTTATTCTTAGTTCGATTTCTGGAATATTTGCTACATCTTCTTTGATTAGGAAACTTCTGAAAACCGTGTTTAGTAACGTCTCTTTAGTGGCTCTGTCATCGGTAACAGTACCAATGCTACTGTGCAATGAAGTTGTTAATTGTGTCTAACCGCTGGTGTGCTTTACACGAGACCAGAATCACCTAGGATTTTCTGCCATATTTACAGTTTCGTTGTGGAAACTATTACAAGCGTCTTCCATTGAACTGCGGGATAAATTTCAGTCCTCCGTAAGATATTGCATACCGTGGAGACTTTGGCTTATTTTAAATCTGGCATCCATTTCTCCTTGCTTCTGCAATGGTTTTCTAACCTGTTTTGTGTAGCATGGGGCATCTTTTCCAGGGTTTATTAATTCATTTCGTATGAAACTCTCATTGCCGTCAATATTATTATACTGAATGCTCTATCCTACGCTCATATGCTTTGTAGGGAGTGGAGAAAACTGGGAGGTCATTTTTCAAAGTTTTTTCTTCCTTCTTCAGGAAGGATGTGTAGGTAGGTGTATTCAGTCTTACTAGAATCCCTGCATCCATTTTGAAAGTCCGTATCTGCTCAGAATTGTCTGCTTCTAAGAATCGAAGGAGTAGAAGAATTTTGCTATTTCGGCAACAAAATAACTCATGATGGCCGAAGAAGAGAGGGTATGAAACAGAATGGCAGTGTCAAAAGAAGTGTTTCTGAAGAAAAGAAATTTGTTAACATCGAATATAGATTTAAGTTAAAAAATGGTTCAAATGGCTCTAAGCACTATTGTACTTTACATCTGAGGTCATCAGCCCCCTAGACTTAGAACTACTTAAACCTAACTAACCTAAGGACATCACACACATCCATGCCCGAGGCAGGATCCGAACTTGCGACCGTAGCAGCGGGGAGGTTCCGGACTGAAGCGCCTAGAACCGCTCGGTCACAGCGGCCGGCTAGATTTTAAGTTTCAGTGAGTCTTTTCTGAAACTATTTGTGTGGAGTGTAGCCATTTATCGAAGTGAAAAATTTACGATAGACATTTTAGACCCTCCGCCACACACCGTCAGGTGGCTTGCGGAGTACGGATGTAGATGTAGAAGAGAATAGAAGCTTTACTAATATGATGATACGGAAGAATGCTGAAGATTAGATGGGTAGATAAGGTCACTAATGAGGAGATACTGAAGGGAATAGGGGAGAAGAGAAATTTGTGGTACAACCTGACTAGAAGAAGGGATCAGTTGGTAGGACATATTCTGAGGCATCCAGAAATCACCAGTTTAGTACTGCGGGGAAACGTGGGAGGGGAGGGGGGGGGGGTAAAAATCGTAGAGGTAGACCAAGAGATGAATACAGTAAGCATATTTAGAAGGATGTAGTCTGCAGTAGTTACTCGGAGATGAAGAGGCTTGCATAGGATACAAAAGCATGGAAAGCTGCATCAAACCAGTTTTTGGATTGAAGTCCACAACAACAAGAATTATAAACTGTTTTTATAACTTTGAGTGGACTCTTGAACTAATTACGCAACATAATTTTCGGAGAAAGCAGCTAATAAAATGTCGTACGATGTTTTATGCCTACCGTCGACTTTAAACAAGTACGCTCTTCGGCGCTCAAATGCTAACAAATTTTCTGTTGGTACAGCAGGATCACTGTATAATTTTAAACCTCATGCAAAGTATGCAAAATAGTCGTGCACTATGGAGAAACATCTCCTAAATAATTGAGTTTTAACGGTTCTTAGAGAACTAATTTTTTATTTGTCAAAACACTAAAAACGAAACTGAGTGTTCACTCATTGTTATTATGTAGATACCTATGAGGATTTTTTCGTTACCTCTATCGGTCGCTTCCCTATTGTAACTGATGCAAGCTCACCACCTCTACCGTTAATGCAGAAAGAGTGCAGAGACGAAACGAAATGCTCACTGTGAAAAATAACTGCACTGATCCTCCAGACTGGGTTCTGAGCACTGGGATAACAGCCTGTTCCGTAAAAACAAAACTACGAAACGTCAAGAACTTGCCTTGAATGAAAGTGGAAACAAGGGGTATTGAAAATCGCTCGCGAACAGGGACCATCGATTTGGAACATGGAACATTAAAGATCTGGAAACACCTGGGGCTCTATATATTTTTTATAGGTGTGTCCACTGATGAGAGATTAAATTGGAAGAAACGCATTGATGATCTGCTGAAACGTTTGAGTTCAGCTACTTATACAGTAAGCGTCACCGCAAATATTTTTGATAAACATCTTAGTAAATTAGCTTACTACGCCTATTTCCACTCATTTCTTACATACAGCATCATATTTTGTCGTAATTCATCACTGAGGAATAAAGTATTTATGGCACATGGCGAAAACTGTGAATATCCCTAGATCCTTAAATAAATGTCAGCAGGATGATCGTGGGTGGACTCCAGCTATTATTCTGATTAGAATAATGGCTGGAGTCCACTCAAGATCATCCTGCTGACATTATTTAAGGAACTAGGGATATTCACAGTACCTTCTCAGTATATATACTCTCTTCTGAAATTTGTTATTAACAACCAAACCCAATTCAAAAGTAATAGCAGTGTGCATAACTACAATACTATGAGAAAGAATGATCTTCACTATTCAAGATGAAATCTAACTTTGGCACAGAAATGGGTGAATTATACTGCCACTAAAGTCTTTGGTCACTTACCAAGCCGGCCGGAGTGACCGTGCGGTTCTAGGAGCTGCAGTCTGGAGCCGAGCGACCGCTACGTTTGCAGGTTCGAATCCTGCCTCGGGCATGGATGTGTGTGATGTCCTTAGGTTAGTTAGGTTTAATTAGTTCTAAGTTATAGGCGACTAATGACCTCAGAAGTTAAGTCGCATAGTGCTCAGAGCCATTTGAACCATTTTTTTCACTTACAAAATAGTATCAAAAGTCTGACAGATAACCAACAAGTATTCAAGAAGAAATTAAAAGAATTTCTGAATGACAACTCCTTCTACTCCATAGAGGAATTTTTAGATATAAATTAAGAAGAAAAGAAAAAACAAACAAAAAATTTATTAAAAAAAATAAAAATAAAGATGTTATATTAACTTAATTATGTTGTTAAATTAACTTAATTATGTCATGTATTGGAAAATTTGACTCGTTCCACATCATTACGAAATATCGTATTCATGATCCATGGAACTAGTATTAATCTAATCTAATCTAATCTAATCAGTCAGATGGGCTTAACAGATATGAAATGGATCCCGTAACACTGCAAGAAACGAGATACCCCGGAACAGGAAGACTTGAATCGAACGTACACATTCAGTGCTATAGTGGATCGGAAAATAGACGTTACAAAGAGGAAGTACACTCCTGGAAATTGAAATAAGAACACCGTGAATTCATTGTCCCAGGAAGGGGACACTTTATTGACACATTCCTGGGGTCAGATACATCACATGATCACACTGACAGAACCACAGGCACGTAGACACAGGCAACAGAGCATGCACAATGTCGGCACTAGTACAGTGTATATCCACCTTTCGCAGCAATGCAGGCTGCTATTCTCCCATGGAGACGATCGTAGAGATGCTGGATGTAGTCCTGTGGAACGGCTTGCCGTGCCATTTCCACCTGGCGGCTCAGTTGGACCAGCGTTCGTGCTGGACGTGCAGACCGCGTGAGACGACGCTTCATCCAGTCCCAAACATGCTCAATGAGGGACACATCCGGAGATCTTGCTGGCCAGGGTAGTTGACTTACACCTTCTAGAGCACGTTGGGTGGCACGGGATACATGCGGACGTGCATTGTCCTGTTGGAACAGCAAGTTCCCTTGCCGGTCTAGGAATGGTAGAACGATGGGTTCGATGACGGTTTGGATGTACCGTGCACTATTCAGTGTCCCCTCGACGATCACCAGAGGTGTACGGCCAGTGAAGGAGATCGCTCCCCACACCATGATGCCAGGTGTTGGCCCTGTGTGCCTCGGTCGTATGTAGTCCTGATTGTGGCGCTCACCTGCACGGCGCCAAACACGCATACGACCATCATTGGCACCAAGGCACAAGCGACTCTCATCGCTGAAGACGACACGTCTCCATTCGTCCCTCCATTCACGCCTGTCGCGACACCACTGGAGGCGGGCTGTACGATGTTGGGGCGTGAGCGGAAGACGGCCTAACAGTGTGCGGGACCGTAGCCCAGCTTCATGGAGACGGTTGCGAATGGTCGTCGCCGATACCGCAGGAGCAACAGTGTCCCTAATTTGCTGGGAAGTGGCGGTCCGGTCCCCTACGGCACTGCGTAGGATCCTACGGTCTTGGCGTGCATCCGTGCGTCGCTGCGGTCCGGTCCCAGGTCGACGGGCACGTGCACCATCCGCCGACCACTGGCGACAACATCGATGTACTGTGGAGACCTCACGCCCCACGTGTTGAGCAATTCGGCGGTACGTCCACCCGGCCTCCCGCATGCCCACTATACGCCCTCCCTCAAAGTCCGTCAACTGCACATACGGTTCACGTCCACGCTGTCGCGGCATGCTACCAGTGTTAAAGACTGCGATGGAGCTCCGTATGCCACGGCAATCTGGCTGACACTGACGGCGGCGGTGCACAAATGCTGCGCAATTAGCGCCATTCGACGGCCAACCTCGCGGTTCCTGGTGTGTCCGCTGTGCCGTGCGTGTGATCATTGCTTGTACAGCCCTCTCGCAGTGTCCGGAGCAAGTATGGTGGGTCTGACACACCGGTGTCAATGTGTTCTTTTTTCCATTTCCAGAAGTGTAGTTTCAACGTCAGTAAAAGAAAGACAGGCGCAGTCATTGATTTCTCTCTAGTCGACGACATTGTAGGTATTATGAGACAAAGAAGTAGTATCACAAATACACTGATAAGCCAAAAAGTTATGGCCACTGCCCACCGTGACGTTGGATGTCTTCTGATGGAATTGCGGGCACGAGACGCGGCAACGAAAGCATGTAAGCGGACCAGGCATGGCCGGGGGATCATCCTAGCGTAGATGTGGGCAACAAATGTGGAAACGTATGGAGATAGGCAATTTTAACAGAGGCAAAATCATTGTTACGCAGAGCAAATGAGCGAGTATCTCGAAAACGGCGAAGCTGATCGAATATTCACGTGCTACTGTCGTGAGCTTCTACGGAAGTATGTACAAGGACAGTGAAACTACCACTAAGCACAAAATGGTTGGACGATCACGACTCTTCCCAGAATTCGGGCTTCGGGAGCTTGTCTGATCTGTGAAGAAGTACAAATGGCGATCTGAGGAATCTTTACTGAAGGAGCAGTATACTGGTGCACCCCAAAAGTATTTCGGAGAACACCGTACAGCGAAAATGGTTGAAAATGGGGCTCCGAAGAAGACCACTCCTACGTTTTCTCATATTGACCAAACGACATCATCAGTTGCGGTGGCAGTGGGTACGGGAACATTCGGATTCGACTGTCAATCAATGGATACGTTTCGGGTTTTCGGGTGAACCACGTTTTTGCTAAACTAGGTCTCCACAAACTCCATCATCGAGGTGATCGTCGTCTCGTAACGTGCACCGCGCCACGAACGCAGTCTGACGGGAGCAGTATTATGCTTTGAGAGACATTCCCCTGCCCTTGGATGGAACCTATGATAGTAATCGAAGACACGCTGACAGCTGCGAACCAGCTGCTCGATGTCCTTTCCAATGGCAATGTTACCTTTCACCAATATAACTGTCCGTGTCTAGGAGCGAGAAAAGTGCTACAGCGATTATAGTGAAGCCACGTTGACGTCTCTGGGACCAAATCCGCCTTACGTAAATCCTATGGAACCCATCTGGGTCGCTAACGGGTACCATCACCGCGTAAGCAATTCAGTGGCCCGTTATTTACACGAGTTACGTGACTCGTGCGTAGTCATCTAATGCCACATACCTCCACAAATGTACCACCAAACCATTGGCTCCCTGGTATGCAGAATCAGTTACGTATTTCGTTCCAAAGACGAACAAACAAGATACTATGCAGGTGGTCATAATGTTCTGGTTCATCAGTGAAAACAACACTTGCACTATATGACCAATGAGTTAACAGAGGTTGAAAAGAAAGTCTTTTTCTACGAAATACTTAAATCAATAATTAGTAACACACCATGATTTGATATGAAGCTCATTGGTAGAGTTGCCATTGGTGAAGTCGGAACGGAGACCACTGGGAAGAGAACAGCGGGGATAGAAAGCTGAAAGTAACGGTACTGAAGTGCAACTGCATCAGGATTAAAAGCACGTACTTGCCTCCGAATGACATTCAGAAGGTAACTTGGGCATCGTCAGCTGACAGAACAAAAAACTAAATAGTCAATATCCAGTTGACAGATGGCATAGAAACAGAGTGATGAATGTGAAAACCGTAAGAGAAGCTGAGGCAGGTACAGACCACTCTTTAGTTGCGGCAGAGGTACGACACTGTAAAGGATTAGAAAAGCTAAGGAGAAGAATGAGATGAACGAACGGAATATTGACGTGGATAAATTGAAAGATAATGGTAGGTACGACAACTTGTTATAATGCTCCAAACAGAAATGGGTTTCTAACAGTTAAAGACAATGTGGACTATGAAGACCAGAGAAAAATGATAAAAAAACAAATGTGGAAGAAGCAGTAAAATTGCGCGGAATAAGAAAAAGAAAAGAAAGAAAAATCCATGGTTCTCAGTGGAAAATGAGAAAAAAGAGCAAGAAAGAAGAGTGGTAAAGGAGAAACACCTATAGGGAAATCTGAACCAAAGCAAGGACATAAATGAAAATGCTAACAGGAAAACTAAAAATCTTCTCAGAAAGAATAACAGAGAACATTTGGAGAGTCTAATTGAATAAGCAGAATAGGACAGAACTACAGGCAATATAAGTGATTTTTACGGGTCAGTTATGTTCTTCAGAAAAGGATACACACCACAGACGTACGGAATTAAAGATAAAAGAGGCAATATAGTTTTGGAAAGCACAAAAGGAATGAAAATTAGGAAGAAATATTTTGACGAGCTTTTAAATGTAGAGATGCAAATACAGAAACGGAAGAATAATATAAAAATGAGAACGTAGATCCCTTAGATGCAGCTCAAAGAATAGAAGATGCAATCAATATATCCAAAAGTGTCAAGATCTAGTGAGAGCTTAAAAAGGGAGGAGATGCAGAGGCGAAACAAATCGACAAACTCGTGACCACCATTTGCACAAAGAAAGAACGCTAGACGCCAGTGGGAAGGCCAGATGACAGTACACACATCAAAAAAAGTTTTGCATCACCTCGGTTCCGAAAGTTCAAGACTCTGTACAGAAAACTGGAATAGAGCTCAACACAAACATCATTTCCGACCTTTCTATTGCTCATGAAAACCACACATTGTCTGTTGTACCACCATACAGCGAGACCTACAAAGGTAGTGGTCCAGATTGCTGTACACACCGGTAGCTCTAATACCCACTAGCACGTCCTCTTCCACTGACGCATGCCTGTATTCGTTGTGGCATACTATCCAAAAGTTCATCGAGGCACTGTTGGTCCAGATTGTTCCAATCCTCAACGGTGATTCGGCATACATCCCTCAGAGTGGTAGGTGCGTCACGTCGTCCGTAAACATCCCTTTTCAATCTATCTCAGGCGTGTTCAATAGGGTTCTTGTTTTGAGAACATGCTGGCCACTCTAGTCGAGTGATGTCGTTGTCCTGAAGAGATTCATACACAAGATGTGCACGATGGGGGCGCGAATTGTCGTCCATGAAGACGAATGTCTCGCTATTATGCTGCCGATATGGTTGCATTATCGGTCGGAGGATGGCATTCACATATCGTAATTCCGTTACGGCGCCTTCTGTGACCACCAGCGGCGTACGTCTGCCCAACACAATGCCACCCCAAAACAGTAGGGAAACTCCACCTTGCTGCACTCTCTGGACAGTGTGACTAAGGCGTTCAGCCTGACTCGGTTGCCTCCAAACACGTCTCCAAATATTGTTTTGTTGAAGGCATATGCGACACTAATCGGTGAAGAAGACGTGCTGACATTCCTGAGTGGTTCATTCGGCATGCTGTTGAGCCCATCTGTATCGCTCTGCATGGCACCGTGATTTCAAAGATGGACCTCGCCATGGACGTCGGTAGTGAAGTTGCGCATTATGCAGCCTATTGCGTACAGTTCGAGTCGTACACGACGTCCTGTGGCTGCACGAAAAGCATTATTCAACATGCTGGCGTAGCTGTCAGGGTTCCTCCGAGCCATAATCCGTAGGTAGCGGTCATCCACTGCAGTAGTAGCCCTTGGGTGGCCTGAGCGAGACATGTCATCGACAGTTCCTGTCTCTCTGTATCTCCTCCATGTCGGAACAACATCGCTTTGGTTCACTCCGAGACTCTTGGACACTTCACTTGTTGAGAGCCCTTTCTGGCACAAAGTAACAGTGCGTACGAGATCGAACAACGGTATTGACCATCTAGGCATGGTTGAACTACAGACAACACAAGCCGTGTACCTCCTTCCTGGTGGTATGACTGGAACTGATCGGCTGTCGAACCAGCGCCTTCTAATAGGCGCTGCTCGTGAATGGTTGTTTACGTCTTTGCGACGGTATAGTGACATATCTGAACAGTCAGAAGGACTGTGTCTATGATACAATATGCACCGTCAACGTCTGTCTTCAGGAGTTCTTGAAACGAGGGTGATGCAGAACGTTTTTTTGATGTGTGTCTAAGAACCAAAAAAGGGGGAAAGAGAAGAATGCTAACATCATGGAGTGTAGTGGTAGTCTTTTTGCAATATAATAAATACACTTGAGTGGGGCATTTGCATAGTAAATTATAGTCATTTGTAAGGCATGTAAAAGGATTAGGAGTGTTAACCGCAAGAATGTAAAGGAGATTGGCGACAAACATTATTTTTGCAAACAAAAGTGATTTTGGACCGCAGCTCTAAGAAATAAAATTTAAAATTTAGTTTTACTCGTGAAAAATAAATAATGATTTGTCCATTATCGGTTGCAAGACTTTCGTCACAAGAAGGGTCGAAAGGTATACCTAACATGGAAGGAAAATATCCACAGTTTTCGACATAGAAAGAGCAGACAGGTAGGGATATGGAATATCACCACTCCTATTCAACATAATAATACAGAAGTACTGGATATCACAATAGCTGCATTAAAGAGAAGCATCACAAAAAAGGGAATGTACTTGCTTCACAGATGTAAAATTCCTCATAAAGTGACCGAAAAATACTGGCAAGAAAGCTACTTAAAAAAAAGACCAATTGGATTTGAGATTAGAGTGTTGTAGGAAGTTACAATCGGGTGAAAAATGGAAAAAACAGTTAAAACCAGAAACATTTTATTTGCAAGAGTTAGGTACACTTTCCACCTACTTCTCTACATAGTCGCCGCTCAGACTTCGAGTTTTCTCGAAGTGTTGTATCAACTTTCCAATATCCTCGACATAGAAAGCAGGCGCCTGTGCTTTCGGCCAGTTATCTGCACTGTTTTGTAGCTCGTTGTCTGTCGAAAAATTGTGTCTTTATAGCCAGCGGTTCTTGTGAGCAGAGATGAGACTCAGGGGGAGCCAGTTACCGACTGTATTGTGGGTGATCCAACACTTCTCATCGGAAACGCTGCAGGAGCGTCTTCATTGCCCTGCAGTGTGCGGCCGAGAAATGGCATGAAGAAGGAGATGCTCTTCAGTTGTTTTTGTGTGGTCTGCATGACACAGGCGAAATATCCAAACAGGCACTCATACTTGGAGGGAGACGCTGTTCCCTGCGCATCTTTACGTGCTTACTGTTCACTCAAAACTAAAAAGTGCGACGCGACACGATCGACGGGCATACTAAGGACACTGCCCAAAACATCTGTGCTAAGTTTTACCCGATTTTCCCAGTGGTTTCCATTTCGCAACCTATCGGAACTTACTTTCTGGACAACCCTCGTGTATGACAAGGAAAGAAGTTCGTGAGCATAAGAGTAGAGAGAAATTACAACACCGAAATGCGAACAAGGCTGTCGAATGGTAACCACAACTTTGAAGAAAGAGATGAGTTTAAATATATGGGGGCTGATGTAAACAACAGAAAGGACTAGAAACCAGAAATACAGGCGAGGATGAAAGTGGCCTCCAGGATGTCAATATTCACTCAAGAAATTACTGTCATCCAAACTACTTCAGGGGGGAAACATATTAGGGATGTATAAAACTATAATCAGATCACAGTTACTGTTAGGAGCAGGAATACGGAGAGCACAGAAGCATACAGAGAGAAGGATAAAGATTTTTGAAAACAAAATCCTATGGACGATGTCACAACCCAGTAGTGGGGGAAGAGAGTGGCAAAGAAGAAAGGAGAGGAAGCTCAGGAAGATATGTGACGAACCAGATGTAGCTGCAGAAGCCAAGACGAGTAGACCGCTCTTCTGTAGAAGAGAGGGGAGATTAATAATGAGAGAAGTCTCAGAGCAGAAACCCGAACGATGAAGATGTTTACGGAGGCCGAAAATTATATGGGGAGCCTAGGAAAGAAGACTGAGGACACAACACTTTGGAAGAGGCTACTTGACCACACCAAAAACCGACTGCTGTTTGTAAAGCTAGGAGAATGAATTCAGATACGGTCCCTGGTTAGAGAGCTAACGCCGCTTGTATGTAGCTTAGTATATAAAACTCCATCCGAAAAGGTCTCACAAGGCCAAACAACACGGAACGACCACTGTGTCATCATGTAACAAAACATTCCGAATGCTAATTTTTTCATATGTCATCTTAGGCACTGTATAACATTAAACACTTGATAAAGGCACTTTAAAGCCGAAATCATGATCGTGTAAATGAAACACTGCAAATAAAAAGCAGCCTAATGGTGGTACTGACTTTAAAAAAATTCTGTATAATCACTTGGAGAGAAAATATAGATGCGGATAGTACAATTACATTTTAAACTTCAAACAGATATTTTTTTACAAAATTGTTAAGGCTTTCATGGCCACTTGTTGACAAACTGCCTATTGGCTTCTGTGTCGGGTTCCTCGGCCGACGTTCATCTAATGATTTTTGTGACGTTTCGCCAGCACGAGTGGCTGTCATTGTCAAAGCTTCACCCTCCATTGCCGGTGGTGAACTGGAGCCGACCTCGCGGCCGCAGACTATATGTATATATAGGTACATACACTCTGCGGCCGCGAACTCGTTCGTGAAAGTGAGGCTAATGTAGCTAGAGATAATGCGCTAAGCCAATAACCCAATTTTCGTGCAATTTTACGCGGCCGCAGACTATACGTACATATAGGTACACACAGTGTGCGGCCGCGAGCTCGGCTCCAGTTCACCACCGACAATGGAGCGTGAAGCTTTGACACTGACAGCCACTCCTACTGGCGAAACGTCAAGAAAATCATTAGATGAACGTCGGCCGAAAAACCCAAGACAGGAGCCAGTAGGCAGCTCTTTTTTTATTTTTTTATTCCGCTGTTCGCTTCGCTATCCATCTAAATATTGTAACTGCCAAATATACCACTCTGCAATAGTGTCTTTGCAGACCCATTTAACAACTTATATTCTTACACGACTCATGAACTATCATACATCGCAACATTACGATAATTCGTACTAAGAGCCTACGATAAATTTTCCAGCATTATTCGAGCTCATCTGTCACTGGATCCCCGTGTGTCTCTGTAGTGGCAGTGTGAAACTTGCTGGTTCACCAGACACCCTTTGATACTCACTGGTTCACACACAGCTATTGGCGGCGGCAAGTATTTACGTCAGCTGTGTCGTCCGTGAAAGTGAGGCTAATTTAGCTAGAGATAATGCGCTAAGCCAATAACCTAATTTTCGTGCAATTTTACGCTATTCTTTGCGCAAGGTAACACTGTTAAGGGATGAAAGGACACGCGTAGGTGAACAGTCCCGCTTTCTGTCACCGAGACATGACCTCCATGTGGGTCTGCTACGCCGATGGGCTCTTCTGTTCCTGCAGTGGAGCGGCAGCTTCGTAGCTCCCTGTACGTGTTTACTGCAGTGCATTTACTTTGCACCAACTTTTAATAAACCCATCTCTAACCATCAGTGCATACGAGGAGGCGTCTCAGGGGTTTAAATGTTGATTCGTTGCTGAGTATTAATGTTACTCTACTCACGTTAGTAAACATGTTATGGAACTAAGAATATTTCTTTTACCTTTATTAATTTCGCTGATGAGTCTTTATGAAAAATACTTTGTTTTCAAAATTATAGTCATCGTGCACAGTCATTGCAGCAATTCTTACATCATAATTTAGGACTTGGGTAGGCGCGCGAGCCCCAGATCGAATCCACCCGGCGGCTTAACGACAGAGGCCGTTGTGCCGGCCAACCTGGATGTGGTTTTTAGGCGGTTTTCCACATACCACTATGTGAATACTGGGCTGGTCCCCACGTCCCGCCTCAGTTACACGGCTCGCAGACATCTGAACACATTCGCACTATTCCATGGATTACACTAGACGCAGACAGTTTGGGTATACTAATTCCATCCCAGGGGATACGGGATGGTGGCAGGAAGGGCATCCGGCCATCCCTTCAATTAACCTTGTCAAATCCGATTAACCATGCCGACCCTGCGTTATTGTGCGAAAAGGTACAAGTAAAAGAAAGTAAAGAAAAGGAAGTTAAGATATCTGCTGCACCAGCCACCTGTACTTCAGAAATTTTAAGTTTTTGTCACAGTTCCGTCATAGAAAGAGTGTGTCTTACACTGCAGTCCTTAGTTTAGAATTTAGACTCTTTTTGTAACGAGCTGCAAAAATTACACGCACGCAACTGTGTTTTCGTTTCTAACCTCAATTTTGAAGAATTACACTTTCCGTAATTTGTTTTAACATCTGTTCCTTTATAATCATAGCGTAGTCGTCATTGCACTTGAAGTCTAATTTAACGACGCTAAACAAAACACAGTTTGCAATGGAACTGGGTGAGTTCATTATTTAGGATTCTTCAACTGTGTTTTTCATCAGTATCATATCTTGACTCTTTTTCTTCGCAGCTGTGTTTCCGAAAGCATTGTTCATTATTTTAAATTAGTGTATGGGAGTGTCGCTAGCAACGGTCTTCATCAAGTGTTTTTCTGACGGTTATCAGTTTCGGGCCTATGCGAATGTGTTTAGCATTGTATAAAGGAAATAAAATGTAAAGTTAGTACAAACTGAATATAATTCAATGCTAAACCGAATATATGACCAAGATAAAGGTACAGTGTTCCTGTCAGAGAAAACAAACCCTGATGAAACTAAAAAAATGGCTCTGAGCACTATGGGACTCAACTGCTGTGGTCATTAGTCCCCTAGAACTTACAACTACTTAAACCTAACTAACCTAAGGACATCACACACATCCATGCCCGAGGCAGGATTCGAACCTGTGACCGTAGCAGTTGCACGATTCCCGACTGCGCGCCTAGAACCGCGAGACCACCGCGGCCGGCCTGATGAAACTGTTTCGTCACAGTAATGTCTTGAGAGTCGATCACAAATAAAATGTATTACATTATAGGGTCAACATTCTTGCAGCCGTGTCTGGCTGGACATTGGTGCATCTAATGCTGTAAGGGGCCGCAATGTTATAAATATGGTTACTGCTCTTTGGTAAAATTTAAAAACTACGACAATCAAGATAACTGAAGGAGTATAAAGCCAGCTTAAGCAAATTTAGAACAAGAAATCGAAACGACGAAGAATTATCCTTTCACGGGCAAGTGCTCTACCATCTAAGCTACCGAAGCACGACTCACGCCCGGTACTCACAGCTTTACTTCTGCCAGTATCCGTCTCCTACCTTCCAAACTTTACAGAAGCTCTCCTGCGAACCTTGCAGAACTAGCACTCCTGAAAGAAAGGATATTGCGGAGACATGGCTTAGCCACAGCCTGGGGGATGTTTCCAGAATGAGATTTTCACTCTGCAGCGGAGTGTGCACTGATATGAAACTTCCTGGCAGATTAAAACTGTGTGCCCGACCGAGACTCGAACTCGGGACCTTTGCCTTTCGCGGGCAAGTGCTCTACCAACTGAGCTACCGAAGCACGACTCACGCCCGGTACTCACAGCTTTACTTCTGCCAGTATCCGTCTCCTACCTTCCAAACTTTACAGAAGCTCTTCTGCAAACCATGCAGAACTAGAACTCCTGAAAGAAAGGATACTGCGGAGACATGGCTTAGCCACAGCCTGGGGGATGTTTCCAGAATGAGATTTTCACTCTGCAGCGGAGTGTGCGCTGATATGAAACTTCCTGGCAGATTAAAACTGTTGGCCCGACCGAGACTCGAACTCGGGACCTTTGCCTTCCTAGTTCAATTGTTGGTGCTAATCTTCTTCACAAGAATGCTCAAAAAAATGAAACGAAGAATAATATTTCTGATGCAATAAATAAAATTATTCCTATTAATATTGTTATATCTAGAATAATTAATGTTGATATGATAAATACTCACATTGTTAATGTAATAATTATAGTAATTGATTTAGGTTGAAATATTTCGTTTGATGCAATTCTTGTAATATAAATAAATAGGACTAATATACCACCAAGAAACGTTAAAAATAAAATATATGATAATCAATATCTTTCTATTATTGTTCCTGTTATTAATCCAACTAGGAAGGTTAGAAGGATATTAAAAAGCATTATTGATATTTGGTGTCTCAATTTAATAAAATTAATATTTATTATATTTGATAATGATATAATTATTATTTTAATCATTTCAGGGGTTAGTTTATTTAAAATACCGGTTTTGGGGACCGATGATGGAAGCTTTTCCACCTCTGAAGTTTTAAAAGTGGGGGCTTGACTTATTTCCGGTTTACAAGACCGTCGTTTTTTTTTTTTAAACTATTAAAACTAATGTTTATATTCTCTGTTTTTACTTCTTTGTTGATTTATTTTGCTGGTGTTTATGTTTTTTCTTCTAAACGTAAACATTTATTAATGGTTCTTTTGAGATTAGAATATATTGTTCTTTCTTTGTTTATATTAATTATTAATTTTCTTATTTAGTTTGGTTATGATTATTTTTTTTTAGTTTTTTCTGTTTGTGAGGGTGCTTTAGGTCTTTCTATTTTAGTTTCAATAATTCGTTCTCATGGTAATGATTTTTTTAAATTCTTTTGGTTTATTTTTATGTTAAAGTATTTATTTATAACTATTTTTTGATCCCGCTTTGTTTATTGAATAATTGTTGATGGTTGGTTCATTCTTTAATGTTTCTGACGAGTTTTGTGTTTATAATTTGTGTTTATTCATATGCTGATTTGAATATAATTAGATATTATTTTGGTATTGATTATTTTTCTTTTAGTTTAATTTTGCTTAGTTTTTGGATTTGTTCTTTAATAATTACTGCTAGAGGTTCAGTTTATTTAAGTTCATATAATTCTATTTTTTTTGTTTTTATGGTTTTAATTCTAACAGTTATGCTTTACTGTTCATTTGCTAGATTAAGTCTTCTTTCTTTTTATATTTTTTTGAGGCTAGATTAGTTCCTACTTTACTTTTAATTTTGGGTTGAGGTTATCAACCTGAGCGTTTGCAGGCTGGTGTTTATTTAATTTTTTATACTTTAGTTGCTAGATTGCCTTTATTATTAGTTTTATTTAAGGTTTATGATTTTTCTAATACCTTATATTTTCATTTATTAGTTGATTTTGGTTCTTATTATTTTATGTTTTATGTATTTATAATTTTAGCTTTTTTAGTTAAGATACCAATATTTTTAGTTCATTTATAGCTTCCTAAGGCTCATGTAGAGGCTCCTATTTCAGGTAGAATGATTCTTGCTGGTGTTTTATTGAAGTTAGGTGGTTATGGTATTTTTCGTGTTATAAAGGTTATTTCTTATTTAGGTTGAAAGTTTAATTATTTTTGATTATCTTTAGGCTTGTCTGGAGGTGTTATTGTAAGATTTATTTGTTTTCGTCAGGTTGATTTAAAGTCTTTAATTGCATATTCTTCTGTAGCTCATATAAGGATGGTTATTGGTGGATTGATGACTATGAATTGATGAGGTTGTGTAGGTTCTCTTTCTTTAATGGTTGGTCATGGTTTATGTTCTTCTGGTTTATTTTGTTCATCTAATATTATTTATGAACGTTTAGGTAGACGAAGATTATTAATTAACAAGGGTATAATTAATTTGATACCAAGAATGGCTTGATGATCATTTATTTTAAGATCATCAAATATGGCTGCTCCTCCTTCTTTAAATTTCGTAGGTGAAATCAGATTATTAAATAGAATTATATCTTAATCTTCTTTTAGATTATTTGCTTTAATTTTTTTATCTTTTTTTAGTGCTGTTTATACTTTATATATATATTCTTATTCTCAGCACGGTAATTATTATTCTGGTGTTTATACTTGTTCTCTTGGTTATTTTCGTGAATATCATCTTTTACTTTTACAATGATTGCCTTTAAATATTCTTTGTTTAAAGGGTGAATATTTCTTTGTTTAGTTTGCTTAAGTATTTTAATTAAAAATATTGTTTTGTGGAATCAATGATATGAAGTTTTTCATCTTAGGCCGTGAATTTATTTTCTATTTGTTCTTTAAGTTTTTTTCTTTGTTTTTTTCGAGAACTATAATTTTTATTTTAGGTATTTATTATTTAATAATTGATTCAGAGTTTTTGTTGAGTGAGAGCTTTTTAATTTAAATGGTTCTATAGTTGTTATAACTTTAATTTTGGATTGAATATCTCTTATTTTTATGTCTTTTGTTATATATATTTCTTCTTTGGTTATTTATTATAGAGAGGAACATATGTCTTTCGAAAAGAACATAAATCGTTTTATTATTATTGTTTTAATGTTTATTCTTTCTATAGGTTTTTTAATTATTAGCCCTAATTTAATTAGAATTTTATTAGGTTGGGATGGTTTAGGTTTAGTTTCTTATTGTTTAGTTATTTACAATCAAAATGTAAAATCTTATAGTGCGGGTATATTAACTGCACTTTCTAATCATATTGGCGATGTTGCTATTTTGATTTCTATTGATTGAATGTTGAATTTCGGTGGTTGAAATTATATTTATTATTATGATTTTATTTCTAATTGTTTTGAAATAAAGCTTATTCCTATATTAATTGTTTTGCAGCTATAACTAAAAGAGCTCAGATTCCTTTTTCTTCTTGACTTCCTGCTGCTATAGCAGCTCGTACCCCTGTTTCTGCTTTAGTTCATTCTTCTACTCTTGTTACTACTGGTGTTTATTTATTAATTCGTTTGAGACCAATATTAGATACTTATAATTGTGGTTGATTTTTACTTTTAATTGGTTGTATAACTATATTTATGGCTGGATTGGGTGCTAATTTTGAATTTGATTTAAAGAAGATTATTGCTCTTTCTACTTTAAGACAACTTGGTTTAATAATAAGAATTTTAGCTATGGGTTATCAAAAGCTTGCATTTTTTCATCTATTGGCTCATGCTTTATTTAAGGCATTATTATTTATATGTACAGGTTCAATAATTCATAATTTAAAGGATTCTCAGGATATTCGTTTTATAGGCTCAATTGTTAATTTTATACCTTTAACTTCTGTTTGTTTTAATGTTTCTAGATTGTCTTTGTGTGGTATACCTTTTTTAGCAGGATTTTATTCATAGGATTTAATTCTTGAGATGAAATTATTGTTTAATTTTTTTCTTTATTTTTTTCTACTGGTTTAACTGCTTCTTACTCTTTTCCTTTGTTTTATTATTGAATACCTGGTGATAATAATTTTTATTCTAGATTTTCTTTTGATGATAAGGGTTATTATATTTCGTTTGGAATAATTGGTTTATTGTTTGTTGCTGTTTTTGGTGGTAGTCTTTTTTCTTGATTAATTTTTTCTATTCCTCATATGATTGCTTTGCCTTATTATTTAAAGTTTTTAATTATTACAGTTGTTATTTTAGGTGCTTATTTAGGTTACCTTATTTCTAATTTTGATTTTTCTCATAATTTAATTTCTTTAAGTAGACTTTCTTTTGTCAGATTTGCCGGTTCTATATGATTTACACCTTTTCTTTCAACTAAGTTTATTAGATATATTCCCTTAAAAATAGGTTATAATTCATCTAAGTCATTTGATTATGGTTGAGGTGAATTACTTGGTGGTCAAGGTTTATATAGATTATTTATTTATTTATTTGGTTATATTCAGGGTTGATATGATTCCAATTTGAAGATTTATCTTTTAACTTTTATTTTTTGAATATTTATTTTAGTAATATTATTTTTCGTTTACTTAAATAGCTTATAATTAGAGCGTGACACTGAAGATTTTAAGGAAGTATTTTTACTTTTAGGTATTTATAAATATAGATATATTATTTTTACAGTGAAAATGTAATGTTTTATTTAAACTATATAAATTTTAGAAATGTTAATGGAGTTTAACCGCTAATATAAAAAGTTAGCAGCTTTCATATTGGCTTTACATTTCCTTAATTTGAACTTTATAGTTCAATTATATTATTAACAGTAAAGCGCCTCTTTTTGGCTTCAATTAATAAGAATAAGGGTAGTACATACCAATCTTCCAGGTCGAAACTGACTGCAATATTTCGCTTGTTATTCTGTTTAAGGTTGATTGATTATATCAATACTTTTTGAATGCAACCCAAATGTTATATTTAACTACAACCCTTTATTCTGCTCATTGTAAGGCTCCTTGATTTCATTCATGGTATAGTCCACCTAGTAGGACTACAATAAAAAATATTGTTGATACTGTTCAGATTATAATGTCTGATGTTTTAAAGATAATTACAATTGGTAGAATTAGTGCAATTTCTACATCAAAAATTAAAAAGATTACTGCGATTAGGAAGAATCGTAGTGAGAATGGTATTCGTGCTGATCTTTTTGGATCAAACCCACATTCAAATGGTGATCTTTTTTCTCGATCATTAATTAATTTTTTTGATAGTGTTGTTGCAAGGTTTATAACAATTATTGGAATAATAAATCTAATGAAAACTCTTGTAGATAGAATTAGGCTTATTTTTCTTGATTTATATCAAGCTTTCTGATTGGAAGTCAAATGTACTCTTTATACTAGAAAAACAATTATCTACCTCATCAATAAATAGAAATGTATAAGAATAATCATACTACATCTACGAAGTGTCAGTATCATGCTGCTGCTTCAAATCCAAAGTGGTGTCTTGGTGAGAATTGATTTATTGAGTGTCGAAGTAGACATGTTGATAAAAAGATTGTCCCAATAATTACGTGTAAACCATGGAATCCTGTTTCAACAAAGAATGTTGATCCATAAACTGCATCTGCAATGGTAAAAGGTGCTTCTCAATATTCATATGCTTGAAGTATTGTAAAGTATAGTCCTAATAATACTGTGAAGAACGATCCTTGTAATGCTTGAGTATGGTTAGATTCTATTAAACTATGATGTGCTCATGTTAGTGTTACTCCTGATGCTAAAAGAATAGCTGTATTAATTAATGGAATTTGTATAGGGTTAAAAGGTTGAATTCCTATTGGACGTCATAGTATTCCTAGTTCAATTGTTGGTGCTCATCTTCTTCTAAAGAATGCTCAAAAAAATGAAACGAAGAATAATACTTCTGATGCAATAAATAAAATTATTCCTCATCGTAATCCAATTGATACAAATCCTGTATGTAGTCCTTGGTATGTTCCTTCTCATACTACATCTCATCATCATTGAATTATAGTTAGTAAGGTAATTCCAAATCCAATTATGAATAAGTTAATGTTAAATAGGTGGAATCATTTTGCTAGTCCTGCTACTAGGACTATTGCTCCAATTGCTCCTGTTAATGGTCAAGGTCTATAGTCTACTAAGTGGAATGGGTGGTTTGAGTGAGTTGTTAACATAGGTTTAATATACTTCTCTAGAATACAGAGTTCTTAAAATTGAGAAAACCTAGGCTTGAATTATTGCTACTGCTGATTCTAGAATTAATAGAAGTATTTGTCCAATAATTAGTAATGAGATTAAGTTTATTGCTATAGATGGTCCTGTGTTTCCTAATAAGGTTAATAATAAGTGTCCTGGAATTATATTTGCTGCTAATCGTACTGCTAGTGTACCTGGTCGAATGACATTACTAATTGTTTCAATTAGTACTATAAATGATATTAATGCAGGTGGTGTACCTTGTGGTACAAGGTGTGTAAATATATGATTAGTATGGTTAATTCAGCTCAGTTGGTAGAGCACTTGCCCGGGAAAGGCAAAGGTCCCGAGTTCGAGTCTCGGTCGGGCACACAGTTTTAATCTGCCAGGAAGTTTCATATCAGCGCACACTCCGCTGCAGAGTGAAAATCTCATCCTGGACGAAGAATTAGTTTATGTAAACAGCCGGTATAGATAATAAATAGATTTTATTACTGTTCGTTAAATGCCGAATTTGAACGACGCTGCATTACTGTATTTATTAATAACATTTAGGATCCACCCTCTAACAAGATTGTTCAAACTCCTCATTGTGAAACTTTGTGGAATTATGACATCGAAAGAGCTACAACAATTATTTTACAGTTCCTCCGAGAATGTGTAAACCTGTTCTTGACCATATGGCTCTGAATATGTAAAAGTCAGAACTTGGGCTGAGAGATGAAGGAAAAGTATGTACATAGTAGGTAGTCCATAACAGTATTACTAATCTATTTGTCACGGGATTAGCATTGTCTGTCTTATTTGGGAAACCGTACTTTTAACGACGAAGACGATAGCAATAATATTCCTGCCCTCGATTACATTTAACAGGTGAGGGTGAATGAGGTACAGTTTTGAACCCTCCAGCCTAACTGTAGAGTCCGAGTAGTGATCCGTTAAAAAGGTTGATTAATACGTGTCCACCATGAAAGAAAATTTCTGGAAAAACTAATGACGTAAGATTTTTAATTATTTGAGACAAGTAAGGAATTTGTGAATTATATAAAGTAAATTGTTCTTCTTCTTTTCGTATTTAACTACTCGGGATCACTTTCTGACATTTTTCATGGGTCTTCTGTTTCTTCTTAGCGCATAAATCTTTTATTTCGTGGCCTTGTGCAAACTTCCTTCATTCTGTCCACTTTGGTCTCCTGCTCCCTTGCTCTTTCAGCTGCCAAGGGATCCTGCAAATACCCTTTTTGAGTGATCTGCTGGAATATGTATTGGTACTGTTGCTATATATTCGTCTTCTCTTTTAATAGTAAAAGTATTAACTCTTAATAGTGTGAATTACATGATAACATATGGTGCCAGTGAAAAAATGCAATCCATATCTACTATTTTTAAATTTAACCCAAAAAATAGCAATGTATCCTGTTTCTTACATTGGCTTAAATGTTACTCCCTAACTCGCACTATTACGGGCTAATTCATTTAGTATAAAGGAGAAGGCGACTTTATATAGACAGTATCCGTAAAAACTGGAAATCCGTGAATGATTCAGGCATTCAGTTAGATAAATATGTGCATGTAAGTCATAGGAAAGTGACAATGAGCTCCAGCTATCAGTACATCGGTTAATCCAAATGCGATCACAGGATAATCTTAAAATCTCATTGCTTAGGACAAAACACTTGGCCTCTCATAGTAAAAATCGGTATAGTCGAAAACAGTAATTAATAACAAAATAATTGAATTGATTAAAATCTGAAACATCTGTTGCGCGACACCGTTGATAACTGTAATAATTATACAGGTGAAAAGATGTATAAATTTCTAATACTTTTATGGAAAATAAACAGAGCTGCTAACAACACCTGAAAAAATCAAATTTTTAAAGCTTAAGCGATACCATTACCACAGGGTTATTTGGTAACCGTGATAGCGTTACGGAGATGCTTAGCAAACTCGAGTGGCAGACTCTGCAAGAGAGGCGCTCTGCATCGCGGTGTAGCTTGCTCGCCAGGTTTCAAGAGTGTGCGTTTCTAGATGAGGTATCGAATACATTGCTTCCCCCTACTTACACCTCCCAAGGAGATCACGAATGTAAAATTAGAGAGATTCGAGCGCGCACGGAGGCTTTTGGACAGTCGTTGTTCCCGCTAACCATACGCGACTAGAACAGAAAAAGAGAGGTAATGACAGTGGCACGCAAAGTTCCCTCCACCACACACCGTTGCGTGGCTTGCGGAGTATAAATGTAGATGTAGATGTAGATGTAGATATATGGGAGCGATAGTTGGATAAGCAAAAATAATTAAGACTGGAAAATACAAGCACCAAACTTGAGATGTGTATGAGAGTGAAGAGCTGTACAAGTGAAAACTTCCATAATTAGTTGAATGTACAGAGTTGACAATGAGGAATTTTAACTATAGCAATAAAATGCCATGAAATTATCTGAATGCAGAAACCGGTGGATACAACATGTGAATATAATGAGAAACTAAATACTGCCAAAGGAAATTATGAACTACAAACGAAAAGATAGGACAGGACAGCCAAGGCAACGGCGGATATTTGATAAAACCGGCGGATGCGTAATCTCTTTGTCTAAGAGGACGACGATGACTCGGGGGAACGTAAACTGAAATCTTTTTAGTAATGAAAGTGTCCAATATTCATTAATCCTTCATATCTGAAGAAACAGCACTCATGATGCTACGAGTACGTAGTATGTGTCTCTCGGAAAAAACAAAACAACTATCTCCACAACTTTTTGTTAGCTGGTTTTCTTTATTTCTAAAATGTTTGTTGAAATGTACGATAGCGTTTTAATGCAATTAGTTGTCCTAGAAGGGGTAGGTGACTGATGCAGTGATGAAAATAAATGTTTCTGGAAGTTGCTGTCAATGGTGAAACTTTTTCTGGGACAACACCTTTTCTGGTCTGTGTGGTGCAGTGGTGAATTTGTGCTATGGGTAGACAACTGACATCACTGAGCCTGGCAGACAGAGCTGAGTGGAACGTGCGGATGATGAGACAGATGAGCATCGGTTACAGTCAGCTACTGTGGTGCAGCACGGCCTCAAAGTTAATTAGCAAGCTGTCAGGTGGGTGTCTAATTCGACGAACAGTACTCCCCAATTATCTGGAACTCCGATTAAGTTCACGGTTGCCATGGGTACTGAAATGTCGGTAAAGGCTGAACTCAGCGGACTTATGAAGGCGTTTATCCGTTCACCGTTACCATTTTCTGAGTAATCCTTTGGACCTGTATATAGATCCACCGTCTTTGTAGATGTAACGTGAGAGAACTACATACGTATGTATTTCTTTTCTTCAATACCGTGATACACATTAAGCTTAAAACTAATTTTGAATGGTATACATCAGTTTTCAGCGCCAAATTTTCATCGCCATTAGTGGTTCTCAACCATTCTGAGACGATTACCCCTGAGTCCTGTCTGATATTAACTGGTATGACCTCTCCCACTTCCCCAACCATAATCAGTACTAACACATACCTGCATTTTGGAATGAAAAAGAACCGTTTTCGAACAGTGAAGAAAGACAAATGGTTTTTAGTTTCTGTTGGTATTTTGTTAGATCATGAGCTAAAAAGTCAATGAGACAATTGGTACTGCTTCTTCCTAACAACTTCAATCTACAGAATGATGAAGTAAGTGAATGGTGGATCGAGGTTATTACCTAAAACTACCACTAAAAAAAAGGAAAACTTACTATCCACCGTGAGGGCAGACGTTTTTACAAAACATGCGTCATGCTTCTTCTTCTACATTACTCTTCCTAATGCAACATATACTGCATCCAAACAGTGCACCGCCATGTAAACGTAAACAAATTAAAACCTGTGAAGTATATTTAGGCTTATTGTTCGTGAATCATTTGTTGCTAGCTGCTTACTTCTGAACCGGCATGAACTGTATGAGTTCGGTCGCTCAGTACTTTGTGTCTAACCACTGACGCTAGTAACAATAATAACAACAGCAACACAACGTAGGCCCTATATCATGTGACAGCCATTATATTGTTACTGTTTACTGTTGGTAAGCGAATAGAGAAAAAATATCTAGCATTATGCAGAAACGAACTGCAACTAGGAGAAAGCATTTTCATGAGATATTTATGCATATGTGATGTGTATCTTCAAATTTTGCAGTCATAAATTCATGTTCCAAGGTACAAAGTAATTATATAGTGACTGGGCTATGTGAAAAATATTATCATACGTTCGTTTCAGAACCTGTAATCCTGACAACACTGTATCATTCGATAATGCTAGTAATTGGAAAAACAAAATTAATTATTAGTATCTTATATATCAGTATTATAGTCTTACGAAGCAGTGAAAATAGTAATGATATTTTAAAAAGAATTTTGTTTCGTGACGGGAACACAATTGAGCACTTTATTTTTATTCCTCTGAAGAGTATATTTTATCCCTCAGGGCGTAGTTACCCCATGTTTTTGGAAACCACTTATCTATTTGTATACTCCTTATCATCAGCATGGTAGTTGCTTTCAAAATCTGTTGCGTCTCTCCAAATGGTGTCTACGAAATCTGCAAGATGATGTGGCATTTCTATACGCAGATTTTATTTATGCACAACCGTTCAGTTGAAGATCGACGCTGTCTGAGAAGAGTGGATAAATAATTACCTCCGTTTGTCGACGTGTGATGTGGGCTTTTCAAGAATTAAATCATAGGTCCCGAGTTACTTGATGGAACTCTGAATAGACACAAGTATATACAGCGACTAAGAAATCTGCTGCTTAATTGTGGAAAGAAAACTCACAGGAGCCGGCGTTCAGGAGGTATCAACATAACAGATGTCCCGTCCACTTCACACAGGTAATCACAGACCTTAGTAGCAGATCATAGGGTGGTCGTCTGGACTTTTTATCTGTGGAAAAATTAAGGTAACAGATCTACAATGAAAACAAGAAATTGCTTATAACTTGGACCTGTCATTCGGTAAGAGCAGCAACGTGAAACTCAGTGTCCATTGTTGTCCTTCAGTTATCGCTTTGCAGTATGTATTAATGCTCAAGGCCAGCATCTCGATCCTGTGATATGACAGTCATACACTGTAAATCAAACGTCAAAGACTGATTTTATTGCTGGCGTAAAAGCGACGCAAACACAGTAAGTACGGCGGCAGTTTGAACAAACAACTGCAGACAACAGTCAGTTGTGAGCAAGCAGTGATCATTACTGAGCGCGTGGTCCTAGTGCGTCGACGTTTTTGCGTCACAGATCGCAATGGTGCAACATCTCCAAATCAGCTGTTCTATATACTCTTCGGTATGTTTTGAAGAAGAGAAAAGCCTCCAAATCAGTTGTTCTATATACTCTTCGGAATGTTTTGAAGAAGAGAAAAGCTTGTGCAAAGTTTGTTCCGTACATCTTCACTCCCGTCAAAAACAACAGCGTATAGACATGTGCCACAAGTTGATTGAAATGCATAACGTAGATACTTCTTTTCTGGGAAAAATCTTCGCGGGTGAAAAGACATCAAAACGAACCTGCCACAAAACGATAGATTGCAGAAATTCACAGTAAGGATCAACGCTTTGCTGACATACCCGACATTCAAGCCGATGTAGTGCGTGTGGTGAACAAGGTCCTAAAGAAGGACTTTTCTGACAGTTGCACAGTGTTGTGTGAACGATCTGTACATTATACTCAAGTGTTCTTTTCAATAGTCGTTCCAAATCCGTAAGTTCTCTGGTATGCATTCTCGGAAAAGATCCACTGCAGTCGACTTTGTTTCAGGCAACGGTGATGAATATTTACCAAGTCATTGACATCTTGTCTACATGTGTGTGTGTGTGCGTGAGGGGGTGGAGGGGGGAGGGAGGAGAGAGACCGTGTAGAACACCTATAGCATTAAAACCGCCATCTTAATTTTTGCATGTTTGTTTTTAATCCAGTTTCAAAACTTTCTTGACTGATGGGCTAATAATAAACGTACAATGTGTACCTCAGTTACGTTGTTGCTAACTTTTACTTCAATATGACAGACGTTTGTGAGATCTCTTCCCTTGACGGTTGAACATCGATTTGCGGCACTTTTTATCTCGTGACTATTCGATGAAGCTACACGAACGTTATGTCTTTGAACACCTTTTCGAAGTCTCATTTCAATATCAGAGAATAATGCAATTCTGTTCTCCACTTTGGCTGTATTACTATCATAGCCATTTATTTGTCACTACCATCTGACTACGGCTATTTGACATTTCCCCATGTAATTCTGCAAAGTCACGATGATATGAATAAACATTGAACATGGAAAACCCTCGAAATCAGATATATAGCCCCGGCAGGTAAAGCGACACAAATAAAAAAACTGAAAGATGTAGTTCCTGTCACTGAAAAATACGTGTGAAGTACCGAAACGGCACGAGAAGGCCTCACATCCCATCTCGCTATTTCTCCACATCAGGGCAGTAGTATCCGTTTTTTATAGGTACTTCTTGATTCGAAAAGGCAAGAAAAGCGTAATTTCATCGTTGCTACTATCAGATGTGCATGCGTCAATTACATTCTGAGTTGTAACTGTTTTCCTGTATAAGGTAAGTTGAATGTAATTTTTAATACCGTGGACTATTACAATGTCTGTATTTATACGGTGTTTATATCTTACATTACGATTTCCTTCAGACAAGCATGCATTTCTGAAGTGACAGACACTGTTTTGATGATTACAGCTGCTGTAAAAATGACGAAATTTCATTCGTTGCAGCATGCAAGAAAAAAATAGACACTTCTGGTATAAAAAATGATCAAATTGAATCTCTTTTCTCGGTGAAACATACTCTTATGTTATATGAACCTACTTACGATGCTGTGTTATCGTAAATTGTACCTGATTGATGTTTTTCGCTATATTTTATTAATTTTCATAATTTACAGTTTTGTATATTGTATTTTTCTAGTGCAACGATTCCAACTTGTTTTTCGTTTTTAATTTTAGCCTGGCTATTAATTTTACTTGGTGGAGATTCGAATGTCGTATTATAGTACAGCAAGTGAAAAGAAATATATTATTTGGGCTGGGAAAGTTCAAAAAATGGCTCAAATGGCTCTGACTACTATGGGACTTAACATCTGTGGCCATCAGTCCACTAGAATTTAGAACTACTTAAACCTCACTAGCCTAAGGACATCACACACATCCATGCCCGAGGCAGGATTCGAACCTGCGACCGCAGCGGTCACGTGGTTCCAGACTAAAGCCCCTAGAACCGCAACCAGCAACCGAATATGATATTTCACACTTTTAGAAATGTACATTACAGTTTGAAATTCCATGTGGTACCACGAGTGAGGCCAGGAAGCTGCCGTGAATAAGCAACTTCGTTTCAATAGTCGTTCACTCTCTGTAAGTTCTCTGCTACGCACTCTCCAGAAAGTGGCAGATTCACTGTAATCATCAGTGTTATAGGCAACGACGAAAAGAATGCTTGCGGAGTCACTGTCATTTTGTCTGCACGTTCTCCTCTAGCAAAATGGGTTTCTTTGCTGCGTTAACCAGAGTCAGGAGGAGGTGGTGCTGGAGTACAAATTAGCGTAGTTGACATGTCTGGCAGTTTCATCAATGACAGCATTCCTTACAGCCAAGAAATTCTTCACAGGATTAAATTTTGTACGACTGATTCATCATTTTCTGACCTCTTTCACCTGTAGTTGTGTCACACTAATGTTTTTGGACAAAATTTTAATAGTCTGTCTCTGAGACTTATAACATGCTTACTTTATGAGGTTTTAACATTCCGAACAGTAGGCAAAGATTCCACCGCAGGAAAATTTATAGAAAGCACAGTTTTTGTTATTTGCAGTATATTTTATTTGAGCGTGTTGGCCCAGTATTACGACAGGGGAATTGCATTCGGAAGGTCGTGTAGACCGTACATCAAGCGATCTGAGTTATCTGTTATACTACGACGTTCTTATACTGTGCTTGTTTACTCTTCAGTTAATCCCATAGTTTTTAACAGGCTTTTATAGGTAGTTATATTGATATCCTCGCGTTTACTTTCTGATTTTCTTTGTCTGTTGGATTGTTCTCTCTCCCTTAAAAATGTATGACCATTACGAAATGTTTCATGTGTACACAGCAAAAAAGGCAAGTTCAGTTTTTTGTCTTAGTTGAAGTCTTGTGGGCGTTCTGTTTATATGCATCTTTGGTGAAATTTCAAATCAAGCCTTGTACGCTACTAATGGCGCCTGTCTGTTCATGTTAAAAATATTCTTGTATGTTGAGTATGAGCTCGGTTTGTAATTTAGGAAAACTATTTGCATTGGATTGAACACGCAGCGTTAAATGGATTACTCATCGTTGAAACCAACTGGGTGCTTTTCTTTAAATTTTATTTAAACATGCTTATCGTTGCCCATCTGTTTTATAGTCTCCGATAACAGTGACTCAGTTTCTGTTCTGAGTTGGTAAATAATTGTCCATTCACATTAGTCTTAGTAGTAGTAATATTTGCTAACGTAATTGTTTTCTGTCTGTTTTAGTTCACTTGTGATTGTTTAATCGCCGGCCGCGGTGGTCTCGCGGTTCTAGGCGCTCAGTCCGGAACCGCGCGACTGCTACGGTCGCAGGTTCGAATCCTGCCTCGGGCATGGATGTGTGTGATGTCCTTAGGTTAGTTAGGTTTAAGTAGTTCTAAGTTCTAGGGGACTGATGACCTCAGAAGCTGAAACGTCCCCATAGAAAAATTAGTGAATTACTGTGCAGATAAACCTCTTACGTTATTTGATTTTCAACCAGCTGAGCGTAACTGAACATACTCAGACATTTCTCTCTTTACTTATTCTGATCAACACTAAACTGACACGCAATATTTTTATCGCAACGCAATCTGACTTTCAATAATCCCTGCAAAAGAATAGCCCTGACTAACAATAACCTATACCTTTCAAGAATCACTTACCTCACAAAAATCTCCGTTACTCAAACTACTGCAATACACCAATACTGCCAGCTAAATAAAAGATTCTAAATACTGAAGGCACTAACTACTAGTAGGCATAGTTAGCAAATGAAAGATTTTGATGGAGAACAAACAATGTACACTCCTGCAAATTGAAATAAGAACACCGCGAATTCATTGTCCCAGGAAGGGGAAACTTTATTGACACATTCCTGGGGTCAGATACATCACATGATCACACTGACAGAACCACAGACACATAGACACAGGCAACAGAGCATGCACAATGTCGGCACTAGTACAGTGTATATCCACCTTTCGCAGCAATGCAGGCTGCTATTCTCCCATGGAGACGATCGTAGAGATGCTGGATGTAGTCCTGTGGAACGGCTTGCCATGCCATTTCCACCTGGCGCCTCAGTTGGACCAGCGTTTGTGCTGGACGTGCAGACCGCGTGAGACGACGCATCATCCAGTCCCAAACATGCTCAATGGGGGACAGATCCGGAGATCTTGCTGGCCAGGGTAGTTGACTTACACCTTCTAGAGCACGTTGGGTGGCACGGGATACATGCGGACCTTAATAATATTCAAAAGTCATAATATATATATCAGATCGTGATATATAGTATTTTAAATTTACTCTTTCTGGCGGACAAACGTCCAGATCGTCCGCTCTCAAAATTCTGCCATCTCTCTTCTCACATGCACCACGGCTGGAGGCTCGCCTTCCAACTGTGCAACGTTACACGCTGTTCACATCCAACGGTCCAACAGTACAATCACGAGTATTCCAACAATGCCAACCAGCCACAGACTGCACACAGCACAGCCAGTGATTCTCATACAGAGCGCTACGCGGCGTTACCAACGTAGAAACCTAAACAGCCTACTTACAAAGTTAAGTCCCACAGTACTCAGAGCCATTTTTGAACCACTGCTTCCCTTTCATGCGCCTCGACTGTTACAGCTGCCATCTGGTTTTTGTACAAATTGTAAATAGCCTTTCGCTCCCTGTATTTTACCCCTGCCACCTTCAGAATTTGAAACAGAGTATTCCAGTCGACAAATGATAGAAACGTAGGTTTGTCTTTCCTTAATCTATTTCCTAAGATAATTCGTAGGGACAGTATTGCCTCACGTGTTCCAACATCGTAGCTATGTACCAAAATTCAGAAGCGCACTCTGCGACCTGCTGCACGCTCAGACTTGGTGGCGCGGGCTAGTCCTGTAGGCGCAGCGACAAGTGCTGCTCGGCGGCGCCAGGCAGACGCGTCGCGGCTGGATCGCCATCCAGCGGCAGCGCAGCCTCCTGCAGATGACGTCAGCGGCGCTGTAAAGCGGCAACAGGCCGTAAAGGCGTCGGCACGACTTTATACCGGCGCCGCGGCTGTCGGCTGTCGGCTGCCCGGGCGAGATACCGCCCACAGCTACAGGCTGGCGCAGTCTCAGCAGTTCCGGTTTTACTCACCCGCTGGGAAAGTCGGCCGCCGCCGTGACCCCGGCGGCCATCCAGCCGCATCAGCCATGCGTCGCCCGGGCCAAATGTCACCCCGCTCCGGCGAGCGCCACAAACCGCCGGCTCAGGCTCAGCCAGCGCGGCGGAGGAAAAACCAGAAATCGCATCGGCAGCGGCGGCGTGGACTGTCTTGCCACGGCTGCCGAGCACTCTAGCACTGCAGCGTCCGCCGTGTAAATGTTATCTCAAAAATCCGGCTCCCCGGCACTGCTCTCGGTAAGGTCTTTAACCCCGAGTCGCGAACAGGCTCATCGCCCGCGCTGCTGCAAACGGAAAGGGCGCGGCGGAAGCACGGCTCGCCAGCAGTGATGAGGAAATTTGTGTAAGAGGGGTGAGCGCCGCGAGTCAGCATCTGCATAATTTCCAGACACGGTTATTACTGCTACGAGGACTTCCGCCACGGCTGAGAGACTGAAAGCCTGCGGAGACGGCTGCTGTGGCGTGGGGGCAGCGGGAAGCGAGGGGCAGGGAGGGGCCGCTCTCTTGTACAGCTGGTGGCGGGCTGATAGCGCCCCCCGGGGACTGGTGCCGCGGCGTTATAGAGACGACGCACAGGCACTTATTCCACCAACTCGAGGAACTTAGCGGGCTAAAGGGAGAGAACTGGAGAGACACACTTTAGCTGCCAATACAGCCTGTCTGCTGGCGTAACCTGTTGCTCATTCCTCACGAAAGTCCGCCACAACATTGTTACCCGTCGACAACCTCCACTATTGCGACAAAGTCACTCATCTCAATGTCGTTTATGGAATTACTAGCACACATTGAATGTGGATTGGTATTTTATTTAATAAAATTGCAGCCGAATAGATATACAATAACTTTCCTTAACATTTTACATTTATATTTTACATTTTTGCATATTCATTTATCGATTTCACTCTTCTACTACACAGTTCTATGTGATATCGTTCACAGGCTTCGTTACACAGTTCACATACACATGTTGTGGTTGGGTCGTAATAAGTTTTAATTTTGCAGATTATATGATGAAAGCCATGAATAGAAAGTCTAGTTACGACATGTCTGTGTTCGAAGTTTGGTGCTGTCCATGAGCGGTTCGTCATTGCTTCGGTGCTATAGAACTCCGGCCATATTTTCTCTCGTTTCTCCTCCATGATCTTCAGTTGCTTTCTGGAAGCCCTGGTGTGTGGCATCATACGAGTGGATCGAAATCTGATGTCTTCAGCTAGGAATGTCTCTCGCGCTAACAGGTACACTAGTCTGGATCTTGTTGTCTTTGAGAGACCTAGTGCTCTTTTTAGATAAGTCCATTTCACCTTTTCTAGTGTTTCTAGATTTTTTTCTGTCAGGTGGTTCCATATAGCTTCCATCCCATAGGCCAGGATTCATGGCTGTTTCTAGACTCAGTAGGCGGATGTTTTTGACATCCTGTATTGCTATTATTGCTTGGGCTGCACGTTCTGTTGTATGTTTTGTGAAGCATTTGGCTGTTGGTTGCAATGTCACTCCCAGGTATTTAAAGTCTGATGAGATTTTTATTTTTTGTCCTCTGAAACTGGCGTTCTACGGAACGGAGCGTGGAATGTCAGATCCCTTAATCGGGCAGGTAGGTTAGAAAATTTAAAAAAGTAAAGGGATAGGTTAAGTTAGATATAGTGGTAATTAGTGAAGTTTGGTGGCAGGAGGAACAAGACTTTTGGTCAGGTGAATACAGGGTTATAAATACAAAATCAAATAAAGGTAATGCAGGAGTAGGTTTAATAATGAATAAAAAATAGGAGTGCGGGTAAGCTACTACAAACAGCATAGTGAACGCATTATTGTGGCCAAGATAGACACAAAGCCCATGCCTACTACAGTAGTACAAGTTTATATGCCAACTAGCTCTGCAGATGATGAAGAAATTGATGAAATGTATGATGAGATAAAAGAAATTATTCAGGTAGTGAAGGGAGACGAAAATTTAATAGTCATGGGTGACTGGAATTCGTCAGTAGGAAAAGGGAGAGAAGGAAACATAGTAGGTGATTATGGATTGGGGCTAAGAAATGAAAGAGGAAGCCGCCTGGCAGAATTTTGCACAGAGCATAACTTAATCATAGCTAACATTTGGTTCAAGAATCATAAAAGAAGGTTGTATACATGCAAGAACCCTGGAGATACTAAAAGGTATCAGATATATTATATAATGGTAAGACAGAGATTTAGGAATCAGGTTTTAAATTGTAGGACATTTCCAGGGGCAGATGTGGACTGTGACCACAATCTATTGGTTATGACCTGTAGGTTAAAACTGAAGAAACTGCAAAAAGGTGGGAACTTAACAATATGGGATCTGGATAAGCTGAAAGAACCAGAGGTTGTACAGAGTTTCAAGGAGAGCATAAGGGAACAATTGACAGCAATGGGGGAAAGAAACACAGTAGAAGAAGAATGGGTAGCACTGAGGGATGAAGTAGTGAAGGCAGCAGAGGATAAAGTAGGTAAAAAGACGAGGGATGCTAGGAATCCTTGGGTAACAGAAGAAATATTGAATTTAATTGATGAAAGGAGAAAATATAAAAATGCAGTAAATGAAGCAGGCAAAAAGGAATAGAAACGTCTAAAAAATTAGATCGACAGGAAGTGCAAAATGGCTAAGCAGGGATGGCTGGAGGACGAATGTAAGGATGTAGAAGCTTATCTCACTAGGGGTAAGATAGGTACTGCCTACAGGAAAATTAAAGAGACCTTTGGAGAGAAAAGAACCACGTGTATGAATATCAAGAGCTCAGATGGCAACCCAGTTCTAAGCAAAGAAGGGAAGGCAGAAAGGTGGAACGAGTATATAGAAGTTTTATACAAGGGCGATGTGCTTGAGGACAATATTATGGAAATGGAAGAGGATGTAGATGAAGACGAAATGGGAGGTAAGATACTGCGTGAAGAGTTTGACAGAGCACTGAAAGACCTGAGTTGAAACAAGGCCCCCGGAGTAGACAACATTCCATTAGAACTACTGACGCCCTTGGTAGAGCCAGTCATGACAAAACTCTACCAGCTGGTGAGCAAGATGTATGAGACAGGTGAAATACCCTCAGACTTCAAGAAGAATATAATAATTCCAATCCCAAAGAAAGCAGGTGCTGACAGATGTGAAAATTGCCGAACTATCAGTCACAGCTGCAAAATACTAACGCTAATTCTTTACAGACGAATGGAAAAACTGGTAGATGTGGACCTCGGGGAGGATCAGTTTGGATTCCTCGAAATGTTGGAACACGTGAGGCAATACTGACCTTACGACTTATCTTAGAAGAAATATTAAGAAAAGGCAAACCTACGTTTCTAGCATTTGTAGACTTAGAGAAAGCTTTTAACAATGTTGACTGGAATACTCTTTTTCAAATTCTGAAGGTAGCACGGGTAAAATACAGGGAGCGAAAGGCTATTTACAATTTGTACAGAAACCAGATGGCAGTCATAAGAGTCGAGGGGCATGAAAGGGAAGCAGTGGTTGGGAAAGAAGTGAGACAGGGTTGTAGCCTCTCCCCGATGTTATTCAATATGTATATTGAGCAAGCAGTAAAGGAAACAATAGAAAAATTCGGAGTAGGTATTAAAATTCATGGAGAAGAAGTAAAAACTTTGAGGTTCGCCGATGACATTGTAATTCTGTCAGAGACTGCGAAGGATTTGGAAGAGCAGTTGAACGGAATTGACAGTGTCTTGAAAAGAGGATATAAGATGAACATCACCAAAAGCAAAACGAGGATAATGGAATGTAGTCAAATTAAATCGGGTGATGCTGAGGAAATTAGATTAGGAAATGAGACACTTAAAGTAGTAAAGGAGTTTTGCTATTTAGGAAGTAAAGTAACTGATGATGGTCGAAGTAGAGAGGATATAAAAGGTAGACTGACAATGGCAAGGAAAGCGTTTCTGAAGAAGAGAAATTTGTTAACATCGAATATAGATTTATGTATCAGGAAGTCGTTTCTGAAAGTATTTGTTTGGAGTGTAGCCATGTATGGAAGTGAAACATGGACGATAACTAGTTTGGACAAGAAGAGAATAGAAGCTTTCGAAATGTGGTGCTACAGAAGAATACCGTAGATTAGATGGGTAGATCACGTAACTAATGAGGCGGTATTGAATAGGATTGGGGAGAAGAGAAGTTTGTGGCACAACTTGACTAGAAGAAGGGATCGGTTGGTAGGACATGTTTTGAGGCATCAAGGGATCAGAAATTTAGCATTGGAGGGCAGCGTGGAGGGTAAAAATCGTACAGGGAGACCAAGAGATGAATACACTAAGCAGGTTCAGAAGGATGTAGGTTGCAGTAGGTACTGGGAGATGAAGCGGCTTGCACAGGATAGAGTAGCATGGAGAGCTGCATCAAAGCAGTCTCAGGACTGAAGACAACAACAACAACAACATGCTGATTTCCGCATTCTCGGGTGTTTTGCCTTGTTTTCTGAAAATTACCATTTCTCTTTTTGTTATGTTTATGTGTAGTTTGTGTTCACTGCACCATTTGTCCATTTTCTCAGTGATTCTCTGGAGCTTCTGTATATTTGTTGAACTTTTGGCTATGTCGTCAGCGTATGTATATACATATACAACTTCTTCATTTTCTCCAATTCGGAGTAGGCCTACTTCTTCAATGCCAAGAATGTATAGCAAAGGGCTCATTGGGTCACTCTGTAAGACTTCGTTCGATTGTAGAACGGGGTTCGAGAAAGAGAGGTTGTCGGATATTGTGATTAAGTTGTATTCGAAGGTCGGCCTGGGTGCCCGAGTGGTTATAGGCGCTACAGTCTGGAGCCGCGCGACCGCCCGGCTGCTACAGTGGCAGGTTCGGATCCTGTCTCGGGCGTGGATGTGTGTGATGTCCTTAGGTTTGTTAGGTTTAAGTCGTTCTAAGTTCTAGGGGACTGATGACCTCAGAAGTTAAGGCCCATAGTGCTCAGAGCTATTTCTATTCGAGGATTGACTTGATTATTCTTGCCCATACGCTATCTCTCCCATTCTGTTTTTGATAGTGTCACCAGTAGTTCTTTCTTTTTTCCTCCTTTGAACGCTTTAGCAAGAATATTGGACACGTCTTGGTATAACAATTTAAGAACATCAGAAATCACTTGATACATATACAAAGGTATTAACATACTTACTGGTCAACTTTATCCTTTTGGACTGACACGTTAGTTCTTTCACGGGGTGCTGGAAAACCCTAAGGTTCAAAAGCCTAAATAATGTTATGATGTAAAAATTATATATGCCAATATCATTTTAGTGAGGTATTAAACTCTTTCTCTAGTTTACACTCTTTACATGCATTGTAAAATAAAAAACTGGAACTCCGTGTATTGTGATTTCTGTTAATTTGGGCTCGCAAGTGATGTTCTGGAATCTTTGCTTCAAGTTCTTCAAGTAATCTTTGTATTCGTCGTTTTGTTTTCTTCACACGTACACATACTGCAGGTTGAGTTGTTACCATGCAGTGACAGAGGGCGAACAGATTGAAATGAAATTTGACAATAATGAAATGACAATAACATTAAGAAAATCTGCCACTCTGTGTTACTATCATTTTTTTGTTACGTTAAGACTGGTGCAGTATCTGAACATGTTTGTGGCAAGTATGCGACAATGAGCACAAAAATTAACAGGAGTTTTAGACCACTTTAAAAATTTAAACTAATGATACAAACGGTTTTCAAGTGTGGGATGACCATATGACGCCTTGCTAACATTAACGGGTTAACAAGAATTGGACAGGTAGCTGTGACCATAATATAGAAACTATCGTAGCACTTGTCTGAAGTAATTCAGGGACCCCACACATAACCTAAATCAGTATAGTCACATGAAAAATACACTCCTGGAAATTGAAATAAGAACACCGTGAATTCATTGTCCCAGGAAGGGGAAACTTTATTGACACATTCCTGGGGTCAGATACATCACATGATCACACTGACAGAACCACAGGCACATAGACACAGGCAACAGAGCATGCACAATGTCGGCAATAGTACAGTATATATCCACCTTTCGCAGCAATGCAGGCTGCTATTCTCCCATGGAGACGATCGTAGAGATGCTGGATGTAGTCCTGTGGAACGGCTTTCCATGCCATTTCCACCTGGCGCCTCATTTGGAGCAGCGTTCGTGCTGGACGTGCAGACCACGTGAGACGACGCTTCATCCAGTGCCAAACATGCTCAATGGGGGACAGATCCGGAGATCTTGCTGGACAGCGTAGTTGACTTACACCTTCTAGAGCACGTTGGGTGGCACGGGATACATGTGGACGTGCATTGTCCTGTTGGAACAGCAAGTTCCCTTGCCGGTCTAGGAATGCTAGAACGATGGGTTCGATGACGGTTTGGATGTACCGTGCACTATTCAGTGTCCCCTCGACGATCACCAGAGGTGTACGGCCAGTGTAGGAGATCGCTCCCCACACCATGACGCCAGGTGTTGGCCCTGTGTGCCTCGGTCGTGTGCAGTCCTGATTGTGGCGCTCACCTGCACGGGGCCAAACACGCATACGACCATCATTGGCACCAAGGCAGAAGTGACTCTCATCGCTGAAGACGACACGTCTCCATTCGTCCCTCCATTCACGCCTGTCGCGACACCACTGGAGGCGGGCTGCACGATGTGGGGGCGTGAGTGGAAGACGGCCTAACGGTGTGCGGGACCGTAGCCCAGCTTCATGGAGACGGTTGCGAATGGTCCTCGCCGATACCCCAGGAGCAACAGTGTCCCTAATTTGCTGGGAAGTGGCCGTGCGGTCCCCTGCGGCACTGCTTAGGATCCTACGGTCTTGGCGTGCATCCGTGCGTCGTTGCGGTCCGGTCCCAGGTCGACGGGCACGTGCAGCTTCCGCCGACCACTGGCCACAACATCGATGTACTGTGGAGACCTCACGCCCCACGTGTTGAGCAATTCGGCGGTACGTCCACCCGGCCTCCCGCATGCCCACTATACGCCCTCGCTCAAAGTCCGTCAACTGCACATACGGTTCACGTCCACGCCGTCGCGGCATGCTACCAGTGTTAAAGACTGCGTTGGAGCTCCGTATGCCACGGCAAACTGGCTGACACTGACGGCGGCGGTGCACAAATGCTGCGCAGCTAGCGCCATACGACAGCCAACACCGCGGTTCCTGGTGTGTCCGCTGTGCCGTGCGTGTGATCATTGCTTGTACAGCCCTCTCTCAGTGTCCGGAGCAAGTATGGTGGGTCTGACACACCGGTGTCAATGTGTTCTTTTTTCCATTTCCAGGAGTGTAGTTCCTCCACTCTCTCCAATACAACGCAATTCTCCTCAAAACAGACGCATTTAATGGGGTTTTCATTGTTATTTGTTAGCCTACTTAGAGAAAATTAAATGGGAACAATTGAAAAGGTAAAATCTGTGGCGAATAGCTCGTGAGCAACCTGCTGGGCCAACTGTAGGTAGTGTCCAGGATTTATTCGCTGCGCTACTAGAAGGGTGAGGGGTGGGAGCCAATTGCCCTGCCTGCTTTACACCAGGAAACATCCTTGGAAGTTAGTTGACAGCAGGATCAGTGGACCCGTGGCAATGTTGGAGGAACTAGAGTGAGAAGTAGTCCCTGACCCCCATCCAAGCAGAACCCAGAACCTCCGTGACTGGAGCCTAGTGCTCCGCCCACTAGACCTAAATGGCCATGCTTGACACTGGCAAGTGGAGGAACAGGTGTGTGTACAGTACAAGACTTGAAGTAATTTTTGAGAGTTTTAAAACGTGCACGCTTGAAATCTGTTACTGAAAGGCAAGTTAGAAATCACTAGCGGTAAATAGGAAAACTGCCATGCAGGTAATTTTCGTAACATACTTTACGATACAACATGGCATTAAGAAGGACACGCCATTTCGTGTATTAAACGCACTTTCCATCCTAAAATTCTATAAAATTTTGGAACACTTGATTTGAAGACAGTTTAGAAGCATCCTACGCAAATCAGTAAGAAAATTTATTTTTTCTAAGGAGACCTAAGCTCTCATTATTAATAAGAAATATTTACGTTGTTGGCACCGAAGTTAGTGTCCAGGGAAAAAATGATCGTGTGGTACTAATGACCGCGAGTCCCCACCTAGGAAATGAAATTCAGCCGTCGATGTGCAAGTCTTTTCAGTAGAAGCCACACTGGGCGACATGTCAGTAATGATGAAATGACGATGGAAACACCACAATACCCAGTCTCCAAGCGGAGAAAATCTCCGACGTTGCCGAAAATCGAAGGTGGACCTTCTGAATTGTGGTCAGACGCGATAACCAGTCTTTTTATCAAGTTTAGGATTCGGAACGGGACCTGCTGCTCACTTTTGTTTCAAAGACCCTAAGATGCCCCCTTTTGAATGAGAAAAAAGCCACCACCAACAACTCAGCACAGATGAGCAGTTTGGTTGGCTAATGCCATGACCAATTTTTCATGTTCGTCCCTCATTTACCTGATAGCTAAAGAACCTACAAAAAAGAGTCAATTTGCCACCGCCACTTTCATCCTAAAAATATGTGCACCACTGCAGGAGTTAGCCCCAAACTACACCTTTCCCAGCAGTTCTACCTAAACTAAGAAAAGGGGAAGGGAAATGAGGGAGAGGATATCAGTGTATGTAACAGAGACTAAGGGCTTTTTTCTATTCGGATCTGTAAACTGAATACCATGAAAACTATCCATAGCCGTGGACAAACCCATGCACCTCTTCCCGAAATAAAGGGGAATACCGTTGAATACATAGTATAAAAAATAGTGCATCAGATCAACTGCTCTTTGCAGGGACATCCCAATCAGGATATTCCACCCATTCAGCGGATCGTAGAAATCACTCCAAACGAAGTTGGAAAAGTGTTGCCTGTATATCGGATTATGGACAATGGCACAATGTAGTTCGTGTAAGTTCAAAACTCAAGAGAACTCTTCTTTCTGGTGGCAAAACAATATCAAACCACAAGCCCGCAGAACCAGTTCACTCAGTGGGTCTTCATCTGCTGGTAGTACACGTCATCCTAGAATGTCATGTTCTCTGTTATTCGGTCAGGAGTATCACGTGTCAGGAAAGCCAGAATTCACTGGACCATGCGCCACATATCTACTGTTGGGCCCCAAGCTAAACGATGATCGTCCGTGTCCGGCATCGCGAACGTGATGCGAAGTGGGGAGTGGTCGAGGTGAACTTGGTAGAGACGGGAAGGATTTGAATGTATTCCGTTGATAGTGACATACCACGCGGAGTGTGCAGCAGTGTCAAGAAAAGGGTCATTCACCACCCACCATATATTGTGACACCAGTAGTGTGGCTGTTTCTCTTCTGTCACATTGGAATCGTTGGCCAGTTGCATTTGTCTACGCCGCCTTAGTTGGCAATGAACGCACAGGCGGCAAAGAGGTAGAAAGTTAGCTCTGCTCGATAAAATATGAAAATGATATTTGGTATGTGGGGCGCTCAGCTGTGTAGTTATGGGCGCCTGTATAAATTATCAATCTTTTCGGAGTCTAGTCTCTTCAGTTTTCCCGGATACTGATGAAATGATGAGGGCAAGACAAACAGCTAATGCCTGGGAGGATAAAATTCCCAACCTGGCCGAGAATCCAACCCGGAACCCTGTGATTCAGAGGCAGCAACGCTAACCACTAGACCACGAGCTTCAGACCAGAAAAAAAAGAGTCCATGTAATGGAAGGGCACTAGGATGTCCAATAACAACGTATCAGACGAGCTTATGAATCAAGCAGTAAGCTGGTAAGGCACATCGGGCAACGCCGCCACATCGACGACTTTCAGTTGACAAAGAGGGCCCGAGATCTGTCCCGAGCATGATAAATACCCACGCCCCCTCGAGCCTGGGGAAGGGAGAGGGACTCATAGCGGAATTTGAAGATCGTCCCTTGGCTAACAAAGGAACCCATCAGCAGCTAATATGCGGCGAGCCATGGGTTTGCAGGAATGGAACAGTTTCCACCATGTGAGGGATCTGCAACACTGTGTGGGTGTTGACGTAGCGCGTACGTTGGAGTGGGTCAAAGGAGCAGAGGAGAATTTTAGTGAGTCCAAACCTGCAGCAGCTGTTATCAGTTGACAGCCACACAGTACTGAACGTCAGCCGTAAAATGGATGCCAAGTCATCGGTCACATTGATCGGTTCGATGCTGCTTTCAGGCAGGCCGGTACCTACATACAGGGTGATCCATTGGTTGTGACCGGACCAAATATCTCACGAAATAAGCGTCAAATGACAAAACTACAAAGAACGAAACGTGTCTAAATTGAAGGGGGAAACCCGATGGCGCTATGATTGTCCCGCTAGATAGCACTGCCACAGGTCAAACGGATATCAACTGCGTTTCTTTTTTAAATAGGAACCCCCATTTTGGTTACATATTCGTGTAGTACGTAAAGAAATATAACTGTTTTGGTTGAACCACTTTCTTAGCTTAGTTACAGATGGCGCTGTAATAGTAACAAACAGTTGGTAACAGGTAGGTTTTTTAAATTAAAATACAGATCGTAGGTACGTTTGAACATTTTATTTCGGTTGTTCCAATGTGATACATGTACCTTTGTGAACTTGTCATTACTGAGAACGCATGATGTTATAGCGAGATTACCTGTAAATACCACATTAACGCAATAAATGCTCAAAATGACGTTCGTCAACCTCAATGCATTTGGCAATACGTGTAACGACATTACTCTCAACAGCGAGTAGTTCGCCTTCCGTAATGTTCGCACATGCATAATGTGCTCACGCATGTTTTCAGGCGTTGTCAGTGGATCACGATAGCAAATATCCTTCAACTTTCCCCACAGAAAGAAATCCGGTTACGTCAGATCCGGTGAAGGAGTGGGCTATGGTATGGTGCTTCGACGACCAATCCACCTGTCATGAAATATGCTATTCAATACCGCTTCAACTGCACGCGAGCTATGTGCCGGACTTCCATCATGTTGGAAGTACATCGCCATTCTGTCATGCAGTGAAACATCTTGTAGTAACATCGGTAGAACATTACGTAGGAAATCAGCATACATTGCACCATTTGGAGTGCCATCGATAAATGGGGGCCGATTATCCTTCCTCCCATAATGCCGCACTATACATTAACCCGCCAAGGTCGCAGATGTTCCACTTGTCGCAGCCATCATGAATTTTCCGTTGTCCAATAGTGCATATGATGCCGGTTTACGTTACTGCTGTTGGTGAATGACGCTTCGTCGCTAAATAGAACGCGTGCAAAAAATCTGTCATCGACCCGTTATTTCTCTTGTGCCAAGTGGGAGAACTGTACACGACGTTCAGAGTCGTCGCCATGCAGTTCCTGGTGCACAGAAATGTGGTACGGGTGCAATCGATGTTGATGTAGCATTCTCATCACCGACGTTTTGAGATTCCCGATTCTCGTGCGATTTGGCTACTACTGATGCGCGGATTAGCCACGACAGCAGCTAAAACACCTGCTCGGGCATCATCATTTGTTGCGGGTCGTGGTTGACGTTTCACATCTGGCTTAAAGTGTTTTCTTAAATAACGTAACTATCCGACCAACCGTCCGGACACTTGGATGATGTCGTCCAGGATACCGAGCAGCATACACAGCACACGCCCGTTGGGCATTTTGAGCAGAACAGTCATAAACCAACACGATATGCACCTTTTCCGCTATTGGTAAAGGGTCGATTTTAACACGGGTAATGTATCATGAAACAAATACCGCCCGCACTGGCGGAATGTTACGTGATACCCCGTACTTATACTTTTGAGACTATTACAGTGTCATGTATCACAAGCGAAAATAGGGGTCCAACTAAAACATTCATATTTCCTTACGTACTACACGGATATGTAATAAAAATGGCGGTTCCTAGTTTTAAAAAAAACACAGTTGATATCCGTCTGACCTATGGCAGCGCCATCTAGCGGGCCAACCATAGCGCCATCTGGTTTTCCCCTTTAAGCTTGACGAGTTTCGTTCTTTGTAGTTTTTTCGTTTGATGCGTATTTCGTGAGATATTTGGCCCGGGCACCACCCTGTATATCTCATGATTTTCGTAGATTATGGGAGCTCCCCGACGTCTTGTCGTAAGTCCCCACCGACGCAGGTGCCGTCTAAGTATCTTCGACACTTCAAAGGGTGATGACAAAATTGTCCACATGGCGGTGCAGCAAAATCAATATCCATGTTGCGACATCACCTCAGTCGTCGTCATGCGCCACAAAACTACGGTTCTAGGGCCAAGGTGTACAGCAGTGCTGACGGGAGGTACCCCTATGACACTGAGCGGCCGATCAGGATTGGTTGTGTTAGCCTACGGTTATACAGCATCCGGGACGAGGCGCCACACTGCAGACGTATGCCTACGTCGACAATAATTTCGGGGCATCTCGTACGGCAGAGGACAGCAGTAAGAAAAGAGTAATGGTCCCTATGAAACGCCTGGATGGACCTTAAGGACACCATAGTCACAAGCAAATATTGAGCTCGACCAAAGTCATTGAGTTCCCTGTTGCAGCAGAGCGCCGTCTGATGTTGTGGACTCTGCCTAGCAACAAGTGATGATAGGACACGACACGCTGCCAAAACGTGTACAGATCTTCATGTCGCTGATTTTCTGGGTCAAGGGGTGATAGTCAGTGACGTGAGGTAACGGGCGAGTTGTGGCGCTCTGGAAATATTCTAAGTTCGGAGTTGGCGTAGCAACGCGGGCGCCTCTCGGTAGGCCGCGACCCGGCAGCAACCACGTGGTGCCGAAATGGTTCAAATCGCTCTAGCACTATGGGACTTAACAGCAATGGTCATCAGTCCCCTAGAACTTAGAACTACTTAAGCCTAACTGACCTAAGGACGTCACACAACACCCAGTCATCACGAGGCAGAGAAAATCCCTGACCCCGCCGGGAATCGAACCTTGGAACGCGGGCGTGGGAAGCGAGAAGTCGTGCCGAACGTTAGCTGAGCATGAGGGGTAGCCCCAGCGCATCGTCCATCGGCCGCATGGCTGGGAATTCCATGGCGATGTTGTGTCGATGAAAAGGACTTGTATGCCAGGAGTGCCAAAGATGGTGGACTTTGTGAAACCATCATGGCAGACATTTCACAGTTTCTATAGAATATTAATAGTAGCCATATGAATCATGATACCTCAAATAGAGACATATACATTACCATTATTTGCACAACGATTCTGATGGTGTAATCAGATATTCAATATCTTTATTAGTTTAAAGTTTAGTACCTGACGGTAAATTATACAAATAACACCCAGCAACGAATTTCCTAAATCTAAGCGGTTCATCCGAATTCATCGATCGACGTGTCTTTAGAAAGCTGTTAGTGTGAACCTAAATTGATATAAATTGCAGGCATTTAACTTGAATAGTACATGAGTTATTGGAGGTGAAAGTGGCCGATTACTCTCGATCTCTTCAGGCCATAAGTACTCCACAGCTACACGAAGAAACAATAGGACCATGCTTATAAATATATCTATTCATCTATGTCTTTGTTTATATCCGATATATTCTATTCATGAAGAAATGGGTCAAATATTTACTGTGTTTTAGAAAACACAGAGACATTAGCCTACTGGCCTAGTTTTGCTTGCTATTTCTTTGATATATACTTACTTAATTTGTTTATGTATTTAATAATGTGTGTTAGAGCGTGTTTATGGTTCAGCTATAGAAATATTTATTTAATTTCAAGTTATTTAAATGTAAATCCAGTATTTCGAATGTGTTTCAATATGTTTGTTCGCGTGCATTGGCTTGAGGACAGGGCGGGAACACTCTAGCTAATGACATCGATCGTTCCAAAAAGGACACGGGGAGAAACTATATGGAAGTGAGGGGGTACGGGAGAGGACATGGGACAGTGCCGAACAGGACGGCTCGACGGCCGCACGGTGGCGCCACGGACTCGGAGAGTGTGAAGCGGTTCGCGCGAGGTCGCGGCAGGTAAGAATACTTCGGAGTGCCGACTTGTGCACTTGTGAGATTTCCGTGGCTTCTACAGTGAAGGCGTAGTCTGCGTTTAGTAGTGTATATCTCTCGAACTACACTCCTGGAAATGGAAAAAAGAACACATTGACACCGGTGTGTCAGACCCACCATACTTGCTCCGGACACTGCGAGAGGGCTGTACAAGCAATGATCACACGCACGGCACAGCGGACACACCAGGAACCGCGGTGTTGGCCGTCGAATGGCGCTAGCTGCGCAGCATTTGTGCACCGCCGCCGTCAGTGTCAGCCAGCGTGAATGGAGGGACGAATGTAGACTTGTCGTCTTCAGCGATGAGAGTCGCTTCTGCCTTGGTGCCAATGTTGGTCGTATGCGTGTTTGGCGCCGTGCAGGTGAGCGCCACAACCAGGACTGCATACGACCGAGGCACACACGGCCAACATCCGGCATCATGGTGTGGGGAGCGATCTCCTACACTGGCCGTACACCTCTGGTGATCGTCGAGGGGACACTGAATAGTGCACGGTACATCCAAACCGTCATCGAACCCATCGTTCTACCATTCCTAGACCGGCAAGGGAACTTGCTGTTCCAACAGGACAATGCACGTCCGCATGTATCCCGTGCCACCCAACGTGCTCTAGAAGGTGTAAGTCAACTACCCTGGCCAGCAAGATCTCCGGATCTGTCTCCCATTGAGCATGTTTGGGACTGGATGAAGCGTCGTCTCACGCGGTCTGAACGTCCAGCACGAACGCTGGTCCAACTGAGGCGCCAGGTGGAAATGGCATGGCAAGTCGTTCCACAGGACTACATCGAGCATCCCTACGATCGTCTCCATGGGAGAATAGCAGCCTGCATTGCTGCGAAAGGTGGATATACACTGTACTAGTGCCGACATTGTGCATGCTCTGTTGCCTGTGTCTATGTGCCTGTGGTTCTGTCAATGTGATCATGTGATGTATGTGACCCCAGGAATGTGTCAATAAAGTTTCCCCTTCCTGGGACAATGAATTCACGGTGTTCTTATTTCAATTTCCAGGAGTGTATTTTGTTAATCATAACTAATTACGTGTAGTAGGAATCTATTGTTTCCCTGTTATTGGCCGGCCGTTGTGGCCGAGCGGTTAGAGGCGCTACAGTCTGGAACCGCGCGATCGCTACTGTCGCAGGTTCGAATCCTGCCTCGTGCATGGATGTGTGTGATGTCCTTAGGGTAGTTAGGTTTAACTACTTCTAAGTTCTAGGGGACTGATGACCTCAGAAGTTCAGTCCCATAGTGCTCAGAGCCATTTGAACCATTCTTTTTCCCTGTCATTGAACTTATATTTTATTTAATTGCTGGACCATCGACACCAATAAGTGTCTTGCAGAAATATATCGCATTCTCAGAAGCAGTTCCACTATCGTACTCATAATTTAAAGTCGTTAAGATACTACCTGCAGATTTTATTTAATGGCAATCTTTCATTTACAAAATTCTCAACTGCCGATAGATAGGAACCTCCGACCTTTCGATTCATGTATATTGTGTACTGTAGACTCAGCAGTATTTGGATTGTAATGCGGAAGCTACGTCTCCCAGCCCCTAGACAACGAAACCAGCCAAAACTTTTAATATTTCAATTTTGAGGGAGAGGGTACGTAGTTGAGGGCCACTACAACACCACCACATTTTATTTCAAACCCCCCACTCATATGCAGACTGCTATGGGTTTGGTGAATAGGGACAATCAGGCCATATAGACAGACATCACTGATTCTCACTGCAGGGGATATCAATTCTTCATTGATAAAAGTCCACATGGGCCCTAAAAGATGTAAAGTACGATACGATTCAAGGGGAATCTTGTAAGAGTCAGGTGACGTCTTAGCAGCTCCCGCTAGGATAGCGTCGAGGACTTCATCTTCTGTTAGCAGTGCGTCCAATTCCAACGTCTCGTTCACACGTGAGCCGAGAGGCTTCTTCAATGACAACTGGTAAATGAGTGTGATTAACGTACAACCTGGTATAATGGGCGTGAGGTGCGCATTCAGTGTCGCGTTGTGTGACGTGTTGCCTACCTTCGTCATCAGTGATGGTTCGAATCAGCGCCCGGCACCCTCGTTTATTTGCTAGAAGGCGGTACATCAACGGAGATTTCAAGGCCTTATGGTCACAAGTGCGGGTTCGCACCAGCAGCCCTTCAACGTGGCGGCACATGAGGGTTGTGATCTGTTCTTTGGTGCAGTTCCCAATTGGACATGGTTAAGACGAATACGGATCGCAAAGCAATCTCTCAACACTTGGTAATAAAAGTCAGGAGTTGCCTCCTCCTAGCTACCAAGTCTCTGCCCTAGGTTGCCAAGGCATAGAGGAAGGCACGTTTGGTACAGAACAGACACCCAATATAGACAGGCCAGCACCACGGCAGTGGCGCCACGAATCCCAAGTGACCTCAATAAACTACCGACTATCAGGAGACGCCAGTAGTGCCCCATTCACATCACAAACACCCCTTCCATGCCACACCCACTGTCGCGTCCCAACACAGCTTTGTATTGAGATCGGAACGTTCACGACAATCTGAGGGTTGTTTGAGTGTCCACCTTTATGTTGAAGATGAGAGGCAGAAAGCTCTCCAAGGGAGAACTGGGTGGTTATTGGGTGCAGTGGTAATCTCTTACGATTAATTTCAGGATGGGTATGCTGAAGAGTTCAGTAATTTTAAGTAATATCTTCATTATATTTGATAACTTATAGAAGAGGTGCTAGTTCCTAATCCATTCCTGTATTACTTGTTAGACTCAGTTTATTTTTATCAGTAGGCCACTCGTCTAAGCTTACAAGAGACAAATACTATTCCATAAATTGTTCTTGTTAATTAAGGAACTACAAATGCTAGCTGTTCCTTGAGACAAAGACAGATCGCATATGTTCAGAGCTGTTCGCCAGAATAGATAATGATTACGAATCTTGCAGCTGATGTGTGTGTGTCTCCAGATCTGATCACCAGCTTCTCAGTGCGAATATTACTTCTGCATACTCAGGTTGCGGCTGACTGGCGTAGTACTGCACTCGGACTCACAGAATTCTCCATCAGGCTGACTCTTCTCGTTTTATCTCTTGCTTATATACCGTCTAAGTTGCGGCTGACCCTCGATAATAACCTTTCGGGATATTTCCATTAGCTGGCTCCCTTGACACTAAAGTATGGGACTCCCCCTACAAGTTTCCGGTTCGATGTTACCACTTACGTATACTGGAAAGTTTACGTTGACGTCAGGGCTTGTATCCCTTGGAGCAGTCTCAAATAGTTCCATCACGTGTTTAGTCCATGATATCACGGGCTAATGGAGGTCCCTACTCTACATAACATATGGAAAACTTCTGTTGTCGTCGAAATGCGGTTCGAATAATGAATTAATGGGCGTGTTTTGATCGTATGCATCTTATCTCTCTCGCCTTCACAAATATCCTCCACAAGGGTTTCTCAGTGCTTAAACTCTGAGGCCTCTAACTTCATGAAGTGAAAATTGTTCTCCATTTATTTCCTCTGACATGTATTGATTAGTAAAATCATTATTAATTTTTTTTCTTTGAACTGGACACGACTGGCGATCGAGGGTGAAGGTACAGACACATGTCACATGGTTGGAAAAAGTGACAGGCCAAATATTAACCAGTCGGGTTCCTCCCACGAGCAGCCACGAGATATCAAAGCGATCAAAGCGACTGGAAGAATGGGCAGTGTAGAGTGCGAAACCGGTGCGGTCGGCATGAACCTGCTCCCACACCACTCATCTAAGGGGGCGGGCAGTGTTCAGTCATGACCAGACAGGGACTGACACTGCGGGAAGCAAAACAAAAGCAGAATTGAGACATTCAGTTTTCAAAATTTCCTCCACACTGGAAAATGTAGAAACATTCTCGCACAGATGCAAAGAGCAGTGAAACAGATATTAGAGTCAGTGGCATTGAGAACCAACTTAAATTGTTAAAACTGATCAAAGCTGCCGGATCCGATGGAATCTCTATCACCCAACATTCTTGAAAAAATGGCCCGCGGACATCTTGCCGCGTCTGACTTGTACTCAGCCTCAAGTTACAGACGACGCTCCTCGTCGCCATTGTCAAAAGATGTCACGGGGTCACGGAACTTGCATATGCCAGCAGAAATTAGTACGAAAAATACGACTGAAGAACGCCGGTAGTGATGCTGATTTCGTTAGACGGTGCATGATTCACTTATTTTTGTGTTGTCTTTCAGTATCAGGCACCCGTTTCGATGTACTGTTAAGAGTGTATTTGCTGTCCCAGGGTTAGGCATTGCTCCAAATTCCTATCCCTACTGAAGCTTTGATGGCAGAATGGTAGTAGATGGTAACACGGGGTGATATTTCCATGTCTTTAACAAATCGACTGCTCTGGTGGTGAAACATTTATCACTACGATGTTAATCCTTTGAGCGATAGTTGTTTCTGCTTCAAATCACCATTTTATAAATTTGGTTTTGAAGCACCAATGCGTTTCAGAAGAAACCATCGATACTATTGCAAGACAGAGGAATTCAATGTTATACTGACGTGCATCTACGAAACTTGTGCAATGCACCAATCAGTTACAGCGTTCAACGCAACAGTCGGCATAGAGAAGGCGCTACGTGACTGTAAGAGATTGTGAAATCAAGTTTTTTTTATAGTGATCATACTGAGAAGATCACCGACAGTGAAAATAAATGCATCTAAAGTTATTGTGGGGTGCACTCAGCCTCGTGATGCCAATTGAGGAGTTGCTCGACCGAATAGTAGCGGCTCCGGTCACAGAAAACCATCATAACGGCCGGGAGAGCGGTGTGCTGACCACACGCCCCTCCTATCCGCATCCTCAACTGAGGATGAAACGGCGGTCGGATGGTCCCGATGGGCCACTTGTGGCCTGAAGACGGAGTGTTTCTTTTTTTAAAGTTATTGTGAAGTAAATTTGAGTTTTCACTACTGCTTCTATGAGTGGTTTCGAAACGAAACCACTGGGGCAATATGTATTTGTCACATAAGTTTATTAAATTTAAGACACATTTCTGCTTGCTACTTAGGAGAATAATTTGTTTTAGGCATTATGAAGTTATGGGCCTTTCGAGTGTAGGTTTTTTCTAGGAAGAATGTGAAATTGCTCTGTAATATATCACATGAAGTAGTGAGTGGTTGAAAACTGTATGTCCCAATGGTTCCAAATTGAAACCACCACATTAAAAAAATTGACTGTTTACTTTTTGTATTTGATGCTTGCTATGATACTATAGGTTAAATTGATGAAAAAAAATTAAAGTTATATTCCAAAGTGTACACACCTCTTTCAGACAACTGATTGTATAGCTTTTGCTAGTGTCGGCTTGTATTCGTTAATTTTGTGAAAAATTTTAAAATCATGTTGGAACGCAAAAGGGCTAAGCATGTTTGTATGTTTGTCCATACGGCTGTGTTTGGCAACAGCAGACTGGTCGAATTGTGATAATTAACGTAGTGACGGTGCTCTGTACAGCGTTCTGAAATCGGTCACATTGATGGACTAATGTGTACTGCTATAGCATTCACAAAGAATTTTATAAATTCAGGACCAATGAGACCAAAGCTGGCTATTAATGGTTCCCGGCTACAAGCTATGAAATATTTATCCAAGTTCCTTAAGCCTATCGTTCGTCACTGTGAACATCGTGTAAAATGTTTTGGTGACTAAATTAACAACGTCAGAATCAATCCAGATGAAATTTTAGTCACTTTGGATGGGGTCTTGTTGTTTACAGAAGCCCCTGTGGAAGGCGCATTACAGTTATTTGTAGATCACACCCCTCCCGAGACAATGACATTGTTTCGTCATACTTCGACAGCTTCCTACTTTTGATATAGTGGTAAATCTTATGAAGTGGCCTGCAGAATAGCGATGGGTCTCCATTTCTGTGGCAGTGGCTAATTTCTTTAGGGGGCATTTCGAAGAACATGCGTTAAATTCAGCTCTTATTCCTCCACCTTGCTTCTTTCGATATGTGGACGACACCTTCACGATCTGACCACAAAAAATATAAATTGTTCGTTAGCTCATTGATTATAAGAATAGTAAGCCCTCAGTATCAAGTTCACTACCGAGATGGGAAGAGTAGGAAAATTACCATTTTTAGACGTTCTATTTAAAAAAAAATTGATGGTGAGCTAGGGCAATCTGTTTACGGGAAGCCAACCTGAATCTCAGACGCAAAGCTTTCCTCACATGACCCAAAAGAAATCAGTTTCAAACATCGTCTATACATAGCAAAAACCGTAACTGACGAGGAATACCTTGAGTCCGAGCTCATATATCAAAGGAAAGTATTGCTGTAGGAGGGTTACAGCGATCGAGATATAAAGTCAGCCATCTCTAAGTAACAAAATACAGAGATAATCGTCAGAGTTACCAGCCAGTGCCATGAACCAGTGGTCTAGGGGTAGGTCTTAAGCTAGTGATCAAAACGTCGTTGGTCCCAGGATCGAATTCAGTTACTGCTTAAAATTTGAATAAAATTCATCATCAATGGCGGGCGAAGTCTTCCGGCGTGAGAAAACACTCTCGTTCTGCTAACGGTCTCGTCAAGGGAGGAGGAGGAAAGCAAATATAGGGTTAATCATAGATTTTGCTCATACAAACATAGGTACAAGGAAGGTAACAGTGAAGAAACCTTACGTAAAAGAAGAAATATTCTGTTAATCTTCGAAAGAGGGAAGATCCAAAATGTTCAGGTAAAAACTGGGTTAAAGCGGTATAAATCCCTTAGGAATGAAATAAATAAGAAGTGAAGGGAAGCCAAGGCGAAATGACTGCAAATGAGATATGAAGAAATCTAAGACGAAATGAGTGTCGGGAGGACTGACTCAGCATACAGAAAAGTCAAAACTACGTTAGATAAAATTAAAAGCAAGGATGGTAACAGTAAGAGTGCAATGGGAATTCCATTGCTAAACGTAAAGAAGCGAGAGGATAGGTAGAAAGAGTACACTGAAGGCAACCATGAAGGGGAGGAACTGTCTGATAAAGTGATAGAAGAAAAAATTGGAAACTGTATCAAAGACATAGTAAGATATTCAACAACATTTGAAAGAGCTCTAAAAGACTTTAGATCATATAAGGCAGAATGGAATATATAAAATATTGACGCAATTGGTATAGTATATTGCCAAGTGTTAACCAAGCGACTATTTAAATTAGGGAGTAGAATCTATGAGACAGTTAACGTACCATCAGACTTTCGGAAAAATTTCGTAGACGCAATTCCGACAGTAGTGAGTTTAGGTAAGTGTGAGAACTATCGCACAATCAGCTTAGCAGCTTACGAATCGAAGCCGCTGAAAAGAATAACATACAGAAAAATGGAAAAGAAAATTGAGGAACTGTTACATGACGATTAGTTTGACTTCAGGAAGGAAACGAAGAATATATTTCGAACGCCGCGATCACAGTGTTGACATCTTTTTCATCTGCGTCTACATCATACTCCTTAAGCCACCTAATGGTATGTGGCGGAAGGTACTTTTGCTACCACTATCTGATCCCTCCAACCCTCTTCCACTCGCGAATACTGCGCGAGAAGAATGATTATCGGTAAACCTTTGTATTGACTCTAATTTCTCGAATTTTCTACTCGTTGTCAATACGCTAGATGTATGTGGGGGGAAGTAAAATGTTATTTGACTCCTCCTGAAAAGTGCTGTCCCGCAATTTCAATATTAAATCTCTCCATGATACACAACGTCTCTCTTGTAACGTCTGCCAGTGGAGTTTGTCTCTCGCCAGCTAAACGATCCCATGACGAAAAGTGCCGCACTTTGTTGGATCTTCTCTATCTCCTTTATAAACACAACCTGATAGGGATCCCGACAGATGAAAGATACTCAAGAATCGGGCGAACAAACGCCTTATAAGTCACTTCTTTCGTGGATGAGTCACATTTTCTTAAGATTCTTCCGATGAATCAGAGCCTTGTGTCTGCTTTCCCATTATCCATTTTATATGGTCATTCCACTTAAGGTCGTCCTGGATAGTTGCGCATAGATATTTTAGGGCAGACGCTGTCTCCAGCTATTTGTCATCAATAGTGTAGCTGTACAGAGTCAACTGCCAGAGTCTTCACCATTCATCAATTCTCTTTAGGTCGTTCTGCAAATTCTTGCTGTCTTCTGGCGTTGCTACTTTGGTATAAACAACTGCATCATCTGCGAAGAGTCTCAAAGAGCATCCGACACGTTCTACTAGATCATTTATAAATATTGTGAACTGCAACGGTCCCATCACACTTCCCCGTGGTACACCGGATATTACCTTCACATCTGTTGAATTTGATCGGTTAAGAGCGACGTCTTGATTTCTATCTGCAAGAAAGTCTTGAATCAAATCGCAGGTGTGCTCCGATACTACGTAAGCTCGTATTTAAACGGCAATGCGGGACGGTGTCAAATGCCTCACTGAAATCAAGGAACACGGCATCAGCCTGAGCGCCGTTGTCCACTCCGCTATGGATCTCATGGAGGAACAGAGCGAGCTGAGTTTCCTAGGATCTCTGTTTGCGAAATCCATGTATATTTTTATAGAGGAGCTATTCATTTGCCAAGTACGTCATAATTCTTGAGAATAAAACATGTCCCATAATTCTACAACAGATTGACGCCATTGAATTGTGTGGATCTGTCATATGGCCTTTCTTTAAAATGGGAATGAACTGTGCTTTTTTCCAGTCGTAGGGTACCTTTCGTTGGTAAAGCGATCTACGATAAATTACTGCTAAAAGGGGAGCAAGCTCTTTCGCATAATCTTTATAGCATATTATAGTTATCTCATCTGGTCCTGAAGCCTTTCCACTACTAAGCGATTGGAGCTGCTTTTCAATTCCGCGATCGGTTATGTCAATATCTGCCATTTCGACGTTCGCACGACGATTGAAAGGAGGGACAGTCTTACTATCTTCCGCGGTGAAATTTTTCGAAAGACCGAATTCAGTATTTCGGCCTTCTCTCTGTTATCTCCCGTTTTTGTGCCTGTGTGGTCGCTGAGAGAATGAACATATGATTTTGACCGACTTACTTATTTTACATACAACCAAAATCTCTTACGGTTTTTACTCAGTTCGGTTGAAAACGCCTTACTTTCGAAATCATTAAACGCTTCTTTCATTGCTCTCCTTACACTCATTTTCGCTTCGTTCAGCTTTTGTTCGTCAGTTAGGTTTTTGGTTTTCTTGAATCTGAGATGAAGTTCTCTTTGTTTACGTAGCGCTTTTCTAACACGGCTATTAAACCATGGTGGATCTTTTCCATCCCTTAAAACCTTACTCGGAACATACTTGTCTAGGGCATATTGAACGATGCCATTGAATTTTGTCCATTTGTTCTATACACCTTCGTCGTCATCACCGAATATTTGATGCTGACTACTGAGATATTCTGAAATTTGTTTCCTGTCACCCTTGCTGAGCAAATATATCTTCCTACCTTTCTCAACATTCCTTGTAAGACCGGTCATCATAGATGCTGTCACAGCCTTATGATCCCCGTTTCACTTCCATGCATGGCTACACTCCATACAAATACTTTCAGAAACGATTTCCTGACACTTAAATCTATACACGATGTTAACAAATTTCTCTTCTTCAGAAACGCTTTCCCTGCCATTGCCAGTCTACATTTTATATCCTCACTACTTCGATCATCATCAGTTATTTTGTTCCTCAAGTAGCAAAACTCTTTTACTGCTTTAAGTGTCTCATTTCCCATTCTAATTCCCTCAGCATCACCCGACTTAATTCGACTACATTCCATCATCCTCGTTTTGCTTTTGTTTATGTTCATCATATAGCCTCCTTTCAAGACAATGTCCATTCCGTTCAACTGCTCTTCCAAGTCCTTTGCTGTCTCTGACAGAATTACAATGTCATCGACGAACCTCAAAGTATTTATTTCTTCTCCATGGATTTTAATTCCCACTCCGAATTTTTCTCTTGTTTCCTTTACTGCTTGCTCAATATACAAATCGATAACATCAGGGATGGGCTACAACCCTGTGTCTCTTCCTTCCCCTACCACTGCTTCCCTTTCATGACCCTCTACTCTTATAACTGCCATGTATTTTCTGTACTAATTGTAAATAGCCTTTCACTCCCTGTATTTCTCCCCTGCCACCTTCAGAATTTGAAAGAGAGTATTCCAGTCAAATTTGTCAAAAGTTTTCTCTAAGTCTACAAATGCTAGGAACGTAGGTTTGCCTTTCCTTAATCTTTCTTCTAAGATAAGTATTAGGATTAGTATTGCCTCACATGTTCCAACATTTCTACGGAATCTAAACTGATCTTCCCCGAGGTCGGCATCTACCAGTTTTTCCATTCATCTGTAAAGAATTCGAGTTAGTATTTTGTAGCTGTGACTTATTAAACTGATAGTTCAGTAATATTCGCATCTGTCAACACCTGCTTTCTTTGGGATTGGAATTATTATATTCTTCTCGAAGTCTGTGGGTATTTCACCTGTCTCGTACATCTTGCTCACCAGATGGTAGAGTTTTGTCAGGGCGTCCCTCCCATGGCTGTCAGTAGTTCTAATGGAATGTTGTCTATGCCCAGGGCCTTGTATCGATTTATGTCTTTCAATGCTCAGTCAAACTCTTCACTCAGTATCATATGTCCCATTTCATCTACATCCTATTCCATTTCCCTAATATTGTCCTCAAGTAAATCGCACTTGTATAGGATCTCTATATACTCCTTCCACCTTTCTGCATTCTATTCTTTGCTTAGAACTAGGTTTCCATCTGAGCACTTGATATTCATACAGGTGGTTCTCTTTTCTCCAAACTCCTCTTTAATTTTCCTATAGGCAGTATCTATCTTGCCCCTAGTGATATATGCCTCTACACCCTTAAATTTGTCCTTTAGCCATCCCTGCGAAGCCATTTTGCACCTCCTGTCGACCTCATTTTTGAGACGTTTGTATTCCTTTTTGCCTGCTTCATTTACTGCATTCTTATATTTTCTCCCTTGATCAATTAAATTCCATATTTCTTCCACTACCCAAGGATTTCTACTAGCTCTCGTATTTTTACCTACTTGATCCTCTGCTTCCTTCATTATTTCATCCCTCAAAGTTACCCATTCCCCTTCTACTGTATTTACTCGTATATCCCCCATTCCTGTCAATCAGTCCCTTATGCTCTCCTTGAAACTCTCTACAACCTCTGGTTCTGTCAGTTTATCCAGGTCCCATCTCCTTAAATTCCCACCTTTTTTAGGATATGAAGTTAGTAATGATTAGGCAGATACGATGAGAAAAATCTTCAAAACTTCCAAGAAATATGTGCAGTCATATATATTATCTTACGAAATCAGAACGTAGATTTAAGTTTTTCAGGGCTGAGACATTATGATTTCGAGAAGATAGATGATACGAAAAGCATTTCTGTGCTGTGAGCCTACAGAAAGACGGGACTTGAAGATACCGAGGATGAGGTGAAAGGAAATACAGTGACGATGGAACAGGCAGTAGTCTAACACCTGAAGTAAAGAATAAGGTGAGACGGTACTCACGACGCTAATGCAGCAACAAAGCTGCAAGATGATTAAGCTTAGCAATTGTCAGAATGACCTTTATGAGGTCCATTCGAACAATTCACTCTCCTCTCTTGCACAAGAGTGCTGAAAACAACAGTTCCAGGTTTCGCTTGCGAAATACCGTAATCATGTCAAACTATACCATGGAATAAATTTGTCTTCTTTTGTATGTCCATCCTTTTAGCAGGAGGTCTCTGGGACGACAGCCATTGACTATCATGACAAGTAAATAAAAGCACCTACAGCCTTCCTTATGATTTTATTTTATTTTGTCGCTACCAGTTTCAACGCTTCAGTGCGCCATCTTCAGGGTGTTTTTGATGCGATACAGGTTGATATGATCCCCATGGTTGGAGTGCTGACACATTATCTGCGTGTCCAGTAATTCTGTATCGCATCCTGTATCGCATCAAAAACAGCTTGAAGATAACGCACTGAAGCGCTGAAACTGGTAGCGACAAAATAAAATAAAATCATTATGACAGCAATAGGTGTTTTTATTTACTTGTCACGAATTTTTTTTTTCTGTTGTCACACTACAGTCTGTATCCTAAGGAGCATTTCTTAGTATTGCCCTCAGAGCTAGTTGTGGCGGGCTAACTAAGGTGTTTCGCAACCGCGGAAAGCAAAAAACGCGTAGTAAGTTCACAAAGCTTATTAATCAACGAGACGTAAAGTGAAACGTTAATTGTGGGGTGATGTGTATTAGTCAAATGGTCGTTACTTCGTTATGTCATTATGAAAATGCAACTAAATTTTCCGTGCGTCCCTTAGACCTACCTGCGACCTTTACAAGAGACTGAAATCCTTTTTGCTGTCAGCCAGAAAGCAATGGAGAACATACTGACCACAGTTTCCATTCTGAAACTCCAGATTACTCTTTTTGCTCATTTTATATATGGGCACAGCGACTACCAAATGGAACATCTGCTATGGATCGCCCTAGGCACACAAGCAGTGTCTAAGTGGCCCCTTTCTAGGGAACACATTAACTAATAGCTCTGTCGTTTAAAAATTTACAACCTTATTAATTTTCGTATAAACAGAGTTCATCTTTTTCTTGTTTCTGAAATTTTTTTAGCTCGACGGCATTTAAACATTTCCAGATATAATTTTTCAGACTACACCAGGTCGAGCTATTACTATTTACAACACCGTCCTGAAACGTCGCTGCAAACGTATTCTTTCATGAATGTAATCGATTTCTGTAATTAGAACTTTTTATTACTACTATATATGATACTGAATCTACCATGAATATGGACGTTTTCGTTCCTAATGTGGTTGTTAGTAAATAACTTGAAAACTAATAGAGATAGCTTATTGGTCTTACATATTTAATTTTTTAACATGAAAATGAGGCTACATACGAATTTTCAGCTTTTTGAGTCTAATATTTGGTGACTTGGTGACTTCAGTTTTTCGTGAAAACGCCGACACTTTGGACACAGCTCTTGCTTTGTTGCCACCATCGGAAAGACAACACATAATCATTCCTGAGACGCCGATTTTTATAAGCGGGTGAGTTATTCCAGTTTGAACAGGTTCCTCATGAAAATATTCTAATAAATCATTTTTCAATCTGTTTCCAGCTAAAGTAATTTTGTACAGTTGCAAATACATTTACGCTTAGATTCATGGGATCATCAGCCTCTACATCCACAGCTGCCTTTTCCAACTTGTTCACCAATTGTAAATCAAAGCACTTGAAGACTTCTTCTACTTTCACTTCTTGCACATCAGATGAAATACTCCCTATGCGGCGAGCTGGGTATCGTTTCTGTGCACGCTGCTTATTAAAATTCACATACCTGAGAACGGCGTCTGCTCGATGTCCCTTCACTCGGCAACGTAGGTAATTACAAGATGATGTAAGAGCAGCGTCGATGAAAAACGCCATCTAATATCTACAATTACTGATGCCGCAACTCTAGTCATGAATGAAACGTCTGGAGAAAAACTGTCATTCAATTTTATCGGGCAGTAAGAAAAGGGATTAGCTTCTGGAGAATAATGTCCGAAACTTCCACACAAAATTGTTTAATTTGTCCTTATAGACAAAGAAACGGTACTATTCAGTCCACATTTAAACTATTGGCTATTACCTTCCGGTGCATGATTCATACATACATTTCACACGCACAGCAGCCAGAAATCTGTCCAAACCCGACCCGAATTAAACAACGTTTTCGCTGTCATTAATTTCACCACTAGAGTGAGCTATTACATTCGGTCCTTCTTGTGGATTTCTAAAAAAGAAATTATTCGCCAAAAATGCTCAGTGTTTGAATACCGAACCATGCCACGCAGATACTATGAAGGTCAAATTTTTACACGCGAATATCATTCCAACAAAACAACTCAAGGCTTCCAGACTTCACAAAACTGTCCGTAAATGCAACTGCTATTACGGCCACACAATCTGGAAGCAAGAACCCAAATATTGCTTCATTTTCCACATTATTTTGACTCGTACTAGTAACGAGACGGTCCGCATTCACATCTGGCGAGTGACTCCTTCCTCGAGCCCCACTCCAAGTATAAATGTCCGGTTCTGATTGGCTGACAATAATCGCTGCCAATCAGAATACTCGCGTCAAAACTGGCCTGCGCCAGTCCTTATACGCAGGAGTATTTGCGTCAATCTGACATGCAAATTTTAAAGTAATGTTATTAAACAAAAACGGAAAGACACAAATTCTGGAAATTTTCTTTAGATACAGATTTTACTTCAGCTGACTTTCTGGCTGCTCTGTTACAACAGCAATCACACCTAGACATACGTCATCAGCAAAGTGAGTTAATCCCCTATTATCATTTTCCCACGTCAGGCTTGTGTAACTCTTGCAGGGTACTTAAGACGGTATATAATGCAACATGGAAATTAAACGAATGTCCCACATACATACTCTCATTTACTCGCATATACTCCCACAACCTTATTAGACACAAATAATAACTTTGATTTTTATGTTGCGAAAACAAAAAATGATTAAATTTTTAATATGAAAATCTTAATTAATTATTTCTGCACCCTGAGAGTTTGGTTTATGTTTTCCAATTATACCAAAAGATAAACTATCATATTTCCTAACTAAATTTAGTTATAATGTTGAAATTTTCATACAATCTTCGCCTGAATAGCAAACGGTAGTGTAACGATTTTGAAAATGATTGAATAATATTTAATATCATTTATTTAGGTTATTATATGTGGTGAATGTACGCATCCAGTAAGAGACTTTGAATAGGTTTCCCACGGCAGGCAGCGACAGATGCTCGTGTGTCTCAGTTAGGCCACTAGATGTCAGCCCCCAAAGTCACATGCAGCAAGCTGCCCTAAAACAGACGTCCGCTTGGAACAACTTGCGACGCTACACATCACCTAAGAACCTAAAACTTCTTTTAATTACATTTTATGGTTCTCATTGCATCCAAAATTTAATATTTAACTACCACTACACTGTTAATCAAAATTTTTTCCTCAATAAACCAAATATCTAAACTTCATGACGGTATTAAACACAATTACATCGAATATCAAAGGCTGGTACTGAAAAGCATACAATCAAATTAATTTGCAGAAAATTTCCATCTTTCTGCAAAATCACATTTTTCTCAAAATTAAATTAGCAAAATATTCGGTAAATACAATTAAGGCACTGCGTATTGTGTCCTTTCCTGAACCTTACAGAATATATTCACTTCGGTATGGGGTCGCCTTTTTACCTGATATTTTTCTGACAACACGATGGGGTTCTGAGAACTGTCTCCGATGAATAAAATGCGTTCGAATCACTTCTAATCAACACTTAGATATGGGTCACATCATGGCTCGTCACTGGGCTACATAATTCCAGCTCTTGTTTACATTTTGGAGTTCTCTCTCTATCTTGTATCGGGTTCTGTACAGTTTTTCCATACCTGTAAAATACAGTACATCTAAGCATCCATGCTTAATATCTACATCCTAACACAACACGCATGTATACTTTAGTCAGCAATTGCTGCTCTCAAATTCAAAAGCAAAGAAATCCACAAAAAAGTTGGAAAACTTTACTGTCCGTTTTAGATTTACTTCTCTCATTTACACAAAGCTTTTTACTCAGACAGATTCATAGTTCACCAAAACTCAACATCTTATATACTGTAGTTAAATTCAGTATTAATCATCTCAGTAAAAAATGAATTAACGGTCTCTCAAAAAATCAACAGTACCCAATATTGGCACTACTACTGAAATCTTTTTTCAAAATCTGTTTTAATCTTTAAGCAAGTTACTGTTATAAATTCTGCTGACTCCCAAAAAACACTATTTCCTAACTCTCTTTCAGGAAACCAAATTTACTGCTTGCCTTCACACAAATAAGCCTTTGTACACAAAGAACAAAAACAACATCATAAAATATCCTGTAACGTTATCTCTGCGGTTCTGAAAAACATCATTACACATTACGTAAATAAATACTAAATTATTGAGCACTGAAAATCATTTAGTCCACCTCCTACAGTTCTGCTGCCCCTCCTATGTACATCTTACAAAAAGAGAAAAACAGTTTTACAATATCACTAAAATATTACTCACATCTTACATAATACTATTTACAAAGAACATCTGAACTCCTCATAAAAATCTCTGAAAAATATCCTTTCCATCCTCTGAGGCTTTAATAAAGTTCTCACACTTATCCCATATACAAAATTTATCATATTGTGGTAACAGACTGAAAATCCTTTACGCCAGCTTCTGTGGCTTCCAGCAATACACTTTACAACCAACTTTTATAGAGTATATAAATTGTTAACAAATACTGCTAAGAGTCCTTGTATAAGACATTTGAACATAACTCATGCTACTTCTCATACACAATATTCAAGAAAAATACAAAAAGTCCTTATAGTAAAGCACTGAAACCATTAGCCAATTACTGTGGCTCTCCATTACACATAACTGAAGCTAACTCCAGTCAACTTCCGTGGCTCTCAAAACACCTCTAACACCAGTCAGTTACTGTGGTTCTTCATCATCTCATGATCAAATTACATAATATATATACAGTACATACAAAACAGGTTCTTATAGAAAAACATTATGCCCGACTCATACCAACTTACGTGGCTCTTCAACACATCTCACTCACTATATGCAAGAAAACATACATTACTGACAATATTAAATACACTTTAGTCCACTTCTCTGTGGCTTTCAAATCATCTCATTTATCTTTATGTTAGGTTTGGTCAGTATCTTAGTCCGCTATTAGAATTAATGTGTCAATGTAAGATGTGCTGTTTGGTTGAAAAACCGCTCTGCTGATCACCTACGCCAAGGATAGCAGGGAGGAGCATTTTGGCGCAATGTTCACATCGCTCAACAGGTCCGTAACCTGTTGGTAGTGCCGAGTGGCAATATAAGGAATTGCAATGGATAGATAGAAAAGTGCGCCTTCGCCACTCCCAAAGGTGGGAAGCAAGGACGCACAGATTAGACAGATAGGCGACCGGTTTACGAAAACGAAAATTGAAGGAATAAACCAATCAGCTGGGCACTCTGAGGGCGGTAACCCCAACTTGCAAGACACACGGCCCTAGAGGAAAAAGAAAAGACGGAGAATAGGGTAGTAAACCAGCGTAGTTACTACGGTTGTAGACTTCTTTCTGAATGTATCTCTTTAAATCAGTAATGTTTCTTAACCCAGAAAGTTTATGTGACTTCACATACTCCAGTCTACAATCAATAGCATGCCGTTTCTCTATAACACTAAAGGGTCCTACACACTCGTCTGTAAATTTCTTAGTTTCAGCCGTACGTTGCTTAGACTTTTCCTTGGTCTTTACTAGCACCAGATCACCAACCTGAAATCTCCTGGGACTAGCTCTCGCATCATGTCTCCTTTTCCTTTCCAACGCCTTTTTTCTTATATTGGCAGGAGCTACCTGCTTCTTTTCTTCCATAGCTAATTCTGTGATATTACGGAATTCTAATAAATCAAATAGGATGTTTTTAGGTCTAATCCCTCCCATTAATTCCACTGGAGCAAAACCTCTGGCTTCGTGTTTCAAATTAAATTACTTCCTCAAAGTACTCCAAATAATTAGCCCATGCTGAGTGCTTCTTATGACAGTATGTCCTACAGAGACAGTTAGGTTCTTTCATGATTCTTTCACATACATTTCGCTGTGGAAATTTCTTCAAAACGCTTAGATATAAACTGTGGACCATTATCTAATAAAATAGCTTTTGGCACCCCAATGTCGACAAAATAGTCTTTCTCTTGTTTACTTACAGTTACCTTAGAGTTAGCCTTCTTAAGCGGATAAAATTTCACATTTTTAGTAGTTCCATCGAGCAGTACGGACACATGCTCACAACCTCCTCTTGAAACTGGCAGCGGGCCGAAAAGATCTATTGCTACTAAATCTAGTATGATTTAGGGTTCCACAGAGCTCCTGTCTCTGTGTAATTAGGTTACTAGCGAGTACCTTTTGACACCGGTCACAGTATTCCAGCCTCTTCTGTACTCTACCCCACATGTTGTCAATTATTACAACTTCACTTAGCTTGGCAATGCATTTACGTGCTCCATCATACCCATATTTATTATGTACAAAATCAGTTAACAAATTAACATGTTGTTCAGGGAAACAAATACACCAATCCTCACTAATGTTCTTTCTCCTCCTAAAAAGAATATCTTTATAAACTTGGAAATATTTTGCTAGCTTAGGAAAATTGGGATGACCTATTCTACTTTTCACCAATTTAAGATTATCATCCTGATTTTTTCTCGTCTGTGGTTCTTACAGACAAATTTAATCGGCCCATCTTCCTCGAGTTGAAATACTGCGATCAATATCTCATCACAACCCCTGTTCGTTACACTATCCACCCCCTGCTCTTTGTTCTTCACACTTCTGAATAGCGCATCTGCCACTACGTTTTCAGCACCCTTTGTATACTGCACATCATAGTTATATTGTAGCAAACACATAGACCACCTCCTGAGTCTACCATGTTTGGGCTGACAATTATTTAAAAACGTTAGAGCACTATGGTCTTTAAAAATCAACACTTTATGTTCTAACAGGTATTGCTCAGACGTTTGCAAACCGAAATTAATCACTAAGGCTTCCAGTTCAGAGACGCTGTAATTTTTCTCCGTTTGTTGTAACAATAGATTTGCAAATGCGATCGTTTTGTGGACCTATTCTTCTCTAGTCATCTCAATCTGGAACAATTTTCCCTCCAGGCTGTAACCACAGGCACCTACACAAAAAGGTTTTAAAAAGTCAGGATGACTAAGAATCTGGCTGTTCACTAGTGCCTCCTTAAGTTTTTCCAAGGCGGGTGACATTCCGGGGTCCATTTCTGTTTCAACAATTCCGTTAAACAAGGATCATTAAATAATTGCCCTGTCACAAATCTGCGATAAAATTCAAACAAACCGAACATTCCTTTTACTTCCTTACGTATGGTTGGTGCTGCATAGTCCCTAATAGCATTTATCTTACTTGGATCGGGTATAATTCCTTCCCACATACTATATGTCCCAGGAATTTAATCTCTTTTTTGGCAAATTCTGTCTTTCTAACTTCCCTCCTGTTTTAATAGCATTTAACACATTGTCTAACAATAAACACTTCTCTTCCCAAGTGGGAGTCGAAATCAACACGTCGTCCACGTAAACAGTAATTCGCCTCAATAACTGATCACCTAAAACGTGAGACATTGCCCTGACAAATGCACAAACACTGATATTCAACCCAAAAGGCACAACCCTGCACTGGTAACATCGTCCTTCAAACAGGAACGCTGTATACTTTCTGGATTCCTTATCCAGACGTAGATTCCAGTATCCACACGTAACATCCATAGAAGTAAAAAATTTAGCCCCTTTTTCTTCTGTAGTAGTTCTTCAAGGTTTTCTGGCCTGTTACTCTCTGGCAAAACAATCTTATTCAACGCCCTAGCGTCTAAAACCAGACTAATTGAGCAGTCCTTCTTAGGTACTACAAGCAATGGGTTATTGAATACATTAACAGCCTTTTCAATTACCCTCCAATCGAGCACTTTCTGTATTGAGTCTCGACCGGCTTCCTTATGCACTTATGGAACGGCAAATGGGTTTTATGAAAAAAATGTGCATGTTCTTTCACGGTTAAATAGCATTCGTAAATTTCGAAATAATCCAGGCTGATCTGAAAATACCTCAGAATGTTTATTCAAAATTTGACTGAAATTGACCTTTTGTATTTCAGTTGATACTGTAAGTTTCTCTAATTTCTCCTCGATCCCAATTCTGACACTCTCTAGCTCAGAAGGATCCACTTCTTTTCTTTCACCATATTCATTGCAGCCTTCGATCAACGTAGGCGCCCTTCAGTACCGTATTGGAATGTCACTTTGTTCTTCGTTTACACTCTTTTTCCAATGAATGGAATAACTACAGGTTTTCCACTTATTATTATAATTACATCATTGGACCCAAATTTACCCATAATTCATATTTACGCAGGAAATCGGCACCCACCAACATTTCCACACTGAGGACTAGAAAATTCTATTTTATGCCCACCCCACTTACAGTTATGGGTAATAGGCAGTCGTAATACTGAACCCGTTCGTTGAACCTGTTCTCACTAGTTCCTCCTCGTTTACATTAACTTCGCCTCTGTTATCGTTCTGTCTGATAGGAGGCCTATATTCTTTCCTGGCATTTTCTTCTTCCATTAAAATACTTTCTACGCTTTCCAGATAGTGAATAACTCTATTACGATTATCTCTAGGAGCAGAAATTATTTTGTTTCTCCAGTACAATGGCTGCTTATTTTATATCCCCATAATTATTTGCTCAGTTCCTACTTTTGAACTTAGATACAGTAAAGTAGTTACCCATTTTTGTACAAACCATTTAATATTATCTTTCTTGGGACAGTATCTCTCCCCTGACCAAAACGTATTCAAAACATTCATCTGTTTCCTCTTGCACCAATATTCTTAAAAACAATGCCTGTTTGAAGTCTCCCAACTTATCACACTTATCAGAAGCTAAATTACACCAAATTCTAGCTTCCCCCATTAAATTAGATGTAATAAAACTTATATTTTGGTAGTCATTCCATACTTTAGGTAATACATCATCAAAAGTTGCTCCAGAATTCTTTCGGGTGCACATTTTTGTATGGATCAAATTTAAAAAATTGTCGATGAGTTATATAGGCTATTTCAGATGAGTCTATTACACTGTACACTTTTAGATAGGATACTACTGCAGTTGACACGCCGTTCTACTTTTGTTAGTCTACCGTCATGTTCACACAACTGTTCATTCACACTGGTACCCAGATGAATAATGTTAGTTTCTAGGTTAGTGAATTTATTAGCCACTTGTGCTCCAAACTTTGTACACCTGTCTTTCTCTTCTTTAATTTTACTTGCCAAGGCAGCATGATTAACCTCACAGTAATTTTATGCACTCTGTACATGATCATGAATTTTATCCACTTCGGAATTTATGTATTCTTTGAACTGTTCGCCACCCTCAGAACTGCTTAATCTGGGAAGTTAAGTCACTTTCTATTGTCATAATTGCAGCATTACATTCTTGCCTGACCTGATTAATTTCTCTTTTAATATTAATACTAAACAATGTCAGGTCATTTTTCCAGGAATCTCTCAAATTCGAAATTTTATTTTCGGCCATTTCAGACAATTTTTCCTCATACACGCAATGAAGTAAAAGACTACTTAACTATTGTCTTCAGAAGTCTCTACAACGGCAAGATGGAACAGCGGGTCCGCACAGCAGGCTCAGCAAACTCAATTCCTCTTTAAGGGCCACCGCATCAGCCATGGCTCCTCCCACCTCCCCGTCCGTCTGGTTTGTTTACTGTTGTAGCGCGGCGCCTGTCGGTCGTCATTTGTCGGCACATCGTCTGCTACACAGCACCGTCAATTGCTCTCGCTGTATGGTAAACTTCACTAATAATTTCGCATTTAAGTTCTTAGCTGCAGCGCTCCAACTACAATTCGTTAGCACACGTGTATATTGTCCCACAATATTTCATTTATCACTCGCGTATGTATACTTTACGAGTCCATTTAAACACAGCTGCTTTTTATAAAGTTCCTACACACCCAAACTTTATATTGTTTTCAAGTCCGATGAAGCACCAACTGTGGCGGGTCGGGGTTGTTTTCGTGCAGGCTGCAAATTAAAATTCACCTACCTCAAACGACGTCTTCTCGATGTCTCTTCAGTCGCAATGTAGATACTTACAAGGTGATGTAAAAGCAGCGTCGATAAATAAACGCCAACTAATACCTATAATTACTGAGACCGCGCAACTCTAGTAATGAACGATATGTAGAAAAATTGTCATTTAATTTTTATTGGGCTGTAAGAAAATGGATTGGCTTCTGGAAAATAATGTCAGAAATTTCCACACAAAGATGTTTATTTTGTCCTTATAACCGAAAAAAATTATACTATTCAGTCTACATTTAAACTATCGGCTATTACCCTCCGGTTAATGATTCATACATACATTTCACATGCACAGCAGCCAGAAATCTGTTCAAACAGGACCCGAATTAAACAACGTCTTCACAGTCATTTCACCACTATTTTGAGTTATTACATTCGGTCCTTTTCTTGGATTTCTAAAAAAGAAATTACTCGCCAAAAATGTTGAGTGGTTGAATACTGAAACATGCAACGCAGATACTATGAAGGCCAAATTTTCACAAACGAATATGATTCCAACAAAACAATTCCAAAACTTACAAACTGCACAAAACTGTCCGTAAATGCCACTGATATTACGGCCGCACAATCTGGGCGCAAGAACCCAAATATTTCTGCATTTTACACATTATTTTGACTCACACTAGCAATATGACCGTCCGCGATCAGAGCTAGTGAGCGACTCCTTCCAGCCTCACTCCCAGTATACCTATCCGGTAACGATCGGAAACCGTCTCGCTTCTGATTGGCTGACCATACTCGCTACCAATCAGAATGCTCCCTCATGGTCATACTCGCACCAGAACTGGCCTGCACCAATTATTATACACAGATGCATTTGCGTCAATCTGACATGCTAATTTTAAAGTAATGTTTCATAAACGAAAACGAAAAGACTATAATTCTGGAAATATTCTTTAGATACAGATTTTACTTCAGCTGACTTTCTGGCTGTTCTGTTACAATAACAATCACACCTAGATATACGTCATCAGCAAAGTGGGTAAATCCCGTAGGATCATTTTCCCACGACAGGTATGTGTAACTCTTGGAGGTTATTTAAGACGGTATATAATGCAACATTGAAATTACACGAATGTCCCACACACACACACTCTCATTTACTCACATTTACTCCCACAACCATATTAGACACAAATAATAACTTTGTCTGATTTTTATATTACGAAAACTTTAAGTGATTAAAGTTTTAATACGAAAATCTCAACTAATTATTTCTGCACACTGAGAGTTCGGTTTATGTTTTCCAGTTATATCAAAAGATAAACTTTTTAGTAATTTTTCTTATCTCCGAAACTATAACAGTTATAATGTAGAAATTTTTCTACAATCTTCTCCTGAATAACAAAAGGTAGTGTTCCGATTTTGAAAACGATTGAATAATATTTAATATCATTCATTTAGTTTCTTATATGTGGTGAATGTACGTGCTCAGTAAGAGACCTTGAATAGCTTTCCCACGGCAGGCAGTGACAGATGCTTGTGTGTCTCTCGGTTAGGCCGCTAGATGTCAGCCCCCGAACTTACATACAGCAAGCTATCCTAAAACAAACGTTCGCTCGGAACAACTTGCGACGCTGCACCTACCTCTGTGCAATGGCAGCCCTGCGCAACATTGTTATCTATAATAATGTCGCCTACTTTTACAGTTTGTGCCAAATCAATGCAGCTAATAGGTTCCCTGATTCTTTGTGATTTCTTCCCCGTTCATCCATTATCTCCTCCTCTTCAAAACGTTCCAAAACTAACTCCGCTGTTCTCCCGAAACTTTAGTCTTCATACAGCCATCATTGTCGCAGATTTAAGCCTTACTTTATCTCCTTCCTCATCTGATCCAAACCAGATAATTTTTCCTTCCCTATTACCTGCAGCGTTTTCTGTTTCCTTCTTCTTCACTTTTCCTAATGTGTCCAAAATTCTGAACAATGAGAGTGGCTTAGTACATTACTGATACTGTCAGTTCCTGTTTCATCATCCATGTTGTCGGTTTGCGCTTGCTGACCGGCTGTGGTCTGTGTTTTTGTTAGTGACTGTCACTGTTTACTCCTTGCGATCAGTTTCCTCACAGGCGGGACTTTTTTCCATACGCGGCCTACTAACATCACTCGATTCAGGATCAGATGGGGTAACATTGTATCAATAGTACATCATTTATATTTCTACATACTTCATAATAATTATTGCGAAATAGCGGTGTCTGTCTACCTCCTTTCCCTCTATCACAGCCTTGACCACGATAATTAAATCTTGTATTCTGAATTTCCATAGTTCTAACACTCAATGTCATTGTTCCGGTTGTTTATGTGACGGTCAGAGCACCTATTATTAATCGGCACTTGTTCCTCGGCACCAGCTATTCTTCCCACTCCTCCAGCTATTCAGTAAATCTGTCCACATTATCTATAGGCGCGGAACTGATTCTTTTCCGTCAATACGAATGCAGCTTACTTTCTAGTTCCATAACCATCATTTCCAGTTTCATCTTTTCAGTCATTTGTGACAGCCTTGAAACCCACCTTCTAAAGAACCTTTTATCTCATTCACCACCTCGAGTAAACTTCTTACCACTCCAAAATTCTCGCAAAATGTCCAGCACTCATTAAGAAATGCACTTTTAAATTCAGAAAGAGTTTTTCATCTAATCATTGCGTCAGCTGAACATCGCATATCATCTCCTGACAAATAACTTCTTGTGAAAGAAATTTTCTCACCTTCTGACCACGTTCTTGGTAAGACATCCTCAAAATCATTCCAAAAAGTAATACTAGTATTTAGTTGTCGTGCTTGTAGATCTCGCCGAGATTCCGGCATATTTCACTTTTATATCCTGTCAGTGCCTACCGAGTTCCCTGTCTTGTACCGATCACGTTCACAGTTTTTAGTTTTCTGTCCGATTAAAACAATGTGTGGGGCGGTGGGGAAATTATCAGATGGTCGTTACACCGTTGCGTCGTTATGAAAAAAACACCTAAATTGTCTGTGCGCGCTTCACACCTTCCTTCACCGTTTGCAAGAGTCTGAAACGTATTTTTGCGGTCACCCAGCAGGCGATAGAGAACGTACTGACCATAATTACTTGTGTGCAAGTCCACATTACTCTTCGAGCTCGGTGAAAGAAAATATTCCTACTCGCTATTTACTCAGAGGGGTAAGGGACTATTAGATTGATTTTGTAAAAGTTCACAAGCATCAAATATATGTCTTAGTATTCTAACCGGTATCTCTATCGCAGACAGCACTATTAACAATTCAGAGGCGAACTCTGCGTGCAGTTCCAAGTAAAGTGGTCTATGGCCCTGACTTTTAAACACAAAAAATTAAAATTTTACGCCTTAAAAGTAGAAAACAATCTCCAGCGCACAAACCGTTACTTCCGTGAAATCTGAGCAATCTTGTGCAATCTTCGCGAGTTCATTTCCTACCTTTACTGAAAACTTGCTCATGTCCACCCAACTCTGACGGAATTCGAAGCACAATGTATGCAGGCGTTGGACTGACGCTGACGGATTGATATCTCGGTGCGAAGTGTGTCTTTCCACTGCCTCTTCGGCTCTATGTATGTAGAGCCGCTGCTGCCGCAAAACGGAATGTCTGCTATCAGCCGCCCTAGAAACAGGTATCTAAATTGCCTCCCCTTTGGATATGTAACAATTAATACATCTGTCATTAAACAATTTACAATCTTCGTAATTTTTATGTAAATAGAGTAAAGTTTTCTCTACTTACTGAAAACGTTTCAGCTCGACTGTATTTAAACTTTGTCAGCTACAATTTTTAGAACAGGACGAACAGTAGAATATGACCTCTGTACTGCCTCTTCAACATTTATTGTAACCATTGCTGTTTACGGCACTGTCTTGACACTTGGTACAAATGTATTATTTGATGAATGTGATCGAGTGGCTTAATTAGAACTTTCTATTACTAATAGAAATGACACAAAATCAACCATGAATGAGGACGTTTGCATGTCAAATGTGTTTTTCAGTAAATAACTTGAAAACTAACAGAGGTTACTTGTTAGTGTCACATATTTAACTTTCATGTATAAAACTGAGGCTACATACGAATTTTCAGATTCCTGAGTCTAATATTTAGCATCTTCAATTTTTCCTACATAAACACCGAGTTTTAGTAAAATACTGCTCTGAACAAGTTGAGACCTGTAGGTTCTAATTGTGACACGCATTTCTATATTCTGGACAATATTGAGGTTTATTCAGTAACATTTATTTTTTCTTAAAACGTATATCTTGTGTAAAATATTCATTCGATCATTCTGAGAATTTACAGTATTAACGATAATGTACTTAAATATACGTTGACAAAATTTTGCTCGTACATATGGTCTAAAACTATATTTACAGCTCGTATACATGGGCAAAGCAACACTGCCTTTGGATTACATTTAAAAAGTACCAAACACACAGTGGGTGACATCAGGCAAAATATGGGTGTATTACATAGGGAGAAAAAGGGGCGTAGACAGGACTTACCAGAGAATATTAATATGTAAAGTTTCCACAAAAAGGAGACTGATTAAAATTTTAAATGAACAGGTTGACTTCAAATGTAAGAGAGTTTTTACGCTTTTCAATGAATGTATATTGAAATATGTACTAACTACTAATTTGCTATAACTTAGGAGTTGCTTAATGAAATGTCCTTCATTTTGGGCAAGTGAAACAGTAGAGTTTCCACTTAATGTCTGAGCAATCCTGTCACTGCTAAGACCAGCTGACGTTTAATAAACACAGTAAATATGATGAATTTTCGAATCCCATTAATGACACATGCTGCAAGTAAAGTAACAGCTGTAGAAAGTTTGCCAAAAGAACTTATAATACATGAACTCATCATCAGAAATGGCTTTTCAAACATCTAGGTAGATCCGCCTCACCACAGACCGTCAATAACTAACAGTTATTCCTCCAAACGTTTACTTGACCCTAAAATAGTGAAGCCACAGTCACAGTGCATAAAATGTTTCTTTAAATAAAGGGGTTACATTACCGCTTTCAACGAACTACGTCGTCATTTTTAAATGTAAAATGTCAGTTGGCGAAAATATGATTGGAATTGCGACCACGCAGCTGAAATATATAATGCCCTGGCGCTTGCTGTCGGAAGATTCAAGTGGCATTTTCGCTGGTGGCTCAGAAGTCCGATGCGAGAGCCGACATGGCACCCACAAGCGAGACAAACATGAGTCGCTCCAGTAGGATGGTCTGCGCGATAGTTTCGCAGCCAAGTTGTTTAGCCATACTTGTTCATGCATCTTGCTTCCATCTGCAGTCAATTTCCTCCATTTTCAGCGATCGTCAGCGAATTGCACCCACTTGTCACTGTCAATATTAAATGCGCACGTACCACGCTTGACGCAATCCCTAAAGCGCAGTGAAGGTCTTCAACGAGGTCTCTTCGCTCCTGCTGTTCCACTAAGTAATGTGCTCCGGGGCAGACAGGAGTGGTCCGTACGATGCAGATTTCCTAACCATCTCAGGCGATGTTGCTTGAGCGTGGCAGTGATACTCTGTTGTTTTGCAGTTTGCAGAACCATACCATTTCTCACATGATCCTTCCATGATATTCCGAAGATGCCCCGTAAGCACCGTAGGTGAAAGGCGTTGAGCTTTCTTTCATATTTGGCATACGACGTCAAAGTCTGAGCTGCATACAGGAGAGTACTCAGCATACATGATTGATACACAAGTTTTTTGTCGACAATATTAGATGCTTTTTGACCCATACTCCTGTGCGGAACTTTCCGAAAGTGTTGGCAACCTATCCTATTCTTGAATTTATCTCTTCATCCAGGGAGAGATCTTCTGTCATTATTGAACCAAGATAGCAGAATTTATCGACTACCTTCAACAGGGAGCCGTCCGGTTTGATGACAGGCGGATCTGTGTATCCTTGTGCCATGCCATAACAACCGTTCTATATACGTTTATAGACATGGAGAAGAGCTTGGATGCCGTAGAGAAATTATCCACAAGCTCTTGCAGATAGTGTCGAGTATGCGCTACAAATGCAGCATTGTCAGCAAATAAAAGGCTATTTGCAAGCAAGTCTTCTAGGAAGAGACTGGATCTGAGTAGAGAAATGTTGTAGAGCTTACCATCAGCTCAGATGAATGCGCAGGTTAATTTTAAAAAAATAGCGACTTGAGGAGTGCTGAGAAAAAAATACTGAACAGTGTGGGAACCATTACGCAGCCTTGACAAACTCCTCTTTTCGCAGCAGACGGGTCAGATGTGATTCCGTCGAAGACCACAGCACCTTCCCTATCTTCGTGAAAAGCCTTTATCATCTTTAAGAGCTTTGGAGGACACCCTATCTTTAAAGGTACTGCAAAGTACTGCATACAGTCCCTCTCTGCTATCTGTGTCGAAAGCCTTGTTATATATATATATATATATATATATATATATATATACTCCTGGAAATGGAAAAAAGAACACATTGACACCGATGTGTCAGACCCACCATACTTGCTCCAGACACTGCGAGAGGGCTGTACAAGCAACGATCACACGCACGGCACAGCGGACACACCAGAAACCGCGGTGTTGGCGCTAGCTGCGCAGCATTTGTGCACTGCCGCCGTCAGTGTCAGCCAGTTTGCCGTGGCATACGGAGCTCCAGCGCAGTCTTTAACACAGGTAGCATGCCGCGACAGCATGGACGTGAACCGTATGTGCAGTTGACGGAGTTTGAGCGAGGGCGTGTAGTGGGCATGCGGGAGGCCGGGTGGACGTACCGCCGAATTGCTCAACACGTAGGGCGTGAGGTCTCCACAGTACATCGATGTTGTCGCCAGTGGTCGGCGGAAGGTGCACGTGCCCGTCGACCTGGGACCGGACCGCAGCGACGCACGGATGCACGCCAAGACCGTAGGATCCGACGCAGTGCCGTAGGGGACCGCACCGCCACTTCCCAGCAAATTAGGGACACTGTTGCTCCTGGGGTATCGGCGAGGACCATTCGCAACCGTCTCCATGAAGCTGGGCTACGGTCCCGCACACCGTTAGGCCGTCTTCCGCTCACGCCCCAACATCGAGCAGCCCGCCTCCAGTGGTGTCGCGACAGGCGTGATTGGAGGGACGAATGGAGACGTGTCGTCTTCAGCGATGAGAGTCGCTTCTGCCTTGGTGCCAATGATGGTCGTATGCGTGTTTGGGGCCGTGCAGGTGAGCGCCACAATCAGGACTGCATACGACCGAGGCACACAGGGCCAACACCCGGCATCATGGTGTGAGGAGCGATCTCCTACACTGACCGTACACCTCTGGTGATCGTCGAGGGGACACTGAATAGTGCACGGTACATCCAAACCGTCATCGAACCCATCGTTCTACCATTCCTAGACCGGCAAGGGAACTTGCTGTTCCAACAGGACAATGCACGTCCGCATGTATCCCGTGCCACCCAACGTGCTCTAGAAGGTGTAAGTCAACTACCCTGGCCAGCAAGATCTCCGGATCTGTCCCCCATTGAACATGTTTGGGACTGGATGAAGCGTCAATAAGGTTTCCCAGGAAGGGAGTATATATATATATATATATATATATATATATATATATATATATATATATATATGTGTGTGTGTGTGTGTGTGTGTGTATGTCTGTGTGTGCAGACTCCCATGAGATAAACATATATAATACGTGAGTGTATCAAGCACGGCAAGCTTCCATATGGAATGCAGCACTTAATTTTGCTATGATCCAAAAAAAGAGTCTCAAAACACGCTGTATTCTCATGGAGGACTGAGCACTACTAACCTGCTGACATGACATTGCGCATTTGCCTGATAACCCATTCTGGCACTAGAGGGAATGAACATAGGATAGAAAAACAATAAACAAAACAGGACCTACATAATGTGCAATAAAATAGCGCTAGATGGCGCCACTGTCAAGTTTTAACGAAACTAGTCTCTACTTGAAATATGCCACAAAACAAACGCTGGTGTACAAACACTGGTATACACTGTTTGTAGCTTTAATATTAGATAGCAAAGCATAGTCGAAAAGGTACGATAACAAGGAATGAAGATTCGTCTCAATAGAGCACAATAACAACCAAAATATTGTTGTACACACATTACAAAATTTCAGTCCCATTAAGATGTCGTCTGTTAGAGTCTTTCACACAGACAATTACAAAAAGGTATTAAAATCCTATTTTCTAGATACAATAACTATGTATCACAACAAAACTCTATACATCACAAACATAAAGGGTTTGATGTGTTGCGTATTTGAAGGGAGGGGATAACTTGGGAAGAAAGTAAGGGAAAGGAGCGGCGAGTAATCTGTAGTTATTGTATAGTAAGGGAAGGGCCGGTTTCTCCGTTGTATGAAAAGCATGAGGGGGGAGTGTGAGGAAGAGGGAGAAGAATTACAGCAATCTGTATTTTTTATATTAATTTTTATATTAATGGTGATCCATTTAAATGAATATTAAGAAACTGAATCACTGTACTACTAGATAGGTAATTGTACATATACAACTGTAAAATAGCATATATATATATATATATATATATATATATATATATATATATATATATATATATATATGAGCCACCAATGCGTGAGAGGGCTATAAATACGCAACTGTACATATACAGTTGTAAAATAGCATTTATATATATGAGCTGCCAGTGCGTGAGAGTGCAGTAACAGTGGCCAACAACAACATCGTAGTTGCAGCTAAACTGAAACTACATACTAAATCCTACATTTGGTTCCAAGATGGCCGCCGAGTAAGTGATGCCAGAAACTATTCCCAGAAAGTTAAGTGATTTAGACAGGCATATAATTTAGTTTAACACCGACAACAAATTAAATACGTGCATTAGTGTATCGTTTAGTCTTGCCGTTAAAGGTTTCATTTATCTTTGCGTATTTTTTTCATAAAACACGAAAAGATCGTAACCTCGCGAAGTCGCGTTTAGGCTTAAATTTTGTAAAAGTGTTTGTTTCTTGTTTCAAGGTAATTTGACTAGTTTCTTGATAACAAATAAGTAAACTACCGTAAATAGCGTATACCTTCATTGTTCTAATACAGATTTCAGAAAAACAGCGTAACTTTATATCAGAAAATTGCTTATATACATTTGTTTATAGACCTAATTCTCGTAACGTTATTGGAGAATCAAACTTAAAGTATCTCGTTTAATTGTCCTTTTTTCATTCCATCGAGTGAAATATATAAAAAATAGCGTATACCTTCATTGTTTTAATACAGATCTCAGAAAACAGAAATTTTTTAAATCAGAAACTTGCTTATATGCATTTGTGAATAGGCTTAATTCTTGTAACGTCTTTTTTGATTTTTGGAATTTAATTGATTTATTCTAGCTAAAGTATTATTTTTGCCATGAGTGAGAAGTGCCTGACTTGCCGTAGAATTATTAGTTCTGGGGTTTGGTGTGATGTATGCAGTAGTTTTTTTTTTTTTTCATTGGGGGGACTGCAGTGGCGTTGGTGTTGGGAAAGTGGATCAGGGTCATCAGTGGTTATGTAGTATTTGCACCAGAGATAGGGAGATAGTGGAACATGAGGGGAAATTTTCTGCCCTTCAGGCTGAGCTAGATCAGGCTAGGGAAGATCTGGTCAGGTTAAGGAGGGAGAAGGAGAAAGAGAGTTGGGAAGTGGCAACAGGTAACAGAAGGGACATGCCTAGAACTAAGTCTGACAGTTTTGTGGTGAATGTCAAAAATAAGTTTGACCTGTTGCTTCAGTTAGAAACAAGCAGAGGTAGGTGTAGACAGGACACAACAAACTTTCAATAGGAAATTGAAAAAGAATGTAGGAAAGTAATTGAAAAGGAAGAAAGTTTTGTTGTTAGGCAGTTCTCATGCCAGAGGTGTAGGCCAACTTCTGCAGGAGGAATTAGGACCAGAATACCAGGTCACTAATTTTTTCAAACCAAGTGCTAGTCTGGATCAGGTGACAGAGGATTTAGGTTCACTCTGTAAAGGATTTACCAGGGAAGACACTGTGATTATTGTGGGAGGGCCAGGGAACAGTATCGACAGTATCGACTCTCACTGAATTTTGATAACTCACAGTACATACAGTTCTGTACAGTAAATGGTATGCAGCCATTAATAAATATAGACCTTAATCAGAAGCATATAGCTGCAGTAGCATATTCAAAATTTTTAGGTGTGTCCATTGATGAGAGATTAAATTGGAAGAAACACATTGATGATCTGCTGAAACGTTTGAGTTCAGCTACTTATGCAATAAGGGTCACTGCAAATTTTACTGATAAACATCTTAGTAAATTAGTTTACTACGCCTATTTTCACTCATTGCTTGCATATGGCATCATATTTTGGGGTAATTCATCACTGAGGAATAAAGTATTTATTGCACAAAAGTGTGTAATCAGAATAATATAGCTGGAGTCCACCCAAGATCATCGTGCAGACATTTATTTAAGGAACTAGGGATATTCACAGTAGCTTTGCAGTATATCTACTCTGTTATGAAATTTGTTATTAACAACCAAACTCAATTCAAAAGTAATAGCAGTGTGTGTAACTACAATACTAGGAGAAAGGATGATCTTCACCATTCAAGATTAAATCTAACTTTGGCACAGAAAGGGGTGAATAATACTGCCACTAAAACCTTTGGCCACTTACCAAATAGTATCAAAAATCTGACAGATAACCAACAAGTATCTCAGAAGAAATTAAAAGAATTTATGAATGACAACCCCTTCTACTCCATAGAGTAATTTTTAGATAAAAATTAAGAAAAAAAGAAAAAAACAAAAAATTATTTAAAAATATTTTTAAAAAATGTTGTATTAACTTAATTATGTTTTTAAATCAACTTAATTATGTCATGTATTGGAAAATTTGACTTGTACCACATCATTACGAAATATTGTGTTCATGATCCATGGAACTAGTATTAATCTAATCTAATGTAATCTAATCAGCAACCTTAAGTAATGATAAAATCAACCTATGATAATAGTTACAGAGTGTGTACAAGATATTAACTAACAACTGATTTATCACATTGGTATATATATATATATATATATATATATATATATATATATATATATATATATAAGTCAATAACAGCATTTAATATGATAGGCTATATAATTTGCAAGAGCCTTTGCATTATGTAATGGGATAAACATCACAAAAACAAAAGTATTGAAAGCAACTCAATGTCCACGCTATTACACATTTACAAAGTACATTTAATGTCCAACTGTGGCATAGTGACACGAAGACAACCTGATCCTAAATATACAAAAAGCCAACCTAAATATTTTTTTATATTAGCCCAGTAACAAGGTGTCCATATACTGACCTACAACTATATAATATTAGGAATATACAAAGTGGTAAACTAACCACACTATTCTCTCCATTCGTTCCAAATGTTCCATACATTATGCAGTTATGTCGCCAGTTTGCTCATGGCTAAGCTACGAACATCTATAAAAATAACTTTTATATCTTACCTGCAGTCGATATAAACATGTTAACAAGTCAGCAACACAGCACTTTTTGAACTTATCTAAATAAAGATGGAAGAGTAAATCATTTGCTGATTGTTTTAAGGTTCTTGCAATGTACATTTATTAAATATTCACCGATTGTAACTATCTCAGGCTAATGCAATATCAAACAGCGAATTATATATAACGCATGGATCCACTATGGGATTTAGCTCCGCATTGTCTCGATGATCCTACAGAATAGCGTGGGGAGCAAGCAAAGAGTTGTTGAGAAGGACTCGCAGGCCAGCTTGCAAAGTGAGTGTGTGCAGGGATCTGACTGTCAGTACACTTCCATATGAAATAGTGTGTGTCCTTATTGAATTCTTCGACGCCAGTATTTGATGGGGCTAAATCATTTCCGTGGAAAAGTCGTCTGTCAAAAGTAGAGGTCTCGGGATGAAAAACTGTCTCAACTTCATCTACATGGAAATGTTAGATGCAGTGGTGTCACGCGCAATAGCCAAAATGGCTCGTTGTATTCTGTTCCATCATTACTGAGCCGTGAAGAACATACCGTCAGTAACTAAAGTACACTGCCAGCATCAGGGGCAAGAACTTTTGTTTAATGTTAAGCTCCTTACAACTGTTGAGAAGTGCAATCAGTCATTTCGAGTCCATTGTTGCAATCTTCTTCTGAAGAGATTCACTTTAAGTGAATTACTTCTAAAGTCTCTTACCTAATGTCAATACATATAAATGTTTTCTAAGTGTTTATTTAGAGTTGAAATTCTTCCGACAACGGTTATTTGTCATAATCTCATGAAACAATTCCTTCTTCTGAGCTATTTTCTTTGCGTGTGATGGCCACATTGCTACTTCGCTATTTTGCTACTGAGTGGTTTCCTTTGAGAATCAGAATCAGTAAGCCTCAGTAACTTGAATTTCACTTGTTGCATAACTTCAACTTTAAGATGGTAGACTCAGCGCCAGATAACATCTTATCACGAAGCGAACACCCTTCGGACTAAATACATTATATTCGTTTGCTCCATTACAGCTGATGACCAAGTCTCCGTATCTATAGTTCGATTTCAGGGAGATTATCAGACGATTATTTAAAATAAATTCTCTTTATGACAACATGCTGCTGTCGCGATGATAAATATAATCATAGAGACTACAGCTATGGTAGGTAGTGTAATGTACAAATGAAGTATATATATGTGTATACTGTAATTATAAATCGAACCCTACTGTCATCATTGAGCTTTGCACAGAAGTGCATTTCATTTTGATTGTCTTAAATGAAACATAAATTCCCTCAACATACACAGGTCAAAACGTTAATTCAAAAGCTATTTAAAAGTAATTTTCATTTGCTTAAGTGCTGAATGTGTTGGCAATACTGGTTGCAACGAGAAACATTAAATGATGGAACAGTGTGTGTTGCTAACGACAGTTTTTTGCGGTGAGGAGACGGGTTGCGTGCGGTGACACAACAAAAAATAGCCTGAACAGCGGTCGCTTCTGCGTTCACAGACCGCACCTGAGCACTGATTCCCAGACACTAAATTTCAAATCTGTGCTGTGTTCAAACTGCAAAATTTAAAAGCAACAGACGGAGACACGTTTTCGCTCAACGTTTCATAGTTGAATTTACATGCTCATGTGTGAAATAATTAACAAACCGTTATTAGTGAACAGTATTTAGAGATCCTTCAGACTGGTTTCACTTGCAGAATTTAGAGACGCCGGGATCGGTTACACCCTCATTCACGTTTATTCCCCTTTGTGTACAACACTTCTGCATACAAAACTTCGCCCTTTACCTAGCTCATAATTCCCTTGCAGTGTTACTACCCTTCATAATAGGTTTACAGTGAGTTCTGTCCCCATATTCACCTTGTTCCTTGAGGAAGTTTATCATCCGAATTGAGCCTTACTGACTTTGCACACAGCGTAATTGATTTGTGTTTAATGACAGATGAACCTTGCGACAGCACATCGGTGGCAGCAGCCTCCCCCAGTTGGAACAGTGCGGCACTAACTTCCACTGTGTGTTGTCTATGTTCTTCCGTATTATTGGTCCCAGCTGAGCTAACTGCTCTAGCAAAGTATGCCACCAACTTACAAAAAGGAAAAAAGCTACAACATTTCAGGCAATCGAAACATTAAAGACTACTTTTAATCCTTACGTCAAATGATGAGCCATTTGATTCACAATGTTGTTTCGCGTAATGGCAATACCATTAGTACAAACATCGTGACATATGGACATATCACAAAGGCTATGCATCGGATTAAACAACACGTGTTCAATATTTTAAAAAAAAGAGAGTCCATCTGCCAGTGTCAGCCCATATGGGACAGGGTGGAGGAGGGTTCGCGAAAATTCGGAATCCTAAATAGATACATCCCATTTTTATCGCAGATTTGCAGCCGTCTGCTTCAAATCTGCTGTGCAGCGAGCTACCTTAATTTAAGTATTAACTGTACTTTTCTTACCTGACACTTCCTCTTCCGTGTGTTTTTGCTTTTAGGAAGCTTTAATTGTCGAGTGCTATTAATAGTGTTCCATAGATTTCGTGTTTGTTTTGAATACAGTCAGAGAGAGTCCCTTTAGACAGCCATAGTGCCAGTAGTGCTAGTGTTTCTTTTCAATACAGTCCAGAGACAGGTAGTGCTATTTTTATTGTTTTTTACAAGAAGTGTCTAGCAATCACAGTTTAGACAATAATCAGCCGCCTTTAGTGAATTAGCAGTCTAGTTAAAAGTTGATTAAGTCTCTTCAGCAAATTGATTCCTTAGGATGGATAGGATGTGTGACTGCTGTGTACGGACGCAGGAGGAGCTGGCCACTCTTCGCGAACAGCTGAGCGTGTTGATGGCCGCAGTCAGCCGTCTTCAGGCTGCTGCCTCGGAGTGTAGCGGCAGTGGGGAGTCTGGTGCGTCGCAAGGTGCACCCCAGGTGTTACATGCTTCACCCACTGTCCCTGCTGTCGAGACATCTTCGCTGGTACCGGGCGCGGTTGGGCCACCCTCTCCCCAAGGGGAGTGGCGGGTTCAGCGGCGTTCGCGGCGCACGAGGCGGAGGGTAAATGTGGAGGCTGGCCGTGTGGCATCGCCCGCTCTGCCTGTGAGTGGACATGTGGCCGCTCCTTCAGCAAGGTCCGAGCAGGCACACGGGGGGAGGGGTTTATTAGTTATTGGGAGCTCCAACGTTAGGCGGGTGATGGAGCCCCTTAGGGAAATAGCGGAAACGTCGGGGAAGAAGGCCAGTGTTCACTCTGTCTGCTTGCCGGGGGTCTCATCCGAGATGTGGACGAGGCCCTACCGGCGGCGATAGAAGGCACTGGGTGCACCCGACTGCAAATTGTTGCTCATGTCGGCACCAATGACTCCTGCCATCTGGGTTCAGAGGTCATCCTCAGTTCGTACAGGCGGTTGGCGGAATTGCTGTAGGCGGAAAGCCTCGCTCGCGGGGTGGAATCAGAGCTAACTATTTGCAGTATCGTTCCCAGAACCGATCGCGGTCCTCTGGCTTGGAGCCGAGTGGAAGGCTTAAACCAGAGGCTCAGCCGATTCTGCGGAGAGCTGGGGTGCAAATTTCTCGACCTCCGCTATCGGGTGGAGAAATGTAGGGTCCCCCTGAATAGGTCAGGCGTGCACTACACGCCGGAAGCGGCTACAAGGGTAGCGGAGTACGTGTGGAATGCACATGAGGGTTTTTTAGGTTAGAGAATTCCCTCGCTAGGCCCGACAAGACGCCTCCTGAGATGCGGCAAGATAGGAGTAGGCAAAATGCAACAGGGAATAACAATATTAATGTGCTAATAGTAAACTGCTGGAGCGTCTATAGAAAGGTCCCAGAACTTCTCTCATTAATAAACGGTCACAACGCCCATATAGTACCAGGGACAGAAAGTTGGCTGAAACCAGACATAAATAGTAATGAAATCCTAAACTCAGATTGGAATGTATACCACAGAGATAGGCTGGACAGTGAAGGGGGAGGCGTGTTTATAGCGATAAGAAGTGCAATAGAATCGAAGGAAATTGACGGAGATCCGAATTGTGGAATGATTTGGGTGAAGGTCACGGTTAAAGCAGGCTCAGACATGGTAATTGAATGTCTCTATAGGCCCCCTGGCTCAGCAGCTGTTGTGGCTGAACACCTGAACAATAATTTGGAAAATATTTCGAGTAGATTTCCCCACCATGTTATAGTTCTGGGTGGAGATTTTAATTTGCTGAATATAGACTGCGAGACTCAAAGATTCATAACAGGCGGCAGGAAAAAAGAATCCAGTGAAATTTTTTTAAGTGCTTTATCTGAAAACTACCTTGAGCAGTTAAACAGAGAACCGACTCGTGGCGATAACATATTTGACCTTCTGCTGACAAACAGACCCGAACTATTTTAATCAGTTAATGCAGAACAGGGAATCAGCGATCATAAAGCGGTTACTGTATCAATGATTTCAGCCGTAAAAAGAAATATTAAAAAAGGTAGGAAGATTTTTCTGTTTAGCGAAAGTGACAAAAAGGAGATTTCAGAGTACTTGATGGCTCAACACAAAAGTTTTGTCTGAAGTATAGATAGTGTTGAGGATCAGTGGACAAAGTTCTAAACCATCGTACAATATGCGTTAGATGAGTATGTGCCAAGCAAGATCGTAAGAGATGGAAAAGAGCCACCGTGGTACAACAACCGAGTTAGAAAACTGCTGCGGAAGCAAAGGGTACTTCACAGCAAACACAAACATAGCCATAGCCTTGCAAACAAACAAAAATTACGCGAAGCGAAATGTAAGGTGAGGAGGGCTATGCGAGAGGCATTCAATGAATTCGAAAGTAAAGTTCTATATACTGACTTGGCAGAAAATCCTAAGAAATTTTGGTCTTATGTCAAAGCGGTAGGTGGATCAAAACAAAATGTCCAGACACTCTGTGACCAAAATGGTACTCAAACAGAGGATGACAGGCTAAAGGCCGAAATACTAAATGTCTTCTTCCAAAGCTGTTTCACAGTGGAAGACTGCACTGTAGTTCCTTCTCTAGATTGTCGCAAGGACGACAAAATGGTAGATATCGAAATAGACGACAGAGGGATAGAGAAACAATTATAATCGCTCAAAAGAGGAAAGGCCGCGGGACTTGATGGGATACCAGTTCGATTTTACACAGAGTACACGAAGGAACTTGCCCCCCTTCTTGCAGCGGTGTACCATAGGTCTCTAGAAGAACGAAGCGTTCCAAAGGATTGGAAAAGGGCACAGGTCATCCCCGTTTTAAAGAAGGACGTCGAACAGATGTGCAAAACTATAGACCTATATCTCTATTAGAGAACGTCCATCAGTTGTAGAATTTTGGATCACGTATTATGTTCGTATATAATGACTTTTCTGGAGACTAGAAATCTACTCTGTAGGAATCAGCATGTGTTTCGAAAGAGGCGGTCGTGTGAAACCCATCTCGAGCTATTCGTCCACGAGACTCAGAGGGCCATAGACACGGGTTCACAGGTAGATGCCGTGTTTCTTGACTTCCGCAAGGCGTTTGACACAGTTCCGCACAGTCGTTTAATGAACAAAGTAAGAGCATACGGACTATCAGACCAATTGTGTGATATGATTGAGGAGTTCCTAGATAACAGAACGCAGCATGTCATTCTCAATGAAGAGAAGTCTTCCGAAGTAAGAGTGATTTGAGGTGTGCCGCAGGGGAGTGTCATAGGACCGTTGCTATTCACAATATACATAAATGACCTGGTGGATGACATCGGAAGTTCACTGAGGCTTTTTGCAGATGATGCTGTGGTGTATCGAGAGGTTGCAACAATGAAAAATTGTGCTGAAGTGCAGGAGGATCTGCAGCGAATTGATGCATGGTGCAGGGAATGGCAATTGAATCTCAATGTAGACAAGTGTAATGTGCTGCGTATACATAGAAAGATAGATCCCTTTCCATTTAGCTACAAAATAGCAGTTCAGCAACTGGAAGCAGTTAATTCCATAAATTATCTTGGAGTACGCATTCGGAGTGATTTAAAATTGAATGATCATATTAAGTTGATCATCGGTAAAGCAGATGCCAGACTGAGATTCATTGGAAGAATCCTAAGGAAATGCAATCCGAAAACAAGGGAAGTAGGTTACAGTACGCTTGTTCGCCCACTGCTTGAATACTGCTCAACAGTGTGGGATCCGTACCAAATAGGGTTGACAGAAGAGATAGAGAAGATCGAACGGAGAGCAGTGCGCTTCGTTACAGGATCATTCAGTAATAGCGAAAGCGTTACGGAGATGATAGATAACTCCAGTGGAAGACTCTGCAGGAGAGACGTTCAGTAGCTCGGCACAGGGTTTTGTTGAAGTTTCGAGAACATACCTTAACCGAACAGTCAAGCAGTATATTGCTCCCTCCTACGTATATCTCGCGAAGAGACCATGAGGATAAAATCAGAGAGATTAGAGCGCACACAGAAGCATATCGACAATCCTTCTTTCCACGAACAATAAGAGACTAGAATAGAAGGGAGAACCGATAGAGGTACTCAGGGTACCCTCCGCCACACACCGTCAGGTGGCTTGCGGAGTATGGATGTAGATGTAGATAGTCCCTAAGTTTTGCATGTAACACTTTAGGTCGATTCGCTATAAGTGACACTGTAATTGACAAATAACACAGTTGAGCTCCAAAACGGTATTATCTCGAGAAAAGCGCATTAGATCGAGACAAAAAAAAAAAAAAACCAGACGAGTTCCTTCATTGTGAGAAAAGCTCTCTGAGGTGTTTCCCCTCACCTCTCACGAACGAGGTGCTAGTTTGAATAGTGTTCTCTCACCTCTCATCAACGGGGCGCTTCTTTGTTACAGTTATTCCACAGCAAGTGCTCAGAAATGCGCCACCCGCTTCGATACACCTATTTATCCACACAGAATGCTTAGACACAAGCGCTCCCGATGAAATACACTGACATGCATTGGTGATACGCTGAATCATGTTATCACCCGAGTGTTGATACTTCATTTAACTAAGGCATTTATTTTGTTGATTACAAAATATTGCTCCAAAGGTTGGTCCATTACAGAATACGGGGAGCAGCTCACAATTGGTTCTCCTCTTACTTTAGCAACAGGCAGCAAAAGATCATGATTCACAATGATAACGGCTGTGATATGGCGTCTGAGTGATGTACTGTCAAGTGGGGGGGGGGGGGGGGTGCCCCAGGGATCAGTGTTGGGGCCACTCCTGTTCCTTAATTACATTAATGATATGCCCTCTAATATTACTGGTAACTCCAAAATATTTCTGTTTCTTGATGACTCTAGCTTGGCAGTAAAGGATGTTGTGTGCAACATTGGCTCGGTTTCAAATAGTGCAGTGCATGACCTAAGTCCATGGCTTGTAGAAAATGGACTAACGCTAAATCACAGTCAGACTCAGTTTTTACAGTTTCTAACACAGAATTCAACAAAACCTGACGTTTTAAATTCACAGAACGAGCACATGATTATTGAAACTGAACAGTTCAAATTTCTAGGTGATCAGATAGATAGTAAGTTGTCGTGGAAAGCCCACGTTAAGGATCATGTTCAAACACTTAAAACTGCCATTTTTACTTTCGAACGGTATAAGAAGTGAGTTATTGTTCGACACGAAAATTAGTCTACTTTGCTTATTTTCGTTCCCTTATGTCGTATGTTACTGTATTTTGGGGTAACTCTTCTCATTCTAAAAGGATATTTTTGGCTAAGAAACGGGTGGTTCGGGCAATAAGTGGTGTAGGTTCACCTACGTCTTGTCGACCCCTCTTCACGACTCTGGGTGTATTGACATTGCCCTCTCCATATACACTCCTGGAAATTGAAATAAGAACACCGTGAATTCATTGTCCCAGGAAGGGGAAACTTTATTGACACATTCCTGGGGTCCGATGCATCACATGATCACACTGACAGAACCACAGGCACATAGACACAGGCAACAGAGCATGCACAATGTCGGCACTAGTACAGTGTATATCCACCTTTCGCCGCAATGCAGGCTGCTATTCTCCCATGGAGACGATCGTAGAGATGCTGGATGTAGTCCTGTGGAACGGCTTGCCATGCCATTTCCACCTGGCGCCTCAGTTCGACCAGCGTTCGTGCTGGACGTGCAGACCGCGTGAGACGACGCTTCATCCAGTCCCAAACATGCTCAATGGGGGACAGATCCGGAGATCTTGCTGGCAAGGGTAGTTGACTTACACCTTCTAGAGCACGTTGGGTGGCACGAGATACATGCGGACGTGCATTGTCCTGTTGGAACAGCAAGTTCCCTTGCCGGTCTAGGAATGGTAGAACGATGGGTTCGATGACGGTTTGGATGTACTGTGCAATATTCAGTGTCCCCTCGACGATCACCAGAGGTGTACGGCCAGTGTAGGAGATCGCTCCCCACACCATGATGCTGGGTGTTGGCCCTGTGTGCCTCACTCGTATGCAGTCCTGATTGTGGCGCTCACCTGCACGGCGCCAAACACGCATACGACTATCATTGGCACCAAGGCAGAAGCGACTCTCATCGCTGAAGACGACACGTCTCCATTCGTCCCTCCATTCACGCCTGTCGCGACACCACTGGAGGCGGGCTGCACGATGTTGGGGCGTGAACGGAAGACGGCCTAACGGTGTGCGGGACCGTAGCCCAGCTTCATGGAGACGGTTGCGAATGGTCCTCGCCGATACCCTAGGAGCAACAGTGTCCCTAATTTGCTGGGAAGTGGCGGTGCGGTCCCTTACGGCACTGCGTAGGATCCTACGGTCTTGGCGTGCATCCGTGCGTCGCTGCGGTCCAGTCCCAGGTCGACGGGCACGTGCACCTTCCGCCGACCACTGGCGACAACATCGATGTACTGTGGAGACCTCACGCCCCACGTGTTGAGCAATTCGGCGGTACGTCCAACCGGCCTCCCGCATGCCCACTATACGCCCTCGCTCAAAGTCCGTCAACTGCACATACGGTTCACGTCCACGCTGTCGCGGCATGCTACCAGTGTTAAAGACTGCGATGGAGCTCCGTATGCCACGGAAAACTGGCTGACACTGACTGCGGCAGTGCACAAATGCTGCGCAGCTAGCGCCATTCGACGGCCAACACCGCGGTTCCTAGTGTGTCCGCTGTGCCGTGCGTGTGATCATTGCTTGTACAGCCCTCTCGCAGTGTCCGGAGCAAGTTTGGTGGGTCTGACACACCGGTATCAATGTGTTCTTTTTTCCATTTCCAGGAGTGTATATATTCCTTACTGTCGTTTCTTTTTAAAAATATTAGCTTATTCCCAAGAATAAGCAGTTTACACTCTGTTAAGAAATGGTTCAAATGGCTCTGAGCACTATGGGACTTACCTTCTGAGGTCATTAGTCCCCTAGAACTTAGGACTAGTTAAACGCAAGTAACCTAAGGACATCACACACACCCATGCCCGAGGCAGGATTCGAACCTGCGACCGTAGCGGTCTCGCGGTTCCAGACGGCAGCGCCTAGAACTGCACGGCCACTTTGGCCAGCTCACTCGCTTAAGACTCGGCAGAAATGAAACCTGCATTTGGATCGGACTTCCTTAACTCTTGTGCAAAAAGGTGTGCAGTATACTGCTGCATCCATTTTCAATAAGCTACCACTCGAATTTTAAAAATCTTAGCAGTAATCCACGTGCTTTCAAATCGCAACTGAAGGGTTTCGTAATGGGTCACCTCTTCTATTGTCTCGAGGAGTTCCTTGAAAAATTTAGCTGATTCTTATTGTATTGTTGATTAAATTTACTTAAAGTTATGGACTGACTTTTTTCGGGTTCATAAGCATTTATTTTTATCTGTTATTATGTTTATGTTGTAATTTCATGTACTGACACATTCCATGGCCTTGGAGATTTGTTTCTCAGTTTGGTCCTACCGAACTTGATGTGTAAATAAATAACAAATTATGAATTTCACTCTTCAAGTAACCTCACGAACGACCGTCAAGCGAATTAAGATCTGTCTGTCTTGAAAGTCAAGACAGCGGACGGTCTTCTCCGATCCACAGACTATTGTACACGCGATCTAATACATCTCGTCCTGCTACAGATCAATGTATTCGACAACTATCATGCTGAAACCACATTGTTAGTCGCAAGTGCAAGTGACGGCCTGTACGAAATACTGGAAGATCATCTTCAAAGAATGTTCGACATTTATCACCATTAATGCTGTCATCGACAAAGAATTATTCCACACCAAACATTAACATTCCACAGAGACTTATCTTCAACTTTTCGTAGCGAATGTGGGTTTTCCAAATAAAAGTAATGCGCGTTGTGTTGGCTAAGCGTACCGTCGTTCGTGTTGGTCAACTCGTCAGAGAATAAATCTCTAGCAAACAAAATGGGGTCTCTCGGCATTTGATTTGCTGAAGTGATCACTGGCAAAATGTTACTACGTTCGATCCCAGGGGAGGTTCGAGTCCTCCTTCGGGCATGGGTGTGTGTGTTTGTCCTTAGGAAAATTTAGGTTAAGTAGTGTGTAAGCTTATGGACTTTTGACCTTAGCAGTTAAGTCCCATAAGATTTCACACAAATTTGAACATTTTTTGTTACTAAGTTCTGGAAAACGTTGGAAAGAAATACGAAACGGGTGATATTTTCTATGTTTCAAAATTCGGAAAACCGTAATGTGATTTATGCACGCCGTTAACCTTCTCGGACTAATGTGGCGGTTACAATCCATTGCAGCTAATATTACAATTTCATATTCTCTTCAGCGACTGTTCTTCGAAGGTTCGTTTTTCGAGAACGTACAGTTTTCTTCGTGTATATGTCGAATAACTCGACTAAAAGAAGCGCGTGATCACCCCCTGATTGGGAAACTTAGAGAATGAAGGGCTATAGCACTATCGACATTCCTGCTACTTTTTCCACAAATGTGGAGACGAACGTGCCTAAGAAACGAGCGGCTATGTAATGACATCAAGTCAAATAATGAATGAATAAATGAATGATTCAAAACAGCTTCGCAGCAAAATGTAAAAAACCCTGAGTCGTTTGCGGCACAAGTCTGCGTTTCTTTTTCCATCCAGTGAATATTTATCGAGATAATAAATGATCAAATGTGTGTGAAATCTTATGGGACTTAACTGCTAAGGTCATCAGTCCCTAAGCTTACACACTACTTAACCTAAATTATCCTAAGGACAAACACACATACACCCATGCCCGAGGGAGGGTTCGACGCTTCGCCAGGACTCGAGATAATACCGTTTTCGAAGTCAGATGAGTCATTTGCCGATTAAAGCGCCATCTACAGCGCAATGACAAAAGTGTTACATGCAAACCTCACGTATTTCACCGATAGAATCACAATCTGCAATAAAAGTGGGATAACATTACGATCTCCGAATACCATTTTTAAAAGTCGCCTCATAATTTGGGTCCACGATTTCGTAGGTTACGCGCCACATCCAAACCCTGCCAGCAGCTTTTACCAACTGAAATCGTCACCCATCTGACCAAGGCACGGTCTAGTGTCCAGTCGATACGGTCACGAGTCCAGGAGGGGCGCTGGAGGAGATGTACAAATAGTGTTGTTAGCAAAGACGCTTGCGTCGGCAGTGTGTGCCATAGGTAATTAACGCCAAATTTCGCCGCCCTGTCAGAATGGATTCGTTCGTCGTACGTCCCATACTGATTTCCGCGGTTAATTCATGCAGAGCTACCTCTCAGTTAGCACTGAGAACGCTATGCAAACGCCACTGCTCTTGGTCGTTAAGTGAAGGCCGTGGGCCATTCCGTTGTTGGAGATGAGAGGTAATGCCTGGAATTTGGTACTCACGGCACAGTCTTGACACTGTGTATTTAGGAATACTGAATTCCCTAACGATTTCCGGAATGTAATGTCTGCTACATCTAGCTACAGTTTCGCTGTCAAAGCATCTTACTTCCCATCGTGCAGCCATATCCATGTTGGAAACCGAGTCACGTGAATCATCTGAGGACAAATGACAGCTCAGCCTACGCACTGACCTTTTATACTTAGTGTACGCGATACTACCGCCATCCCTATATGCTCATATCGCCATCCCATGATTTTTTTCACGTTAGTGTATTTGCTAGCTGTCTCTAAAGGCTAGGTAATATACAAGACTCTGAATGATTTCCTAACTGATTTTTACATTTGTAGGAAAATGTAGAGCAGTAATAATGATATCGCAACAGGAGCTCCGAGGTGATGGTCTCGTAATAATACACATCTGCTATCGAAATACCGGGCTTGGAGATTTCAAATCTAGCGTCATTCATAATTACGAGAAATTAGATTTTTACTGAAACTAATCATTGGTAAACTAATCATCGGTATAATGTTTTTATGCATATTGAATCTATTTAAGCTACAATCGGTAGTGTGGTAATTATTATTTTTTAGATGTGTTGTTGCCCAGTCAGTATCTACATTCAGGGGAAGGCAGTTTGGGCGTTTGGCGCAGCAGAGGAAAAGGAGTGAAATGGTAATCCACCTTCCTCTCTCCCTCTCTCTCTCTAAGCTGTCTGTGCTCTCCTGTATGTGTAATAAGCCGAAAGTAACAATCCCTCACAACTGATGCAGTTACTGTTAGAGTTAACGATGCTCGTAGGAAACTGAGAATCTACAGAGGAGTAACGGAAGAATATGCTGTATCTTACAAACTACAAGTTACGTGTTAGCTAACAGAGAGACAGAGTTGACCCACATATTATTTTCTCCTACAAGTGTCCAACGACAGACCATTTCAAAAATTTTCTATTCTCTTCGTGAGTGTGATGTTTATCATCCACATTTTATCTCTATATAATGCTGCACTCTGAATAGTATCATCAGAGAAGACTTGCAAACATTTGAACCTACATCTACATCAATACTGGGCTAGAGACCGAACGGTGTGTGGTAGTGCGTACTTCTCAGCCTCCCTTCCCTCCTACATTCACGAATGTCTCGTGGGAAGAACGACTGTCATCAGATGTCTGAATTAGCTCTAATTTCTCTAATTTTCTCATTGTGACCATTTCGTGAAACATATTTGGGAGGAAGTAATACGTGATACAACTTCTCCCGGAACGTATCCCCCCGGAAGTTCTGTAGTAAACCACTCCATGATGCAAACGACTGTCGTGGAGCGTCTGTTATAGGAGCATCTCTGTAACGCTCCCAGGCCGTGTAAACGACCCTGTCACCAAAGACACTGCCTTTCGTTGGACCTTCTGTACCTTTTCCGTTATTCCTACTTGGTAAGGGTTCCGGAATGATGAGGAATACTCAAGAATCGATCGAATAATTTTTTATTTGTTTTTGAGCCACTATTTCGAGGATGAGTAATATTTTCTTAAGGCACTTCCCATGAATCTCAGTTTATCATCTGCTTTTCCTACTACTTTTTTTCTTGTGGTAATTTCACTTCAGGCCACTCTCGATAGTTACTCCTACATATTTAAGGATGGAAAATGTTTCCAGCAAGTTGCCCTGAGTTGTATAATTGTACTGTACTGGGTTTGTTCTTCTCCGTATGAGCAGTATCAAACGTTTATTATGATCTGCGTCAACTGCCAGTACCTGCACCACTCATCAGTCCTCTGCAGGTTCGTTTGCCAATCACTGTTCTCTTCTGTAACTGCTACACTACTGGCCATTAAAATTGCTACACAACGAAGATGACGTGCTACAGACGCTAAATTTAACCGACAGGAAGCAGATGCTGTGATATGCAAATGATTAGCTTTTCAGAGCATTCACACAAGGTTGGCGCCGGTGGCGACACCTACAACGTGCTCACATGAGGAAAGTTTCCAACCGATTACTCATACACAAACAGCAATTGACCAGTGTTGCCTGGTCAAACGTTGTTCTGATGCCTCGTGTAAGGAGAAGAAATGCGCACCATCACGTTTCCGACTTTGAAAAAGGTCGGATTGTTGCCTATTGCGATTGCGATTTATCGTATCGTGACATTGCTTCTCGCGTTGGTCGAGATCCAATGACTGTTAGCAGAATATGGTATCTCTGGGCTCAGGAGGGTAATACGGAACGCCGCGCTGGATCCCAACGGCCTCGTATCACTAGCAGTCGAGATGACTGGCATTTTATCGGCGTGGCTGTAACAGATCGTGCAGCCACGTCTCGATCCCTGAGTCAACAGATGGGGACTTTTGCAAGACCATCTGCACGAACAGTTCGACGACGTTTGGAGCAGTATGGACTATCAGCTCAGAGACCATGGCTGCGGTTACCCTCGACGCTGCATCACAGGCAGGAGCGCCTGCGATGGTGTACTCAACGACGAACCTGGGTGCACCAATGGCAAAACGTCATTTTTTCGCATGAATCCAGGTTCTGTTTACAGCATCATGATGTTCACATCCGTGTTTAGCGACATCGCGGTGAACGCACATTGGAAGCGTATATTCGTCATCGCCATACTGGCGTATCACCCAGTGTCATGGTATAGGGGTGCCATTGGTTACATGTCTCGGTTAACTCTTGTTCGCATTGACGGTACTTTGAACAGTGGACGTTACATATCAGATTTGTTACGACCCGTGACTTTACCCTTCAATCGATCCCTGCGGAACCTTACATTTAAGCAGGATAATGCACGACCGCATGTTGCAGGTGCTGTACGTCCTTTTCTGGATCCAGATCTCTCACCAATTGAAAACGTCTGGTCAATGGTGGCTGAGCAACTAACTCGCCACAATACGCCAGTCACAACTCTTGATGAACTGTGGTATCTTGTTGAAGCAGCATTGGCAGCTGTACATGTACACGCCATCCAAGCTCTGTTTAACTCAATGCCCAGGCGTATCAAGGCCGTAATTACGGTCAGAGGTGGTTGTTCAGGGTACTGATTTCTCAGGATCTATGCACCCAAACTGGGTGAAAATGTAATCGCAGGTCAGTTCTAGTATAATATATTTGTCCAATGAATACCCATTTATGATCTGCATTTCTACTTGGTGTAGCTATTTTAATGGCCAGTAGTGTATTATGGCGCTCCCAGTTCAGCGAGGGATGGTTACTAGCCCGGATTGTGCGGATGGGTGGTGGAGGAGAAGGGGGCAAATAAGGAAGCTCCCGATAAAGGCGGCTGCAAGCTTAACAACTACCTTATTGAAGCATGTGCCGTACGGTATATTGTGTTACTGACGGCCTGGCCGCCGAGTTCTGATGAGCTAGTTCCTTGCACAACCTGTGTTGCTGACTCAGAGTCTCTACCCTGTCCCGGAGACCTCGTAAGGAAAGTTTCATATTATACTACGAGATTTTATAAAATATAGACAAAATTTATAACTAAAACAGCAGGTGTCTTGCTCACATTGGTTAGATACTGCATTCGATCTTATTTACGTAAGCTAGCAGCGAGACCTCCGTAGCAGCAGTGTGTACACTTCATGATGCCATATGGGCTGCGCTAATTGGTAGTGTCACAGGGTGAAGGAGGGGGGGGGGAATCCCACTGCAAACTGCGAAGAGGCGTTCGTCCTGCGATAGCAGAAGCCGGCTGGTGTGCACGGAGAGAGACCCGCTGCCCCCTGGGCAGGAGTCGGCCATGCTGCTGAAGTAGACTTGATATGGCCTGCTGCGCCGTGGCACTAAATCTGGGAGGGACGTGTTGCCCAGAGCTACTGCCCCACTGTGGCCTCCAACAGGTGAATTCTCCTGGCACTTCCATGTAGTGACGTGAGGAGGGCAGCCCCGTTGACCTTGTATGGCTACAAAACGCAGAATAATTTGGTTATAAAATGTTCTGTACTTGTCACGTTTGTTGTACGTATGCGCCACTACCAGGCACATATCCCGAAACAACATTCCTACTACCTTTGTGGAAATCTGCTCTGCTCCTTGCTGCACGAGTTTGTGCAGTACCGCTGAGTTCACTGTTTCCGCAAACTCATTTGCCTCGCAACACCACGATGGCCTGAAGTCAGCAGTGCGCTGTACACCGTTCAGGCTCACAGTAATAGGTCCACATATCATCAGTGTGCTGCACTACCTTCTTGTATTCAACCGCTTCGTCTGCGAATAGCCTTACGCAACTTCCACCATCTTCTACTAGATAATTCGGATTTACTGTAAAGAGTAGCGGTACAATCACCTTTACGTCGGGTACTCCTGAAGTTACCTTTATATGTTTTTGAGTTTGTTATGTTAATAGCGACGTGTTTAGTTCACTCTGCAACAAAGTCTCGATTCCAGTCGCAAATCAGGTCCCATACTCGGTAAGCTGGTATTTCTTTCTTTCTTTTTTTTTCGTTACACGTCAGAGCAGGACAGTGTGAAACTGCCTTTCTTAAGTCTAGGAACGCTGCATGAACCTCACCGGTGATGTCTACAACATTGTGAATCTCATGTGGGACTAGAGTGAGCTGAGATTCGCAAGATCTCTGTTTGATTTTTATGGAGGGATCTTCGTTCTCCAAAAACGTGAGCATAAAAGGTGTTCCGTAATTATTTAACAGCTAGACGTCAGCCATATAGGCTAATTGTTATGTGCACCCGTACTATGGTCCTTCTTGAAAACGAGAAAGACTTTAGCTTATTTCCATTCGCTAGTTGCCCTCCGCTGCTCCAGTTCTTTGGCAAAATCTCTGTACAATGTTGCGCGTACCTCATCTGATTTTGATGTGTTTCCACTACTAAGCGATTAAAACCTGCCTTTATACTCGATTTAAACATACAATGAGGTGACAATACTCACGGGATGGCGATATGCAGGTGTCCGACCTGATTGTAACCGCACGATGGGAATTAACTAACTTTGAATGCGGAATGGCAGTTTGAGCTAGACGCAGGGGACATACGAACTTTGAAATCGTTAGAGAATTCAATATTCCAAGATCCACAATGTAAAGAATGTGCCGAGAAAACTAGATTTCAGGCACTACCTCTCACCTCGAACAACGGAGTGGCCGATGGCCTTTACATATCGACCGAGAGCAGGGGTTCTTGTGTAGAGTTGTCAGTGCAACAAACAATCAACACTGCGTGAAATAACTGCAAAAATCAATGAGTGACGTAGGACGAACGAATCCGTTAAGACAATGCGCCAAATATGGAGTTAATGAACAATTGCAGCAAGCCACCGACACGAATGCCTTTGTTAACAGCACGATATCGCCTGCAGCGCTTCCCCTGGGCTCGTGACGATATCAGTTGGACCCTAAATGACTGGAAAACCGTGTTTCGGTCAGATGAGTCCAGATTTCAGTTGGTAAAATTGGTGGTATTGTACGAGTGTGGTGGAGACCCCACCAAGTCATGGGCCTAAGTTGTCAACAAGGCACTGTGCAAGCTGGTGGTAGCTCCATAATGGTGTGGGCTGTGTTTACATGGAATGGACTGTGTTCTCTGGTCCTATTGAACCGATTGTTGACTGGAAATATGTATATGTTCAGCTGCCTGGACACCATGTACACCAATTCATGAATTTCATGTTCCCAGACAACGATATCACGTCAACGGGCGACCATTGATCGCGACTGGTTTGAAGGACATTCCGTACACTTCGATGAATGATTTGTCCACCCAGATCGCCCGACATGAAGCTCATAGAAGATTCATGGGACACAATCTAGAGATCAGCAAAGGCACAACATCCTGTACTGGCAACACTTTCGCACTTATGGACGAGTATAGAGGCCGCGTGGTTCAGCATTTATGCAGGGAACTGCCAACGACTTCTGGAGTCCGAGCCACATTGAACTGCTGCACTGTGCTGGATAAAAAGAAGGTCCAACATAATATTAAGAGGTATTCAATGTCCTTTATCATGTCAGTGTATTATTATTTTTCAGAAAAGGATGTTCAGAATTAGATGTCGGTATTTTTTTTACTGCTGTGCTTCTGTTATCGTCAGATTTTGAGAAAGAATCATTCCTCTAGTTCTTTGAGTGCCTGATGTAAAGGGTGATTTTGTACGGACGGAAAATCGGATTATGTACAGGGAATTCTAAAAGGAATCGAAACGTTTCGTAATATTTTTCACGAGAACTAATGTTTATGCACCTGCGTCATTTTCTGCAACTTAAAAAAGACAAGGTAAAAGAACAAGAAACTAATTCAGGGTTATAATGTTAATATTATAAACATCTTTTAGACTTGCCTCTTGAAAACGATGCATGCTGGTCACAAAATATACGAAAATTTTTTGTAATGTTCTAGGTAAGATGTGGTCGTAACGTTGCAGACACTGCACTCCCTACGGGTTTGGCCAGCACACTACTTGACGAATGCCAGCAGTCGCGTTTCGTATGTTATTCCTTGTACGTCGTTTTGGTTTTCTTTGTTGTTCTCGTCTCCAGTACAGGGACTGTATTTATGCATTAGTCCTTGATAATATGTTCAGTGCAAGCCTCTTCGTCTCTGCGTAAGTACTGCCGACATACGTCCACTTGCACCCATTACTGTAGTCAAGGCTTAGTTTCCCTTCACAACTTTTCTTTTATATACAAAATAACTATTCCTTCATGCCTCAGGATGTGTCCTGTCAACTGATCAATTCTTCTGGTGAAGTTATGCAATGACGTTTGTACGTATCTGCTCCATATTATTAACATGAAGCACAACGTCTTCGCCTTACTCCTTATTCCGACATCCGCGCGTATGCATCTCTTCCAGCCACGGAAGGTACCTAACAGTCGTTATTACGAACAAAAGGCCGCAACATTAATTTTATGTCAAAACAGCCCAGGTTAGTTCTTTTATTTAACAATAAATTCGGCCGAATAAATCCATGTTTAAATCTAAAAACTAAGCAGATACACACAAAAACAATAATCGTTATCTATCATCAAAGTGATTTGTGATAACACATGAATTAATACGTACAAAAATGTGCCAGATTGTTTTTAAGCTTTCTATCTAATCTACATGTGGGATATTGGATATTCTTTTTTAAAGAACCTTTCTCCTTGTGTAACGTGTAGTTCATATATTACGTTCAATTGCTGAGCAAAACTGACTGTTGGTTGCCCCTATGTGGCGCATGTTCAGTTTGAAATAACGAGAATGAATCGAATTAAATCACAAAAGAAACTAATTGTTCACCTAGTGAAGAATATTTAACTGAAACTCAATACTGAATTACATTATGAAAGTTACGTAACGTGAAGTACAATGTCTGACTTGGAACACCCACAGAAGAAAATACTGCTTAGCACAGTATAAAATAGTTGCTTACGGTAACCTACACCGTTCACTGAAAATTAATCTGTTTGCTTAGCACAACACGTGGAAATTCTGGCTACGAACTGTTTATTCACAAGAATGCAATGTGGGATCTTCCCTGATGTAAAAGTAACTTACGTCTTGCTTATCATGCTGTTCTGCGTCTGGTATAGAGATGCTCTCGAAAGCAAATTGAAATCAGAAAACTGCAGCACCTAAATAAAACTAACCTGCTCTAAATTTTTCTTTGCTTGTCTCAAACAATCTATGTCTGCATGTGGCTTAAGGTGCAAGGCAAAACTTTATTAAGAATGGTGGACGAGGATTTTGCTTTAAAGAAAGTAGATCTTGAGAAATTAAACTCTGATTATTGTCAAAAAAGGCATAAGAAGTCTAACAATTACGAGTCTCGCATTAAAGACATTTTACCCACTTGCTAAATTTGTGACATAATGAAAACAAAGGTTTGAAATTAGCAAAAATAATGGATATTGTAGTTATCTAAGAGGCAAAGATTTCCTTCAGGTGATCGTTATGATAAACATACGTTTCTCTTTTGTTCATGCATGGTTTACCTTTCAATACTCCTCCAGAAATCTTTTCCGTCAATACACTGAATAACATAGATATATAAACAGGTATTTTTATGATAATGTACTCCAGATAATTTCCCCAAGATTCACAAATATCTTGCAGCGTGCGCGTGCACCTTTGTCACAGTGGAGTAAAGGTGAATTATTCACAGCGGTAGAAAAGATATGATAACCTTACTTACTAATGGAACAGCAGGACGGTCGCTGCGAACACCTAAATAAATTGTGAACACGCGCATGCGGTAAAATTGTGAGAGCATTTCTGACCACCAAACTCTCTGCTGTCAACCTCATAATGACCAGTCAATTTAGCGCAGAGCACGGCTATAAAATGAAATATGTTTCGCCTCTCGGCATCCATTACGCGGTTCAAGTTATCTTCAGCCACTGGATGCCGTTATGGGGGCTGTAAACGGCCGTGTCTGATTGCCTTAGAACAGTGTTTCCGAACTGCGCGCTCACTACTCGGTGGTAAAACTCTGCTAAAAAGCCGCTGTGATTTGTTTCAGGACGATTTGATCTTCCACTTGCGATAGCGCCGCGTGTTTGCTTGATGAAGTGAATATCGGTCGGTAGTTGTGCTTTATTTAACGCTTTGGCGGCAATCACGCCAACGAGCTCTAAAACAGGGGATGTAAAAGCCAGGCCACAAGAAACTGGTCGCAGCCTCTGTGTGCTATAGACGACGCAAAATGTCACGCTTAACGTGCCAAATATCGCGCAAAGTGGGTGCGTGCACTCGTGATATACAGAAACGACAATGTTCGTTTTTCCCCTGCGTTTCCTACAGAATTACAGAGTCCGAAAAAAACTGCGAGTTTATTACGAAACACCCCTTATTTTTATTTACATGGGTAGTTCTTCATCTCTGGTAGCCAGCGATATCATTATTAGCGCCCAGTAAGTGGACCCTAACACCCTTAAGTTTTATTCTCTGACCTCGTAATATACATTTGTTGCAATTCATCGCTCTCTACTGCCTTTGTGAAAATTCTCTCGCTGGTGGTCACATTACATTTGAGTACGATTTTACAGGTCGGAAATGATCCTTGAGAGAAAAAACTGCACCAGTCGCAGAAGTCAAGGTATTAACACCAAATGAAGCTCCAAGTGTGAAATTCCTATGTTTCAGACGAATAGCTGACTGAGGTGCACCAGTACGTAGATAAATTAACCATAGTACTCGGTTCTGTTTATTTTGCATTTAGAAATCTGTCTTCTTAAATTTTCTTATCGATTGGATTGCTGGCATACTTAGCATCCTTCACTAAATATTGAGACTTAGTACTATCTTCTAGGGCAATGCTGTTTAGGATCGAAAACGGACTTATTTTACAGTCTGTGCTGCAATAACCACTGGTACAGCAGAAATTTCTTCTGGAATTGTGGAAGTCTTACACCTACGCGTCCGTGTCTTTATTCGCTGATGGTATTTCCGATTTATGATAAAACTGAATTTAGAATGAACTGTGATATTCATAACCACAAAATTAGCATTATAAGTAATTGAGATGTTAATCATGTCTTTCTGTCTAGGGTTCAGAATAGAAATTTATTTTCTTGTGCATATGTCTTTTACAAGTTGCTGTGAGTAATTACGCAGGAAATTCGAAACGGTCAGGTGTTCAAATGCAGAGTAAAAGAGTTTTTAGTCATTCATTTTATAATTTGGTACAACAACAGAACTTGAAGATGTAAACTGGGGCTTACTCCATTGCTCAGTATAGCTGCATGAACACTTGTCACAAAACACTAGTGAATCTGGTAGTTAGTAAAGTGTGAGGTAGAGCAACAACGTTTCTCAATGGTGCTGATTTTGTCCTGTACACTATGAGTACAGAAACATCGCCTTCATACAGTGCAAATAATTTACTTATGAAAATTCTTCTATCATCTTTATTTTGTTCTGGATCAGTTTAATAAATAATTAACAACATAGCTTTTGCTTTACACGAACAAGATTCGGACGCCATCTTACTTCGGGACAAACAGACGCATGCAAACCACATAAGAGGTTGCTACACGGGGGACTGCCAGTCATACTGACATACTGAAAATACATAGCCGATACCTACAGGATACATTCTCTCGATAATATTCACTATGTAGCCAATTTCGATTGAATTACGATGTTTTCAAAGACAACGTTCTTTCGTTTGGTTAAGTCGTGAAATATCTTGCACATTAGCAACTTACACATCTGATGTGTACGAAGTAGCTCCGTGATATCACTATAACGTGATGAATTTACATAAGAATTACAAAATAAGTGTCACTCTTAAGACACCAGCCCGTTGTGGTTAAGATTGAAATTAATAAAAAATGTTCAAATGTGTGTGAAATCTTATGGGCCTTAATGGTAAGTTCATCAGTACCTAAGCTTATATACTAGTTCACCTAAATTATCCTTAGGCCAAACACACGCACACCCATGCCCGAGGCAGAACTCGAACCTCCGCCATGACCAGCAGCACAGTCCACTACTGCAGTGCCAAAGACCGCTCGGCTAATCCCGCGCGGCTCAAATTAGTAAGTAGGTAATAGATCATGAAAATACACGTAAATATTTAGAGTGCAGTGTTTCATACAGGGCAAACCATGAAATATAAAATAATTTAGACCTATTTAACTACTTCTCTGTAACTTTACGCAGAACATTTGAAACAGAGAGTTCCAGAGATACTGAGCCAAAGTTGTATTAGGTTATTCCAACCTCAGCACCGCTCTATGGATGCGAAAAATGGTAATTTAAGAAGAGAGGTGGGAAGAGAATAGAAGCGTTTGAAATGAATTTTCTTAATTGAGTATTGGGGTATACTTTCATGTACAAAAACAGAAATGATGACCTCCGAGCCGAACTGAATATTCAAAATATAATTGATAAAATAAAAAACAATATCAATTAAGCTGAAAAAACGTATAGACGGTATTCCAGACGCAAGATTCACCAAAGCCATAATAAAAATAAACCAAGTGGCAAATGATCTCTAGGAAGACCAATGACGAGGTGGGTTGACTAATTCTGAAGCAGGCGGAATGGACCAAGAAGCCCAGTCCTTGATGTAGATGATGATGACGATGGTGATGATGCTGGTGATGATGTTACTCCATCCTGTTATTGGTGACCTTTAGAAAAGTGGCGACACCTCTCTGTAAACATGGGTTTGCGTGAAAAATAAAAGATAACTTTTCGATTCCTCACAGCAATACCTAAATGTCGTTCACATATATTGTCGTTGTGGTCATCAGTCCAAAGACTAGTTCGACTTCTGAACCGTACATTCTTATGAATCTGTTTACTGTATTCATCTCTTGAACTCCCTCTACGACTTTAGATCACTACAGTTCCCTCCGGTCCTAAATTTGTAATCTCTTAATGCCTCAGAAGGCGTCCTACCCACCGATCCTTTTTTCTAGTCAGATTGCCCCACAGATTTGTTTTTCCACAGTTCTGGTTATTACCTTCTCATTAGTTACGTTATTTTATCTACCCATCCAATATTCAGCATTCTTCTGTAGAACCACTTTTCAAAAGCTGCTATTCTCTTCTTCTCTAAATAGTTTGTCGTCCATGTTTCACTTCGCTACAAGGATACACTCCATGCTAATACTTTCAGAGAAGACTTTCTTGCTCTTAAATCTGTACGTTCCTCAGGAACGTTTTTCTTGCCATTGCCAGCCTACATTTTATTTCCTCTTTACTTCGGCCATCATCACTTACTTTGCTGCCCAAATAACAAACCTCATATACCACTTTAAGGTTCTCGTTTCCTAATCTAAATCCCTCAGAACCACCTTATTTAATTCGTACACATTACATTATCGTTTTTTTTGTTTTTTTTTGCTTTTGTTAATGTTCATCTTATGCCCCACTTTCAAGATACCATTCACTGCGTTCAACTGCTCTTCCAAGTCCTTTGCCATCTCTGACAGAATGCCAATGTCATTGCCAAACCACAAAGTTTTTAGTTCTTCTCCATGAACTTCCTACTTCTTTATTGTTCTTTGGCTTCTTTTACAGGTTGCTCAGTGTACAGATTGAATAACATCGAGGATAGGCTACAACTCTCACACCATTCTCAACCCTGTTCTCTTTCACGCCCCTCGACCCTTATTACTGCCACCTGGTTTCTGTACAAATTGAAAGTAGCCTTTCGTTCCCTGTTTTTTTGCCTCTGCTACCTTAAGAATTTCAAAGCCATTACTCATGCTAACACTGTCAAAAGCTGTCTCTAAGTGTACAAACGCTATAAACCTACTTATCTTTCAAGATACGTCGTAGAGTCGGTACTGCTTAACGTGTTTTCTACGTTTCTGCGGAACTAAAACTGATCTTCCCTGAAGTTGGCGTCTACTAGGTTTTCCATTCTTTTGTAAAAAATTCGCGCTAGTATTTCACAGCCATAAATTATTAGACTGATAGTTCGATAATATTCGCATCCGTCCGCACTGTCTTTCTTTAGAACTGGAATTGTTGTATTATTCTGGAAGTCTGAGGGTACTTCTTTTGTCTCATACAACTCGCAGAGCCGTTGGATGTTTCGGCAGGGCTGGCTTTATATGTACAATAGCCTTCTCCCCTCAGTTTCTCTGGTGTACGCGTTGGACACATCGCTTGCACACATCTCCTCTTTCTCCATCTCCCTGTCCACCTCTTCCTCCTCCCCCCCCCCCCTGCCTCTCTGCACAGGAGATTTGTGGTGGTTATTTAGTCCTGATTGCAATACTAAATGAAACAATGTGAACTGTATTTGCGGTACCATATCGAGAAAATGGCATTCCCTGTAACTGAGACAACAGATTAGCAATTATGCACTGCTCACAGACAAACACAAGTTGACTACAATATTTATTTCACACACACTATGTTTTTCATTATGCTTCGAGGCTCTTAGTATGACTGAACTGTGGAGTGAACCCACCCTCTAGCATGTGATGTATGGACGTTATGGTAGAAACACAGGGATGACACCAGCAAGCTGTGTAATGATGCAAGAAGAACTGTGTTGCAAAATCATGAACCTGTCTATCTTGTCCACCCCAATCTCTAGTGACCTTACCCAGCAATTTAACTCTACATCCCCCTCCCCCTGTCCCTGTGCTCATCTCCCCTATCTCTGTTCATCCCACATTCGGCCTGTCTATGACCACATCATCCTCACACCTCTCTGTCCATTCTGCCCATCTCCTGATGGCCCCTCACTCTGATCACATACTCCTCTCTTGGTCTGTCTTTCTTACTTCCTGCCTCTCTATGTCTCCTCCTCCCCCTCCCTCTTCCTACTTCTCCTATCCCTCTTTCTGACCATCTACACCCCCCTCCTTTCCTCTCTCTGTTCCTCCCTCCCCTCCTTTCTCTGGCCTTCTCCTTCTCTCTCTCTCTCTCTCTCTCTCTCTCTCTCTCTCTCTCTCTCTCTCTCTCTCTCTGACCATCTCCTCCTTTCCCTTTGTCTGACCATCTCCTCGTTCTCACTCTACCTGCCAATTTCCTCCACCGCAGTCTCTCTGGCCAATTCATCCTCCTGTTATCTCTCCTTCTATCTCTTTCTGTCTATATCTGCCTCCTACTCCCACCTCTCCGTTTGTCTATCTCCTGTTCCCCTTTCTCTGTGAAACTCCTGCCCCCCTGTCTCTACTCATCCACAACAATCCACACAATTATGTCCTGAAATGAACGCAGATACTATGCCCACTATACACTTGTAGTGCAGAGCAACTTTGTTGTGAAGAGCTCAAAATCCTTTTCACCCGTATCTCTGCTCATAAGGGATGTAGGAGTTTCTAACCTACACAGTGCTGATTCCCAGATAGCGAGTAGTGTGTATACTTAATATCGTTCAAATTGACCCAGTGGTTTAGGAGATGCCAGACATTGACAGAGACATGTATACATAAATCCGTAGATATGTAGGGTGGACCACTTAACCGTTTCAGTGCAAATTTCTCTGGAGCAACAATAGATATTCGATCTGAAGTTTTCCCGTCGTATTTCCAATATAACCAGTTCTCAGGTATCCAACTGGGAAGCGTGGTAATTTCTCCACAATATTTCGGCAGACGTACAAGTTGCCATCTACAGGTGGTTCCTGACGGATGCTGTGCTGTTCCTCTCGGCGCCCTATATAAACTAGCCGTTACCCCCTCCACCGTTCCTCTCCTGCTGTCTTTGGTGTGCCTGGTGCAGCAGCTACTGGAAGTGGTGGGGGAAGCGGCGCCTGGGTCTGAACTAGGATCTGCAGTCTCCCAGCTGGCGCCGTTGGGGGCAGTCCTTGATCTCTGGGACCGCATTTTTCTCTCCAGGCTGAGTGCAGGGTTCCAAGCCTGACGAAGTTAAAGGCCGCTGTCTTTATTAATTAGATCATTCTGTAGTCGGATTTCGATGGCCTCTTTAGTAATGCAGTCCCAGAAGTAGGAGGATTGACAGAGTATTTTTGTTTTTTCATAATCCATAGTATGGCCAGTCTTTATACAATGGTCAGCCACAGCTGATTTAGTGGCCTGGCGTAATTCGGTATGGCGCTTGTGCTCATGGCACCTCTCTTCTACAGTGCGGACTGTATCCCCACTGTATGATTTTCCGCACTGACAGGGAATTTGATAAACTCCTGGTTTTCACTGAACCCAGTAGAGTCAAGGTTTTTGCAGGGGGCCGGAATACACATTTCACATTGTGTTTCCCCAGGATTCTACAGATTTTCCTTGAGGTGTTTCCGACAAACGGAGTGCACGCTAATGACTTGTCTTCTTCTGTTTCTTCTTCTTGTTCTATTGGCGCAGTCTGTCTGAGTACGTGTCTTATTTGCTTCTGGTTGTACCAATTTTTCCTAAATGTTGTGTCAAGGTGCTGCAGTTCTGTTGAAAGGCTCTCCTGATCGCAGATCGATCGTGCCTTGTGAACAAGTGTGCGCAAAAGGCCCTCACGCTTCACGCTTCAGCCCATCTCCTTCTTCCCTCACTTTCTATACATTCCTTCCAGTCCTCTTTCTCCCTATTCTTTCCCACTTGCTGCTGCCTCCCTCTCTATCTCCTCTTATATCCATCTTATCCTTCTGTCAGGCATGCCTGTTTGCACATATAGTCCCTGGAAATGGGGTCAATAAAGCTACCTGGTACTACTTCCACAACATGCATATTTGTATAGGCTGACATGAAAAGCAAGTCAATAAATCAAGTCAATACTACTCCATGCATAGTGCCAGTTATGCTAGACAGTCTACTTGTCAGGGGCTGGAAAAAAGTTTCTTGCTCCTGACACGTAGGCTGCCCCAAAAAGCAAGTCGTTAAGGCAGGTAGATACTATTCCCATACAACACACCTGCCATACAGGGCACCCTGAAAGGTAGAGGCTTAAAAACACACTTGTATATGTGTAAATAAACATTAGTCAAGAGTGTTAGAAACCATTGTATGTTGGTCATTTTGGGGTAAGGACTTCGTGCGTAAAATGTGGCCCACTTTTGTCCAGGGGCCCGGAAGGAGCTTTTATAGATATATGCAGGTGTTCAACTTTATGTATATACACACACACACATTATATTTGAGGGTTGAATGAAAAGTAATACCTCCACTTTCATTAATTGGGTTTGGAACGCAGAAATAATCCTTTGAATTACAAATATTCACTTTTACACATAATCACCAGCCAATTGCATACATTTCTGCCAATGATGAACAAGTTTCCTTAAGCTGTCACAGAAGAAATCGACACTCTGTTTCCACAACCATAGTCCAATAGATCTCTCAACTTCTTCTTCAGAAGAATAATGATGTCGCTGCAGATTGCCTTTCATTTTCGGGAGCAGTTGGAAGTCAGACCATGCTAAGTCTGGGCTGTACGGAGGATGTCATGTGGTGGTGAGATTCAATATCTAAAGTTCTACTGTGGTGGAATGTGAAGTGTGTAGTTTGGCATTGTCATGCTGCAGAAAAACATTTGCGGTTTCCTTTTTCTGACCCTTGTTAGCCACCGTTTCAGAGTTCGCACCATTGTGATGTAATGCTCTGAATTTATTGTTGTTCCATGATCAAGGAAATCAGCACGGATAACACCGTCAGTGTCCCAGAACAGTGTCCATGATTTGTTTGTCATGCAGGTCAGTTTTACCCGTCTCAACATATTCAAATTTACTCGCCCAACGATGCACAGTACTCACATCAAGACAATCACCATAAACAGTTTTCATTTTCGAATGAATCTCCTTTGGGGTGACAACTTCTGCTGTCAAGAATCCAATGACTGCGTGTTGCTTAAATCGCATTGACCGACCGTCCGCGCAGGGTTCCATACTTTACACTGTAACAACACAACCGTTCAATGCTAAGGCTTCCCGCCCACTGGAGCTGTAGCAAAGAGGTTACGGAAGAAGCCAGTACCTGCCGCATACCAATGAAGCCAAATGTTGAATAGTTACGAAAGTGGAGGCATTACTTTTCAGTCAACCCTCATATATAGTGTCCTGTCATAGGCAGGTTAGGTGTATAGCAGTTGATTTAGGACAGTGATTACGATTTCTCCTTTAAAGTAAATATATATATCTTCTCTGGCTCTGAAAGGGCATACAAAGAGAACTTCAATGATTTGGTGCCTGGAGAAATTGATCAAATACTAACTAGATTACAGCACCGCAAAACACTCTTCTGCAGTTAATAGATGGCTCCCACAAATGTCTGGCCCAGAATTAGCCACGAAATTCATGTATGGAAAACACAAACTAGAATAAGAAAGACAATGTGTGTTATGACGCCAGGGAATAATTTCCAGTAATGAAAGACAGAAGGCAAAAATTGTATGGGAAGGCAGAGACTAGGATATATCGAAAAAATAACTGAATATCTGGATGTAAGTGCTACTCTGAAATGAGAAAATGGTACGAAAGGAGAAATTGTGACATACCAAATCAAGTCAAAAACCTGGAGGTCCAAAAAAAGATTTACATATTTTGTTTATGCTATAACCATTTTAAAACCCAGTGTGAGCTGCCATTTTTTTATATTGAGGAACTTCTTAGCGTTATGTATTGCTTAACTGAACCCTTTTGGTATGTGCCCACTTCCAGATGCCGTTCTATCTATAAAATTTGTGTCTTAGTTAAAAAGAGTTGGAAGAGCAGTTGAACGGAATGGACAGTGTCTTGAAAGGAGGATATAAGATGAACATCAACAAAAGCAAAACGAGAGTAATCGAATGTAATCGAATTAAGTCGGGTGATGCCCAGGGAATTAGATTAGGAAATGAGACACTTAAAGTAGTAAAAGATTTTTGCTATTTGGGCAGCAAACTAACTGATGACGGTCGAAGTAGAGAGGATATAAAATGTAGACTGGCAATGGCAAGGAAAGCGTTTCTTAAGAAGAGAAATTTGTTAACATCGAGTATTGATTTAAGTGTCAGGAAGTCGTTTCTGAAAGTATTTGTGTGGAGTGTAGCCATGTATGGAAGTGAAACGTGGACGATAACTAGTTTAGACAAGAAGAGAATAGAAGCTTTCGAAATGTGGTGCTAAAGAAGGACGCTGAAGATTAGATGGGTTGATCACATAACTAATGAGGAGGTATTGAGTAGAACTGGGGAGAAGAGTAGCTTGTGGCACAACTTTACTAGAAGAAGGGATCGGTTGGTAGGAAGTGTTCTGAGACATCGAGGGATCACCAATTTAAGGCACCGTGGAAGGTAAAAATCGTACAGGGAGACCAAGAGATGAATACACTAAACAGATTCAGAAGATGTAGGTTGCAGTAGGTACTGGGAGATGAAGAATCTTGCACAGGATAGAGTAGCATGAAGAGCTGCATCAAACCAGTCTCAGGACTGAAGACCATAACAACAACAGTTAAAAAGTATTTAGTGGCATGTATGACTGGAGCGCTGCCCCACGCACCCACGTCTAAAATTTGCATATATTGTCCTAACTATCAAGTACTGCATGTAGGAATACTTTATGTAACATGTCATTTAACAGACCAGTTGTTGACGAATGGCTTCCTGGCCTTTTTTGGGTGTTTCCCAACACATGCCTTCTTTTCATTTCCACAGAAGTAAACACAGTGAAAAAGTACGTTGTACAGTTAAATGTGATAAACAAAGATGGGAATCCATTTGTCAAGACCAATTCTATTAAATGATGTGTTACAAAATGTGTTTCTGTATGCACTCCAGGATATTCAGCACTCTATTCAGACGTTCAACACAAGTCTCTATTCTCATGTGGCATTTAATAATCTTAAATATGACACACCATTTACTGATGTAACAGCACATGAAAATGCCACAGTTCGAAAATCTCTAGTATTGTAATGCATGATGTGATAAAGTTCATTTCTGTAAAAACTGGACACTTACAGTGGACATTTAAAATGGTTATAACATTCAGGGAACAGCACATGAAGAAACTAAGATTTATGTAGCTACATCATGTTCTTATTTCATGACTTCTGCTTGGTTTTACTTATGTGTGATTGTATTCCTTCAGACCATAAACTTCATTCATTTAACAGACAGTGCTAAGGAGAGTGTCCTTAACACGATACCTATGTTATTACATTATTAATACCTATTATTAAGTTTTCTTACCCTTCGACACACGTACGGTATTTTACCGCCACACATGTGATCCCCTACAACACACCGATTCGATTCATATGGCACATGTCATAGTTTGGAAATAATTAGCTTAATTTTCATAATGACGATTGCAGTGAGCATTGAACACATAAAGGGCTTCCGTGTACATCGTGTTAACAGTCCCTTCCTATTTTGCATGCAGATAAATGCATACTTTCTTATGGCAACATGGAACTGAAGTGAAAGGGGCCAACCGCTGAGGTTAGGATGTACAAGCGCAATGTGGAAATCCGCCATAGGAAACATTAGCGAGACACAACAAACCGACCATCATTGCTGGAAGTCAATTTAATACGACAACGGTCTGGATCCTCGCCTCTGCGCATTTCTAAGGCAGCTGGAAGAAACCCTTTGTGTCGAAGTTTTAATAAACTCTCAGATCACGTGATCCTGCTGTGAATAGCGTGTGGGTTTCACATGTAAAGAGACCAGCCCTGGAGAAAGTTAAACGCAACAACAAAATGTCAGATGATGATTGAACGAAAGGAAGAGAAGGTGGGAGAAGGTTACATTATTACACTGCAGAAGTTTACTAGGGAAATTCTGATTGTCCCGAACAAGCAAGAACAGAATGTACCAAGCCTTTCCATTGGCTGATAACAGTGTTAGTGCGAGGCAGGACCGCGGTACAATGGGGGAAGTTCATGACAGTCTAGTCAACTGTGGATAGGCGACTGAGGCTCTCTTCCCTCAAGAGGTGTCAAGTGTTGCACGGGGTGCTTAACGCCCTGTGGTGACGCAGAGAGAAGTTTTTCTGTGAACATTTTTGTTTCAATAGGCTCTGTTTCAACTATATTTGTGCTGAATCCCTCATAGATCTGCAAAGGGGAGAAATCGAGATAATGATTTCTAGTTAATATTGTTATGAGAACTTTGACGGCTGAACCGCGCACATGGCCGAGCCTTGGCTAGTGTACAAAGCTATTTTGTCTTAGCCTAAGGACACATACAGCCTTCCGCTTTCCAGAAACTTAGGTGTGTTTTCCACTAGCTCAGTTCAGTCAGAGGCCAGCACAAAATTAGTAGGCTGACAGGTACAACACACGTCGCACGCAACAGCTGGTCACAGCAGCCACTGTCACTGCATGCTTTTAAAGGTAAATGACGCAATTCTGATGCACTAAATGTTGAAGTAATTGATTTAAAGGTGTAGGAAATTTACCTGGAGACTACGTAGGCTATGTTGTTTTCTAAGAGTCACATAAGCGAAAGTTAAAGTGAAGTCAAGGGCGCAAACGTCGTGAAGCTCAGAGATCGTTAAAAAAATTGTAAATGGCGGAAATATGTTGATCAGGGAAAACACAGGTTGTTGACGAGCTAGAAAGAATTGAGCTCGACACGTTGGAACATGATTTGTGTGGACAGAGCAGGAAATTTCACATGACGAGACAGGCATAGTTACACAACAATTGCACGTGGCTGCAGATGACGAACATGGGGAAGATGTTTGGGTGAGGTAGAGTTGGAGACAGACCATGCTCAGTTAAGAGTATGAGGAACCGAATGTAATTATACTGAACAAATAGCACAACACAGGACCGAAAGAATGAGTGTTAGTGCACCAGCAACGTTCCGAACTGAATGACTCGGCACTTGAAATAAGAAGTAGGGCAAGACTGCATAGAACGTCTACAGGGGGTGGCACGAAACTGCCAGATAATAAATACATTTGTAATGTTTCAGTACTTGACTCAGACCATGAAAAATAGATTGCAGGAAACTCTGCAACAAATGAATACTGGGATACAAAACCTTGAAAAGGAAGAGAAGGAAATGCATGAAGATATCAGTCACGAAATCCAACACACGCAAACAGATCTAAATAAAATATTAGATCAAATTCGAAACGATCCCAAAGAACCAGAAGACAGACTGAGACACTCATGGCTGGTTACTAAAAACTAACCGTGAGACGTGATTGAAACACTCACGGCTGGTAACGAACAAATGCGGACAGACATAGACAGGGCACAACGTGTTACGTGACGATGCTCAACAGAGCGTCGCAAAAGTTAAACAAAGGTCGAAGTACTTGTAATGACGGCAAATCGTAAAACGCGATATGTACTCGAGGAGACCAACAGTACAGATAAGGGGTACGAAAGCAGCTTAGAAGCCATACCTTGTTAGTTTCAAACAGTTTTATAAGGGAACTGTAAAAAGATTCCTCAACAAATAAATTTAGTGAAAAGGCAATAGTTATTTCATTAAAACCCTTATCACTTATTCAGAATAATGCAACAGACTTCCACCACATCAAGTGGAATTTTTTTCATGAAGAGCAGTGAGCCATGACTTTTCCCTTATACGGATGGGAAGAATTTTATTTAGTTATCAGCGGTTCAGCGAATGCAGTGTTCGCAACGGGACTGCAAGAGCAAACTCGGCCCGAGCAAAGAAAATCGTGATATCCGCACGACCTTACGCAGACGGACTAAGCAAAGCATTTATTGATTAATTAATTTGCTGACCATAATCGTTAATGAGGGGTTGCAGGCTGCTCTTATATGAGAGGGAAATTTAATTGAATTGATGAATGCAGATAGACATTAGCATGGCATCTTTATTACAAAAAGGGCGTAAGCGAGAACTTGCAAAAATACAACGAAAATGGTGTCGTTATTTCCGCTCATACAGATACTATAGAACATATTTTCTTGGGAGGGAGGAAAGATTGCTTCAGCAGCCTGCCCACTCCACAATAATGAAGGAAGAGGAGGGGCGGGATGCGAAATAAGGGATTCTGATCATTGTGATTAAAATAATACGTTACCATTTTTACAAGAGAGTGGAATTACCACCATGCACTCTCCACAATCATACATTAAACACAGCAAGGGAAAAAAATTTCAGAATATGAAAGTGCGAAAGTGGCCTCCCCAACAGATAAGATCACTACAGGGCTAAGAAGTTGTTATGGAATTAGTAGTAGACATGACCAACCGCTCGCATCATGGTCTTGTGTTCTAGCACAAAGGACCATGGACCATAAGTCCATTCCACGAAGTTACAACCTACAAATTTAAATCCACATACGTCTCAAAAGAAAAAGACTGAAGAAGAGATAGTGAAGGCGATACTTCACCCTGATGTGTTTCATAGCTGACCTCGCACTCGTACTGTCAAAGGTCAGACGCCAAGTCCAACGTTACTCTCGAATTATCGACTTTACGAAACAAACTTTATGAGAAACGAAAAGAAAATAGTGCTTCACAGCATTTGCGTGGACAAGTCTGCTGATTTCCACTGGTCCCCTATATGCCACACAGAATTTGTGGCATTCATGCCTTTGTTTGCTAGACAAATACAGTTGTTTCCAGAGGGCCGTTTTTCCTATGGTGAATATCGATTATTGGCATTTTTTCAGCCCTGCTCTTTATGACTGCGCAACGAAGTTGTTTAGCGATATCAGCATCGCGACCTCAGTCCTCCACCAGCGAGCAGGAACAGGACAAAACTAACCGAGGTCCTACGTCCCCAAAGAAATAGCGGGGAGAGTTGAGTCGAGAGAAGTGGCGCTCTCCTAACCCGGCTAATCGGAGGCCACTAGATTGGTGCGAAATCCCAGAAAGTGACTCTTGATACGCCCAGAAGACGATCAGAGTTTCGTCAGTCAGCCTACTTTGCAGCATTAAAAGGGAGTGAGCCGATATTTAAGCTTCAGGATTGGTACCACAAGTTGTGAGACTAGGAAGGGGGACAACTTTGTCTACTGCATGGCATTCAAACTGTTTCCACATATTCCCTACAGCAAGGATCAGCGAGAGGAAAGGGAAGCCATCATGGCCACTCCCGGGAGACTGCTAAATTGGGTTCACAAATAAAGAAAAATTTCCTGCCCCCCCCCCCCCCTCTCTCACTGACCAGCGTAACATTGCTATAGAAAATTGTCTAGCCATACAGGTATCCCACTAAAATTGTGAATAAAATATAAAATCAGTGCAGATTTAATGAGAACGGTAGGCACGTCTTTCAAGCTTTAAAGCGAATTGATAGCCGAATTCCAAGAACAGAATCGAAAAACAAGGAAAAATTCCAATGTCTTAGATCGGAACTGTTGCAGAGTATTGAAGGTAGGAGTGTCAATGGTAACGTGTTCTCACAGTCTATTGTGTTGTCATAATTACTGAAGATCCGAACAACAACGCAGTCAGTAACTCAGCAAAATCACCCGCATGTGGTAATGACACTGAAAAAGATCACTCAACAGTTAACAGACGTCAATGTGGGTGCACATGAAATTTCAAACGGAAAAAAAGTGCGAAAAGTATTCCTATGCACACGAAAAGCACTCAGAATCAGTACATGAAACCACTTTCGAAGGGATAAACGATTCCTCTGGTACGAACGGAACTACGTGGGGCGCACCATAGTCCAACTCGTAAGGCGCAAAATGAAACGTACTCAAAGAAATCAGTACACAGCTCCACTACAGTCGAACGAGATATCACTGGGTGACTCTGCAGGATGTACACTACTGGCCATTAAAATTGCTACACCACGAAGATAACGTACTACAGATGCGAAAATTAACCGACAGAAAGAAGATGCTGTGATATGCAAATGATTAGCTTTTCAGAGCTTTCACACAAGGTGGTCGCCGGTGGCGACACCTACAACGTGCTGACATGAGGATAGTTTCCAACCGATTTCTCATACACAGACAGCAGTTGATCGGCGTTGCCTGGTGAAATGTTGTTGTGATGCATGTGTAAGGAGGAGAAATGCGTACCATCACGTTTCCGACTTTGATTAAGGTCGGATTGTAGCCTATCGGGATTGCGGTTTATCGTATCGCGACATTCCTGCTCGCGTTGATCAAGATCCAATGACTGTTAGCAGAATATGGAATGGGTGGGTTCAAGAGGGTAATACGGAAGGCGTGCTGGAGCCCAACGGCCTCGTATCACTAGCAGTCGAGATGACAGGCATCTTATCCACATGGCTGTACCGGATCGTGCAGCCACGTCTCGATCCCTGAGTCAACAGATGGGGACGTTTGCAAGACAACAACCATCTGCCCCAAAAGTTCGACGACGTTTGCAGCAGCATGGCCTATCAGCTCGGAGACCATGGCTGCGGTTACCCTTGACGCTGCATCACAGACAGGAGTGCCTGCGATGGTGTACTCAATGACGAACCTGGGTGCACGAATGGGAAAACGTCATTTTTTCGAATGAATCCAGGTTCTGTTTACAACATCATGGTGGTCGCATCCGTATTTGGCGACATCGCCGTGAACGCACATTGTAATCGTGTATCAGAGGGCGTGATGGTATGGGGGACCACCGGTTACACGTCTCTGTCACCTCTTGTTCGCATTGACGGCACTTCGAACAGTGGACGTTACATTTCAGATGTGTGGCTCTACCCTGCATTCGATCCCTGCGAAACACTACATTTCAGCAGGATAATGCACGACCGCATGTTGCAGGTCCTGTACGCGCCTTTCTGGATAGAGAAAATGTTCGACTCCTTCCCTGGCCAGAACTTTCTCCAGATCTCTCACCAACTGAAAACATCTGGTCTATGGTAGCCGAGCAACTGGCTCGGCAGAATACACCAGCGAATCCAAGCTCTGTTTGATGCAATGCCGAGGCGTATCAAGGCCGTTATTATGGCCAGAACTGGTTGTTCTGGGTACTGCTTTCTCAGGATCTATTCACCCAAATTGCGTGAAAATGTTATCACTTGTCAGCTGTAGTATAATACACTCCTGGAAAGTGAAATAAGAACACCGTGAATTCATTGTCCCAGGAAGGGGAAACTTTATTGACACATTCCTGGGGTCAGATACATCACATGATCACACTGACAGAACCACAGGCACATAGACACAGGCAACAGAGCATGCACAATGTCGGCACTAGTACAGTGTATATCCACCTTTCGCAGCAATGCAGGCTGCTATTCTCCCATGGAGACGATCGTAGAGATGCTGGATGTAGTCCTGTGGAACGGATTGCCATGCCATTTCCACCTGGCGCCTCAGATGGACCAGCGTTCGTGCTGGACGCGCAGACCGCGTGAAACGACGCTTCATCCAGTCCCAAACATGCTCAATGGGGGACAGATCCGGAGATCTTGCTGGCCAGGGTAGTTGACTTACACCTTCTAGAGCACGTTGGGTGGCACGGGATACATGCGGACGTGCATTGTCCTGTTGGAAAAGGAAGTTGCCTTGCCGGTCTAGGAATGGTAGAACGATGGGTTCGATAACATTTTGGATGAACCGTGCACTATTCCGTGTTCCCTCGACGATCACCACAGGTGTACGGCCAGTGTAGGAGATCGCTCCCCACCCCATGATGCCGGGTGTTGGCCCTGTGTGCCTCGGTCGTATGCAGTCCTGATTGTGGCGCTCACCTGCACGGCGCCAAACACGCATACGACCATCATTGGCACCAAGGCAGAAGCGACTCTCATCGTTGAAGACTACACGTCTCCATTCGTCCCTCCATTCACGCCTGTCACGACACCACTGGAGGCGGGCTGCACGATGTTGGGGCGTGAGCGGAAGACGGCCTAACGGTGTGCGGGACCGTAGCCCAGCTTCATGGAGACGGTTGCGAATGGTCCTCGCCGATACCCCAGGAGCAACAGTGTCCCTAATTTGCTGGGAAGTGGCGGTGCGGTCCCCTACGGCACTGCGTAGGATTCTACGGTCTTGGCGTGCATCCGTGCGTCGCTGCGGTCCGGTCCCAGGTCGACGGGCACGGGCACCTTCCGCCGACCACTGGCGACAACATCGATGTACTGTGGAGACCTCACGCCCCACGTGTTGAGCAATTCGGCGGTACGTCCACCCGGCCTCCCGCATGCCCACTATACGCCCTCGGTCAAAGTCCGTCAACTGCACATACGGTTCACGTCCACGCTGTCACGGCATGCTACCAGTGTTAAAGACTGCGGTGGAGCTCCGTATGCCACGGCAAACTGCTGACACTGACGGCGGCGGTGCACAAATGCTGCGCAGCTAGTGCCATTCGACGGCCAACACCGCGGTTCCTGGTGTGTCCGCTGTGCCGTGCGTGTGATCATTGCTTGTACAGCCCTCTCGCAGTGTCCGGAGCAAGTATGGTGGGTCTGACACACCTGTGTCAATGTGTTCTTTTTTCCATTTCCAGGAGTGTATATTTGTACAATAAATACCCGTTTATAATCTGTACTTCTTATTGGTGTAGCAATTTTAATAGCCAGTGGTGTATATACCGTACAACAGTCCAATGCCACTGGCTAGGTAGGACACGAACCTTGTAATGAACAGCATGCACCAAGGTTGTGACCTTTGACAGTCAGTCCAGTACGTACAGCGCAATTTGAGCCACATTGCTGAGTAGAGGTGTGACGATGTAACAGACTTCTGGATGACAGTAGAAGTTCGCAATACCGGATGCTGGTAGAACACACGGACGACAGCAATAAAGGCATAGCAGAAGGGAGAAGTGGCACATTAGAACAAACATCATGTGGTGCCAAGACGAAATTTGACAATGACCACTTACTCACTGTAAGAAAATTTCAACATTACAAAGAGGATGGAAATACCTCGCAATCCTCAAGATTTATAAATAAATTTGAAGTGTGTTTATCAGAACATTGGCTCTTAGCTCATAAACTCGACTTTATTTTTGCTCATATGGAGGGCGCAATTGCAGAAAAAGTAGCGTTAACCTGCAAGTCACATGATGAGCTTAGATCTTTGTTTCTTTCACGTTGCTTATCAATTGAGGCACAGAATAGAATCAAATATGATATGCTTCAGAAGACATTATTCGAAAATTCGGGTTAGAAAAGCCCAGTAAAACTCTTTCAGAACGTAGCGAAGAAGACTCAGTGCCTAGTTGATCAGAATAGCGATGGCGAATTGAACCACCTTTGTACGATGAAGCTCCCATTACGGTATCAATAATCATTAATAGGAGAATGAGAAGATAACATGCAAGCCTTTAAAGGAATCCTTCGTCAATTAGATTTCATACTCAGTAAGGATGATGAATTTAAACGCAGAAATCAACGAGAAAGGGCCAGTGATAGGCCGAGAAATGGAAAAGGGTACAATGGGAACAACAGAAGACAGAATCCAGGGCAGAACTGAGGTTGAAATGTAGTAAATTGTAATATACCACGAAGTAGCATAGGGTATATCAATGGGTTCTACAGAAGTAATAATAATAGCAGAAACTGGAGTAATAATGACAGCAGATCAAGTAGTTTCCAGCAACATAATCTAAACAATTTCAACATTAGTAGCCCACCCATGTGTTGCAAGAGAACAACAGATTCTGAACAAACAAGGTGATCAAAGGCGAAATAAACTACAATTAGGTCGAGAGAAAAGTCATCAGTGTTCAAGAATAAACCAGCTCCAGATAAGATTAGGGAACTCATAAAATTTTCTCCAATTCCGAAAGAAAAACACCAGGGTATAGTTGCAGTAGCGCTAAACAACATTCGTTGTGCAGTCATAAAGAGAAAGAGCAGGGCTGAAAAATTGCCAGTAATCTAGTTTTCAACATAGGAAAAACGGTCCTCCTGAAAACACGCTATTTATCTAATAAACAAAGACATCAATGACCCAAATTCTATGTGGCACATAGGGGACCAGTGGAAATCAGCACATTTGTCCACTCAAATGCTGTGGAGCTGGTCAATCCAAAGAAAAGGAAATCATTTGATACGCACCACATAAGCAACTTCAAGGATTAGGAGGAATAAAATCGTAGGCTAAGCTAAAATTCGTAGAATAAATTAATAAATAAACAAGAGGTCAAAATCTATGTAAGGTAGATATTTACTTGTAGAGAGAGGAAAACAAAGAGACAGCTGTAAAGCTGAATGGAACAACATACCAATAATATAATAGTTCTTACTAGAATGGTGCTCAGAGCTCCATAGAAAGAGAACAAGGATATTTTAATTTGCTGAAACGTAGCGTTAAGGACTACAGTACTGAACAACTGTTTTATCCTCTGTATATAAGACATAAAGGGCGAAGCAGTAACACAAGGAACAGTGAAGAAACAGTGTACATCCATGTATGCTTAAGTCAAGGATGTCACTGAACCGCAGAAATAAGACGTTGCTACATGAGTCCATTTTGATTGATTAAAGGTTGTAGTCAACATAGAACCAAAAACAGTCTACGAATCTGAAGTGAAATCTCTTCTGTCGAAACAATGGCTGCGTTGTCGCCATGGTTGGGGAACCTACCATCCTCAAAGTTTAAATTGAGGAAGGTGTAGGATGAGGTACTGTACGAAGAAGGCGACTGAACTATCACTGATGCCTGGGCTCATAGCAAAGGGGCATGAGATCCCAACATTCTTATAAGACTCTGGAAAGGTATGAGGACCTTTGATAAAGATTAATGGGTTTGACAGGAAGGGCAGTAATCTGTATTTTTGGACTGGCATGTTGGAACGCAAGTTGGGTGATTCAATGACAACTTCTTATGTGAAGGAGAGACGTTAACTAACGAGGAGAAAGCCAGTGATGTTTGAAGTTTCATGATAGTCATTGCAGTTGTACACATAATTAAGGAGAATGGAGTAACCAACTGGACACTGGCACAGAAATCATCTGGAAAAATTTCTGTAGAGAAGATAAGGAGGCAAAGAATAACTAACAAAGGTACAGTAAATCAACCACAGATATTGGAATGATAATCTGAATGATAATTTAGAGATTGAGTGAAAGGAAAATCTAATAGATAGGATTTGGTCTATGCTTCGATGACCTATGTTTGAGGAACCAACAGGACAAGTAGGGTACTGTTAGGAAACTGTAATGCTGTTATAAGAGGCAAAGCCCAACCCATAAAATGGCTATGTTAGTAAGCATGATCATACAAATATCTTTGAAGCTTTGGATAACAAGGTGAAGAGAAAAAAGAATGACGGAGAACTAACTGCGTGATATAAATAACCTTCCACATCGTGCGTCACCATTATTTCCTCCTTGTATTTTCTCCATGAAGCTGAGGAAACTTATTAGATATGGCTGTAGAAAATGATGTTGCCATTTGGATGCAACATCTGAAACAAATATTTTATGAGTTAGTATTAATTCTTTTCTTTCTAATTTAAATTTACGTTGAGTGTCCACGCCTATTGTAAAGGCAAATTGAGATGCGAAATGTAAAGGTAAGATTACGTTTTTAAGACGAATACGGCGTGCACGAGGAGTGGACACTCACCACAATACAAAGCCACAAGTAGGACGACGATCCAGGAGAAGCATGAACTTCCAGCATGGTAAAATATGGCAGTATAGAGGCGACACAAAAGACGGAAAGAGTGAGTGGAGATGCGACTGTAATAACCACTCATATAGCAATTTTAAGAAAGTCAGGTAGCAGAATCAGTGGAATGCGGAAGCGGAATCAGATGACAGGCATACGCAGGGGAGCAAGAATTTGGAAGAGCTATTCGGCAGGCAGCGTATACCTGATTGGCGAAGAAGCCTGGGGGTATAATGCCATTAAGAAGGTCGCTCGACACGACAAACGGCAAATTTTATGATGGAAAACTCGAAGAGAGACTGTAAATTTAAAGAAGACTCTCAAGAAAGTTGAAATTCGGCGACTGTATCACATATTGGAAGCGTGGAACGGGCTGCTGAAAGAATGTGTTTGGGTAAATGTGCCATAACAAATCCTGTGATTACCAGATCACATATCATATCGCGATACAACAAATAGCCTCGTAAACTAAATCCACAAATTCTGTATCTTAATACATTTATCCATTTACCATCCCAAAGAAGAAAGAAAATACAAGAGGGAAGAGGGGGAGATGCAGAAAGAGCTGAAGAGAGAAGACCATCAAGAAAGGGTGAAAAAGAAGATGGGCTAGAAGCATGAAGAATTTCTCTTCCCAAATCCCATCCAAGAATTGTAATTGTTAGTGTGAGACCGGCATCACTAAACTAGAGTGGAACAAGTTACCTGAGTGGCGTACCCTTACTGACAGCAATTTTTCCTTCAAAATCTACGCTGCAGTAACCAATGTAATTGACTCCAATATGGAATTGCTACAACTACTATAGGGCGACGCCAGCTGATACCTACGAGAGGTGGACCGATGCTCTGCTAAACCAGCCTGCTAATCAAGCTCATTCCTCATGGCACTGTCCATGGAGGCCAACATTCTCCTAAATACATCCTCTGTACAATCACCATTGCTGAATTCTTCGACCAAACGACATCACTCGCCACGTTCTGGACTGCGGCGCCGACAGTGAAAAAGAAATGTATTGGTTTTATGTGACTGTGAATCACAGCCGATTAACGAAAAGCAAAAATTTTCAGAGTCTAGTTTCATGACAGTGCAACACCATGTGAGTGTCACCAAAAAGGTAAACCCTTGTGTTCAACACTTGCAAAAGTTATCTGAACTGTTTAGAACAAATCTTGTGCTCATGTAAAGCGGAATTTGTATATCTATGCTTTTATTTGCCTTATTTGTCATTGAAAATATTTATGAACTAAGTTTATGTAAGGTGTCAGGCAAATCCAACACCTTCCATGAAAACCCTGACATGATAAGCAAATCTAGTAGTATGTCACATAGCTCCGAATAAAACGTGACATTAAATTAACCAAAGCAATACGAGTAACGAGTGAGCAAATGGAATACCACAGACTAACACAAGAATGCCTAAACGCAAGTCGTACCTTCCCACCGTGAGGCAGACGCAGTTCCGAGGGGAGAAACGAGAACAGAAGCCGAGAGCAGAACCGCGTTAAGCTAGAAGGCCCTACAATAAGGGAGGGGCTGGACACCCACGCCGCCAGCCTACCTGTACGACTACACAACCCGCACGTTTTAGCGTGAGGCTTTTTCGCGTCTCTGTTACGTCAAGGACCACCCCCCAGCCCATGTTAAAAGATAGAGCCCTCCAGAAGAACAGTATAGATCTTACGATAACGCTAAAAGAACCACACTAGCTGCAGGTTTTAGCATGAGACTTTTTAGCGTCTCTGTTACGTTGCAAACTTTAAAAACATTGCCCCACCACGAAAAGTATAACGTTTCTCATAGGATAGACAGAATTTTTGTAGGCGGAGCTTAAGGTTAACATTGAGACCCTGATTGGTCAGATGAAAACATAGCCAGATAGTTTTTTTAAACTAACTTCGGTAAATTGTAGTGAGGAGAAGTTAGGAGAGTTGGTTCCGAGACGGCGAGCTGGATAGCTGCTGCGCCGGCCGCTGCCGCCCTGACGCTGCTTAAACACCGACAAGGTAATGAACGCACGCGATGCCGCATTTTTGAGCGCATAAGGCTTCACTCAGAACTGCAGAAGACTCATCTGTTACACCCCTTTTTTGCCTAATACTAGTGTCGATCGTTAATTAAAACTCATGGTGTTCACATTTGCCACATGAAGAACAGATCTGAAACGCGATGATTTTTCTTTTATATAGTTATTGAGAAGCCACATCAGCCACTGTAATTTACGACAAGTTAGATAAGTAATTAAAGATAACTGAGGGTCACTGTAGACCATTTTGATAGTTTTTTCTTTTGTGAAACTTAAATTTAACCTAGATTATAGATGTGATATGGCATAGGTCATCCTTCGATCGATTGTAGAACTTGGAAACCCATTCAGGGAATATTCGTTCACATTTTTGTTGAACGCAGTTGGTTTTTACCATCCTGTATTAAAACATTTCCTGTTATCAATAGTGCAATTAATAAACAATGTTTTGTAATAAAATTTCCAATGGTAAACTTAACTGCTTTTTCGACGTTATTTTACCAGCTAATTAAAAATAGGAAAGCCTTGAACCCTTTCCACTATATTTACTTAGTATTTAGATTCTTTTACAGGGAATGTAGTGGAGCTGACGCTGAAATCATTAAGTATTTGATTATATCATCGCTAGTCTCACTGAACTCTTCTGAATTCCACATGTCATGTGTGGTCTGGCGTCTCCTTACCAGCAACAGGTCCCAGGTTCAAACTAGTTAATTCCCTAAAAAACACGCTCAGAGCGTCGTTGCGCGAAAGTGGTAGGGAGACACGATATAGAACAAACAGTCACCATCATGAATGTTTAGATTTATTCTACATTTGGAAGAGATTCTATTTAGTTTTAAGGGAAGTGGTAAAGGGTGATAGTCTTGCTTACGAGATGAAAGCAGAGTTGATCATTTTCGGCGTGACTGACAGGACTGATTGCAGACCTTTGATACAGAGCCGTGTGCAGCTTCTCAATGAGAGGCACAGACCGTTCTGCAACTGTGTTGGCTGTAGATTCCTATTTTGAGTTTCGGTTTCCGTTGAATAGGTCAGGGGTCAACCACACACATGAAGCAGCTGCACGTGTAGCAGAGGCTGTGTGGTGTGGACTGAGAGGTTTCTTAGGTTAGAGAGTCTCGGGGAAACACAAAAAAGGTGTTCAGTCTCAAAGGCCGAAGGACGAACACAGGAAGAATGTAGATCCAGGAACCATTGGTATAACAGTTGTAAATTGTCGTAGCTGTGTTAGGAAAGCACACAAAGGATGGGGCCCCTCCACGCCATCACCAATGTGGTGACCAAACCAAAAGTTCTACTGTCACCTCCGTATAACACGTTAGTTTTAGAATCAGGAGTCACAGGATGCAGGCTGTGATGTTATCCATGCGTCTGGGTATGATTACTCATTTACATGGTCCATCAGGAGATAGAAGTGGTCGGAAACGGTCGAAGGGTAGCGGTTGTAAGGGCAGAGGAAAAAAAGTGCCAAGGCAAGCGCCAAGGGAAAAAAACCTCTGCGATAGTAGGACGGGTAGTAAGGGCAGTAGCGGATTGCTAGCTGCGACAGCGCATGCAAGGTGTGGTTATGTTAGTGTGAGGTATCGTGCATCGTTACCGTTGTCGTTGCTGACGCTCGTTCCAGGATCTGCTGCTGCTGCGTCCCTGAAACATTTCATTGTCGTTATATATTAGTGGGCGATGGGTCATAGATCAGCTCACAGTGTGGGGGGTGTGTGTGGCTGGTTTGCGTGCTGTGTACAGTACGGTTTCCCTGCGATTGCCGGTTTTTCGGCGGGTTAAGCATCTGGGGTTGCCAGTGGTAGCTGAGTTGCAGGGGCTCGCCAGTACTGTCATGTTAGCGTGCTATGGACCATAGATGTTCAGTTTCGTGCTAATAGTGTTTTTGGTCTATTATGTTTCCATCTATGGTTGTGGTCGTAGTTACCCAGAGAAAGGATAAACGGGTTACGCGAGTGTCTCGTGTTTCTGTGTAGTCGTGTGGAGAGTTTTTGGAATACCTGCAAGATGGTATCTAGCCGATATTCCCGGTGAAGGTCCGCGGTGCGCGTGCAGCGTGGAGCGTTGCTTATGATTCTGAGTACTTTGTTCTGTATGAGCTGCAGACGGCGCACACGTGTGGGCGCTGGGAAAGCACCAGAGCTCCAAGCTTTAATAGAAAGCGCTGCTACACAAATCTTAATAATCACTTAAAGCTGGCTAAACCCAGAGATAAGTTCACCCGAAATTAAAAAAAAAAAAAAAAAAACACCGGTGTTCAGAAAGGATAGGCGAAACACAGTTGCCGGTGGTGTGTTTATTTCTGTTACAGGTAGTTTATATCCTAGAGAAATTGAAGTATGGGCAGAGATCATTCTTGGAAACCAGAACCAAATTATAATTGAATCTTTTTACCGATCTCCCAACTCAAGATGATACATGAATAGATGCAGGTGATCAGACAGGTTTCTTACTTCTGTGTCATCTGTCAGAGTGTTCGCCCCGATAGCTCAGTGGTCGCCGGCACGTGTTCGGTCAGAGGGTTAGCGGCCGTCAAAAATTAAAAAAAAAACTGAGTTAATCGATCAACAACGAACTTAAACGGATGTCATACGACGTCCGACCCGAGCAGATGCAACGAACAAAAGCGAACAAAATGAGATTAAAAAAAAGTGGTCAGCTTGACGGATTGCTGTCCTACGGGTCCGAGTTCGATTTCCGACTGGGTTGGAGATTTTATGCGCTCAGGGACTGGATGTAGTGTTGTCTTCATCATCATTACATCCCCATACGGCACGCAGGGCGCCCAATGTGGCGTCGAATGTAAAAAGACCTGCTTCAAGACTGAAGGATCTGCCCCGCAAGGAGCCTCCCGGCCAATGACGCCAAACGCTCATTTCCATTTACCTGTCAGGGTCGTATCTAAACTTATCAGGGGTCCCATATCACTCAAACTGACAGGCCCCACACAATTACAGAGCCTCCACCAGCTCGAACAGTCTCCTGCTGACATGCAGGGTCCATGGATTCATGAGGTTGTCTCCACGCCCGTACACATCTAGCCGCTCGATACAATTTGAAACGAGACTCGTCCGAACAGGCAACCTGTTTCAAGTCATCAACAGTCAAATGTCGGTGTTGATGGGCCCAGGGGAGGTGAAAGCTTTGTGTTGTGCAGTCATCAAGTGTACACAAGTAGGCCTTCGGCTCTGAAAGCCCATACCTTTGATGTTCCGTTGAATGGTTTGATTACTGGCACTTGTTGATGGCCCTGCATTGAAATTTCCAGAAATTTGCGGAATGGTTGCATTTCTGTTACGTTGAACGAGTCTCTTCAGTCGTCGTTGGTCCGTTTCTTGAAGGATCTTTTGCCGATCACTGCGATATCGGATATCGGAGATTTGATGCTTTATTTGATTCCTGATATTCACGGTACACTCGTGAAATGGTCGTACAGTAAAATCCCCACGTCATCGCTACCTCGGAGATGCTGTGTCCTATCGCTCGTGCGCCTTCTATAACACCACGTTCAAACGCACTTAAATCTTGATAACCTTCCATTCTAGCAGCAGTAGCCGATCCAACAACCGCCTGCACCAGACACCTGTTGTTACCGACACAGCGTCATATTCTGCTTATTTACGTATCTCTGTGTTTGAATACCCCTGCCTATTCCAGTTTTTTGTTTTTTGTTTTTTGGAGCTTCAGTTTAATTGGTAGTGACCTTAATTTACACTCGATATGTTGGTAAAAAAACGTGTTTGAATCAGGTGGTATGTATAAAACATCATTCGAAATTGTAAATTAAGAAAATGTCATTCTTGTGAAACACAACTAGCTTTTTATCACACAAAGTGTTGAGTGCTATTGATAAGGGATTGCAATATGATTATGTATTTCACGATTTGCAGAAGGATTTTAGTTCTGTAACACACAAGCAGCTTGTAGTGAAATTGCATGCTTATGGAATGTCGTCTCAGGTATATGACTGGATTCATGATTTCCTGTCATATAGGTCACAGTTCATAGTAAATGAAGGAAAGTCATCGAGTAAAACAGAAGTGATTTATGGCATTCCCCAATGTAGTGTTACAGGCCCTCTGCTGCATGTTACCCGTGTAAACGATTTAGGAGACAATCTGAGCAGCCGTCTTAGGTTGTTTGCAGTAGTAACGTCATCAGAAGATAAAAAAATTGCAAAACGATTTAGAAAAGGGGTCTATACAGTGTGGAAATTTTGCAATTGAACATGAAGAATGAAAAGTGTGATGTCATCCACATGAGTGCTACACGATAAATCAGTGAAATCCAAAGGGCATAAGTTCGATTAAATACGTAGGAATTATAATCACGAACAACTTAAATTGGGAAGAACCCATAGAATGTATTGTGGGGAGGGAAAACCAAAGAATATTTATAAAATGTAGCAGACCTACTAAAGAGACTGCCTGCACTACGCTTGTCCATTTTCTTTTGAAGTACTATTGCATGGTCTGGGATCGTTACCAGATACGATTAACGAAGTATATCAAGAAAGTTCAAAGAGGAGAAGCCTGTTTTTTATCATCGCAAAATAGTAGATAGAGCGTCACTGGCATGATACAGGATTTGGAGTGTATATAATTAAAACAAAGGCGTTTTTCGTTGTGCTAGAATCTTCTCACGAAATTTCAATCACCAACTTTCTCCTCGAAATGGAAGAATATTTACTAGAAACTGAAGAACACAGGGAGAAACGATTATCATAATAAAATAATGGAAATCAGAGTCCGAATTGAAATATAAAGGTATACATTTCTTCTGAGCATTATTCGAGATTGGAAAAATAAGGAATTACTGTGAAGGTGCTTCGATGAACCCTCTTCCAGGCACTTAAGTGTGATTTGCACAGAATCCATGTATATGTAGATGTAGATATGATTTAGTATTTCACATTTGTGTAGTTCATGTGTACTGAGTGTAAACACGACGTTTCTAAGTTGCGTATATTGTGTATCCTTACATGTGCAAATAATTGAAATAATTACTTTTCTTATATGTTTGACATACGTGAACAACAGTGACAAGATTGGTTGAGGATAGATCTGGGATAATGGATATTAAGCGAAGATTTCCTAATCTTCATTCATTATTACTATCGTACTTTCATAAAAGCACTCCGTCTTCAGGCCACGAGTGGCCTACCAGGACTATTCGACCGCCGTGTCATCCTCTGTGGGGATGCGGATAGGAGGGGCGTGTGGTCAGCACACCGCTCTCCCGGTCGTTATGATGGTATTCTTGACCGACGCCACTACTATTCGGTCGAGTAGCTCCTCAATTGGCATCATGAGGCTGAGTGCCCCCCGAAAAATGACGGCCTGGATGGTCACCCATCCAAGTGCCGACCACGCCCGAAAGCGCTTAACTTCGGTGATCTCAAGGGAACCGGTGTAAGCACTGCGGCAAGGCCGTTGCCAAGTAAGTGATAAGGATGAGTTATAATCTCAAATATTTTATAATTTAAATTTTATGTTCATTAATGGAATAAGTCTCCAGTTTTGCGGAAGTCCTTACAGTTCTCAACCTTTGGACGTAGTAATGGAGATAGTGCCCAACTTTTCAGAATTGTAAGAGATAAAGAAAATTCATGATTTTATAAGTTGTTGTAATGAGACTCTACACACATGTGTCAGCATAAAGATTGATCTCGTTTCAACGTAGCACAAAGAATGACAACTTGGATGAGAGTTAAAATTTACTTATGATATAAATGTAAGTCTAATTTTAAATCAGCTGGGCAATATGCGTTGGAGCTCAGTTACCAAATTGCAAATTTTATGTAATTTTGCGCTGAATTAATCCACACCTCAACTACTGGTTAAACAAGACGCAAAATTAACTTAGAAGGGAGATGAAATGGAAGGGAGCATCGTATTTTACCACCTCACATGCGATTCACCATGACACGCCTATTCCATTCATATGCCGCATGTCGCACATTGGACATAATTAGCTTGATTTTCGTAATGAGGAGTGCAGTGAGCAATGGACACATATGTGGGCTTTGTGTTCACCGTGTTCATAGCGCCTTCCTAATTTGCATGCAGATAAATGCAGATGTTTTATAGCAATGTAGAACTGAAGTAAAATGGGAGAGTTGCTCAGGATAGGACGCAGAAGCGCGACGCAGAAATCCACTTTAGGAAACATTGGCGAGGCACAACAAACTGAGCCTCACCGCAGGAAGCCAATTTAAGAGGACAATAGTCTAGGCCTTGGTCTCCTAACAATGGCCCGCGGGCCGAAACCGGCCCGCGAGGGCCGGCAAAGCGGCCCGCGTTAGCTGGCCGCATATCCCCGGTATCCGTGCCAAATATTTGAGGTGGTACCTATACTGCCAACAATTGAGTTCCGAGGCCTATCGCGACCAATACACCGCGACGCTGTCGGACACAATCACGCAACAGAACTATCAAATATATGCTCTGGCTCTGCTACTCGCTACAAGACTACATAAATAAACTTATTGTTGCGCCGCTTGAAATAACAATGCGTTGACATTCTCTACTTCTACGTCTTGCAGTAATAGTGTTTCTAACAATGATTTTGAGATTTCGTTAACTTTGCAGGATGCTTTCGTAAAGAATGTGCAGTGACATACTTTTTTGTCGGTGAAATTCGGCAGAATAAAATACGCCAGAATTTCGGTCAGTTACGTCCACCACTCAAAATTATGTAATTAAATAAAAATCGTAGTTCGTTTCAGTGTTAGCTATTCCCACAACCTTAGATTTTTGCGATTTCATATTTCCTTTAGCCTTACATTACGGTGATCATGAAGTGCTATGGTGCTTTAATACCACTAGGTAGATCTTGGCCCTTATGACTTCGTGGAGGAGTCAATGTGGCCGCGGACTAAAAGGTTTGGAGACCCCTGGCCTAGGCCCTCACCTCTGTAGCTGAAAGAAACCCCTAAGTGTTTGCAACTTAAGTAAACACACGGATCCCGTGAACCTGTTGTGAATAGCGTATGGCCTTCACATGCAAAGCCACCAGCCCTGGAGAAACTTGAATGAATCAACAAAAGCTCGCACGTTGATTGAAAGAAAGGAAGACAAAGAGGTAGAAGCCGACATTACCACAATACAGAAGTTTATTAGGAAAATTCTGATTGTGTCAAACAAGCAAGCACAGAATGTACCAAGCGCCCCTACTGGCCAATATTAGTGTGGACACGAGGCAAGGCCATGGTACAATGGAGGAAATTCACGGCAGTCTACCAGGTGTACGGGTATGAAATGAGCGTTAAGATAAAAATCTGTCGATAGGGAACATTTCTTGTGAAGGAGCCTTAATTTTTTGTTTGTTTGTTTGGTGAAACATCTTTCAATGGTATTTAGTATACATCAAGTCATGGATCAAACAACATCATACGTTTTCATCGTGTTAACAGTGTCCAATTTTGTACCATAAAGTGATGATTTTCGGAAAGCATTAATTTTTTGTTTTCATTTGAAAAAAAAGTGCTGCAGAGTCGCATAGAATGCTTGTCAAGGCATATGGTGATCATGCTCTATGAGAAGCAAAATGCAAAAGATGGTTTCAACGGTTCAGAAATAATGATTTTGTTGTAAGAAATGAAGAACGTGGAAGACCACCAAAAAAGTTCGAAGACGCCGAATTGCAAGCAATATTGGGTGAAGCTGATGCTTTGAGTCAGACGCAAATGGTAGCAATGCTAAATGTTGCACAACAAACAATTTATGACCTTTTGAAAGCTATGGGAAAGATCCAAAAGTGTGTACAATGGGTGCCACATGAATTGAATGAAAGACAGATGGAAAACCGAAAAATCATTTGTCAAATTTTGCTTCAAAGACATTAAAGAAAATCAATTTTGCATCGAATTGTTACTGGCGATGAAAAATGTGTTTATTTTAAGAATCCTAAACGAGAAAAATCATGGGTTAATCCGGGCCAACCATCAAAATCGACTGCAAAACCAGATCGATTCGGCAAGAAGACAATGCTCTGTGTTTGGTGGGATCAGAAAGGTGTGGTGTATCATGAGCTTCTAAAACCTGGTTAAAGTGTGAATGCTAACCGCTAGAGACAACAAATGATCAATTTGAACTATGCACTGATCGAAAAAAGACCAGAATGGGGCAGAAGACATGGCAAAGTAATACTTTCGCACGACAATGCTGCTGCACACAAAGCAAAACTGGTTCAGGATACAATCAAAACACTTGACTGGGAGCTGCTACACCACCCGCCTTATTCACCAGACTTGGCCCCTTCCGAGTACTATCGGTTTTCATCAATGGGACATGCATTGGCTGAGGAACACTTAGATTCCTACGAAGAAGTCGAAAATTGGGTGTCTGATTGGTTTGTTGAAAGACAAACATTTCTATTGGCGTGGTGTCCACAAATTGCCAGATAGGTGGTCAAAATCTATATAGAAAGCAATGACCAGTACTTTGAATAAAATGTTTTTAGTTTTCAATTCGAAATTAGTGTTTCATTTTCACAAAAAACGCTCATTTCATAGCGGTACACCTGGTAGTTAACTGTGAGTATGTAACTGAGGCTCTCTTCTCTCTAGAGGTGTCGGGTATTGCGCGGGGCGCTGAACTCCCGGTGGTGCCGCAGAGAGAGGTTTTTCTGTGGGCATTTTTGTTTCACTAGGCTCTATTTCAGCCACATTTGTGCTGAATCGCTCACAGATCTCCAAAGCGGAGAAAACGAGAAGAATCTTTCTAGTTAACGTTCTTGCGAGAACTTCGAGGGCAATATTGTGAACGTCGCCCAACATTGGCTAGTGTACAGAGCCATTTTTGTCTTAGCCAAGAACACCTACAGTCTTCTCCTTCACAGCAACTTAGGGAAGTTTCCGACTGGCTACTTCCAGTCAGAGGCCAGCGTAGTGTCAGTAGGTTCACATGAAAAAAATACGTCGCATGCAGCAGGCTTCCACGGCCGCCAAAGGTACCGACTGGCCGCCGTGTCATCCTCCGCCCACAGGCGTCATTGGATGCGGATATGGAGGGGCATGTCGTCAGCACACCGTTCTCCCGGCCGTGTGTCAGTTTCCGAGACCGGAGCCGCTACTTCTCAATCGAACAGCTCCTCAGTTTGCCTAACAAGGGCGGAGTGCACCCAGCTTGCCAACAGCGCTCTGCAGACCGGATGGTCACCCATCCAAGTGCCAGCCAAGCCCGAGAGCGCTTAACTTCGGTGATCTGATGGGAACCGATGTTACCACTGGGGCAAGGCCGTTGCATTTTTCATACTAAGCTTTGTTAAATTTGATGAATACACTTTTCTTGCTTATATATTTGACATGGGGACTTCCTAGACTGTACAGGATTTTCCTAAGACTACCATTTCCACATCCTGAACCCGAATGTTTATGCTGATTTATGTAATAAAAATTGGTATGTACGTGGAATAGACTGTTTTTCTTTTGTCCTTAAAAAGAGATTGCCCTTTCTCATTGTCGTATTTTAGGTACAGCGACAATAGCTGTTTTCCTGCAGTGGGCGTGTCTAGGATCTCTTTATCTGGCAGGGCCTGGGTTAACATGCTTAATATTTTTCCTTTTCAGAGCACTCCTAGCGCGCTAAATGGACAGAGTAGATTTCACAAAGACCAGAACACTCCGCACGTTAGACACGCTGAATTTTCGAGAAGTTCAGTAAGGAAAATGCAATTAAAACTGGAGAAAGATGTGCATTAATGACGTCTATAAATGGCTTATTGTGGCAGAATAAATGTATAAAAGCAAAAGGAATATGTTGTAAGATGCAATTCCTCCACTCCTTTCACTAGCATACCTTTTATTTTCGAATACTGAGTTGCTTTTCATGAAACTCTCATATGGTATGACTAAAATGGTTTATTACGTGTAATTGAGTTTACTTATGTGAAGTAAACCTGTTGACCCTAAGAAAATCGTGATGGTGTAATACTTATATCGATTAGGTGTGGGTTTACTTTAAGTAACCGTGTATCTGCAATTTATGAAGTGTGCATTCTGTGTTGTTTGAACTCCTAAATGGATGGCAAGAAAACTAGAGTTTTATGGTGTATATGTGAAAAAAGCAAAAGAATATGTTGAAATTTTAAATTATTTTAATATGAATATGTGTATGAAAGAAATATGTTTGTTAATAGCTGGTTTATGCTTAGGGCACTTGTATTTGTAATATGTAAACGCTGTAGGGAAGTCCCTCCTCAACGAAAGTGGCATGGTGCGATGTGAAAGGTAGGTTTGGTGGTCGGACTGAGCGGCTCCTTTGTGTGAACAGCACGCAGGGTGTGGCTAGCCTTAGCACGGTACACCTCGACGGTGCTAAGAGAGGCAATTGGAAGCTGCATTGGAAGGGATTTGCCTCGGATTTGGATCTGGCTATTATTTGACATTCACAGAATAATGTACTGGCTCTAATACGTTGAAAATCCGACGTCAGGATGAGATTTGATAGAGCATTCGCACATCAATAGCCGTGAGTACATTTAGCCGCCATTCCGTCTGCCATTAATCTTCGCCACTGCTTCACAGACTACATACATTCAGTTACGTAATCTATATTGGTATGGTCCAGTAAAGTTGTGTGTTGTTTCAATAATAATCTCATAAAACGTCAATTCGTGTTCGAAACCATAACTTCAATCCTGATCACAATCTTACACAGGGTCCTCACCTAAGTGGTACTAAAACCGAGTATCCTGATTTCAATGAACAATTAATGCATTCACGTGTTGAAAAGTGATTTGTTGTTTAAAGTAAAAGTAGCATCAACAGTTAGAGTAAGAGTAAAATTTAGATGCTTTGTTTATGAATTATTCAATGTATAGGAAGGTGAAAACCTCAATTATTTAAAAGCTAAAGGCTTTTGCTAAAGAATCTTTAGTTTACTATAATATATAGTTTTGTAGGATTACAGTACAAGATTTTGTAAATATTATTGCCAAGAATACTTGCTTCATCTTTAATGAACCAATTTGAAGTAGTACTATTAGAATTGAAGTTACGCACATTTTCAATGATAGTGTAGTTTTGGTACCCGTCATGCATGGTTCCTTTTGTTCGCATTAATCTCCCGTAATGCTTTCAGAATTGAAACAATCTACAGACCCACCAAGAAGATTAGTGAATGCTTAAGATCGGCGAAAGATGCACGACACCCTTTAGCTACTCCTGGTGTGTATAAGATTGCGTGTAGTTGTGGAAAGAAGGTTTACATTGGAACCACAAAAAGAAGTATAAATACTCGCCTAACTGAACATAAAAGGAACTATCGACTGGGACACATCGACAAATCGGCTGTAGCGGAACATGTTTTTGAAACGGGTGACCATGAAATAAAATTTAATGAGACGAGCGTGCTAGCTAAGACATCGCATTATTATGCACGTATGTATAGAGAGGCTGTAGAGATTTTTAAACACCACAATAATTTTAACAGGAAAGAAGAAGGCTTGAAATTAGATAAAATATGGCGATCGACTTTGTACCAAAGGTGTGACAATCGATTACGTTCGATCGAGAGTAATGACGCCAGCCAGAAATAGTTTTATTGTTCGCAGCACGTGACGAGTGGTAGCGCCCTCTAGGCGCTCTATATAAACAGGACCTCCACGGCCTAGCAGCCTGTCGTAGACTCACCTCAGATGATGTTGCCCGCAGCTGGCTACGAAACGTCAGGGAGAAGTATTACTACTATTGGACCACGGCCTCTTAGCCCAGAAGTTTTAATTACTGAAAAGTAATCGAAATCGAAGACATGTGTGTTCGACTTCAGTGTTTCAGGTTTGGCAGCACTGCACTCATGTTGGTTTATTACCATCTATTTCTACAAACACAAAATAATCACAGCAAGTCTACTTTCTGGGAGAACTGGTACAAGTAAACTTCTCGAGTGGTTAACAATTAGAACTTGTGTAAACCAACCTTTGTGAACGCACTACTGCAGTCAACGAAGACTGCATTGCTTACCAACCATCTAATACACTACTGGAAGCCTGCAACGAAATCTTCACAGCTACAAATAAAATCTACATTTCACATACTTCCGTAAATACTGCGAAATAATAATGTGTGGATATGCACTTAAATAAAAGTGTACCAATAACAGCTAGCTGAATACTGTATCCAAGTTAACATAACGATAAAATAATTAAACAGTCCTGTCACTATATACTTAAACTACAGTGTCCCTATAATTTTTTGCGTTATAGTGTGCGCTAAATGCCCATCAGCGTTAACTGTGAGATTGAACTGGAAACATTATTGAAATTTGAAATCATGTTCCTTAAAAATAGAAAGCTAAATGTCTTACTTTATATTTTGAGTTATAAACTGATTACGTTTTCGTGCATTGCTTTCACGTTTCACTTTTATTTGACCATTTACATTGTCTACTTTGGAATGAAGAGCTTAGTACCATGAAGTTGTTATCACGCCAACTATTTATTTCAAATATTGTACAATTTACAGTTATATATTTCAAAATATTATTAAATAAATATGAGAAAACAGTCCAAATTTCAACATTCTCAATAAATATATTTGTGAGATACTAGTAGCAAGTCACTGAACAATGTTATGAGATGGACATACACATACATATATTCTTGTTGTTTAGATCCATCCATCATAACATGTGTTGTGTAAAACACTTACATTCACTAGAGTGAAAGAGTGGCTGACCAATCTCCCTCTCTGTTTGTCTTTCAGTGTGCAGCTACTTTATGGGGTGTAAAATTGTATTCCCGATCTTTGAACGCTTTTGCACTGGAAAGAATTCTCGTGGATCCCTCGATACGCTCAAGATTTTGAAGAATATTAATCACATCGTTTGGACATCACTGAACCTGGCTCAAAGGTTTACTGTTTATGTCTGATCATGATTATTTATTTTATGCAGCTTCTTCTTTCACAATGGAAAATTGATTCTTTTCCTACTCTTGCCGAATTTCCCTACTACAGCGTCTCATCATCGATTTTTGTCTTTGCACAATTGTGGTCCAAGTTTTGTATCACGTATACTGTTGTATGTGTATGGCTATATTTCCCACACTGTCTGAAATACTTCAGTCTTTTGCAGAATAAGTGGGTTGGGTTGGTTGGGGGAAGAGACCAAACAGCGAGGTCATCGGTCTCACCGGATTAGGGAAGGACAGGGAAGAAAGTCGGCCTTGCCCTTTCGAAGGAACCATCCGGGCATTTGCCTGGAGGGATTTAGAGAAATCACGGAAAATATAAATCAAGGCGCGGGATTGAACCATCGTCCTCCCGAATGCGAGCCCAAATAAGGAGCTGTGTATCTGCGGAAGGCAGTCCGGAAGAATGTGCATAACATACCAACAGACAACAAAGCTATAGATGAACATTCGTGTATGTGCAAAAGTAATTTTCTCTGGGTTTTGCTGTAGGTCACAATGATAAGACGAAATAGGAGACGGACCTGATAAGATTTGTGATATGAAACCTACTGAGTTTGCAAATTCAAAAAGGAAGACGGGCAAACTAAGTTTTATTATGGAATTCTTTTAGAAAGAATGTTCAGTATAAAAGTGTGTTATTTTAAAACTATGAAGGTGGTCGTTTGAAACGTCCCCTTAGAAAAATGAATGAATGTCTGTGCTGATAAACGTGTACGTTATTTTATTTTCAAACAGCTGAGCAGAACTGAACGTACTCTGACATTTCGCTCTTTACCTATTCTGATCAACACTAAACTGAGACACAATACCTCTAGCGCAACGCAATCTGACTTTTAAAAATCCCTACAAAAGAATGGCCCTGACTAACAATAACCTATACCTTTCATGAATCACTTACCTCACAAAAATCTTCGTTTTTCGAACTACTGCAATATATCGAGCGCCACTACTGCCAGCTAAGTGTAACAAGTGGTGTAAGGTGCCAGATAAATACCACGCCATACACTGAATTACTTAAACAATTCCTCTTAAGTAGATATGTCACACGACATAGTCGCGAGAAAATGTACGAAATTCATTGATATGCAAATCGAATAAACAAGCCGACATGTCGTGAATATGAACCACTGACCGTCACACTAGTAATTGCACACAAGTATTTTGCCAGACTCGAGCTACAATACGCAGTTCTGAAGAAAGGAGTGTTTTACGACGGGAACCTTCAGTGGAAACAACACGACGCCATGGACACTGCAAAAATCACTCTTGTCACTGCTTTTAACAATGACAGTTCGGAAAACCTTCCTGCAGGAACACAGAAGTATATGGCAGATAAACGTCAGGAGAAACCAACCGCAAAACGTTGGTGGCTCACTGTAGCTACATGTATTAAAAGCTGTTTGGAGGAAAGCTGTTTGTCCCAGCATTACGTGGCAGAAATTAATCTCTGCCCTACGAAGGAAACGACGCCTGTGATAGGCTACAGAAACTCTAGTGGGTAGAGTTAAAACCAATATAAACGCTCTGACTGTCCAAAAAGAAAATGAGTGGCCAGTAGCTTTAATATAGGCAAATGTAGACAGGAAAATTCCCTCTTCTCTTGCAGCAAACTTTCTAGTGTTTGAGCAAAGCGACTCGCACATTGCTGAGACGATTGCGAGAGAAATTATGTGAACACTTGTTCACAGGCTCTACTTAACTCTTAGGGAGTTAAACTGCAAAGTCTCCTAGCATAGAGAATTGCACCAAGCACTGACAGTTAACAGTTGCGAGCGATTTGAGGGCAACAACGTATGCACTGTTCCTGCCAAATAACGTGTACAATGCCAATTAACTTAGCTAGGGAACAACTAAGAGTCACAGCTTCACCGAAGACGTAGGAAATGTATCAGACTGGTGTTTAACAGTCCAGAGAGATTTAGAATAGATTCTCAAGTCCACAGCTCGCTCCGACAGCAGCCACTGTCACCGCCGACGAAAGGTATACATGTGCGCTCGCGCTACGCCGGAAAGTAATATTCACTTGACACTCAGAACTGCGGTTATCTCCGTCTCTCTTATTTTTTATTACATTCAGCTGTGACCTGTAGTTGAACATATTCACAATTTTCGGGCTTAATTGAAGCAGAAACGCGTGTTATCCGACCGCATGAAAAGGACTGACCAGCCACGGCAGAATGCTTTATACTCTGAAGTTAATGAACTGTTTTAATTGCGCAATTATATCTGCAGTGATATCTACGTACCCTACACAGACGCCATTCAGTTTTGGGTATTTTCATCGTACATCCGTAGCCCCCAATGTAATTTATTTGTATTTTATCGACATCCAGACATTGTCATCAACCATCGTACTATTAAAGAACCTTGGAATAGTTTGGAATTTCGCTTCACATTTCTGAACACTCAGTACCAATAACAATGGTTCAAAAAATGGTTCAAATGGCTCTGAGCACTATGGGACTCAACTGCTGTGGTCATCAGTCCCCTAGAGCTTAGAACTACTTAAATCTAACTAACCTAAGGACATCACACACATCCATGCCCGAGGCAGGATTCGAACCTGCGACCGTAGCAGTCGCACGGTTCCGGACTGCGCGCCTAGAACCGCGAGACCAAACAATGGTTCAAATGGCTCTGAGAGCTGTGGGACTTAACTGCTGAGGTCATCAGTCCCCTAGAACTTAGAACTACTTAAACCTAACTAAACTAAGGACATCACACATATCCATGCCCGAGGAAGGGTTCGAACCTGCGACCGTAGCGGTCGCGCGGTTCCACATCTTAGCGCCTAGAATCGCACGGCCACCCCGGCTGGCACTCAGTACCAATATTTTACCATTCTGTATGTATTATAATCGTGATTGATACGTCATAAAGTCATACTCAGAATAAAAAATTTACTAATATATAGTTACACCTGAACGGTCCACTACTTTCTGTTAGCGATAACCTTTCCTTCACAGCGTGTGTAGTCCTACCTTGCAGGCCATAAGTTCAACACTAATTCCTAAAATACTCACAGAGCGCCGTTGCGGAATAGTGTTAGGTTGATGAATCAGAACCAGCCTCACGCATATTAGAGTGGCACAGATCGTCTCCAGGTCTGACAAACGGTAACACAGAGAGCGATATTTGAAGTGAGTTTGGGAGACACTATCAGGAATCAAGAGATTGTGAGAAAAACGAGATTCTATGACGTTGTCAAGCGGATGAGACTGAAGTGGCTTTGGGCAGGACACGTGACCAGGAACAATTACAGATTAACTAAAATAGTGATGCTGTGGCATCCAAGAGAGTCAAACAGAAACTCTGGAGAAAATATCATACACAGCTAAAATATATTTGAATCCTCCGCTGGCCCGCGGACAGGGGCCAGCTATATCCACAGATACTAATTGAAGTGGTTTCTGGGGTACTATTGGATGTAACTCAAACATTATTGATCTGTTTTGGAATTTCGCTTTATGAGTGTGCTATTCTACAGTTTTGATTGCCTGCTGAGGTTTGCACACTACCCAGCCGCCACTTGTTACATTTACCTTATGGTATACAATATTGTCCACAATCTTGAACCTTTGTTTACCTTTAAAATTGCTATCGTCTTTGATCTTCTAAATTACCTCCTGCCAGATTGGGTCGGTTTTCTGCAATTGTGACATATTCTTACACGTGTGCAGGAAGTCACTTCTATGAATTTTGTCTTGTACCAGAAGTACACGGTATCTGCAACTGCTGGTAACCCCAGCGATAATCTCGACAAGGCGTCGGCTACGACGTTGTCCTGTCCTTTTACATTACATGATCTGAATCCTATACTCTTGTAATGCTAGCCTTCATCGCCTGAAGCGATTATCAAATACCGGTAGTTTACATGACATGAGAAAACTTAGTGCATGGTGGTCACTGTATACTTTGATTTCCTTTCCGTAGACGTAGTAATTGAACTTCTTTACTGCCGAGACAACCGTAAGCGCTTCTGATTCCTTTGCTGAGTAGGCTCTCTCGCAGTTATTTAGCGTACGGCTGGCGAACCCGATTATTTTGTTTGTTGTGAGGTCATTGTCTCTTTCCCACTGGAATCAGCAAGCGCCTAAGCCGTAGGAACAAGAATCCGTTGCAAGGCAAAAACCCTTCGTCATATCGGGGTGCTGCAATATATTCTAATTGACAAAAGCAGCTTCAATTACGTCAAATGCACGCTGACATCTTTCCGTCCACACCCATTGCACAGTCTTCCGCAATAGGTTCAGTAATGATTCGTCACTCATTAATTGATTCTGTATGAATCTCCTGAAAAAAGACGCAAGACCTATGAATGCCTTTAATTGTTTCATGGTCATTGGACTTGGAAAACCACGCATCGTCTCGAGTTTTTTACTATTAGGAGAGACAACTTACGGTGTTATAAGATGACCTAAAAACTTGATCTTACTACGTCCAACTTAGATTTTTCTAGATTTGCCGTCCTTCCAGCCTGTTTAAATCTCTCCAAAATACCAGGTGTTCTTCCCAGGTGGCGGTAGCAATCACAAAGTCGTCAACATATACCGTTACTTTTTCCAGTAAATCCGGGCCCAGAACCACGCTGAGGGCTGTGATAAACACCCCTGCACTTACATTTAGGCCGAAAGGTAGCAATTTAAACGGATACCTCCTGCCCCCAAATATAAACGTAGTGTATTTCCGCGACTCGGGTGTGAGCGGAATTTTGCCAATATGAACTTTTCATATCAATTGATGTTAAACACTGTATTCCAATGAACCTTTGAATGTGTTCGTCCAAATTTTCAGGTTGGGTCCTGACAGGCACGATGACTTCATTTATGTCTCTAGGATCTAGTACTACTCGTACCTGTCCATCGGCTTTTGCTGCTGCCACCAAGGGGCTACTATACAGAGATAAGGACGGCTCTATAATATCCCATTCCAGCATCTTTCGGATTTCTTTTGCGACTACCTCTCTCTTGGACCAAGGAATGGAATACGAAGCACGACAGTATTTTTCATGTGGTTTCACTTCGATTACGATTCTAGGTCGCTCAGAAAACACTTCCGTGTAGTCCGATAACAACTCTACTAAATCTCGTTGCAGTGCTAAGTTTAAATTCTCTGATTGTGTCACTTTTTCCATAAGTGCATCTCCATTTGCACTGAATTGACCACTTTGTACATCCGGATAATAGAGATCGCTTCCTAATGAGTGATTATCTAAATGTAGTATCCATTGACTCCCATATTTGACATCAATCTCATTACGGCTGAGCACAAGTACCTCCTCAGATTTCAGCATGGGCAATTCCACTCTTCTATCTGAATTCATTAAACTTAAATTGACAGAGAAAGGTCAATAATTGCGTCCCTCTCTCTCTCGAAATATACACCCAAAATGCAGCCTACTTTCAAACCCTTTACTATCAATAACGAGCACGCTATGGCTTCGTTTCCTATATACACTTCCAGTTGTATACATGGAAGAATGCTGGAGATACTAAAGGTATCAGATAGATTATATAATGGTAAGACAGAGACTTAGGAACCAGGTTTTAAATTGTAAGACATTTCCAGGGGCAGATGTGGTCTCTGACCACAGTCTATTAGTTATGAACTGTAGATAAAACTGAAGAAACTGCAAAAAGGTGGGAATTTAAGGAGATGGGACCTGGATAAACTGAAAGAACCAGAGGTTGTACAGGGTTTCAGGGTGAGCATAAGGGAACAATTGACAGGAACGGAGGAAATAAATACAGTAGAAGAAGAATGGGTAGCTTTGAGGGATGAAATAGCGAAGGCAGCAGAGGACCAAGTAGATAAAATGACTAGGGCTGCTAGAAATCCTTGGGTAACAGAAGAAATATTTAATTGATGAAAGGAGAAAACATAAAAATGCAGTAAATGAAGCGGACAATAAGGAATACAAACGTCTCAAAAATGAGATCGACAGGAAGTGGAAAATGGCTAAGCAGGCATGGCTAGAGGACAAATGAAAGGATGTAGAGGCTTATCTCACTAGGGGTAAGATAGATACAGCCTACAGGAAAATTAAAAAGACCTTTGGAGAAAAGAGAGCCACTTGTATGAATATCAAGAGCTCAGATGGCAACCCAGTTCTAAGCAAAGACGGGAAAGCAGAAAGGTGGAAGGTGGACATAGATGGTCTATACAGGGGCGATGAACTTACGGATAATATTATGGAAATGAAATAGGATATAGATGAAGATGAAATGGGAGATACGATACTGCGTGAAGAGTTTGACAGAACAATGAAAGACCTGGATCGAAACAAAGACCCAGGAATAGACAACATTCCATTAGAACTACTGACAGCTTTGGGAGAACCAGTCCTGACGAAACTCTACTATCTGGTGAGCAAGATGTATGAGACAGGCGAAATACCCGAAGACATCAAGAAGAATATAATAATTCCAATCCCAAAGAAAGCAGGTGTTGACAGATGTGAAAATTACCGAACTATCAGTTTAATAAGTCACAGCGGCAAAATACTAACGCGAATTCTTTACAGGCGAATCGAAAAACTGATAGAAGCCGACCTCGGGGAAGATCAGTTTGGATTCCATAGAAATTTTGGAACACGTGAGGCAATACTGACCTTACGACTTACCTTAGAAGGAAGACTAAGGAAAGGCAAACCTACATTTCTAGCATTTGTAGACTTAGAGAAAGCTTTTGACAATGTTGACTGGAATACTCTCTTTCAAATTCTAAAGGTGGCAGGGGTAAAATACAGGGAGCGAAAGGCTATTTACAACTTGTACGGAAACCAGATGGCAGTTATAAGAGTTGAGTGACATGAAAGGGAAGCAGTGGTTGGGATGGAAGTGAGACAGGGTGGTAGTCTCTCCCCGACGTTATTCAATCTGTATATGTAGAAAGCAGTAAAGGAAACAAAAGAAAAACTTGGAATAGGTATTAAAGTCCAGGGATAAGAAATAAAAACTTTGAGGTTCACCGATGACATTGTAATTCGGTCAGAGACAGCAAAGGACTTGGAAGAGCAGTTGAACGGAATGGATAGTGTCTTGAAAGGAGGATATAAGATGAACATCAACAAAAGCAAAACGAGGATAATGGAATGTAGTCGAATTAAGTCGGGTGAGGCTGAGGGAATTAGACTAGGAAATGAGACACTTAAAGTAGTAAAGGAGTTTTGCTATTTGAGGAGAAAAATAACTGATGATCGTTGAAGTAGAAAGGATGTAGACTGGCAATGGCAAGGAAAGCGTTTCTGAAGAAGAGGAATTTGTTAGCATCGAGTATAGATTTAAGTGTCAGGAAGTCGTTTCTGAAAGTATTTGTATGGAGTGTGGCCATGTATGGAAGTGAAACATGTGCAATAAATAGTTTGGACAAGAAGAGAATAGAAGCTTTCGAAATGTGGTGCTACAGATGAATGTTGAAGATTAGGTGGGTAGATCACGTAACTAATGAGGAGGTATTGAATAGGATTGGGGAGAAGAGAAGTTTGTGCCACAACTTCACTAGAAGAAGGGATCGGTTGATAGGACATCTCCTGAGGCATCAAGGGATCACAAATTTAGCACTGGAGGGCAGTGTGGAGGGTAAAAATCGTAGAGGGAGACCAAGAGATGAATACACTAAGCAGATTCAGAAGGATGTAGGTTGCAGCAGGTACTGGGAGATGAAGGAGCTTGCACAGGATAGATGAGCATGGAGAGCTGCATCAAACCAGTCTCAGGACTGAAGACCACAACAACAACATACATTTCCACCCGCGCTTGTTGTTTGACTATCTGTCCCTGTGCACTAATGGCCAAAGTGATTCTACAATTAGCTGGATACTGTGACCGAGCGGTTGTAGACGCTTCAGTCCGGAGCCGCGCTGCTGCTATGGTCGCAGGTTCGAATCCTACATCGGACATGGATGTGTGTGATGTCCTTAGGTTAGTTAGGTTTAAGTAGTAAGGGACTGATGACCTCAGATGTTAAGTCCCATAGCTCTTGGAGCCATTTGATTTGATTCTTCAATTATTCACGGGAAAAGTCAGTATATTCCTTTCTCTTCCCAGCACCTTGAATACCTCCTTCGTCATAAAGCTGACAGTGGCACCTGTATCCAATATAGCCTTCACTTCAATCTCATTGACTTTGACCTCTAGTATCGCCTGTTCCTTTTCATTACGTTCTCTTAAACATGTGTGTGCTTCAGCCAATAGCTCCTGCCCCATCTGTATTCCGTCATTGTACCTTAGCATATAGATTTCAGGTATGTCGTATTGTGTTGACTTGCTCTCTCTCCACTCCTCGGCCGACGATGGAGAGTGTATCTCGGTCGCACTTAGTTTGTGGGATTGCTGACTGTCGACGTGCAAGGTCGTTCCGTGTCAGTGACCTCCACTAGGTGTACAGCTTGGTGGGCCGGCCGCCACGGTTGCGCAATCGGCGCATTTTGTGTTATTGGCCTGCTATTATCGTATCGCTCGCCGTTTTGCCGCTCTGGGCTAGGCCTGCGATTCTGTTACCAGGTTCGGTTTCCGTCACTGTTATTATTGTTATTCCATGGACCCCTGGAGTTTTTCCATCGGCTATTTCCTGGGTGTCCAGCTTCGTACCGGTCATCCAACCTCCGTTTCCTATCGTTACTGAACGGTGGGCCATTTACATTTCGATTCCTCCCATTATTCCCGTTCTGCACAAATTCTTGCCGTTTAATGTTTCCTCCGCCGTTTCTACAATTAGTGTTTGGGTTATTATTATTTCCGTCATTGCTGTATCCGGATCCATTATTTATCGCCTGATCAGATGCTGCTTTTACGTCTTCTTGAATAAGGTCAATGGAGTGAAGAACAGACAAAAAATGCTCCATATCATTTTCTGGCACATGTATGAGCTTTTCTTTTACATGGATTGGTAAGTGTGACTTTAAGAGTCTTATTAGATCTCTTGCTGAAATTTGTTCATCCCAGTAGCGGGTTTTATGTGTTTTTTCGAAATAGTTCCTTAAATTTCCTACGCGTGGGCAATACGGCTCCGGATTGTAAACTTCTTTACTCAATCGCACTTGTATGCATGCTGACAAGTATTTATCCAAAAATGCTTTCTCAAATTGTTCGTAGGTTCTGCAGTTGTCAGCTGCTTCTTTCCCCCACAATGCGGCATCCCCTTTTATGTATGACATCACGTACTGTATTTTTTGAGCATGGCTCCATACACTGGGTAGGATTTTCCTAAATTCCATGATAAACACGACGGGGTGGACAGGTTTTTTGTCTGTGTTAAAGATCTGGAACTGTCTATTCCTTATGAGACTTTCTTCGATCACCATTTTCGAATGATACTTGTTTACTTCACCCGCGTCAAACACCACCCCCATCTCGCAGTCATATCTTTTCGTTTCAGTATTTAAATGCTCGTCATTGTAAGGCCGGCAAACATTCGTGCATTTTCGCATATTTCCGTTCTTGTCGGAATCACCGACCTCTGCACGGTGCCTTCTTTCTCGAGTTCGTCCTCGTGCAGTATTCATTTAAGGATCTGCACTTCTTTATTCGACCCTAAGTCTTTTCCTTCTACTGATGCTTGTACCTTTTCATCAATTTTTTTGTTAATGTTAGTATCTTTCGTCTCAAACCACGTATTACCTTCCTTTTCAATTTTATTGGCTTGTTCACACAGATTTTGCGTCGTGTCTATTTCTAGTTACTCCATTCGGTTGGCCAGTACACCTATATCATCAACTATGCTGGTGTTGGCCACCTGTAGGTTATTAACCTTTTCGCTCAGTTCTTGTACGGCTTTCGGGATTGCCTCATAATTCTGCTTTAACCCTTTGTTTCCTGACATAAGAAAATATTTACTTTTTAACGTTTTCTTTGCACAATTTATGCTATTGTGGCCTCAAATCACGGTAGGATGTTTCGTAAAATTTTATTTTATTTTTCACAGCGTTTTTCTCTCCTGGTACTCAGAAGTACCGTCAGACTCCACGGACAGAATACAACATGCGCAGAAAAATGTTCCAATTTTTATAACTTGTACTTTATTCCACATAAATATTAAATATTTTTACATTAGAAAATTAATTAACAGAAATATGATATTTCTAAATATTTTAAAAATTTCCTATAAATCTATTCGAGAGCAACTTCACAATACATAGTAACTTAGCTATACCTTTTTGACAGTGTATACATATCACATATTTAGTGATACGTCATGAAATTGTAGGAAACAGTTCTTTTTTCATTGCAGCACAAATACACTTTACATGTACTACATTGTGAATGTGGTCTTGACTGAATTTTATTTTTCGCACACATTTCGCATCGTCCTCTTTTACAACGGAACACTACAAAATGGTTTCCTCGGTTGCCAAGACGTACATCCTTCAGAACAGAAAAGTTATCCTTCCTTCTCTTTGGGAGAGTTATTTCATCTTTACCAGAGTTTCTCTTTTCTTGATTTGGCACTTGCTGTTCATTCATTAGAACTAGTGCCACAGCACGCCTGAATTCCAGCAGTGGCAGTGCCCCAAGTAAATAATTGAAAATGACGTAAGCATTGACAAAAGCAGTTTCTATTGCTCCCCAGAAGAGACGGTGCCACCATTTCTTTGATCGCTTGTCAAGACCATAAGTTGAACGTAATCTGTCTGCATGGTCCACACCACCCGTGTTTTTATTGTAATCACATACAATAACTAGACATGGTATGGTCATACTAGTTCCATCTTTCTGTTTTGTTGTCACTGCGCTCTGTTCAGTGTCATGGAAGTTTGACACAAAATATACTACTTTATTTCCCTTCCATTGAAATACTGTTAGGTCTAAAGACGACTCTCTGTGGTTTGATTTAGACATTTTTCTTTAGGTAAATTCCCTGGCAAACCTTTCCTGTTTGTTCTAATTGTTCCACAGGCAAATGTATTTACTGATTTCTGTGTGAGAAAAAGTGGACGTGACAACTAGTGAGAGGTAACGCATTGTTGCTACAACAAAGTGTTCGCACAACCTGACGGTACTAATAAGTTCGCCTTATATTTTCCACTTTATCTCATTCACTTGTAACGTAATGCTTCAAACTATTATACAAAAACAAAGAAGGTAAGTACGTACAATGGAAAACTCAACGGAAGTTTCAATAAACTGCACACAAATTCAGGCAACACCATGGAAACGAGCACATACAATCTTCTGTTTTCACAGGAACGCGCGAAAAACAATTTCAAGCTTTGACCGCCAGAGAGGTCTATATATTGCACAATAACATCTATGAAACAGTAGAGCAGAGTTACTGTTACGTACCGACAGGCTCTCAGATCACGAAACTGCACCATGAGAAAATAATGAGAGTCAAAACTTACTGGTACTTTTAAGTACCGCCAGGGAACAAACGGTTAAGCTAGCAATCTCGCTCTGCATAACTTCTAGCGACTGCATAAGTTGCAGGTCTCTCTGTTGTTGTTTCCGATCACGTTCTGCCTGCTTAGCGTCACGCTCTGCCTGTTGTTGCACAAACCTAAACTGAACATTTGAGCATGCGTTCTAACATTGCTTGTACCAAATGGTTCAAATGGCTCTAAGCACTAATGTACTTAATTTCTGAGGTCATCAGTTCCCTAGAACTTAGAACTACTTAAACCAAACTAACCTAAGGACGTCACACACATCCATGCCCGAGACAGGATTCGGACCTGCGACTGCAGCGGTCGCGCGGTTCCAGACTGTAGCGCTTAAAACCGCTCAGCTTGCTTGTAGCGACTGCCCCCCTCACACCTCACTACTCTCTGATTCATGTCCTATTTTCGTGGGTGGGATAGTATCCTTACTTCTTACTGGAGCACTGGTAGGCAGTGCCACCGTTCCTAGTGTCTCTGCCCCAGATTCCCACATAGTATATCCTTGAATAAATTGCTAGTGCTACTCAGAGCCCCCACCTTCTACTTCAAAATCACTGCTTACTGATTGCTGTTCCGAATCCATAATGATGTTCCTTTGGCTACGCAACTTAACCATAGTCAGCCAAAAATTAACTTAAATATTCTGTGACTCAGATCTGAAGTGCCTAATCAAGCACAAAAAATGGGCATTATTTGTAAACACGCTACACACTAAGATAACCAATTACTTTCACTTGGTCCTGTTGTATTCACTATTAACAAACTACAAGCACACCACTGATGATTTAAAAAGACTGCACTGGAGCTACTCCACTACCAACAGGACAACCACGCCGTAGTATTACCTTTCGTTGATTTATCTTGGGGTGCAGCTGCCCCCCCCCCCCCCCCCCCCCTGGTACTGTGCTTGGTACTATTTCTTAATGGTAGGTGATCTTGTGATCTTCTCTTCAGCCTCTCTCTCGATGTTCAGTTTTCTCATGTAAAAGATCGTTTACACACATTACCACACCGTATTAATTGTATAATACATAGAACACAATTGAAAGTGATTAATCTTTTTACAACGAAGTTCAATCGCAACGATTCCCAAACTATTTTTCAGTTATTGTGGCCACTGCATATTCGGGCGCCACGTTCCGGGCGACAGTTTAATGCGATTCTGTCTGTTTTAATTATTCGGGAGTTGACCGCCTGGTTTTAAAAGTTATTTGCTTTTTGCGTTTAATTTAACTGGGAAACCGTTGAGATTGAACTTAACATATACATGGATGGACATGAGAAACTGAAGGTTGCCATAAATTTTTCATCTGTGATGATTACTCTACGTATGAAATATTCTGTTGCAGGTTAATAAAAATGAATTTCTTTGAATATTCCAAAGTAATGATTCAAGTTTTACATTTATTCAAGTATTAAAACTGTTTGTGCAAGAATGAAAATATTATTGTCCATCGAACTTAGCAAACATTTTCACGTTGCAATGGAGATTTGTTTAACTGGATACACCCCGAGTAGCTTTGAAGTATAAGACTATCTTTACTATATGAAAATGTTTCCTTTTTTACATTGCTAAGCTCTCATGAAAATTATCCACTTTGAAATACACTATACCATATGTTCAGAATTTATCACTTTTTTGAATGAAAATTTACCAAAGCTACAGCTTGTATCCACCTATGAATGCACAAGATAAAATTACTATCTCTATTTATTCTGCGTCTGGAATGCTGCGAAAAGAAACACTTTATTATTTTCTTTCACCTCTACCTGCACCCATTATAGGATAGGGTCGTTATAGCGATAGTATATTTAAATCTGCCACTGCTGCAGACTGCTCGCTCGCGGCGTAGCTCCGCACCGCCAGTGATATCCAATAAAATGCAGAAATTTCTTAAATAAAATGGATAATGTCCGGTGAGAACTTTGCAGTAATCGTGACAAACAGATTCTACTAGATAAATAATTTTAACAGAAACAATTAAATTTACACACTTTTTACAATCCCAGCTAAAATGGCGGCGATCATCTACTTACTACAAATGAAGACTGCATAAGACCCTAATGCAACGTCACGGGTTCCTCTCCCATTCAGTCCGTGCGGAAGAGAAGCGATTCTATTACAATATATTGCCTGTTTATATCTTAAGTAATTCTTGTACAGTCTTTGTCATTTTTAATTACATTTCGTTACTTCTGTGGCGGTTTTCACATCCTCCACCACAGATAGTATTTCACACTCTTTGAATAATCATTTATAATAGCAAAATTCATAATTATCTTTTCCTCGCAAAATTAAGTGTCCTTTTGAAATTCAGTTAACAGAAATACATATAAATTATTTGTTACAATGAGCATTCTACATCGAAATGTTCTTTGAACTTTCACTTTGAGTACATGCTGCCAGACAACGTTACAGCTGGTATCTTCCTGCCTTGCAGGCCGTAAGTTTAACACAAATTACTAAAACACTCACATAACGCCGTTGCGGAATTGTGTTAGGAAGATGGATCAGAACCAGTCTCACGCACGTTACAGTCGCACATATCGTCTCCAGGTCTGACAAAGAGTAACAGAGAGAGCAATATTTGAAGTGAGTTTGAGCGACACTATCAGGAATGAAGAGATAATGAGAAAAACGAGAGTCCATGACGTTGTCAAGCGTATGAGACAGAAATTGCTTTCCGTAGGACACGTGACCAGGAACAATTCCAGTTTAACTAAAACAGTGATCCGTGGCATCCAAGAGAGTCAAACAGAAGCTATGAACTTCGTCTGGCGAGATGGAGAGACGAGTTCCAACAACATTGGGGAAAAACTTGATTTAGACAGCTCAGCAAAGAGCAACATGGAAATCTGGAAGAGGCCTATGTACAGGAGTGGATATCTACAGGGTGGATAAGAAGAAATGCGGCCATTGCATGACAGAAAGAATCGCTGATAATACAATAAGTGGTAGAGGAATGTACACTGGTCAGACATGTAAATGAAAACACCCAGGGCGACTTTTGTAGAGGGCCAGGTCATGGAGAAGACCTAATGATACACTCGCTGTGGAACATTCCTAGCCGGCCGGGTGGTCGAGCGGTTCTAGGCTCTACAGTCTGGAACCACGCGACTACTCCGGTCGCAGGTTCGAATCCTGCCTCGGGCATGGATGTGTGTGATGTCCTTGGGTTGGTTAGGTTTAAGTCGTTCTTAGTTCTAGGGGACTGATGAACTCAGAAGTTAAGTACCAGAGTGCTCCAGAGCCATTTGAACCATTTGGAACATTTCGTGACATGGGCTGATGTGCGACACTTTGGCATTTACTGAGAGGTCTCTAAAGACTTACATCATAGACATAAGCAATTAGAGTTACGCAGGGCCAGAATGGCCAGCGATCTCATGAAGCTAATAGCTGCTGCCAAGAAGTGTCTTCTGACATGTTGTTGTTGTTGTGGTGGTCTTCAGTCCAGAGACTGGTTTGATTTACATCTCCATGCTACTCTATTCTGTGCAAGCTTCTTCATTTCCCAGTACCTACTGCAACCTACATCCGTCTGAATCTGCTTAGTGTATTCATATCTTGGTCTCCCTCTACGATTTTTACCCTCCACGCTGCCCTCCAATACCAAGCTGGGGATCCCTTGATGACTCTGAACATGTCCTAGCAACAGATCCCTTCTTCTAGTCAAGGTGTGCCACAAATTTCTGTTCTCCCTAATCCAATTCAAAACCTCCTCATTAGTTATGTGATATACCCATCTAATCTTCAGCATTCTTCCGTAGCACCACATTCCGAAAGCTTCTAATCTCTTGTTGTTCGAACTATTTGTCGTCCATGTTTCATTTCCATACATGGCTACATTCCATACAAATACTATCAGAAACGACTTCCTGACACTTAAATCGATACTCAATGTTAACAAATTTCTCTTCTTCAGAAATGCTTTCCTTGCCATTGCCAGTCTACATTTAATATCCTCTCTACTTCGACCATCATCAGTTATTTTGCTCCTCAAACAGCAAAACTCATTTCCTACTTTAAGTGTCTCATTTCCTCATTTAATACCCTCAGCATCACCCGATTTAATTCGACTATATTCCATTATCCTCGTTTTGCTTTTAATGATGTTCATCTTATATCCTCCTTTCAAGACACTGTCCATTCCCTTCAGCTGCCCTTCCAAGTCCTTTGCTGTCTCTGACAGAATTACAGTGTCATTGGCAAACCTCAGTTTTTATTTCTTCACCATGGATATTAATTCTTACTCCAAATGCTTCTTTTGTTTCCTTTACTGCTTGCTCAATATACAGATTGAATAACATCGGGGATAGGCTACAACCCTGTCTCACTCCCTTCTCAATCACTGCTTCCCTTTCATGCACCTCGACTCTTATAACTGCCCTCTGGTTTCTGTACAAATTGTAAATAGCCTTTCTCCCCCTGTATTTTACACCTGCCACCTTCAGAATTTGAAAGAGAGTATTCCAGTCAACATTGTCAAAAGCTTTCTCTAAGTCTACAAGTGCTAGAAATGTAGGTTTGCCTTACCTTAGTCTATTTTCTATGATAAGTCGTAGGGTGAGTGTTGCCTCACGTGTTCCAACATTTCTACGGAATCCAAACTGATCTTCCCCGACGTCGGCTTCTACCAGTTTTTCCGTTTGTCTGTAAAGAATTCGTGTCTTCGGAGATATGCTGCATAAATGGCACTAACACTTCAGCTGTTGATCACCTGGTAACCAAATGCTCGTGAGTGACAATCCCTCTCCCCATACGACATTTCAGTCAAAGACTCTCAGATGATCATTAACACAATGTGTACATATTTATTTTCATTTTGTGCACCAGGCAGTCCCCCACAAGAAAATAAACTGATGAAGTTTCTTATTTGTAACTACATTGCTTCTAAGGCTACACCGCTCTTAAATCCTGACCACAACCCTTCCCTTGAGGCGTGCTTAAAATAGGAGGGGCGTTCAGTAAGTAATGACACACTTTTTTTTATCTCAGCCAGTTTCGGTTAAGGAAACGCTTCACACCTTGTAGTTTCATGAAGTTCCGATAGGTGGTGGCGCTGTATGTAGCCTCCAAAATGGCGTCTCTAATGGGGAGGTGCGTTCCTAGCAGAGAACTCTGAGTTCCTTCTGGCGAAAACCGGAGCACTGCAGATATTCGTAAGCGCTTGTAGTATGTCTATGGAGACCTGGCAGTTAATAACAGCACGATGAGTCGTTGGGTGCGCAAACCGGTCACATATACATTGTGCCGGCTCGCCACACACAGCTCTGACTCCTATAGTTCTGAAACGTGCGGACACTCTTATTCGAGATGATAGCTGAGATACGGGATGTCTCTGTTGGTAGTGCTGACATATTCGGCCACCAGTAGGGCTAATGAAAGGTTTGTGCTTGCTGGGTTCTTCGCCGCCTAACAGGACACCGTAAAGGGTAACAAAGGATCGACTGCACGGAATGGGTTGCGCTTTACGAGTCTAATTGTCACAAGGTTTTGTCGAACATTGCCACAGGCAATGAAAAATTGGTTTGTAATTTGGAACCGGCAGCAAAACGGCAATCCTTAGAGATGGAAGTCAGAAGGCACGAGATCCGATCTGTAAGGTGGAGGAGGAAGAACTGGCCAATTTAGTATTCTGAGCTCCCCTCAGGTGCTCAGATTTGTGTGAGGCCTCGCCTATCATGAACAAGGAGACGTTACGTTGCATTTTTGTGGTGACGAAAACGCCGACTCCGTTTTTTCAGTTTCCTGAGGGTAGCACAATCCTTAGCGAGGCGCAACGCCACCTCTTCTCTGAGGAACAAATTCAAACTAGTATACTCAGCTGGTCAGGTCTTAGGGACTGAGACTCCATCTGCCAAACAGAATAATCCCTTCAGAGTCCCAGACTCCATCTGTTTGGCCCATTGAATGATGGATTACGCGGGAAGCAGCAACTGGGTGAGGAACAGATTACTGGTGCATCAAGTCGGTGACTCCATGTCGACCATTTGGTACCATGCAGACATATAGGTCCAACCAACAATATGCCATAAGGCCGTCGTATTGAACAGACGCTATGTTGAAAAACAGGATTTTGTAGCCAAAAGAGTGGGGATAAATATGGTGTATTGGAAACCTGAATAAAACCAATGTGCTTTCAGAAAAAAATTGTGTCTATTACTTAGTGCACATTCCTGCTACAAAAATCTATCAGCTGTTATATTACCTTCCCCTATTCAAATTCTTACGTGTACAAATAGCATAATTTGAGGATTTTATTTCCTGAGGGTAAGACCTAAAAGAAACGAGCTTTTTACAAGATTGGTAGTTATGGATTATCAAATTAGACTCATTATTAGTTAAAACTGTTCAGAGTTACTGAGATTTTACCAAAAGTATTCGTCAGTTGATGAATAAAGAACCTATGTTCATTTATAAAACGCCGTTTTAAATCATCAATATCATGGTTATCACAATCAGTTTATCTGTGCAAGAAGCTTTAACCATCCTTGTAACAGTACAGGTGAATTTTGGGTGAGTGTTAATCACGTATAAGCAAGTCACAGACCTATTTGTAACACTACAAATAAACGAGGGTCACTCCAAAAGATATGCACACTATTTTTGTAGAAATACGGTTTTCATTCTGCACGTGTGAAAGTTTTACAGTGTGTAGATACATACTTCCCGCTTGTTTTCAAACTTAATTCAACCTGTTCCCGCGAGTGGCGTGGTCGCAGCATGTCTTCAAGATGGCTGCTACACTTGACGTTCGTGAGAAGCAACGTGCTATCATAGAATTCCTGTGTTGTGAAAACGAGACAGTGGGAAACATCCACAAGAGGTTGAAGAAGGTGTATGGAGATGCTGTTGTCGATCGCAGTACAGTTAGACGGTGGGCAAGCAGGTTAAGTGATGAAAGTGGGCACGGCCATATTGAGAATTGTCCTCGCAGCAGCAGGCCTTGTACTGCACACAGTCCAGACAATGTGCAGAGAGTTAACAAAATGGTGACTGCTGACACATGCATCACAGTGAACAAATTATCACGCTACGTTGGGATAGGGGAAGGAAGTGTTTGTAGAATACTGAAAGTGTTGGCTTTAAAATAGGTTTATGCCAGGTGGGTTCCCAGGATGTTGACTGTATTTTAGAAAGAAACAAGAAAAACGGTATGCAACGAACGTTTGGAACAGTACGAGAATGGTAGAGATGAATTTCTTGGAAGAATTGTGACAGGTGATGAAACATGGCTCCATCATTTTTCACCAGAGACGAAGAGGCAATCAATGGAGTGGCATCATGCAAATTCACCCAAGAAAAAAATTCAAAACCACACCTTCTGCTGGAAAAGTTGTGGCTACGGTGTTTTTCGATTCCGTAGGACTCTCTTGTGGACATCATGCCAAGTGGAACCACCACAAATTCTGATGCATATGTGACGACACTAAAGAAACTTGAAGCTCGACTGAGTCGTGTTCGACCACATCGGGAAAAGCAGGATGTTTTGCTGTGACACGACAATGAATGGCCACATGTCAGTCAAAAAACCATGGAAGCGATCACAAAACTCGAATGGACAACACTGAAACACCCGCCTTACATTCCTGACCTGGCTCCATGTGACTATCATCTCTTTGGGAAACTGAAAGACTCTCTTCGTGGGACAAGGTTTGAAGATGATGACTCCCTTGAGCACGCTGCAAACAGAGGCTCTAACAGGTTGGTCCAGAATTTTACCGTGAGAGTATCCAGGCGCTAGTTCCAAGATGGCTTAAGGCAGTTGAGAGAGAAGGAAATTATGTGGAGAAATAAAAATACTGTTCCTGAAGGATGTATCTACACAGTGTAAAACTTTCAAACGTGTAGAATAAAGGATGGATTTCAAAAAAAATAGTGTGCATTACTTTTGGAGTGACCCTCGTACATATAATGACTCATGTTTATAAGAAATGATTTCATGGTGTGTGATTCGGGAAGATCCACCAGTCCAGCGAAAAAGACACAGAAAACACACAGACTTTGCTCATGTTGTTTGTTGTGGTCTTCAGTCCTGAGACTGGTTTTATGCAGCTCTCCATGCTCCTCTATCCTGTGCAAGCTTCTTCATCTCCCAGTACCTACTGCAGCCAACACCCTTCTGAATCTGCTTCGTGTATTCATCTCTTGGTCTCCCTCTACGATTTTGACCCTCCACGTTGCCCTCCAGTACTAAATTGGTATCCCTTCACGCCTCAGAAGATGTCCTACCACCCGATCCCTTCTCCTAGTCAAGTTGTGCCAAAAAATCCTCTTCTCCCCAAATCTATTCAATACCTCCTCATTAGTTATGTGATCTACCTTCAAAATTTCAGCATTCTTCTGTAGCACCACATTTCAAAAGCTTCAACTCACTTCTTGTCCGAACTATTTGTCGTCCATGTTTCACTTCCATACATGACTACACTCCATCAGAAACGACTTCCTTCGACCATCATCAGTTATTTTGGTCGCCAAATAGCAAAAATCCTTTACTACTTTAAGTGTCTCATTTCCTAATCTCATTCCCTCATCATCACCCAGCTTAATTCGACTACATTCCACTATCATCGTTTTGCTTTTGTTTATGTTCATCTTATACCCTCCTTCCAAGGCACTGTCCATTCCGTTCAACTGGTCTACAAAGTCCTTTGCTGTCTCTGACAGAATTACATTGTCACTGGGAAACCTCAATGTTTTTATTTCTTCTCCGTGGATTTCAACACCTACTCCGAATTTATCTTTTGTTCCCTTTATTGCTTGCTTAATATACAGATTAAATAACATCGGGGAGAATCTACAACCCTGTCTCACTCCCTTCCCAACCACAGCTTCCCTTTCATGTCCTTCGACTATTATAACTGCTATCTGGTTTCTGTACAAATTGTAAATAGCCTTTCGCTCCCTGTATTTTACCTTTGCCACATTCAGTATTTGAAAGAGAGTATTCCAGTCAACATTGTCAAAAGCTGTCTGTAAGTGTACAAATGCTAGAAACGTAGATTTGCCTTTCCTTAATCTTTCTTCTAATATAAGGCGTAGGGTCAGTATTGCCTCACGTGTCCAATATTTCTACGGAATCCAAACTGATCTTGCCCGAGTTGGCTTCTACTCGTTTTTACATCTACATCTACGTCTACATTTATACTCCGCAAGCCACCTAAGGGCACTTTACGAGCCACTGTCGTTACATCCCTTTCCTGTTCCAGTCGCGTATGGTTCGCGAGAAGAACGACTGCCAGAAAGGCTCCGTGCGCGCTCGAGTCTCTCTAATTTTACATTCGTGATCTCCACGGGAGGTATAAGTAGGGGGGAAGCAATATATTCGATACTTCATCCACAAAGGCACCCTCTAGAAACTTGGACAGCTACACCGCGATGCAGAGCGCCTCTCTTGCAGAGTCTGCCGTTTGAGTTTGCTAAATATCTCCGATACGATATCACGCTTACCCAATTTCCCTGTGACGAAACGCGCCGCTCTTCTTTGGATCTTCTCTATCTTCTACGTCAACCCGACGTGGTACGGATCCCACACTGATGAGCAATACTCAAGTATTCAAGTATAGGTCGAACGAGTCTGTAAAGAATTCGCGTTACTATTTTGCAGCCGTGACTTATTGAACTGATGGTGCGGTAATTTTCATTTCTGTCAACACCTGCTTTCTTTGGGATTGGAATTATTGTATTCTTCTTGAAGTCTGAGGGTATTTCGCTTGTCTCATACATTGCTCGTTGGTTCGCGAATTCACGACAGTCCGAGACTGACAGTCAGCTGGATGCATGCTGGAATCGAACCGCCGTTGGATGCTGAACGCTGCTCCCGCGGGCGGAGAAGACGGCTGGCACACAGTAGATGTGCGATCCTGAGCGCGTTGCCCTGCCCGGGGGTCGAACGGCGGCGCGGCTGTGCAGTGTTGGCAGTGCGGCGGTCTCCGCTAATTGAAGTGCCACCCATCAAACAGAGTGCCTAATGAGCGGAATGGGGCTGCGGGGAGCGTCAGCAAGCGCAGTCAAAGAGCGGCCGGCCAGGGGCGGGGCGAAGGGACCCGCGGCCGCGCCAAACCTCACTGATAACGTCACACGCCGCGCGACGGCCTCTCGGTTACACGCAATCCGCCCGTTCCACCACTTCTGCATCTCGCAGTGTGACTCGCGTTACCTTGAGTTCTGAAAGGCGTTCGATACAGGTCCTCGCTGCCGCCTAATGAAAGACCCACGCCCGGATTCCCGGCTTCGATTCCTGGCGGGGTCAGGTATTTTCTCTGCCTCTTGATGACTGGTTGTTGTGTGATGTCCTTCGGTTAGTTAGCTTTAAGTAGTTCTAAGTTCTAGGGGACTGATGAACATAGACGTTAAGTCCCATAGTGCTTAGAGCCATTTGAGCGACACTGAAGAGCGAAAGAAACTGTTACACCAGCCTAATATCGTGTAGGGCACACGCGAACACGCAGAAGTGCTGCAACACGACGTGACATTGACTCGACTAACGTCTTAAGTAATACTGGAGGGAACTGACGCTATGAATCCTGCAGGGCTGTCCCTAACCCCGTAAGAGTACGAGGGGTCGACATCTCTTCTGAACATCACGTTGCAAGGCATCCCAGATATGCTCAATAATGTTCAAGTCTGGTCACCGGCGGAAGTGTTTAAGCTCAGAAGAGTGTTCCTGGAGCCATTGTGAGGCAATTATGGACTGTGGGGTGTCGCATTGTCCTGCTGGAATATACGCAGTGAATATGAATAGATGCTGGTGATCAGACAGGGTGCTTATCTATGTCACCTGTCAGAGTCCTATCTGGAGTATCAGGGCTCCCATATCACTCCAACTGCACACGGCCCACGTCATTACAGAGCCTCCACCAGCTTGAACAGTACCCCACTGACATGCAGGGTCCATGGATTCATGATATTGTCTCCATACCAGTGCACGTCCATCCACTCCATACAATTTGAAACGAGACTCGTCCGACCAGGTAACATGTTTCCAGTCATCAAAACTCCACTGTCGGTGTTCACGTGCCCAGACGAGCCGTAAAGAGTTGTGTCTTGCACTCATAAAGACTACAGGAGTGGGCCTTCGGCTCAGAAACACCACATCGACGAACTTCCGTGGTCGCCCGGGATTAGCCGAGCAGTCTTAGGCGCTGCAGTCATGGACTGTGCGGCTGGTCCCGGCGGAGGTTCGAGTCCTCCCTCGGGCATGGGTGTGTGTATGTTTGTCCTTAGGATAATTTAAGTTAAGTAGTGTGTAAGCTTAGGGACTGATGACCTTGGCAGTTAAGTCCAATAAGATTTCACACACATTTGAACATTTGAAGTTTTGTTGAATGGTTTGGACACTGAAACTTGCTGATGGCCCAGCACTGAAATCTACAGCAATTTGCGGAAGGGCAGCACTTCTGTCATGCTGAACGATTGTCTTCAATCGTCATTGGTTCTATTCTGGCAGAATCTTCATCCGGCTGCAGCGATGTCGGAGATTTGATGTTTTACCGGATTCCGGATATTCACAGTACACTCGTGAAATGGTCGTAAGGCAAAATCCGCACTTCGTCGCTACCTCTGAGATGCAGTGTCCGATCACTCGTGCGACGACTATAAAACCACGTTCAAGCTCACTTAAATCTTGATAATCTGCCATTGCAGCAGCAGCAACCGATCTAACAACTATCTGTGCCAGACAGAATCTGATCCTACAAATCTGATGTACACAGAGTCCGCCTCCAACTTGCACATTCGTCTGTCTGAAAGGATCCATGAGACGCAAGCGCCCAATAATCTCTCGAAATGTTGTGTGACGTGGTTGGTGTCTGTAAGGATACTTGTTTTGGTATAGCTGTGCTGCCTCTCGACTGTTTCCATCTGCTTGGCTGCACACAAACACCATATCGGCTTATTCCAGACATGAATACCGAACCATTCTGCTGCTTACAGTACGCTGCGTCATTCGCACAGCCTGCAGCACACAAGGAATACACGGCATGTGCTCAGAACTTCCATTCGTCAGTGCCATCCACCATGGCAACGATGTATTTGCAGATATATGGTCATAGGACGTTTTTCCATCCATTTCCAGTCAGGAATACGTTCCTAGACTTTGTCAATTTTATTGATGTCCGGGGTGGTCCACCTGAAGTTTCAGATGATATTATCTCGAAAACCATACATCGGATAATAATAGTGGGTAATACAAAGTGGGTAAGACAAAGAATAATTTATTTTCGTCAGTAAATGTTTACTGTTCACAATCGGAAGGTGAAGTGATTGAAGAATGTATCACAAATGGAAATTAAATGTCTTGGTCTATGATGAAAATAGCTTGTGAGAAAGGGTCATAGAGTCGACAATAACGCAAATTTAACCGGGATAAATGGGGGAAAGAAAGGCACCAGGTTATGGATGGACTCTGTAACTTTAATGGACGACTTAGAGGATGTAAGCTTGAACAACTAAGTTCACTTTGATTTGTTTCCTTGACTGATTTAGTCGTATTTATGCTGTCAAGATTAGGGCGATAAGGCTCTCTCTTATGTCTCACAAGACCATTTTTATATTGTGTCACACATTCACTGTGAGATCTTTCAAAGGAAGTTTTGCGTCTAGCGCAGACTCGAACGTGTAGACGTAGTTACGATAACGGTAGTGCAAACAGTAATCGGTCAAGCAGGGAAACACGGTTGATTGTTATAAATGTATATTTAGACTGTGGACGGTCTTAGCAAATAGAAGTGAGAGAAGACGTGAGAGAGGGACAGAAAGGAGAATGGTTAAACATTAGTGTTGAAGACAACAGAAATATACTACTAATTGAAGAATTTAATTCAAGGTTACAATTAGGAATGACAGTCTGTTATGTGTTGTAATCGACAAATGTCCCATATTAAAGGGAAGAGCCATTTTATGGCTCCTGGCACCTCTACAACTATCACTTCGGCGAGTATTTGCAGTTGAGATGCAAGCTTCAAATGGTTCAGATGGCTCTGAACACTATGCGACTTAATGTCTGAGGTCATTAGTCGCCTAGAACTTAGAACTAATGAAACATAACTAACCTAAGGACATCACACACATCCATGCCCGAGGCAGTATTCGAACCTGCGACCGTAGCAGTCACGCGGTTCCAAACTGCAGGGCTTAGAGCCGCACGGCCACACCGGCCGGCAGATGCAAGCTTCTTCGACACTATTGCGATACTGAAAAATCTGTTGTCAAAGTTGTACCACACTTCGCAAGTATTTCACTAGAGAAAATAATCACACAGAGAAGCACAAGGATTGAGGGTCAGAAAACAGAAATGAAGAGAAACGCAGTGCACATCACACAGGCACTCTGTGAACGTGGGTCCACATATCCACCGTTCAAATTCGTCTGAACTATGCCAATGCCAATGATTTTCACATCTTAGCTGAACAATTTCTCTACATTGTCTGGCGTAATGCTCTCACAGTTGGCGTGCCCAACACACGACGTCCATGATTCGATACATGAAATAATATGAGATGGGTGGCTACAATGCTAGCTTATGCCCAGTTTCATCGGTTCTTCCTGTGGACCCTTCACAGGTACCACAATCCTATCTCTTTCCAACATCATAAAAAGATCCCAAGAGTGGTTACAGACCACACATGCTACTAATTACTCTTGATAGTGTTGATGTGGATGCTAGCATCTCCACTGATTGCACTGCTGATACCATATATAATAATGTAGAGTTCGTGTTGACATCTACACTGACATCAATGTTGCAGTGTGACAACTTCTGTCCTCCACCCTCTCATTCCAGAATGGTGTGTGTGTGTGTGAGGCTGTGTTGATGGGATCCAGTGCTCAGGCGAGCGTGGGATCAAGAATGCTGACTCAATAAAAGAGTACTTATTAATCGACGATCTCATACAGCAGGTCGACAGCTGTGTGCCACGTGCTGACTCTGGCTAGTGGCTACGAGTGAGTCTGCTGACACAACTGAATGCTGAATCAGTGTAACAGCAGCTGCTGGTGACGGCAGCCTTCTGACACTAGACAGGTGTCTGCTCCATAGCACAGCGCATTTACAGATAGACCAGCATACACAGCGCGTGGTGCCCGCATCTCGTGGTCGTGCGGTAGCGTTCTCGCTTCCCACGCCCGGGTTCCCGGGTTCGATTCCCGGCGGGGTCATGGATTTTCTCTGCCTCGTGATGGCTGGGTGTTGTGTGATGTCCTTAGGTTAGTTAGGTTTAAGTAGTTCTAAGTTCTAGGGGACTGATGACCATGGATGTTTAGTCCCATAGTGCTCAGAGCCATTTGAACAGCGCGTGGTCCAGGACAGCTAACAGAGGCATACAGCATGACTGAAGTTGAAGCTAGGAGTCTTGATGTCTGGATTAGAGTTCAGCCAATGGCACCCAGTTAGATGCCTTGCCTCAGCAGTAGTTCAAAGCCTGGAACCATCAGGGCTAGCTGGTGACTTGCACCAGCAGCACTTCAGCTGCACCTGCTTCGAAATGATGACTCCTGTAGAGACTGACCCGGAGGAATGCATGGTGCTGATGGATTGAAGCTTCCAGGTGAACTGGTGCATATATACTTGCTCTGTCCAGGTGTTTTATGACAGGGCTTGAGTGTCATTGCTTAGGTGGCCGCGAAATGTTTGTTTTATGCTGCAGCATGTTGCGGTCCAGCCCACCACGTGGTAGATATCTGGATTGTAGAACAGCGTGACAACATTACTGCAGTACCTAACTGCAAAATTGTCCATTTGTGGCCTTCCCTCTTTCATTTCCTTGTGAATAAGATTAGGAAGTTCAGGTCAGCAGTTCACAATTGTGGCTGGATGGTTCTGACGTGTAGGATGCCTTTTGGTTCCATAACCCCTTTACTGGAGGGCACTAGCAGTCGGAAAACTTTCAGTTGGAGTTACGATGGCAGCCAGGAAGCGCACGTTCAAATGTTTGTCTCTGTTTTCACAATCTAAGTTCGGTTTAGATCGTTGTCATGGCGTAAATCTACTTTAAATAGTTCATCTTATGTAAAAATCTCATAAATCATTAGTTTGTTTGAAAATTTATAGATATATAAAGTGGAAAATTAGTGCTTGCACAGTTGTGCGTATTAGGCCTAAAGTCATATTTTTAAGACAACAGTATGTCGACGGAGTGTTGGAAACGACATTTGTTTCAGCATCTGTATCTATCAGTCTGACAGCCAGTTGATTTTATATGATCCTGTGACGTTGTTTTTTCATTACCTTGATAGTCTGACTACGTCTAATAGTTGTTATCAATCATACAAGAAAATTAAATTATTGTGCTATTCCAACATTTGCGAATGATTCTGCCATTGATGCTCTGCAAGGCCTGTCGTATATAGATGGTTTGAACAATGACAATAATACGCTTGATTCTGGTTGGCATCTAACTGCAAAGAGAAATTATGGAAGATTGTGGAAAAGTGACTACGGGTCGTTTGTCTGAGGTGAAGATTTTAAAGAAGCATCCACTTTGCAGTACAATGAAGATGACATGCAACAACACTAAAATGAAAATCTGGAAAATATAAACCAGCAGCAACAACAACATAGGCATCAGCAAAAGACACAAAACAAAATTGTCTGTTAACAGTTGCACCAGCAAATGATGAAAAATCTAGTGGACGCCACATTTGGTTCAAAATGGTTCGAATGGCTCTGAGCACTACTGGACTTAATATCTGAGGTCATCAGTCCCCTAGAACTTATAACTACTTAAACCTAACTAACCTAAGGACAGCACATACATCCATGCCCGAGGCAGGATTCGAACCTATGACCGTAGCGGTCTTGCGGTTCCAGACTGCAGTGCTTAAAACCACTCGGTCAAGTCGGGCTGCTCAACTTCTGCAGATCAGATAGAACTGTACATCTTACCATTTAGCCCCTACTTATATTAAACCAGAGGTTTTATTTGTCTAGAATATTCTTCAAGAATAGTTTCATTTCATTTGTTTCAGGATGTTGCCGAAATTACAAAACCAGCATCTTATTTGCTAAATTACGAAAAGTTGTTTCAAGAAGCTGTAGCCTGCGCAGATATTTACTACATGACTAAAATGGGACAACAGTTCGCAACAAATTCACAACATACTAAGAAATTTTCAGTGTTCACATCAACCATGTGAAGTGCAGTCAATCAGTCGAAGGGACTGATGTCTGTCATCAGCAGATGGACGTGTATCGTGACATAAAAACTAAGAAGATAACTTAACATCTGACAGATGAGGCACCTGTGAATTTGGTATAGGAATGACAGTAAAGCAAATAAAGTTGTAACAAAGGACTTACAGGAAGTTTTCGCATTCTGGATGGCCATGAGGGCTTAACTTGTCACAGCATGAAGTGGAAGACCTTTCAGAGATTGGCGGTCGTGAGGAAGCAGAGCAAGAAAATTTAATTATAGCTGAAACAAAAAGATACAAACCATCATGTTCACTATACATAGAAAGAGGTGGGACAATGTTGTTGATCATTTAAAATATGCAGGAATTTGCCACAAAATCCGTTGACAAAAGGGTACAAGAACCAAATGTGTTAGTTATAATGTAGAACTGTGTTTATCAAAAGATGGCGAATGTTTTCACGCATACCACCTGGTCAAGGCCCAATCCGTGCAACTGTGTGGTTGCCAAATATCTAGAAATTTACGAAAATAAATTTATTTTAATTTTTCTAAAGAATTACAGACTGGTTATTACATCCCGAAACTTCCTATTTTAAAAAATTACGAATAAAATGCATCCTTGTGTGTGAAAGGGTTAGGTGTCCAACCCACATACGTCTTGGCTGGATGCTGTGGTTGGCTTGAGACTGATGTTGCAACACTAAATGACAAAATCAACCAAAACCTTTAATTTTATGTCAAGTGTCATCCTAATTTTTTAAATATTAATATTAATTTCAAATTTTTTCGAAACTGCTGAAAAATTAGAAAGAAAATCAGCCATTAAGACAACGTTATAAGCAGACCTCATTCGCTGAATGAGAATTACATTCACCTTTAACGTTTTGCTTTGCAGGTCGTCATACGTTTTACGACGGGAAGTTTCAATAATTTCCGTTTTAGTGTCTTGAAGATGTCTTAAAACAAGAAGACGAAAAAATTTTTGTTAAAAAACTAAAATTAAATTCAGTTATGAATTAATTAAATTTAGTTATGAATTTTTGTTCAAAAACGAAAATTAATATATACGTGTGTGGTGAATTTTCTTCCAGACATGTCCAAGAGAACAGACACCAGCAGGTATTATGAATTAAGGTGCAAAGGAATTACAAACAGTAACTGTGAGTGGGCATTGAATGAAATCAACGGGAAAGTTGACAATTGTGGCAGACACGGCAGATGCTCTGCTCACCAAGCCATCCGGCTGATTACTCCCGCCATTTCACCGATCTCCCTTTTCTTCCATACTATGTGATCAAAAGTATGCGGACAGCTGGCTGGAAAGTTCGTGGCACCCTCCGTCGGTAATGCTGGAATTCAATATGGTGTTGGCCCATCCTTAGCCTTGATGACAGCTTCCACTCTCGCTTGCCTACGTTCTGTCAGGTACTGGAAAGTTTCTTGGAGAATGGCGGCCCATTCTTCATGTAGTGCTGCAGTCGGGAGAGATATCGATGTCGGTCGGTGAGGCCTTGTACCAAATCGGGCTTCCAAAACCTAACAAAGGTGTTCTGTGGGATTCAGGTCAAGACTTCATGCAGGCCAGTCCATTACAGAGATGTTATTGTCGTGTAACCACCCCGTCACAGGGCGTGTATTATGAGCAGGTTCTTGATCGTGTTGATAGATGCAATAGCCATCCCCGAATTGCTCTTCAACAATTGGAAGCAAGAAGATACTTAATACATCAGTGTAGGCCTGCGCTGTGATAGTGCTACGCAAAACAGCAAGGGATGCAAGCACCCTCCGTGGAAAACACGACCACACCATAACACCATCGCCTCCGACTTTTACTGTGACGTTCACCGGACATTCGTCATACTCACACCCTGTCATCGGATCGCCACATTGTGTACCGTGATTCGTCACTCCACATATCGTTTTATCCACTGTTCAGTCGTCCAACGTTTATGCTCCTTACATCAATCGTAGCGTCGTGTCTCATTTATCGGCGTGGTGTGCGGCTTATGAGCAGACGCTTGACCATGGAATGGCTCTGAGCACTATGGGACTCAACTGCTGAGGTCATAAGTCCCCTAGAACTTAGAACTACTTAAACCTAACTAACCTAAGGACAACACACACATCCATGCCCGAGGCAGGATTCGAACCTGCGACCGTAGCGGTCGCGCGGTTCCAGACTGTAGCGCCAGAACCGCTCGGCCCCCAGCGGCCGGCGCTTGACCATGGAATCCAAGTTTTTTTCACCTCCCACCTGTCATAGAACTTGCAGTGGATCCTGGTGCAGTTTGGAATTCCTGTGTGATGGTCTGGATAGACGTCTGCTTATTACACGTTACGACCCTCTTCAACCGTCGGCAATCTCTGTCAATCAACAGATCTGGTCGGGCTGTACGCTTTTGTGCTGTACGTGTCCTTTCACGATTCGACTTCACTATCACATCGGAGACAGTGGACTTAGGGATATTTAGGAGTGTGGAAATCTTGCTTACAGACTATGACACAAGTAACACCCAATCACCTGACCACATTCGAAGTTTTTGAGTTCTGCGGAATGGCCCATTCTGCTCTCTCACGATTTCTATTGACTATTGAGTTCGCTAATATGGATGCCTGGCAGCAGGTGTCAGCACAATGCACCTACTATGAAAAACGTATGTTTTTGTGGGTGTTCGTAAAGTTTTTTATCACATAGCGTAATTGAGACAAGACGACCAGTGGACTCCTCAGTGCAGATGCACACCAGGCCCGAAATCTTATGGGAATCAGTGAAATGCCGCGAGTAATGAGGATAATGGGCCATAAGTATTACATTAGTAGTCTGTGGACAGGTTCAGGATTTGGGTCTGATGGGAGGTGTGCTAGAGTAGTCTATGCAGTTGTAATGACCACTGTATCTGGACGACTGAACTGACACCGTTTGCTGATGATACAAGCATAATTATCAACCCAGTAAAAGAAAGTCCGATAGAAAATGATACAAATAAGCATTTTTGAAAAGTTATTAGTTGGTTTTCTGCGAATGGGCTTGCTCTCTGAACTTTGAAAAAACACAGTACATCCAATTTTCTGCTGCTAAAAATATAACTCATTCAATAAACATAACACATCAAAAGAAGTCAGTAGCCAGGGTAGAGCATACTAAGTTTTTGGGTGTACATATAGATGAGAATCATAATTGGAAAAGTTATATTTTGGATCTCTTAAAGCGACTAGGTTCAGCAACTTTTGCAATCAGAATAACTGTCAATTTTGAGGATGTAGAAATTAATAAGCTAACATACTTTGCATACCTCCACTCTCTGATGTCATACGGAATAATATTCTGGGGCAACTCAACACTTAGGCAAAAGGTATTCACTACTCAAAAGAAAGTAGTTAGAATAATGTGTGGGGTTCATAGTCGAACATCTTGTAGGCATCTGTTTAAAAGGTTAGGAATTCTTACAACTGCTCCACAGTATATTTACTCACTAATGAAAGTTTTTCTCAACAACGTGGAACAGTTTAAAATCAACAGAGACATTCATGATTGCAATACCAGAAAAAAGAAAGACCTACACTATCGTTTCCTTAACCTATTTTTGGCACAGAAAGGGGTAAAGTATGGTGCTATAAAACTTTCTGATAAATTGCCAGATGAAATAAAATGTCTAACAGGCAGCAGTAATAGTTTGAAAAACAAATTGAAATCATACCTCCTTGACATCTCTTTATATACCATAGATGAATTCTTGAATATGAGTAAATAAATCTGGAGATATAATACATGCATTTTGTGCCATTTTAGGGAATGGGATAGATAATAGAAATATTTAGGTATAACACTATAACGTAAAAAAAACTTATTTCATGTGCTCATTTCTTGTTCATTTGACACGTTCCACATCATAACGGTTTTCCGTGCTATTGATCTAGGGAACACGTAACTAACTAACTAACTCGCCAGAGCATCTACCCAGTAGCCATTACAGTAGCTTAGTGTGTTCAGTCAGAAAGCTGGCTGCCCTCTCCCCACCCCCCCACCCCCACCCCCCAAAAAAAAGAATTGAGGGAAGTATTCAACAATCACCTTAAACATGCTCAGAACAATAACGATCAAAATCAAAAATAGGAGTAAAAATAAAAAAAATTAAAAAAAGAGAAAGAAAGCAGGGGACCCGGATTTTCAACTTTCCCAACTGATTTCAGTCAACGTGCACTGAGAGCCAATTTCTACTCAAGTTACGAAAATTGAGTAACATTCATTAATACGTGCAAGACTGACATTTTCGCACGAGCGGCCGGAGAGAGATGGTTTGCAGGAATATTAACAATAGCGGAGGTGTTTTGTTTATAAATGGTTACCTCAACAGCTTTTGAGATCGAGTAGCCATTAACAATTAATTTCTTTCAGAAGGGGTATTAGCGGCTTCTCCGCCCTGTTCACACACCCACACCCACACCCACCCACACACACACACACACACACACACACACACAAGCACACACATACACTCACAGCGTCAACTTCTTCATTTTCGCGATGCCCCGCTACTACCGCCTAGAAGCGGCAAGTTCTGCCAAACCGCGGCCCGCTGGCTTATAACGCGCGCAGCCGCGGGAGCGCCAACTGAGGCGTTTCTTAAAGTCGGCCGCCCCAACTTGGCGGGGATTCCTTATTTTTTATGCATGTGCGGCAGAAGTAAGTTTTAAGGCGGGACCAGCTCGCCCGGAACTACTGTGCCGCCGGTAGCGCGGCGGGCCTCGCCAGGTCTTCCGGAGGCGGGGGCGGAGGCAGCGCCCACGGCCCCTCCCCCTCCCACCCCCCACCACCTCGGTCATGGTCTGGCGGGCTAAAGTACTGTAAATTCCGACGTGGTGGGCCAGCTGAGATACGGCGGGCCTCCCTTTATAAGTAGGCAGCCGGCCAAGAATATTAGGCGGGTGGGGAGTGAAAACCCCTCACCCACCCCCACCATCACTCCCAACTGGTGAAGACTTCTTACCGGAGGGGACGCGGTCCCACTCCTGTGGCTGTCAGGAATATTGGGTCGTCGTAAGAGGGGCTGCCTCACAGGATCAGTAGTGGGAAATTTACTCACGGGCAGTCGCTTACCACTATCAACACCTTCTCGGCCGTGCAGTCTGGTGTGTGTGCGCCTTGACTGCTTCTAAGACGTTGCTCGTCTCCATCATTTGTCACATCTGATGCTACAGAACTGTCGTTAAGGTAGACCGGGATTGTACAGGCGTAGTGTAATTAATAAAGGTAACTGAAACAGATGAAGGTATTGTACAAAAGAAGCTAAAACATTCCACCGAATAGAGATCGGCGAGATAATTGCGAATATATACAGACGGGTCCAAAAAAAAAAAAATGCATCCACTGTTTAAAAGTCCATAACTGGCAAACTAACTGACGGAGTTCTCTCATCTTTGCTAGTGTAATAGTTTGTAGTTCCGCCACACATGCGTTGTATTGCGTTGTTTTCTTTTGTCAGATGACAGTCGCCAGATGGTCAATGTTTTGTTCTTAGTTGCACCTTAATACTCGAGTAAACATGGCTGGCGAAAGGCTTACATTCGATGAAAGGAAGTCAGTTTTGAAGTGGTATTTTAAGTACGAAACCATTAATGAGGTTCAACTGCAATGGCGAAATGACTATCAAACAGAGCCACCGACAAGCTTAACGATTCGTCGCATTTGAGGCAAATTTGAAGCCGGCTGTGTTAAAGATGTACACAAACAACAATCTGGACGACATGTAACAGTAACAAGTCCAGCTAAATCCCGTCGTGTGTTACAACAATTCACTCGCTCACCACAGAAGTCTGTGAGACAGTGTGCCCGTGAAACTGGAGTGAGTCGCTCAACTTTACGGCGAATTTTGAAGACAGCAAAGTGGAAGTGCTACATCTCACGATTGCAACACGCAATGAACGACGACGATCCAGATCGTTGAATGGAGTACTGCGAGTGGTTTACTAATATGGTGCGCAACGATGAAGAGTTTTCAGAGATGATAGTGTGGTCTGATGAGGCACAGTTCAAACTCAATAGTACAGTAAATCGCCACGACTGCATCTACTGGGCCGCCGAAAATCCAAACGTCCATGTAGGCAAAGCCGTGAATTTGCCAGGAGTAAATGTGTGGTGTGGGTTGTCTGACCGGGGATTGAATGGGCCATTCTTCTTTGACGGCACAGTTACCGGTGAGGTGTACCTTCAGAACCTTCAGACATCGGTTTTACCTGCCATCAGGGACTTGTATGGAGACGGAAGAGTTTACTTTCAGCAAGATGGTGCCCCAGCCCACTACCAAAATCGTGTTAGGGCGTATCTCGACGAAAATCTACCAGGAAGATGGATAGGCCGTAGAGGTGCTGTGGAGTATCCACCACGTTCCCCAGACCTAACTCCTCTGGACTTTTACCTGTGGGAAACACTAAAAGACGTCGTTTATCGACAAAAGCCACGCACATTGGATGAACTTCGAGAATCCATCGTACATTCATATGCAAATATCCAACTCAACGCGTTGCAGTCAGTACTTCGTGCTGCAGCTCGGCGGAATCGTTTGTGTGTGGATGTTAATGGTGACCATTTCAAACACCTACAGTGGTATCTTTAAGTTGGACTTAAGATACACTTTCACGAAAAATGAGACAACATGTAACCTCCCCACAAAACAAAATAATATGAATAATATTCACATTTAGTGTAACCTCAAAAAAGAAAAATTCCTAAACCTTTCAACAGTAAAAAATATAATTATGTCGTTCACATTCAGTATAACCTACCAACAGGAAATTGCGTAATCTATCAATCTCTCAATAAAAAATTGTCGCTCACTTATAACCTTTCAATAATGACTGTGAATTTAAACTGGTAAATTTAGGACGTCAGCAGTGCTGCGTCATGGACCTGAAAATTCATTCTGAATAAATAGAAAATTCTTACCTCAATTAGGTCGCCGGATAACAGGTATATATCTGCTCCTATAAGACATTTTTCTGGCGCAGCTCAGTGCAATGCTGGCCGATAGATTTGTCATGTATAAAAGAAACAACTGATTTTTCTTTTCAATAATCGGGATGACCAAGGATTGGAGAAATTAGTAAATTCTTTAAATTAAAATGAATGATTGTCAAAAGTTACTTTTTATGAGAAAGATTATTATTAAGAGACTTTTTTAAAAACGTTTACATGGGACTTGATATAACAATACTATATATGTGCGAGGCTGCTTTTACCTTGTGCTACAACGCTCAGGCTCCGCCATCGCTCCACCACGACCGGCCCAGCCAACTTCACACTCCAGACTGCTCGCTAGCAACTACTACTTACTGCTACTGCTACACAGTTCCTACTGCAGTCAACACTGCTCTTTGGTCTGAGATTCTCTTATAGCTTACATATCGCAGGCAGAGCATGAGCAATCCATCGAAATTACATCCGCTCGAGTGCGCTAGCAACAAATTCCTTAATCATGGACCTCTTACAATCTCCGTCAATTAGTCTGCAAATTATGGACTTTTAAAAAGTGGATACATTGTTTGGACCCTTCTATACTTACCAGACACTGCCGATTTCAATAAGAAATATTATCGTCGTTAGTACAAGTCTGTTTGAAATATGTGTAAACCTTTCGGTTAGGTCTCCAAGCAATCGCGCTTGAATATCATGAATGGTTAATGGTTACTGACAGTGGTAGATGCGTGGTGGAATATATGCACATTTTGATGCTGAGGTAAGTTGATGTGTGACGAGCCAATACGATCCACCAGGACCTGTACCTTAGCCTCCAAATGTCTCTTGATCTCAATCGTCTCGATTTACAGCCAGGATGGAAAAATAGATAGGGCCGCCACAAACACAACACATTACCATGCCTAATACGGTGTACGAGAACCGTGTTCCCTTTCCGTATATAATACTTCCTTGTCAAAATTGACGGAGAATTGAAACTGATACAGTTTGGACGTAAGCAGCTCTACGTCATGGCCCTGTGAAATCAACCTGAATAAACTGAAAAATTCTTACCTCATAATGGTGCCGCCGTATAACGCTGTTTATATATATGCTCCAAAATGGCACAGCTTAGTGTAATGCTGGCGTATCTACTACTACTGAATAACATTTGTCTGAGATTTGCATTAATAGAAAAAAAACTTACTTTGCTTGTTGACAAAGCTGCATAGCTGGTCCTCTGATTATTAAACAACACATGACTATGATCTGGGAAAATTTGTAAAATATTTAAATTCAAGTAAATGACTGGTAAAAAATTATGTTCCGAAAACCCTTATTATTGAGAACATTTCTGCAAACCATTACATAACAAAAATTTATCCTTAAAAGTACATCTTAATTAGTGCTGACAAACCACAAAAAGATTGAAACAATTTCATATTAACATCTCAGACAACAAATTTATGTACGCCCATGGCGATGAAGAATAATAAAGTTTACCTTACACTACATGGTAATGATCGATGTTGCACCAGCGGCGATTGATATTGCTCGTACGTGGCTAGCAACTCTACTCTATTGGTGAGCTACTACGACTTCTCCATAACAGCGAGCTATTGCGACCGCACCATAACAACTAAAAACTGCTACTGCTCCATAAGAACGAACTATAGCGACTGCTCTGTGGGAGCGAGCAATTACTACGGCCGACACTGCTCTAACCTTCGATTCTATTGTAGTAGAGAGGCTTTATTTCGCAGGCAGCGCGTGAGCAATACATCGAAATTACATTTGCTCCAGTAAGGTAATGGTCAGTAAAGCTTTTACATAATGAACCCTTTACAACCGTCAGCACTCAAAACAGCCTACAGTCGTCACAGAATGGATAAATTACGGTCCTGTATGATCTTCAAGGGCTTCTTATTCTGTTCGTCCCCCCGAAACAATGGCAGACTCAACAAAGGAGACCGCAAAGGCTCAGTAGTAATGGGGTCTGGTGACTGTGATGGCAGAGGTGGCCGTGACACTTCAGCCTTGTGCTTGCAAAATCAGAACTGGACGATTGGAGGATGGGAGCTGTGTGTGAGCTACAACCCTATGGTCTTGGAAAACAGCATCCCAGTTGAGGAACAAACATTTTACCGAGGGATGGACCTGATGAGCCAAAATGTTCAAATACTACTTGGGTGTAATGCCACCTTGCACAGCAGCCATGGAGGCAATGGAATATCATGGTATGGCCACCCACGATACTTCACTCTCTGGAGGCAAATTCGGTGAGAAATTGGAGACAGTGTGGAACAAGAGACTCATCTGAGCAGATGACATCTTCCATTACTCGACAGTCCATACACTATTGGCCATTAAAATTGTTACACCAAGAAGAAATGCAGATGACAAACCGGTATTCATTGGACAAATATATTATACTAGAACTGACATGTCATTACATTTCCATGCAATTTGGTTGCATAGATCCTGAGAAGTCAGTACCCAGAACAACCACCTCTAGCAGTAATAACGGCCTTGATACGCCTGGGCATTGAGTCAAACAGAGCTTGGATGGCGTGTACAGGTACAGCTGCCCATGCAGCTTCAACACGATACCACAGTTCATCAAGAGTAATGACTGGCGTATTGTGACGAGCCAGTTGCTCCACCACAATTGACCAGACGTTTTCAGTTGGTGAGAGATCTGGAGAATGTGCTGGCCAGTGCAACAGTCGAACATTTTCTGTATCCAGAAAGGCCCGTACAGGGCCTGCAACATGCGGTCGTGCATTATCCTGCTGAAATGTGGGGGTTTCGCAGGGTTCGAATGAAGGGTGGAGCCACGGGTCTAACACATCCGAAATGTAATGTTCACTGTTCAAAGTGCCGTCAGTGCGAACAAGAGCTGACCAAGACGTGTAACCAATGGCACCCCACACCATCATGTTGGGTGATACGCCAGTATGGCGATGACAAATACACGCTTCCAATGTGCGTTCACCGCCATGTCGCCAAACACGGATGGCACCATCATGATGCTGTAAACAGAACCTGGATTCATCCGAAAAAAATGACGTTTTTTCATTCGTGTATCCAGGTTCGTCATTGAGTACACCATCGCAGGCACTCCTGTGTGTGATGCAGCGTCAATGGTAACCGCAGCCATGGTCTCCGAGCTGATAGTCTATGCTGCTGCAAACGCCGTCGAACTGTTCGTGCAGATGGTTGTTGTCTTGCAAACGTCCCCATCTGTTGACTCAGGGATCAAGTCGTGGCTGCACGATCCGTTACAGCCATGCGGACAAGATTCCTGTCATCTCGACTGCTAGTGATATGAGACCGTTGGGATCCAGCACAGCGCTCCGTATTACCATACTGAAGCCACCGATTCCATATTCTGCTAACAGTCATTGCATCTCGACCAACGCGAGCAGCAATGTCGCGATACGATAAACCGCAATTGCGATTGGCTACAATCCGAACTTTATCAAAGTGGGAAACGTGATGGTAGGCATTTCTCGTCCTTACACGAGACATCACAACAACGTTTCACCAGACAACACCGGTAAACTGCTGTTTGTTTATAAGAAATCGGTTGGAAACGTTCCTCATGTCAGCACGTTGTAGGTGTCGCCACCGGCGCCATCCTTGTGTAAATGCTCTGAAAAGCTAATCATTTGCATATCACAACATCTTCTTCCTGTCGGTTAAATTTCGCGTCTGTAGCACGTCGTCTTCGTGATGTAGCAATTTTAACGACCAGTAGTGTACTTTATGGCTGTTAAGGGCATTTGCATCACTGAAGTGTGGTTTCCGAATCCCAGCTGGCCCTGCGTTCTCAACTTCTGGGGCTCCCTTCGTGAGGCTTTGGTGCTGACAGGTTTCGTGAGTGCGACATTCAGTTCTGTAGTAACTTTAGCAGCTGTAGTGCTCTCCTTTTTCATTACCACCTTCTTGAATGTCCGTCCATCACGATCAGTCAACACACGCTTTCGGCCTTGTCGCGACTTAACGGACGATGTTTCTCCACTTTACCTGCGTGCGGTATAATTTTTTTAGGCTGCTTCGGTTAAGGAAGCAACCACCATACGACCACCAACAATTTTTCGTGTTGGAATTCACTTAGCTGCGACATGACACACTCGCGATTACACTTAAATCTGTTCTGAGCGCGACTCACACTTGTAAAGTAATGGCGACGATGCACAGGCGGGGTCAGACAGAACAGCGGAATTTATATTGAAGCCTGTATTTATCCCGGTGTTTGCATACTTTTATCCTGTCACTATGTCCTGGGGGTTATCTCTAAAGTTAGGTGTGGAGCGCCCCGTAGAAGATCTAGAACAGCAATTTGTACTGTCTTGTAAAGATTTACGAGACAGTCCGAGGGTGTTTGAATGAATACGTAGTTCACTTCAAAGATCAGTGCAGTATTGCATTCAAATATGAGGACAGCACGTGAAACACCTCCTTTAAAAGATTCGAATCTAATACTGTATCGTAATACATGAGATGTTGAAGTAGTATTGCATTTTTCTTTGCTGAGACAGTCCAAGTGTAAAATTTGAGCCAGTTAGGAGGGGACTTGAAGAGTTCAGATTTCAAATACACATGTACTAAAACAGCAGAGATTAGAGTTTAATATGCTGTCGACATCGAGGACATTAGAGACGGAGCACAAGATAGGATCGATTAAGGGTGCGGAAGGAATACTACCGCGCCCTTTACAAGGGACCCATCCTAGTATTGGTCTCAAGCTATTTAGACAAATTTCACAAAACTAAAAACTTGATGACCACACAGGGCAATTACTGTACCACCTCGTTCGGTTACATTTGCGCTACCTTGAACAATATATCACACTAATGTCAATAGCTGCTCGTAACCACACATTCGCTATTATCTCGCCAACCATCCTTACTGGTGTTATTTTGCTCCTGTTGCCGTACACAGGTGTGTGTACAGTACTCAAAGATTCTGAGACCATTATGCACATACAACAATTATGCCACTCCGACACCATAACACCGGCATCACCAAAAAGACCATGTTCAAGTATGCTGGAGGTGCCCTCTCATGGCGAGAGCTGGAAACGCGTAATGCACCCCGGAACGTTGTCGGACACAACCGAATACGAGGTCCAGGAGTTACGGTGTTGGGAGAAATAATATTGCCAGGGTGTACAGACCTCCGCATTTTTGGACACATTTCCAGCAGTTTAGAAAGTTGTAAGCGACACGGAGTCGCTTGGCTACCTCCCGCGACTTTTTCACTGAGTGGCCTCCGATTGGTAGAATCTTTTAATACGAAAGTGGGTATAAATTCTAGAAATTTAGACGCCAGAAACCAAACTAAAGTCGATGGTTGATCGGCCGTCGAGAGAATGAGCGGAGAGGGAGAAAGTGCAAGCAATTCTACGCTTAGGACTTGCTGCAGGCACTTAGAAGGAGAAAATGAGTAGTTTGCTGGAAAGCCAGCAGTGTGGGAGAGGGTCTTCCTCCTGGACAGCCTTCAGTAACGGACGTCTTCCGTGTCAGATGACTAACGGGACTGCTGTCTTTTTGTTCTCTGGCGAATGTATTTTTACAAAGCAGTTAGGTCACTGTAATTGTTGTAAGCTTAGAAGATTATGAACTTTTCCAGAAATATTTCGTCTAGTGTGCAGCATACGGTGATCTTCTCTTGTTATATTTTCACACTGTAGTGACTGGGAGTTCACGTCTCTCGTCTCTTATGCGCAGAAAAGCTGCAGAATATTCTGGAGAGCTGCAGCTTTGCCGACGGCGAAGATTTATTTGAGGATCAATACTCCGTTTCACCACCACACTGTGGCCATGGTTATATAGACATTCGCTCCGGCATTCTAGGGCTGCACAAGTAAATTGCTGTAATAATTACTAACGTAGTTTTTATCTCCACTGATGTCTCACACCAACAGTTTGGGAGTAGTTTCTGCTAGAGTTTCGTACTGAAGTAATGTCAGTCATTTCGCGTTTTATTTTGCAGATCACGTATCCAAAAACCGGGCCGACCTGCAGATGATTACTAGTATCAGTTTACAGTAATTTGCGTTTTATTTTATGTCCGTTGGTCGAATATGTCATTGTTTATCATCATTTAAATGCGCTCTGATCTAACAAAAATGGTGTAGCGTAGAACTGCATTCATTCTCACAATGGAGATTAGTTTTCCCTGATCATCGATTTTATGGTTTTGTGTTTTTCTTGATAAGTAATTTCCAGATGTGATAGTTAATTTGGATGAGTCTGGGGATATCTATGGTGTGAATATACTAGAAACAACTGAACAATTTATAAGATATGCTCTAGATGTAGTCATTGTGATGCAACTATCTGTTGTTGTCGGTTTCTCCAGGGCGAATTTGTAAGTGGCAGGCCTACTCTTCATATCCTGCTAGTTAAATCCGTTGGGCCACTTTACACAGTTTAATTAATTTTTTTTGACTCATTCGTAACTGGATCGAGACCATACAATGAATAATAGTAATGTACTTAAAAAATATATACAAACTCTTGTGGTTTCAGCATGGCATTCCCGTTAAATGCCCGTTCATGCAGTTTTAACCGTGTTTCTTTTCTCTGCGTTTACACTAAATTCGGACTTCGTAACATGACAGCAATCGAAGACGACCGTAAATCGAGCTGGACGACTTTTTTTCTTAAAAGCACGGAATCTTTTGCCATGCGAAGTCACCCAACAAACTTACAATGACTAAAGACACAAAATAAAACATACACAGGTTATTAATAACAGTGTATTCTGATATAAAAACACAATTTAAAAGAACACTTACATATTGTGATTACGAGTGCCGTTTGGTTGCGACTCGTGATTAAAATAATGAAATGCTTGCAGTATTAATGACTGTGTGCCATATACTTCCCATCTGGACAAGACCTAGAAAACAAAATTGAGTCTTCCTCTTTCGCCAGTAATAAGACGATCAAAAATCTTCAAATGTTTCCAGCTGCATAAAATATTTATACAGCCTTGGACTATATCTATGGCTTAAATTATTTCTTTTTTTTATTACTTAGAATTACGTTTTCAGCTAAGGAAGGCTCAGCATGCCAATGTGCCTTTAAACTGCCCCCTTAACTGCGATGCATGCGGAAGGACACACCTGCAGGCGAGCAGGTAATACACACTGCATATCACACATACATATCATATATAACATACATATCATAACATAATACTTACACAAAACAGATTTTAAAAGTTTGAATGTGGCGCTTGCGCCTATAACAGTTTCAGGTTGGCATTGCGTCTACCGAGCATGCGCAGTCGCGTAAAGTTCAGTACTGGCACGGCCGTTGCGAAGCGACTTGATCACACGACTCAGTTTATACTCAGTCCGCGCGTTCATGTGCACAACACGATGCAAAGACCACATTTATAAATATGGTTTTCACAAATGTGGATTAACATTTAAAATAGGTACAAAAACCTAAAGTTGCAACATTCGTTAGTCATGAAATTACAAATTCTCATTTGCTGATAGTCTCTTTCACACAGTATTGCACTTGAAATGTGTCTTTGTTTCAGATATAACGTCTTTTCACGATATGTCGTCGTTCACGGTTCCATGAGCCGAAAACATACGATAACTGTATAAAGTGAGCAGTGTTTATGGCAGTTAACTGTCACAGTTCGCAGTTTTTATACAGATGCGTGTGCGCGATCACTCGTAGCATAGTTTATATTTTTGCACTGGTTTCACTGTTTTTTTAGACCGATGTTACTGTGTTTGTCCTAGGTCGTACATCACCTGATAGAAGACTGGTGGATTCCCATTCCACAGCATAATATCGTGAAGCTATGGAAGCAGGACCTCGGACGGTACGATCTTCGTTTAGACCAGGTAAGAGTGCCCGTCACTTCCGAGAACATATTGCTCCCTGAGGACGCATCCAAAATTCTTCCACCCGTCGAGTGGTCTTCTTCGTTTTGGAACAAAGCGGCTGTAGGTGCAGTAGGGAACCAGTTCTTGCTATTAGACTTGCAGAGATACAGAGATGCAGCGCAGTAAAAGTCAATTTGCGATGCACTCAGAAGTATCTGTGCACTTCACTACGACAATTTTTTCACGTACACAGTTTGTCAAGCGATATACAAATATTCGTACACTAGTAGTTGTGATGCAGAACAAATGTGCGTTGACAAGTCTTTACGCAAACAATTCGTAACACGATACTACATTAACCCTTTGTAAAAAAATTTCAAATATAAATGGTTCATCACGTCTGCATACGTAGCATCATATCATGGACAGACTTTTTCAGTTATGCGGTTTCGCACACTAGTTTCCTCGTAGTCACAAGTTCAGCGACATATAGTAAACGTCCACAATTATTTTCAGGTTATGCAAATCTCATAAATTTTCCCATATGGGCACATGTAACAAGTACAGATAAAACATACAAGTGAGCATATATCATTTAGCCTTACCTAAATACAGATAAATACATGGAAACATGTTACCTATAGATTTTTTACATTGGTAGATGTCCATCTAAATGTATTACATATTGGCTTCACATAAGCATAGAGACACATTCCTCTATGACTGACAATACAGAAATATTTTTCATATAGCTTTACATAAGTTTAGAATATTTACAGTATTTACAATCATTACAGGTTTAGATCTATGTTTCTGCTTTTGCAAATGATGCCACCTGAAATAGATGAGGATTAGACGTGGCATCCCACACTAGCAATAATACCAAGCCCACAACTACAAATAAGCAAATAACAAAAGCAATGAACTAACATCAAACACAAAATGTACTCGAGACAGGAGTGTAAGTGTGCAGTGTAAGCATGGCCTTAGCTACTCCTAAGTGTGTGTTCAATGGTGAGATGCGTATCCAGTCAGTTTCAAGGTGAAGGTCTAAGGGTGTAGAATGATTAAATATTCACGTCAATCGGTCGTTAGTAATCGAAGACTGGCGGTGGAGATAGTCAATCTCATAGGCTGAAAATATATGTTCTTCACTCCAGTATAAAAGTTAATATAAAATTTGCTTTAAAATTTTAAGTGTCTGCTGTAAGTATTCGGCGAAGACGAATCTCTTCTTTCTCCTTCTGCTGCTGATAAGAGCAGCTGAAATAAAACTCTTGTACTATGCAGCTTCTCTGTAGAAGTACTGTGAGGTATATGATTTGATAGTTGTATATAACTTATGCATGATCCATAGATGTGTTTACTGTTGAGCATGTTATACTCTAAGATCAAGGTGAGCATATAGGCCAATAATTCTGTTTGTTTTAGGATGCTGCAGCATATTTGCTCAGGATGTGGAATGCTGACAGTAGCATAAGGACAGTCGTACAGCAAACGCCAATTCGCGTTGCGCCGCTGAAGAGAAGACGACTTATGGTGAGTACGCAAAGCACTAACATACAAGCTTTAAATTCCTGCTTCCTCTTGACAGTGCACGCATAAGTTTTGTTTCTAATTTTGGCTTTCGCAATCAGCGTTTCACAGACTTCCCTTACCTTTCGTGTGTTGTTTGCTGAAAAGGAAGTTTTGGTAATGGCGTTGTCCAATCGCCTTCTTTGCGCTCGAACATGAGTTTATTAGGAGTGTACGAAGTTTCATAAACATTGAGACTGTTGTGTACTACTTAAAATAACGACAAATATGTTCCCAATTGAAATGTTTGGTAGAAATGTAGGTTCTCATAAATCTGTTAATGTCACGGAACACACGTTTAGTGGGATTAAACTGGGGACTATACGTTGAGATAAAAATACTCCTAATAATATTGTGTTTCAGAAATTTACGCCACTTGCACCTAGTATAGTATGTAGCATTGTCGGATAAAATAGCTTTTGGTTTTCCCACAAGAGGAATGTAGTCACATGAGAAACGACGAATGATGGAAGTGGCGAGTGCAGATCTTGTAACGTACAGTTTAAAATGCTTGGAAAATAAATCGTAAAATGCAAGAATATACTTCACACCACCACTGCTTTCGGGGCATAGACCACTTATGTCAGAACTTAAAATTTCTAGAAGTTTACTGGGTAGAACAGAATGAAAATCAGTCTTCGTAGTCAAGATCTGCGGTTTACATTCTTGACAGATCACACATGTTTTGAGCATACTGTTGATCTTACGTCTCATATTGCTAAAGTAAAAATGGGTACTAAGCTTTGCTAGGCACTTCTTGGTACCATAATGACCCCATACAAAATGTGTGTGTCAAATTAGGTTGCATTCAGAATCCTTAGGAATACAAACACACCAAGTAGCGGCTTCAGGATGACGCCGATAAAATAACACATCATTATGTATCAAATATGGGTTGGACAGAGGATGGTCAGGTTGATTTGTGAGTAAAACTCATACCTTATACCAGTGAGGATCAGATTTCTGCAACGTTGAAATGCTGAAACGTCCCCTTAGAAAAATTATACAAGACTGTGCTTAAACTGAAACACAATATTTTTGGCATAACGCAATCTGACTTTCAAAAATCCCTACAAAAGAATGGCCCTGACTAACATTAACCTATATGTTTCACAAATCACTTACCTCACAAAAATCTTCGTAACTCAAGCTACTGCCATACAACGAGCGCCACTACTGCTAGCTAAATAAAAGATTCAAACTCCTGAAGGCACTAACTACTGATAAGCAGAGTCAGCAAATGAAAGATTTTAATAGTGAACAAACAATGTATTTACCTTAATAGTCATAATATATATATCAGTTCATGACATCAATTCTTACAAATTTCGAAACTCCGCCATCTCTCTCCCCACGTCCACCACTGCTGGCGGCTCACCTCCAACTGCGCAACGCTACGCGCTGTTAACATCCAGCTGCCGCTGCCCAACACTACAATGGCAGACAACAATGCAAACCATCCACAGACTGCACACGGCACAGCCAGTGATTTTCATACAGAGCGCTACGTGGCGGCGTCGTTATCAATAAAAAAACCAAAACAGCCTACTTACAATGTTTCTATGTAAGACGATATAGTACTTATGATATAGCTTATCCTGCATAAGAAGTATTCGGTAATCATTCACACTCTTCATGTGGGAGTTAAATTCGTTCAAGCCTTGAGGCAGACGAGACAAAGCGTCGGCAATAATGTTGTCTTTACCCTTAACATATACTATTTGAAAGGAGTAGCTTTGCAAAGATAAAGCTCAACGTGACAATCTGGGGTGTACCAGCTTACAAGTTAACAGAAATGTGAGAGCTTGGTGGTCAACATAAATTATAGTGCGCTTACCATAAGAATAATAATTGAATTTCTTAAAGGCCCACACTATAGAGAGTGTTTCAAGTTCTTTGGTAGAGTATGTGCGTTCACAGTCACTAAGTGTGCCGCTCGCAAAACTAATAATTTTCACATTATCTTGTTGTCCATTCTTTACGACTTAAAACAAACAACAGCCTAACCCATAGGATGAGGCATCAAATGTCATACAAACATCTAAGCTAAAATCAGGGTGATCCAAAATGTTTGCATTAACCAAAGCATGCTTAATACTATCAAAGTCTTTCTGACACTGGTCGGACCATATCCATATATGATTGTTTTGAGTAGGTTCCATAGACGTTTGCTGTTTAAAAGCTGGTATGGTAAAAATCGTCGAAAGAAAGAACAAAGTCCAAAGAAAGATTTCAGTTTCTTTCTAGTCTGTGGACTAGGAAAATTCCTGATTGCGACTAACTTACTTGTATTAGGTCGCGTACCTTGAGCGTTAATAATTTGTCCAAGGTACTTAATTTCACTGCAAGCAAATTTCGACTTTTTGAGATCAGCTGTCGCACCATCTCGTGCGAATTTATGTGGAATCTTTTGCAGAGTGTCAGTGTGTTCAGACCAAGAATTCCTAGCTATGAGCAGGTCATCAATATAGTGAGTAACCGATTCAGTCAATTCATCACCAAGTACAGTATTCAATGCGGTGATAAACACCCCAAACACAAAATTGATAGAATCGCCCTCCGTATTTAAATGCAGTGTACTTTCTAGAAACTGGCTTGATTGCGACTTGCCAGAACGAATTGGTCAGATCTTTTGGAGAAAAAGGCTTAAAATCTATATATTTCTGGAGTTGCTCCTCTAAATTCTCAGGTTTCGTGTGATCAGGTAAAATCATCTCATTAACAGCACGAGCATCCTAAACAACTCTGATATTCCCGTTGGGTTTCTTTACAACAAGTAAAGGGCTGCAGTAAGGTGACGTGGAAGATTCGATAATTTTCCATTCTAACATATGTTTCAACTCGTGCCACATAGCGGGTCGTTGGCAGAGACGCACTTTATAAGTTTTGTGAAAGAAAATCTTGTGAGGCTTAACTTCTATTTTATACACATATGTGTTGATCACACTTGGTTGTTAGCGAAATACTTGTATATACTTGGGCAAAGCATCATAAAGATCATTACGTTAATCATGTGTGACAGCTGTTGTTTCTAATAACTTATTACTAATTAAAGTTTTCGAGTCTTCAGACTCGGCATCAGGTGCGTGTATCTGTGTCAGCATCATCAGTGTCCTGTATTAACAGAATCTTGTATGCTGTTCAATATTTATAGTGCTTCAGAGTTTTTGTATCCACGCCAATTGAAATTTCGCTGCCCTTATATATAAGTATACATTTACGTTGGGAGAAATCAATAATGCTGTCCATCTCGCACAATATATCTAAGCCTCAAACACAATTAGTGACCAGGTTTTGGACGACGGGGAATGGACATCGTACCATTCCATTAACTACTTTGACAATCACAAATACCTGTTTCTTAACCCTAGAAGCATTACTGCCTACGGAAGTTAAAATTTTATGGTTCTGACAGGATACTCTGGTACGGGCTCAAACTCACACATTTTCTTGCAAAAATCATAGGACAGGACACTAACAGCCACTCATGTGTCCTTAATAATAGTAGTAGGAATATCACCCACAACACCAGTAGTTGAGGCCAAAACAATTTCGTTCGATGATGAACGACATTGTTTGTTCTCTTGTAATAGTTAATCAGACAAGTTTGCGTCCTGATTACACCCTATAAATAATAATGGTTGCTGTATTATAACTGTCAGGCACATGATCACCGTGCCGTTGCAAAGTTGGTGTGTCAAATAATAAATTCAAGTTGAATTCGCCCCACAATTCATCCACAGCCACGACCTGGGGACAGTAGTGACCGTTTTTAGCTTGACGTCGTGGCATTTGTAGTGGGTGCAGGAACAGATGAAGGCGTAGTATCACTAGTTACTTCGATAATATTTACATTTGCGTATTGTTTATTCCAGTCTCCGAACTGTGGCGGTAGTTGAGTTTTCATGTTTTGACTCACCTGCGGGTTCGTAGATGCGTTCCAGTTCTGTGTTTGCATTTGCGGCGGCGGCAATTGCCACTGGCCTGTATTATTGTTTTGCTGATGTGCTGTCACAATATTTTGACAATGGGCAGCGTAGCCGTTGTTACTCTAGGTCTGTTGCTGGGTTGGTGGGGACTGATAGCTATTTTTCCTATTCTTAATTTTTTTTTACCATTGTGATAATAATTCTTACCGTTGCAGTTGTTGTTGTTGTTGTTGCGCGGTCTCTTATTTGGATTGAGGCCATTAGAGTAAGAAGTGTTGTAATTGCTGTTTGTGGTGTGTTGAGCATGAAGGTTCTGTTGCGTATACACATTTGCCATTTGAAGTGCTTGATTGAGTTGGCTCGCGGGACTGACAGCAGCCTACGCGCAAGAATTGAGTTGGCTACCCTGCGTTCATGAAAGAAGGTTGTATACATGGAAGAACCCTGGAGATACTAAAAGGTATCAGATAGATTATATAATGGTAAGACAGAGATTTAGGAACCAGGTTTTAAGTTGTAAGACATTTCCAGGGGCAGATGTGGATTCTGACCACAATCTATTGGTTATGACCTGTAGATTAAAACTGAAGAAACTGCAAAAATGTGGAAAATTAAGGAGATGGGACCTGGATAAACTGAAAGAAGCAGACGTTGTACAGAGTTTCAGGGAGAGCATAAGGGAACATTTGACAGGAATAGGGGTAAGAAATACAGTAGAAGAAGAATGGGTAGCTCTGAGGGATGAAGTAGTGAAGGCAGCAGAGGATAAAGTAGGTAAAAAGACGAGGGCTGCTATAAATCCTTGAGTAACAGAAGAAATATTGAATTTAATTGATGAAAGGAGAAAATATAAAAATGCAGTAAATGAAGCAGGCTAAAAGGAATACAAACATCACAAAAATGAGATCGACAGGAAGTGCAAAATGGCTAAACAGGGATTGCTAGAGGACAAATGTAAGGATGTAGAAACTTATCTCACTAGGGGTAAGATAGATACAGGAAAATTAAAGAGACCTTTGGAGAGAAGAGAACCACGTGTATGAATATCAGGAGCTCAGGTGGCAACCCAGTTCTAAGCAAAGAAGGGAAGGCAGAAAGGTGGAAGGAGTATATAGAAGGTTTATACAAGGGCGATGTATTTGAGGACAATATTATGGAAATGGAAGAGGATGTAGATGAAGACGAAATGGGAGATACGATACTGCGTGAAGAGTCTGACAGAGCACTCAAAGACCTGAGTCGAAACAAGGGCCCCGGAGTAGACAACATTCCATTAGAACTACTGACGGCCTTGGGAGAGCCAGTCATGACAAAACTATACCAGCTGGTGAGAAAAATGTATAAGACAGGCAAAATACCCTCAGACTTCAAGAAGAATATAATAATTCCAATCCCAAAGAAAGCAGGTGTTGACAGATATGAAAATTACCGAACTATCAGTTTAATAAGTCACAGCTTCAAAATACAAACGCGAATTCTTTACAGACGAATGGAAAAACTGGTAGATGCGGACCTCGGGGAGGATCAGTTTGGATTCCGTAGAAATGTTGGAACACGTGAGGCAATACTGACCTTACGACTTATCTTAGAAGAAAGATTAAGAAAAGGCAAACCTACGTTTCTAGCATTTGTGGACTTAGAGAAATCTTTTGACAATGTTGACTGGAATACTCTTTTTCAAATTCTAAAGGTGGAAGGGGTAAAATACAGGGAGCGAAAGGCTATTTACAATTTGTACAGAAACCAGATGGCAGTCATAAGAGTCAAGGGGCATGAAAGAGAAGCAGTGGTTGGGAAAGGAGTGAGACAGTGTTGTAGCCTCTCCCCGATGTTATTCAATCTGTATATTGAGCAAGCAGTAAAGGAAACAAAAGAAAAATTTGGAGTAGATATTAAAATTCATGGAGAAGAAGTAAAAACATTGAGGTTCGCTGATGACATTGTAATACTGTCAGAGACGGCAAAGGACTTGGAAGAACAGTTGAACGGAATGGACAGTGTCTTGAAAGGAGGGTATAAGATGAACATCAACAAAAGCAAGACGAGGATAATGGAATGTAGTCAAATTAAATCGGGTGATGCTGAGGGAATTAGATTAGGAAATGAGACACTTAAAGTAGTAAAGGAGTTTTGCTATTTAGGAAGTAAAATAACTGATGATGGTCGAAGTAGAGAGGATATTAAATGTAGACTGGCAATGGCAAGGAAAGCGTTTCTGAAGAAGAGAAATTTGTTAACATCGAATATAGATTTATGTATCAGGAAGTCGTTTCTGAAAGTATTTGTTTGGAGTGTAGCCATGTATGGAAGTGAAACGTGGACGATAACTAGTTTGGACAAGAAGAGAATAGAAGCTTTCGAAATGTGGTGCTACAGAAGAATACTGAAGGTGGATAGATCACGTAACTAACGAGGAGGTATTGAATAGGATTGGGGAGAAGAGAAGTTTGTGGCACAACTTGACTAGAAGAAGGGATCGGTTGGTAGGACATGTTTTGACGCATCAAGGGATCACAAATGTAGCATTGGAGGGCAGCGTGGAGGGTAAAAATCGTAGAGGGAGACCGAGAGATGAGTATACTAAGCAGATTCAGAAGGATGTAGGTTGCAGTAAGAACTGGGAGATGAAGCAGCTTGCACAGGATAGAGTAGCATGGAGAGCTGCATCAAACCAGTCTCAGGACTCAAGACAACAACAACAACACCCTGCGTGTTTGGCATGGCGCTGGTGTAAACATTGCAGCAATTGTTTTGCTGTACGGAGCGCTTGTCCTCGCAAAGTATATCAACCGAATCGAGCACTGTGAGAAAATACTCTGCGTCGTTGTCTGGGATGTGCAGAAGCTTTCTTTGATACCAAACGGCAATCTTCAATGCCCAGAGGATGTCACGCGTTGCAACCGGCTCGTCAAAAAAATGTTCCATATGTAAATATTTCTCAAAGTACCAGCGCAAACTGCCGTGCTTAGGATTGAATGGTTCAGGATCCATGATGTGCGTACGAAGTCGTTCCTGTACAGATTGTGACCAAAATTTATGTAAAAATGCTCTCTCAAATTGTTCGTACGTGACGCATCTGTCGGCTTCATTATACTCCCATACAGTTGCGTCGCCTTGGATATAACCGACAACACAAAATACCCGCTTACGGTCACTCCAAGTACGAAGAAATGCATTTCTGAACGCTTTAAGAAAGATGACAAGATGTACAGTTCTTTTTCTAGGTATAAACGACTGATATTGTCGGTGTTTTATGAGGCTCTCCCCTTTCTGACATTATAGTAACGTTTAGCTTCAGAATGATTATTGTAAGGTTCAACTGGCGGATGGCAAGGACAATGTTGTTGATAATTATCACGACAGCAATGCACTGTGTCATTTCGAGGTGCGTACCGTTGTTGTGAGTACGTTCTTTGCCAAACTGTGTGTTTTGGTTGATACTACCGTCATTGCACATTGGTTGTATGTAACTGTCGAACTGTTTAGATTGCGCAGCGGTAGATTATGCTGCTGGAATGATTACGTGTTTGTTGTTATTTATAAATACAGCAACAGTGTCATGGACAACAGCAGGTAATTTTTCTTGTAAGCACTCGTCAAAATATTTGTCTTCTTCCTCTATCCAACTGTGAAATTCTCTTGTGATGCATGAGAAATGGTGGTCAGTGCGTAGTCTTACTTTATCAGAAAGCTGTTTGTCAATTGTGTCAACCTTGTTTTCGACATCGGCAACACGTGTTTTTATATCATCATGCAGAGCCGGATAAGATTTAATCTGAGTAACTAAGGACTCGCATGTTTTACTGAGGTTGTTCACTTGTGCTTGTATTTGTGTCACACCTTTACTTGTGTTTTCTTCTTGTAATTGCAGCTAAAGCTTTTTTTAACTTCTTCATGTCGCGTTTTCATCTCGTCGTGAGCTGTACTCAAAGTGGCGCGTACAGCCGTGATGTTGGTCATCTTGTGTCATTTGTTTCATAATAACAGCAAACATTCTGGCAATACTAGTGATGTGCAACTCTTCCGCCCCTGCCACGTCGTTAGACATGACATTAGACACCAAAATGGGTTCGGAACTAGATTTAGGCATATTACTGGTAGACGGTCTATTTTATAAATCTGCGTCACCAGAATAGTCAATAATATGTCGCTCGTTAGTATTCGAGTCAACAATAATGTCACTTTCATTATTTAATGGCATATCAGAGTTGGATTGCGTCTGTAGTTGCAGTCTCTGGTTCTCCATCTTTGCTAATGGTTTTCTGGTCAATACCATGCCACACGTAATGTATGACACAATAAAAATTTAGACTCTTACGTGTAATCAGAATGAATGTAAAAATTAATCTCGCTGTGTGACAATGTCTGAACAATAAAATTAACTATCGAAAGTAAAGGTGGACTACTGAATACTAATGGCTGCACGCTCTATTACGTCGTACAGAATTAAAGTCGGCCATACTGTGAATTGATAAAACTCTATTGTTGCGCTGTATGAGTAACGAAAATAAGTTTGGAAACCGCTATGTAGCTTAAAATCGCTGCTACGGAAACGGAAGTTGTGATAGATCTACCAACCAAGCTAAAATAATAAAAAGCACTGGGGCAAGATTTCTGATGTAAATATGCCTTGCTTTACCTTGTATCCGCGATTGCAGCGTTGTTTCAGGTGTCAACATACATTCCAGTAATTAGTCTTACTTCAATGTATTCCGGTCTCGTATCCCGTATGTAGTTTGCAATAAACATGTAAAAAAAAGGAAGACAATATAGTACATATATCAAGGCGTCCAGACGTGAAGTTACCAGTTTAATTAACTTTTTAGCTCATTCGTAACTGTATCGAGACCATACAATGAACTATGGTAATGTATTTAAAAAGAAACATTTATGCTAACTCTCGGTGTTTGAGTATAGCATTTTCGTTAAAGGTCCGCTCATGTATTTTTAACCGTATTTCATTTCTCTGTGTTTTCACTAAATGACAGCATCCTAAGGTGGATCGAGGTGGACGACTTTTTTTTTTAAAGTAAGGAACTTTTGCCATGCCAAGTCACCCAATCTTACAATGTCTAAAACACAAAATAAAACATACACAGGTTATTAATAACAGTGTATTCTGAAATAAAAACACAATTTAAAAGTACACTTAACATTACGTGATAGCGTGTGCCGTTTGGTTGCGACTCGTGAATAAAATAATGAAGTGATTGTAGTATTAAGGCTGTGTGCCATGTACGTCCGATCTGGACAAGATCTAGAAAACAAAAGATGACTCTTCCTCTTTCGCCAATAATATGACGATCCAAAATCTTCAAATGTTTCCATGGGCTCCATACAATATTTATACAGCAGTGGACTACATCTATGGCTTAAATTATTTCTTTTTCTTATTACACACACACACAAATTAGGAGCGGTGTTAGACATCGGAGCACTTTGCACTCCATGGTGATCACACACCCTATTATGAACCATGTCCCCCTTTTGCAGGGGACTTTCATAAATGGCGGTGACTTCAGTTTAATTATTGTCTTTGAATAAAAGTGTCAGTAATGTTCGTCTCTTTTCATATTTCTTTTAGTTACATTCTGTACAATACTGTAACAGTACTTCTTTGTACGTTCCTGGTTTCATCTTGCTATGCTACTTGGCAGTTACCTTCATCCTTAAGTTTTGCACACCAGTTTATATTTTCTCCTGTGCCAGTTTCAGGTATTTACTGTGATACACCCTGCACACTCCATTCTGTGAGAAGAAGCACATGATGGCGCTGTCAGTGGCTTGTGAACGACATCTTTTAGGTTCCCCGCCGTTAAAAATGTTTGGGAGACGCAGTGGTCTGGATCAGATTGGAACACAACAGTGCATCTACTCCCCAGATAGACTGAGCCAAGTCTTCCATCCTTTGCTATCGTTGCAGCCCTTCTCTCTGGTAATGAGATTTTACTCCAGTCTCATGTATATGGAGTTGTCCGTAACACTTTCAAAGAATCGTTGAGTCTGGGCCATGATTCGAGAGTCGTCATACCTCATCTTAACTTCAGTCACAAGGCATTTGGCTTCCAGAGCCGCAGCCAGCTACCTATGCTGGCTACATTTGTATACAAATGGGGTTCCGTACATCGGACTTCGATTGTTTTTGGCTATGTGCAACACAGGCCATGCCACTTCTTTTTTTTTTTTTTACAAAATGCTGTAAACACCAAGTTTCGTAAGTCCAAGTCGCTTTTTTTCTGAATCAGCTTGACGGTTGGGCACTGTGCACATTTCACCTCACGCTTCTTCAGTATTCCGTGCAGATTTTGGTGAAAGTAGCGCCAGCATTACGACTTGCAGTAGCTTTCGGTTCCTATTCGTCTGCTTCTTCTGTCTGTGTTATTTACAGACTGCAAGATAAACTTGCTTCTTGCAGTATCGATTGTTTTCGAACAGCCGGCCGGAGTGGCCGAGCGGTTCTAGGCGCTGCAGTCTGGAACCGCGCGACAGCTGCGGTCGCAGGTTCTAATCCTGCCTCGGGCATGGATGAGTGTGATGTCCATAGGTTAGTTAGGTTTAAGTAGTTCTAAGTTCTAGGGGACTGATGATCACAGAAGTTATGTCCTATAGTGCTCAGAGCCATTTGAACCATTTTTGTTTTCGAACACTTCCCGCTGGTACTGTAATGTTGGAAACTGTGTTGCGCCTTGTGTAATACTTTTCTTAACATACTGCAGTAACTGCAAGATGGACGTGCAGAGAATTACCTCAGTAGCAACATGAAGACGTGCGACGTCTTCGAAATATTGATCGAGCAAGCGACGAACTCACGCGTATTGATACCCGAGAACGGATTTCTCATCTGAAACGACAGGAAAACGTACCTAGAAACGTCTACATATTTCTTGCGCTGTTAGTACTCAAACGCCTGCACTAGGCGAAATTGGTAAACTCAATGAGTCGCGTTGGTGTCAGGGTTCGTGTACAGGAACTTCAAAACTTAGTTGGCATCTGTGTCCACAGAATTTCAAAGTAAAAGGTATCAAATCTGTAGTACAGACTTTTGTCTCTGCAGTTGTTCTGAACCTGCAGTAAATCTGTGAACATTATGGTACTGTTTGTTCGTCATCCGAAACGGCTGTGTGCCAAGGAGGACAGTCAAGCAGAATGTAATATTTATTGCCGACACACCCAAAAAATCTACTGCCAACGACAACCAATCGATCCATCAAGCGCTATGTCCATCAATGTCTGCAGCTACCATTCATCAACCACCTTGTGGCTTCCGGAGGTAAAGCCACGACCATTATAAATACAAGATTCCAGTTGCATACGTGAATCTTGTAGCGCATCATGTACCAGATTAAGTCTGTAAAGGACTTGGATGATGTTCAGATACTTGAAATTTTATTCTGTTATTGCTCTAATATCTCCGTTATAATGATGTATTGGCCTAATCTAAAACTATTGCGTAATAAGTTGAGTTTTGGTATTCTTAACTGTTGTTTGATTTGCTCTTAAATTATATCTGGTAATCGAAATAATAATCCAAAATGAATAATAAATGTATTGATAGAAGTGTATCTTGGTAAGCGTACATTCACATCTCTTGCAATTATAACTCCTTTGAACTAAAATTTCTAAAGGACCCCGCGCCATTGATTATGTACTTATCTTTCTGGAACACACCATTAGCATGAGTACGTGCTGTGAGACAGGGATAGCTATTACTGCTAGAAAATAAGTTCGTGAGTTCTGTTTTACCTCCATATGTCTTGATTTTGGGTTTTTTTTTTTTTTTTTTTTTTTTTTTTTTTTTTTTTTTGTCCAGTAACATGCTTGTTGGCATGATCCATGACGTCTCAGGTATATCATTACGGGACATCGATATCTCCAATATAATCGATGTGGTTACAAACTAGATGGCTTCCAGCTAACTTCTCTGTTTGAGAATTTGGTGAGGTTCAAATGGTTCAAATGGCTCTGAGCACTATGGGACTTAACAGCTATGGTCATCAGTCCCCTAGAACATAGAACTACTTAAACCAAAGTGACCTAAGTACATCACACAACACCGAGTCATCACGAGGCAGAGAAAATCCCTGATCCCGCCGGGAATCGAACCCGGGAACACGGGCGCAGGAAGGGAGAACGCTACCGCACGACCAGGAGCTGCGGACAATTTTTGGAGAGCTTCCTCACAGTATCTTTTTCAGTATTGTAGATTGGTGCACAACATCTTAAATCCCAAAACACACACCCTCTCTCCTCTAAATAGAACCAACCAAACACATCTGGTTCAGGAACTCTGATACATGGGTACTGATAATAGCATGGTACATTGGTATGAAGTACCCTATGCCATCTACCATTGGTAGCACACAACACTCTGCCACCCATAATTGATATGAAACAAAGTCTGCAATGCAAAAATATTACCAATCACCCTCTGCCACTCCAACATTGGTGGGAACCATCGTCTGCCTCGCAACATTGGTAGGAGGAGCCATCTATCACCAAACGTCGGTAGGAAACACACTCTGTGAAGCAACATTGGTACAAAGCACCAAACGCCACACAACATTGACAGGAAGTATCCCTCTGCAATACAACGTTTGCACAAAGTACCCTCCACAACGCCCCTTTAGTAAGAAACACCCTCCACCACGCAACATTCGGCGTGTAGCCGACTCTGCGGGAGCAGGGATGGCTACAATGTCTGAATGGTAGGCAGCGAAGGGCTGAGGCGGTGGCGGCAGGCTTGTGAAAGTTCAGAGAGAAGCGGCAGTCAAAATTACTACACTTCCTTAGCGTGCCGTCGGTGTTGGGTAGCGACCACGACCTCACAGCGCAGGAAGAGAGCTGGGGCCTCGGAAGATGTCAGCCAGTGTGCTGGCCAGCTAGTTGCAACATGTAAACGCCCAGCTTTGCTGACACCTAAACTCAGTGCTTGGCACACGACCCTGTTCCGCGAGTCGCGCTGCAAAAGCCAAGCACCAGCAGCGTGCAAATACTGACTGGAAACTTGTTGTGGCAGCCAATCATCTGTTGGACGACCACATTCAGACAGCCGTGATGTGTAGCGTGGGGGCGCGCCCACTGCAATGACGCGCCCATCGTGTTGGTAGGCTGTTTAGGGTTTTATATTGGTAACGTCACCTATCGCTCTCTATGAAAATCACTCGCTGCGCTGTGTGCAGTCTGTGGCTGGTTTGCATTGTTGGAATAGTCACTATTGTATTGTTTGGCAGTTAGCTGTTAACAGCGCTTAGCGTTGCGCAGTTGGAGGTGAGCCGTCAACAGTGGTGGATATGGGGAGAGAGATGGCGGAGTTTTGGGAGCGGATGATCTGGACGTGTGTCCATCAGAGACAGTACATTTGTAAGACTGGATGTCATATATATATATATATATATATATATATATATATATATATATATATAATTACTTTTGAACACTATTAAGGTAAATACATTATTTGTTCTCTATCAAAATCTTTCATTTGCTAACTATGCTTACCAGTAGTTAGTGCCTTCAGTAGTTTGAATCATTTATTCAGCTGGCAGTAGTGGCGCTCGCTGTATTGCAGTAGTTTGAGTAACGAAGATTTTTGTGAGGTAAGTGATTTATTAAAGGAATAGCTTATTGTTAGTCAGGGCCATTCTTTTCTAGGGATTATTAAAAGTCAGACTGCCTTGCGCTAAAAATATTATGTGTCAGTTTAGTGTTGATCAGAATAAGTAAAGAGAGAAATGTCTGAGTACGTTCAGTTTTGCTCAGCTCTTTGAAAATCAAATAACGTAAGGGGTTTACCAGCACAGTGATTCACTAATTTTTCTAAGGGGACGTATCAATCGCAGTGGCGGAATTAAGCTGGCATGGACGGGATGCGACGCACTACCCCCTGGGCAGCAGTCTGGCTACAGGAAGGCCTGCTGCACTGCGGCACTAAGTGCGGATGGGATACTTCCAAGGAGACCACACAGCAATCAGATTTTTGTAATTTCTGTATTGATGGTACATGAAGCTCTGAACTCGAATATCAAACAGGCAAAAGCAGTTACATGCAATCCGCAAAAATTCTCAATGAAATGTACTTTCAATTTTTCTGAGCGACTTTCGCACCCTAAGGCTGTGATAATGTTTTCGGCAGGGAGTGTGTTACTGTGGTCAAATGATCACCTGTCAAGTGAACGATTTGACCTTAATTCCCAGCCGATGGAAATTCTTAAACGAAGGTGACTGTTGCCTGGGGATTTCCATGAAGTGTGAAACCCATAAATATGTAAAAACATCGGTAACGTTTCGGACTGGTAATCACTGTATCACTGGTTCGTGTCTAGTTTCAGTCATCATTTTTTCGGTATTTTCTTTACAGTTCGAATACGTACACCATTTCACTTTAAAATTCGTGAAATATATGCTAATTAACACATGTTTAATTGATATTTTAATGAAAAATGCATAACGTCCCGTTTTAATTACGTATCATACAAAAATATACAATTTTAATTGCAAATATAAATTCTTCATTGACGATAATTTATGAAAGATCGTTAATAAAGATCGTTTTAATTTAAAAAAAAATACAAATAATAACTTTTCAACTTTCTGTAACTTCCTCTTTGCAGAAATGGTTGTAGAAAATGCAGCTTTTATTAAAATCTTACTAGGGCTGGTATTCAAGCCCAGGACGCACACATGGTGCTCCCAGGTAGATGCCATTTTCCTTGACTTCCGGAAGGCGTTCGATACAGTTCCGCACTGTCGCCTGATAAACAGAGTAAGAGCGTACGGAATATCACACCCGCTCTGTGGCTGGATTGAAGAGTTTTTAGCAAACAGAACACAGCATGTTGTTATCAATGGAGAGACGTCTACAGACGTTAAAGTAACCTCTGGCATGCCACAGGGGAGTGTTATGGTACCATTGCTTTTCACAATATATATGAATGACCTAGTAAATAGTGTCTGAAGTTCCATGCGGCTTTTCGCGGATGATGCTGTAGTATACAGAGAAGTTGCAGCATTAGAAAATTGTAGCGAAATGCAGGAAGATCTGCAGCGGATAGGCACTTGGTACAGAGAGTGGCAAATGACTCTTAACATAGACAAATGTAATGTATTGCGAATACATAGAAAGAAGGATCCTTTATTGTGTGATTATATGATAGCGAAACAAACACTGGTATAAGTTACTTCTGTAAAATATCTGGGACTACGCGTACGGAACGGTTTGAAGTGGAGTGATCATATAAAATTAACTGTTGGTAAGGCAAGTGCCAGGTTGAGATTCATTGGGAGAGTCCTTAGAAAATGTATTCCATCAACAAAGGAGGTGACTTAGAAAATACTCGTTCGACCTATACTTGAATATTGCTCATCAGTGTGGGATCCGTACCAGGCCGGGTGGACGGAGGAAATAGAGAAGATCCAAAGAAGAGCGGTGCGTTTCGTCACAGGGTTATTTGGTAACCGTGATAGCGTTACGGAGATGTTTAGCAAACTCAAGTGGCAGACTCTGCAAGAGAGGCGCTCTGCATTGCGGTGTAGCTTGCTCGCCAGATTTCGAGAGGGTGCGTTTCTGGATGAGATATCGATATATTGCTTCCCCCTACTTATACCTCCCGAGGACATCACGAATGTAAAAGTAGAGAGATTCGAGCGCGCACGGAGGCTTTCCGCCAGTCGTTTTTCCCGCGAACCATACGCTACTGCAACAGGAAAGGGAGGTAATGACAGTGGCACGTAAAGTGCCCTCCGCCACACACCGTTGGGTGGCTTGCGGAGTATAAATGTAGATGTAGATGTAGAAAGCACTCTGCTGCAGAGCTGCCCTGCTTGTTGATGAACTGGAACTGTCCTCAGTTGGGTCAAAAACGATTTTCTCGAAAGTTTTTGAGACTTGCTTCGAAATTGTTTATGTCATTGATATTTGAACTGTGATCGTGACGTACCATACATGTAAAAAAAATTACAAATATCCAACTGTTATGTAGTCTTCTCGTTAGTGCAGGAACGTGCTACTGTGATTGGAACTCAAACTTGTTACTGATGCTGGCTGCTCCATGTTTTATTGTTGTCCCTATACCCGACACACTAGCCGAAATGCTGGACTGCCAATGAAGCTGCTGCAAAAATTACATATATATATATTCGAAGTAACAGCACACCTCCAAGGACAGTAGCGCCACTTCTAGTCATGTACTCGCAACAGCACCAAAACCTCCTTTTTGCTCTTCTTCAAGCCTTGCAACGACAACGCGTCGATTCCAACTTACTCTTAGACGTTTGGATGACTGGACACAGAAGTGTGGTTTTAAGTTTCGCACCGAGAAGTCCGTGTGTCTTCTTTTTCACCGTTTCGTTCGATTTTAACCTTTCTTAAGTTGAGGATGAGGGACACTGTCCTTACTTTTAAAGACACGGTGAGATTTCTGGGGCTCATTTTTGACTCGAAACTTACGTGGCTACCTCATCTTAAAGACCAGAAACGACGGTCACTTACGGCTTTAAGTATTTTAAAATGTCTTAGCCACAGTACTTGGGGAGCCGACAGGATTTGTGTGCTCCAGCTTTACAGGGCGTTATGCGATCTCGGCTCGACTTTGGGTGCATGGTGTATGGGTCTGCGAGGCCTTCTTACTTAAAGATGTTGGGCGTTGTGAACCAAGCCTCTGTGCAGAGGCTGGTGAACCGCCACTTCATATGCGGCGGCGGCTACTTACGGTGCGCCAGGCATATAAATCTTTGTCCACACCATACACGCCTGCATACCATGCCGTTGCTCAGCTTCCTCGGGCACGGCTATTTCATAACCGGCAACGAGCGATGCGGCCCTATGGGATTCGCGCACAGTATTACCTCTCTGCGATGGATATGGTTGGGCTTCATGTTTTCTGTCAGGGTTGGAACAGATTTCCATCTTGACTCCTCCGGAGACCCAGACTTATTTTAGATTTGACTACTTTTAAGAACCTCCCCCCATAAACCATGGACCTTGCCGTTGGTGGGGAGGCTTGCGTGCCTCAGCGATACAGATGGCCGTACCGTAGGTGCAACCACAACGGAGGGGTATCTGTTGAGAGGCCAGACAAACGTGTGGTTCCTGAAGAGGGGCAGCAGCCTTTTCAGTAGTTGCAGGGGCAACAGTCTGGATGATTGACTGATCTGGCCTTGCAACATTAACCAAAACGGCCTTGCTGTGCTGGTACTGCGAACGGCTGAAAGCAAGGGGAAACTACAGCCGTAATTTTTCCCGAGGACATGCAGCTTTACTGTATGATTAAATGATGATGGCATCCTCTTGGGTAAAATATTCCGGAGGTAAAATAGTCCCCCATTCGGATCTCCGGGCGGGGACTACTCAGGAGGATGTCGTTACCAGGAGAAAGAAAACTGGCGTTCTACGGATCGGAGCGTGGAATGTCAGATCCCTTAATCGGGCAGGTAGGTTAGAAAATTTAAAAAGGGAAATGGATAGGTTAAAGTTAGATATAGTGGGAATTAGTGAAGTTCGGTGGCAGGAGGAACAAGACTACTGGTCAGGTGACTACAGGGTTATAAACACAAAATCAAATAGGGGTAATGCAGGAGTAGGTTTAATAATGAATAGGAAAATAGGAATGCGGGTAAGCTACTACAAACAGCATAGTGAACGCATTATTGTGGCCAAGATAGATACGAAGCCCACACCTACTACAGTAGTACAAGTTTATATGCCAACTAGCTCTGCAGATGATGAAGAAATTGAAGAAATATACGATGAAATAAAAGAAATTATTCAGATAGTGAAGGGAGACGAAAATTTAATAGTAATGGGTGACTGGAATTCGAGTGTAGGAAAAGGGAGAGAAGGAAACATAGTAGGTGAATATGGATTGGGGCTAAGAAATGAAAGAGGAAGCCGCCTAGTAGAATTTTGCACAGAGCACAACTTAATCATAGCTAACACTTGGTTTAAGAATCATGAAAGAAGGTTGTATACGTGGAAGAACCCTGGAGATACTAAAAGGTATCAGATAGATTATATAATGGTAAGACAGAGATTTAGGAACCAGGTTTTAAGTTGTAAGACATTTCCAGGGGCAGATGTGGACTCTGACCACAATCTATTGGTTATGACCTGTAGATTAAAACTGAAGAAACTGCAAAAATGTGGGAAATTAAGGAGATGGGACCTGGATAAACTGAAAGAACCAGAGGTTGTACAGAGTTTCAGAGAGAGCATAAGGGAACAAGTGACAGGAATAGGGGAAAGAAATACAGTAGAAGAAGAATGGGTAGCTCTGAGGGATGTAGTAGTGAAGGCAGCAGAGGATAAAGTAGGTACAAAGACGAGGGCTGCTAGAAATCCTTGGGTAACAGAAGAAATACTGAATTTAATTGATGAAAGGAGAAAATATAAAAATGCAGTAAATGAAGCAGGCAAAAAGGAATACAAACGTCTCAAAAATGAGATCGACAGGAAGTGCAAAATGGCTAAACAGGGATGGCTAGAGGACAAATGTAAGGATGTAGAAGCTTATCTCACTAGGGGTAAGATAGATACTGCCTACAGGAAAATTAAAGAGACCTTTGGAGAGAAGAGAACCACGTGTATGAATATCAAGAGCTCAGATGGCAGCCCAGTTCTAAGCAAAGAAGGGAAGGCAGAAAGGTGGAAGGAGTATATAGAAGGTTTATACAAGGGCGATGTACTTGAGGACAATATTATGGAAATAGAAGAGGATGTAGATGAAGACGAAATGGGAGATACGATACTGCGTGAAGAGTTTGACAGAGCACTGAAAGACCTCAGTCGAAACAAGGCCCCCGGAGTAGACAACATTCCATTAGAACTACTGACGGCCTTGGGAGAGCCAGTCATGACAAAACTCTACCAGCTGGTGAGCAAGATGTATGAGACAGGCGAAATACCCTCAGACTTCAAGAAGAATATAATAATTCCAATCCCAAAGAAAGCAGGTGCTGACAGATGTGAAAATTACCGAACTATCAGTTTAATAAGCCACGGGTGCAAAATACTAACGCGAATTCTTTACAGACGAATGGAAAAACTGGTAGATGCAGACCTCGGGGAGGATCAGTTTGGATTCCGTCGAAATGTTGGAACACGTGAGGCAATACTGACCTTACGACTTATCTTAGAAGAAAGATTAAGAAAAGGCAAACCTACGTTTCTAGCATTTGTAGACTTAGAGAAAGCTTTTGACAATGTTGATTGGAATACTCTTTTTCAAATTCTAAAGGTGGCAGGGGTAAAATACAGGGAGCGAAAGGCTATTTATAATTTGTACAGAAACCAGATGGCAGTAATAAGAGTCGAGGGGCATGAAAGGGAAGCAGTGGTTGGGAAAGGAGTGAGACAGGGTTGTAGCCTCTCCCCGATGTTATTCAATCTGTATATTGAGCAAGCAGTAAAGGAAACAAAAGAAAAATTTGGAGTAGGTATTAAAATTCATGGAGACGAAGTAAAAACTTTGAGGTTCGCCGATGACATTGTAATTCTGTCAGAGACGGCAAAGGACTTGGAAGAGCAGTTGAACGGAATGGACAGTGTCTTGAAAGGAGGATATAAGATGAACATTAACAAAAGCAAAACGAGGATAATGGAATGTAGTCAAATTAAATCGGGTGATGCTGAGGGAATTAGATTAGGAAATGAGACACTTAAAGTAGTAAAGGAGTTTTGCTATTTAGGAAGTAAAATAACTGATGATGGTCGAAGTAGAGAGGATATAAAATGTAGACTGGCAATGGCAAGGAAAGCGTTTCTGAAGAAGAGAAATTTGTTAACATCGAATATAGATTTATGTATCAGGAAGTCGTTTCTGAAAGTATTTGTTTGGAGTGTAGCCATGTATGGAAGTGAAACATGGACGATAACTAGTTTGGACAAGAAGAGAATAGAAGCTTTCGAAATGTGGTGCTACAGAAGAATACTGAAGATAAGGTGGATAGATCACGTAACTAATGAGGAGGTATTGAATAGGATTGGGGAGAAGAGAAGTTTGTGGCACAACTTAACTAGAAGAAGGGATCGGTTGGTAGGACATGTTTTGAGGCACCAAGGGTTCACAAATTTAGCATTGGAGGGCAGCGTGGAGGGTAAAAATCGTAGAGGGAGACCGAGAGATGAGTACACTAAGCAGATTCAGAAGGATGTAGGTTGCAGTAGGTACTGGGAGATGAAGCAGCTTGCACAGGATAGAGTAGCATGGAGAGCTGCATCAAACCAGTCTCAGGACTGAAGACAACAACAACAACTTTTAAGAAGCAGAGTACACCAGATTTTACTTTCCAATCTCTGTTTTTTAACATTTTAGATGTGCATCACGGTTTTACCGTCGTTTTCACTGTTGGCTCCAAACAAGAGGATTTCCTTGGCTCTTCTGTAGTGTTCCCTGATCACATTACCCAGATTCGCCTCCCTGATGAATATACCGTTTTCGCAATGGAGCTCCACGCGATTTTGAAGGCACTGGAGCAGATGAATCGTGTTCGCGGCAATCGATTTCTCCTTTGCTCCGACTCTCTTAGTGCCTTACAATCACTGCAGAATCTGTACCCAACTGAGGAGATGGTCCAGCTGATATATGACCAACCGTACTTGCTCCAACGGCGGGGTAAGGAGGCGTCCTTCTGCTGGGTGCCTAGTCATGGGTGCAATGAACAGGCGGATCGGGCTGCCAAGGAGGCCTGCAGAGAGCAGGTTGTGGTCCAGTGTCCTATTTCCTTGCAGTGTGTCATTTCTGCACTCCACAATAAGTGCATGGAGTTGTGGAAGGAAGAATGGCTGGCGGTAACTGCCAATAAATTGCGGTTGGTGAAGTAAAGAAGTCGGCCGTGGCGTTCCTCCTGCCGGTTGCTCAGGCGGGAAGAAGTGACCCTCACGCGTCTTCGGATTGGGCACTGTCCTCTCACACATAGCTTTCTATTACTTCGGGAAGATCCCCCGATTTGTGATGCTTGTGGTGTGCACATCTCTGTCCGGCGGATTTTAACAGACTGCATTTTATACCGTGATGCAAAGGCAGAAGCACAAGTTACTGGGGATCTGCCCTGTGTTTTAGCTAATGATGAGACGTGTGTGTCTAGGGTTTTGTGATGTGTCAGGACTCTGGCCTAAACTTTTATGCTGAAGGTTTTAATGTATTGCAGAGTGGCTGGCTCCTCCCTTTTTTCCTCGTGGCCAGCCAGCCACTTCCATCTGCTATACTGTTTTAGCTCCCTCTACCACTTTCTTCGTGTATTGTGCATGTTTTACTGCTGACGCCATGCTTCGTCCCACGTTTTGGTGTGGGTAGGCACATATTTTTCCAAACTTGTTACCTGTGTTTCTGTTTTATCTTACTGTTCTGAGTATTTTCTTGACACCTGTCTCGATCTGTTACTGAGCGGGCGCTGAAGACCTTGCCGTCCTGCACCCATTCAACCCTCTCCATCCATCCATCCATCAAAATCTCCATGCGGAGAAATCCCTTGCCAGCAGTGCAAAAATTGTGCATTACCGCCATACAAAAATTACCGTCGCGCAAAAATTCAACAACTCAGTCGCTGCAGCTAAAGGGACCACACCCTGCATTCACTAGCTACCAGCGTCTGCTGCAATCCTCCTCAATGATTTGTTCCTGAAATGGCAGCGTCACTACAGTAGAAAGCTGCTATTTATCACGCAATATTGTTATGAAGCAACCTGTGCCACACAAAACTGGTACGTAGCACCTACTGCCATATCACATTGATAAGAAACACTCTCTACCAGCAGCATTGATAAGAATCACCGGCCACCACCCAACGCTGGTGGAAAATATCACTTTGCGACACGTGATTGGTATGAAGCATCCTCGACGTCGTAACACTGGTAGGAAACACCCTGCTCCATGCGACATTAGTACCAAGCTTGCTTTGATTATTAACATTGGTACGAAGCAACCTACGCCACAGAAAATTTGTACGAATCATCCTCTGCCGTACATATCGGTACAAAGTACCCTCTTCCGCGCAACATTGGCAGAAAGTATCCATCTGCCGCACAACATTGGTAAGAAGCAGTCTCCACTAGTAAGAAGCAATCAATACCACGGAACATTGGTAAGAAGCACACTGCTCCGAGCAGTATTGATAGGACATTCTTACTAGGCAAACTTTACCGTGTCGCGTTGGTACGAAGCACCCTCCGCTCCGCAATTTTGGCACGAAGCACTTTCTACCATTCATTTTTTACTTGCTGTTGCCCGTGTTTGCGCTCATGTATCAGTAGTTCTTGTATGATATGCGATGGTGAGAAGTAATCTATTTTATGTGCAGTAAAGTCAGCTGTTTCTCCATGTACTCACCCCCCCCCCCCCCGCTCTCCCGGCCCCCGACCGTCATCTACACAACTGTTCCAGCTCACGACGACGCGGCATGCACATTGCTGCTGAAGAGCGGTACATCTGGAGGGGCGAGGCATAATAATTTTTAACATGGTTTTTGTTCTCTGATGAAAAGCAGATGTTCAGTTCTTCACCTCTCCCCCTAAGAGGACGATTTTTTCTTTGTAAAAATGCCCGTGTTCCTCCTCAGGATTAAAGCTATGTCCACAGCTAATTTAGTCTAAATCAGTTCATGTGTTTAGTCGTAATAACATAATCGAGAGAGCTATTTTCACATTTAATAATATTAGGACTGTATAAGCACTGTATTCCTGCTATTACCCGTAGTTGCGATCACTTATCAGTATGCATGGTTTTATCGGCTGGGACACCCCGTTGCTGGAAGTTTTTTAATTGACACCACTTCCGTTAGTTGCCTTTCGATTATGATAAAATGACGATGACGACAAGCACGCACCCTGTTCACAGCGGAGAAAATCGGGCCTGTATTGAAACCGACCCCGTTTATTTATTTTATTTATTTATTTATTTATTATTCCGTGGGACCAAATTAAGGAGAAGTCTCCATGGTCATGGAACGACCCAGTACATAAAATTATAACACGATAGTAGAAAAAGATAAAATGAAATACAAGAAAAGTATTCAGGCGACAATTCGTAAGTTTAAATGAAGAAAATCAACAATGTGACACTGGAATTTGCTTAATTTTTCAGCTCTTCCAGGAGCTCCTCGACAGAATAGAAGGAGTAAGCCATGAGGAAACTCTTCAGTTTGGACGTAAAAGCGTTTGGGCTACTGCTAAGATTTTTGAGTTCTTGCCGTAGCTTATTGAAAATAGATGCAGCAGAATAGTGCACTCCTTTCTGCACAAGAGTCAAGGAAGTGCATTCCACATGCAGATTTGATTTCTGCCTAGTATTAAATGAGTGAAAGCTGCTAACTCTTGCGAATAAGCTAATATTGCTAACAACAAACGACATTAAAGAAAATATATACTGTGGGGGCAATGTCAGAATTCTCAGACTATTGAATAGGGGTCGACAAGAGGTTCTGAAACCACATATAGCTCGAACAGCCAGTTTTTGAGCCAAAAACACCCTTTTTGAATCAGACCAAGATCACGAGGGTTAACAGTGCTAACCGCAAGGCCGCAAGCTGTTGACACGTATCACTGCTTTTGTTATGATGACTGATGCAGGCTGTACTAGAATATGGACATCCCAAAATTATTAAATGCCTTAAAACCCACGAAGAATGGAAATCAATAATTTGTAGTTAGCTGCAGCGCAGTTGTGGCGGCGACTGGTTCGATCTGACGCACAGAATATTTTGGAGCGAAGGCAATGGACTTCCCGACATTGATCGGATGGCACCATGGCGATCCACCTTGTGACGTGCTCGTACGAACAGATAAGGCAAAAAATGTCATGCGCTTTCATTCTCTGGAAACAGCAATGGCGGCATAGAATTCTCTGCCCCAAGCGAGGGTAGGCGAACCATATGCGACTCGAACAGGAAATGGAGGTAATGACGGTGGCACTTTAAGTTGGGTGGCTTGCGGAGTATAGATGTAGATGTAGATATATCCGTAGGTGCCAGCTCTGCTGACAATATCCCGGAGCAGGCTGCAGCCCAACTTTCGCTAAGAAACACATCTGGCCGTCAAGAGAGATACGCTTCAGGCTTTCAGTGTACAAACCGTAGCAGAATATTGTCGACAGAACCCAAAGAAACTGTGGTCTTATGTGAAGTGTTAGTGGCACCAAAGTTATTGTCCAGTAACTCATGGACAAGACAGGAAATGAAATTGAGAGTAGCAAAGCAAAAGCAGAAATGCTTAACTCTGTTTTCAAATGTTCCTTTACAAAGGAAAGGCCTGAAGCAATGACGTAATTTAATTCTCCTAGCCGTACCGTAGGTGCAACCACAACGGAGGGGTATCTGTTGAGAGGCCAGACAAACGTGTGGTTCCTGAAGAGGGGCAGAAGCCTTTTCAGTAGTTGCAGGGGCAACAGTCTGGATGATTGACTGATCTGGCCTTGTAACAATAACCAAAACAGACTTGCTGTACTGGTACTGCGAACGGCTGAAAGCAAGGGGAAACTACAGCCGTAATTTTTCCCGAGGGCATGCAGCTTTACTGTATGATTAAATGATGATGGCATCCTCTTGGGTAAAATATTCCGGAGGTAAAATAGTCCCCCATTCGGATCTCCGGGCGGGAACTACTCAAGAGGATGTCGTTATCAGGAGAAAGAAAACTGGCGTTCTACGGATCGGAGTGTGGAATGTCAGATCCCTTAATCGGGCAGGTAGGTTAGAAAATTTAAAAAGGGAAATGGATAGGTTAAAGTTAGATGTAGTGGGAATTAGTGAAGTTCGGTGGCAAGAGGAACAAGACTTCTGGTCAGGTGACTACTGGGTTATAAACACAAAATCAAATAGGGGTAATGCACGAGTAGGTTTAATAATGAATAGGAAAATAGGAATGCGGGTAAGCTACTACAAACAGCATAGTGAACGCATTATTGTGGGCAAGATAGATACGAAGCCCACACCTACTACAGTAGTACAAGTTTATATGCCAACTAGCTCTGCAGATGACGAAGAAATTGAAGAAATGTATGATCAAATAAAAGTAATTATTCAGATAGTGAAGGGTGACGAAAATTTAATAGTCATGGGTGACTGGAATTCGGTAGTAGGAAAAGGGAGAGAAGGAAACGTAGTAGGTGAACATGGACTGGGGCAAAGAAATGAAAGAGGAAGCCGCCTGGTAGAATTTTGCACAGAGCACAACTTAATCATAGGTAACACTTGGTTCAAGAATCATAAAAGAAGGCTTTATACATGGAAGAAGCCTGGAGATACTGACAGGTTTCAGATAGATTATATAATGGTACGACAGAGATTTAGGAACCAGGTTTTTAATTGTAAGACATTTCCAGGGGCACATGTGGACTCTGACCACAATCTATTGGTTATGACCTGTAGATTAAAACTGAAGAAACTGCAAAAAGGCGGGAATTTAAGGAGATGGGACCTGGATAAACTAAAAAAACCAGAGGTTGTACGGAGTTTCAAGGAGAGCATAAGGGAGCAATTGACAGGACTGGGGGAAAGAAATACAATAAAAGAAGAATGGGTAGCGTTGAGGTATGAAGTAGTCAAGGCAGCAGAGGATCAAGTAGGTAAAAAGACTAGGGCTAGTAGAAATCCTTGGGTAACAGAAGAAATATTGAATTTAATTGATGAAAGGAGAAAATATAAAAATGCAGTAAATGAAGAAGGCAAAAAGGAATACAAACGTCTCAAAAATGAGATCGACAGGAAGAGCAAAATGGCTAAGCAGGGATGGCTAGAGGACAAATGTAAGGATGTAGAGGCTTATCTCACTAGAGGTAAGATACATACTGCCTACAGGAAAATTAAAGAGACCTTTGGAGGAAAGAGGACCACTTGTATGAATATTAAGAGCTCAGATGGCAACCCAGTTCTAAGCAAGGAAGGGAAAGCAGAAAGGTGGAAGGAGTATATAGAAGGTTTATACAAGGGCGATGTACTTGAGGACAATATTATGGAAATGGAAGAGGATGTAGATGAAGATGAAATGGGAGATACGATACTGCGTGAAGAGTTTGACAGAGCACTGAAAGACCTGAGTCGAAACAAGGGCCCTGGAGTCGATAACATTCCATTGAAACTACTGACGGCCTTGGGAGAGCCAGTCCTGACAAAACTCTATCATCTGGTGAGCAAGATGTATGAGACAGGCGAAATACCCTCAGACTTCAATAAGAATATAATAATTCCAATCCCAAAGAAAGCAGGTGTTGACAGATGTGAAAATTACCGAACTATTGGTTTAATAAGTCACAGCTGTAAAATACTAACGCGAGTTCTTTACAGACGAATGGAAAAAGTAGTAGAAGCCGACCTCGGGGAAGATCAGTTTGGATTCCGTAGAAATGTTGGAACACGTGAGGCAATACTGACCCTACGACTTATCTTAGAAGCTAGATTAAGGAAGGGCAAACCTACGTTTTTAGCATTTGTAGACTTAGAGAAAGCTTTTGACAATGTTGACTGGAATACTCTCTTTCAAATTCTGAAGGTGGCAGGGGTAAAAAACAGGGAGCGCAAGGCTATTTACAATTTGTACAGAAACCAGATAGCAGTTATAAGAGGCGAGGTTCATGAAAGGGAAGCAGTGGTGGGGAAGGGAGTGAGACAGGGCTGTAGTCTATCCCCGATGTTATTCAATTTGTATATTGAGCAAGCAGTGAAGGAAACAAAAGAAAAATTCGGAGTAGGTATTAAAATCCATGGAGAAGAAATAAAAACTTTTAGGTTCACCGATGACATCGTAATTCTGTCAGAGACAGCAAAGGACTTGGAAGAGCAATTGAACGGAATGGATAGTGTCTTGAAAGGAGGATATAAGATGAACATCAACGAAAGCAAAACCATGATAATGGAATGTGGTCGAATTAAGTCGGGTGATACTGAGGGAATTAGTTTAGGAAGTGAGACACTTAAAGTAGTAAAGGAGTTTTGCTATTTGGGGAGCAAAATAACTGATGATGGTCGAAGTAGAGAGGATATAAAATGTAGACTGGCAATGGCAAGAAAAGCGTTTCTGAAGAAGAGAAGTTTGTTAACATCGAGTATAGATTTAAGTGTCAGGAAGTCATTTCTGAAAGTATTTGTATGGAGTGTAACCATGTATGGAAGTGAATCATGGACGATAAATAGTTTGGACAAGAAGAGAATAGAAGGTATCCAAACGTGGTGCTACAGAAGAATGCTACAGATTAGATGGGTAGATCACATAACTAATAGGAAGTACTGAATCGGATTGGGGAGAAGAGAAGTTTGTGGCACAACTTGACCAGAAGAAGGGATCGGTTGGTAGGACATGTTCTGAGGCATCAAGGGATCACCACTTTAGTATTGGAGGGCAGCATGGAGGGTGAAAATCGTAGAGGGAGACGAAGAGATGACTACACTAAGCAGATTCAGAAGGACGTAGGTTGCAGTAGGTACTGGGAGATGAAGAAGCTTGTACAGGATAGAGTAGCATGGAGAGCTGCATCAAACCAGTTTCAGGACTGAAGACCACAACAACAACAAGCACTGAAAAGAAGAACAAAATAGATATTAGTGACAGTGTCTCTGAGAAACATATGAAAACCATAAAATTAAACAAGGACCCTATGGAATCCCTGTCAGATTCTACACCCACTTTGAAAATGAGTTACCCAGTCTGCTAACTAAACAGCCAGAACATTACGACCACTTACCCAATAGCCGGTATGTCTGCCTTTGGCACGGATCACGGCCACAGCCACCAAGCGTCGTGGGATGGAACCAATGAGGTTTTCGTAGATTGCTGGAGGGACTTCGCACCACATCTGCATACACGAGTCGCCTATTTCCCATAACTCCTGGGAGGGGTTCGATGAGCTCTGACAACACGTTCAGTCACATCCAAGATGTGTTCCATTGGGTTCACATCTGGCGCGTTAGGGGGCCAGCACATCAACTGGAAATCGCCACTGGGTTTCTCGAACCTCCCCATCACACTCCTGACCTTGCCACATTGTGCATTATCTTGCTGAGAAATATTATTGTCATTGGGAAGCAGGATCGTGTGAAGGGGTAGCGTGCAACCGATGTACGATATTCCTTGGCCATGGACCCTTTGATGCCAATGTGGATGTTCCCCAGGGCACAGTTGAGTACCCGCCAGCTTGTCTCCATCCCACAGTACAGGTGTCAAGAAGCTGTTCCCTGTAAGTCGACGGAATCGCGCCCTCTCATCAGCATGATAAAGAAGGTATCGGGATTCATCAGACCATGCAACGCCCTGCCGCTGCGCCAACGTCCAGTGCCGATGGTCACGTGACGATTGCAAACCGTAATTGCCGATATCGTGTGTTAACAATGAAACACGCATGTGTCGTCGGCAGCGGAGGCCCACCACTGTAAGTGTTTAGAGCACTGCGTGTTCTGCCACACTTGTACTCTGCCCAGCATTAAAGTCTGATGTCAGTCCCACCACAATTCGCCGCCTGTCCAGTTTCACCAGTCCGCCCAGCCTACGACATCCGACATCTGTAATGAGGGGTGGCCACCACACCCCAAGACGTATAGACGTGGTTTCACCATGTGTTGAAGACACTCACTCGAAGATTCGAAAAGTCATGCAGCTTTTGAAGTCCTCGTGCCGAGCAGTGGCCACCACAATCTGCCCTTGATCGCACTCAGATGTTTATTGCGCCTTCCCCATTCTACACACGAACAGTACACTCACCTATACTACATGCATCGTGCGTGTGTCTACCTAGCAGCCGTCCCTCGCCAGGTGACGCTGCTATCGACTGGGCGAGTTTATGTCGATAGTAGGTCTGCAGTCGTAAAGTTCTGGCTGATCAGAGTACAAGCTGTTGTAGTTCCCTCGAACTTAAAATCGCTTCCATTATCTGGAAGAAAGCACATATCACACCAGTCTACTGGAAAGGTAGCAAAAGTGCCACAAAACTGTCGTCCAATATCCTTGACACTGATTTCTTGTAGAATCTTAGAACATATTCTCAGCTCAAACACAATGAAGCATCTCGAATAGAAGACCTTCCCAATGACTTCAAAAATGGCTCTGAGCACTATGCGACTTAACCTCTGAGGTCATCAGTCGCCTAGAACTTAGAACTAATTGAACATAACTAACCTAAGGGCATCACACACATCCATGCCCGAGGCAGGATTCGAACCTGCGACCGTAGCGGTCGCTCGGTTCCAGACTGTAGCACCTAGAAGCGCACAGCCACTCCGACCGGCTTCCCGATGGCACGGAATTCGAAAACAGGTCATGTGAAACCCAGGTCTGACAATCTTCAGATGACATCCTGAAAGCTATGGATCACGGCTGTTAGATAGATGCAGTATTTATCGTTTTCTGAACTCAGTACCACATTTACAATTATTATTAAAATTACGACCATGTGGGGGTTTCAGTGAAATTCGTGATTGGACTGATGACATAGTATACTAGTAACAGCAGCAGTAGAGGTTGTAGTTTTATTTATGTGTTGATCAGCTTTTCAAGGATACTGGACGTGTCACGATTTCTATCTAATGAGTAAAATTTTGAGATCGAAAAAGGGACCTTTTTTCATTAGTCAGTCTTTCTCCTGATCTGATGGAGCCGCCATGAACTCCTCTCTTGGGCAAGCCTCCTCATCTCAGAGCTGTACTTGCACTATAAGTCCTCCATTATTTGTTGGATATAAACTAACGGCAAAAAAATTGCAACACCGAGAATGAGTTGTGCAACATAAACGGAAGTTTGTACGCTTGTTTCTACATCTGAAAGACGATATCTATTCAAATTTCACGCCACTGTGATGATGCAAAACTGGTTTGCTTTAAACAGACGCTGTAACGGTTGTGAGCTTTAGTTACCTTTGAGAACGGACGTGGTGAGTTAGTCAAGAACGCAATTATGGCGGCAAAGACGCCCTTATAAACCTCACTGAGTTTGAGTGAGGCTGTGAAATAGGACTAAGAGAAGCTGGATACTACTTCTGCAATATTTCAGGAAGACTTGTCAGGAATGTAGCCACTGTACATGGCTGCTGGCAGCAGCGGTCACGAGAAAGTATGCTCGCAATAAGATCGGGTTCCGGATGGCCACTTTCCATTACCGATAGGGAAGACCATCGCGCTCGGCGTGCGGCTCTGGGGCATCGTACTACACCTGCAGCAGCAATCTGAGCAGCATTTAGCACGGTATCGACACAACGAACTGTTACTTCAAGAACAGCTCCGAAGTAGGTGTCCCACGGCGTGCATTCCACTGACCCCAAGCCACTGCCATTTGTGATTTCAGCGACGATAGGCGAGAGCTCATTGAAAGGTAGGGTGGAGGTCTGTTGTGTTTTATGATGGATGATACATTACTGGCCATTAAAATTGTTAAACCAAGAAAAAATTCAGATGATAAACGGGTATTCATTTGACAAATATATTATACTGGAACTGACATGTGATTACATTTTCACGCAATTTGGGTGCATAGATCCTGAGAAACAGTACCCAGAACAACCACCTCTGGCCGTAATAACGGCCTTGATAGACCCGGGCATTGAATAAAACAGAGATTGGATAGCGTTTACAGGTACAGCTTCCCATGCAGATTCAACACGGTACCACAGTTCATCAAGAGTAGTGACTGGAGTATTGTGACGAGTCAGTTTCTCGGCCACTATTGACCAGACGTTTTCAATTGGTGACACATCTGGAGAATGTGTTGGCCAGGACAGCAGTCGAACATTTTCTGTATCCAGAAAGGCCCGTAAAGGACCTGCAACATGCGGTCGTGCATTACCGTGCTGAAATGTAGGGTTTCGTAGGGTTCGAAGGGAGGGTGGAGCCACGGGTTGTAACACAACTGAAATGTAACGTCCACTGTTGAAAGTGCCGTCAGTGCGAACAAGAGGTGACCGAGACGTGTAACCAGTTGCACCCCATACCATCACGCCGGGTGATACGCCAGTATGGCGATGACGAATACACGCTTCCAATGTGCGTTCACCACGATGTCACCAAACACGGATGAGACCATCATGATGCTATAAACAGAACCTGGATTCATCCGAAAAAATGAAGTTTTGCCATTCCTGCACCCAGGTTCGTCGCTGAGCTCACCATCGCAGGCACTCCTGTCTGTGATGCAGCGTCAAGGGTAACAGCAGCCATGGTCTCCGATTTGACAGTCCCTGCTTCTGCAAACGTCATCGAACTGTTCGTGAAGATAGCTGTTGTTTTGCAAACGTCACCATCTGTTGAGTCAGGGATCGACATGTGGCAGCACGATCCGTACAGCCATGCTGATAAGATGCCCGTCATCTCGAATGCTAGTCATACGAGACCGTTGGGATCCAGCACGGCGTTTCGCATTATCCTCCTGAACCCACCGATTTCATATTCTGCTAACAGTCATTGGATATCGACCAACGCGAGCAGCAATGTTACGTTACGATAAACCGCAATCGCGATAGGCTACAATCAGACCTTTACCAAAGTTGGAAACGTGATGGTACGCATTTCTCCTCCTTACACGAGGCATCACAACAACGTTTCACCAGGCAACGATGGTCAACTGCTATTTGTGTATGAGAAATCGGTTCGAAACTTTATTCATGTGAGCACGTTGTAGGCGTCGCCACCGGCGCCAACCATGTCTAAATGCTCTGAAAAGTTAATCATTTGCATATCACAGCATCTTCTTCCTGTCGGTTAAATTTTGCTTTGTAGCACGTCATCTTCGTGGTGTAGCAATTTTAATAGCCAGTAGTGTAGCTTTACGTCGGTGCCAGTGATGGCCGTGTGTTGGTTAGAAGGAGGCTGATTGAGGGAAGGCAACCAACCTGTCTGCATGCTATACACACCGGACCCACACCTGGAGCTATGGTCTGGGGTGCGCTTTCGTATGACAGCAGGAACAGTCTCGCGGTTATCATATGTACACTGACAGAAAATTCGTACATCAGTCTGGTGACTTGACCTGTTGTGTTGCAATTCACGAACAGCATTCCGGGGTGTTTTCCAACAGCAAATACAGCTGTTGTAACCGAGTATGCTCTACATGGTTCGACTAGTTGCCTTGGCCTGGTCGATCACCAGACCTGTCCCCACTCCAACACATATGGGTCATAATCGGGAGACAACTCCAGCTTCATCCACAAAGAGCAATAATAGTCTCTGTGTTGACCGAACAGATGCCACATGTAAGGAAGTCTATCTCAGTAACTGACGTGGGGCACCTGTACAACACAATGCATGCACGTTTGCAAGCTTGTATTCAACGTAGTAGCGGTTGCACTGGTTACTAATGTACCTGCATTTCACATTTTCAACAGCTTATCTCGCACTTGGATTAACCTGTGCTTTTGCAATGTTTATAACGTTAATATGTTACTTAGACAAATGTACTTCCGAAATTTCATTTCTCCACATTATTTTTTGGTGCTGAGATTTTTCCGTGAGTTTATTACAGTCTTCACTGGTTGCATTCTATAGCTCACGCCTGTCTATCGAAGTTGTTCCCTGACGTTTTAACACGTATTCTGTCATCTTGTCCTATCTTCTGGTTAGTGTTTTCTACATATTACTCTCCTTGTCGATGCTGCGGAGTACCGCCGAGAGAACCTCCATGTTTCTTATAAGTCCGCTTAATTTTCACGTCCTTCCTACATCTCAAAGGCTTCGATTCTCTTTTCTTCCCTCCCGATTTCCTCACAATCCAAGATGCACCTCCATTCAGTTGTGTTCTTCAAATGTACTTTCTCATAAACTTCTTCCTCGAATTAATGCTTGTGTTTCATAGTAGTAGACTTGTTTCTTGCAGGAATGGCCCCATTTGCCTGTGAGAGCCTACTTTTTATGTCCTCCTTGCTTCGTCCATCATGTGTAATTTTCCTTCTATGGTACCAGAATTCCTCAACTTCATCTACTTCGTTATCTAGGATTCTGATGTTAAGTTTCTCACTACTCTAACTGCTGCTGTTGCTCATTACTTTGGTCTAGCTTCCGGTTTACTCTCAATTCATAGTGTGTATTCATTACTGTTCATTCCATTATACAGGCCTTTCAGTTCTTCTCTATTAAGGATAGCAACGTCATCAGCGAATCTTATCATTAACCGTTAACATTACTGTCAGTCAGCTATGGTGCTCAACATGTTGAAGAATCTTATCATTGATACCCTTTCGCCGTGAAATTCAATCACCCTCTTGAGCCGCTTTTTTATTTCTGTCACTCATTCTTCACTTTATAGACTGAACAGTAGGGGTGAGAGACTGCAACCCTGTCTTACACCCGTTTTAATCCAAGCACTTTATTCTTGGTCTTACATTCTCAGTTTTCCGTCCTGGTTTATGTACATCCTGTATATTACCTCCCTTTATCTGTAGTTTTATTCTTATTTTACTCAGAATGTCTAAAATGTAGCAAAAATTTTACATTACTGTTTTTATATAGATATCAAGAAATCCTACGAATGTGCCATAGGTATTTTGAAATCTTGCTGCCATTATCATCAGCCAAGTCATCAGAACCCCTCTTGTGTCTTTAACCTTCCGGACGACAAATTCATTGTCGTCTAACAGATCCTCAACTTTCTTTCCCATTCTCCCATATATTACTGTTATCAGCTACTTGGATGCATGAGCTGTTAAGCTGATCTTCATTGCACAGCTGTCGATAAATTTTCACTAGAGAGAGAATATAAATATATTACTAAATCGCTGTCTGATACCACAGAGATTGCTATTATTATTTACTTATTACATTACGTACCAATCCCTGGATTTTATTATTTCGGTTTTTCACTGTCTAGAATTTGTTGCTTGGCATATATTTTTTAACAGTCTCTTTTAATAAGTTGTATTGGCAATCGCTTTAAACTCCTTTGGCAATAAATTATACGATTTTGTTCCTTGGTATAAAATGTTGGTGTTAGTTTAATGTTTATTCTTTCCTGGTAAATTTAAGTTCAATGTAGATCGTGTTCTATGGTTATGAGTCGGCCGCAGCGGCCGAGCGGTTCTAGGCGCTCCAGTCCGGAACCGTACTACTGCTACTGTCGCCGGTTCGAATCCTGCCTCGGACATGGATGTTTGTAATGTTATTAGGTTCAAGTAGTTCTAAGCCTAGGGGAATGATGACCTCAGGTGTTAAGTCCCATAGTGCTCAGAGCCATTTGAAACATCCATGGTTATGAGTAGAAGCTGCGCAGTAATTGTGAAGCTTATTTCTGATGTGCTTAACTGTCTAGTAAATCTACTTACCTGGCGCAGTTACGATCATGTTGTGGACAGATATCTCCAATGAGCTCGATGGTTCTTCAGTTTTTTCTTTGAAAACAGTATTCATATTTTGTGAACATTTTTACACTTTGATGACAGGACACTAAGGGCATAACGGGCTCGTGATATTCCGTTTGGTAATATCTTTGTGTGTTCATGCCATTTCAACTGAGAATTAATATCCATTCCTGGAAATTTTGTGTTCCTTGTGAAGTCTAAAGAGGTACAGACTACATTTATGAAAATCTGATTAATTAAGAAATGTAACGAATGTAATAGTGTCATTCCCCTCTTCATATATTCATCAATTGTGAACTTTCTGTAGGCTTTCAGTTGTTCTCAATTGGTTTCTCAGTGACTGTAATACTGCTGTCATCAGGAAAGGGAATTTTCCCTCTGACTGACACTACTGGATTATACATTGAGTATACAACAAACAGTATTGGTGCTATTATGCTAACCTGAGAAGCGCCTCAACTGATGTTTTTTGATTCTGATAGCCTGCATCTCGTGGTCGTGCGGTAGCGTTTTCGCTTCCTACGCCCGGGTTCCCGGGTTCGATTGCCGGCGGGGTCAGGGATTTTCTCTGCCTCGTGATGGCTGGGTGTTGCGTGCTGTCCTTAGGTTAGTTAGGTGTAAGTAGTTCTAAGTTCTAGGGGACTGATGACCATAGATGTTAAGTCCCATAGTGCTCAGAGCCATTTGAACCATCTCTCTCTTTTTTTTTTTTTATTCTGATAAGTGTATCTCAGGCTATTCAGATCATCTTCTATTCAGGATAATTTCTATAGCCACGACCCACATGCAAGAAAGTGCAGAAAGCTCATAATAAGAACGCAGAATAATTTGAAATTCGAAAACATTATACATCAGTTTTTATACATTAATCATGGCGCCACCTGCCTTCAGTCAACGAGAGTATTTAGTCACACAGCATGTAGCACGTTTCAGCCGATCCTTTTGTCTGAGAAATGAGAAACCTTTCTTCAGTCACCCAGTCACATACACTGCTTTATCAATGTGAACAACTGGTCACGGCGAGCAATTACTCCGTGACGCTTTAGTGCCATTATCCTACGCTCTGCAGAGATTCCACAAAAAACATTTCGGCAACATTCGTTGTGAAAATTAAACATTAACGTCGAAAGCCTAAAAATTTACACACGTGTGTTGGCCGGTTGGCGCTGGCAGTGGCTGTAGCGCGGAATGGCGCAGGTTGGTTAGTAGCCTTCTCAATGGTGCAGCCATTCCACACAATGGTGCAGCGACTGACAGCGACTATAAACGTGTTGGCGTGTGGGGCCCGCACTTCCTGCTAGAGCGGGCTGCGCACAAAACAGAACAGCCAGGCACAAACGGGATGGCTAATAAAGTGTGTAGGAGCACGCAGACACGGACGGTACATGTCTATCGCGCCGCAGAAAATTATTCAGTACCACACGTCCTGTGGTGGGGGCTTTTGAAAGTGTGAAATGTTGTTAGAAATCCAAACTATTATCAGTAAGGCTTAAACTTTATGCTCTGAAACCAATGCCCCAGTTCGCGAAGAGCTCCTCCATCAATAATGATTTTTCAGCACGATAATTTTCTAAATCGTTCATTGTCGCTATGAATTACAGCTACAGAATGATGTAGTATTATTTCGTAACGAGGCAGCTGGAGTAGTATGTTCCCCCAGAGTTTTTCAGAGCATTGGGAGTGTACCGTCACAATAAGTGGCCCATACCAGGAACCAATATATTGCTCGATACGAGTTCTTAACACAGTTTTTTGTTCGTTACACCCTGAAGACAGTCAGCGGCTTCAGTACCACCACGAGGCTCAGTAGTGTCAGATGGATTGTTATTGAACAAAATAATGCGTTAGGTTTTTGTGCTTGTGTATCTTACTTTGTGATATTTTAGTTCAATAATGAATCTATAGCTTGCTATTTCAAGTTGAAACGAGCAATACAATGAGTAGTACTTTCATTAGCCTTTATGAACATATGCCTGTTAAACGATATTTTACTTTCTTTCTATTGCGGAAGGTATTTTACAAATAACGTGCTGTTGATGTAAAATCGGATAGAAGTTATGAGGTAAGAACAAAACTACATTTTACCAACCCATGACTTCGTTATGTGTAACACAGCAGTGGGGTAGAGCATTTAAAGTGTTAGAAATGGGCCCATGAGGATTGTGAGGCGTTTACAGAAGATGATCTGTATAAGTATCAGTGTGTCCCATGCCTCAGACGGAAAAAATAACACTCCCCTTTTATGCCCCACGGACTACCTGGTTCTACCCCAAGTTATGGGGTATAACTGAATATTGTACGGAGCTGAGTTATATTAAAGCGTCAAAAATAAGTCCTCATACTTCATATATGTTATGCATACCTTATCTTTCAGTGAAATACATTTGAAGTCCCAACAATGAAAATTATCATTTTTTATATAGCTTTCTCCTTAGCTATCCGATTTACCTCAATCTCCTCTTCTATTGCACCTGACGAGCAAGAGAATAACACATTTACAGGGTGTTTCAAAAATGAGTGGTATATTTGAAACGGCAATAAAAACTAAACGAGCAGCGATAGAAATACACCGTTTGTTGCAATATGCTTGGGACAACAGTACATTTTCAGGTGGACAAACTTTCGAAATTGCAGTACTTACAATTTTCAACAACAGATGGCGCTGCAAGTGATGTGAAAGATATAGAAGACAACGCAGTCTGTGGGTGCGCCATTCTGTACGTCGTCTTTCTGCTGTAAGCGTGTGCTGTTCACAACGTGCAAGTGTGCTGTGGACAACATCGTTTATTCCTTAGAACAGAGGATTTTTCTGGTGTTGGAATTCCACCATCTAGAACACAGTGTTGTTGCAACAAGACGAAGTTTTCAACGGAGGTTTAATGTAACCAAAGGACCGAAAAGCGATACAATAAAGGATCTGTTTGAAAAATTTCAACGGACTGGGAACGTGACGGATGAACGTGCTGGAAAGGTAGGGCGACCGCGTACGGCAAACACAGAGGGCAACGCGCAGCTAGTGCAGCAGGTGATCCAACAGCGGCCTCGGGTTTCCGTTCGCCATATTGCAGCTGCGGTCCAAATGACGCCAACGTCCACGTATCGTCTCATGCGCCAGAGTTTACACCTCTATCCATACAAAATTCAAACGCGGCAACCACTCAGCGCCGCTTCCATTGCTCCACGAGAGACATTCGCTAATGATATAGTGCATAGGATTGATGACGGCGATATGCATGTGGGCAGCGTTTGGTTTACTGACGAAGCTTATTTTTACCTGGACGGCTTCGTCAATAAACAGAACTGGCGCATATGGGGAACCGAAAAGCCCCATGTTGCAGTCCCATCGTCCATGCATCCTCAAAAAGTACTGGTCTGGGCCGGCATTTCTTCCAAAGGAATCATTGGCCCATTTCTCAGATCCGAAACGATTACTGCATCACCCACTGTGGACATTATTCGTAAATTTGTGGCGGTACAAACTGCCTTAGACGACACTGCGAACACCTCGTGGTTTATACAAGATGGTGCCCGGCCACATCGCACGGCCGACGTCTTTACTTTCCTGAATGAATATTTCGATGATCGTGTGATTGCTTTGGGCTACCCGAAACATACAGGAGGCGGCGTGGATTGGCCTCCCTATTCGGCAGACATGAACCCTTGTGACTTCTTTCTGTGGGGACACTTGAAAGACCAAGTGTACCGCCAGAATCCAGAAACAATTGAACAGCTGAAACAGTACATCTCATCTGCATGTGAAGCCATTCCGCCAGACACGTTGTCAAAGGTTTCGGGTAATTTCATTCATAGACTACGCCATATTATTGCTACGCATTGTGGGTATGTGGAAAATATCGTACTATAGAGTTTCCCAGACCGCAGCGCCATCTGTTGTTGACAATTGTAACTACTGTAATTTCGAAAGTTTGTCTTCCTGAAAATGTACTGTTGTCCCAAGCATATTGCAACAAACGGTGTATTTCTATCGCTGCTCGTTTAGTTTGTATTGCCGTTTCAAATATACCGGTTATTTTTGAAACACCCTGTAGATCTGAATAAGAATGTAATTCGAAAGAAGATAAGTGCTTACAGGTGTTAATATTAGTGAACTATCACTTTCAAAATGCAAAACACAAATTATTAACAGAAAAGTGGAAAATGAGGTAGAAGATGATGACAGGGTTGATGAGTTTGTCTTGTGGAGAAACGTAGAAAGGCGCAAGACAATACTGATCCCATGACTTACTTATACACTCCTGGAAATTGAAATAAGAACACCGTGAATTCATTGTCCCAGGAAGGGGAAACTTTATTGACACATTCCTGTGGTCAGATACATCACATTATCACACTGAGAGAACCACAGGCACATAGACACAGGCAACAGAGCATGCACAATGTCAGCACTAGTACAGTGTATATCCACCTTTTGCAGCTATGCAGGCTGCTATTCTCCCATGGAGACGATCGTAGAGATGCTGGATGTAGTCCTGTGGAACGGCTTGCCATGCCATTTCCACCTGGCGCCTCAGTTGGACCAGCGTTCGTGCTGGACGTGCAGACCGCATGAGACGACGCTTCATCCAGTCCCAAACATGCTCAATGGGGGACAGATCCGGAGATCTTGCTGGCCAGGGTAGTTGACTTACACCTGCTAGAGCACGTTGGGTGGCACGGGATACATGCGGACGTGCATTGTCCTGTTGGAACAGGAAGTTCCCTTGCCGGTCTAGGAACGATAGAACGATGGGTTCGATGACGGTTTGGATGTATCGTGCACTATTCAGTGTCCCCTCGACGATCACCAGAGGTGTACGGCCAGTGTAGGAGATCGCTCCCCACACCATGATGCCGGGTGTTGGCCCTGTGTGCCTCGGTCGTATGCAGTCCTGATTGTGGTGCTCACCTGTACGGCGCCAAACACGCATACGACCATCATTGGCACCAAGGCAGAAGCGACTCTCATCGCTGAAGACGACACGTCTCCATTCGTCCCTCCATTCACGCCTGTCGCGACACCACTGGAGGCGGGCTGCACGATGTTGGGGCGTGAGCGGAAGACGGCGTAACGGTGTGCGGGACCGTAGCCCAGCTTCATGGAGACGGTTGCGAATGGTCCTCGCCGATACCCCAGGAGCAACAGTGTCCCTAATTTGCTGGGAACTGGCGGTGCGGTCCCCTACGGCACTGCGTAGGATCCTACGGTCTTGGCGTGCATCCGTGCGTCGTTGCGGTCCGGTCCCAGGTCGACGGGCACGTGCACCTTCCGCCGACCACTGGCGACAACATCGATGTACTGTGGAGACCTCACGCCCCATGTGTTCAGCAATTCGGCGGTACGTCCACCTGGCCTCCTGCATGCCCACTATACGCCCTCGCTCAAAGTCCGTCAACTGCACATACGGTTCACGTCCACGCTGTCGCAGCATGCTACCAGTGTTAAAAACTGCGATGGAGCTCCGTATGCCGCGGCAAACTGGCTGACACTGAAGGCGGCGGTGCAAAAAATGCTGCGCAGCTAGCGCCATTCGACGGCCAACACCGCGGTTCCTGGTGTGTCCGCTGTGCCGTGCATGTGATCATTGCTTGTAGAGCCCTCTCGCAGTGTCCGGAGCAAGTATGGTGGGTCTGACACACCGGTGTCAATGTGTTCTTTTTTCCATTTCCAGGAGTGTAGATACCAGGAAAGTGTTAGTACGACTTGCACTCTGAATGTTCCATCTGTATGGAATTAATTATACATGTATAATATAACAATAATAATTTACTGTACACTAATGGCCTGTGCCCCAGTCAGTGAAGAAATATTAAAGTAAAAATTCGTGTACTCCAAATTCTTGTACAATGGTAGGAGGGAGTGTTAGGAACAACATACTAAAGAGGCCCCCACTATGAGGAATGAGCACGTACAGAGCGAGTCACAGAGGTGTGGCGTACCTCAGGTTCAGGAAAACGAGGGCAGCAACCATCAGTGGACCATTGGTAAGGATTATGACTGACCTACATCGGATAACTTAATTTACCTTTTTGTATTTTATTGCAGTAGCGATTCAACGAGAGGAAACTGGACGTTCTCTTGTGACATGAGGACCAACAAGTAAACGGAACAAACGTCATATGTAATTTTCAGATGTGCAAATCCAGGAGCACAAGAATAGGGGTTAAGAGACAGAGCGTCTATGCAGACAGATTGTAGCATGGTTATATATCCCTTTGGTATTGTGTTACAGCACTGCCAAAAGCATCAAGTGACGAGGATACATTCCTTTCACCTTTCCATTCTTCACATTCTTCAAAACATAAGTTCCTGGATGGGGTATTTTGGTGATCACAAATGGTCCTTGATACAATAATTGCCATTTTCTGTTCCTCCTCTGTATAAGTGAAGCCTTAGAATGAACTTCGTCTTTCACTTAATATGCTTTTATTTTTCCAAGTCGATTGTCAAAATATATTTTCCTTTTTCTTGCCTTGTCCATTATATTGAGTAAGGATTGTCGTACTTTATTTTGTAGGTCTATTTTGTTAATAGCTACTTTAGGAATTGGTCGAATCCAGTCATTCTGTACCTGTTTTTCAAACATCAGTTCGTATGGGGTGTATTCTGTCGTAGTTTGGGGCATATCGTTTACAATTTCCTGAAAATTATGAAGATAATCGATCCATTTGGGTTGCTGGTTGTGGCAATATGTTCTCATGAACCGGTTTAATTCACGAAAAATTCGTTCCACGGGATTCGCCGAAGGGTGGTACACTGATGCTAGAATTTGTTTTATATCACAACTGGTTAATGTTTGCCTCCAACGAAATCCAGTGAACATTGACCCATTGTCAGAAAGTATAGCCTGTGGTTTGCCTACCTTCACTATATAATCCTTGACCGGCTTCTTCACTATGGATGCAGCAGTAGTTGATTTTAATGAATAAAGTTTGACATACTTAGTGAATATATCAAGAAAAGCTACAATATATTTGCATCCTCCCCTTGATGATGCTAGAGGACTACAGACGTCGACCGAAATGATTGACATCGGTTTAGTGGGTATAACAGGATGTAGGAAATCTTTCACACAAAAATTTCCTGGTTTGGCTAGCTGACAAATTTTACATTTTCTTAACTGTCTGTGTACTTTCCTGCGAATATTTGGGAAGTAGCAATATGCTTGAATCTTCCCAGGACACTTTTTTACTCCAAAATGTCCCGAAGTGAAGTGCGTGTGCAAAATTAAGTCATTTTCATTCTTCTCGGAAATACACACCTTCCAATTATCTGCATCAAGATGCCCTTTGAAAAATAAGTCGTCGTCCTCAACTTTGTACAATCTCCTCAGATCATCGTTTCCTGGCTTTGCTTCCTTTATTGAATGCCAACGAGGATCTTCATTCTGTAGTTTTTCCATGTTCTTACACATGTCAAGAAAATGTTTCCTATATATTCTATCAGTCATTATAACAACATTAAATTCGGACGGATTGTCCGTGATGTTGATAGTTGACAAATCTCCATCTGGCATTCTAGACAGTGCATCGGCGATGAAATTATCCTGTCCGCTTACGTATTTAATTTTAAATTGGAACTCTTGGAGTGAGAGCGTCCATCTTGCTAATCGTGAATGTAATAATTAACATGTTTATAAAAAAACTTAACGCTTTGTGGTCACAGTATACTGTTGTCTTCGCTCTGTATAAGTAATAGTAACATTTCTTAAATGACCAGACTACGGCCAATGATTCCCTTTCGGTAGTCGTATATGTACTTTCACAAGCAGTTAAGAGTCGGCTAGCAAAAGCTGTTGGGCAGAAAGTTGATTTTCTATGTATCATCTTTACTTGAAAGAGGCATGAACCTATTCCAATTTCCGAAGCATCTGCCATTAAACCGAATTCTTGGCTCATATCTGGATGATATAATATTTGTGAATTGACTAAGGCATGTTTTATTGCTTCAAATGCATTCTGACATTGTTGGGTCCACAACCACGGAGTATTTTTGCGCAACAAGCTGTACAACGGTTCTGCATTAATAGAGTGGTGGTGAATGAAACGCCTAAAAAAAGAGACAACTCCGAGGAAACCCTTTAATTGCCTTTTTGTTGTTGGAATTGCAAGGTTTTGATTGCCCTTAGTTTCTCGGAGTCCGGTAAGATGCCTTTTCCATTTATAAGATTACCCAAAAATTTGATTTTATCTCGAGCAAAATGGGGCTTTTGCAGATTTGCGGTTATGCCTGATTCCTTGAAACGTTCTAACACCCTTGTCAATAAATCAACGAGGTCCTTCCATGTGGTCGTAGCTTTGAGCATGTCGTCCACAAACAAAGTTAAATTGTTTCGAAATGCACGTCCCAATGCGTAATCTAGAGCATTTATAAAAACTCCTGAGCTCACGTTTAGCCCGAAAGGTAAAATCTTAAATTGATAGCTTCTACCTGCATGTACAAACGCGGTGTACTTTTTTGATGGTTCATCTAGAGCCACCTGCCAAAATGAACTTCTCAGATCAATATTTGTTAAGTATTTTATCCCATCGAACGTTTGCATTAGCTCATCGATATTTTCCGGATGAGTTCGCACGGTCACGATAATCTTATTTATCTGCCGTGCGTCTAGCACGAGACGAACTTTTCCTCCCTTTTTTCAAGATAGCATGAAGCGGACTACAGTATGGACTCGTCGAAGGTTCGATCAGATCCCATTCAAGCATCTGGTGGATTTCCGCATCAACTGCCTTTCGTTGGTGCCACGGTACTGGATAAAAAATACGGCAGAATACTTGGTGTGGTATCACATCTAAATGCCATGTGTATCCCTTGATTACACCAGGTCTTTCTTGAAAGACTTCATGATATTCCTGTAGAAAATCATATAATTGCTTTCTTTGGTGTTGTTGCAAATATTAAGGTTCTTGCACCTTTTCATATACCATATATTCAGGGTTTAAGACTGGTTGCAAGTAATTAATTTGGTAATAACGTGCAGGTTTGCTATGTATCTACTTTATTTGCTGCTTTCGTCCCTGACAATGCTTTCTATGGGTACTATATTCCCTGAGAAAGATTCACTTGATGTTTCTGATCCATTATTGTAAAACTGGCAAGGCCTAGAGAAAAATCGATACGCCTATTTCTCTCTCTAAATTCATCTATACCCAGGAGACAGTCCTCAACCAATTTTTCTATTACAAGGAACGTGCAATTTATAGCTACATTTCCTATATCTAACTGGAGTAGAGTCTGCACTTTAACCTGAGAAGACTTATGACCAGTATGACCTGCAATTCTACAACATTGAACAGGAAAAATCGGTGGATTTGCTTTGTGAAGTATTCTTTGAAATAACTTCTCAGAAACGACATTTACTGCTGCTCCCGTGTCTAAAGTAACTTGCACAGTAATGCCTTCAATTGCCGCCTGAATTTTCGCAACAGGTTCATGATATGTTCCTCTTGACAAGGCCTCATATCCTGCTGAAGTTCTTCTATTAATAATCTGCCATCATTGTACCGAAAAAAATTTACGCTTGAATTTTCGCCCCTCAGAACTTCCTCGACTGCACCGTCGGGACTTCTGACAGTCGAGTTTAGTGTGACGATTGTCAATTATTAGTAGATGTCTGCTCCGTTACGGCAGTTATTATTGGTGGTTGATTTCTCCATTCATTTGCATTAGCATTTGGTACCCAACCTGAAGTTTGTGGTTGGTTGTGATGTTCTTAGGTTGGTTGCTGATATCGGAGTCTTCTTATTATTCTTCCTCAATTTCTGTTTATATGTTTGTTCACATTGTTGGTCATGATTACACTGGTCGGGATTTTCGTTACCAAATTTCACGTTTTTCTGGAAATAATTCACCTGTGGGTTTGGTGAATTGTGTGCAAAAGGTTTGTTTCCATACTGTTTCTTGTTACTATTGCATTTGTTAGGTTGGTAACTTGGTTGGTTATAGCGCACACGTGATTCTTCGAACAGAATGTCTATTGAATCCAATGTGGCTAGAAAATCTTCCACATGTTGTTCAGGCACATGTAGAAGTTTTTCCTTAACTTCGAGTGGAAGTTTGCCCTTTAATATTCGAATGATATCCTGCGTCGGGATTGGTTCATTCCAGTATTTGCTTTTATTTATATACTTCTCGAAATACTTTCCTAAAGATCCATTTTGAAGGAAAAGGTTGTGGGTCAAAAACTTCCTTACGTAGTCTTTCTTGTACTCCCTTATTCCAGTATTTGTGCAAGAAAGCGCGTTCAAATTGGTCATAATCTTGACACCAATCGGATGCTTCTGACGCCCACATTTATCCATCTCCATGTATGAATCCTGCAACGTACATAATTTTTTGTTGCTCAGTCCACATTCGCGGCAATATCCCTTTAAATTGCTTGATAAATACCACGGGATTGATCGGCTTCCTTTCGGGAATAAATATCTGGAATTGACGACATTTAAGAATTTTTTCTTCATTCATAGTCACAGGTGTATTCTGGTGGCTACTTCGCGGTGAATGATAATCTCGATAATTTGTTTCTGGTTGATTACGTGAATATGCACCAGTACATGGATATTGTTGCATGGATTCGGTTCCACTGGTTTCACCAGGAATAATGTCTGCTTCTGATGAACTGCAAGTAGTATGTGCCCCTCTAGTATTAACTAGACCCTGCTGGCATGCTTTTAATGTATTTTCTATCTTTGCTTTCCATCCAGGAAATTCATCTCCTATATTCTCCTTAATCTCTTTAACTTCTGCTTGAAGTTGTTCTTGTGCAGTTCCGTTGTTAACTTGCACGTTAGAAACCGTTTCTTTCAAGGTTTGGTCAACATAATTTCGCACTGTCGCGGTTTGCTCTTTCGCCCGATCTTCAATGTCCTTAAAGAATGCGATCTTATGTTAATTGAAAAGTTTCTCTATGTGTTCCTCGCCTTCGAGACTGAGAGTGTCTATCCTCTGAGTAAGCTCAATGACAACATGCTCGTTATCGAGCTTAATTGTATTCACGACCTGCGCAATAGTGTTCTGTACATGAATAGCTTCTTGCACTTGATGATTTAGTGTGTCTTGACGACATAAGATATTTTTTTATTTGTTTGTTAATGCCTGATACTGTTGTTCTTGTGTAACTATGAGTTGTGCCTGACTGGCAATCAAGTGACTCTGCTTTGTTTCCAAACTCTGGAATTTTTCAGTAATCTTATCAATTATATCTTTTAGTTTATTAGATTGTTCCTGAGCCAAATTAAATTGCGCACTCTCCAATACTTGGAATCTACGATTCATGTCATTTGCAAACGTGGATTGCGTGGTTTCCAATGCCTGCAATCTACGATTCATATCGTTTGCAAACGAGGATTGTGTGGTTTCCAATGCTTTAATCCCTTGTGTTATGACATCAAACTTGACATCAGCTGGGATAACAAATCGGTATTCTCAGCAATTGACGATTGCACTGGGCTTAATGAGGATTGTACCGACACAATCTTGGGTACAGTCATTTCGTTTTCGCACGCGTCTGTGTCAGAGATGAAACTCACGTTGTTTGTTGGTTGCTGCATATTTCTCTGGACTTCTTTAGACATATGAATGTCGGAACTAGCAACAGTTTGTGTCGACGGCGTGAGCGCATTAATTACTGCTGGTTGCTCAGCCGTAATCGACATATTACTAACTACGGCGGTATTAAATTCTGTGGCACTAGTTGACGATGCATTCACACTATTCAATTCATTTTGTGGCATTGTGATGCGTGCTTGCTTGTTGGCTTTGAACATAGATGTAGCTATCACCATGGAAATAAGCAATTGAAAGTTTCCCCGCTAAATAAGTCCTACAAAAGTGACTATGAAATTTTACACACGCATAAAATGTTTATGTCCTAATGCTGTTAATGTACACTGTACAATGTGACACAAACACAGTACATAGATAACACATAAAATATTGTCTTACTATATCTACTGAAATACTGGAATTCTAGTAAAAGTAATGTAGCAACACTATTTATATTTGGAAAATTAATACCTGAAAGGTCACTACAATGCATAAATGCTCAAGAAAGCTAGTAATTCAAATGTTCTGGCCTTTTTGAAGTTTCTGCTCGGCTGCTGGGACGGCGTACTCGTTCTCTTCACAAGATACTCCCGCACGTTCCGTTACTATGACACATACAAAGGACCATAATGTAGTTACTCTATAAAACTAGACATATATACACACAATGAAACATTAATTACTAAATTACTAACGTAGTTATATTGCAGGTTCACTACGAGTGTTGTATCAGGATCGTGTCCTGTCTGACGGTAGACATATATAAAGACTTCTTTGAAAAAAAAGAAATTTTTTTTTTGAAACTTCCTGGCAGATTAAAACTGTGTGCCCGACCGAGACTCGAACTCGGGACCTTTGCCTTTCGCGGGCAAGTGCTCTACCAACCGAGCTTCGGTAGCTCAGTTGGTAGAGCACTTGCCCGCGAAAGGCAAAGGTCCCGAGTTCGAGTCTCGGTCGGGCACACAGTTTTAATCTGCCAGGAAGTTTCATATCAGCGCACACTCCGCTGCAGAGTGAAAATCTCATTCTGGAAATTTTTTTTTGTTTACCACTACTACTACTAGGCTAATTACTGTTTAGGTCTACAGGACATTTATACTGAAATGTTTCCCCACACCACCTCGTATTGTCTTTCTATGTGTGTGAGTAACTGTATGTTCACTGTTGTGGGTAAATACATACAGCGTACACAGGGCAATGTGTGAAACTGATAGCGATTACACGCTTCCGCTGTTGTAGAAATCTGCTCCAGATGCTGCAGATACCGTGTTGAACTGAAATTGGTAACCAAAGTACGGAGAAATATTCTTCGGGGCTCTGTTGCATAGCAATCAGATTGCTTTCGGTTCTGAGAAATGTCCAGGTACTATTGTGGATTTGAATGATCCATGAAGTGACTTCTTTTCCGAAGAAAACATCGAACTATTTCACTAGACCTGAACGCTCCCCGTCGGAACTGTTCTGAAGCTGGTGTTTATTAGCAAATCACAATAGAATTATATCGCTGGGTGTATAATACACGTACCTTATTGAAATGAACAATATTTTATTGTTCTATTAACTGATTTCCTTCCATATACACATATATTTTACAATGTGAATCAAAAACTCGCAATGGCGTCGATTTTTACATCACAAGAATGGCTCTCCTCTCCTAGAGTTTTTACTCTTAAGAAGAACAAAAGCTCCATCTCCTAAGAATAATTATGTGAGCGCTGACCGCCACAGAGTAATCAGCAATGTCTTTCTCTCTCTCTCTCTCTCTCTCTCTCTCTCTCTCTCTCTCTCTCTCTTTCTCTCGCACTGTCACAGCAAGTTACGCTGCATGATACATCATAAAACCCACCATAAAGCTATGCTGTGTTGCATCACAAGGTGACACCCTGCAGCCAGTGACATCAAACTATGCCAGAGACGGAGAGGCCCAGATACCATACCTACTGAGTGGAGGACCGGTCATCAGCGCTGAACAAGTGCTAGGACAGCTTGGGGTCTTTTGGCTGCCTTAGCAGCCAAGCGACAGAGTGGCTGGAGAGCTATGACACACTCCAACTGCCACAAACCAGCCAGCCCGAGGTGGCTGTGAGTGGAAGCGACCCTCTGGCCAAGGGTAGCCCACCATTGATGCCATGCCACTTCATCAACAGCCTTGTGGGTGGGCTGGGTACCAAGTAAGTGGTAGCCAGCAAAAAGCATCCGCTGAGAAGTTGCGAATGGGTCTGCAGGGCTGAGGTTCACCCCTGACATTACGATAAGCATTTGAACGACCCGTAGATGAGCCAGTGCCACATCTAGGTCCAGAAGGATTCGCCAGGTGGACACCCCACATCCCCCACAGACAGCGTAAAGGTAGTCGCGATCTAGACAAGAGCTCCTGCATCCGTGAACTATGAAACAGGCACCATCAACAGTGGAGACATCACAAGTTACCTCCTGTCACAGAGGTAGTGAGGAAATCCTCTCTAGGTTACAGGTTTTACGCAAAATACGATGCCCTCCCACCATCTAATCCAAGTGGGACTACACTCTTTCAGCTACTGGATTGAGATACGAGCCAGGGGTGAGATTTCAGTACCCGAGTAGAAGATGCTGGAGGCCATGCAGCCACACTGGTGTTTCATTCCCTCCCACCAGATGTCCTGTCGGTCGTGCATGACACCATGCCAGACTTCCAATTGCTGCCAGGTCGATATGATGCCAATAGCCCAACTGCTTCGCTGAAACTGCCATCGACATGATAGGGCACCTGAACCGCTTTCTGCTGCTCCTGCATCAAGTGTTGAGTGAAGGGCAACCTCCACCCTAGCATGAACTTGCTGTAGCTTGATGCTTCAACCAGCTCAGAGACCATTCGAGTGTGTTTAGTGCCATGTCCTCTCTGTGTATCTTTGTAAATGTAGTGTGTTCCCCAAGGGAGGGAGTGATAAGATGTTTCATGTTTCAAACATTCATATACGTAATTCAGTACATTTTTATGTGAAACTAATGTTTACAGATCATGTAATGTAGATAATTTGCCATACTACTCTTCAGTAATTTAAGGAAACTGATTTTCAAAGGTCTGGGAATAGAAGAAACAGTATTCACTGCCCTGGGAAAAAAGCCCACACCAAATACATGTTATTTATTTATTTAGATTTTGAAAATGAGAGGGTTTTTTAAATCAAAGATGACTGAAACCTTCCATATGATTCAGCAGAGGTAAATCACTGAGGCAGAGAATGGTGCAAGATCCGTAGAAATGTAATATGATTAGGGATATTAGGCAACTCTGACCTGAGAAATTGCATGTGTGAATTAAAAAATCCTGCTGCAAAGCCTTCACCCACTTAGTATTTGTCTATTTGAAGACTGGGGTGTAGCAACGACGCTTGGGTCGATGTGAATCAGACTACACTCGGCAATGTTCACCTACACGACTTGCAGGTTTGGAGATTTGTCAATGAGTGACTCCTGAGACAAACGACGTCAAGTTCGGATGTTTTTATGTGTGGACTTGGTTGGAAAAGTCGACTCTAACACTCATGTCATGATTGTGAAATCTCAACGCTATTACATAATTTGCTCTGTTCCATGTTCCACTATGAAATTTTGAAGTGAGACACTACACGCGTGGAAATCAACCATGGTGGTGGGCAGTGAGAGAAGACAAGTCACTCTCTCGCTATTCTCCATATTCAAGGGTACAATTTAATTTGATTTTTCAGTCAAGACAAAAGGTTTGTTAGAGCAGCAATTTATCAACATGGGCAGGCAGTAAAGGAAACATGTACGTTGTTAATGCATGTGGGGTCGTTGTGGTAGTTTGGAGTAGCACTATTCTGGATTTGAGAACCAGCACTCAGTTCAGTCACTGAACAGTAAACCTTGCAGTGGATTTTGGGGCTTGAAAGCCATGTGCAGCTATTAGGGATAGGAACATCTCGAAGTACTTATTGGGAACAGAACGCTGGGCCCAAGGATTTTGGCCACGGTGTGTAGACAATGCGATCAGTCAGTGCTGTGGAAAAATGGCGTACCTGGACCCACCTATCAAGCGTCTCCTGCCACAGCAGAGGCTAGGGGTGTGAGAGGTATCTAGGACGCCCAGGCAAAGGTTTATGACAGCACCGTAAATGCTCTTTGTGAAAGGAATGGAAGCCACAAAAATGTTCACCGTCGACATGAAGCTATTGAGGGTTTCATTAGGTGATGCCATCTCTCAGCTTGCAGAGTTTTTCTTAGAAAATCTCATGCCTTAGAAACAAATTTAGAAGGAATGCAACATTCATGGCGGCTCTGAAACGATCGATGCTGGGACATAAAAGCACTTCTCTTGATTTAGTTGGGGGCCCTGGTCAGACACGCCATAACATTCAGGACATCCAGATAATAATTTCCATGATAAATGTGTCGTTTACTCCTGGGATTTACGGAACCTCAAAGTAACACACTGCCTAAAGTAGCCATAAGAAAAAAAGAAACAACAACAACACGTCTGCTCCTCTGTGAGTCACGTATTATCTGCTTCTCCTGAAAAGAGAATAATATCGTTGATTAGGACTAGCTAATGAGTAGATCAGACGATTCGGAGGGGTGACATGGAGTTCGTGGAGTCTTGTGATTGGAACAAAACCTTTGTGGGGATAGTTGTGGGAGTGCTTTTGCGGAGTTTACCGAAGTTTGATGGAAAATATGGAGTGGTGATACTGGTATTCCGATTCAGACTGCTGTCTGGAGCGGATCTTCTGATTCAGACAATGGTCTGGAGAGGATTTGGGTCCTGACTTTTGTTATGAGGGATGAGTGGGGTGGACGTGGGACACCTGTCCTCAGTGTGGCTCTGTACTAGCACTAATTTAGACTTCGGAGCCTGTGGTGAGGGCTTAACTGTACTGACAGTTTAGATCTTAGTCATCTCAGACAACTCGCTGTGCCAAGGGGAGTCTTATTCACGACAGGTTTGCCGTTTTGACGTTTGATCTTCTTGTGCACACTGCCGTATAAATGAATCAAATTGGTCCACTTTATAAGCGGAAAATGGGAGTCACGCGCTGGAATCTGCCAAGATTTCAGGCATGCGTTAGAGAGCAACTGTGATCTCTCTAACAGTTCACTAGCCGCGGGTTTGCATGTTTCATGCCCACGATAGGGAACCATAGGCGCCACTTGTCACTGCTCTGCATATGCTTAAACCACAACTGATAACCGAAGCAGTGCCACACATCGAGAAAATGGGTATTGTGTTGCTGCAGAGACTTTTAGGGCGAACAGGTTCTTAGTCTCGCCCTTTGTTCTGAGCTGCATCAAAGTAGTATAAATTCTGTGTAGAGTAAATCCATCATGGTATATTCAGTGTTAGATAATTTCAGATTGTATTATCCATATTCAGAACCAGAGTAAAATACTTCAGTGAGAAGGGCCTTAGAGTCTGTCAACCAGACATCACACCTTGCTTTCAACTGTTCGTTGCAGATTTGTGCTACCATTATATCATGTTTATATTTGTCATCAAATTCAGCGTGTATTTTTGCATAATTTTTAATCAATGAAGTTGTGCCATAACTTTTATAAGGGATCAGTCCCTTGTGGATATGTTTATAACCCATCAACAACTGATAAAAATAAAGACAGGACCACCATTTCATCAACACTATTTCAGCATTCGGTGCCAACTAGATTCTAATAAATGTGATAACCTCTAACGCAAGTTATCAACAACAAACACAGTTAAGGGACAAAATCAGTTTAGCAGATGTATGGGACAGGTAGTCAAGTGGAAAGTTTACTGGTTAAAGTGACTGCTGTCAGGGCTGTAACTCAGAGTTGCCTGTCGCCTTCAAAAACATACCGCGAATCCAGTGTAGTCTTGCAACTGCTCTAATTACACATCGAAACTGTCATGAAAAAACCACCACTCATAATCAGTGGATCGTAATGGAACATTCGCACTGTAAATTGAGGAGAATTGTTTGAATAAGACAACTACAGCAACAGCCGGCCCCAAAAAGGTCTCACCAGGACTCCTCCCTGCGTCTCATCCCTCATGTTAGTAGGCATACCGGTGTTCCAGGCCTGTTCTAACCTGTTGCTCTTGGTACACAAAGACATGCATCTGATATACTGTTTCCAGTCTTCAGAAGTCAGCCGCAGATGGACAAAAGACTCAAGAACAGGACACTCCCTGCAAGACATTAAATATATTTCTCACAAAGACTGGCCTCCTGGAACAGTAGCAAAATAACTGATTATTTGTCATGGTTGTAGAACTGAATAGTCAACAGCAGTGTGCTAGCAGACTTCCCGGATATGCTGGCACTCTCTGAAAATGGTCCTCGGCCTAGTAAAATCAGTCTCACATAACACGTCCCACATAAATAAGACACATACAGATCTTTATACCAATCACCGCACTGTGCGCCTATCTTACTGGTCTGCCCCCCCCCCCCCCCCAACAGGTGGAGAGAAGTGCCGCACTCGTTAGTCTCCACCACTGCAGCTGGTTATGACCCATCATCGCTCATGTTCATTTTGTTTCTTCAGGTAAATTGTCCAAAGGCTGTCTGGTAGACGTCTCAAATGCTTCACTATACCATACAACAGCTTTGTGTGAGTGTGTTCTTGTTTACTGTGGAAGGAAGAGATTCCTGCTGTACAGATAGTGGAGGAGTTTTACACAAGTCACTCGCTCCATTTAGAGTAACATGTATGCCTAAAGTTTTGCTGTTCGTAGCTGCTACATTGCTGTAAGGTCCGCGCATTTGTTTAAAATAGTGACTGAATAAACACAAACACTCATTTGCTGCATGAAGGCTTACGATCGTGTATTCTCCATGTGTGAATCTCATGCTTGCTACAACAATACAGTACCGATAGACCTGCACTCACATTGTGTAAAGGGCGTAGTTTCACGCCTTTAATAACGAATACAGTGATAGTACAAATAGTGGATAGATTGCTAAAATCAAAGAAATCTCGTGGTAAATAAGTGCACACTCACTCGAGATGTGATTCCCATGCTTGCTGCAACGAATGTTGTACCGACAAATCTCACCTCACATCGTGCGAATGGTGTAATTTTACGCTTTTAAAACGAATACTGTGACGACAACAGTTAAAATAGCGGATGCAGTTTTTCAACAAGTGGCCACGAAAGCCTAAAATATTTTGAACTTATGCTTGCTACAATGAGTACTCAAGCGAGAACAGTAAATCTTGCATTGAAGATACTACAAAATAAACTATTAATTGCGTCCAATAGTCTTTATACATACATTAAGCTAACTTCTTCCACACACTATGGTGAGAAGAAGACTTCACCAATAATGTAATGCTATTGAGATGTAATCCTCTCATAAGCGAGCAACTATTGTAAAAAATAGCAACAACTACGTTATGAGTGCCTTTTGGACGGGAAGACAAAACACTGTAGTAACATAACACAAGTATCGAAAAGAAAATGTCTTTTCACCTCGATGTGTGGATACAGACTAGGCTGCTTAGAACCAGTCTTACCGCCCCCCCCCTCTACCTCCTTTCCACCCTCCCTCCTCTCCCCACCTCCCCCGTAGGTAGTGGTACAGCGTTTAGAGGACTGTTCTATTTTGTCACTGATGGTACGCAATGAGTTCCACCCACTGCAGGTGGTCGCTGTTGGGTTGGCAGTGATATACTGCTTCTAGTCTGCAGCTGCACTCTCCCGTAGGTAAAGCTTGTTCTTTCCCAGGCCTCTTCTATCCTCTCGCCGATGGTAAGCAGAGAGATCCACCTGCTATCAATGATCTGCTTTGGTCAGTGTTGGGTTGACAATGATACACTGTTTCAGGTCTGCAGAAATCAAACATTCTTATATTTGATTATTCGTCATGGATGAAGAACTGAATGGCCATAAGCATGCAAGGACCCTCGGCTACGTCTCACGGTGGGAAGAAGTAGTTCAAAGCCTGCATGTGACTGGCGGCCGTTGACGTCACTGCGGGCGGTTGGTGTTCAGTACGCTGTCGCCGACCACCCAGCTGCAGCCGGCCACTTTCAGTAACCTCTCGTGGCCCGACACTCAGGATTAATCTCTGTGGATTGGCAACAGTGTGTCCTAGGAGCAGAGAGACGTAAGACTCTTGTTAATAAACTGCCAAGCAAGTGCATGTTACATAATTTCAGACACACACATATCAATACAGAACAGCGGCTTTCATACGGTCTATTCACGAGTCGGAAGAACAACCACTGCCCCCTCGGTGTTTCTCAACATCCAACTCTGTAAAACCATGAAATCGGTCAGTGACACTTTTGTCGACGTCGGATGAGAAGACTGCCCAGGTCGGAATCTATAACAATCATTTTTGTCGCATTTTCCCTAAATTTTACGTAGTTTAGATAAATTTTCGCACTTTTACCAGGTTTACTGTAATTTCAATGCATGTTACCTAATTACTCGAGTTCCAGACCACTGTCCTCGACGACTTGTCACGTCAATCAAACGTCCTATCGAGTCGATCTCGTGATTCTATCAGGCAATGACATGGCAGCATGGTTTTCAGTTTCTGTATCATTGTTACACCGCCCCCTCCAGTACTTCGCAAGCACTATATTTAAGTGGACGCATCGTGAACCTTGTTCAAATAGCCCTGAGCACTATGGGACTCAACTGCTGTGGTCATTAGTCCCCTAGAACTTAGAACTACTTAAACTTAACTAACCTAAGGACATCACACACATCCATGCCCGAGGCAGGATTCGAACCTGCGACCGTAGCAGTCGCACGGTTCCGGACTACGCGCCTAGAATCGCGAGACCACCGCGGTCGGCCTACCTACATTATTTTACGTATCTTATTAACCCTCCTAGCCCTATCAATTAAGATATGGAAAAATACAAACGAAAAGAATAGTATCTGCTAGGTTTCTTCGAGATTCAAACCTTCGTCTTCCGATTCCCAGACTTTTTTTTCTTTTTCTTTTTCTTCATTTTCTTCGTTGTTGATCGTTGGGTTTGGATGTTGCGGAAGTCACATGACATTCGTTCACATTCGTTTGTTGATCCTGCCATTCAGTTTCTTTTACTTTTTTTTTTTTTTTAATTACAGAGGCCAACTAGTTCTCTGACCGAACACACTGAGCTACCGTGCTGGCTTTACCTTGGCCGTTGCACTATCTTCGTTGTCGGCGAAAAGCGTTTAACATGTGGGTACAGAAGCGGCAGTTGTAAATGTTTGCCGGCCGCGGTGGTCTCGCGGTTCTAGGCGCGCCGTCCGGAACCGTGAGACTGCTACGGTCGCAGGTTCGAATCCTGCCTCGGGCATGGCTGTATGTGATGTCCTTAGGTTAGTTAGGTTTACGTAGTTCTAAGTTCTAGGGGACTAATGACCACAGCAGTTGAGTCCCATAGTGCTCAGAGCCATTTGAACAATTTTTTTTTGTTGTAAATGTTTCTTTTCTCGATTTCTGCAAAATTTTGCGTTTGCGGACCCCATTACTGATGATGAAAAACGCTCTATTTACAATTATCTATCGATCCCTCAAAATTTGAGTCGATTGCTAGTCATAACCTTCAGGGGTGATTTTCTCAAAATCGCGGGGATGTTGACCCAAAATATCTTAGTCTTTAGCTTTAGGTTGTACACAAGCGACCTGTCAAATTAGAGCCGAATCTGTTGGCCGTGTCTGAGGCCCTTGTCAGTCGGCCTAGTTCACAAGCCTCACAATTGTTCATCAAAGCCCTCAACGAAGTAATGCAGCACGATGTGAAGCTAGCATTGGCTATGATGGAGAGTCAAGAGGAATAGTCACGAATAAGCAGGATTTTCGCAAACCAGTGGTAAAATAAAACCCGACGAGATTGGATGCCGAGAAATCGTTCGTATTATGCGGTCGTGACGCCGTCGCTCCCCCTCCGAGCGTCCTAAACATACAGAAGCGAATACAAAGTGGAGAAAAGCGCGGGCCCTAAACTCGGCCATCACATCTGGAGGACGGCTACGGCCCGGACGCCGAGTTTACACGGTCGGCCCCCGCCCGCTGCAGTATCAGCACGCGCTGGCCTTGACGCGACGGCCACCAATCGCGGCCGGCGCCGAGATTGACGGCGGCGCGGAGGGCGCCGGCCGACACACTAAAAACCAGATCGCACCGCGCGGGTTAAATACGGCCGGCGATATTTCTTCCCGCGGCGCCGAGCCATGCAGATCGGCCAGCGCGGACAATAAAGTTGGCCGTCGCTGCGGCGCCATCTCCGCGCCCGTCCGCGCCGTTTCTCTCTTTCCACCCACGCGGCCCCTCCCCACCCCTGTTTTTCTCTCTCTCGCTCTCCGTCCCTCTGGTTTCCGAAAGTCGCGCTGGCGGCGCATAAATCGGCGCCCGCCCGCCCTGCCCGCCGGCAGTGGCGGCGATCCGCCAGTCATTTGTCCGCGTAATTGTTTGGCGGCCATCGGTCACGCTGCCTACCCCGGAGGGCGCTGGAGCACCGCCGCGTGGAATTACTCGCCGACTGCGTATTGAAATGCTCTCATGAATATGACAAGAACTACCGACAGATCTTGAATTTCTCTAACAAAGGGACGTACACTCAGAAACAATCGAAGTGTCCTGGACATTAGAGCACAAAGATGAGACCGGTTTCCCACTGTGGTTGCTTCTTTTTCTACACCAGTGGCTCCCAACAGGTGGTCCGCGGACCCCCAGGGCTCCACGAGCTATGCCAAAGGGGTTCGCAAGATTGTTAGAATAAAAAATATATTATACATATCTAGTACGATACAGAGACAGCAAAGGACTAGGAATAGCAGCTGAAAGGAATGGATAGTGTCTTGAAAGGAGGACATAAGATCAACATCAACAAAAACAAAACGAGGATAATAGAATGTACTCGAATTAAGTCGGGTGATGCTAAGGGAATTACATTAGGAAATGACACACTTAAAGTAGTAAAGGAGTTTTGCTATTTGGGGAGCAAAATAACTAATGGTCAAAGTAGACAGTATATAAAATGTAGACTGGCAATGGCAAGGAAAGCATTTCTAAAGAAGAGATATTTGTTAACATCGAGTATAGATTTAAGTGTCCGGAAGTCGTTTCTGAAAGTATGGAGTGTAGCCATGTATGGAAGTGAAACATGGAATATATATATAGTTTGGACAAATAGAGAATAGAAGCTTTTGAAATGTGGTGCTACAGAAGAATGCTGAAGGTTAGATGTGTAGACGACATAAGTAATGAAGAGGTACTGAATAGGATTGGGGAGAAGAGAAATTTGTGGCACAACGTGAGTAGAAGAAGGGATCGAATGGTAGGACACGTTCTGAGACATCAAGGGGTCACCAATTTAGTATTGGAGGGCAGCGTGGAGGGTGAAAATCGTAAAGGAAGACCAAGAGATGAATACACTGAGCAGATTCAGAGAGACGTACTTTGCAGTAGTTACTGGGAGATGAAGAAGCTTGTACAGGGTAGAGTAGCATGGAGAGCTGCATCAAACCAGTCTCAGGATTGAAGAGTGTAACAACAAGTTGCTTCCTGCATGAGCAGAGCTCTAACGAACGCTAACTAATGCGTCTAGCGTCTTCCTAGAGCCAACTAACACTAGCACATTCTAGATCAAAACTAGAATCGGATAGAGGCAAACAGTTCTGCTGTATGCCGTTAGACTGCTAGTGCTGCCTCTTTGCAGCTGAGAACTGACAGTCACTTTACACAGAAACTCGCAATTCAGACGACAATCGGCCATTGTTAATTTATTGCCAGTGCTTTCATAGACCGTGTTGTTTACACATTGAATATTCTGTATTAAAACAGCAGTGTTTGTACAGCGTTGTTTTTCGCGGAAGCTACAGTTCGCGTAGTTAAAAAAAGGACCGTTCGTTAAAAAGTGGTTCGTTAAAAGGAGAATGGCCTACAGATGAAGAGGAAGACAATGAATTTGATGTTCAAGCAAATAAGACACTCAGTTTTAATTTTTTCCTGTCATTTTCAGTTCATACTCAATTTTTTTAAGGAGTTTGTTATACTAAACACCCAGATCTGAAGACAAAGGAGTTGAGCAATAATCCAAAATTTAACTGTAACAATGATGACAAAATTGAAAATGCTTTAAGCTCAATATTTTTTCGATAATGGATGTGTCAATGTTTTTTCTCTAAGTACCAAAAATAGAACACGTATAAAAAGACTCTTAATTTGGATTTTTAGGTACTTGATACTGTGATATGACAAGGTACCAATCACGCTGTATGAGGGGGTCCTCGAGTAAATTTTGTTGGGAACCCCTGTTCTACACTATAGCTGGATACCGTGTGTTAGCTTACGACGTGTGACAGGGAGTTCTTTTGATAGCATCATCTTTTCTCCCCCTGTCAGTTCGATTCAGTTCCTCTCTGTAGCAGAGTGTTCAGTGTAGACGAGTCACGTGTGGAGGACTCGGTCCGAATTTCGATACTGGCAGGAAATTTTTCTTAGTGAGAGGACGAGAATCGGGTCCAACTACCGGCTCTAGGTTTGCTGACTAGACAACAGTGACGGCGTTGGCTGATGGTTGACACGGCAGTCGGTCGGGCCAGACTGACCCTTATTCGACGAGAGCGGACGCGATTTTTTTTTCTACCTTTCACCCATGGGGCGTGGCAAGAATGATTGGCGCAAAGCTCTATTTTCCCTTACTTTCTCGTAGTCATTTCGCTGTGGGAGAAGCTAACATGCTGCACAAGTTTTAGTAGAACCTACGGTTTCGAAATTTCAACAGGAAGCTGCTTCTGACACACAACGCCTCTCCTGTCACGTCTGCTACTGGGATTTCCTGAACGTCCCCACAACGCTCGAGGGTTCAAATACACTCCTGGAAATTGAAATAAGAACACCGTGAATTCATTGTCCCAGGATGGGGAAACTTTATTGACACATTCCTGGGGTCAGATACATCACATGATCACACTGACAGAACCACAGGCATATAGACACAGGCAACAGAGCATGCACAATGTCGGCACTAGTACAGTGTATATCCACCTTTCGCAGCAATGCAGGCTGCTATTCTCCCATGGAGACGATCGTAGAGATGCTGGATGTAGTCCTGTGGAACGGCTTGCCATGCCATTTCCACCTGGCGCCTCAGTTGGACCAGCGTTCGTGCTGGACGTGCAGACCGCGTGAGACGACGCTTCATCCAGTCCCAAACATGCTCAATGGGGGACAGATCCGGAGATCTTGCTGGCCAGGGTAGTTGACTTACACCTTCTAGAGCACGTTGGGTGGCACGGGATACATGCGGACGTGCATTGTCCTGTTGGAACAGCAAGTTCCCTTGCCGGTCTAGGAATGGTAGAACGATGGGTTCGATGTCGGTTTGGATGTACCATGCACTATTCAGTGTCCCCTCGACGATCACCAGAGGTGTACGGCCAGTGTAGGAGATCGCTCCCCACACCATGATGCCGGGTGTTGGCCCTGTGTGCCTCGGTCGTATGCAGTCCTTATTGTGGCGCTCACCTGCACGGCGCCAAACACGCATACGGCCATCATTGGCACCAAGGCAGAAGCGACTCTCATCGCTGAAGACGACACGTCTCCATTCGTCCCTCCATTCACGCCTGTCACGACACCACTGGAGGCGGGCTGCACGATGTTGGGGCGTGAGCTGAAGACGGCCTAAAGGTGTGCGGTACCGTAGCCCAGCTTCATGGAGATGGTTGCGAATGGTCCTCGCCGATACCCCAGGAGCAACAGTGTCCATAATTTGCAGGGAAGTGGCGGTGCGATGCCCTACGGCACTGCGTAGAATCTTACGGTCTTGGCGTGCATCCGTGCGTCGCTGCGGTCCGGTCCCAGGTCGACGGGGACGTGCACCTTCCGCCGACCACTGGCGACAACATCGATGTAGTGTGGAGACCTCACGCCCCACGTGTTGAGCAATTCGGCGGCATGTCCACCCGGCCTCCCGCATGCCCACTATACGCCCTCGCTCAAAGTCCGTCAACTGCACATACGGTTCACGTCCACGCTGTCGCGGCATGCTACCAGTGTTAAATACTGCAATGGAGCTCCGTATGCCACGGCAATCTGGCTGACACTGACGGCGGCGGTGCACAAATGCTGCGCAGCTAGCGCCATTCGACGGCCAACACCGCGGTTCCTGGTGTGTCCGCTGTGCCGTGCGTGTGATCATTGCTTGTACAGCCCTCTCGCAGTGTCCGGAGCAAGTATGGTGGGTCTGACACACCGGTGTCAATGTGTTCCTTTTTCCATTTCCAGGAGTGTAGTTTAAATTGGTCTGAGCACTATGGGACTAAACATTCGAGATCATCAGTCCCCTAGAAATTAAAACTACTTAAACCCAACTAACGTAAGGACATCACACACATCTACGCCCGAGGCAGGATTCGAACCTGCGATCGTAGCGGTCGCGCGGTTCCCGACTAAAGCGCCTAGAACCACTCGGCCACATCGGCCGGCTTAACGCTCTAGGGATTACTGCATTAAGTAATACTGCGACAAAACCGCACCGTCCTTTGTTGGATATTCTCTCTTTCTCTCTCTATCTCTCTCTATCTCTCTCTCCCTCTCTCTCTCTCTATTCTGTTAATTCGACATCGTGATGGCCAAACACTGACTGACGTGCAGTACAGAAGAATTGGCCTTACACTTATTTCGTGAATGAATTTGCATTTCATAAACACCGTCGGATACACCGGTTCCCGTGGAGTTAAGCGCTGTCGTGTGTGGTCGGCACTAGGATGAGTGACCATCCAGGCCGCCATGCGTTGTTGCCATTTTTCGGGGTACACTCAGCCTCGTGATGCCAATTGAGGAGCCACTCGACCGAATAGTAGCGGCTCCGGTCAAAAATACCATCATAACGACCGGGAGAGCGGTGTGCTGACCCGACGCTCCTCCTATCCGCATCCTCCTATGAGGATGACATGGCGGTCGAATGATTCCGGTAGGCCACTCGTGGCCTGAAGACGGATTGCTTTAAACAGCCGTCAAATGAACGTCAGCCTGGCATTTCATTTTCCAACAGAAAGATTTATATGGTAATTCGTCTTCAAGTAAAACTCATTGGTATCTCAGTGTTACCTGTTTTCTTCAGATTATCGCCAACAGTGTAATCAGACTGTTATTTTACGGTCTTATGGCGTTGCAACCCTCCTACAGATAACAGCGTCATTTGAAAATAGCATCACGAAGCTTGCAACGTTATCCACTACATCCATGATGTAAACTGTGAACTGTAACGCCGCTGTAGCACTCTCTGATCAAACGCACAAACGCCAGGGTTCAAAGTGTTCTCGCCTGCTCTGGTGGCTTCTCAGTGTGTTAGACCTACCTCTCCACCAGTGCTACCTCAGAAGTAATACATTTACTCAATCAGCGAACGAGAAGCTTGCATTTTGAAGTATAATAATAATCAGCGGAAAAATGCTCCTATCGGAGCACAAAAAATGCCAAATGTTCTTGTTTATTTGAAAGACTCTGAATAGAAGTCGAGGTACCAGCTGCCTCATTATACCTTCCTCAGAAACTTTAAAAATTATCCCAAAATGTTGGCATGCGAACATATTCACGCTATTTCTAACATGCAACTCACTTCAGGCTCCCACAAGCTCCCCTGACCGTAGCTCATACACATCCACTAGTCCATTGCAGTAAGTTACTCATACCCATCAACTCCCACTTACTCACTATCACTCAGTCATTCAGCTCAGCTCACTGTCATTATCTCTTTGTGTGTCATTAACTGTCACTGTATGTTGTCTCACAGCCACAGTCCCCTTCGTTGTATCCTACAACCACAGTTTCCCCTCACTCTCATTGTCTCCTTCTTTCTCTCTCTTACTTCTGATATCACATTCCTTCCACCCTTCTACTGCTGTCTCTTCTCTCTGTCACTATCTCTCTCTTCCTCGCTGTCATTCTTATATACTCTCACTATTACTTGGCTGTCACCAATTTCCATTATCTGTTTCTCTTTATTCTTCTCCCCCTGAAACTGTCTCCTTCACCCTTCTGCTAGCACTGTTCTGTCACTGTCAACTATGTTCCATTGCCACTGTGTCCCTTCCTTTCTCTCACACTGACAATGGCTCCCTCATCTTTCAACAACACAACCACTTTCTACTATCTTCCCGTATTTATTACTTTTCTGTCTCTTTGACTCTGCCATTGTCTTATTCTATCTCAGAACAAAAAGGTGCGAGCATGCTCACATGTCAAAATTTTTGAGAAAATTGTTGAAGGCACTGTGGAGGGTAGAATGAGAACTTTCAGCCAGAGAGTTTTAAATAAACAGAAACATGTTTGCATTTTTTGTGTTCTGATAGGAGGATTTTTCCGCTGTTTCTCTTCTTTTCCATCCTGCAGCAAGAAAGCAGTTTTAGTAGTTTCGGGTGATATGAGGTATTATTAATGACAACATCAATGGTAGTGGGTTTTCTGAGCATTTGGAAGGCATACTTGTCATTCTGAGTGGAGACAGTCATGTCAAGGAACGTAATTCCTTCAGTGGCCTTGTGTTCGACTGTGAATTTGATATTTGGGTGCATTTTAATCATTTCACCTGCTAGGTTATGCAGTTCTTCTTACAGTGAAGTCCAAAAGTACGACAAAAATTGACAGTTGTGTCCATTGAACAGCTCCTTCTCCAAACCAACCTCATATGCTTCGAAACCATCTGCAGTAATAACGGAAGAACTGATGGAATCTGGAGGAAAAAAAACTTCGCAAAATTTTCGACGCGCTAGCGGAGAAAAAAATGGTTCAAATGGCTCTGAGCACTATGGGACTCAACTGCTGTGGTCATCAGTCCCCTAGAACTTAGAACTACTTAAACCTAACTAACCTAAGGACATCACACACATCCATGCCCGAGGCAGGATTCGAACCTGCGACCGTAGCAGTCGCACGGTTCCGGACTGCGCGCCTAGAACCGGGAGACCACCGAGGCCGGCTGGCGGAGAAACAAACTATTACTATTAACATATTAAAACTTTCAAATTTTCATTGTTGTTATTATTAAAACCTTTTTACTTGTCGCACATTCGCAGTGGGGTTTACGGCAAGCTACAGTTTGGAAATTTGTGGTAAGGTCTTATAGGACCAAACTGCGGAGGTCATCGATCCCCAAGTTTACATACTACTTAATCTAACTTAAACCAACTTACGCGAAGGACGACACACACACACATGCCCGAGGGAGGACTCTTACCTCCGAGGGGGGGAGCTGCGTAGCTATATTTTGTCTCGGGGGGGGGGGGGGGGGGATGGGATGGTAGAGAAAAATGGTAACGCAGTGAAAGAGTGTGTCCTGCTTCCTCCCGAGAGTCGAATCCTGCATTAGCGCCTGCTGCTTATGTCTTTTTCGAAATACTGTGTAGGTCTGTTACTGCTCGTTTGCTTTTCCCCATGACCACATAGACCTCGACACATCTGACTCCCCTTTTGATTCCCGGTGCTTTACAGACAGATCTTCTGCCACACCGTTGTCAGTCATTCAGGCTTGTTCCGCCACGCCTAAGGAACATGCGCCACCTTAGTACTATGGCGTCTGGCAGTCCTTTGCCAGCATATTCCATCAACTCACCATGATTTAATGTTGCTTTCTTTACCTTCAAATGGAGAAAATTAAATACCGCACGATACTGCAGTTTAGTCGAAGACTGACACTTCGGCCGGCCTATGTGACCGAGCGGTTCTAGGCGATTCAGTCCGGAACAGCGTTGCTGCTACGGTTGCAGTTTCGAATTCCTCCTCGGGCATGGACGTGTGTAATGTCCTTAGGTTAGTTAGGTTAGGTAGTTCTAAGTTCTAGAGGACTGATGACCTGAGATGTTAAGTCCCATAGTGCTCAGAGCAATTTAAGCCATTTCAACCTACATTTGATCTGACTGACACTTCGTTTTGTCTGTTCTGTCGTTCAGAGACGATAGTTTGATGAGGAGCTTTCATTGTGTATCAACATTTCAGATATCCACCTGTAAACTTCCTTTCTTCGTCGTTGTCCTTAAACATTTATGGCTGTTCCTAGTATATTGAGGAAGCCTCCGTATGGTGTGTGCTGACGACAACGTCGTACCGTTATAATTGATTTTCTGTTGAAACGTCCCCTTAGAAAAATTTATACAAGACTGTGCTTAAACTGACACACAATATTTTTTTTTAGCGCAACGCAATCTGACTTTCAGTAATCCCTACAAGAGAATGGCACTGACTAACATTAACCTATACCTTTCACAAATCACTTACCTCACAAAAATCTTCGTTACTCAAGCTACTGCAATACCGCGTGCACCACTACTGCCAGCTAAATAAAAGATTCAAACTACGGAAGGCACTAACTACTGATAGGTATAGTTAGCAAATGAAAGATTTTAATACAGAACAAACAATGTATTTACCTTAGTAGTCATAATATATATATATCACTTCATGACACCAATTCTTACAAATTTCAAAACTCCGCCATCTCTCTCCCCACGTCCACCACTGCTGACGGCTCACCTCCAACTGCGCAACGCGACGCGCTGTTAGCATCCAGCTGCCACTGCCCAACACTACAATGGCAGACAACAATGCAAACCAGCCACAGACTGCACACGGCACAGCCAGTGATTTTTATACAGAGCGCTACATGGCGGCGGCGTTACCAATAAAAAAACCTAAACAGCCTACTTACACTGTCCAGTTGTAGTCATGCATGGAGCGAAGAACGATGACTGTTCACACGCCCCTGCACAGAGACTTTTACTATCACAACCTCAATGCGAGTTATGATATGGTGGCAGTAGAGCATTTATGCGATCCTCTTCTCATACGAATTGTCTAAACTGGTATAACAGAATTTCGCAAAAACGACGTCTTCTTTCCGTCACTGATTCCAGTTTTAATTACATTTTTCGTGCTGACGTGTTTCAATCTTAGCTGCAGGTCTTTGAAATTGATCGAGTGCTGCACTCATTCTCATTCCGAATGCTGGAGCAGTACTGTAAAAGTAGTCGCACTAGCTTCTTGTTTGCGATTTTACTTTTTCTTTACTGATGTACAGCGCTTTCCCAAAACCCTTCCAATAAAATTAAATCTTCTATTCACCCCCTAAAGAGCGTCCCATTTAATACGCTTCTTTTGGTTACTGCTGAATTTTTAAACGTTGAGACCTCCATCAGGAATTCACGGTTGACGTTGTACACAGATATTATCGGTTATTTATGTTATTAATGCGCATTTTCTTGCATATATACGTTTAAAGAGAGCTGACAGTCGTTACCCTAATTAAGAATTGTAACCAAGTCATTCTGAATTTCATTATAATCATCCAACGAAGAAAGTTGCCTGTAGACATGAGTTTACTCAGTGAAAAGTACGACACTGATGCTCACATACTTTCGGGTTCCGCTGGATAGATCAGGAGTCCACTACACGCAGCAAGAGGCTACACGGGTAGCAGGGGTTGTGTGGCGTGGACTGGGCGGTTTTTTAGGTTAGATGGCCTCGGGAAAGTACAGAAAGGGCAGAAGCCTCAAAGGGTGCGGGGCAAAGTCAGGACATGTGGGGACCAAGCAGCAATTGGTATTGTAATTGTAAACTGTCGAAGCTGCATTGGTAAAGTACCGGAACTTCAAGCGCTGATAGAAAGCACCGAAGCTGAAATCGTTATAGGTACAGAAAGCTGGCTGAAGCCAGAGATAAATTCTGCCGAAATTTTTACGAAGGCACAGACGATGTTTAGAAAGGATAGGTCGCATGCAACCGGTGGTGGCGTGTTTGTCGCTGTTAGTAGTAGTTTATCCTGTAGTGAAGTAGAAGTGGGTAGTTCCTGTGAATTATTATGGGTGGAGGCTACACTCAACAACCGAGCTAGGTTAATAATTGGCTCCTTTTACCGACCTCCCGACTCGACAGCATTATATCCGAAAATTACCTCGAGCAATTAAACAGAGAACCAACTCGTGGAGATAACATGTTGGAACTACTAATAAAAAACAGACGCAAACTTTTCAACTCTGTATGTGCATAACAGGGAATCAGTGATCATAAGACCGTTGCAGCATCCCTGAATATGGAAGTTAATAGGAATATAAAAAAAAGGGAGGAAGGTTTATCTGTTTAGCAAGAGTTACAGAAGGCAGGTTTCTGACTACCTGTTGTTGTTGTTGTTGTCTTCAGTCCTGAGACTGGTTTGATGCAGCTCTCCATGCTACTCTATACTGTGCAAGCTGCTTCATCTCCCAGTACCTACTGCAACCTACATCCTTCTGAATCTGCTTAGTGTACTCATCTCTCGGTCTCCCTCTACGATTTTTACCCTCCACGCTGCCCTCCAATGCTAAATTTGTGATCCCTTGATGCCTCAAAACATGTCCTACCAACCGATCCCTTCTTCTAGTCAAGTTGTGCCACAAACGTCTCTTCTCCCCAATCCTATTCAATACCTCCTCATTAGTTACGTGATCTATCCACCTTATCTTCAGTATTCTTCTGTAGCACCACATTTCGAAAGCTTCTATTCTCTTCTTGTCCAAACTAGTTATCGTCCATGTTTCACTTCCATACATGGCTACACTCCAAACAAATACTTTCAGAAACGACTTCCTGATACATAAATCTATATTCGATGTTAACAAATTTCTCTTCTTCAGAAACGCTTTCCTTGCCATTGCCAGTCTACATTTTATATCCTCTCCACTTCGACCATCTTCAGTTATTTTACTTCCTAAATAGCAAAACTCCTTTACTACTTTAAGTGTCTCATTTCCTAATCTAATTCCCTCAGCATCACCCGATTTAATTTGACTACATTCCATTATCGTCGTTTTGCTTTTGTTAATGTTCATCTTATATCCTCCTTTCAAGACACTGTCCATTCCGTTCAACTGCTCTTCCAAGTCCTTTGCCGTCTCTGACAGAATTACAATATCATCGGCGAACCTCAAAGTTTTTACTTCGTCTCCATGAATTTTAATACCTACTCCAAATTTTTCTTTTGTTTCCTTTACTGCTTGCTCAATATACAGATTGAATAACATCGGGGAGAGGCTACAACCCTGTCTCACTCCTTTCCCAACCACTGCTTCCCTTTCATGCCCCTCGACTCTTATTACTGCCATCTGGTTTCTGTACAAATTATAAATAGCCTTTCGCTCCCTGTATTTTACCCCTGCCACCTTTAGAATTTGAAAAAGAGTATTCCAGTCAACATTGTCAAAAGATTTCTCTAAGTCTACAAATGCTACAAACGTAGGTTTGCCTTTTCTTAATCTTTCTTCTAAGATAAGTCGTAAGGTCAGTATTGCCTCACGTGTTCCAACATTTCGACGGAATCCAAACTGATCCTCCCCGAGGTCTGCATCTACCAGTTTTTCCATTCGTCTGTAAAGAATTCGCGTTAGTATTTTGCAGCCGTGGCTTATTAAACTGATAGTTCGGTAATTTTCACATCTGTCAGCACCTGCTTTCTTTGGGATTGGAATTATTATATTCTTCTTGAAGTCTGAGGGTATTTCGCCTGTCTCATACATCTTGCTCACCAGCTGGTAGAGTTTTGTCATGACTGGCTCTCCCAAGGCTGTCAGTAGTTCTAATGGAATGTTGTCTACTCCGGGGGCCTTGTTTCGACTCAGGTCTTTCAGTGCTCTGTCAAACTCTTCACGCAGTATCGTATCTCCCATTTCGTCTTCATCTACATCCTCTTCTATTTCCATAATATTGTCCTCAAGTACATCGCCCTTGTATAAACCTTCTATATACTCCCTCCACCTTTCTGCCTTCCCTTCTTTGCTTAGAACTGGGCTGCCATCGTAGCTCTTGATATTCATACACGTGGTTCTCTTCTCTCCAAAGGTCTCTATAATTTTCCTGTAGGCGGTATCTATCTTACGTAATACATCAAAACAAAAATTTCTGTTCCGACACTGACAATGTTGAGTGTCTATGTAAAAACTGCAAGGCAATCGTAAAATGCGTTTTAGACAGGTACGTGCCGAGTAAAAGTGTGAGGGATGGGAAAAACCCACCGTGGTTCAACAACAAAGTTAGGAAACTATTGCGAAAGCAAAGAGAGCTTCACTCCAAGTGTAACCGCAGCTAAAACCTCTCAGACAAACAGAAGCTAAACGATGTCAAAGTTAGCGTAAGGAGGGCTATACGTGAAGCGTTCAGTGAATTGTAAAGTAAAATTCTATGTACCGACTTGACAGAAAATCCTAGGAAGTTCTGGTGTTACGTTAAATCAGTAAGTGGCTCGAAACAGCATATCCAGACACTCCGGAATGATGATGGCATTGAAACAGAGGATGACACGCGTAAAGCTGAAATGCTAAACACCTTTTTCCAAAGCTGTTTCACAGAGGAAGATCGCACTGCAGTTCCTTCTATAAATGCTCGCACAAACGAAAAAAATGGCTGACATCGAAATAAGTGTCCAAGGAATAGAAAAGCAACTGGAATCACTCAACAGAGGAAAGTCCACTGGACCTGACGGGATACCAATTCGATACTACACAGAGTACGCGAAAGAACTTGCCCCCCTTCTAACAGCCGTGTACCGCAAGTCTCTAGTGGAACGGAAGGTTCCAAATGATTGGAAAAGAGCACAGGTAGTCCCAGTCTTCAAGAAGGGTCGTCGAGCAGATGCGCCAAACTATAGACCTATATCTCTGACGTCGATCTGTTGTAGAATTTTAGAACATGTCTTTTGCTCGCGTATCATTTCGTTATTGGAAACCCAGAATCTACTCTGTAGGAATCAACATGGATTCCGGAAACAGCGATCGTGCGAGACTTAACTCGCTTTATTTGTTCATGAGACCTAGAAAATATTAGATACAGGCTCCCAGGTAGATGCTATTTTCCTTGACTTCCGGAAGGCGTTCGATACAGTTCCGCACTGTCGCCTGATAAACAAAGTAAGAGCCTACGGAATATCAGACCAGCTGTATGACTGGATTGAAGAGTTTTTGGCAAACAGAACACAGGATGTTGTTATCAATGGAGAGACGTCTACAGACATTAAAGTAACCTCTGGCGTGCCACAGGGGGGTGTTATGGGACCATTGCTTTTCACAATATATATAAATGACCTAGTGGATAGTGTCGGACGTTCCATGCGGCTTTTCGCAGATGATGCTGTAGTATACAGAGAAGTTGCAGAATTAGAAAATTGTAGCGAAATGCAGGAAGGTCTGCAGCGGATAGGCACTTGGTGCATGGAGTGGCAACTGACCCTTAACATAGACAAATGTAATGTATTGCGAATACATAGAAAGAATGATACTTTATTGTATGATTATATGACAGCGGAACAAACACTGGCAGCAGTTACTTGTGTAAAATATCTGGGAGTATGCGTGCGGAACGATTTGAAGTGGAATGATCAAACAAAATTAATTGTAGGTAAGGCGGGTACCAGGTTGAGATTAATTTGGAGAGTCCTTAGAAAATGTAGTCCATGAACAAAGGAGGTGGCTTACAAAACAAGAAGCGTGCTGCTCTCCGTTGTATCTTCTCTATCTCCTCTATCAACCCCACCTGGTACGGATCCCACACTGGTGAGCAATATTCAAACAGTGGGCGAACAAGTGTACTGTAACCTACTTCCTTTATTTTCGTATTGCATTTCCTTAGGATTCTTCCAATGAATCTCAGTCTGTTATCTGCTTTACCGACGATCAACTTTATATGAACATTCCATTTTAAATCACTCCTAATGCCTACTCCCACATAATTTATGGAATTAACTGCTTCCAGTTGCTGACCTGCTATATGGTAACTAAATGATAAGGGCTCTTTATTTCTATGTATTCTCAGCACATTACACTTGTCTACATTGAGACTCAATTGCATTCCCTTCACCATGCTTCAATTCGTTGCAGATCCTCCTGCATTTCAATACAATTTTCCATTGTTACAACCTCTCGATATACCACAGCATCATCCGCAAAAAGCCTCAGTGATCCTATGATGTTATCCGTAAGGTCATTTATGTATAATGTGAGTAGCAACGGTCCTACGACACTCCCCTGCGACGCACCTAAAATAACTCTTGCTTCGGAAGACTTCTCTCCATTGAGAATGACATGCTGCATTCTGTTACCTAGGAACTCTTTATTTCAATCACACAATTGGTCTGATAGTCCATATGCTCTTACTTTGTTCATTAAAGGACTGTGCGGAACTGTATCGAACGCCTTGTGTAAGTCAAGAAACACGGCATCTACCGGGGAACCCGTGTCTATAGCTCTCTGAGTCTCGTGGACGAATAGCGCGAGCTGGGTTTCACACGATTGTCTTTTTCAAAACCCATGCTGATTCCTACAGAGCAGATTACTAGTCACCAGAAAAGACATTATACTCAATCATAATACGTGTTCCAAAATACTACATCTGATCGACGTTAGAGATATAAGTCTACAGTTCTGCACATCTGTTCGACGTCCGTTCTTAGAAACGGGGATTACCTGTGCCCTTTTCCAATCCTTTGGAACGCTACGCTTCAAGAAGGGGGCAAGTTCCTTCGTGTGCTCTATGCATTCCACGCTCATCTGATCAGAGTTCTACTGAGCATATCTAGTAAGACACTGGGAATGATATGCGCACTTGAAAACGTCTCGAGGTTATCTCTGCAGGCTGTATAGCTGGTGGCTGGATGGCTAAAACTCAGGCTGACTGCGTAACGAGACAGAAGTGCTCCTAGTCAACTCTACATTGTCACCAAACGATGAGACCTCCTGCAGGAATTCATAGTTAAACTTGTAATCTGATACTATCTGGTTATTTATTTCATTTACGGGAATTATATACATTGCGTACCTACATTTGAAGAGAGCTGGCAGAAATTACCCTAATGAAGACTTTTAACCGAGTATTTCTGAACATTTTTTTTTACCAGAGAAGCTGTGTAGTAATGGGTGGCTCTAAAGGAAAGAAGAGATTTCAGTTGTTCATTACAGTCAATCTGTGACAGATAGAAACACACTGAGCATGTCGCTGGATAGAGGAAGATTCAAAGTTGGAACACATCTGCGCCGTTGTTTATTTGTAGGAATATGGCGAGTACACTGAAACAGAAATCAGTCTGTGTTTTGTAACTGGCGTGAAGTCAATCCATTGTTCAAGTTCTCCATGTATTCCGCCATCGATTCAGCCCAAGAAGCCACCTATGCACATGCAGATCTATGACTGTCATAGATATGGAAGTTTGTTGCACCGGTCCGCCATCCATTTCTGATGAAAATTTCGAGCGTATCCAATAGGCGCTCATACCGATCCCTTGGACGTCCACAAGACGGGTAGGCAAGGAATCCCAGCTTCCTCAAACAACGGTATGGGGTATTCTGAAACGACGCCTGCGTATGAAGCCTTAGAAGTTGCAGTTACTGCAGCGACTACGTCCCGGCGACCATATCAGTAGTTACGAATTTTTCATGCTGATTCTCCAGGATATGGCAGATGACGACTTTTCCGAACCACTCATCCTTTCGTACGAATAGACGTTTCATCTATCAGGTAAAGATTCAGCCATAATGTAAGAATTTGCAGGTCACAGAATCCTGCCGTCACTGTCGGAAATTAAAGAGACTTGCCGAAACTGAATCTGTTTGTGCCGCTTCTGTTCACAAAGTTTATGGTCCTTTCTTTTTCGGAGGAAAGTGTGACATGAACGTCATACTTGAAAATGCTACAAAACTGATTGTTTCCTCAACTTCACGAATATTCCAATGATTTCATTTTTGTACATGACGGCGCACCATCTCACTTTCACTTTGAGGTACGGCGTTATCTTAACAACAACAAGCCACAACGTTGGGTCGGAATATATGGACAACAAGATCTTGTTTCTTGTGTCCCAGACTAACTGACCCTAACATCTTGTGCATTTTTCTGTGGGGTATATAAAAGACAGAGTCTTTGTCCCACCTCTTCAAGAGCCTGATAAACCGATTTGTTGAAGCTGTCAATTCAATTAACAGGAGGCTGTTGATTCGCTTGTGGAATGAAATGAACTACCGTTTCGTTCTTCCTCGAGCAAAGCCTGGCACACAAGTTGAGTGTTCGGCACAATGTCTTTCCGTACATAAAACTTCGAATCCACCTCTATCCAATGGCATGCTTCGTGTGTTTCTATCTTTCGTAGTTTTTCTGTAATAAACAACTGAAATCTGTTCCTTCTTTTTTAATTGTACTGTATTATGTCCTGGACAAAGGCCTCTGAGATGGTCCTTTGGATATGGAGGCAAACAAAATGGTGGGGGATGAGGAGGGATTTTTCAGGGTCCATGGAATTCTTCAATCCCGAACGTTTCGTCCAAGGCTACGTTGGACATCTGCGGAGGTGCTCCTCGTTGTGCTGAGTACTGAGTCGGCCATACAACATCCGGTCGTGAGAGCCTTCATTGTATGGTGAGGAGGGAGTTGAGGGGCAAGACATTGCTGGTGCCGGCACGGGTCTCCCTCTACAGACGCGTGGCACCGTCGGTATCGACGAGGAGCAACGCAGAGGACTGTGGTATGCGTTCCGTCACGTAACTAGCGGTGTACTGCACGACTGAGCTCACAACCTTCATTGTGCTTGTAATTAACCCTTCCACGGTTACAACGGCCGAGCATCCTGCCTGCCCTAGTCTCTAACGAGTCCGAAAGTTCTGTGTACCCGGGCGGTGGGGTGATTGACACAACCCGGCGATTCCTGTAGGCTACAACCATTGTAGACTAATCGCATGCTCCAGAGCACATAGAATCATTTTTCAGCAGTACTCTTTATAAAATCGGTATCACACTGTACGGTCACAGTGCTTGCAGTTTCTGATAACCACGAAAAAGCTTAAAAATTAATCTAACAACGTTTGTAATGACTGAAAAGTTCAGTAACTTGTAACCATATATGTGCCCATAAGCTACTAAAATTTTGTTAACATCAGACTCAGACGAATACGTTCCAAGATTTGTGGCGATAATGTGAGTAGTTGCTAGGGAAGATTCCAATACTTAGACCGTCTTGTGTTCCGCTCAGTAGCCAGTGTTGCTGAGAAACTGCAAATTCTTTTTCTGCACTGTTCACATTTTGCAATCTCTGATACGTCACTTCTGTGGGATAATTCACGTCCTCTCAGACTGAATACGTTTTTGTTGTGAGTACTCCGTACATTAGGAAATCAAATTTAATGCGTTGGGTAGTGTGCGCCATTTGCTGTTCCACTCATCAGTGTGTCTTGATGACAAACTGGACGTATTTTGCCGCACTGTTTGCCTTTTGCAACTTCTGATGCGTTAGTTATGTAGAATAATTAATACCCTAACACATTATATACGTCTGTATCGTGTGTTCATTGAAGATTACGAAACAAAAGTCCGCACCTTTTGCTGTTCGATATGTCAGCGATGGTTGCTGAGAACTTGTAGGTTTTTTGGTGCAATATTCGCCTTTTCCAACATCTAACACATCATTTCTGTAGGAAAATTCATGCTCCTTCAGAGTATGTGTGCTTGTATTTCGTGCATTTTGTAGATTAGAAAATAAAATACCGGTATCTTGTGTTTAGCCATGTGCACCATTTTCTGTTCCAAACAGGATTGCGTGCTACTGAGAATCTGCATGTATCCGCTGCACTTGTTAGGTACAATACTTTCGGTTTAATTATTCTAGGATTGAAGATAACTGTGTAAGTTAAAATGACATGTTTAATGTCGCAATATATGCACAAAAATACACGCTTTTACACAGTTTTCAATGTGACAGCAAAAAACAGTGGTCAGGATAACGCATCTTGTTAACATCAAAAAATGAAATAATCTTGAACACAACAATATGAAACATTTAGTGTGAGAAGGTTAAATTATCCTAAACACGGCAATATTAAAATTTAACTAGAAAATTCTTTACAAAAATTGTTCCTACACTTACGCTATGATGTTGGTCAGTACTACGACAATCGTCCGATTCCGGTTCAAAGTTCGGTACTATTTTTAGGATTACAATCATGTCTACTGTGGATGGTTAGCTATGTGGCAAATTGAGCAAAATATTACCCAAGGTCGCTCTAGTTTACAGTGGATGCAAGATAGTGAACCAACAAGTTTACGCCTCTGAACATGGTATTTACCTTAGCTGCGATGAGCTGTCGTCTCCTAGGCCACTCCATTCCGCTGAAAGTTAAAATCGTTCAAATAGCTCCGAGCACTATGGGCCTTAACATCTATGGTCATCAGTCCCCTAGAACTTAGAACTACTTAAACCTAATTAACCTAAGGGCATCACACAACACCCAGTCATCACGAGGCAGAGAAAATCCCTGACCCCGCCGGGAATCGAACCCGGGAACCCGGGCGCGGGAAGAGAGAAGGCTACCGCACGACCACGAGCTGCGGACTCCGCTGAAAGTACTATAAAACTAATTACACCTTTGCTGAATTTTCCAATAGAAACTTCCTGCGTTTCTCGTTATGCGAGAGAACATGTACTCATCACTAGCCTTAGAATGCGGCGATATAAACGTGCATGGTTGGAGCAGCATGCATATTATAATGCCCCCTCAGTTCTTGCAAGAACAATTAAATGATTGAATGGTTCGTTTCTCCACAGTTGGAGCTAAGCTATCCTACAGCTACGTTTTAGCTGGATATCAGCCACTGTGAACGTTGTGTTAACACAAATTACTCCTCTGTGTCGTACAGAGCATTATAAGCTCCGTTCTGCACTTGATGCCAGTTCAGAGCAGAGTCCCCAAAAATTTACATCTTGTCTTACTGATAGCTGAACCTGGGTTCTTTCGCTCTTCACGTCACTGCTTTTTTCGACCAATAGGAGCGTTCCTCTTATTTTGTGGAAACTGTCTCTACCAGTCGCACTGTCCCTACCATTAAATTGCGTCGAAAGTTTCGCTCTTTTCTCCTTCTTAGCACGTTTCCGCCAATCGGACGTTTTGTGCCCGTTCCAGTCGCGTAACTGCGTACATTGACTCTCCCACGTGTGTACCACGCGCTGGACACGTGATCGAAATTACTTCACTGGACTTGTTTTGTATCCATTTAGAATTCCGAAACACAGTTTTCTAAAGGCTTTCTTCCTGTCCTCTCTCATATGGGCTGTTATACTCGCTCTCCCCATCAGAGTCACCTGGTCAGTCGTTGACTTTCCGCCTGAGACTCCCCTCTAAGTGGTTTCCTTGGTACCCCCTGTAGCTTGGCATTGCCTCTGCCCTCGTCCCTCTGTTTGTTTCACATTCCGCTCAAACATGCAATGTAGAAACGTTGTGTTAATTACCATCGATTGAGTGTCATCCCTTTTTGCATTACATAATGCTAGACATATTTGCTCATTACCACCGAATTAAGTTAGGTGTGATATTCACCTTCCCATTGCGGTGTATAAAGCTCTAATGTAAGTTGTGAATCTCACCTTCATTTATTCTGCCACCTTACACACTGTTCTCCTTTCACATTGCTCGATATATCATTTCATTAGGATATTTCATGTCCTTCAGACAACATATGTAAGTGCCTTTTGTCTTGTGTAGGTTAGAATACTAAATAAAATCATCTATTAGATCGATCCTAAGCAAAGGGAAACCAGGAGCAAGTGAACTCTGAAACACTTCCTGATATTACAAAGAAGAGCAGATAATGGCAGCATTGGAAAAATGTTGAAACTTAGATCACAGTGACTCCCCATTCCATTATGCACGCTTACCTGCTCCTATGGCCAGGCGTCCATGAACGCCCTTAGCCATCAGATGGTCCTACCTGTGGGGCATTAATGAATGTTGTCTGGTCGTTATACCCATCGCGCGTACATGTATGTTGGTAACGGTCTGGGCCTTCCATCTGCCAGGCTGGGCACCCATGTATGCCCATAACCACGAAAAGATTGAACACTGCTACATGATATATTACAAATAGATTATGAGCATCCATTTTGTAACCGTTCAAAACGTATCATGAACTGAAACTTCCTGGAAAATTAAAATGGTGTACCGGATCAGCTATAACAGCACTTGCGCGCGAAAGGCAAAGGTTCCGAGTTTGCCTCTCAGGCTGGCACAAAGTTTCAGTCTGCCAGGAGGTATCATAACAGCATGCACTCCGCTGAAGAGTAAAAATTTCGCCGGCTGCTGTGACCGAGCGGTTCTAGGCCCTTCAGTCTGGAACGGCGCGACCGCTACGGACGAAGGTTCGAATCCTGCCTCGGGCATGGATGCGTGTGCTGTCCTTAGGTTAGTTAGGTTCAGGTAGTTCTAAGTTCTAGGGGATGATGACCTCAGCTGTTTAGTCCCACAGTGCTCAGAGCCATTTTAACCATTTTGATAAGTCCCAGAGAGCTTAGAGCCGTTTGAAAATTTCATTCTGGAAACATCCCCACAATAATAACCTTTCCCCCGGGAGTGTTAATTCAGTAAGTTTTGCAGGGGAACTTGAAGTTTGTAAGGTAAGAGACGAGGTGCTGGCGGATGTACAGCTGTGAGGGCGGGTCGTGCCTTTGGTAGACCACTTCCCCGCAAAAGGCAATGTTCCCAGGCTCGGTTCAAGTCTGGCACATAGTTCTAACCTACCAGGAAGTTTCACACCAACGCACACTCTTCTAGGAGTGAAAATTTCGTTGTACGTCAGTAACTGTCCTAACAAGTTATATATTCTGCAAGTTTTAATTTCCCCCATTTTATGCTTCATACTGCATAGGCGTTGCATTGTGTGATCGGCAAGGTGCTTCGAACGTCATGTTGGCCATAAATTATGTTCATTGAGTCATAAATATCAGTGGTATCGATCCCAAATGCACACAATTACCTGGCAACCATGGAAGCTCGCTTCACACCCTCAGCCACTAGGATAACAGCCCACCATTTATACGTAACGCAAGTCGACGGTAGGGTTGTGGGAGAGCATAGGGGAAGGTTTGGGGGTGGGGGGATTACATCTGTAAACAATTCATCGTGCGCCCGGATTGGTTCAGTTTCATAACCGACTGTTACGCACTTCTGGCGTCTCATACCTGCTATCGAGGCGAAAGATACCATACTTCTAATGCTATACCTCGCTATATGGCGTAAATTTGTTCATTTAGCTTGTTGACACCTGCTTTGCCTTACTGCACAATATGTAATAAAAATAGTGACACTAAAACTGCTTACACTAATCTTCTTTCGAACTGTACATCCTACACTGATACAAGATTCCCGCAACTACATTCTGTAGAGTGCTTCTTTAGGTGCGACATCTGGCACTTGTATGTTCTCCATGAATTTGACCAGCCACACTGACAACTTCATCCTGAATCGTAATGGAGGGGGTGCATTTTGCCAAGAGGCTGTCGCTGCTTTTTATGATACGTCCATACCACCTAAGAAGGCCTGTTTACTTAATTTATTTGTGACTGATGTCATTCCTACCAAGTACCTTAAAGTACGCTTTTCATACTGTCCAGACCCACGGAGCCGAGCAGTACTGTCATTTTCATTTCTTGCAGTGTTTGTTCATATTCAGTTATGGCTGCATGACAGCCTGAGACGTACAACGTACAGAGCCACCGGGCTACTTTACCTCATAGCGCGTTTAGTGCCTGTGTTCCATATCAGCCACAAAAAATTAATTCGTTCTCGATTGTTTGGGAACCATTATAAGAGAGTCTGGATCATTAAACTGTTTAAATCGCTGACTGGTTGGTTCTGTGCATTGTCGGTGCCGCTAGCGTGAAGTCCATATTAGAGATGCTCAGTTTTGTTTATGTACTTCTATTTTCCTACATGGCAGACGAGGCCCGTGATGTTCACTTGATAGTAATTATTTTGGCGATACTAAATGGGTCGATAGAAATAAATGGGCCTCTTATCGTTCAAAAATGTTTTTATAGACGCAGTTCATCGTGAGAACGACAAGTAGAATTGCCTTCGTACGGAGTATGGCGTCACATGCGTCCATCATCACCAACAGTGGTCAAATCGAAGACACAGAAACTGGGCAAGAGCGCGAGCGTAAGTTCAGTCCAGCTTAGTGTATCGCCTTACCACTTTTCTGCGAGCCCCAACACGGTAACACGTGTTGGAGCTAACATATATACATTAGCGAGATTGCGGATTTTCCCACCACTGAGAAAACCAGATGGCCGGCGAGATTTGAAGACAGGAATAGCCAGAGTGTCGGACAAGGATGATGTCTCCAAAAGTTTTGCACTGCAGGATAATATGCACAACAAACCTACAAGGTAACTGTTAACAGATGCGAGGAAACTAACTAATCAGTTCATTTTATGATAGAGAATGGAGCGCGGTTGAGGGCTCATAGAGGTGAGAAATGTACTTACTGCAAGCTACATCCTTCTGAATCTGCTTAGTGTATTCATCTCTTGGTCTCCCTCTACGATTTTTACCCTCCACGCTGCCATCCAATACAAAATTGGTGATCCCTTGATGCCTCAAAACATGTCCTACCAACCGGTCCCTTCTTTTTGTTAAGTTGTGCCACAAATTCCTCTTCTTCCCAATTCTATTCAATACCTCCTCATTAGTTATGTGATCTACCCATCTAATCTTCAGCATTCTTCTGTAGCACCACATTTCGAAAGCTTCTATTTTCTTCTTGTCCAAACTAGTTATCGTCCATGTTTCACTTCCATACATGGCTACACTCCATACAAATACTTTCAGAAACGACTTCCTGACACTTAAATCCGTACTCGATATTAACAAATTTCTCTTCTTCAGAAACGATTTCCTTGCCATTGCCAGTCTACATTTTACATCCTCTCTACTCACTAAATAGCAAAACTCCTTTACTACTTTAAGTTTCTCATTTCCTAATCTAATTCCCTCAGCATCACCCGATTTAATTTGACTGCATTCTATTATCCTCGTTTTGCTTTTGTTGATGTTCATCTTATATCCTCCTTTTAAGACACTGTCCATTCCGTTCAACCGCTATTCCAAGTCCTTTGCTGTCTCTGACAGAATTACAATGTCATCGGCGAACCTCAAACTTTTTATTTCTTCTCCATGAATTTTAATACCTACTCCATATTTTTCTTTTGTTTCCTTTACTGCTTGTTCAATATACAGATTGAATAACATCGGGGAGAGGCTACAACCCTGTCTCACTCCCTTCACAACCACTGCTTCCCTTTCATGCCCCTCGACTCTTATAACTGCCATCTGGTTTCTGAACAAATTGTAAATAGCCTTACGCTCCCTGTATTTTACCACTGCAACCTTCAGAATTTGAAAGAGAGTATTCCAGTTAACATTGTCAAAAGCTTACTCTAAGTCTACAAATGCTAGAAACGTAGGTTTGCCCTTCCTTAATCTTTCTTGTAAGATAAGTCGTAAGGTTAGTATTGCCTCACGTGTTCCAACATTTCTACGGAATCCAAACTGATCTTCCCCGAGGTCCGCTTCTATCAGTTTTTCCATTCGTCTGTAAAGAATTCGGAACTTGTATGAGTGGAACTTGACGAGTGTGGGCACAGGTGGCGAGTGAAAGCATTGGAGAAGTAATTTATGTGAGTAGGGCTGGACAGCGAGTAGTTACTATACCGACTTAAGGGACGGAATTATGTTATCTTAGATTTGCCTTTTAGTTATAAATGTTTATCCTGATTTTTTTCTGCTAAATCCTGGCACCGAAAATGAAACATAACATTTCTGCAATTGGATTTTTATAATTTTTGAATTTTAAGGTGCAACTATTTAAAAGATTATTTGCTCAGTATATTTTTATATCTGTTCATGGTATCCTCTGACAGCAACGAATTATTAGTGACAGAATCTGCGAAATGCAAACTTTAATGTAGATCACTGAAATCCCTAAGCCTTCATCTTGAAAGAGTGTTATGATGTATCTTCTACTTTCAAGAAGTATTCTACTACACCTGCCTTTATCAACAGTGTGATACCTTTAAGTTAGCTCAGTTTGAGTGTGTCGATCTTCCTTGATGTTGTTCTTTAATTGATTAGATGATAGAATAGATCTATAATGATGTCTTTTGATTTATCGTTAATTACACCCTCATTGTTTACGGCATCTACTGTATTCATCCAACCTTACCCTTCACTGCGCCAGATTATTTCACTCTGCCCACCATTCTGTAAAAGTACAGCTTGTTCGATAATTTTCTGATTCAGTAGTCACGCCGCTCTTATGCCCTCAGTCTGTTGTCAAAAACTGTTAATTATTTCAGTATTTCTGCAGCACTCCCATACCTTTCGCAGGTGTTCCGTCTTATGCTCACCATTCCCGACGCCCTAAATTTTCCTGTTGCTTTTACCACGCCACTTATGCTGCTCTGGCGTCCCTTCTGCGGTTTTAATGTGCGTAAGTCGTACGTTATGCACCCTATCTTCTCACTTGATTCGCCAATGAGTACTACATCCTTCCAAACAATTTACTTTCTTACCAGTTCTTTAGTTTATCAAATATCGGCATAAACTGAGGTGAGCTCAGGGAGAATTTAAATATTCTGTTGCCTAAGCAAGAGTAATAATTAATTATCAGTTAATAAAATTTCAGGTGATACGGAATGTTTGTGAAAATATGGTCACCATTCAATCAGTATTAAACTACATATGTGATATGTGACATCATATAAATAATGAAGGCTAGACTGACCAGAGAGCCCTTCATTGCATATGCACACCACGCTCGCCGCAAAAAATGAGGATCATGAAACTTCCTGGCAGATTAAAACTGTGTCCTGGACCGCGACTCGAACTCGGGACCTTTGCCTTCCGCGGGCAAGCACTCTATCATTTTTTTTTTTTTTTTTTTTTTTGCAGGGTAAACAAGCAATCTTTATTCGTACAATTGTGCGGTCCTAGGGATAAGAAAAGTATCGAGACAGTAAAAACAATTTGGAAACCAAAAAAATCAACACAAAGGCCGACCAACCTTTTTTTTTTAACAGCAATAAAGTAAATGACAATCCTAGTCACGGGCGGACAGCCCAGCTATCGGGAGGATTGTGAAAAACACTTCCTAAAAAATTGGAAAAGTAAGTCCTGTATTTCGTATGACTCCGTATGAGCTCGTGTTGTTCTTGTAAATACATCCAATAATCCATCACGGACTTAATATCGTACGAAAACAGATATTTCGTCGCATGTCCAGCTATCCAATTGACCGCATATGTCTTTTGTTTGGGAGAAAAGGTCTTGTCCGGTAGAAAAAGTACATCCGATGTGATTTCTGTGTAGTTAGTGCGCTGAAGGAAGGACAGTATTCGACGCGTCAGCATCCAGACGTCCTTCGCTGCGCCACACACTAAACCATGTTCTTCCGTTGCTAACAGTCCACAGTTGGTGCAAAGAGGAGAATCGACCATATGAATTGTATGTAATGACTCCTGGTCACAAGTTTACGGTTTATAAGAATATACCACATCGATCTCGCTGCTGTTGACAGTAATGGAGTATGCAGTGCACACCAAATGTGGTTCCACGTTCTCGACGGGTATTTGAATTCCATTATATTGCGACCATGGTGATCCATCAAGCATCTATAGATCTCTCGAGTAGTGGGTATTCTCGTCGAAGGTACTTTCAGACGAACATAACTGTAATCAACAAGAAATGAGGCAATGTGTGCAAGAGAAGGCGAAATATTGCCTATCGCAATAGGGGGTTCGTACGAAGGCGGAACAAGTACTTCTATCAGAGCTGACGTTATGGTATGCCTTCTTTGTTGCCAATTTCGTATCATCGCTCGCATGTAAAGCGCCAGAGCTTTGTTTCTCACGTTTGTGCGGTTGAGGCCACCGTTCCGGAACTGTAGCGTTAACGTATCATACTTGATCTTAAATAACATCCCAGTCCTAACATAGTAACCAAAGGCAGCCATGAGGCGATCTGCAATACCCTTCGGTATTGGTAGGATCTGCGCTAAATGGGGCAGTCGTGACGCTATGAGAACGTTGGTGTATGCCACACGTTGGATCATGTCAAAGGCTCTCAGTGAGTTGTTGCGTATCGTCAGACGAACATTCTGCAGAAGCCGCCGAGAACTCGCCGCCGCTGACCGCCGGAGTGAACGGGTAAATGTAATCCCCAGACATCTCAGCGATTCCACCGTCTGAAACGGTCCCGGTACGTCTTCCAGGCCCCGTCCCATGTGCATAATTTTGGATTTCGTCATGTTAACGACACTGCCTGCCGCCGTCCCGTAAGAGTCTAGATGTTCAACAGCCCGACGCACTTCATGTCCTGATCTGACAAGGAGGATCATGTCGTCCGCATATGCGCGGCAAACGAAAGAGTTCTCATTAAGCGCTATCCCAATAAGTGAGCGCCTCATAACACACATCAGCGGCTCAAGCGCTATCGCAAACAGCATCATGGAGAGTGGGCACCCTTGTCGGACTGAGCTGTTAATGGGAATCGAGCTCGCTTCCCGGCCGTTTACAATCACCTTCGATGTAGCCCCTCGTATTAGCCTCATAACGATGGAGATGAAAACAGGTGGAATCGCCAATCGGTTCATGACTGACGCCAAGAAGTCATGGTTTATCCTATCGAACGCACGATCGAAGTCCACAGATATCATCGCTGCTCGCATTTTACACGTTTCCGCAAGGGCGATAACGTCACGGTATTCACTTAACGCCGAGGAGATGTTGCTTCGCACTCCTAGGCAAGCCTGATCAGGTGATATTGTCCTGGATATCGCCAGCTTGAGACGAGACGCTAGTAGTCTTGCAAAGATTTTATAATCGATGTTTAGCATAGTGAGAGGCCGATATTGATTAACATTGCGACTCCCCGCCGTCTTCGGGATGGGAAGAAGAAAGCCCGTCACAAAATCCGACGGTAGGCGCATGTCCGGACGCATCGCCTCATTGTACATCGACACCAACTGTGGCATCATCATGTCCACGAATTCTCGATAAAACTCTAGCGTAATCCCATCTGGCCCTGGTGATTTATGGGCCGCTCCTTTTTTGAGTGCCACCTTTATATCGTCTTCTGTGAGTGGATCCATAAGCGCTGCCTTATCCGTCTCTGTCAGTGTCGTTTGCAGATGTTGCAGTATCTCTTCCCCCACCAGATGGTCCGTCCGTGTACCGGCATAGAGGTGGCGGAAATGCTCTAAAAATTCATTTGCAATGTCCTGTTGTGTTGTCAGTTGACGGCCATCTAAACCGTGGAGCACTGTTACCAATGCCCGGCGGTAACGTTTATGTTCCCGCGACACATGGTGCATCGAGGTACGTTCCCCAGTGATGGTGTCGAGACATCGTGCCCGTATTGGGATGCCACCCAGTCGTCGTCGCGTGATCGATAGGATTTGTGCCTTGACACGATGAACTTCCGCTTGATGTTCTGGAGACGGCACCTGGAATGACAGCTCACGAAGCATGGTGTAATAATAATCAAGAGTGTCTCTTTGCCATCTCGTCTTATCCCGACCATACTGTATGAGCGCTCTTCTTATTGCCGGCTTAGTACACTCGAGCCATCATTGAAGCACGGAGGTATATGTTGGTAGACGGCGTTGACATGTGGCCCATACCTCCTCGACTCTCTGACGACATTCGGTGTCTGCCAAAAGTGACGAATTGAGCTTCCATGTCCCGCGGCTTCTCCACACACTTTGCCTAGGGAGTGATATGGTACAAATGTAAGCCATATGATCAGTAAATGCCGCAGGCCATCGTTCCGCGTCGAGAACCTTATCCTGTAGGCCAACTGAAACATATATTCGATCGACTCTGCTCGCCGAGTGACTGGTGTAAAAAGTATATCCCTCACGGTTCCTATGAATCATGTCCCAGGTGTCGCTTAACTCCAGATCCCGGCATAGCACATGCAATTCACGAGAGGTATTGTAATGTGGAGTCTGGTCTTTTTGGGCTAAAACACAATTGAAGTCACCACCTATAATGAAATGATCGAATCTCTAAGGGCACAATCTCTTCCGAATAATATCTCGCACGCGCCCGTCTGTTGTCGGTGCCGGAAGGGGCATAAACATTGAGAATGCTAATTCCATTAACAGTTATCGCCAGTCCTCGTGCAGAAGGTAGATAAGCCAGGTCGCGAACCGGAATCCCGTCCCGGACCAATATCGCCGTTCCACTGTCATTGTTCGAGTGCGGCGAGGTGTAGGAGATGTAGCCATGGACTTCCTGGAACTCAGGAATGTAGATTTCCTGCACCATCAGTATATCCACATCCGACGCGTATATCATGTCCCTAAACAACTGCTGTTTCACGTGCGATCTAATGGTATTTACATTCACTGTCCCTATTCTGTATGCCTGGGGTCGAGTAGCTGTCATCTCCACATGATGTTAAAATTTCACCTTATCGACAGTCCCTTTGCACATCCGCAGAGGGCCGCCCGACGGACGTGTCCCTGCGGTATTAGGTTTCTTGAGATGCAGACGGATGCGAGTCCCCAGCAATAGAATGGTCCGCATCGGTGATTTCATCGTCCTGCTCATACCAGCTGATATCATTGTGGTGCTCCAAATTTTCCTGTGCACCATTGATGAGTGACAGCTGTTGTTCTTTCGCAGCTTTAGACTCCACCGCAGAAGGGGTAGCAGGCCCCTGAGCGGATGCGTCGTCTGAGCGACATGACATCTTTTCACTGTCCGAATTCATATGGTCTGCGACATCCGAAGCTTGTGGTTCCAAGTCAGACAGGTCCATAGTGTTAGTCTCCTCTGGGCTTCCAAGAAGAGAAGATAGCGTCTCCGCAGAGTTTAGTCGGCGCTTCTTGCGGCGCTTTGGCGAGCGTTGTTTGCGGGCCCTCACCTCGGCCTCTGGTGTGGGTGAATCTTGTATCTCCTGCAGTCTCGCCGTCGCCACAAAGCCCTGGGGCCGTTCCACTTCAGCTTCCATGCCTGTTGTGATGCTGTCAACCTCTTTTTGCACCACCTGTAATGTCTGGGATTGGAGGTTGGTCGGAGCCATTCCTTCGTCAGTGGGGTCCGAAGGCGCCTCAATCAACTGCGGCGTCGGTTCGATAGTGCGTCACCTCCCCGCGAAGCGCCGCCACGTAAGTCAGCGGCAGTGACGTTGGTGTAGTCGGATTCTGGAGGTCTCCGCTGGGGAGTTGCACGAGTCTCCTCTGCATACACGCTGGTCGAAGATGTCCTTCACCACCACACCCGGAGCATGTCCGGGGCTGTCCATCATAGATGACAATAGCTCGACAGCCGCCGATGTTGATGTACGATGGCACATGTGTCGTAAGGGCAATTCTCACCTGTCGGAAACCATTGAGCACTGGATACGTGCTAAAACTTGCCCAACGTTCGGCCGTATGACTGATAACTCTGCCATATGGCTGGAGCGATTCAGTGACCAATGATTCTGGTACCTCGAAAGGCAGCTCGAAGACTCGAATCGTACGCACGCCCAAGCCCGAATGAGTAACTAAAACTTCGCCAATATGACCATCGTAGTGTCGGAACTGCAATCCTCGTTTGGCGGATTCAATGATCCTATCGCATGCTGCGTCGTCAATCGTCTTTACGTAAAGAGTGCTGCTCACGATTGATAACTGAATTCCAATAATCTCCGTGTAATTAAGTTGCACTTCGTCCCTCAAGAAACGTTCGATTTCGAAAGCCTACAGTCGTGCATACTCGTTACAGAACGTGAACTGTATCGTGGTTTTTCGGAAATTATGTGCCATGGCGTTCGATTCAAACAGTAACACACGTGAGTGACGACGGTGTAAACACCGCTTCTTCCGCGAACGTTCGCAGCGGGGACGTAAACAAGTCCGAGCTGCTCTGCGGCTAAAGGCGGACTGGCAAAAATGAGGATCATGAAACTTCCTGGCAGATTAAAACTGTGTCCTGGACCGCGACTCGAACTCGGGACCTTTGCCTTCCGCGGGCAAGCGCTCTATCATCTGAGCTACCCAAGCACGGCTCACGACCCCTTCCCGCAGCTTTACTTCTGCCAGTATCTCGTCTCCTACCTTCCAAACTTCACAGAAACTCTCCTGCGGCGAAACTTGCAGAAGTAGCACTCCTGGAGGAAAGGATATTGAGGAGACATGGCTTAGCCACAGCCTGGGTGATGTTTCCAGAAAGAGAATAATGGCAGGACAAGGGGCACTACATTAGTAGTGTGTGGATACTTCGGGAATTTAGATTTGACGGGAGGCGAGTAGTCCGTGCTGTTACGATGACAACTGTGTCCTGAGGGTTCAGCGGTGAGAGCATCTGCGTAGTAAGCAGGAAACGTCTTCTCGAATATTAGTCCGGCCCAAATTTTCAACTTCACCCATTGACGTAAATCAACAACCAGTAGCTGCTACGTGTTGTAAATACTTTGTGTTTTGTATTAAACTTCTCCGACTGAGAGAATGAACGCCATAGGGACGGAGAAAATAATGGATAACTGAATAACAGAATTTTCGATCACTGATTGATAGGGACGTGCTACGACCTAGATAATTTTCCTATACTGAGGTGTCTTTCGTAATCGTGACGAAATTTGACTTTATTTACAAAGCGAACTCGTAATGCAGTTGTGTTACAGTAAATAAAGACTCCGCAAATCACACTTGAGTGTTAGTAGCGAGTTCATCGAATCAATCGAATCACATTCACAATAATTCTCTTACACCATTCTGGAACAGCGGGCAGAAAAAAAACGAATAGGTTTATCTTTCCTCCCGTTCGCAGCTCGTGGTGGTGCGGTAGCATTTTCGCTTCCCACGCCCAGGTTCCCTGGTTCGATTCCCGGCGGGGTCAGGGATTTTCTCTGCCTCCTGATGACTGGGTGTTGTGTGATGTCCTTAGGTTACTTATGTTTAAGAAGTTCTACGGGACTGATCACCATAGATGTTAAGTCCCATAGTGCTCAGAGCCATTTGAACCATTTTTTATATCTTTCCTGGCGAGCTGTAATATCCCTTATTTTATTTTGATGATCGTTTCTCCCCACGCAGGTCGGCGTCCACAAAATATTTTCACGTTCGAATGAGAAAGTTGGAGATTGAAATTTCCTGAGAAGTTCCCGCCGCCAATAGAGACGCCTTTGTTTTAATGATGTGCATCCTCAAACCTGCATCATTACGTAATGCTCTCTCACTTATTTCTCGATAATATAACACGTGCTCCCTTCTCTGAAATTTCTGGATGTCCTCCGTCAGTTCTGTTTGGTGAGGATCTCAAACAGCGCCGCAGTACTACAAAGAAGGACGCAGAAGTGTAGTTTAGGCATTCTCCTTAGTAGTTCTGTTCCACCATCTATCCATCTTTGGTTCGCCTTACTCACAGTATTTTCTATGTGATCTTTCCAATTCAAGTGATTTGTAGGTATTTAGTTGAATTTAGGGCCATTAGATTTAATTGATTTGTCTTGTAAGCGAAGTTTAACAATTTTCCTTTAACACACATGTGGATGACCTTACGCTTTTCATTATTTGGGGTCAACTGCCAACATTGTAACCATAGAGATATCTTTTCTAAAGAGTTCTGCAATTGATTTTGACTTCCTGATGAATTTAGTAGACGATAAAGGAAAGCGTCTTCTGCAAACAACATAACGCGTCTTCTAGGATCGTCTGCAAAACCGTTTATATCGATAAGGAACCGAGAAACGCCAGAAATCACTTCTGTTTCACCCGATGACCTTCCGCCAATTAATACGTACTACGACCTCTCTAACAGGAAATTACCAACCCAGTCGCATAAATGAGACGATATTTCATAAGCGAGCAATTTGATTACAAGCCGCTTCTCCTATACGGTGTTAAAACCCTTCTGGAAATCTAGAACTGCGGAATCAATTTGAGATCCCTTGTCAATAGCACTCATCACTTCTTGTTTTCCCCAAGAACGAAGTTTCCCAAATCCATGTTGACTGTCTGCTAATCGACCATTCTCTTCGAGGTAATTCGTAATATTCGAACGCAACATATGTTCCAAAATCGTGCTGCGTATCGACGTTAATGGTATGGACCTGCAATTTAGTGACTTGCTCCTGTTGTCCTTCTAGCATATTGGTGTGACCTGTGCAACTTTCCAGTTCTTGGGTACGGATAATTCGTGGAGTGAGCGATTGTATATGATTGTTAATGGTGAAAGTATTGCATTAGCGTGTTCTGAAAAGAACCTAATTTGTGTACAGTCTGGGCCGGATGACCAACCGTGGTTCAACAAGAAAGTTAGGAAACTACTGTGAAAGCAAACAGAGCTTCACTGCAACTTTAAAAGCAGCCAAAACCTCTCAGACAAACAGAAGCTAAACGCTGTCGAAGTTAGCGTAAGGAGGGCTATGCATGAAGTGTTCAGTGAATTCGAAAGTAAAATTCCATGTACCGACATGACAGAAAATCCTAGGAAGTTCTGGTCTTACGTTAAATCAGTAAGTGGATCGAAACAGTATATCCAGACACTCTGGGATGATAATGGCATTGAAACAGAGGCTGACACGCTTAAAGTTGAACTAAATACCTTTTTCACTAAATAACTGTTTCACAGAGGGAGACAGCACTGCAGTTGCTTCTCTAAATCCTCGCACGAACGAAGAAATGGTTGACATCGAAATAAGGGCCTAAGGAATAGAAAAGCTACTGAAATCACTCAACAGAGGAAAGTCCACTGTGTAAGTAGGCTGTTTAGGTTTTTATGTTGGTAACGCCATGTAGCGCTATATATGAAAATCACTTACTATGCTGTGTGCAGTCTGATGCTGGTCGGCATTGTTGCAATATTTGCTATTGTAGTGTTGGGTGGTTGGCTGTTAACAGCGCGTAGCGTTGCGCAGTTGGAGCTGCGCCGCCAGCAGTGGTGGATGTGGGGAGAGAAATGGCGGAGTTTTGAGAGCGTCTGATCTGGACGTGTGTCCATCAGAGACAGTAAATTTGTAAGACTGGATGCCATGAACTGCTATATATATTAAGACTTTTCAACACTATTAAAGTAAATACATTATTTGTTCTCTATCAAAATCTTTAATTTGCTAACTAGTTAGTGCCTTTAGTAGTTTGAATCTTTTATTTAGCTAGCAGTATTGGCGCTCGCTGTATTGCAGTAGTTCGAGTAACGAAGATTTTTGTGAGGAAAGTGTTTCATGAAAGGTAGAGGTTATTGTTAGTCACGGCCACTCTTTTGTAGGGATTATTTATGTCAGATTGCGTTGCGCTAAAAACAATGTGTGTCAGTTTAGTGTTGATCAGAATAGAAGAGAGCGAAATGTCTGAGTACGTTCAGTTCTGCTCAGCTGTTGGAAAACCAAATAATGTAAGACGTTTATCAGCACAGTTATTCATTAATTTTTCTAAGGGGACGTTTCAACTGGACCTGACGGGATACCAATTCGATTCTACACAGAGTACGCGAAAGAACTTGCCCCCCTTCTAACAGCCGTGTACCGCAAGTCTCTAGAGGAAAAGAAGGTTTCAAATGATTGGAAAAGAGCACAGGTAGTTCCAGTTTTCAAGAAGGATCGTCGAGCAGATGCGCAAAACTATTGGCCTATATCTTTGACATCGATCTGTTGTAGAATTTTACAACATGTTTGTTGCTCGGGTATCATGTCATTTCTGGAAACCCAGAATCTACTCTGTAGGAATCAACATGGATTCCGGAAACAGCGATCGTGTGAGACCGAACTCGTTTTATTTGTTCATGAGACCCAGAAAGTATTAGATACAGGCTCCCAGGTAGATGCTATTTTCCTTGACTTCCGGAAGGCGTTCGATACAGTTCCTCACTGTCACCTGATAAACAAAGTAAGAGCCTACGGAATATCAGACCAGCTGTGTTGCTGGATGAAGAGATTTTAGCAAACAGAACGCAGCATGTTGTTCTCAATGGAGAGACGTCTACAGAGGTTAAAGTAACCTCTGGCGCGCCACAGGGGAGTGTTATGGGACCATTGCTTTTCGTAATTATATAAATGACCTAATAGATGGTGTCGGACGTTCCATGCGACTTTTCGCAGATGATGCTGTAGTATACAGAGACGTTGCAGCATTAGAAAATTGCAGCGAAAAGCAGGAAGATCTGCAGCGGATAGGCACTTGGTGCAGGGAGTGGCAACTGACCCTTAACACAGACAAATGTAATGTATTGTGAATACATAGAAAGAAGGATCATTTATTGTATGATTATATGATAGCGGAACAAATACTAGTAGCAGTTACTTCTGTAAAATATCTGGGAGTATGCGTGCGGAACGATTTGAAGTGGAATGATGATATAAAGTTAATTGTTGGTAAGGCGGGTACCAGGTTGAGATTAATTGGGAGAGTCCTTAGAAAATTTAGTCCATCAACAAAGGAGGCAGCTTACAAAACAATCGTTCAACCTATACTTGAGTATAGCTCATCAGTGTGGGATCCGTGCTAGGTCGGGTTCACAGAGGAGATAGAGAAGATCCAAAGAAGAGCGGTACGTTTCGTCAAATGGTTGTTTGGTAAGCGTGATAGCGTTACGGAGATGTTTAGCAAACTCAAGTGGCAGACTCTGCAAGAGAGGCGCTCTGCATTGCGGTGTAGCTTGCTGTCCAGGTTTCGAGAGGGTGCGTTTCTGGATAAGGTATCGAATATATTGCTTGCCCCTAGATATACGTCCCGAGATCACGAATGTAAAATTGGAGAGATTCGAGCGAGCACGGAGGCTTTCATGCAGTCGTTCTTCCCGCGAACCATACGCGACAGGAACAGGAAAGGGAGGTGATGACAGTAGCACGTAAAAAGCCCCCCGCCACACGCCGTTGGGTGTCTTGCGGAGTGTAAATGTAGATATAGATATAGACTTGCTTTTATGAAGAGATTTAAGTTGCTTCACTAGTCCGAGGAGATCTACTTCTGAGTTACTCATGTTGGCCGCTGTTGTTGGTGCGCTTTATTCCCGGAGAAGCTGACCCCACCTCCGAACGCACTTGGTGCGCTCGTGTTCTGCAGCGCGAGAGGACGCCGCGGCGCGACATCTGTAAGAACAAAGCGACGCCGGCTGGCATTAGTAACAACACCGGGTCTCCGATACGCTATTTGCAAAAGCCCCTCTCAAGCGGCGGCCGAATTCTGTCCGTCGCTCCCTCGCCCCACCCATTCAGACGAGACGCCGCCGGCGGCACCGAACGCAGTTGAATAAGAAGTGAAAGAAAATTACTTATTCATGAAGTCGTCCGTGTCTGCGCAGAGAGCGGCCGGCTCTGGCGCCGCGGTTGCAGAAGGCGGCGGCTTAAATCACAAGGAGGGCCGCCGCTGAGCACCCATCCTCTCCCAGCCGGCGGCGCCGTCCCTGCTGCCGCACTTTTCCCGGCGCGCACCTCCGGTCGCAGCCCGTTTCACACCGCAGGCAGCACAATAAACAAACGCACGTCTCAAGCCGCTGTGCACTTTCAGCAGAATACGCTGCCTGACAAAAAAAGTGCAGCACTCGAAAGATATGGTTGGATGTCAACGAAACTTCGAACATGTACACAATATCGACAGCTATGAAAATAATGTGGAAGGTTCTAAGCCAGATTCGACCAACAATAAATTACATGTTACGTGATATTAAACTCTAAATTTCGACGACAGAAAAAAGAAAATTCTGTTGCCATATTGACGGTAGTAACTTACATTCAATAGACTCCTAACATATTCAATGTTATTTATAGCTTTTTCAAACAAAACACGTACATTACAGACCTCAAAGAATTAAGTTCATTACATGGAAGTGCAAAAAAGGTTGAACAACTTAACTGCCTCAATACAGGTTTACCTGCACAACAGTCTTGTTCCATTCATCTAAGCAGAACGTTACGTACTGTTTTATTCCTGTCTGTAATTTTCAGCAACTGTAGCATTATTTTGCAGCATAAAATTCAATCATCAGCTGCAAAAAAACTTTTATTACTTTTGACCAGTTTCGGCAAATTCATTTACGATAAACTGTCAATCAGCGTTTAAAATAATGACGTGCAATATGTACATTTCTCAGCATATCACGGCATAATGCTTTTATGAAAAAGATATTCACATCTGTCTTGAAAGGAGGATATAAAATGAACATCAACAAAAGCAAAACGAGGATAACGGAATGTAGTCGATTTAAGTTGGGTGATTCTGAGGGAATTAGATTAGGAAATGAGACACGTAAAGTAGTAATGGGGTTTTTCTATTTGGGGAGGAAAATACCTGATGATGGTCGAAGTAGAGAGGACATAAAAAGGTAGACTGGCAATGGTAAGGAAAGCCATTCTGAAGAAGAGACATTTGCTAACATCGAGTATAGATTTAACTGTCAGGAAGTCGTTTCTGAAAGTATTTGCATGGTGTGTAGCCATGTATGGAAGTGAAACATGGACAATGAATAGTTTGGACAAGAAGAAAATAGAATCTTTCGAAATGTGGTGCTACAGAAAAATTGTGAAGATTAGATGTCTAGATCACATAACTAATGAGGAGGTATTGAACAGAACTGGGGAGAAGAGAAATTTGTGGCACCACTTGACTAGAAGAAGGGATCGCTTGGTACGACATGTTCTGAGGCATCAAGGGATCACCAATTTAGTATTGGAGGGCAGCGTGGAGGGTAAAAATCGTAGAGGGAGACCAAGAGATGAATACACAAAACAGATTCAGAAATATGTAGGTTACAGTAGGTACTGGTAGAAGAAGAATATTGCACAGGACAGAGTAGCATGGAGAGCTGCATCAAACCAGTCTCAGTACTGAAGACCACAACAATACACATCTAAACAAGCACTAAGTAAGTTTCTGAAATATGCCTGTTACACTTCACACAAACCTTCAGCCAAGGTGTAAAGGTATATTATTTCCCGAATGTTCTAGGCTTCTGGAGATGAGAAATTACTTTGTCGAAACCGGTGAATCATAATAAAATTTATTTCCAACTGATGACTGAATTTTATCCCGAAAAAGAAGAAAACTAACGCAATTTTTGGGATGTCTTATTCATCTTTTACAAACAACACATCTTCATTTTAATTTCCAGCCATCTGTGGAGCAGTGGGTATGTTTTTGTAAGAATCCTACTGATTAGCGGAAATGAAGTACCGCACTGACTCAAGGTCTTTCTTCTTTGGACTCTTAAGTGATCCTCCACTGGAATAGTTGAGGTTGTGAGTAAAGTTGTAAATTTCAGCTGGGCGATATGTAGCTCAATTAGAGAAGATTACTGTATAGTATTCTACATTGTCATTGTGAGTGTACTTATTCTGTATCACACTGAGCTTCTCTTTGGTTATTTTGATCTCTCTTACATTCATCCAAGCTACAGTTAGCAAATAAACATTTTTCCAGTTTGTTAAAAATGATGTTCAAGTGTCAGAGCTGTAGAAATTGTCACTTTTCATTTCCACGAGGTGGAACATTTGTTTCTCAACTCTGCGTCATTTGTCTAACTTCACTGAGCTTTCCTTTATAGTTTTGCGGGATCCTTCAAAATATGTAATTCTTGTTTACGTAAATCTACAGAACACTTGTATCTTCACATAGCCGGCGTGGCAAGCGTAGAAGATAAATAATGTTTGACAAAAGACATGCATTCAAAATGATGGTCTTTTGTAGATTTCATATGACAAAGTGAACCAACTGCGTTCAAGAGGTTCACAACGTTCAACACCTATAATGATCGATCTGAAACATATCTGTATCGATGGCTGCGCGTATTCTCCAACATTGTTCACACTTTGTTCTCTAGATGGCTGCATAGTGCATCTTCATATTGTTATTTCACTTTGCAATATGGCCACAGACTCACACAACTGCACATCAGGAGCGACTATTATCCACTTTTTTAACAAAGTTCACATAGTTTCAAGAATAAAAGAACACTTCACTACTAGATTATCTTGAGAATGGCACATATTCAACATTGGAACTATACGTGATGTCAATATCACCCAGCCGGCCGCTGTGGCCGATCGGTTCTAGGCGCTTCAGTCCGGAACCGCGCTGCTGCTACGGTCGCAGATTCGAATCCTGCCTCGGGCATGGATGTTTGTGATGTCCTTAGGTTAGTTAGGTTTAAATAGTTCTAAGTCTAGGGGACGGATGGCCTCAAATGTTAAGTCCCATAGTGCTTAGAACCAATTGAACCATTTTCAACATCATTGTCATTTCACGCGTGTAAACGTTTATCTACAAGATGGTCCGTTATCTTGCCACTGGACAGATTTAGCACCTAAGATAACTGTAGATCTAAGATACGCTAGATGTGGAAACATGAGAAATATCCCTCACTGTCAAATCATTGCCTTTATTCGTTATCCAACATGAATATTTATGATATATCACATAATTTACCATACCATACTCGAAAACTACAAGTTTATAGTTGCTTCACTCTGGCAGAGTACCGTCCATTTAGAGTGGCAACCACGTTCTCCCTCAGCCGCAACTCCCTGAAACCCATACGTCCACCGCTGTAAGTCGGTCATACCTGCCCACTTACCCAGTCTCATTGTCATTACCTCTTTCTGTCTCTCTGTCACTGTCTCCGTGTTACAGTTACAGCCCTCTCAGTGTTGTTCTACTATTACATTCTGCTCTCACTGTCACTGTCTCCCACTTACCCATTGTCATTGTCATAGATTCTGTCTTTCATTATCACTGGCTCTGACGTGCTTCCACCTTCTCCTTGTCTTTATTCCTCTCCACTTAGCATTGTCTCTTTCACTCATTTCCTTGCGCTCCTCTGTCACTGTGAACTATGTTCCAGTTCCCAGTGCCACTGTGCTCCTCTCTTTCTCCCACACTGCCATTGTCGCATTTGCTCTCTCTACACCACAACTGCTGCCTACCATATTCCAGTATTTATTACTTCTCCATCTCTATGCCACGTCCACTGTCTCCCGTCTCAGCATAAAAAATCTGAGTAAGGTACAACGAGGCAGTTGGTACTCCACTTTTCAATAGTACTCGCCTCTTGGTGCTCTGAGAGAAGCATTTTTCTGCTGCTTCCCTTCCTTTCTGTGGCACATCAGCGCATGTCACTTATTCTTGTCTCAGCACAATTTTCGTATTTTACTTGTATGATACTGAAATAACGCTATACTAATTTTACATCTCAAACCACTGGATTTTACACATACAAAAATTCTGCATATGCTTCAATACTACAAAATGGGATTTCCAGAATTCTTCTTATTGTGCTACCACACCGGAACCGCCTCCTGCAATTTTCCTATCCCAGACGACCTAAAATAAATGACCTTGCCGCAGTTATCAGAAGAGATAAATACCGATAGGCGATAAGGGTCTCATATTATTATTCTACCCAGTATCAGACCGTGGGAAGGCATGGACTACGCATTTCTTGGTCTTGCGGTAGCGTTCTCGCTTCCCGCGCACTGGGTCTTGGGTTCGATTCCCGCGCCTAGAACCGCACGGCCACACCGGCTGCCCTAATAATTCATTTTCGCATTAGGTATAACAACGTACTTTATTTCACACATAGACGAGAAGAGCCATGAGCAAGACAGCTTGACTAACAGTGAGATGAGTGAACAACACAACTCTACCATCACACCACCCACCGCCCTACCCCTCCCCCCCCAAAAAAAGAAAGAAAGAAGAAAGACGTGGTTTCCACAAAGTAAGTATTTATCTTTCCTTCACCAATTACTTGGTTTGTTGACATTATTTTGCAGTATATCTCAACTAATTTCATTATAATGGAACATACTTACAAATCCTCTCACATACCGTAAAACTGGCTAACTCTGACACACTTTTACCGTTTTTCTTTACATAACATTATACAAATGTGAACTACAACATTTAATTCCCACACGTGTTGAATTATTGAACCTTTATCCTTCACTTTGGTAGCTTAAGATTTTATGTACAGTGAGATGTTCTGACTTTGGTGTAGCAATTCCCACAGTGTTCTCTCAGCTCAGGACAGCATTGTGACATGAAGTCTATGACGCAGAAAGTAGAATTACATTGATGTGTCGTAAAGACGGGCTGACATAGTACTTCTTTGAGACACACAGACACACACACACACACACACACACACACACACACACACACACACACACACACAAATAAACACCCACACACATACACACATAAAACTTTATTTTTTCTGTACACGAAACAAAATTTGTCACGAAATAAATACAAGCCTATCCTCACTGAAACATGATAAGAACGAAAAGCCTAAGCAGCACTAAGCAAGATAATTACAGAAAACTTTTACACATGTCCTTATGCATCTGTTTAATAAAACGGAATAAGAAAAAAACAGTTCACTGCTCCTGAATTTTACTTTGAGGAAGTCATTAGTTCAAACTGTTAGACACTTAGAGTTCTGAGCAACTGTATGTCGTATTTACAAACAAAGTTAAAATGCAATATAAAATTTTGTCTTATTTACTAAACCATTCACGAATGTCTCTGATTTGACTAACCAGACATCTTTTATATGATTTCAATTGTTAGACTCGTTTCTGGTCATACGTCTGCTGTAACAAAATTAGCCGTATAATCAACGAAAATAACTTTTTTCGCTCTACAATAAATGAAGAAAATTTAGGTAAAACTTAAATATTATACAGAGTGGTCGGCATATAAAACTTATTTATATCAACTTAGATACCGTTAGTGACAGAAAATTCCCAAGAAATCTGCACATACGTTTTTGCACCTGCAAATAAGATGGCTTTGTGATCAGCTCAGATATAACTGGTATAGTTGAAGCTTCCATTGATAATGGCAGTACTGTACAAGAACACACTGCAAGAGAGCTATATGTAACGGCTGGGCCAATGAAGAAAGCATCGCATTCTTTTTCTCGGCCCATTTCGATTAAAAAAATTTGGCATTTGTTATATTACGTCGTGGAATATCCTGCTTCAGCCCATACAGTTTCACGAGGTTCCGGTAGGTGGCGGCGATGTACGTAGTTTTAGAAGTGGCATTTGTGACCGTGGTGCATTCTAATCAGAGATCTGTCACTGAGTTTGTTTTGGCAGGAAACCAGACTTACTGTGACTTCTATGTAGGGACATTGGCGGTCAGGATACGGAGACCTGGCAGAGAACAAAAGTGGGGTGAGTCGTTGGGCGAGGCGTATGTCATCATCGCAACAGGGTCGCCCAAATCTGTCCCATCTCCTGCGTGACAGTCGGCTGCACACAGCTGTGACTCCTGCAGTACTGGAACGTGCCGACTCTCTTATTCGAGGTGTTTACGAATCAAAATTAAACACGCCGCTGCACAGCTGGACATCTCTGTTGGTAGTGTTGACACACTTGTCCACCGTCTAGGGAACTCAAAAGGTGTGTGTTCGCTGGGTTTCTCAACGCCTAATAGGAGACCATAAAGAGCAACGAAGGACCATCTGTGCTTAAATACTTGCGCGTTATGATGTTGATAGCGAAAATTTTTAGTCGAGCGGCTTCATCGGCGATGAAACATTGGTTCATCACTTCGAACCAGAGACAAAAGGGCAATCCGTGGAGAGGCGCCAACAGCACCTGACCTCCGAAAAAAATGTTAAAAGCCCCACTCTCAACCGGTTAAACCATGGCGACCGTCTTCTGGGATTCTGAAGGAGTGGTTCTGTTTGATGTGCTCCCTCATAGTGTAACAATCAACTCTGAAGTGTATTGTACTACGCTCAGGAAACTGAAGAAACAGGGTCAGCGTGTTCGTCGCTACAGAAATGGAAACGAACTTCTCCTTGTCCATGACAAGGCAAAGCGTCGCACAGATGTGTGCATCACAGAGGAGCTCACTAAACTTCATTCGAATGTTCTTCCTCATCCAGCCTAAACCCCGGATCTCACACTTTCCGACTTCCATCTGTTTCACCCAATGAAAAATGCACGCCGCGGGAAGCAATATGTTGATGATGATTCAGGAAGACGTTGGCTCCAACGTTGATCAGTAAAGTGGTACCATGAGGGCATACAGGCCCTGCCAGGAATGTGGCGTAAAGCGTCCCATTGAACGGAGACTACGTTCAGCCAAAAATGGGATTTTGTGGCGAAGGGGATGGGGAATTATATGGTGTATTGGAATCCTGAATAAAACGAACTTACTTTCAGAAAAAAAAGTCTAGTGCATCACTTACTGAACGAACCTCTTAGAATGCTGATCCATGTTTCGGTATTTAAGAACGAAAAGCTTGTCACAAAGGAAGAGTTGACTTACAAAGGTGCCCACTTCTGCAGCAGTGGAATTCTTCATTGTTTAAGCCCGTGATATACTGTGTTACAATGTTTTGTGTAATTTACATTCTCCTTTCACAAAAAATATAATTTAATATTAGACTGGCTTTACATTTGTGACCGAAAAATTTTTCTACTTATTTTGGGCTTTGTCAACTGCACACATACAATCAGTAATTATTTGTTATAACTGAATCTAGTAAAATTTTGATTCCAGGAAGTGTAATATAAAAATCGCAATTCCTATCAGCTGATCAATGAAGTATACAGTACCTGCCTATTACCATATAACATAACTGACTTACGCAATAGACAGGTTCATTGAGCTGAGCCTAAAAAATGGATTTTATGCAACACTCAGATCCTTCAAAAACCATGTGCAAGGTTATGACATTCTCTCGCTCGCTACGCACAAATTGGTAGTCCTACAGAAAAAAATGGACAGTATCTTTTTGCCGGCAGGGGTGACAGAGCGTTTCTACGCGCTACAGTCTGGAACCGCGCGACCGCTACGGTCGCAGGTTCGAATCCTACCTTGGGCATGGATGTGTGTGATGTGCTTAGGTTCGTTAGGATTAAGTAGTTCTAAGTTCTAGGGGACTGATGACCTCAGAAGTTAAGTCCCATAGTACTCAGAGCAATTTGAACCGTTTGATCTTTTTGTAGGAAATTTACTGTGATTAAATTGTATACAACAAAAGCAAAACGAGGATAGTGGAATGTAGTCGAATCAAGTCGTGTGATGGTGAGGAAATTAGATGAGAAAATGAGACACTTAAAGTAGTAAAGGAGTTTTGCTATTTTGGGAGCAAAATAACTGATTTCGGTTGAAGTAGAAAGGATATAAAATGTAGACTGTCAATGGCAAGGAAAGCGTTTCTGAAGAAGAGGAATTTTTAGCGTCGAGTATAGATTTAACTGTCATGAAGTCGTTTCTGAAAGTATTTGTATGGTGTGTAGCCTTGTATGGAAGTGAAACTTGGACGATAAATAGTTTGGACAAGAAGAAACTAGAAGCTTTCGAAATGTGGTGATACAGAAGAATGCTGAAGATTAGATGGGTAGATCACATAGTTAATGACGAGGTACTGAATAGAATTGGGGAGAATTAGAGTTTGTGGAACATGTTGATTAGAAGAAGGGATCGGTTGGTAGGACATATTCTGAGGCATCAAGGGATCACCTATTTAGTATTGAAGGGCAGCGTGGAGGGTAAAAATTGTAGCGCGAGGCCAAGAGATGAATACACTAAGCAGATTCAGTAGGATGTAGGCTGCAGTATGTACTGGGACATGAAGCGGCTTACACAGGATAGAGTAGCATGGAGAGCTGCATCAAACCAGTCTCAGGACTGAAGACCACAACAACAACAAATTTTGTACTGGGATACGTTTTTGCTTGAAGCCTTTGTTTTCGAATAATTGAAGAGAAACTATATTGAATTTTCTACGAAAAAGTCGCGTTAATTTTTCCGTAAGACTACTTGTTTGCACGTAGTGGAAGAAAGAAGCGTTGCAGGTTGCATAAAACCTATAGACAGGGTAAGCTGAATCGCTCTGTACATGGGAATCTGAAAATAAACAAAAGAAACACCTTCGTTTACATCTAAATATGTCAACCATCTACCATTCAGCACACTATAAATAATTTGCCCGAGAACATTACGAAAACAGTGGCTATTGTATACTTTACTTAACCTGCGAATTAGATCCTATAGTTACAGAAGTTACGTTTAAAATTCTGATGTTCCTTACGTCTAAGCAGAAGGGCACTAATTCCGCAAATATTAAAAAGTTTTTAACCCGGAAAAATAAATGTTTTTCATCTAGCTGCTACGTCTTCCGCTCCCAGGATGAGAAACGTTTACCTCCCCCTTATATTTCATACGCTCTGTGCCTTTATTAATGCTGAAAGGCAAAGATTGTCTGGTTCACGCTATCTCTGAACGAAGCGCATAGAGCATTCCGTTACCTTTACTGCTGCGTAGTAAAGAAACGTCTCCTAGAGCAGGCAACAGCCCTGCCCAGGGCTGCTTGGATGATGCCTGTGCTGGTATACGGGAATGGCAGAGGGCGGTATGGTGGGCCACGGCGCGAATGAGTGATAGCGGCCGGCCCGGCGCGTTTATTCGCGGTGTTCTATCCCGGCTGATATGATTTTCCGACGCCGCCTCGCCGCCGCGCTGCCCCTGCTAGCGGGCCCGCTTTTTCTTGGGACCGCGGCGCGTCTTTCTGAGCGAGGCCGGTGTCATGATCAATCTCTGCCTCCGCGGATATCATCTATCATGCCAGAGCAAACTTTTACCGCCGCTACCCGAGCCGCCGCTTCTCGGCTAGCTCACTCGTGCCTAACCCGACCTCAGTTGCTGCTCTTCTTTTCATTTGACGCGTAATCACCCTTCACTCCTCTGTTTAGCAGCTCTTCACCCTAAACACGGCGATGCGGTGGGGGTCTGGACGTTCAGTGCAGTAACTTTTACCCTTATTCGTTCCTGTAGATTATTATTACTTTGTTCCCACCTATGCAACAAGAGCCAAGTAGCCTCATGAGAACAAATTTTATAAAATAAAACTATATGGGTCCAGAGACCTTCCCAGGTTTCATACTCTATGACTATTGAAACGAAGCCCATTACGGGTGATCAAAAAGTCAGTATAAATTTGAAAACTTAATAAAGCACGGAATAATGTAGATAGAGTGGTAAAAATTGACACACATGCATGGAATGACATGGGGTTTTATTAGAACCAAAACTAAAACAAAGTATTGCTAGACGCGTGAAAGATCTCTTGCGCGCGTCTTTTGGTGATGGTTGTGTGCTCAGCCGCCACTTTCGTCACGCTTGGCCTCCCAGATCCCCAGACCTCAGTCCGTGAGATTACTGGCTTTGGGGTTACCTGAAGTCGCAAGTGTATCGTGATCGACTGACATCTCTAGCGATGCTGAAAGACAACATCCGACGCCAGTGCCTCACCATAATTCCGGACATGCTTTACAGTGCTGTTCACAACATTATTCCTAGACTACAGCTATTGTTGAGGAATGATGGCGGACATATTGAGCATTTCCTGTAAAGAACATCGTCTTTGCTTTGTCTTGCTTTGTTATGCTAATTATTGCTATTCTGATCAGATGAAGCGCTAACTGTCGGACATTTTTTGAACTTTTGTATTTTTTTGGTTCTAATAAAACCCCATGCCATTCCAAGACTGTGTGTCAATTTGTACCTCTCTATCTACATTATTCCGTGATTTATTCAGTTTTCAAATTTATACTGACCTTTTGATCACCCGGTAGTTTCAATTGATTAAAGAACCTATGACTGTGTTTCAGGTAACATCTACCATTTCGCTAGACTCTGAGGTGCTATTCCAGTACCGTCGGAGAGCCTCTGCAATGTTGTTCGAGTTTACTGGGAATACTAATTCGGATGAGGCGTGAATGGGAATTTCCGTTGAGGAGGGAGCGATGCTAAGGTAGTTCGTGCCAGGGTGGCGTAGTGGTTAGCGCATCTGCATAGGGAGCAGAAGACTTAGGTTCGAGTGCCAGCCTTGGTACAAAATAACAACTGTTGGGTCGTAATTTCCTCAACAAACCGACTTAAATAGGTCAGCTCGCTGGACTCACATACGGTAGGGTGACGGTTCAAATTTCCTCCTGGCCATCGAGATTTAGCTTTTCCTGGGTTTTCATAAGTAGCTTACGAGGAATGCCTGGTTGATTCCTTTTGTAATGACACGGCTGAAACCTTCCCCCATCCTTTCTCAGTATTAACTTGTGCTCCGTCTCTAATGACTTCTTGCCGTCGGGGCATTGAACTCCAATCTTTGGAACAAATCTGTATTATCGTGTCTGCTGTTTAAAAGTAGTTGACTATACATCTCTGTTTAGGGAACTGTTCGATACCATTCATATTTCAAAGACGTGTCTCTGAAAACTACTTACTTCATTTTCTTTATCGGAGTTTTCGGTATCGTTATGTTGTTTGGCGATTGTTATTTGAAATTTGATATATATTTTTGCATTTTTTCATTATGTTTTGAAAATCCGTTTCCTTCATTTTCGTGTTGCTTATGAAATCGTTAATTACCCTATGCACCTGCATCTGGTTCTTTCGTCATTTTACAGCATTTAGATAAAAGATTATTTAACTGCATTATTATTATAAAATTTGTTTATCGGTTGAATATTATTTTTCTGATAAATTTGAAATTAAACTTTCTTTAAATACGTCTCCTGTCCGTTGCACGAACCAGTCGTGTTATCTTTGTTTGCAGTGAATCTTGTACCAGTTTCTTGAGGAGTCTTTGCTGTGTGCTGGTAGAGAACAGATATGACTAGGCATGGTTGTGACTTGTCTCCACGTAAGATGGAAAGTGTCTTGTGAATTGAGTACTGTCCAATACGTGCGAAATTAAGCTGTTGATTTTTGTAATATAACAATTATGAGAAAGTGTACAAATACGTCAAACTGAAAGCCAGTGAGTATTTCGAAAGTGACCAACTACATTCAGTCCCGTATATGACAACAATGAGAATTAATACAAGTTGTTTGTTAACAACTGAATGTCTGCACAGAAACTCTAGTGGTTCATACCCCAGCAGATTAACAATGAGCTGAGTCACCAATTCTACAAGAAAATCAAGATGAGTATCTCTACTATCTTATACTTCATATAGCAATCATTTTGAAGTAAATCTTTACAATGCCGTTTCCCGTAAAATACTAATACGTATTTCCATGTCAGTCAGACAGTACTGACGAAAAAATGTAATAAAACTTGAACTTTATGATTTTTTTGATCTGTTAGTTACACCAAGGAGACGGGCAGAACGGCATTTTAGGTCTTCCTTCCTTTCATTTTTTTTTTGTTTTTTGTTTTTGTTTCAAACCGTAAACAGAATGGGAAAATCGGGGTGAACTAAGTGGAAATGCTATTAGGCTAGCACATTAACCTAGAATGTTAAGCAGAGACAAGAGACTTTTCACGGCTTACCCAGAGAAACGTGAGAGTAACGCTATTGGTCTCTGTATACATAAACGATGTATTGGATAACCTGTACAGCAACATCGGGCTATTTGCTGATGACGCTGTAGTGAACGGGATAGAATTTATGTTTGGCGTGATTAATTGATTGTGGAGAAAATGTGAGTTATCGCGGATAGTAAGATAAACAATCCTGTATTGTACGAATGTAGTATTAGTGGTGTCCTGATTGAGACACCTACATCGATGAATTATCTAGGAATAACATAGCAAAGTGGCACCAAGTGGAACGAGCACCTATGGTCGGTTGTAGGAAGGCAACACAATATGAAGACGGACAGCATAGAGATCGCGTACAGAACGCCAATGCAACCAAGTCTTCTGTATTGCTCCAGAGTTTCGAATCCCCACCAGGTCGGATTAGAGGACAACATCGAAATAATTCAGAGATTTGCTGCTAAATTTGTCACCGCTGTGTTCGTACAACACGCAAGTATTACGGAAACAGTGAAATCAAACTAGGACAGCTGGAGAGAAGTAGACTTTTTTCCCCGACATATTACTGACAAAGTTTAGAGAAGCGACATTTGCGTCGGACAGCAGATCGATAACACTACCAGCAACGTACGTGTCGCACAAGGATCGCCCAGACAAGATAACAGGAATAAGGGATCGTACAGCAGCATATACAAAGTCGATTTTACTTTGCTTCATTTGCGAGTGAGAAATTGAAATAGAAGTCTAGCTGTGTTACAAGGTATCCACTGCCACGCACCGTACGATGGTTCGCGGATTGTGTATGTACATGTAGAAGTAGATATTTTCAAAGCAAAAATATCTAATTCTCCTATTACAGTAACTCGGAGACCAAATCACTATCAGTCTTAAAGTACTCACCATCGCCAATTCTCCTCATGCTTGTGTAGCTTTAAGTTACTTGATCTAATTTTTTATGTGTATTCTCATTTAAAAAAGCTTAATTCTTACATGTATATGTCCCATATAAGTGATTAAAACACTAATAGAGAAAAGAACTTAATGAAAATCCCTCCAAAAAGCTGGTGTTATGTCTTGAAAAGTCTTATGATTGAGTTAGATGACGTACTCTTGCAGTTATTAGAACTTTACAAAATTATATATAAAGTAGTCAATGCAATTAAAAGCTGTTATTGATGTATACACGTACAAATGAAATTAAACCATACAAGATATATAAAAACCATGGGAATTAACCAAAGTGATTACCCCTGACCTTTACTGTTCATGTGGGACTTGTTAGTGGGGAACGCGAAGAAAGTAACCCACGTCGCCTAAAAATTTACAAGAACATTGCGATGCAGAAATTATTTGTTGACGACTGGATGTGACAGGCTGAAAGCTTAAGAGATTTAAAAACACTTGTATAAAAATTTTAAAACTTTGTGCAAGACTATACCATGAAAATTTTCTATACTAGAAGGCAATAGCTATAACTGGGAAAAATCTTCCAAGACTAATGCCATCCAATAACAAAATAACAGAATAAGTAACACACTATAAGTGATTAGTTATTTTGTTTGTTGCAACCAAATGCATATAGAGAAGAACGGGATGACGAAAACTGTCTATTGGAAATAAACCTTGCTAGACAAGTGAGAAAATAAATATAAGCCAGAAACCTAAGTTAATGTTGGTCGCTTCACGAGAATGATACAGGTATTCCAAGTTCCGGCATAATTTTAAGGGCTAGAGTGAGATGTGAAAATATAAGAAAGCAATAACACGTGGATACAACGGAAAACGATGTACAGATCATATATACCAAAATACGTAGCAACAACTTCTTATCTGGATGCAAGGGGATGGGTTTACCCTTAGTCTGGTACAGTACGAGCTGTGATTATTATCATCATTATTATTACTTCGTTGCTGGTTGACAGAGATCTTCGTTGTTAACTGTGTGTCATAAATTTCTTTTCTATTTAAGTAATTTAAAAATGCTTGTAACAAAGACATCTCCATTTCAGAACCAACCTGAACTTTCGTGTAATGTCACATGCCGTATCTCAAACCTCATCACAAAATCCAGTGCAAACGTCTGTAAAATTTATAGACTACAGATTTTTCATATTTTCCGGTTATTCTTGTATGCCATACCAGATGAGGTTAAGATTTGCTCTATGATGGAAAATATATACACTCATTTGTTCCAGAATCTATTAACTTTTTCCCTTTCTGGTACTTTCTTTGTACGTTTACTGTTGGTTTTTTTTGGAGGATTACCCTCTTTTGAAACAACCGACGGTGATTCATACCTTACTAGTAATTATTTTTGTAACTTGAATGATGTGTAATAATTAGTGATACATTTTAGTGTAGACAAAGTATACCACATAAGTACATAATGACTTAAAGTCACCACACAACATGTGACTGTCCATACATGACTTCAGGAAGCGATATCTTGCTCATGAAATTAACTGATTATTTCACATCGATCCCAAAAATATAAAATGTGTCGAAGAATATCTGGCACTTCTATTTGTGCTACCAACAAAACAGCTTCACCCTAGCTTCTTTTCTGAATACAGCTTTGATTAATTTTCTTTGTCTGCTACGTGTTTCAAATGGTGGCTTGCTTGTGATGTTGTTGTTGTTGTTGTTGTTGTTGTGGTCTTCAGTTCTGAGACTGGTTTGATGCAGCTCTCCATGCTACTCTATCCTGTGCGAGCTTCTTCATCTCCCAGTACTTACTGCAACCTACATCCTTCTTATTCTGCTTAGTGTATTCATCTCTTAGACTCCCTCTATGATTTTTACCCTCCAAACTGCCCTCAAATGCTAAATTTGTGATCCCTTGATGCCTCAGAACATGTCCTACCAACCGGTCCCTTCTTGTTGTCAAGTTGTGCCACAAACTCCTCCCTAATTCTATTCAATACCTCCTCATTAGTTATGTGATCTACCCATCTAATCTTCTGCATTCTTCTGTAGCTCCACATTTCGAAAGTTTCTATTCTATTCTTGTCCAAACTATTTATCGTCCGTGTTTCACTTCCATACATGGCTACACTCCATACAAATACCTTCAGAAACGGCTTCCTGACACTTAAATCTATACTCGATGTTAACAAATTTCTTTTTTCAGAAACGCTTTCCTTGCCATTGTCAGTCTATTTTTCATATCGTCTCTACTTCGACCATCATCTGTTATTTTGCTTGTGGTAACAGCGGTTATATTGGTTATTTACTATGCTACCACGCCTAGTAACGTTACTGCTGGTTCAATGCCTTCCAGAAATTGTAGGGGGACTATGGACGTATAAGAAGAGCACTTTTCTAGCTATAGCGCTACCGACGATGAGAGATTGGTACTGGCGTCTCCTGAGGATTCACATAAACTTCACGGCACCAGTTAACTCAATAGGTTAGCGCGAAGTAATTGAGTTTCCTTGCAAGGTGAGTAAGCTTCGTTATTCATACATCGAAGCTCTTCATACCTTTTAAGACTGAGATTAGATAAATATACGCTGACCAGACAAAAGTTATGACCAATGCACACAGCGACGGTGGATTGCGCCTGTGTCGTTGCAGGTACATGACACGGTAACAAGAGTATGTAAGCCGACGGGGGATCACCGTAGCGAAGATATGGGTGGAAAATAGGGAAATCCATTGAAATAAGTGACTTTTACAAAGAGCAAATTATTATTACGTAGCGCCTGTGAATGAGTATTTGGAAACCGGTGAAGTTGGTTGAATGTTCACGCGTTACTCTTATAAGCATCTCCTGAAAGAGGTTGACGCACAGTGAAACTACCACGAGGCGCTAAATGGCTGGACGTCAATAACTCTTCGCAGATGAGGGGTTCGGAAGCTTGTCTGCTCTGTGAAGTCGGATAGATGGTGATCTGTGGCATTTCTGCTGAGAGGGCACAGTGCTGTTGGAAGCACAAGTGCTTCGGAGCACACCGTTCATCGTACATTGTTGAACGTGGAGCTCAGCAGTAGACCACACCTATGTGTTCACATGTTGACACAACGACATCGTTCATTACGATTGCAGTTGGCGAGACCATCAGATTTTGACCGCTGATCAATGGAAACGGCTCTTCGGGTGAATCACACTTTTGCTACACTAGGTCGATAGTCGTCTCCGCAGACGCTGTCGTCGATGTTAAAGGTGGCTCGAAATGCGTAGGGCCGGTGTAACCAGGCTTATGCTAAGGGAGACGTTCTCCTGATTCTGTATGGGATCTGTGATAGTGATCGAAGACACGCTGACAGCTGCGAGTCACCTGCATCCCTCCATGCTTGATGTCTTCCCCGACGACGATGTTACCTGTTCTTGCCCCGGGACCAAAACCATGTTACAATAGTTTGAGGTGCATTATAGTGAACCGATGTCGATATCTCGGCGACCAAACTCGCCTGATGTAAATCCTATAGAACCCAATTTTGTCGCTATCGGGCACCATTACCACGTACTCAGATCAGAGGCCTGTTATTTATAAGAATTACCTGACCTATGCGTAGACATCTTATGCCACGCATCTCGACAAACCTATCAACAAACTGTTGGATCCCTGATACGCAGAATAGTAATGTATTTCGTTTCACAGACGGATACATGAACTATTAAGCAGATGGTCATTATGTTTTGGGTCGTCAGTGTACGTTCGTTTACAGGAGGTTATTCTATTTTACGGGGTGTATTTGCATAATTTGAAAACCTGAAAGTTACCGCTGTGGTTTCGAGACTAATTCGAAAATGGCGATGCCGCACTTTCACGCAGTTCTGTCAGGGCCCGTTTACACACTGTCCATCTTAACCGATACCACAGTCAAGTAAAATTTAAAATAAAAGTAGTTAGAAACCGAAGCTAAAGCAAGGAAGGTGGAGGAGAATGAAACGTGCAAATTCCTTAAAAAAGCTATTTGAACCTAACTAATCTCAAGCAGAAAGAATTAATTGATGCGAACAGAGACTGATAAGGGCAAGAAAGTACTAAAAGCCAGCCGGCCGCGGTGCCCGAATGGTTCTAAGCGCTGCAGTTCGGAACCGCGTGACCGCTACGCTCAGAGGTTCGAATCCTGCCTCGGGCATGGATGTGTGTGATGCCATTAGGTTAGTTAGGTTTAAGCAGTTCTAAGTTCTAGGGGACTGATGACCTCAGACGGTAAGTCCCATAGTGCTCAGAACCATTGAACCATTTGAACTAAAAGCAAGAACAAGGAAGAATGTGAATAGATCTACTTGAGATATCATTAGTGTTCTGCTCAAAGGTAGATTTCAGCTACGTAACTCTCCATTCTCTCCTGTCTTCTGCTATCTCCCTCTGGTCCGCCTAATTTTAGCTCTCCGTTATCTTGTGTAGCAACTTGTACCTCCCCCTTCCTCTCAAACTCCACTCAAAAAGTGGTCCTTCCTAAGCGTTTGTTAGCAATCACTCGCATCTCAACGAATGCCCCATCCAGTTCTTCTTCCTTTCTCTTATCAGCAGTCTGGTGTAGAGGATGAAAACTGATTCTGTATTTCCTGTTTGAAACGATACAGCCAATCAAAAGGGAATAGAGAATGAGCCCTGTACCTTAGATGTAAAACGGATGCTCATGACAATCGTGTTGCAGGAGACACATTTTTTGCGTACATCAATTGAATCTCGGACAGCGATAATGAACAGCGCTTTAATTAGCATTCAAACATCTGTGTAAGCCATACTATACTTACAGATGAAGTTCGCCAAGAATTTGTTAATTGCCTGTAATTTTTTTTTGTATTTTGCCATGCCAGTTGGCGTAAATAAGTCTATAGTTTTGTTTAGTTCCAATAAAGAAAAATGAAAATGTTAATAGTGCCGCTGCAGTTGTGGACTGTGCGGCTGGTCCCGGCGAAGGTTCGAGTCCTCCCTCGGGCATGGGTGTGTGTTTGTCCTTAGGATAATTTAGGTTAAGTAGTGTGTAAGCTTAGGTATTGATGACCTTAGCAGTTAAGTCTCATAGGATTTCACACACATTTGAACATTTTGATAATAGTGTGTTTGTTTACTCACTACTGCTCAGAAATGGTTCAAATGGCTCTAAGCACGACGGTACTTAACATCTGAGGTCATCAGTCCTCTAGACGTAGAGCTACCTAAATCTAACTAACCTAAGGACATCACATACATCCATGCCCCAGCCAGGTTCAAATGGTTCAAATGGCTCTGAGCACTATGGGACTTAACATCTGAGGTCATCAGTCCCCTAGAACTTAGAACTACTTAAACCCAACTAATCTAAGGACATCACACACATCCATGCCCGAGGCAGGATTCGAACCTGCGGCCATAGCGGTCTCGCGGTTCCAGACTGTAGCGCCTAGAACCGCTCAGCTCCCAGGCAGGATTCGAACCTGCGACCGCAGCAGCACTCAATACTGTGTTCTGTGAGATATTTTTGAACGTGCCCCCATAGGTGCCGAAACTTACTCTTTAGTCGCGGCAAGCTTATGCACCCACTGGGCTTGAGTCTATTGTTTTGCAGTCGAAAATGGAATGTTGAGTTAATTAAACAAGTTTAGTGATCATAAATCTAACCAAAACAATTTTAAAAAATTTCACAAAACGAATGCGCGTAAATGTGTATCAGTTTTATCTTCTGGGTGCTTATTGATACACTCCTGGAAATGAAAAAAAAGAACACATTGACACCGGTGTGTCAGACCCACCATACTTGCTCCGGAGACTGCGAGAGGGCTGTACAAGCAATGATCACACGCACGGCACACTGACACACCAGGAACCGCGGTGTTGGCCGTCGAATGGCGCTAGCTGCGCAGCATTTGTGCACCGCCACCGTCAGTGTCAGCCAGTTTGCCGTGGCATACGGAGCTCCATCGCAGTCTTTAACACTGGTAGCATGCCGCGACAGCGTGGACGTGAACCGTATGTGCAGCTGACGGACTTTGAGCGAGGGCGTATAGTGGGCTTGGGGGAGGCCGGGTGGACGTACCACCGAATTGCTCAACACGTGGGGCGTGAGGTCTCCGCAGTACATCGACGTTGTCGCCAGTGGTCGGCGGAAGGTGCACGTGCCCGTCGACCTGGGACCGGACCGCAGCGACGCACGGATACACGCCAAGACCGTAGGATCCTACGCAGTGCCGTAGGAGACCGCACCGCCACTTCCCAGCAAATTAGGGACACTGTTGCTCCTGGGGTATCGGCGAGGACCATTCGCAACCGTCTCCATGAAGCTGGGCTACGGTCCCGCACACCGTTAGGTCGTCTTCCGCTCACGCCCCAACATCGTGCAGCCCGCCTCCAGTGGTGTCGCGACAGGCGTGAATGGAGGGACGAATGGAGACGTGTCGTCTTCAGCGATGAGAGTCGCTTCTGCCTTGGTGCCAATGATGGTCGTATGCGTGTTTGGCGCCGTGCAGGTGAGCGCCACAATCAGGACTGCATACGACCGAGGCACACAGGGCCAACACCCGGCATCATGGTGTGGGAAGCGATCTCCTACACTGGCCGTACACCTCTGGTGATCGTCGAGGGGACACTGAATAGTGCACGGTACATCCAAACCGTCATCGAACCCATCGTTCTACCATTCCTAGACCGGCAAGGGAACTTGCTGTTCCAACAGGACAATGCACGTCCGCATGTATCCCGTGCCTCCCAGCGTGCTCTAGAAGGTGTAAGTCAACTACCCCGGCCAGCAAGATCTCCGGATCTGTCCCCCATTGAGCATGTTTGGGCCTGGATTAAGCGTCGTCTCACGCGGTCTGCACGTCCAGCACGAACGCTGGTCCAACTGAGGCGCCAGGTGGAAATGGCATGGCAAGCCGTTCCACAGGACTACATCCAGCATCTCTACGATCGTCTCCATGGGAGAATAGCAGCCTGCATTGCTGCGAAAGGTGGATATCTCTGTACTAGTGCCGACATTGTGCATGCTCTGTTGCCTGTGTCTATGTGCCTGTGGTTCTGTCAGTGTGATCATGTGATGTATCTGACCCCAGGAATGTGTCAATAAAGTTACCCCTTCCTGGGACAATGAATTCACGGTGTTCTTATTTCAATTTCCAGGAGTGTATATGCTGGCACTGATATTTTATAAGATGTATAGGGTCTGAAATACCATCGGGCATCTGGTATGTTTATTTCCATTGCACCTCCTTCAACACTTAAGCGCCTTTCCGTTACACACAACCTCTAAGTGGCCACAAAACTTGCAGACAGCGCTGCCAAACAGCAGTGTTTACGCTCGTGCCTAATAAAGCTCTGCGGACTGGACAGCAACGACTGCGGAGATAGCTTTATCGCCCGTTAACGGCGCTCGCTGCTCGGACCCGGAGCTGCTAGTGGACTGTGTAGTGGCCACGCCGCTATGTGGGACGTGCGTGATATGGGGCTGAGTGTGAGCTCCCGTGTGACGTGCCGGGTAACCGTCACCATCACAAGCTCTGTGCGTCGCCGCTGTTTGCAACTGATTCTCTGTTTCAACGCCGGCTTGCTTGGAAAGCTGAGATGCTTCAGTAACCTGGTGCTTATTGCACGATTATATCCGAATAAGGGCGTTCGTTCACTGAGGTGTGCTGCTCGTATCTCACTGTCGCATATTCTCTGAAGCGTTTACAGTGTTACCGCGTACATTAGGACGCACTGTACTAGCTGACCAGCGGGAAATGGGGCTCGCATTGTTGAAAAGGCGCGTGCGGGTAGTAGCTCTGATGTCACATCCGAATTCGGCTTTTGTTAGTGCACGTGAGAGCAATAATGGAACGGTGATAGTCACGAGGCATGCAGAGCTCTAGCAGTTGGTGCGATAGACGATAGAACACTCACCAGCCTTATGAAACATTATGAAGGATGTTTAAGCTTAAACAACTGTTATAATACAATAACCATGAAGACTTAATATGAGGGAACGTATAGCAGCAACAATGGAGCAACACGCAGGGCTTTTAAGATTTCATGTATATTTAAGACAACAATAACACTTTCAGCTCCGAAATTAGACACACAAATACTATTTCTGTCTCGTTATTTCCACGGAATACGTGCACTTCCAAAAATGACGAGTCCGATAATACTGCCACTCCAAGAAATATAAAAGCCCGCGGCATCATAGGAGAATGTTCCAGAAAATTGGAAAGTAAAACAAATATGAGGAATAAAAAAAAGTTAAGCAAGAATTAAATTATGGTGTCAGAAGTTGCGGAACAGCGATATGCACACGTACAGATGACCGTAGCATTACGTGCACAAGGTATAAAATGAATGTGCATTGGTGGAGCTGTCACTTAGTAGCGGTTCCGCCTGCTTTATTTCCTTCATTTGTTGTCCTAGGTGTCGACGTACTGCGTTGCTACATTGGCTGAAAAATGGGCTTTGTGGATTCCGACACCGATTACGGTAAATAACGTAACCGACAGCCGCACAGTTGAATTTCACAGAACTTTAAGTTCACTTTTCACAACCCCCTTGTAATATATAATTATATGGCCAGTGCAATATTGTTTAACTTTCGATAAGCCTCATTATTAGTTTGCAGGCAAAACTCCACATACTACTACAATAGTTTGCCGTTGAACATCTACGAGCAGTAAAACGTAACCACCAAGTACACAGTTCTTTAAATATAATCAGGTACGTATGGATCAGACACTGCCATTGTTTTTACACACGGCCTAATTGTTTAACACTTATTCTATGGTTAAGTTGAAGTTGTTCTAATCAACACAGGTTTCTCGTCTGAAACTCGTCCGTGGACTGACTGTCTAGGGACCAAAAATTGGACCCTTATATATCCTCACAACAATAGGTACTGAAACTTCATATTGTTCGATGTTTATTTCACAGAAATTACAATTAAAACTTAACTCATTAAATTAACTGAATGCATCGAAAAATTGGTTCATTTCAACAAGTCGAGTTATTGTTTTAAATCATGAAATTAACAAATATCGTTATGCAAACAATACTTTTGACAAAACCGTTAATTACTTTCGAATTAATTAAAGGCTGGTTTTTCTAACATTTTTTCGAATAGAGACAAATAGATACTTTTCCATTACTAGTATTTCGTCTTCTAAATATGTATAATTAGTACAGAATTTATATTTGTTTATATCTCAACAACAGAATTTAAATTATGAAACAGTTACTGATTTCTCCCTATAACAAAAGATGGTAACTAGAAATAGTCAAAATAATTTAGAAAATCAATTACATACAGGAAACTAAGCGCAAAAGTAGATCTGGTGTTATATTCTTCAAAACTCAGGGCCAGTCTCTCTCTTTTATGAAAATGCAGACTATACTCTGTATGTTAATGGCAATTAGTGCAAAAACGAAAAAACGAATTTAAGTACGCAGATGGCAAAACAAGAGGGGAATTAAAATTATCCCAGCTTTCTTCGTCACAGCTTGACTCAGGTGAGTCATATGAAAAGGTTTCCGACGTGGTTCTGACCTCACGATGTGAATTAACAACCATTGAACGCGGAATGGTAGTTGGAGCTAGACACTCCATTTTGTAAATCGTTAGGGAATTCAGTATACCAAAATGGAAATGATCGTATGACACTGTTGGCCGGGAGATCCCATTCGGGGAAGTTCGGCTACCGTATTGCAAGTCCTATTTAGTTGACGCCACTTCCGCGACTTTCGAGTCAATGATGATGAAGGACACACAACACCCAGTTCTCTGCCGGGAATCGAATCCGGTTCCCCTACTTGGTAGACGGTAACGCTACCACTATGCTACGGAGGCGGACAATACAGGGTGTAAATTTTAAAATGCCAAACGAGAATAGCTGTAATTCAAGAAAATCCATGTTGACCAAGTTATGGGGGTCAACATTTGTAAACCTCTAATTCCTCTCTCTCAAACCCCACCGTATGGGCAGAGAGGGACAGTCCTAATTTTACCGAATCAAAATTTACGAAGTAAATAAGTAATTTTTATTTATACGTAACCATTTTCCACACAAAAATTAGAAGAGGGATTTTCTTGAATTACAGCGCCAACTACCAAGAATTAAAAAAAAGTTTACGACAAAATCTACGTAGTTTTTTATGTTGAATCTGATTCTGCAATACATAATGGGGGATCCCATTTGAAATTTTTAACTTGCCTCCCGCCCCACTTGCAGGAGGCCTGGGGTGGCCGGCTAATTTTAGCATCAACAGATGTCCCCCTCGAAAATAATCAACTTTGGACTCTACACTTTTTTTCGTGTGAAGCTTATTTTTCGAGTTATTCTGGTTTGTCAACTTAAAATTTACACCCTTTATACCGAGATGCACAGTGTCAAGAGTGTACGTAGAATACCGTATTTCGGGCATTATCTCTTGTAAGTAGGCTGTTTAGGATTTTTTATTGGTAACGCCGCCGCCACGTAGCGCTCTGTGTGAAAATCACTGGCTGTGCTGTGCGCAGTCTGTGTTTAGTTTGCATTGTTGTCTGCCATTGTAGTGTTGAGCTGCGGCAGCTGGATGCTAACAGCGCGTAGCGTTGCGCAGTTAGAGGTGAGCCACCAGCAGTGGTGGACGTGGGGAGAGAGATGGCGGAGTTTTGAAATTTGTAAGAATTGGTGTCATGAACTGATATATATATTATGACTATAAAGGTAAATACATTGTTTGTTCTCTATTAAAATCTTTCATTTGGTGACTGTGCCTATCAGTAGTTAGTGACTTCTGTAGTTTGAATCTTTTAGTTAGCTGGCAGTAGTGGCGCTTGCTGTATTGCAGTAGTTCGAGTAACGAAGATTTTTGTGAGGTAAGTGATTTGTGAAACGTATAGGTTATTGTTAGTCAGGGCCATTCTTTCTTAGGGATTTTTGAAAGTCAGATTGCGTTGCGCTAAAAAATATTGTGTTTCAGTTTAAGCACAGTCTTGTAATAATTTTTCTAAGGGGACGTTTCACTCTCACCGCACACGATAAATTGGACGATGGGCATCGCTTAAAGACTAAGAGCAGCGGCGTTTGCGTAGGGTTGTCAGTGTTACCAGATAAGAAACACGGCATGAAACAACCGCAGAAATCAATGTAGATGCACGACGATTACATCCGTTAGGACAGTGCTTCAAAATTTCATGTTAATGGGCTATGGCAAAAGGCGACCGACGTGGGTACCCTTGTTAACAGCACGACATCGGCTGCAGTGCCTCTCCTGCACTCGTGATAATATCGGTAGGACCGTAGACGACTGGAAAATGGTGGCCTGGTCAGATGAGCCCCGATTTCTGTTGGAAATAAATCACGGTAGGGTTTGCGTGTAGACCCAAGTTGTCAACAAGGCGCTGTGAAAGCTGGTGGTGACTCTATAATGGTGTGAGTTATGTTTATATGAAACGAAACCGGTCACTGAATGGAAATGGTTATGTTCGGCTAGGTGTTGAACATTTACAGCCATTCATCTAGTTCATGTTAAGCCACAACTATGGAATTTTAAGGGATGCCGAGCGCCATATCGCCAGCCGAGGTGGCCGAGCGGTTCTAGGAGCTATAGTCTGGAAACGCGCGACCGCTACCATCGCAGGTTCGAATCTTGCCTCGGGTATGGATGTGTGTGCTGTCCTTAGGTTAGTTAGGTTTAAGTAGTTCTACGTTCTAGGGGACTGATGACCTCAGAAGTTAAGTCCCGTAGTGCTCAGAGGCATTTGAGCGCCATATCACCAGGCCACAGATGTTTGCGACTGGTTTCAAGAAAGTTCTGGACAATTCGAGGGAATGGGTTGGCCCAGATCTCCGGACATGAATCTCATCGATTACTTATGGGACATAATCGAGAGGTCAATCCGTGTACGGAATCCTGCATCGGCAAGAATTTCGCAATTATGGACGACCGGCCGCGGTGGTCCAGCGGTTCTAGGCGCTCACTCCGGAACCCCGCGACTGCAACGGTCGCAGGTTCGAATCTTTCCTCGGGCATGGATGTGTGTGATGTCCTTAGATTAGTTAGGTTTAAGTAATTCTAAGTTCTGGTGGACTGATGACCACAGATGTTAAGTCCCATAGTGCTCAGAGCCATTTGAACCAATTACGGACGGGTAGAGAGGCGGCATGGCTCAGTGTTTCTGCAGGCGACTTCCAAAGGCTTGTTGATTCCATGTCACGTCCAGTTGGTAAACTATGCCGGGTAAGAGGAGATTCCACACAATGTTAGAAGATATCTGATGACTTCTGCCATCTCACTGGAATGCATACCTCAAGAACTGTTTCGTCAGTACGGCTCAAACAATGAAAACCTTCTCATGGCAAGTGTGGTATGGTGTTGCTTCGTCGTTGACAGTGATTATAACTTTCTCCTCGTTTTTACACCTTGAGAAGGGAAAGAAAATTCTTGTTCTTTCGTTTTGCTTTTTTAAATTGTTTCATAATGACATTCTCTGATTTAGCAGCTTGTAAAGAAAAATATTTCAATTGATTAGATAGTCTTCCTTGACTCAATAAATCAGTACATGCGTCCAAGTTTTATACTCCTCAAAGTTAAGCTTATAATGTGTCAACCACATCACATTAACAACACCTCTCAAAACTATTCTTGATAACGCAAGATACAAAAATTACCATACAAGTCTGACGGAGTAAATATGGACAATAGCGTGAACGGTGCTCTGAGGGACAATGGCCAACGGCACTTTACGACATGTAATCAGATATTCAACAGCACGATCAGTCATAAAATGTGTCACACGTTCTCCCCGTGAACAGCCATTTCATGGAAACAGCAAAGCACAACATCAACAAGCATTTCGTGAACACATATTTCAACACGTAATGGAACTCGTAAATAAGTTTGTGCTTACATTGTGTACGTCATATCAGGTAATGAGTGTAACCGAAAATATCGTGGCTCTGTACCAGACCAAAACGAATTCGCTAGAACGAAGCTCGACGCAGCAGCTACAAAAGAAATGGAAACTGCTAAACAGTCTCCAAAAATCTATTTAAGTTGAAGTGCCAACTGGAGGAAACAACTACAATTCTCAGTAAAAGAACGTATATTCCTTAGCCACGTCTCTACCGATGCTTTCCGCTTACCCACTTAAGTGGAAAAAAGTTGCAGGGAATCATTTCTGTTGAAAGCGAGTAAAATTAAACTATTACCGTCACCCTTGTTCAAGTTAAATATAATTATGAAGTTAACTTTGCGTTGCTTTAAGCAATGGTCATCCTTTGGACCAGCAGCTTTTCTGAGTTACGTGTTCTGTCTGGTTACATCAAGCAAACATAAATCACGGAAAGATGTTGATTTGCACTGAATTATTTGATAACATCGCACCAAAAAGTTTTTATCTCATTTTGGCCTGGATTTGAAAATATAATATGAAACATACATGAACATAAAATCTGATGTGCATATTGTTTACGAAAGTCTTTCCGGTACCTTTCTTTGTTTTTCTGTTTATTGCACACCATGCCATCAGCCAATATGTAACCATTTTCTCTCATTTCACTTGTCACTCACTATTGTTACAGCAGAGGCTGAAGCAGTTTCAGCTTAAGTATGTACACGCACATAACACGGCGAACATCTTTCCTTTGCTGATGGCACGGTTGGTTCTGGTCAGTGAACTCATCCGACCCTAGTTAAATAATTACGTGCTCCGCTGGGAACGCTTAGTGTAGTGCAGTCCACACTTGACGTCTGATCTGTATGGACACATTCACGTCCTTATTCCTGAAAATCTATTATTCGGAGTCTATGAGAGGGCTCTCAAATAGTGCGGGTGTGACATTTCAGCCTGAGCCTGCATTGTAGCCACGTTTCCCCCCACCCTCTAACCCTATGATGTCATCGATAATGTCAAGCATTTTTGCCAGATTTCACTGCCCCAATCCCACCCTCGGACCAAAGCCAATTGCGTATACATATAATGGTAGGAAATTAGAGAACTGGATAAAAATTCAAAATAGTCAGTTACCCCCCACTACCCATGACATCACTGTGTAAGTAGGCTGCATTTCCTTAATATAAAATGACGAGAAATTAAAAAAAAAGCTATCCTATTCGTTGAAGCTGCAATGTGGCAGAACGGATGTTCTGGCCAAAGCCCTTTGTCGTCTGAATCCAATATGGCGGCCCACGATGGTGGACCCGTGGATAGGTGCAGCCTGCATGTTTGTCAGACTTCCCAGCTCCCTGGTGCAGCCTGCATGGTTGACAAGTCACTTTTCCTAAGTACAGTAGCTAGTCCTGAGCTTAAAATCGTAGGATATTAAAATAAAAGATTGATTTTCCCACTTCTATGACGTTACAGATCACTAGCCTTAAATTTCAAATGTTGCTAGACCAACTATCTACAACTGAGACAATTTCTCTCCATCCCTTAGATGCCCTAAGTTTGGAATGCAGCAGATCATTACTCTAATTTTAAAAAGGCGAGAAATACAAAATTCAGAATATTAAAGATGGTGACAAATTAGTTCACCCCCAGTTTAAAATGGCGGAAAGCACACAGGTGGTCAGAATTAGGGCACTTCTCCTAAGTTTTAGATAATATTGCTCACTGGAGCAAATTGCTTTCTTGTCAAACAGTTACCACTGCAGTGTGTAGTAGGTTGGGAATGGGGGAATTACGTACTTGAGTTTTTTTGTTCAAACATGCCATGTAGATCTACTCACAGAAATCCACCCTCACCAATGCCGCACTAGTCAGCCGAGACAACACGCCACATAGAACAGGACTGATGGGAACAGCTCACTGCGAGCTGTGAGTCCAACCAACAACCAGCCACGTGCTCAAGCACATTATACACTAATGAGCCAAAGAAACTGGTACAAGTACCTAATATCGTGTAGGGCCCCCACGAGCACACAGAAATGCCGCAACACAGCGTGGCATGGACTCGACTAGTGCCTGAAGCAGAGATGAAAGGAGCTGACACTACGAATCGCGCAGGGCTGTCCATAAATCCGTAGGAGTTCGAGGGCGGGGAGATCTCTACTGAACAGCACGTGGTAAAGCATCGCGGATGTGCTCCATAATGATCATGCCCTTGGAGTTTGGTGGCCAGCGGAAATGTTTGAACTCAGAGGCGTGTTCCTCGAGCCACTCTGTAGCAATTCTGGACGTGTGAGGTGTCAAAATATGGACCTAAGCACTATGGGACTTAACATGTGAGGTCATCAGTCACCTAGACTTAGAACTACTTAATCCTAACTAACTTAAGGACATCACACACATCCATACCCGAGGCGGGATTCGAACATCTGGGGCGTCGCATTGCCCAAGCTCCTCGTAATGCACAATGAACATGAATGGCTGCAGGTGACTAGACAGGATGCTTACGTACATATCACCTGTTAGAGTCGTACCTAGACATAGCAGCAGTCTCATCTGACTCCAACTGCACACGCCCACACCATTATAGAGCCTCCAGTAGCTTGAAGATTCCCCTACAGACATACAGGGACCATGGATTGTACCACCCCCAGTGAAATATTACAAATAACTTGGAAATGACAGTGAAAGAAAAAAAAAACATTTTAATATTAGATTATAAGCGAACACTAAGCGCTCAGGCGAAATACAATTTACTCTCATGCTTCTTATTATTATAATATGAAATTCTGTGAATCTTTTAGAGTGCAGAGAATGAAAAGATGCACTCGAAACAATAATGGACCAGACAGCTGAAAAAGGAGCTATCGTTTCTCTTATTTTAGCCGTTATCACTTCTGTCTTCGTTGAGAGTAGACGGACATCTTGGCGAGTAAAATTGAATGTAAGCAATACTGTATCTTTAATCAGATAATATATTAGTTTCATGTTATTATTCACTTTTAAGTTGTAAGAGGTGAGCCCTATCTCATGTCTGCTTCCTTGAAATAACCTGCATTTTAAGTAATTTACAGCGCAACAACTGCAGCGGCCGTTGCAGCCATCCATGCCACTACGTGGCAATCTTAACTTATAAAATTAGCGAAAGCGAATAACTCGCCCGTTACAATTATAATAACATTTTTTTTTCACAGCCGCCAGACGTTGCAACAGAGCACGTAGTTTCAAGATTTCTGTTTTCATTTCAATAGCCAAGTTCCAGAGCCACGACCCAAACTAAAATGAAGACTCTAAAAGTGGTAAGAAATAATTCTCACGCGCGTGTGTGGGCAAAATGCAAATAATAATAAAAGATCTCCTGCTTGATTAAAAACCTAATTAGACGAGGCAATAATATTAAAAAATTTATTTTCTTTTTCGACGTATATGTCCATGTTCTAAGATCAGTGTGTCTTATAGTTAGTAAAGTGACAAATAATCTTGCTAAAGATTAACTTTGATTAAACGGACAATTTCCACAAAAGCAATTTAATGTAACTCAGAATCAAAACGAAATTATCAATTATTATGATCAAAGCCCACCACGTTACGACAACAATAATCCATAATTATCAATGCATAATTTGTACAAGAAAATAATAAATCACGTTGTCACGTGAGAGGATTCATCAGGTTCTCTCCATACTCGTACACGCCCATCCTCTCGACACAATTTGAAACGAGATTCGTCCGGCCAGGCAACATGTTTCGTCATTAACAGTCCAACATCGGTGTTGACAGGCCCAGGCGAGGCGTAAAGTTTCGTGTCGTGCAGTCAGCAAGGGTATACGAGAGGGCCGTCGGTTCCGAAAGCTCAAATCGGTAATGTTTCGTTGTACAGTTCGCACGCTGACACTTGCTGATGGCCCAGCACTGAACACTACAACGATTTGCGGAGGTGTTGCACCCCTCTCTTATTAAACGATTGTCTTCGTTAGTCCCGTTTTTACAGGATGTTTTCACGGCCGCAGCGTGTCGGAGATCTGATGTTTCATCGGATTCCTGATATTCACGGTACACTCGTGAATTGGTCGTACGGGAAAATCCCCAATTCATCGCTACCTTGGAGATGCTGTGTCCCATCGGTCGTGAACCGACTATAACAACATCTTGAAACTCACTTAAATCTTGATAACCTGGGATTGCAGCTGCAGTGAGCTATCTAACAACGGCACCAGACACTTGTCTCATATAGGCGTCGCCGATGGCAGTGCCGTTTCCTGCGTGTTTAGATTTCTCTGTATTTCAAAACTTATGCCTATACCAGTTTCTTTGGCGCATCAGTGTAGTATGCACTTGACGTCCCACCTCAGCACTGGCGTACTCATAACTGAATGCAGTCGTGCCAACTAACCCCACGACAGGCAACTGTGTGGCTTCAATAGTTCATTTGACAGCTTTCACCACAGTGTGTCGGAGATGAAAAGATGCTTGTGTCGCACAGAAATGCAGGCAGTTGTTTGTCATGTATTTACACTAGAGGTAGTCCACCCCCGTCAAAAACGGCCACATGATATCTCACTTAGCTCTACAATAACTTTCGGAATGAAAAGCGTTCTTTTGTGCTGCGTCTAAGTTTAGTTCTGAAAAGCGTTCTTTTGTGCTGCTTGAGATCTAATTTTAAGCCTGAAATTCCCTCACCATTTAGAACAACATAATATCCGCTAGGAAGTCTTCATTTCTATCATAAATCTCGTTTCGTATTCTATATTTCGTTCATGTGGCGATATCATCGAACTGAATCGAATACTGGACCAACATAGTGCTTTTATCTGTCATGTTCTGGTCTCATGGGAGAACAGAGCTAGCTTAGGTCCACACAATCATTGTTTATGGAATGCATGTTGATAGTCTGTATCCAGAAAGGTCATAAGTTGTTTTCCAAAGTTGCACAGCCGAGTCACATTACCAGTATAGATCTTGTGAGCATCAACTCTTTGACAGTCCTTGTAACTGGAATGACCGCTTAATAGCGTGACACTATACAATATACTGCCAGTTCTATGTGACACAAGCCTTGATGTTGCTTTTTGACTGGCAGATTAGCTACGACCATTTTCCATCATTCTGACAGAGTAGATGCTAAGAAACCGTTGGTTGGTGGCACTAAACACGTGCACAACTCACCGTGTGAACCGGACGATGATTCAGTTCCTACACCCTGAGTTACATATTTTGCAATAAAGTCAGCTGAGCATATTGCATTGGTCTGCGAGAGATACGTGTATAAACATTATATAGGCTTCAGACGTTTCATCACGACATAAATGGAACCACTTCATAAGGAGCACACACTGTAACGCCATACAATTTTAGTCACCTTACACGATTCCAAATGATTTATAAATCGTTCTAACGAATGCTAGAAATTTCGGACGTCCAATAGCGTCCCAGATGAGTTCAGATAAAACGAATTTGATGGTTATGCTGATGTGGCTGCTTCAGCAATGGCGCTATAAATTTATATGATCATCAATGTAACCTTACGTTTTATTTCGGACGATACTGTTTTAGACGACATATTAAGCTCCAGTCATCCTCCATACAAACAGAAAGCTATCTAGTATTGAGAATTTAGTTTTCATCAGTCTTCTGACTTAATTGATGCGGCCCGCCGCGAATTCCTCTCCTGTACCATCCTCTTCATCTCAGAGTAACACTTGCAACCTACGTCGTCAAATATTTGCTGCATGTATTCCAATCTCTGTTTTCCTCTACAGTTTTTGCCGTCTGCAGCTCTCTGTAGTACCATGGAAGTCATTCCGTCATGGCTTAACAAATGTCCCATCATCCAGTCCCTTCTCCTTATCAGTGTTTTCAACATATTCCTTTCCTCTCCGATTCTGCGCAGAACCTCCTCATCCTTTACCTTATCAGTCCACCTAATCTTCAACTTACGCTTGTAGCACCACATCTCAAATGCTTCGATTCTCTTCTGTTCCGGTTTCCCACAGCCCATGTTTCACTACCATACAATGCTGTACTCCAGACGTACATTCTCAGAAATTCCTTCCTCAAATTAAGGCCCATGTTTGATACTAGTAGACTTCTCTTGGCCAGGAATGCCTTTTTTGCCATTGCTAGTCTACTTTTGATGTCCTCCTTGCTCCATCCGTCACTGGTTATTTTACTGCCTAGGTAGCATAATCCCTTAACTTCATCTACTTCGTGACCATCAATCCTGATGTTAAGTTTCTCGCTGTTCTCATTTCTACTACTTCTCGTTACCCTCGTCTTTCTTCGATTTACTCTCAGTCCATAGTCTGAACTCATTAGACTGTTCATTCCGTTCAGCAGAGCGTGTAATTTTTCTTCACATTCACTCAGGATAGCAATGTCATCAGTGAATCGAATCATTGATATCCTTCCACCCTGAATTTTAATTCCACTCCGGAACCTTTAATTTTTTTATTTCCTTCATTGCTTCCTCGATGTACAGTCTGAACAGTAGGGGCGAAAGGATACATCTTTGTCTTACACCATTTTTAATACGAGCACTACGTTCTTGGTCGTCCACTCTTATTATTGCCTATTGGCTCTTGCAGGTATTGTATATGACCCGTCTCTCGCTACAGCTTACCTTTACTTTTTGAGAATTTCGAACATCTTGCATCATTTTACACTGTCGAACGCCACTTCCTCAAATGATTTTAAAAAACCTGGTGGAATGTTATCCCTCCCTTCGGCCTTATTTGATCTTAGCTCGTTGAAATCTCTTTTTAATTCTGATTCTAATACGGGATGCCCTTTTTTTTTGGTCATCAGTCTACTGACTGGTTTGATGCGGCCCGCCAAGAATTCCTTTCCTGTGCTAACCTCTTCATCTCAGAGTAGCACTTGCAACCTACGTCCTCAATTATTTGCTTGACGTATTCCAATCTCTGTCTTCCTCTACAGTTTTTGCCCTCCACAGCTCCCTCCAGTACCATGGAAGTCATTCCCTCATGTCTTAGCAGATGTCCTATCATCCTGTCCCTTCTCCTTATCAGTGTTTTCCACATATTCCTTTCCTCTCCGATTCTGCGTAGAACCTCCTCATTCCTTACCTTATGAGTCCACCTAATTTTCAACATTCGTCTATAGCAACACATCTCAAATGCTTCGATTCTCTTCTGTTCCGGTTTTCCCACAGTCCATGTTTCACTACCATACAATGCTGTACTCCAGACGTACATCCTCAGAAATTTCTTCCTCAAATTAAGGCCGGTATTTGATATTAGTAGACTTCTCTTGGCCAGAAATGCCTTTTTTGCCATAGCGAGTCTGCTTTTGATGTCCTCCTTGCTCTGCCCGTCATTGGTTTTTTTACTGCCTAGGTAGAAGAATTCCTTAACTTCATTGACTTCGTGACCATCAATCCTAATGTTAAGTTTCTCGCGGTTTTCATTTCTACTACTTCTCATTACCTTCGTCTTTCTCCGATTTACTCTCAAACCATACTGTGTACTCATTAGACTGTTCATTCCGTTCAGCAGATCATTTAATTCTTCTTCACTTTGACTCAGGATAGCAATGTCATCAGCGAAACCTATCATTGATATCCTTTCACCTTGTATTTTAATTCCACTCCTGAACTTTTCTTTTATTTCCATCATTGCTTCCTCGATGTACAGATTGAAGAGTAGGGGCGAAAGGCTACAGCCTTGTCTTACACCCTTCGTAATACGAGCACTTCGTTCTTGATCGTCCACTCTTATTATTCCCTCTTGGTTGTTGTACATATTGTATATGACCCGTCTCTCCCTATAGCTTACCCCTACTTTTTTCAGAATCTCGAACAGCTTGCACCATTTTATATTGTCGAACGCTTTTTACAGGTCGACAAATCCTATGAACGTGTCTTGATTTTTCTTTAGCCTTGCTTCCATTATTAGCCGTAACGTCAGAATGCCCTATCGCTTCGAAATCGACTCCTGTTTCTTCTTCTATCACATCAGATAAATCTTCCCCCTCATAGAGGCTTCCAATGTATCCTTTCTATCTATCCGCCCTCTCCTCTTCATATAACAGTAGATTTCCCGTTGCACTCTTAATGCTATCACCCTTGCTTTTAACGCCCCCGAAGGTTGTTTTGACTTTCCTGTATACTGAATCTGTCCTTCCGACAATGTCTTGACATGTTTCCTGCAGCCAATTAGTCTTAGCTTCCGTGCACTTCATATTTATTTCATTCCTCAGCGACTTGTATTTCTGTATTCCTGAGGTTCCACTAACATTTTTGTACTTCTTCCCTTCATCGATCAATTGAAGTATTTCTTCTGTTACCCATGGTTTCTTCGCAGTTACCTTCTTTAAAACTATGTGTTCCTTCCCTACTTCTGTGATGGCCATTTTTAGAGATGTCCATTCCTCTTCAACTATACTGTCTACTGAGCTATTCCTTATTGCTTTATCTATAGCCTCAGAGAACTTCAACCGTGTCTTGTCATTCCTTAGTACTTCCGTATCCCACTTCTTTGCGTATTGATTCTTCCTGATTAATGTCTTAAACTTCAGCCTACTCTTCATCACTACTAAATTGTAACCTGAGTGTATATCTGTTCCTGGGTACGCTTTACAATCCAGTATCTGATTTCGGAATCTCTCTCTGACCATGATGTAATCTAACTGAAATCTTCCCGTATCACCCGGCCTTTTGAAAGTACACCTCCTGCTCTTGTGATTCTTGAACAGGCTATTCGCTATTACTAGCTGAAACTTGTTGCAGAACTCAGCTAATCTTTCTCCTCCATGATTCCTTGTCCGAAGCCCATTTTGTCCTGTATCCTTTTCTTCTACTCCTTCCCCTGTAACTACATTCCAGTCCCTCATGACTATTAGGTTTTCATCCCCCTATACGTACTGAATTACCCTTTCAATATCCTCATACACTTTCTCTATCTTTTCATCTTCAGCTTGCAACGTCGGCATGTATAACTGAACTATCGTTGTCGGTGTTAGTTTGCTGTCCATTCTGATAAGAACAACCTTGTAACTGAACTGCTCACAGGAACGCACTCCCTGCCCTACCTTCCTATTCATAACGAATCCTACTCCACCTATACCATTTTCTGCTGCTGTTGAGATTACCCTATGCTCATTTGACGAGAAATCCTGTCTTCTTTTCATTTCACTTCACTGACCCTACTATATGTAGATTGAGCCTTTGCATTTCCCTTCAGGATAGCACTGTATTTTTAAGTGATACCTTACACAAAGTGTAAGCATTTTACATCGTACGTAAGACATCCAATAGTTCCACTGGATTTTAATGGTATTTTATTCTTAGGCTGAGAATCACGTGAATCTGTGATCCATGGCGATCAGTGTCACCATAAGGAAGATGAACGTAGACATCATAGTGTAAATCTGTGGTGTAATCTTGCTTAGGACAGTGGGAGTTCTGATATGCATATATATGAAGCAAAGAGTTCTGAAGCACCACGTGATAACGGTCTTAAAGCCAAAATTGCAATTTTGACACAAATAATTGCTACGAACGGTGGTGAATATTATGTCCTTTAAAGATACCTACATGAATCTGAACCCTAACCAGCTAATCAGTTCATTCACAGATGAGAGGAGACTACATAACACTTCGCCTCACAAATTTACATGCATATGTTACATGTAACAAAATGCCCCTTGTTAGAGTGAAATTGTAACAAATTCCCCATATTACAGTGAAACTGTTACAAGTTACCCGTGTCATAAGGAAATTTTAACAAATAGCTCCATTTTATAGCAAAAATTGTAACAAAGTGCCCTATGTTACAGAAATAATTTTGGAAATACAACGTGATACCGTAAAATTTACAACAAATTACCGAACACACTACTATGTTACAGCAAAATTCACTGAATTGGTGCAAATAGTAAAGTTCCACGAGAGCTTTAGGGTAAACAATAGACCCAGGTTGGTACTGGTTAAAATCTTGATCTCTTATCAATCATGCTGATATGGAAGCTACTGATAGATACAATATCAATTTTTAGGAAGTTCAGTGCTGTTAACAAAGACCTCTTAGCTCCAACAAAGTCATATTCTAGTGAGTTTTTCTCTCATACCACATGGTGTAACAGTTATAAGACCTATCTACAGCTCACAAATGTTCCATAGCCGGTGTAGTCTAGATGGTTGTCTGATTTCACATGCATTATTAGCTTTTTCCGTGACATCACAGTGTAACTAGGTCACTTGCGCTTAGTGTAGACTCGAAGATGGTCTCAAAGTTCGAATCCAAGATGAATCCAAGAAGAATCTAAGATGGTGGGCATATGACAATCCAGATGGCAATCCAGGAAATCACTGATGATATCACTGTCCAAGATCGTAGCCCAAGATGGCCGACTGGGAATGAGGGCGCAGCCCAAACTAGCGATTCCAGTTTCCATGGCATAGAATTTGCTAACCCGGATCACTTCTCCACACAATCCACTCATCAGCCAAACTTGGCAGATGTGTTCCCTATACTCTAGTGACAGGTTTATCATTATGAAGTGTCATCAGATATTTGCCAGCTTCAGACAGAAAGACTTACTCATTATTTTGTTCATCTTCGAACCCAGAGTGGAATCTTACGATCGTTGGCAGAGCGGTTCTAGGCGCTACAGTCTGGAACCGCGCAACCGCTACGGTCGCAAGCTCGAATCCTGCCTCGGGCATGGATGCGTGTGATGTCCTTAGGTTAGTCAGGTTTAAGTAGTTCTAAGTTCTAGGGGACTGATGACCTCAGTAGTTAAGTTCCATAGTGCTCAGAGCCATTTGAACCATTTTACGATTGTTAACTGTAGTGTGAGAGACAATTGTCGCTTACATGAACATTCGAAATCTTATGGGGACTGCCACGCACCCATATTCTTCACCTGTAAAGGAGAGGAGGCCTTTTCATCATATACGAGCGTACTCCAGCACTCAGTCAGCCTTTCAGTACATGATGTCTCAGGGAAGTCTATTGTCGGTAGCCTGTAGAATTATATTATGTGTTGAATCATTCAAGAGGCTGTACAGAATAGGAGGCAGTAATTGGACGCAGAAGGATCTTGAACAATGGAGAATCTGGTGAGCGAGAAACGTATTTGCAGCACTTGAAAATCCCGAACGTTGAGCATATTTCGAGAGTTGCTCTAAACTCATATCAAGGAGTGGAAAATCGTGAGAGGTAGACAAGTGGTGTGGAACCAAGACGCCATTATTTATGTAGATATTACCATTTGATTTCCGCTCGATCACTTAATGTTTTCAGTAGTGGCACGCATTGTTCTATGGTGACTGCTTTGCTGAAGTGATAGTTTAGCGGTAGTGGAAACTTTTAGAAGCAACCGTGTCAATAATGCTGGGTAGCGTTGATCTTGTTGGAGGTGAGGGGGTCAGGAGCAGAAATATCAGGGCATCTGTCCCGACCTCCTGACTCTGAACATCCAGGTTCACTAGCCTGAAACAAAAGGACATTCAGACTCGGTCAGTTTGTAACTAGTCAATTTGTTTCTCGTGTGCAGCATACAGTGGCGATTCAGTGCTGAAGTCTATCAGCAGCGGTTGGTAACGGAAGCAAATGCACCCGAGTAACGAAATCCGGTCCCAACATTTAGCTGGCAGCTCATCAGAACTGTAGACGCTAAGAGGTTCAGTGGCTAGAGGGTTCCTGGCTCAACCGTCGGCTCATCGGAACTAGTACGGGACCGTACGGTGGGACGCTGATGACTGAACCAACAGGCGGTGGTAGAGCAATGATGCTTATCCAGACCACTCCACAACAGTCGTCGGTATACTTCGCCGTTTGGACGAAAAGTAGTTATACGCAGCTAGACCAATGAATGCTGGTTTCCATGTTCACCAGAAATCACCAAGTTGCCTGTTGTGACGTTGAAGGTGCTCCCTGGATTCAGATAACGTCACTGGTTGCCGACCGCGTGTTTGTACCATCGAATAGAAGCCAACCGTGATGGTGAAGTGCTGCAAAAGCCTCTTCACGCGATCTTAACAGGTATGCAGCGGTGGCTTACGACGACCAGCACCTCTATACTAAGTTCAGTGAATGGTGGTGTATGGCAGGCAGGCGTTTGCTGTCCCTGGCATAAGAGAAAATACTTAAGAGAAAATACTTAATCTGGAGGACGTCGAATGCATACATAGTACATGAGTTACACAGGTGGGAAGAAATGATATTTTTCCCGTGGAAACTGGATCTGAATACTATATGGCATTTCGAACTTTCATACCCTTCAACAATATTTCCGATACTTTCTGCCAGCTTAGCTTCCAGAGGACATTGCGCAGACCCAGTTCCAGTGAAATCTGGTTTCGCAGGACAGAGCGCATCAGGTTGTGCTTGTGGGAAGTGGCCAAAATCAGTTACTGTCAGTTGCACAAAATACACAAACTTTATCTTCCTAAAAAACACTTAATCACACATGCCCTTAAAAGGATTCAAAACAATACGGCTGAAAGCCCGAACACAAGTTATTATACTTGCTTTAAGGAATACACGCGGCTAAAGGCCTTACTTAAAAAAGAACATCTTACTTAAATATTCGGCTGAAGGCCACACACTGGACACAGAAGAACTTAGGCTTAAGGCCTAGATAACAAGAATTTCCAATGGAGAAGAAAATTTAAAAATGTTTTAAACAAGTGAATTTTCAAATTTTAATTTCAGACGGCTGAAGGCTTTATCTTAAAAATATTTGACAAGGAAGGTCCGCTGAAGGCCACATACTGAACACAGAAAAACTCACCGCTGAAGGCCTGGATGACAAGGAATTTCAGTAGTGCAAAACTACCCTTTTCTGTTTTTTAAAAAAAATTTGTTCAAAAAACAATCTTCAAAGTTTTAACTTCAGACGGCTAAAGGCCTTATTTTAAAATTAAAACAAACTAATTTAGTGGGCGGCTGAAGGCCTCGCACCGTACTTGAGACAAAAATCACAATTTAAAAACAACAGGGCAGTGGTGCTCCGAAGTGTTCCAAGGGTCGGCCTGAGGAGATAATTCACACGTCAGATTAGGTGAGACAGGCAGCCAAGAATAAGATTAAGTAATCAGATGGCAACCCGACCCAAGGACGGCTGGAGGACCGGCCAACAACCTAATTAACTCCACTGCGCTGACCAACGCCACGGCAACGGAAAATACCAGCCGAGGACGAAGATACCAGCAGCACTACGTCTTCAAAATTTGTGTCTAAAAACAGCCACCAAGGCACAAAAACCACAAAAAAATATGAACAACATCAGTGGCTGTCAAATTACACCCGGTACGGACAGCATGAACACCGCGAGGAAAAACACACTGCGGAACACTATGCTAATACCCTCGCCGAGGAGACTTCCTCGCTGCACTGTCCCAACCGACCGACTGACCGCTCCAGTAATCAGACAGCATTAACATAACTGGTCAGTCGCAATTACGCAGGCTAGACACAGTTCCACGAAAACACTTCCACAAGAACTCGAACAATCGTAAAAGCAATCACTGTGGAACAACCAAGTCGACACACACAGAGAACCCGAAGCGGTCGGCGACCAAATATACGTCGTCCGATGAGACGACCGACCGAACGCCTAACTGAGGTCGTTCCCACTCGTGTGTGTCGGCAACAGTCAGGCGAGTCTTGGCTGTCCGGACCTGACTGCAGCTCCATCCCGACTCAACTCCATGTCCGTTCGGAACTCGGAGACACGGCGATCCGGGCACACTTGCTCGGACCCAACCATGCAGAGGTAACACTTGCCCATTGGCCACCCTAGCTCTCTGCACAAGGAAGGAATCGACCCACGTCCGGCAAGATGATCAACTGACGAGGCCCAGAAACGGTCAAAAGACCAAATACACGTCGCCCAATGAGACGACCGACCGAACGACCAACCAACGGACGTTCCCGCTCCAGTCTCCTTCCGTCCGACAGTGCATGTGTGTCGCCAGCGGTCGGCGAGTACTGGCTGTCCGAACCTCACTGGCGCTGCGTCCCCACTGAAGCCCCGACACACGACGAGCTAGATATACTAGCGGTCGCTTCAGAGATAATACGACAGTGCTCTTATCGATACGCGCTGCTGCTACCACTCACGGGCAGGCAAGCCAGCAACTTATTGACACCAGTAAATCGAATAAGAAACGAGACGACAGTTCCGCAAAGCGAAGCTGTCAAGCAATAAACGGCATGAACACGAGCCACGCACCGCTCATGCAGGTTAACGGAGAATGTCAGTGCACTGTGTTACTTTTCTGAGACCAAACGGACTGCTTCACGACAGTGATCAGTAGCGTCGGAGATGTAGCCGTTTAAGATTGTGTGGTGGCTACTTCAAGATTTCATAGGAATTACCAACTGGACAGCAGCATAACCCTTGCCACTGACAGTACAAGAGAACATCAAGTTAGCATTACAACGTTCTCGTGGTTTATGTTTTTACTGTGTATCGCTGGCTGGTGTTATACAGTCCCTTGACAGCTCATATTACATGAGGAGGTCGATTTTTCGTTGGAATGGATGAGGTTCAGATAATTCATATTTCAGTATCGAAGCACCTAGACAGCGACCGTGTACCAGAGGCAAAACTGTTGTTGATGGCACGTAACACTCTGTAGGCTAATAAGCACACGACGAGGCCGCATTAGTTACTTACATGCGGCATATTATTAACAATATACAGGCCGTGCTTTACCAAGTACTGTTCTGGACCAGTAATTCTGAATTGTGTGTTATTCACACGCTTTCTTCTTCGCAACATGGTTCACTTCGTGACTTCCGTCGCCTGTGAAACAAGGGCTACGTGTCGTTTCAGCTAGTCTACATGGACCACGATAACAGACTTAACCATTTCGGTGTCAGAGCACTATATCATCGCTGCGAACGACATATTTGTTCAAAGTGTAACGAACGTTCATCGAGGCTCCAGAAATCACGGATCTTCTGAAACAGCAACTGATGCTTCAGCAACAACAGCAGAGGCTACACTATATGCTGATCACTTCACTGCTGCATCTAGAAGAAGACCACCGAGTCGCGGCCACCCCCATTTCTTTGTTCCGAGCAGTCTCAAGAATCACAAGCCAATTATCTGCGGTGGATACTGTTATACTACAAGGCAAAATCATCAAAGTGCTTCTCTTTCTTTCCTTCCAGAGCAAGTCATACGAACAAGTAGAAAAATCTATCCCACTAGTAGACCAATAAGCTCAGAAAGTTCTCTAATCTGCGATTTTCTAAGTAACCGTTAAGGCCAGCAAACTCTCACAGTAGCCACCACATTTAAATCTAATCAGTTCGGCAATCAATCTGGTAAATCATACCCAGCCTGCTCTGTAGACTAACAAGGTTTATCTCGTGAATCCAATTTCGCATGTAAACAATGTGACTAGGACTATACTGAATCACTTATTAGCTACCTGATTGTTCACTTAACTCCCGATCGATAAGTGCGACCACAAGCACATTCATCTCAGCCTTCCCACAGGTTAGTGTCGCACTTGTTTAAATCATTCGAAATTGTTTGAACAGCACTAGCTTTTGAGAACGACGTAGTGGTAGCTATGATGCCTCTGGTTGTGAGATCGCCATTAGCCATTTAAATTTATAGTATTCTGTGCTAATCCAAGACCTGGGTAAGCTGTGTAAATAGTATAAGCAATCATTCAGACCGTCATTTTGCCAAAACGTTTGAGGCTCATACATCCTTTAATCAATCTGTGTCGAGGTTAGTCAGTTTTGTTCCCTTTTAGAGGTGTACTGAAAACGAAACTAAACATATTTATCATTAAGCGCCATTAAGCCATTATCAGCAAGTCCCTCGCGGGGTAGCCGCGCGGTCTTGGGCGCCTTGTCACGGTCCGCGCGGCTCCCCCCGTCGGAATTTCGAGTCCTCCCTCGGGCATTGGTGTGTGTGTTGTTGTGTTGTCCTTAGCCTAAGTTAGTTTAAGTTAGATTAAGTAGTGCGTGAGCTTAGGGGCCGATGACCTCAGTAGTTTGGTTCCATGAGACCTTACCAGAAATTTCAATCCCAATTTTCATCAAGTCCATGGGTAACGCCAATAGTTGCTAGACTAAAATCCAAATGGTGGTATGACAAACTAACACATTTTTAAATTCACTTCTGTTCAAACTCACTCCAAGAAAAATTATTGCCAACTATCGCACCAGATGGGCACCTAACTTTAGCAACTGATCTGTCTCCCATAATAATTTAAAAGAACATATTTATTGAACTGAGCACCGAAGACGACGAATTTTTTTATTAGAACTTCCTGAAGTCTTCTGCAATTCAGGCAATGCACGCATTCACTCTTACCAGAAACGTATGCCAGAATAATTAACCTATTAAATTTAAGTAAAACATTACAATGAATCAAAACATTAAAAGCTTTCCTAATTATAAAATTCTTTACGTAAAACTTTAGAACAAATTCTTATTTAAAAAGGAAAAAGACAATCATAAATTTAAAATAATAAAATCACCTGAAAGATAAGCCATACAATCTGCAAACCAGGCTAACCATTTTGATAGTAAGTGGAATTAAGGTTCCTCGTATAAAATGAGGCCTCCACAGTGACCGATAATGACCCACAGTGAATCGAGGTGATCACAAAACTGAACACAAGTAACAACTAGAAAATTTAAATATTGTTGAATAGCACCCAAATAACTTGGCACACTGTCCTCACTAAAATTAATGAATGGTCCTCTCGTCGCATAACTATGTCAGCACCAAAACAATCCTTGACTGAAAAAAAGACTTTGCCCAGAAACCAGGAAGGCGTTCCTCAGACAAGTTTACCACAAAACGTATATTTAGAACAGGGTAAGTGCCTACCAATAATCAAACTTCGACTGCATGCTTCACCATTAGTGCAGTAATTCTATTAGGCAACAGCTTGTTCCACGAGGTGCACTTGGAGCAGTGCTCTCAGTAGCGAACAAACAGCAGTTGCATTTGCCGAGGAACACGATCCATTTCTCGAAGTAAACCAAGACAATAGACGCTGAGTGCAGACGCGGAGATGCTGAGTAGTTCGTTCCGCCTGGCAGAGTCCAACGCCAGCATATACAAACAACAAAACCACGCGGGACACGCAACACACAGCCACGTGGCGTACCGTTAGTCGATGGGTGGTTCCACCTCTAGCCTCAGCAGGGAAGAGCATTACCTCTCCGGTCACGCCAGGTGCGCTCTAAACCCCTGAACTCAGTGCACTATTCCCACCCCCTCAGGCGCTGGGCCCTCTATCTCCACTAGCCCCACCGGGATCGGTGTTTTATCGAGCCCCGCCAGAGTTCATCTAGCAATCAGAGCTCCGAAACTAGAGCGAGATATCGAACAAAGATAACTACAGACGCCACGGCTCAATACGCTGCTGACTCACTCCTCGGATGCCACGAAAATCTCATGCAGCTGTTGGCAATATTTTTTACTACAACTGTAATCACGGATGCCTGCTCTCACTGAATACGCTATCGTTCCACCACCCACCATGCGATCGCCAGTACTCTGTCTCGCCTGTCCGCGGGGCCAGACAGTGACATCGACATGTATGAGGTGCTTTGGTTTCGCCTGGGTGATGCGTAGGAGAGTACCTTAATGAACTTCGTATAACCACCCGCGAAGTAGCTACAGCCACAACGGGAACCACTGCCTCACGGGTTAGGGGAGAGTGTTGAGTCATGACGATAGCGTACCTAGCAGCACGTGATATTTCCTAGCTGGCGTTTCAATCCAATCACCGATCTTAGAATCGTATTAAGGAATGCGTGCTAGAGTCTGCCATAAGCAGTTTCTGCCATACTGCACTGTTTTCGATGTTGTGAGATATCAGGCTGTTGTTTTGTGAAGCATTTGTAAACATTTTTAGTTCTCCGCACCCAAGTGCTATATAATACATTGTAGCTACTTGGAAGATATTTTTAATTCTTCATTTTATGCTCCCTAAAATTCTATATAGGTAGTTTTAGAAACATGTAGTGTGTGGACGTTAAAGCCATACTTTGTTGATCATGCACCATCCTGTACAATGAAATAGAAGGTCTTCTACTATGCAACAGATGATATTTGCAAAATAACTAAATTTTTGTAATGTCTAATCAAATGTATCTTTCTTGAAATTAATTTGTGTTCAGTTTCCAATAACTTTCAAAACGTATTTAATTTGTAGGTAGTTTTCGGTAACGCCTCCTGTTAATTTGGTTTCAATTACTGATTAGTGGTATGTAACAATGTAACAAATGCACTATTAAATTCAATATTGACAGGATTTCTTCAACTGTAATATCCTTCAATTTCAAACGAATATTTTTCCCAGGTGCGTGACCATGTTGCACCTTCGAACATTCTTTCACATTTCGTAGAAATCTTATTTCTGGATTAAATTTTGTAATGAAAGAAAATGAAGTCATTACACAAAATGTGAATAATGTAATTTAAATATAGTATAAGGAAATACATGACAATACATAACGTTTCTGTTACTGTTGTCACAGGTCACAGGGACACGTAGTAGCAGGCACACAGTTCATGTATCCATACCTGGTTGTACCATTGGTATGGCCTCAGGTCCCGCCACAAGGTACAAGAATCCGCTGGGACGTTCACAACTGGAATCTTTGCCAACGTTTCTTTGAATTTACTATGTCTCTGTTTCCATTCTGTCTATATGAGGAACCTTCCCTAGCTATTTTTCAATCTTGTATTCTTTCGGACGTGATAGCCAGTTTTCTTTATTTTCGTTGATCCGATCTTCTATTTTAAAAATATTCTGCTACTGTATAGGTTTATATACGACAGAGTGCAAAGAGAAAGGAAAAATTATAAAATAGATAGGTCAACGAAGCTACAGAAAGATGGCTGTAACATGTGATCAGAAGACAGGAAGAATATCAAAGCAAGGGAGGACACCAAAAGGAATGTTACAACATTCACTAAATTGTACAAGAAACATCGGAAAGCAAAAGAAACTTTAGCAATAACTTCCTCAGTCACCACAACAGAGAAATCACTAACTCCTTGAAAGAAAAAGAAGAACAATTTTTTTTTTATGTTGATGTGGTCTTCAGTCCGAAAACTGGTTTTATGCAAATCTCTAAGTCACTCTCCCCTGTGCAAGCCTCATCGTCTCAAAATAGCTACTATAACCTACATCCATTTGAATATCCTTACTGCACTGATCCCTTGTGTTCCCTCTACAATTTTTACTATAAATGCTTCCCTCTATTACAAAACAAACAATTCATTCATGCCTCAGGATTTATCCTATCAATCTGTCAGTCTTTCATTCAATTTGTGCTATAAATTTCTTTTCCCCTCAATTCGATTGAGTACCTATTCCTGAGTACCTAACCTACCCACTTAATCTTCAGCATTCTTCTGTAGCAACCCATTTCGAGACCTTCTGTTGCCTTACAGTCTGAACTGCTTGTATGCCAAGTATCGCTTCCATACAAGACTATAATTCTAATACGTAAAGGCTACATTCCACAAGGAATACTTTCAACTTCCTACCACTGAAAATAAGATTTTAACAATAGCTCTTTCTCAGTGGTGCTTTACTGCTGTAGTCTGCATTTTATATTCTCTCTACATTGTCTGTCATCAGTTATTTTGTTGTCTAAATAGTCAAAATGATGTACTACTTTTGGGTCACCATTCCTAATCACGTGGTTTATGTCGACTACCTTCCATTATCTTTCTTCTGATCTTGTTGACATTCATCTCATAATCGGTTTTCAAGACACTATCTTATTCGTTCATCTTCACTTCGCAATCCTTTTCTGTCTCTAACGGAATACATTGTCATCATAAAACTTCAAAAGCCTTTATTTCTTCTCCTTGAACTTCAAATGCTTTTCCAGAACTTCTCCTTGGTTTCCTTTACTGCTTGCTCAGTGTACTGACTAAATAGTATTGGAGATAGGCTATAACCCTGTCTCACAACCTTCTCAACTATCGCTTCCGTTTGAGCTCCTTCGACTCTTACAACAGTAGACTGGTTTTTTTATGAGTTGTAATTGAAATTTCTCTTCCTCTTGTATTATACCGACTGCCTTCAGAATTTCAATGAGTGTATTGTAGTCAATATTGTACAAAGCTTTCTCTGAACCTATAAAAAAGATCATATTTGATACCCTTTAAGTTATCTTATAAGGTGCGTCGTAAAGTCAGTACTGTATTGTGTTTTTCTACATTTCTCCGAAGCCCAAACTCATCTTCCCCAATTTCGATTTGTACCAGTTTTTCCATTCTTCTGTAAATAATTCGTGCCTGTATGTGCAGTTATGATTTATTGTACTAACATTACGATAACATTGACACCTACCAATAACTGCCTTTCTTGGGATAGGAATTGTTACATCCATCGCGACATCTGACTTTGCTTCGACTATCTTCTGCATCTTGCACAGCAGATGACATAGATAGTTTTATCTTGGTTGGCTATCCCAAGGATATAGGTAATGCTGAGGAAATATCTCTTCCTGGGGCCTTGTTTCTACGTAGGTCTTCCAGTACTCTGTCAGATAGTCATTGAATCATACCTATCATCTCACCTTCATCTAATCTCTTTTCCCTGTTCTATAATATTCACTTCATGTCAATTACCCTTGTATAGATCTTCTGTACGTTTTCCCCGCCTTTCTGCTATCCCTTCTTTGCATAGTACTGGTTTAACACCTGAGCTCTTGATATTCCTACTACTGTTTCTCTTATCACTGTGGGGGCATCCGTCTGTCCCTCATTTATGCAAGATTTTACAGCCTTTCGTTTTTCAACTAGTGATTCATGCTCCGCCATTTTGCACTTCCTGTCAATATCACTTTTTCAACGTGTGTATTCTCATTTGCATGCCTCATTTTCTGCATTCTTATATTTTCTCATACATTATCCAGCTTTTTCTTTAGCGCTTTGTCTTTTCCCCTATGTGCTCCTTGCTGTCTTCTTATTTCATCTCTCAAGCCTATCGATTTGTCTCCCAGTGTATTCATTTCTCTCATTTCAATGAATAAATGAATAATCCATCTGAAATTCCTAAAATTCTCTGGTTCTTCCAGAGATCCTGGTGACAGTCTCCTTAATCTCCTATCTAATTTATAAAATCTAAATTCACAAAGAGTATTTAATACACACAACCTTCACGTAAGAGAGTTAGGTAAATATGTAGTTCACCCTAGATTCAGGAGCTGGTGTCGCTGCACATGTTAATTATAGTTTCCTCTTATGAAGTAATTCCACTTTTCGCTCTTAATTTTCATTATCATTGATTATCTGTGGAAAGTATGTCATCTTTGTTTCATAGTTTGCCAGGTTTTATTTTAAGGATTACATATACTGAGAAGTTTTGCTGATATTGTATTTCATGTACACACTCCTACCTATAGCATTGAATTCTTTTTAAGCCAAACTGAAATGGCAGGGAATGTAGATTTACTGTAAAGCAAAGGCAATTTTTGAGCAGTCCGCCAGTATTCCGAAAAACACTCAGAAATGAGACACCTTTTAGCATTCCTTTCGAAACTGTTCATTTTGTTCCTCTGTAGGAATATGGAACATCAGATGTCGTATAATTATACACACAAGTCGCACAGCCAAGTAAGAAGGTAAGCAACATACATTCAAGAGTCAAAACATTATGCACACTGGCTTGATAGCATGTTGGGAACCCTGTACAGTAGCGAAACAGCACTGCATGGATTAGAAAAATCCTTGGAAGGTTTAGGGGTGTGTGTTTCACCAGATTCCTATGCCCGGATCACGCAGTTGCCACAAATGGCAGACTTGAGATTTGTGGACGCTGAGCAGGACTCTGATAGCATCCCAAACGTGTTCCATCAGATTAACCCCAGGTGAATTTGGTGGCACATACGTCAGCACGAGTTTATTTATATGATCTTCAACTATTGTAAGATTCTGGCCATTATCATAAGACGTTATTCTGCTGGAAGATGCTGTCAGCTTTTGGGACACATCAAGTATGATTGGATGAAGGTGGTCTGTGGTACGGTTCAGAAAGTGCACCTCTGTCATGATGCCATGAAAGACCAAGTGAACTTCCCCCAACAGCATAATACTGTCCCTACCGACATAGGTCTGTGGTGCAAAGATCGAACAGATGTTCACTTGAATGACAGCATATCTGACACAAAAATTGATCTGATATAACAAGAAAAGTGTTTCACCTGTCCAGATGACACGTTTATATTGATCCATACTACAGTATCCATGATTCCGTGTCTACAAACGATTCCACGTACAAATGACGATGTCGTTGGGTGAACATGAAAACATGTAGGAGTCGCATGTTGAATAGCCCAATGTTCAGGAATATGTCTTTAATGGTGTGTCCCAAAGTACTGCCCCAGAGTGTTGTGTTCTGTCACTAGAGTGATACTTGCAAGAGTATGGCTCACGGAGAAGGAAGTGGCGATGAAAGTTTGAAGTTTTGCGGCAGCCAGCCAGCTCGGTGGGCTAAGTGAACAACACATGTGAGGAATGCAGATTGAGTAGAGGTGTGGTTTATTGCTGAAACAACCGGTTTGTGGTTATAATTTTTTTAGTCTCAGTTTAACATTATTGTTAAAACCGATAAAATAACCTGATTCTCACAAAACCTACTTTCGGTTCCTTATTCCTCAGTTTCAAGAGACACAGAATCAATAGGCAAATTTTCTCCAAAAGTGGTAAGACATTGAATGGTACAAAATATCACCACTATCTTCAATTGATTCTAAGTTTCTGATATTCTGCTCAATAATCATGTTACAGTCGAGGATGATATCGCTATTTGAGCATTACAAATAGTCAGTGCAAAATGGTGAAAACTGAGAGTGAAGAACTCCATTCTTTGTGTTAATTTATCCATTTACAAAGATCACAACCAGAAAAAGGCATATTATATACACACAACCAATATATCAGCTACTTTCTATTTTCATCTTAATCTATGAATGAATCATTAGAGTCTAAGTTTTCGTCTGATGTAAGGTACCAAGTGTGTTGTGATTCCCCTCATTTTGAAGCCTTTTATAGCAAATGAAGCATTCCACTTCACTGAAACCCCACTTCATAAAATACCTCCAAACTAGGGATTATGGCATTTTGTAATAAAGCTGTGTCCAACAATGGTAGGAAGAAACTACCATACATACCAGTAGTATGTCTATGCCAATTCTGGAACAAAAAATATTTTCAGGATGCCACCCAAGAATCCAATTTCTCAGTCTCCCCCAAACTAAAAAATTTCATTTCCTTATACCCAAGAAATTTAATTTTATATAAATACAATTGAAACAAAAATTTCAAACGAAGATGAGCTATTTCAAAACCTACAAAAATATAGTATATGAAATTTTAATTTCAATAAAATAAAAAAAATTCAATCATATAAATAGGTCGATATTTATTTACTTTTGGCCTAGATAAACCAAATGTAAATTTACAAGTTTATCTAATTTATCATCATCATTTTCAAAGATTTTAATGTAACAATCTAGAGGATTAATTTTATGTTTTTCATCTATTTGTAACCAAACTTTGTCACGAGCTTAGAAGGTAAAATTTCAGCTTTTGGAATTACATATGATTAATGGTTTACAAATTCTGACAATTTAGTTAACACTTCAGAAAAACCACTACTATAATTTTAAAGTTCAATTAATAGATCTTTCTGTACTACCATTCATGGACATTTATATTTATATGTCAAAAATTTAAGAATAAAAAAAGTTAAACATTTCGAAACAGGAATATTGTACTTCTCTTTAAACATTTCAGTTTTTAAAGATCTTAAGTTTTCACTTTTAATCATCTCCAGTCTTCCAAAAACATACTAAAAGGAAATGAGAACAAGAAGTTAAAAATTATATAATTTTTTCTAGTTTTTCATTCATTTACTTAATTATCAATATTCAATAAGCATTCTGTGTGGGGAATCATAAGTTAAATTCCTCTTACCATATATAATAACATATGCAAATGTAACATATAAATTATTCTTGTTGAAGAATGAGTATAATTTCGTTGTTTTTTGAGTACTTAAAACATTTATTTTCTCTGCAAACCAGCAATCCAGTTGTATGCTATTCAAAAAAGGAATGGGATTTTTTGGGTTTTAAGTCTTTCTTGTACTAATTCAATGGAATGTTCTAGATCATATTTACAACAGGAATACGAATTTCCATAGTTTTTACAATAACTTTACCTTTCATTGGAAGTGTAGAATTATCAGTTCAATGACCAACAGAAACATTCTGATGTTTCCTTGAAGTCAAAGTAAATATAATGGTCTAATGTAATTTGCACATAATTTCACTTAAAATTCTTAAAAAAATCCGGTAAATAATTATAATGGATAAAGAACTTCATTGTTTTAGTTTTAATTTTACCATTGTCCCTTCATAATTAAATTATATGAAAGTGAAGAAATTACATTAATAAGAGTTGAAGAAGAAAGAAGAAGGTGATCAATTTTAGATTAAATATTATTTCTCTTTTAATAGGCACAACATCAAACAATATTAAAATGTAATTGACAATTACTTTAATATTTCATTTTGAATGATATGCAGAAAAATCAGTTCCATCAGTGTAATAACAATCAAAAGTCATTAATAGTTGCGAAAAATTGGGATGAATCCAACTACGTCCATTATTAATAATAATTTTACATTCCTTGTTAGGAAGATTTAACTTATATTTTGTTTTCTCATTAACAGAAAATGAGTAAATCTCATAACTTTTAATTTGTTTTTTTAACAGTAAAACTCATTAATTTAGTTTTAAAGTTATTCTTAATTAGCACCATTAATGTAAATTAGCTCATTATATACATCAGTTATTGTTATTTCTAAATCTAGAATAGTATCGAAATTCAGAATTTATATAAGATGATTTGGTTCATAAATTATTGGGCTACCAAATGCAACATTTGGTAAAATGGAGTAATAATATCAGTTTCTCCACAAAAACATCCCATAAGCTAGATTAAAATTCATGTTAAGTAATTCAAATGGAATAATTTTAAGATCTTCCCCAACATTTTTTTTGGGTTCAATAATTTTATTTGTCAATCCTAAAACACTTGCAGTATTATTTTTTTTAATATCGATGTATAATGTTTTTAGTCACTTCAATAATGACTCTGCCCAAAATTTTATCACCTTGAAAATGAGTATTTGGATTTTTCTGGTGAATAAATTTTCCGAAATGTTTCAAACCATGGTAACTAACAGAAATTTCTACTGCTTCTCCATTGCAGTGAAGCTTATTATTATTCGATGTAATGTTTAGAGTTAACAATGTTTAATAAAAAGTAACTAATGAAACATTTTCATAAATTTCTCTTGTTGGTACAGTTACTGTGTTTTTCAAGACAGACGAATTATCACCCAATTGAAAGGATCTACCCATGTTTTAATAAAAATATATTTAGATAAATGACAGATTAAGAACCAAATATAAGAATTCCAGAAAGAAAATTAGAATATAAACATTGTGAACTTTTACAAAATCTATATGACGAGCAATTAATGGAACAAGTAGATGTGGCAAAAAATTTATAATTGATGATTATATTCCAGAAGCTGGCTTGTTAAACTGAGAAATAAATTAATCATTTATACGTTCATTCTGAGACTTTAGATCAACCAAAATATCAAGACTTAGTAAAAAGATGACAAAAAATTAAGATAAAATTAAAGAAACAGTTGTTAGTTTTATTAAGAACAGTGATGAAATTATTCTCTTAGATAAAAGTCTAGATAATTCAGTAATATTATTTGACAATTTTATTCTGGAAAATCAAGATATAGTTAGATAATATTTTACTAGAGCTAGAAATAAACAAATAGATTGTTTTTATTTAAAACAAACATAATTAAAAATTCCTGAACAATTGGTCAGAGTCAACGTAAACTTTTTAAATATTTTTAGACAAAATGTTACAAATATAAATCTTATTTATCATGAATTGGGGAAGACTTAAAATTTGATGAATTATGTAATAAATGTTGCAACAAAGATAGATTTGGCTCCTGGTTAGTAGATCTGTCAAGAAAAATTAACAAAGGTAGATACGTAGGAAAGACAAAAGATTTTATTTAAACACTCAACATAAGAACTATATGATATCATAGTACATTAAGCTGAACATAAACATAAAACATACATGGCAAACATAAAAATTAAACATAACACATTGAACTTCATGATAAACTTAAATGTTAAACACAATATAAATTGCGAATATCATAATTATATTCTGAATAAATGTTTGTACAATATGGTCCAAAAACTGCCCAAAAACCCAAAGGAAATTTGAAAGTAAAAGAATTGGAAAAAAAGACAAAGAACAGAATACAAAATTTTAAAAATGGATATCAGTGACCTATTATCACAATTGAAAAAATTAAGCAATGAAATGAAGTATATGGAGTATAAGATTTTAAAAGAATTGAAAAAAAGAGGAATTTATAAGCTAAAGCTTCTTTATAATCCACATTATTTACATGGATTTAATGATATTCCACTACATAATTGGTTTGATGTTATTCCTGGAAGGTATGACTTTTCATTATGTTAATCAGAAATAATAAAATGCTTTAGAGAATCAGAAAGAAAATAAAAGAAAATGAGGTTTAAATATAATTATAAGTGAAAGTATTTCAGAATTTAGCAATCACAGTGATGTTCCTATATTTTTAAAACCCATTGGTACTTATAAATATATTTGTATATAATCGCTAGAACTTGATGTTGATAAATAAAAACCAGTGGAACAGAATGTGGAGAAAAAGTTGCAATTATGAAACTTGTAACTAGAAATCGAGTAACTATGGATGATTTAGGAACAGAATTTGATTCCCTTGATTTCCAAAATAATGCAAGAATTTAATCTATTCAAATGCTGTACATAATGAAAGTGATCCAAATAAAATGAAATCATGTAGAAGAAGTAAAAATTATTGTTTATGAAAACAATTGTTGAAGAAGATTTTTCCTAGTTTTTCAGTTAAAAACCTTAATCACTCATTAGAAAAAGTTGCTGAAAGTTTAGAATAAAATATCCAGGAAAACCAGTTGAATATATTTTAATGAATGATGTTAAGGATATAATTCATAGATTAACAGTAATTGTGGTGGATAATAAGCAGGAAATAAAACTTTTAGTGATACAAATGTTGGAATAATGCAAATATTAATAATCAAATCAATAGATTTTCATATTAATAATCACAAAGGAATTCCATATTAAAATGTTATTTTGAGTAATTTACAACAAGCATTTTGGAAAAGGAAAGAAGTCAGAGATGAATCTACCACCATATTCATACTGTAGAACTTTTACTATACTGGAAGGAAAATTTGAATGTTGTGATCAAGGAAAAATTAAATTGGATGCAGCTTGTAAAAACCTAGATATTGCTTATAGTGATCATAAAGGCTTAGCATATAGACAGCAAGATGATAAAGAACTTCAGTTATATAGAATGCATCCAAGTAACGCTTCATTAGTAGAAAAAATTGCTCAAACTTAAGTTAGAGGAATTATGTACAGGAAATGAAAATTAGTAACCTGCTTAGAAGTTGATAAAATGGCTGGGGCATATAATTTTTTATTATTTTTTAATCTATAGAAATTTGTTTCAATATTTCACACAATAGTTTGATAAATAAAACAAAAGAAATTTAAAAAAGTGTTTCAAAATTTTTTATACAAAACTGGAGTTAGTAACTGAAAATTGAGGTATGTTTGATATTGAATATAATTTTAAAAACGATTATTTTGATATTCAATGAAAGGTTAGTCAAAAACAATTTAATGTCAGAATAATGTGAAGATTTTGATTTCATCAAATTTTTTCTTGATTCTTCTTTGAACATTTCAACAAATTTTTGTGCTGCCTGTTTACCAACATCAGTAACATCATTTTTTTTATAATCACCATGACAATATTCAACATAATAACTGAAAGAAGTTGGTAAATGTTCGATTATATTATATTGTATCCATTATATTTTATTATATATATTTTATATTATATTACTGACATCAAAACCTGTAAAATAAGATATTAATTAGAATAACTTTTAACGATCATTCTAAATCTGCATAAATTACTAAAGGTAAATCTATTGAATGATTATTAATGGTAATTTAATTTTTTGACCTTTTGTGGGCATATCTATTTTTACTTCTGTATATTCTTTACACTCGGTTTCAGGAATCACTAATTATACTTGTAAATTGAAAATATCGCAAATGTCAATCACAAAGATAAATTTGAAGTCCATTTTTAGTTGTTTGTGTAGTAGTTAACCTAGAAAATTATTTTTATCCAACAATAATGTTAATTATTTTCATTTTGAACAAAAAGAAAATTACTGTGTCTATCCTTGCTTATTTTGTTTACAGTAAAGAGGACATTCAATAAGTCTCTCCTCTCCATTTTCACATGAATAAACAGCAAATGTAATATTTGATTTCTTTTCTAATTTTTGAATATCTGTAAAGTGACAGGAAAATTAATTTTTACTGCTTCAATAATTCCTTCTAATTTAAACTAATATTTTTATAATTATTAGCTCTTTGTACATGATCATTTACTACATATAAAGAAAATTTTATTAAATAATGGAAACATCTTGATGTTTGTTTGTTCCATTAAATACAGGTTTTTTATCTTTAGTTACTTTTGTTAAATCGATACAAGAAGAACCATAAATTGGAATTTGTTTATTAAGATTAAATTTTAAATTATCTGTATAAAATAAAGGCTAATCAGATATTTTATTTTGCACCTCTTTCGTTTCATTTAATAATCTATTCATTGTTTTTTGATAATACCCTTCTATACCTGTTGTTCTTAATAAAACTTCTTTAGTTGTCTTAAATTAATATTCTTGTATTTCATCATGTCATTTAAAATTACCATAAGATTTCATGTTAACTTCAATTGCTCTGCATTCAATTAAAAAATACTTTAATTTGGTGATTCTGTCATCTTCAACTTGATTAAATATTAAATCTGGTTATGCAATACTATCAGTATTATTAATTCCATGATCTGTTATTCTTGATGTGAAAGCAGAAGCTTTTCAATAAACTCGTTTAGTTAATTTGAAAAAACTTCCTCAGCTACAAAACTGAAACCTGGTACACTTCTCTGAAAACTACTTTCTTTAACTGCATGATATTTATCTACTACAAGATTTTGAAAATAATTATCATTATCGATATTAATAATTTTAGCCTCATATCTAATTATCATATCAATTAATTGTTTTTTTTTAAATTGGAAATTATTTAAATATTTTGTTTGTACAAATTTTACAAAGATCTTTGATAAGTTTGAAATGAAATCATTGTCATTATTAAGTCCACTTTCAGATTTTTTGGAAAACCAAGTAGTTGACTTGTTCCAAATTTAAATTAATGATTTATTTTTTCTATTTACAGATTTTATAAAGTTCTCTTACAGATTTTTTTATTTAATTGGTTATCGTTATCGTTGGTATTAAGACTATCAACATGACTTACAATAAGATCAATTAATTCAGTTTTTCAATTTTTCTTTTTTAACAAATTAGAACCTGGTAAACTTATGTAATAACTGCTTTGTTAAATAAATGATATTTATCTGCTAGATGTTTTTGAAAATAATTCCCATTATCGATACTTATAATTTTACCCTCAGATCTAATTATGATATGAATTAATGTTTTTTTTTTTAAATTTGGAATACATTTTAAATTTTTCTCTGTACTACTAATAAGTTCCCTTAAAGGTTGGTTACTCAAATCTTTGTTGTTAGTAAGTTCACTTTCAGATTGTTTGATAAACAAATTAATTGACTTTTCCTAAATTTAAAATAATACTTTATTTTTTCACTTTACATATTTTATAAAGGTATTTTACAGTTTTCTACTTAATTCTTCATCGTTATCATTGGTATTAATATTGTCAACATGATTTACAATAGGATCACTTAATTCTAATAGTTTTCTAAGCTCTTAAATAGCTCAGCTTTGTTTGACATGTTTTTCCATCGAATTTATAGAGAAGGACAACTTAATTTTTTATTTAAAAGGCTTTTGGTTAAATGTATGCTTAATATTTTTTTGTTTTTATTTATGAAGAAAAATTTTTTCAGATTTGAAGTTTTGTAAATGAGAAAATGAGAATTTAGTTTTTCAATATAGGCCAATGAGATTTTTGTTTCTTATTTATAAAAAATAAAATTTATTTGGCTTGATGGTTTTTAAATGTAAAAATGAGGGTTTGGTTTTTTCGATATAGGCAAATGAGATTTTTAGGTTGGGGAAACTGTAAAATTACATTCTTGGTCAGCATCATGGAAATCTGACTCAGAATTGCTCTTTGATCCAGAATTAGCATAGGCATACTACTCATTCTAGATGTAGAAAATCTTATGCTCTGCATGTACCTACATACTACATGGCGAGATGATAAAGATATATTATCATCTCAGCAATGCTGTAGCACTTCTTATGCCATGTATAGTTGCTCGTTTGTGTTGGCATTGTCATTAAAATATTGTTTACCTGGGTATTAGGAAACACTTCTGTCACAACCGAGATCAATACCGAAAAATACCGGTCATTCAGAACTAAAATACCGGCATCGATTTTAATCGATCGATTTTCCCAACCCTAAAGTAGAGCTGATAACTAAGTGGCCAGTTACATGTTTTCCTGAGGCCACAGTGAGCATCTCTGGCCAAAGGGGATGAAGGGAACAGAATGAGAGTTAAGATGAACAAAATGAATGGATGACAGTCGTATTTTTTCATCGAGATTATTTCAAGGCCTTATTAACACGATACATAAAAAGTTAGTATCCCAGGAATTATATGCGACTGCATTACTACTTCAAGCCTGACTCTAGGTATAACATTGTAAAAGTTATTTGTTCTGTATCTTTGGTCTGGCAACATCTGTGTCTTCAGGAGTCAGCAAGTTGTTCTGGATATTTGAACATTAGTGGTAGAGGATGGCGGGATTTCCTCCCTGTCACCGTGTTATGTATGTTAATGTTGTGTTTAATTATAATGAATTGCAATATTAATAAGAGTTACCACTGGACCATCCTAAGTGTATGATACATCAAATGTAATCTGACAGCGACAGTGAATACTACAATGTCTCACTTTTCAGATCAGGCACACATATTACAGATGAATTACAGGTATATAAGATAGGCAAACAGTTACAATAAATGGTGATTTTTAATTATTCTTAATCATGGTTTCAAAGGATTTAAACCTATCGTTATCGGAAGGTTGGATATAAACTTCAAATTAGCAAACAATCAGTAGTAAAGCGATCGACCTACCCCACATGAAATGTGTCGGCAGCGATCTGTACATCCATCTGCAAACGTTAGGGCCACTAAAATCATGGGCTTGTCACAGCAGTTAAATCAATCAAACAAAATGTTAAGAGCTGCCTGTCGACTCATTTTACAGATGTTATGAGCCTTAACTTTTACAAATGGTCATACAGATAGTAGCCGACGCATTTAACGTGGGGATATTAGATCGCTTTACCAGCTTACTGCTAATTTGAAGATTGTTCGTTGTCCTTCTGATGAAGAGGTGTTTGAATCCGGTGAAACAATTGTTAAGGTTAACTGAAAACCACCACTGATTACAGCTGGTTGGCTATCGTCTTCACATGCTATTCTGTAACTATTGCTGAAATGCAGTCATGTTCAAAATGTTATAGATGAATTTCTTAAAAGTTGATACATAAATGTGCCAATTCTATAAACCCTCCATACTTACACGTGGTATTTCTGTATGAGGGCGTGCTGAAAAGTAATGCCTATGAATTTTTTAAGTGAAAACACGAAATAGATTCAACGAGTCGTCGTAACTTTCGTGCAGAAATACTGAGACATGCTGTCTCTACAGCCGTCCGCAGTTACGAGAGTGTCGCTATTGCAAGGCTTTGAGCACCAATCGACCGCTCCATTACGTCGATAAATCTTCTGTGCGATTCATGTCGGGCGATCTGGATGGCTAAATCACTCGGTGGAATTGTGGAGAATGTTCTTCAAACTAATCGCGAACAATTGTGGCCAAGCGACAAGATGCAATACCATCCATAAAAATTCCATCGCAGTTTGGGAACATGAAGTTGCAAATAGTCTCCAGGTAGCAGAAGGTAATAATTTCCAGTAAATGATTTATTCAGTTGGACCAGAGGTCGCATTTCATTTCAAGTAAAAGCCGACCACCGTCTGAAGGGGCCACCACCAGCTTACACAGTATCTTGTTGACAACCTAGGTCTATGGCTTCTTGAAATTTGCGCCGCACTCGAACCCTAACATCAGCTCATCCGAACTCAAATCGAGACTCATCTGACCAGGCCACAATTTTCCAGTCGCCTAGGGTGCAACTGGTAGGGCCATGAGCCCTGGAGAGCCGTTTCAGGCGATGTTGTGCTGTTAGCGAAGGCACTCACGTCGGTCGTCTGCTGCCAAAACCGACCAACGCCATATTTCGCCGCTTTGTCCTAACTGATACGTCCGACATTGATTTCTGCTGTTATTTCACGCAGTGATGCTTGTCTGCAATCTTACGGAAACGTCGCTGCTCAATCGTTAAGTGAAGGCCGTCGGTCAGTCCCTTGTCCGTGGTGAGAGGTAATGTCTGAAATTTGGTATTCTTGGCACATTTTTGACACTGTGAATGTAGGGAATTTTGAATTCCACAAGTACAGGGTGTTTCAAAAATGACCGGTGTATTTGAAATGGCAATAAGAACTAAACGAGCAGCGATAGAAATACACCGTTTGTTGCAATATGCTTGGGACAACAGCACATTTTCAGGCAGACAAACTTTCGAAACTACAGTACTTACAATTTTCAACAACAGATGGCGCTGCAAGTGATGTGAAAGATATAGAAGACAACGCAGTCTGTGGGTGCGCCATTCTGTACGTCGTCTTTCTGCTGTAAGCGTGTGCTGTTCACAACGTGCAAGTGTGCTGTGGACAACATGGTTTATTCCTTAGAACAGAGGATTTTTCTGGTGTTGGAATTCCACCGCCTAGAACACAGTGTTGTTGCAACAAGACGAAGTTTTCAACGGAGGTTTAATGTAACCAAAGCACCGAAAAGCGGTACAATAAAGAATCTGTTTGAAAAATTTCAACGGACTGGGAACGTGACGGCTGAACGTGTTGGAAAGGTAGGGTGACCACATACGGCAACCACAGAGGGCAACGCGCAGCTAGTGCAGCAGGTGATCCGACAGCGGCCTCGGGTTTCCGTTCGCCATGTTGCAGCTGCGGTCCAAATGACGCCAACGTCCATGTATCGTCTCATGCGCCAGAGTTTACACCTCTATCCATACAAAATTCAAACGCGGCAACCCCTCAGCGCCACTACCATTGCTGCACGAGAGACATTCGCTAACGATATAGTGCACAGGATTGATGACGGCGATATGCATGTGGGCAGCATTTGGTTCACTGACGAAGCTTACTTTTACCTGGACGGCTTCGTCAATAAACAGAACTGGCGCATATGGGAAACTGAAAAGCCCCATGTTGCAGTCCCATCGTCCCTGCATCCTCAAAAAGTACTGGTCTGGGCCGCCATTTCTTCCAAAGGAATCATTGGCCCATTTTTCAGATCCGAAACGATTACTGCACCACGCTATCTGGACATTCTTCGTGAATTTGTGGCGGTACAAACTGCCTTAGACGACACTGCGAACACCTCGTGGTTTATGTAAGATGGTGCCCGGCCACATCGCACGGCCGACGTCTTTAATTTCCTGAATGAATATTTCGATGATCGTGTGATTGCTTTGGGCTATCCGAAACATACAGGAGGCGACGTGGATTGGCCTTCCTATTCGCCAGGCATGAACCCCTGTGACTTCTTTCTGTGGGGACACTTGAAAGACCAGGTGTACCGCCAGGATCCAGAAACAATTGAACAGCTGAAGCAGTACATCTCATCTGCATATGAAGCCATTCCGCCAGACACGTTGTCAAAGGTTTCGAGTAATTTCATTCAGAGACTACGCCATATTATTGCTGCGCATGGTGGATATGTGGAAAATATCGTACTATAGAGTTTCCCAGACCGCAGCGCCATCTGTTGTTGACAATTGTAAATAATTGTAATTTCGAAAGTTTGTCTGCCTGAAAATGTACTGTTGTCCCAAGCATATTGCAACAAACGGTGTATTTCTATCGCTGCTCGTTTAGTTTGTATTGCCGTTTCAAATATACCGGTAATTTTTGAAAGACCCTGTATTTCCGAAATGGTACTTTCCATGCCTCTAGCTGCAACTACCACCACACGTCCGAAGTCTGTTATTTCCCGTTGTGCGACCATAGTCTTGTCGCGAACATTTTCACATGAATCCCCTGAGTACAAATGATAGTTTTGCCAATGCATTAGTGTTTTATATCTCGTGTACCAGAAACTACCGTCATCTGTATATGTACATGTGTCTATCTGTAGACGTTCGTCACCCGAGTGCATACGAACATTAATTTAGTTTACGGGCTTTGATGCAATTGTGAGCTGTAATTATTTGCTGCATATGAAATTTAGACACGTATGTAATGGAACTGTCGTATATTTTTCGCCGTGATTATTCAGAATAACAAACTTTAATTTACGGCGTAATTGATAGTGGGAGTCTGCACTTCCGTACGTGACAGTTACTGTCAAGTTTTGTGGTTTACTGTGCAGTTAAATAAAATTTCCTGGCACCTGTTTCGGTGTTAAACTCTCTGCTCGCACCATGTATTTAATTATTCTTTAATTGATTTTTAGTTTTAAAATTCATTAAATAATCGTTTATTTGATTTAAACTATTGCTATTGGAATTCGACCACCTCGATAATAGTTTACGTATTTGTATATAATTTCCTAGTTTTCATATTAGCTTAATATAGTTAAGGATTAATTTTGTGTTTACTGTTTTCGTTTTACACCGAAGGTGCACGACTGACCCGACCCGACAAAAAAGAGTGAATTCAGCAAATGATGTCGTGCGTAGCCACCACCGGCCTTTAGCAATCGCCAGTGCGCTCGTGATCCTGTCACACGTTGCTGCCTGTTTTGTCACGAGGCGTGCACCTCCAACACTTGTCGCCTAGTCGTGGTTTCACAATCCTTCAACCGCTTTCATAGGTCCCCTCGACAGCAGCACAAAAACAGACGACCTCCTTTACTGTTCCCATGACTCCTTATGAGGTGTTGGACAATACGAAACTGTATTTTGTCAAAATCATTTATGTCAGTGGACTTCTGCATTTGCGGGCCGTATCACCGCTACAGTGATCCTCCAGTCGTCTCTTTTCTCGCTCATATACAAGGTTATTAAAAATGACAGTAGCGGTTTCATGAGTTCACTGTTGCTACATTAATTGACATATCGGCACTAAACTCTACATTCACAAAGATACACTAAAAAAAATTTCCATCGTTGAAACAGCACATCAGATTTCCGCCACGAGAGCCCAGCAGCGAGCAAGTTGACAAGATGGTCACAGGCACCGAGAGAGCGTATGTTGTGCTTGAAATGCAGTCACGTCTGTCTGCCGTAATAGTGCAAGGATACATCAGAACTAAGTTCAGCAAAGATCCACCACCTGCTAACTGTATTCGGCAATGGTATGTGGACGTTAAAGCTTCAGGGTGCTTCTGCAAGGGGAAATCAACGACTCGATCTGCAGTGCATGGAGAACCGCTGAACGCGGTGCTGGCGAATTTCGCACATAGCCCACAGAAGTCGACGAACTTAACAACCAGAAAAGTGAACATACCACAACCAATTGTTTGGAAGATGTTAAGGAAACAACTGAAGCTGGAGCCTATTGTCGTGGTTGGCCAGAGACCCAACACCGTGTTACTAGAGGAGGCCGAAATGCACGCGTTTTAGCTCACGCAGGCTGGCATGAGGTCTGAAACAGGACAAGGAATTTAGAATTTAGAAACAACGGACGTAGCTGGTGGAATACTTAACTTTAATTCATTAATGACGAACGTCGCTCTTGACTGTACGTGATTCACAATATCAATAGTAACTGATAATGGCGCCTTGATAGGTCGTAGCAAATAACGTAGCTGAAAGCTATGCTAAACTATCTTCTCGGCAAATGAAAACGTAAGTAGGCAGTGAACCATCGCTAGCAAAGTCGGCTGTACAACTGGGGCGAGTGCTAGGAAATGTCTCTAGACCTGCCGTGTGGTTGCGTTCGGTCTGCAATCACTGATAGTGGCGACACGCGGGTCCGACGTATACTACCGGACCACGGCCGATTTAAAGGCTACCACCTAGCAAGTGTGATGTCTGGCGGTGACACCACACCTATCGCTTGCAATTGCTACAGGCCCTGACTCCCTACGACCAAGCCAGACGGTTTGAATTTTCGGCAAAGTTGCCACACCCTAAGGAAGAGGATGAATGTTGAGAGAAACTCATCTTCAGTGATGAAGCAACTCTTCTGTGGATGGGACAGTGAACAGGTACAATGTGCGAATGTGGTATCCACAGAATCCCCACGCAATCGTCCAGTACATTAGAGACTCAACGAAAGTTAATTTGTTCTGTGTAGCCTCACAGTTTAAAGTTGACGGTCTGTTTCTTTCTTGCGAAAAGACCGATTCCGACACATGTATCTGGACATGCTGTGAAATTGGATTATGGGAGAATTGGAGACCAACAGTATGACCTTCATCTATAAACAGGAGGTGCTACACTCCACATCCACCATGAAGGTAGTGAGTTCTTAAACAGCATACTGACATACCAATGGATCATTCGTGATGGAGTTGATGATCAGCCGGTGATGTCATACCCTGCACATACACCCAACCCATGCGATTTTTTTGTGTGTGTGGAGTTACGTGCAAAGTTCAGTGTTAACGCCTCCTCTACCATAGAACCTACCAGTATTGTGAGCTCGCATCAATAACGCTACTGAACGTGTTGATAGTGCAATGCTGTACTGAACTAAGGGAGAAGTTGATTGTCGACTTGGTATCTGCAGAATCAGTGGGGGAGTAATATATGACACAGTAGAAATATGTGAATAGAATGAAACTTTCGAGTTCTCTGGATGTGTGCAAAGACCTGTGACAATATGTCTAATATAGTTACAGCAAATCTGTGAAATCTCTTCCATCATTTATAATAACCTTATACTGTATTTACGTCTTTACTTTTCCGTAATGCCAGAAGGTCGCACACTATCTTGGTGTGGACAGTGGTCACCACGTATCAACGCATAAGTGTTTGTTGTTGTTTGTACAAAGGTTTTCATATTACTTTGTTCGAAACGAATTGTTGTGTGGGATTTTATTGTGTTCAAGAAGTGGAGAAAATACAGGAAGGCCATGAGTGGCAGCTCGCAGGTCCTGTAGAGCTAACCCAGCGGCGCGCTTTAGCGGTTTCTCTGGGATGCGTTGGCGTTCAGCACCTTCATCAGTCATCCACACAGGGTGGAAGGAAGAGGAAAGAGGGGGGGGGGGGGGGGGGGAGGTAGGCGCGGATAGAGATAAAGGGCCGACGACGCGCGCCCGCCTTAACAAATGGCAGTCCTGTCGGTTAGCGCCTCTCGGCGAGCACCGGTCGTCTGGAAGGCGCGCTAGGCCTTAAGTGAGAACACTGCTAAACTCCGAAAACTCTGATTTCTTCCTGAAACGACCTATACTATGACCATGTAGCTCGTTAGAATGAAATTACAACGAAATGAACACCCTTAGCTGCTTACAGGCATTGACATACGTCAACGGGGACACATGAAATTGTGTGCCCCGACTGGGACTCGAACCCAGGATCTCCTGCTTGCATGGCAGACGCTCTATCCATCTGAGCCACCGAGGACACAGAGGATAGCACGACTGCAGGGATTTATCTCTGTCACGCCTCCCGCGAAACCCACATTCTCAACGTATTGTCCCGCACTACATTCGTAGTGCCCCCGTCCATTATACTCATTACTCGCGGCGCGTTGACGATTCCCGTAAGAGTTCAGGCACTGTTTGTGCATTCGCACAGAAGAAGAAGATGGTCAAGTGGCCGGTGAGCCTTAACTATAGCGGGAGGCGTGCCAGGGATAAATCCCTGCAGTCGCGCTGTCCTCAGTGTCCTCGGTGGCTCAGATGGCTACAGCGTCTGCCATGCATGCAAGAGATCCCGGTTCGAATTCCGGTCGGGGCACGCATTTTCATCTGTCCCCGTTGACACCTGTCAACGCCTGTAAGCAGCTAAGAGTGTTCATTTCATTGTAATTAAAATGACAAAATTGACAGTTTCGGTGCAAAACATGCAGTTGGAAATCTGCTTGTTGAAAGGCTACGTCCGTTGTTCCTGCGAATGTTTCTGATAATATAGTATAGTTCATTTCACTTAAAATGCTTTTTTTGTTTCAAATGGCTCTGAGCACTATTGGACTTAACATCTGAGGTCATCAGTCCCCTATAACTTAGAACTACCTAAACCTAACTAACCTAAGGATATCACAAACATCCATGCCCGAGGCAGGACTCGAACCTGCGACCGTAGCAGTCGCGCGGTTCCGGACTGCAGCGCCTAGAACCGCGTGTCCACCGCGGTCGTAAAAATGTTTTTTTATTTCAGTCTCTGATCACAATATGAATTCATTAGACGATGACCGGTTTCAGTCTGTAATGACCATCTTCAGATCTTTTTTACACCATGTCCTAAAGTGATACGGCCATAATGGCATAATGGCCGTATCACTTTAGGAGATGGTGCAAAAAAGATCTGAGGATGGTCATTACAGACTGAAACTGGTGATCGTGCAAACAATTCATATTGTGATCAGAGACTGAAATAAAAAAGCATTTTACAGTATTGGATTACTGTTTGTATACGCGATTGTGTCTCAGTTCACTTAGTTCAGCTGATCATTGACACCCAATGTGTAGTCTACTCGAACGCTCCAGTTGTCAGTTGTGAGGCACAACCGTGTTCGTCTCTGGTGCAAGAAATTCTCTGTTCGATTAACTGTTTTGCAGAGATAGCACGACCAAGTAATAAACCATAAAGTTTCAGACGACATTCTCCACTTTCAACAGGAATAAGGAAGTTTAATTGTACCTCATAAAGGCTCATGTCCTCTTTATATATAAAGTCTAGTGTGTGACTGTGCTTGTTGTGTTGGCAGAAGAGCCAACACCGTATTACGAAAGGAGGCCGAAACGCACGCGTTTTAGCTCACGCAGACTGGCGTGAGGAGGGAAGAACTATACTGACGTGAGGTCTGGAACATGACAAGGAATCACAATTCAGAAAGCGGACGTAATTAGTTCGATACTTAACTTTAATCCATTAATGATGAACGTCGCTCTTGATGGTACATGATTCACAATCTTACCTGTTCAGAATACATTCTTGAAGTAACTGAATATGGCGCCTTGCTAGGTCGTAGCAAATGACGTAGCCGAAGGCTATGCTGAACTGTCGTCTCTGCAAATGAGAGCGTATGAAGACAGTTAGCCATCGCTAGCAAAGTCGGCTGTACAACTGGGGTGAGTGCTAGGGAGTCTGTCTAGACTAGACCTGCAGTGTGGCGGCGCTCGGTCTGCAATCACTGATAGTGGCGTCACGCGGGTCCGACGTATACTAACGTACCGCGGCCGATTTAAAGGCTACCACCTAGCTAGAGTGGTGTCTGGCGGTGACACCACAGTGCTGTCCTCAGTATAATCAGTTAGGAGGCCTAGTGGTAGAAATTGATTTTATTGATTTTGTGGCAGCAGGACCTATCTCTAAACTTTTTCAATAATGTTTCGTGAAAAGAACGCTAACTTACCTCCAGAAATTCCCAACTGATTTCACCTAACATTTCCGTGAAACTTGCACCTTGACTGAACCTACCGGTAATAAATATAGCAGCACGCCTCCGACATGTTTCCATGTCCTTCTTTAATCCGACCTGGTGGGGACACCAAATACTCTCCCAGTACTTGAGAATGGATCGCACAAGTGTTCTGCACACAGTCACCTTTATAGGCGAGCTACACTTTCGTCGAGTTCTGCCAATAAACCCTACAAGTACCATACATAATTTGCAACGTTAAATCAAGACATTTAACCTACGTCACTACGTCAAACAGCACACCACTAATACTGTATTCGATTATTACGATATTTTTACCTACTCGTTTGTATTAATTCACGTTTCTCCTCACTGAGGGCAAGCTTCTATTCAGCAAAGCTAACAGAAATTTTAAGTCGGCCTGTATCTCTCTACATATCAACTAAAGAAAAACTCTGTCACGCACATTACAGCGCCGTCGGAAAATAGTTTCACATTGCTACTTACGCTAACTAGGGTTATTTCAGTTCAAAATTGTGAAGGCTTTCGTAGTCACTTGTTGAAAAACTGCCTGTTGACTTCGGTCTCAGGCTCTTCACCGACATTCGGCTCTTGATTTTTCTGACATTTCGCCAGCGAGAGAGGCTGGCATTGTCAAAGTATCACCTTGTATTGCTGACTGCCGTTTCACTGCTTTACTTTTACACATAGATCATGAGTTGAATGTGTGCTTTCAAGTGTTTTTGCATAATGTCAAACAAATTTAATTACTTGGAACAAAAGTATAATTTCTCGTATTGGGAAGACATGTACTCTTGCTAACACTACGCTGTAGTTATATAGGTGAAATATTGCCCGAGAGCACGTCCAGTCGAAGACGGATTCTGAAGCTAGTGAGTGTCAAGAATGTTAGTTTGTCAAACAAAATCTGTCTACTGTCAACGAAGGTCAAACGCAATCTACGCCGTTCAACATCTCCTACACGACTCAAGTTATAACAAAGATGACGCAAATAGTGCGAAATGTTAATGTCAGCGACGATCGTTAATACAGTACATCTCACCAAACGAGCCGTTCCTGGCAGTGCACTGTGCGGACATAGCCTTTATGCTGGACGAAGGAACTGCTGTCAAAAAGAATGTTTTGCTGATATATCGCTTTTCTTTCAGAGTGTAGTAATATATTAGGAATTGAATATTCATGGATTCCTCCTATAACTACAGTTTTTTCGAAGCTTCGGTCATCTCGTGACATTAGTTATCTTCCTTCAAATGTCAACCATTTAAAGTATGCAACATACCTGGTACTCGTATACTCTTCCACAGTCCAGTATCCCGGTGAATATTCCTACTCCCCTTCTTTCTTTGGTGTCTTGTTACAGCCCATTCTGATATGCACTTGTGATATTCTGCGTGGTGTCTGTTTGTTCTAAGTCGTGTCTCCCTACCACTTTCGCGCAACGACGCTCTGAGCGTGTTTTTTAGGGAATTGACTAGTTTGAACCTGGGACCTGGTGCTGGTAAGGAGACGCCAGACCACACATGACATGTAGAGTTCAGAAGAGTTCAGTGAGACTAGCGATGATATAATCAAATACTTAATGATTTCAGCGTCAGCTCCACTGCACTCAGTCTAAAAGAATCTTATTACTAACTAAATTTAGTGGAAGGGGTTCAACGCTTTCCTATTTTTAGTTAGCTGGTAAAATAAGGTCGAAAAAGCAGTTGAATTTACCATTGGAAATTTTATTCTACTCACAGAACATTGTTTATAAATTGCACTATTGATAAAAGGAAATATTTTAATACAGGATGATAAAAACCAACTGCGTTCAACAAAAATATGAACGAATATTCCCTGAATGGGTTTCCAAGATCTACAATGAATCGAAGGATGACCTATGACATATCCCAACTATAATCTAGATTTAAGTTAAGTTTCATAAAAGAGAAAACTATCAAAATTGTCTACAGTGCCCCTCAATGGTCTTTAATTACCTAACTAACTTGTCGTAAATTACAGTGGCTGATGTGGCTTCTCAATAATTAATTAACAGAAAAATCATCGTGTTTCAGATTGTTATTTCAAGTAGCAAATGTGAACACCATGAGATTTAATTGACGATCGACACTAGTATTACGCAGAAAGGGGGTGTAACAGATGAGACTTCTGCAGTTCTGAGTGATGCTTTATGCGCTGTTATACGGCATTGCGTGCTTTCATTACGTTGTCGTTGGTTAGGCAGCGTCAGCGGGCGGCGGATGGCACAGCTCCACACCTCGCCGTCTCGGAAGCAATTCTCTCCTAACTTCTCTTTACTACAATTTACCGAAGTTGGTTTTAGAAAAGCTATCTGGCTGTGTTATCAACTGACCAATCAGGGTCTCAATGTTAACCTTAAGCTCCGTCTACAAAACTTCTGTCTATCCAATGAGAAACGTTATGCATTTCGTGGTGGGGCAACGTTTTTAATGTTTGCTACGTCACAAACACGTGAAAAAGTCTCACGCTAAAACTTGCAGCGGGTGTGGCCCTTTTAGTGTTATCGTAAGATCTATACTGTTCTTCTGGAGGGCTCTATCTTTTAACATGGGTTTGGGGGTGGTTTTGGCCGTCGGCTGGCGACGTGGGTGTTCGTCCCTTATCGTAGCGCCTCCTAGCCTACACGATTCTGCTCTCGGCTTCTGTTGCCGTTTCTCGCCTCAGAACTGCGTCTGTTTCACGGTGGGAAGGTATGACATGCATTTAGGCGTTCTTGTGTTAGTCTGTGATATTCCATTTGCTCACTCGTTGATCGTATTACTTTGGTTAATTTGATGTCAGGATTTATTCGGAGCTATGTGACATACTGCCAGATTTGCTTATCATGTCAGGGTTTTCATGGAAGGTGTTGGATTTGCCTGACACATTACACACTAAGACACTTACGCGGTATTCTAGCATAAAAGGCGCAATCTCTTTTCTTATCGAACTAAAACCAAGCAAAAACTTCACTGTGCAATATAATCAAAGGATCGCTTTTTCGAAAGCTCCTATCCATCTCCCACTGCAATGTTTGAAATTTAGCTCAACGGTGTCTACAACGTTCCTCTGTAATGGTGCAAAAACGTGGCGTCCTGCGAAGCCACCCTTTCGGTCGGCGACATTATAAACGGCTAGCTGTCGACACATACGAAAAAAGACCATACCTCAGAAGTTAATGTAATGTGCAAGACGGTTAATGATATCACAGTGGCACGAAATTTCACCACCGTTCTGCCCAGCGCCGTCGTAGACGTGACACGTGATGAGAAGGTTGTCCCACGCCTTCTTACCCACATTTCATCTCTTGTTTTAACGCCTCTGCCATGAGGATCATAACCGTCACCATGAGCATTCAGATCACGCGGTTTTGTTACGAATGGCCGAAGAAAACACTTCAGACACACCAACGCATAGAATCGCCTCGAAATGGTCTTGCCGGCCCGTGTGGCCGAGCCGTTCTAGGCGCTTCAGTCTGGAACCGCGCGACCGCTACGGTCGCAAGTTCAAATCCTACAATTCATCTGAGTGGGCCGAGAGCCCATTGTGATGGTCCAGAGTCTCGGTACGAACATTTCGGAAACTGCACGGCTGGTCGGGTGTTGGAGGAGTGCTGTGGTGAGTGCCTTCAACACGTGGCGAAACCAAGGTGAAATCACATCCAGACGTCGTGAGGTTCGGCGACCAGCCACTATTAGAGACGTTGGATGTCATGGGCTGCACTGACTTAATCAAGAGAGGCGGCGAACTGCGGCGGAACGTACATCAGAGTTCAGTGCTGGGAGGAGTACAGGAATGCCTGAACACACAGTGCACCGAACACTCCTAACGACGCACCTCCTCACCCGCCGATCCATGCATGTGCCAATGTTAATATCACGACATCGTCAGCTACGACTGAAATGGGCCCGTACCATCGGCACTGGACGTCGCCCAATGGCGGAGCGCTGCGACGTCTGATGAATCCCGGTGACTCCTCCATCATGCCGATGGGAGGGCGCGAATCCGTCGTCTTCGAAGGAAACATCTCCTTGACGCTCGTACTGTAGCACAGAGACAAGCTGGCGGTGGATCAATTATACTTTGGGGAACATTCACTTGCGCATTCATAGGTCCTGTGGAGCTCGTGCAAGGCACCATGACTCCAAGTAGTGTCGTACACTGCTTATACACCACGTACACTCCTACATGACGATCGTGTTTTCCGACGGCAGTGACATTTTTCACCAAGATAATGCACTTCAAGAAGAATATAATAATTGCAATCCCAAAGAAAGCAGGTGCTGACAGATGTGAAAATTACCGAACTATCAGTTTAATAAGACACGGCTGAAAAAGGCAAACCTACGTTTCTAGCATTTGTAGACTTAGAGAAAGCTTTTGACAATGCTGACTGGAATACTCTCCTTCAAATTCTGAAGGTGGCAGGGGTAAAATACAGGGACCGAAAGAATATTTACAATTTGTACAGAAACCAAATAAGAGTTGAGGGACATTAAAGGGAAGCAGCGTTTGGGAAGGGGTGAGACAGGGTTGTAGTCTCTCCCCGAAGTTATTCAATCTGTATTTAGAGCAAGCAGTAAAGGAAACAAAAGAAAAATTCGGAGTAGCTATTAAAATCCATGGAGAAGAAATAAAAACTTTGAGGTTCGCTGATGACATTGTAGTTCTGTCAGAGATAGCAAAGGACATGGAAGAGCAGTTGAACGGAATGGACAGTGTCTTGAAAGGAGGATATAAGATGAACATCATCAAAACCAAAACGAGGATAATGGAATGTATTCGAATTAAGTCGGGTGATGCTGAGGGAATTAGATTAGAAAATGAGATACTTAAAGTCGTAAAGGAGTTTTGTTATTTGGGGAGCAAAATAACTAATGATGGTCGAAGTAGAGACGATATAAAATGTAGACTGGCAATGGGAAGGAAAGCGTTTCTGAAGAAGAGAAATTTGTTAACATCGAGTATTGATTTTAGTGTTAGGAAGTCGTTTCTGAAAGTATTTGTATGAAGTGCAGCCATGTATGGAAGCGAAAAATGGACGATAAATAGGTCGGACAAGAAAAGAATAGAAGATTTAGAAATGTGGTGATGTGGTGCTACAGAAGAATGCTGAAGATTAGATGGGTAAATAACATAACTAATGAGGAGGTATTGAATAGAATTGGGGAGAAGTTGAGTTTGTGGCACAACTTGACAAGAAGAAAGGACCGGTTGGTAGGACATGTTCTGAGGCATCAAGGGATCACAAATTTAGTATTTGAGGGCAGCGTGGAGGGTAAAAATCGTAGAGGGAGACCAAGAGATTAATACACTAAGCAGATTGAGAAGGATGTTGGCTGCAGTAATTACTGGGAGATGAAGCAGCTTGCACAGAATAGAGTAGCATGGAGAGCTGCATCAAACCAGTCTCAGGACTGAAGACCACAACAACAACAATGCACCATGTCTTAGGGCCAGGTGTATGTTCGAGGAACGTAGAGCCGAGTTTCTACTGATGTGTTGCCACCCAAATCGCAAGATCTGGACCTTATCGAATATATCCACGATGTGGTTGAACGTGGCGTCAGAGTACATGGACGGAATTTTCGGGAATTAGATAATTTGTATGTGCAGTTGTCGAGCCAACTCCTTCCAACGACCTACCAAGGCTATGTAACTCCCATGCTACCACGCGTCACCGCTGTAATCAATGCCAGAGGTAGAAGTACCAGCTGTGTGGTAGGTGGTACTGATGTTCTTGTAGATGAGTGCATGTGAAGGCTTGCTGAAAAGTAATGCCTCCGAATTTTCGATGTCAAAACTCTTAAGGCTTTTTTGAATAAAATAAACGCTATTAATATTCTATATAATTATTCTTCGTTTGCAGCATTCTGCCGCTACAGGGCTCCGAATTATAGTGTGTAACGTGGTGTTGTGTAACGCTAACTTCGTTAACACGTCAGAAACAGTGTAATATAACCGAGTTTCGAATGGAGCACCCTCTCCTTGAGCATGAAAATGCTAGAACACACACAAGCGCTGTGAGTTCTGCAATAATCTGACGCCTTGTGTTCAGTAATCGATCATCCGCCACACAGTCTAGACTTGGTTCCATTCGATTTTCATCTGTCTCCAAAGCTTGAAGAACACCTTAGAGGACTTCACTTTGACAGAGATGAATAGGCGCAAACAGAGTTGAGGCCCTACACTGACAATACCAAGAAACAAATCTCTCGTTAGTCGCCTGTTTGAGTATGTTGAAAAGTAGTTATGTACATATGAGAGTAAAGATGTAGAATGTCAGTAATGTTTGTTTTATTTTAAAATCTCTAAGACTTTACACATTAAAATATTTGGCGGTTTTACTCTGCAACACGGTCGAATACTGAGTTTGTTACGGAAATTCTTGTCTTACTGTCATAAATTTTTAACTTATGTCAATAGCTTTCAGTGAATGGATAGTGACAGCATTTTAGGTTTTCTTATTGATAACGCCACGTAGCGCTCTGTATCAAAATCACTGGCTGTGCTGTGTGCAGTCTCTGGCTGGGTGGCATTGTTGTAATATTCGCTATTGTAGTGTTGGGCAGTTGGCTGTTAACAGCGCGTAGCGTTGCGCAGTTGGAGGTGAGCCGCCAGGAGTGGTGGATGTGGGGAGAGAGATGGCGGAATTTTGAGAGCGGACGATCTGGACGTGTCTCATTAAGAAAGATTAAATTTGTAAGAATGGATGTCATGAACTGATATATATAATATAACTTTTGAACAATATTAAGATAAATACATTGTCTGTTCTCTATCAAAATCTTTCTTTTGCTAACTGTGCGTACCAGTAGTTAGTGCTTTCAGTAGTCTGAATCTTTTATTTAGCTGGCAGTAGTGGCGCTCGCTGCATTGAATAGTTCGAGTAACGAAGATTTTTGTGAGGTAAGTGATTTGTGAAACGTATAGGTTAATGTTAGTCAGGGCCATTCTCTTGTAGGGATTATTGTAAGTCAGATTGCATTGTGCTAAAAAAATATTGTGTGTCACTCTAGTGAATATCTGAGTACGTTCAGTTCTGTTTTGCTCAGCTGTTTGAAAATCAAATAATGTAAGAGATTTATCAGCACAGTAATTCAATAATATTTCTAAAGGGACGTTTCAGCATTTAAATTCTTAAATTCAGTCAATAATTACGCTAAATTTTGAAAAAGGAATATTTTGGTGCCCCTGGAAGCCTATAGATATGCAACCCGTAATCGAAACCATGAACTATGGATCATGAACGGGGATAGTCCCTCGGTAATATAGATCTCGTCGGCTCATCGTTATCTCCTAAAATCCAAAAAAAGATTTCCACGATCAAGCTACTATCCATTCACATGGCTAAATGACTCACCGATTTACACATCATTTAGTCTTACAACACAGACACAGCTACATCTTCCCTGACCTGTTCATAACATGCGTCTCTGAATTGCTCGCTTAGCAAACACACATTTTTTAGTTATTTTCACATTAAATCATGTATCTAAGAGATACATCACATACTGAAATCCTCACATTGTAAATCTATTCTCTTTTTCTAGAGTTAGTTCCATTGTTGTTATTCAGTTAGGCGGTAGAACTGAATGCATGGCACGCAAACACTCACTGCAATACGTGTTATTCAAATACGTAGGTTTAGCCTACGCAGTAGAAAGCAGGTCAGTTAGTTCTATTAAAGGATTATCGTAATATTTGTGCTGTATGTTGAGAGGCTGTTCATTACTTGATTGCAAGATAATGAAGCTTATGGAGTGAGTATTCACAAATAGCCACTGCTGATGAATGCTGCTCATCATTGACCATATGCCCTCTCGTTAATGAGCTTGTTGTCAGTTATCGGAAAATTATTGCTAGCTTAGACCAGCTACGAGATCTATCATGGTTTTTATGTTTTTATATTAGTAACTTCAACACACATACGCACACATTCGTTTTTTTTTAATTTTGCGCTGTTTTGAAACACGAAAGTAACTAATTCTGGTTGAATCTTCAGTTTTCAAAGAATTTTTCTTTCTGTCAGTTACAATTACTTCCGAACTTCTGAACACATTGCTACATTTATCTTTTTCCCGGCTATCTAAGATATGTCTGTTTAGAATTTCATGTTCTTTAATCTTCATTTTTTTCTTATCACTTCTGATTTCTTGAAGCCATTTACCCCTGTGAGAATGTTTTTCGATTGATATATTCAAATATTTCCAGCATATCACGTTATCATTGATTCGAAACAGATTGGTGTACACCATCTTACATTTACTCATCGTAACATGTATTTGTTCTATTTTCTTGTATATATCTTAATAGCTCTTATTCCTGTAATTATGACTCTGTTTGCGATCCCTACATTTTCTTACTATTTTCTTCTAATCCTTTTCAGTATTTTCCTCTATATTTTCCATAATTTGTCACTTTTATTACTTATGTATGCCAGAAGTCACTTGACTACACCATATATCAATCAGCCAGTTCATTCATGTTCTGGAACATTGGCTCCATTAAAACTAGTGAATAAATCCAGGACCTTAAAAATGCTGGCTTCTCGATTGCTTAGTGTCCACGCGCTTACCAACATTGTCCCGTCTCCTTTGGATATTTCTAAGCCATTGAAGAAATATGGGGTATTTTGACTGTGCACGAACGATCGTGACTTTCCCTAATATGTGTTCACTAGCTCTACTTCTACGCGCATCGACAGCTAATCACTGTGGTGATGTATTACTTATCACCAATGAAATTCAAATAAAATAACTAATATCTCAAAATGTCTGAGTAACTTCAGCCTAAATGTATATTCCATCACAAGATCAGTTACTTTCGTCTGATTTAATTTTTACTTTCCCATCTATTTGGCCTACTACAACCTGTGCAAAGTTATACATGAAAATTACAAAAATTATGAATGTTTTACAGCATTAATTCATTTCGCTCCCGATTTTTGGCTAACATGGCAATCATCAGACTTCAGATTAAAGTCTGTTGATGTTCTTATAAGCCTAAAATTAAAACTGCAAAGTATCCGTAATTTGCTGCATTCGATTAATAATTACGAAGTCCTTCTAGCAAGCAGCGACGCAAGAATCGGTTAGCATAGCCTACTACTATGTTATTTGTGCTTACAATGAGTTTTCATAGAACGCTCTTACCGTTCGTAATTATGTATTGTCTCTTAGATTAAAATGAACGTGCTACCTTCAATATATCTTCTTTAACGACTGAAAATAACAGTCTTCTGTTGAGGATACTCCTAAATGGCAACAGTGTGGCACTTACTTTTTGAAGACAACTCTTGTAGGTAAATAAGTAGTAGTGACTGTAGGTTAACGCTGTAAATACAAGTAAATAGTAAATAACACCAAATAGTTTCTTTTCGTTCAGCTTCTAGCCGTCTTCGAATTTACAGACTAAACGTCCATTTCTTGTTACTATTTTAGATGTGGACATAGCTTTTGGAAGTTGATCTTCTGGCAGTCGATAAGTAACTTAGATCTGCAAGTTTTGAAAGATAACATGAAGAGGTTAAAACTCTCATTATATGTAGGTTTTCCGAACATCGCATGTGCTAAGTTCGCATATGTATTATCGAACTTGTATGACTTCGAAAAATTTTGAACTCTGAACGCCATGCTCTTGCACCAATGGTAGGTTGAATCCAGGTTTTCCGTAATCGGTAACACTCACAGAATTCCTCTTTATTCAAATAAGCTTCACGGTATGACTATGTGAGAAACAATAATAAAGTAGGTTCAGTTGGTGCGACTACTCTTTGCTAATTGGGCGGCTACTTCATTGTCTACGATTCCCTCCTCCCACCCTCCCACCCATATTAAGACCACTGGTGTATCACCTTGCCATTCATTTACCTTAACACAGGGTAGAAGAAAGAAGAGCGGACAAACGACGTTTAAATACGCAGAGTGAACCGCGTTCGTACTGCTGTTGCTGGAGAAGCCACTATCAAGGACTTGACCGACAGATTTTCAGCTTAGCAGCTGGCGCGAGCGAAGTGTGCTCCGGACCTGTTGAGCCTCTTCTCTCGTAGTCCGCGAACAGAGTTTATTGGGAATGAATGGCTGTCTGTGTTATCCTGTTTGGACAGCTTCCAGTCCGCAGTTTCTGGTGTCTGTGCCAAGAATTCCAGATGTATCCCTTTAGCGAGAGCAACAGTGGCATCACATTGCCTGAAGAGCGTGGGCGACCGTTCTTCTTCAGCACACCATTTCTTCGCTGTGTGCGAAGTCGGCGTTAGTAATAAATGTAAACACAGGTGCGTAGCACGCTTAAACACAGCGGTTCAGCTATCTGTGCAGTTACGTACTATCTCTGCAGTGTAGTAATGAATGACTGTACTGTTCTCCTGCTGTGCCTCAGGTTGGTTGTAAGGATTTCGTGCTTTGTTGACGATTATAATACGAGTCCTATGTCAGTTTTATAGGATGTAACAAAGAAGGTGACAATAAGGTCAGATAATGGAAGAGGATGTTTATTTCAGAGATATTTCCCATGTCGAAAATCTATCTCTGTGGAGCTATGACAACCAACAGCGACACTCATCCATTCAGTCAGTTACTTGTACATCGTGTTCCGTCAATCCTATTGTGAAGCGAAGCATTCAGGGGTGTGCACCGTATCAAATTACACACTGTAGTAACAATAAATTTTGATTAGTACCAATCCACTTACTCTGATAATTACGGTAATTACGTTTAGATAACTTTATACATGAATATTAGGAGAAAAATAGCTACGTTGTAGGAGAAAGAAATCCTTCTATTCTTCTCAGCTACTGTGTACCTAGAACAAAGAATATGGGTAGCTTTATCAGCTGTCTGTATACTGATAGAATCAAGATCTCTCCAATTTACGAGGGTTGGAACTTTAATAGAGGCAACTATTTATTTACGGCTCGTACAACATAGATACGTGTTTCAAAGTTTTACTGACATTCAAAGTAGTCCCCAGCATTGTGTATAGCCCGTTGTCAGCGAAGTGGAAGTTGTAGGATACTCTTAGCAGTGCCAGTTGTGTTAACAGTTCAAGCGGCGCGGTTTATTGCCCGACGACTTTGTAGAAGTTGTGAAGCGAATGCCGTGAAGTGTTTCCTTCAGTTTAGAAATCGAGTTGAGCTCACGAGTGCTTAAGTCAGGGGAGTGCAGTAGGTGGTATATCACTTAGCAGCACCATCAGTCAAACAAATCAGTAACAGCTTGCACTGTACGTGCTTGAGCATTGTCCTGCAAAGTGATGGACAGGTCCTGCAGAAAGTGTCATCACTTCTGTCTCTAAGCTGGTCGTAGGTTGCGTTAAAAAAATTAACAGATGTGTGCCTACAATGTTGCACGTAACACATTTCAAGTATGCAACACTGATAATCATGGTACATTAATTACATTGCGTACATTTTAATCACAAATCAAATCATACAGGCACACTGCTTCTTTCTACATTGCTTGCAGAGTCGCGATGTATTAAGACATTTAAATATACGGTGCACAACTAGGATCATAATCGTGCAGCCTCTCGCTTAGAATCGTATTGTTTATCCCATCCTTAACAACTGAACTGGCGAGCCCGAAACACTTCGATGGGTGCGGATTGTTGGCGGAAGCCGAAGGCGTAGGAAGTGCCAAGTTTGCATATCACAATTCAAGTTTTATTAAACGTGCCCGTAAAATTAAATCTGAATTGAATGCATATTAGCTTGATGTTGAGAGGGTAGTCGCTATTATTGTTAATTAAACCTCGATCATATTTCTAAGAAATATTTATAAATAAAAATAAATAAAAATTAGTCTGCATCTTAGTTACATCATATTTCCGCTAATCCATCTTCAACGAAGTGAAGCTTGACAGGAAATTTTGCGGCTCCCTGAGCCACAAATGTTATTTGAGGCTTCTGCAGATAGTCCAACTTTAAAAACTATTCATACTACCCGCTTCTGTAGAATAAATATTTTTTGTCGTTAGCTGCATCATCCGAAGAGATTATGCCCAAAGACAGCACTCAATCGAAGACTGCAACGTAACCTAGCAATCCTGTTGGCACAGAGGTTTCTGACGGTAAAGCGGACGCATACGAGCTTTTTGGTTATTGTATTGTATCGTATGGAACTGAGGACCTAGAAACGACTTAGAGACTTCGTCACCGCCGTAGCCCTCAGTGGCTCACAACCCCACAAATGGCGACAGCAGTCCACTCACCCCACTGCCGCCCCACTCCGAACGCAGGGTTATTGTGTGGTTCGCCCCCCCCCCCCCCCCCCCCCCGGAGGACCCCCCCGGGATAGCCTCACACCACACGAGTGTAACCCCAATGTTTGAGTGGTAGATTAATGATGGTGTACGCGTACGTGGAGAAAGTGTTTGCTCAGTAATCGCCGACATAGTGTAACTGAGGCGGAATGAGGGGAACCACCCGGCATTCACCATGGCAGATGGAAAACCGCCTTAAAAACCATCTACAGACCGTCCGGCACACCGGACCTAGACACTAACCCGCCGGGCAGATTCTCGCGCCGGGGACCAGCACGATGTCTCGCAAGGAAAACAGTGCGTTAGACACCACGGCTAACGGGGCGTGCCTTTTTGGTTAACTCGCCCACTGATTGTGCCGCCTCACATTATTATCCATCTCGATGCCCACAAACTTCACAGACAGACCCTCATCCAATGTATGCCTACTGATTTCTGCTTCTGGCAACTGTAAGACATTGAATTGTTTTTATACGATTTAGGGTTAAGTTTTTTGCTCTAACCCAGTTTTAAGATATTTCCTTTATTTTCGTGAATATCGTCGTCTGTATCGTAAACGTAAACATCCACAATCCCTGAAGAGCCCTTCGATATGAATAATTGGGATCAAGGGAATCGAAATTAAACGGAATGGGAAAGAGATAAGAAGGAAATAATGACTTCCTGTCGCACAAGACACTGTGGCACTGAAAAGACGAGAGTTGAAAATTTGTACCCGACTGGGACTCAAACCCGGAGAGCCGCTTCTCTACAACTGTTCCTTAACCGCCTTGGGCATCCAGACACGCTTTCCATCAGACGAAAATTCGGACATGTCCGACAGAACAGGCACCACTCATATCTAAAAAAGCCCGCCGATGGCGACCGACTGCCATCTCATCTTCTGCCATCAATGTCAGTAGATTCCGTATGGAGGGGCTTGGGTTCAGCACACTGTTCTTCAGGCCGTTGTCAGTTTTCGTGCCTCGACTCGCTACTACCGGTCAAGTAGTTTGGCAGTTGACATCACGAGGTTGAGTGTACCCTGTTCCACTCCACCCGCAAAGGAAAATCCCAAGCAGTAACAGGAATCGAATCCGAATCCTCCACATGCCAGTCAGCCTGGCTAATCACACAACTACAGACCGTCTGTATCACAGTTACCTTGTTAACGACTACCTGTTTGAATCTGTCTAGCAGATCATCTTCAGATCTGGCGTCGCGAGATGCAGTTTGTCAACAGTAGAATCAATTACGTAATGTATATATACTGTGTTAACGCAACTCATATTTTTGCTAAGATACTGCACCCTGCCGAGCTAGACCTGAAGATGATCTGCAGGGCAGTTTGCAACAGGTAGACATTAATAAAAGAAAGTAATGATACATATTGCGTTTTTCATTTACTACAACGACTCATAACACGGATCCAATGAGATGGCGTAAATTGTGAAATATGCTTCAAACGCCCTGCTAAACCCGCAGGACAGGACAGGTAGTTGGAAATGTGGAAAGGGGCCAAAATGAGCTGCTGTCAGTTACAGTCGAACACATATAACTTTATTTATTTGACCTAACATAACAGTGCAAATTTTTTAACTTAGTTATCGATTGAATACGCCACACCACCTTATGCCTTGGGGACACAACCAGTTTAATTTTAAAGAAAGAAACGGATAAAAGCCATTAACTCAAAATTCAGACGGCAAAGAGAATATCTGGAAGGCAGAAGGCCTCACATTAAGTAAGTTCTATAATTTGGCTGAAGGCTCAAAAATCTAACACTTGAAAAGCAAGGAATTTTAACCTTGTCCCATGAATTAAAACACCACTAAAAACAATTAAACTATAATTCCAAAACATCGGCTATGAGCCATATAAATACACACAAAAGAAAATAAGAAAAGGCAGAGCAGCTAATATTGCTCAGAAGTTTCGGGGGTCGGCCAGCACTTGGAATATTAATGATCACTTAAGGGAGACAGGCAGTCGGTCCAACCATTCTCCATCCAACGACAACCCAACCAACAGACAGCCAACGGACCCAGCGAAGAGGTAACTTGCGCTCCACTTGACCAGCACACAACCAGGAGCTCAATGCAAAATGTAAAAGGCATGGTCGCCCACAACCAAGCAAACATTAAGCTGTCAAACTACACACCGTGCTGGCCAGCGACAACATGGTGAGTGAGGTGTCACCGCCAGACACCACACTTGCTAGGTGGTAGCCTTTATCGGCCACGGTCCGGTAGTATACGTCGGACCCGCGTGTCGCCACTATCAGTGATTGCAGACCGAGCACCGCCACACGGCAGGTCTAGAGAGACTTCCTAGCACTCGCCCCAGTTGTAGAACCGACTTTGCTAGCGATGGTTCACTGCCTACTTACATTCTCATTTGCCGAGAAGATAGTTCAGCATAGCCTTCAGCTACGTCATTTGCTACGACCTAGCAAGGCGCCATTATCAGTTACTATTGATATTGTGAACTATGTACCGTCAAGAGCGACGTTCATCATTAATGGATTAAAGTTAAGTATTCCACCAGCTACGTCCGTTGTTTCTAAATTCTAAATTCCTTGTCCTGTTCTAGACCACACGCCAGCCTGCGTGAGCTAAATCGCGTGCCTTTCGGCCTGATCTAGTAACACGGTGTTTTCTTTCCTGCCAACCACAACAGTGAGGAAAGGACACTGCATCAATTTACGTCAACGGCCAGAGCAGGTAACCGGAACGTTAACGGCCACAAGGCAGAAAATTCCGCTGGTGCACTTAATTTGCAAATAACAAAATATAGTTAGACTCGACCGAACAGTGGCTAAACCTTCGCCAACTCGAACACACACGTTGTTGCTCGCGGAAAGTCCCATCATCCAACAACGGGAACCAAATGGCATGATGTGACCAGTCCTGACTTGCTGATAAATTAAATCCAAACTCAGCTGGCCGGTCGCGGTGGTCTCGCGGTGCTAGGCGCGCAGTCTGGACCCGTGCGACTGCTACGATCGCAGGTTCGAATCCTGCCTCGGGCATGGATGTGTGTGATGTCCTTAGGTTAGTTAGGTTTAAGTAGTTCTAAGTTTTAAGGGACTAATGACCACAGCAGTTGAGTCCCCTAGTGCTCAGAGCCAAACTCAGCTTTCGTGTCCAGTGTCGGTGACCCACGGACCTTGTGGAATAGGGAGAGCCCCACACACTCCGACACTGCGTAGAGACTGCCAGTGGGCCCGGCCAAAACACGTCCAGCGGAGATTTCCTCGCTGCTCCACGCCAACCGACCGACTCCCACACGTGGTCCGCAGCTCGTGGTCATGCGGTAGCGTTCTCGCTTCCCGCGTCCGGGTTCCCGGGTACGATTTCCGGCGGGGTCAGAGATTTTCTCTGCCTCGTGATGACTGGATGTTGTGAGATGTCCTTAGGTTAGTTAGGTTTAAGTAGTTCTAAGTTCTAGGGGACTGATGACCTTAGAAGTTAAGTCCCATCGTGCTCAGAGCCATTTGAACCATTTGAACTGAACTCCTGACGCGTCGTAAGTCACACACTGCCAGGTCCGAGCTGCACAGCTAGCCTCTCAACTCACTGGCAGATCTGAACTAACTCCGAAGACACGACAATAGGGCAGTAACAGCAGTCTGCAAAATAATACGCCAGGGCTTACATCTATAAGCGCCGCTGCTGCCACTAACAGGGAGGCAAAGCAGCAAACTCAGTGAGAACAGAAACTGAAACAAACATAACGTTGTGGCGGTATGGAAAAAAACAGGATGTAAAATACGAGATTGCGCAAACATGAGGCACGCACGGCTCAATGCTTATGTCATTGGCAAACACAATTCTTGAAGAATCCTCCAGTGTTCCGGTTAAATGATCTTGTAGACCAATAACAGAATCGGGCCAAGCACTGAAGCTTGCCATGTACTGTATTTAGTGTTTCCTCAACCACACCATGTTTTTATACGGCGGCAGGATTATAAATGGAGAGAAATGTAAATTACCATTTGCGTCAATTAATATCAAACTTGAGATGTTAATGTTGGAACGAGTGTTTCATTTGCTCCACAAAGAAGTTTTCCGCTTCATTAGAGTGCTTCTAAACTGATCTAAGCTTTCCGGACTGTCCAAATATGTCTATGTTTAATAAGTTTACTTGTATGACGTAGGTTCGCACAGTCGCCGCGATTATCGAACGGTAGCGGTACGAAGCTGTAGGCTCCGCACTCCACAATGCTGCTATTTCACGCCGTTGTCCTGAAGAGCTTACTTAAGTTAATCTCAGACGATAGACATGCGTGGGCACCTACAGTCAAAGAACACTCTGAGGTGTATGAATGTAGTCGTCTCAGATTTCTTTTTTTTTTTTTTGGTACGAGGAGAAATATTAGTAAATTACTATGGTAATGCAAAGTTTGTCTATTGCGACGGCATTGGATCGTGTGCAAGCTCGAACTAACACTCACACAGCCTCAAAGACGAATGTCTAATCGTGCGTACATCCAAATTTGAAGCACAAATTTTGACGTTGTTTATGAACGATATTGCTCACATTTGAATAAATATTTATTTATACTATAGTTTTATTTAAGAAAACAACCACTTTCATATTTCTACTCACGAGATATTACGCCTGAGCGTTTAAATAAACTTAATTCTGTAACTAATTCCGTAAAGGCGGCCGTGCAACAATACAATTAAATCTGCTCCCACAACCCTTTTATCCCAGTATCTCAAGCCATAGCAAAAAATTAACCCAGTGTCAAGGATGCTATGCCGGCAGCATCGTCTACAGAGTTTACTCTTGCAGTGATTTTATTTGCTGCTCAAAAATATTGTTCTCTAGCGCATGGAAACTTCCGTATTGTGATGTATTTTGTAATGTAGAGTCTGTGCCATAAAGTACTGTCAATACAGATGATATACAAGTCCGTCTAATATTAACCGCTGTCATTTCTTAAGTCGATATGTAAACTGTGCACAGAAAACATGTCAACACAGCTGATACACATAATCCACTTGAAAATCGGCACAATTCTAATTTTTAAGTTGATACCATTTCTTCTTTCTGTGGTTTATCCTGGTAACGTTACCTCCCGTTTTATTCTTCGTATAGCATTCTGTCATTGCATGGGGAAAACCTTTAATTCCACACAATTTCAGTTTTCATAGCGGAATTCTATGATGTAAACAGACAAAGGCCTTGGAAAGTTCGCAGAAAATGCCAGTATGGTAATTATTTTTGTTTGGTTCCCGTGCAACTGAGTTCGTCAGGTCACATATTGAGCATGTAATTACTTTTATAAGGGGGTGTTACTACTGTCTGTTTCAGGCTTTTGTAAAATGCAACTTGACACATCAACTGGTTACAAACTTAACGTGGGTGTCGCCGCCATTTCAGACAAGATAGTAATACTGTGGCTACAACACCATCGCAAACACAACCGTTAGTGTTTAATAGTGACATAACGGTTTCTGTGACCTCTCTGATAGATAATTTGCGGAAACAAATGAGAATATGGTCGTGAAATATGCATTATCTTTCCCAGTAAGTGCGAATAAAGTAAACACCCGTGAGACACCGGGTACAAGAATCTTCGAGACTGCAATGGTCGGTCACAACCCGTTTGAAATTACCGAGAGGGTGAGCCTATCATTTCTGTGAAGATGTTAGCTTCGGAGCTATGCATGATACCAAAAATTCAAGAATTTTCTGTACAAATATTTGAGAAAAGAGGTAGGTTTAAAAGATAATTTCTATTTCCTCTCTATCAGTGTCTTGGTTTTTAACTGTTTGTCGGAATGAAAGGTCATTCACGATGACCGTAGATTATGAGGAATTAAAGCAAACTGCTTCTGCAGTTCATCGTTAAGAGAGACAGCATGACGGTGGTCCATTGAACCCTGTGCCAAGCACTTTATTGTGAATAGCAGAGTAATCACGTAGACGTAGATGTAGATGGAACACCAGTATATTGCAGCAGTAGATTCTGTTTATTTATGTATTTATTTGTTCTTCACACCAGTCTTATGTAGAAAGCTAAAATATTCCATACGATCGAATTTTTGTGTTTATGGTAGCAATACGTGTATCATTTAATTGTTTCTGGAACTTGAAAATATTTAAAAAGTTCTTCTACTACAATTTTTCACTCCATTACAAAAATACAATAAAAAAACCTAAACCTATTACTCATCTATTAATAGTACTTTAAGACTACAGATTCTGTTCTGTTTATGTTAATTTTTTGGAGTGCATCTCAACTGTTCATATTTGTTTCCGCTGCTGGATCCGCCCTCGTATTGCCCCGGTCTGCTTGATGCCTTGGGCTTAGGGCAACGTCAGCAGCTTTCCCCACTTTACAAGCGATTCCACTGTTCACTGTAACGTCTTGGAACTCATACTCCCGTGATCACCTACACCAGCGCAATGCAGTTTCTTGAAAACCATTTCATTCAGTGGTGTACGACCTCAGTTGTCTTTTCTCCGTCTGTGGCGTATCTCGTCTAGCCGGGATGGCAGCATGCTACCGTTGGGTTGAGTGCCTTGTTAAATCTTCCTTGGCCTTCCTGGACACCGCGGCTGCACATGCGTCGGACTGACTCATTCCTCAGTGCTGCTCTGGATCCAGCGTCCTAAATGCCTAGGACCCTACCTGCTTCATCTTCGTAGACCGCACAGGCCTACAATGTGCGCTCTGTAGTATCCACGTTGCTGCAGGCGCAATTGTCATTAATTTCGTAATGTTTGTGCTGTCTGATTCTTCAGACATGATATTTTATAAAGCGAGACGGCCAATGGTCTCTTCAATGCAAATGCAAGCCAGGCTCAAACTCCTACGGGAATCGGTGAAATGTCGCGAGTAGTGAGGGTAACGGGCAAGGGGTTCCACATTCGTACTGTGTGGATATGTTGAGAATTTAGGTCTGGCGGGAGGCGTGCTGGGGTAGTCCGTGCGACACTGTATACGGAGGGCTTACCGTCAGAGCATCTGATTCTTACGCAGAAGACCTGGGTTGGAAACCTGGTCCTGCAGAGATTATCAACTTTCCCCAATGATATACATGAACGTCCACTCGTAGCCAATGTCTGTAATTTCTCCTTGTCTTTATGATGTAACATTAATTTGCCTTTTGATACTGTACAAGTACACTACTGGCCATTAAAATTGCTACAGCACGAAGACGACGTGCTACAGACGCGAAATTTAACCGACAGGAAGAAGATGCTGTGATACGCAAACGATTAGCTTTTCAGACCATTCACACAAGGTTGGCGCCGGTGGCGACACCTACATCGTGCTGACATGAGGAAAGCTTCCAACCGATTTCTCATACACAAACAGCAGTGGACCGGCGTTACCTGGTGAAACGTTGTTGTGATGTATCGTGTAAGGAGGAGAAATGCGTACCATCACCTTTCCGACTTTGGTAAAGGTCGGATTGTAGCCTATGGCGATTGCTGTTTATCGTATAGCGACATTGCTGCTCGCGTTGGTCGAGATCCAATGACTGTTAGCAGAATATGGAATCGGTGTGTTCAGGGGGCTAATACGGAACGCTCTGCTGGATCCCAACGGCTTCGTATCACTAGCAATCTAGATGACAGGCATCTTATCCGCATGGCTGTAGCGGATCGTTCAGCCACGCCTCGATCCCTGAGTCAACAGATGGGGACGTTTGCAAGACAACAACCATGTGCACGAACAGTTCGACGACGTTTGCGGAAGCATGGACTTTCTTCTCGGAGACCATGGCTGCGGTTACCCTTGACGCTGCATCACAGGCAGGAGCGCCTGTGATGGTGTACTCAACGACGAATCTTGGTCCACGAATGGCAAAACGTCATTTTTTCGGATGAATCTAGGTTCTGTTTTCAGCATCATGATGGTCACATCCGTATTTGGCGACATCGCTGTGAACGCACATTGGAACCGTGTATTCGTCATCACCCAGCGTGGTGGTATGGGGAACCATTGGTTACACATCTCGGTCACCTCTTGTTCGCATTGATGGCACTTTGAACAGTGTACGTTACATTTCAGATGTGTTACGTCCCTTGGCTCTACCCTTCATTCGATCCCTGCGAAACCCTACATTTCAGCAGGTTAATGCACGAATGCATGTTGCAGGTCCAGTACGGGCCTTTCTGGATACAGAAAATGTTCGACTGCTGCCCTGGTCAGCACGTTCTCCAGATCTCTCACCAATTGAAAACGTCTGGTCACTACTGTTGATGAACTGTATTATCGTGTTGAAGCTGCATGGGCAACTGTGCCTGTACACGCCATCCAAGCTCTGTTTGACTCAGTGCCCAGGCGTATCAAGGCCGTTATTTCGGCCAAGGGTGGTTGTTGTGGGTACTGAATTCTCAGGAGCTATGCACCCAAATTGGGTGAAAATGTAACCACATGTCAGTTCTAGTATAATATATTTGTCCAGCGGATATCCGTTTATCATCTGCATATCTTCTTGATGTAGCAATTTTAATGACCAGTAGTGTATGTGGAATATGGCCATAACCAATCGTATAATGCTCAGTCCGCTAGACAGCTGAAGAAATCTCGGTTTTTTGTCTCTCCCTGACGCTATGGGAAAGTTTGTATGTCTTCCGTTGCCTGAAGAGTCCCATTCATTTTGCACTGTTGCAATGTGCTTATATTAACTTTTGGTACTGGCCTGAGTTCCAAGTACTCTTGATGCTTCCATGTGCTGTATGTGTTATAAGATGTCTTATCTATGGGCTTAGAGGCAAGAAATTTGTGGATTTGACACTTAGAGATATGAAACCATTCTGCTGCTACCACCCTCTCACGTAATTGTGCCAGGGCAGTCTCATCATAACAGCTGCTTTGTCCATACAGTAAGCAATGTGAGTAATACATTTAGCTGCTATTGTTCTACGGCCTGCCAGAGATATGGATAAACATGCAAACATTTCGTTGTATCTGCTCATCAATGGGAGAATTCATCACGCGTCATGGGTTATTTCCTTTAAAAAAATTTTCACGTGTCAACAACATGTATGACGGAAATCAGCATAGGAGGAAACTATCAGTTTTAACCATACAGAGGACGTTGTGAGTAAAGACACACATAAAAAATTCCATATCTCGCAGAACTCGAGCCCGTGACTGTGAATGGCGCTACTCTAAGCCCAATAACTATGACGTTCCCAAAGGATTTAATCCTGTTTTCGGACGCACAAAAAAGACTGTTGTCGCTTCTCATACCATTTGTCACTAAACATTAGAACTTCTTATAATATATTTTATTCTGTAGCATATTCGTAATAATTTTTGATAGTTAATTTAACGTTACATATCGTAAATGTAAGTGGTTGTTATTGCAAATGTATTTTCCTCTATGTTTTAATAGATATTATGGCACAGTGCTCTACTTGGCAGAAGAAGTGGCAAGTGGCCTATCGTGTTAAGAACTAATCTGTTAAGATTTCTTAACGCATTGTGACTTTGGATACTAGAAAAAGAATTAGTCACAGTAGAACACATAAAAATTAGCGTAAATGGCAACAGCAGAAATATCTCTTGGAACAGGATATCAGACAGTGTGGAAACGCTTGTGAAATCCTGTCAGAACAGCAGACTGTAGACGTGGTCAACTTACAGATGAACATAGCACTACGGAAAGTTTCTGTACTGGCAGGATCTCAGACAGAAAACGGTTAATAACCGTTAATACCTCACGAAACCAACTCAATAACGAAGTGGTCCGAAGGACAAGTTATGCATTTGCTAATATGGGCTCCTGATGGCGTTAGTACCATGATCTGTGCAAGTTATGTCGTGAAGACATGAAGACATTTACACTGGAGAAAATCTCGCACAGCAGCACTCAACTTCTGGAATCAGTGAGGAAACCTGTCTTTTACGACCCGAACTTTATGCATGGGAGAGAACGAGATATTTATCACTAGTAATGTTGGAGGACTTAAGATCAAATAAGGCAGAAGGAATAGATAACATTCCATCATAATTTTTAAAATCACTGGGGAAAGTGGCAACAAAACGGCTGTTGACGTTGGTGTGTAGAATATATGAGTCTGGCGACATGCCATCTGACTTTCGGAAAAGCATCATCCACACAATTCCGAAGGTGGTAAGAGCTGACAACTGCTTAACAGCTCGTGCATCCAAGTTGCTTGCAAGAATGATATACAGAAGAAGGAAAAGAAAATTATGGATGCGCTAGGTGACGATCAGTTTGGATTTAGGAAAGGAAAAGGCACGAGAGAGGCAATTCTGAAGTTGCGGTTAATAACGGAAGGAAGACTAAAGAAAAATCAAGACACTTTCGTAGGATTTGTTGACCTGGAAAAAGATTTCGACGATGTAAAATGGTGCAAAATGTCAGAAATTCTGAGAAAAATAGGAGTAATTTATAGGGAGAGACGGGTAATATACAATATTTACAAGACCCAAGAGGGAATAATAAGAGTGGACGACGGATTAAAAAGGGTGTAAGACAGGGATGCAGTTTTTCGCCCCTACTGTTCTATCTGTACATCGAAGAAGCAATGATGGAAATAACAGAAAGGTTCAGGAGTGTAAAAGAAACTCAGAGTGGAACGATATCAATGATACGATTCGCTGATGACGTCGCTATCATGAGTGAAAGTGAAGAAGAATTACATGATCAGCTGAATGGAATGAACAAATGGCTCTGAGCACTATTTGACTTAACTTCTGAGGTCATCAGTCCCCTAGAACTTAGAAATACTTAAACCTAACCAACCTAAGGACATCACACACACCCATTCCCGAGGCAGGATTCGCACCTGCCACCGTAGCGGTCGCGCGGTTCCAGACTGTAGTGCCTAGAACCGCTCGGTCACCCGGCCGGCTGGAATGAACAGTTTAATGATTACAGAATACAGTTTGAGAGTATATAGAAGAAATACGAAAATAATGAGAAGTAGCAGAAATGAGAACAGCGAGAAACTTAAGATAATAACTGATGATCACGAAGTAGACGAAATTAACGAGCGATATTCCTAGCCAGTAAAATAACCAATGACGGACGGAGCAAGGAGGACAGCAAAAGCAGACTAGCAAGGGCGATAACGGAATTCCTGCCAAGAGAAGTCTACCAGAATCAAATATAGGCATTAAATTGAGGAAGAAATTTCTGATAATGTACATCTGGATTACAATAATGTATGGTAGTGAAACATGAACTGCGGGGATAACGGAACAGAAGAGTATCGAAATATTTGAGATGTGGTACTACAGGCAAATATTGAAAATCAGTTGGACTTAAAAGGTAAGGAATGAAGAGGTTGTGGGCAGAATCTGAGAAGAAAGGAATATGTGTAAATCTGTGATAAGGAGAAGGTACAGGATGATAAGACCTCCGTTAAGACAATAGGAAATGATTTCCATGGTATTAGGGGGAGGTGCATAGGGCAAAATCTGTAAAGCAAGACAGATTGGAATACGTCTAGCAATTAATTGAGGAGTAGGTTGCAAGTGCTGCTCTGAGATAAAGAGATTGTAACAGGAGAGGAATTCCTGGAAGGATGAATCAAACCAGTCAGAAGACTTATGACCACTAAAAAAATTAAATATTGTATAGGAACTCAGTATTTTCACTGCCTGTCTTATTGGCAATCATTAGCTAGACAAATGTTTGATCACAACAGGTGTGGACAAGATAGTGTCACACTGAAAATGCACCACAGTTACGAAGATGTTTAGGAAGGAGAAATGATTAACAGCATATTGGAACTGATACTCTATACTAACTTCGAATTAATCAGTGACCATAAGCCACCTAGGATTCGCAATACACATGAAATTATTTGTGTGCTGTGTCCAATAATTAGAACGAATAAAAAGCTGTCATACCAAGGTTTCATTTAAATTACAAGATTCTTTAAGCTGTCCTATACTTTTTCGATAGTTAGGCGACCTTCTAATAACAAACATAACCTGTGCCATATAGTGACAGAGAGTGAAGTTTTTCCAAACCTCTGGATTGAATTCACACAAAATTACGGTAACTCTCTGAAGAGGTATCACAATATAGAAGACTTCATGGAGAAAACGCAAAAAGTTGTCCCTAAAACTTATATTACATTTAGCTGCTGGACCATAGACACTAATAAGTGTTTTGCAGTAATAAATGGCATATTTAAAGGTACTTCTACTATTGTGCCCATCACCTAAAGTCGTTAAATGGTTCAAATGGCTCTGAGCACTATGGGACTTAACTTCTGAGGTCATCAGTCCCCTAGAACGTAGAAATACTTAAACCTAACTAACCTAAGAACATCACACACATCCACGCCCGAGACAGGATTCGAACCTGCGACTGTGGCTGTCGCACGGTTCCAGACTGAAGTGCCTAGAACTGCTCGGCCCCACCAGCTGGCTAAAGTCGTTAAAATAGTGCCTGCAGATTTTATTTAATTGTAAACTTTCATTTCTAAATTTCTATGTTACATTAAAAATTCGCAATTGCCGAGTGATAGGAACCTTCGACCATTCGATTCATGTGTATATCCACATTGTATACTGTAGACTCAGTGGTATTTGGCTTGTAATGCGGCAACTACGTATCCCAGCCCCTAGACAACGAAACCACCCAAAACTTTCAGTATTTCAACTCTGCATCTGAAGGTACGTAGTTGAGGGCCACCATTAATTTTATTTTTTGAAAGCCCGCAACCTACCCAGTGCAAAGAACGCAAAGCCTTTCTACCCAAACCATTATGTCCAGTGTTCACAATAAAATACCACGAAAAAAAAGGTAGAAAATGAAACATCACTTACAGAAATACGTTAGTAATGTCACATCATCTCTTCATCCCTCTTTCAAAAAGAAAGAACATTCCCAAAATTTCAATACTGTCTTAGTCATCCCAAAAATTAACTGACTGAAACAACCAGTGGACAACGAAGAAGACTCTTAACCGTCTGCGATCAGTATAAAGAAAATGATGAGGCATCATGGTGAATATTTGGTCTGTAATAATAAACATAAGGAGACGATTAATATGGTGCCTCCAATTTGAACATTGATAAGATGATAGCAGTATTACAAGGTAATACCGTGAACCTTCATTGCCTACAAATAATCGAAAAATTAGGTTTTTTGTAATAGACTGGGTTCCCAGTGCAGCTTCTATTCTAGAAGCACAGCCGCGATCAACAAAAGTTCAGATTTTCATCTTACATAGAATTACGTTCTTCCACATCCGGATGCCTCGACTACAGCGGAACTGTGTCTCACACTAGCAAAGGTTTGCTAAATTTTTTGAACAATTATTTAACGTCTCAGTCTCACTAAAAGGTCATTTATTTTGATAAAAGAAGTAGTTATAAAATGGCATCTAGTGATTACAACCCAGTGAGCAGAAATACGTTATGTTACATTACCAAAAGATAGCATCTGCCACATGTGTACAATGCAAAAATAAACGAGTGTGAAAAACTATTACTAGTGTTTTGTGGTTCCTAAATTTTCAGAAGTAAATGTCGTTTGTACATAGAATCGTTCTTCACGAAAACGGATTAACAGTGAAAATTCTTTTATCTGGGCTGCAACCTAATTACGTGATGTTGTTGCAACAAGCTGCAGTCCTTTGAATGGACGACCACTTTTATGGGTTATAGTATGGTGATCCCTGGTACCTGTAGACATATGTAATGCACTGGCCAACACACCATTGACAACAGACACATGCAAGCGGTTCCATTGTGGCTTAACATATGGGGCGGTACTGTCCTGTTGTGTAGTCCCAGGGGGCGGGGCGGGGGTTGGTAGGAGCCCTCTACCCTCTGTCCGAGCCTGTCCTTGCATCTACCTGCAGCCTGTCTGCTTACGCTTCCGAAACAGTCATCAGATTCAATCGTCAATTTTGAAACCGTACACTACTTTATCTCAACACACGATAACCCTAACCACAAGCTCCACAAGAATGAAGCTTAGCACTAACGTGAATGTGCAGCTGCTGAAAATTTGATATAAATCTACTTTAAGTTAATGTTCATTTTTAAAATGAAGGCAAATGAAACTCCAGTTACCATAGGAGGAGTTAGGTATAATTCCTGACTCACACAACCTCATTACTGCTTACTTTGCACAAAACTCATCACCTCAATAACTTTAATTTTAATTGTTGGTGCTCTACCAAAGATCTGTCCCTTGATGATGTAAGTGATATTTGCCCCACGCATAACAAGTGTGGAGAGGGTGGTACAATCCAGATGACACATTACAGCAATGTGGACTGATGAACATACGAAAATGACAAAGAGGAAGCTATAATTTCTAATATAAATCTGGTCAAGATCGGTCAGCGCGCTACTGGCGAAAGCTGCAGTCTGAAAAATCCTCAAAACATCCTGAAAAATACCCCAGGACAGCTGGCAGTAAATTTAAAACGTCTGCAGTGAGTGCTGCGACCACACTGAACATTAAATCCGTGAATCCTTCTCATATCTCACACGAAAGTTACCTCTCAACTCACAAGACGATTTCATGCCCACTTGCAAACTAATATAAGTGGAAGAAATTAATGGTTTCCTCAAATAAAGATTTACAATTTCATAATGCAACTTGTTTCATATAGACCATAATAAGGACGTCGAAGGAGAATTAAGCAAGGCACCGTTTGAAGAAAATAAAACGATTTTAGAGGAACGGTGCATCACGTTTGTTGCCCTAAACATTCTTGACGCTTCTGAAAGAGAAGATATAATGCATATCGTACGTATAGGCATTTTTAGCTCCAACACTGCGCATTATTCCACCTCTGACTTATTGCAGCAAGGGACAAAGATATTCAAACCGCAGAAACCACAGTTATCAGTAAAAATTGCATAAAGACGTACTGCAAAATACCAGCAAGAAATTTCCCAGTTTTAATGTTTGTGATATGACACAATGCAATTTAAGTGTTGGCTACCTCAGCTAGCAGGTCTCTTCTGATCTCCTCATGCATAGCGCATAGTGTTCAACCCCCGTGTGCACTCTTGCTGCACATTCTTTCCCCAAGCTTGTTGAATGTAGTCTGAAGCTAGGTTGCATATTTCAAGTATTTTCATTTGCTCCATTTTTGCACTCCCTAAGCCACCCTTGCAAAACCATTTCCAAAACAGCGTTTCTACTCATAATGTCTCGATCTTCTCCAAGTATTCCTTTGATTCAGAGATCGACTGCCATTACTGGTCTCACCTACATTACCAATGAGTTTCAGCATTGGTATCGTTCCGTTATAGAATTCACTCGTCTGTCTTCCACTATGTACTCAACAACCTCTGTTAAGAATAATTTAAATGCTTCCAGATTACTCTTTTCAATACAGAGCAGCGATCTCTTAGGTTCTTTTCCCACTTTGGTACCTAACAATTGAGTCAGCTCATCACTACTGTGTGGATAGTAGAAATGCTGATACAATTTTACAGTCTACCCAAAATACAGGGTGAGCACAAAGTCTTGCCCTGATTATAAAATTTATAACGGAATAACCGTTTGACATAAGAAGTTATATTTGATGCCGTAACATGGGTTAGTGTTACTAGTTTCTTTTTAACATCACTTACGTTAGTGAACCTCAATGTGTGCTCCCTTGGCAGCTCGGTGAATGTCGAGGCGGTATTCCAGTTCCCACCAGGTATTTCGTGACATGTGTTCTGTCACAGTACCCACAGCAGCTTGTATCGTAGCCCTCAGTTCGTCGACGTCAGCAACTGGTATGACGAAGACGCTTTCCTTGACATAGCCCCAGAAAAAATCCAAGGGGCGTAATGTCCGGAGAGGGGAGTAACGTCCGAATCGGTGGATTGGCAGAAATTGTCCAACACCCTGGCCACGCCATCCTCCAAGGGAGCACACGTTGAGATTGACTAGCGTAAGTGGTTAAAAAAATTAAAAAAATAACCACTGACACTAGTTAGGGCATCAAATGTAAATTATTGTGTCAAATGGTTATTCTGTAATTAATTCTTATTATAAGGGCAAGACTTTGTGCTCACCCTGTACTTTGAGACTTTGAGTAAGAACGAAACTGCATTTCTGTCAGCGGCGCGGTTTCCATGATGCTCAGGCGCACCCTACTTTGTTCCACAGTAGACCAGTACAACTTTATAATGTCGGATTACGATTCTGTAAACATTGTAGGTTATCTTCTGACTGGTAGTACTTCCACGACTGCATCTTTACTCATGTAGGTACTCCAGAACTTCACTTTCTCCAAGTTGACCAGGAGTTCAGCAGGCTCTCATTATACTCCCAAGTCCACATCTTAATATGCAGGTCTCTACCAGTGGGATCAGTGAAGGATTTCCTCAGCGATTAGAATGTTTGTCATCAATGTTACATTTGTTGATGGACACACGACTCCCTCAAAATTGTTTTATTTTTTGTTACGATGGTGTGATTGTAGGCGCCGAACACTCGCAAATCTCGCGTTCATCAGTGGCAGACAAGGGCAGCTAGAAGCACTACAGTTCCGCGAATGGCCGTGGTTCTATCTCTTTATTTAACTTCTCTAGATCCTGTTTGAGAGCGGAAAATTTATCAGTTCCTGATAATTGAACCGGTTCTGTTGCTTCAGATTCTGTTCGCTACTCCACATCCTGCATTCTCTGGGGTGTTAATTTACATTCTTCCTCTACAGTCTGCAACATTTGAGAAAGTTAGGTGTTTCTTTCCTCAACTTTGTTTAGATAAAACACAGCCTGGATGAGCCTGGATATGCTTCTTTCTACTGATCTGAAAACCAGACCAGCTGATTGTCAAATATTTTAATCGGTTATCGAATTCTCCACGTAGCAGTGCCATCTATTTCTTTAGTCGTTTCTGCTCCCCTTATTTTCGATCTACTTCTGATATTATTCTATCAGTCTCAGCCTTCCTGTTTCTCTCCTTTACTTCCTTTCTGTCAGCTTCTGCTTGTTTCCTATCTACTTCTGCATTCCCATCTCTCTCCTCCATTTCTTTCCTATTTGCACAGTCCCTCCTGTGTCTTGTCTATCTTTTGCTCCTTTCCTGTCTGCTTCTCCCTTTTTACTATCTGCCTCTGCTTTTTCTAGTGTCTGTTTCACTCGGAATACAATAAACCCCATTATTCCGAAATTTGAGCTGTTATGCACCAAAGTGGACTCCGTTACACAGGTCACACCAGTTCAGTTAGTAGTGGGAAGAGTTCCCTGTTCCCTGTTCACCTCCCAGTGCGGTTGTCTGGGTTTAGGCTATATAACTGCAGCTGACGAGTTGACGCCTTCTCTTCAGAGAACTCCGACACATCTTCTGGTGATTCAGTTCAACCATTCTAGCTAAATGTCTCCTTGCCTCTTTACATCGTACCTGACTATCCCTATCCACGTTTAAAAGAAATGAAAACTAAATCCAATACACACTGTACTGTCACTATCACAACGTTAACATGAGTGACATAAATCTTCACGTTCTATGTAAATATCCGTAGCAAAATCTCCCAATAAACAGGCATACATGCAAAATATAATTATAAACAATGTAACTTTTGCGTGGGCGATGTATTGCAACTGTCGATTAATGGGTAAGCAACCAAACTGAACAAAATTTGTTGCTACAGTTTTTGCATCGCAAGAAGTTTCTCCCTAACCGCAGGACATCAAACGAATACAAAAGTAAAATCCTGGCAGTGACTCCAGTGCATTTTGTATGGGCAGTGACACAGGACCTGGGTCAAATAAGGAGAGTGAGTGCAACGCTTGTTACACTAGCTGGAAATTATGTGAATTATCGTTGAGTTTGGCCACTGTGCACAACACTAATACCATCATGATGAGATCAAGAAGCTTATGTTTGAAGTAGGTTACATTTATTGTTAGTGGGTTCTGATACCATGAAAATCTATACGACAATTTAATGGTTCTCTTAATTTCAATCAAGGTCGATGATGGCAGATTTTTATGAGTTTTAACTATCGGACACAATACACAAGTAATTAACCAAGAGTGAATTTTCCTAAAAGCTAGACTGAGCTCATACAATATGACGCAGACATGTGGGGAGTACCAAATTGTACTTAAGACAGCGTGGAGAAAATGATCAAGTTATCCGTATCAGAGTTGCTAGTGAATTCAACATTAATGGGACCAAATCACAAATTACACTGAAGCGACAAAGAAACTGGTGTAGACATGCGTGCTCAAGAACACAGGCATGTAAACAGGCAGAATCCTGTCACTACTCGAGAAACAGCGCCAGCTACAGAAATGCACCAAGAATGCAGGTTTACTTTGAAAGGGGGCTCTAAGTTCGTTTCGTGTTCCTTGGATCATTTTCATGACAAATATTAATGATGTGGAACACGTCATTTTAAACTCATATAACAAATTAGTTTGTAAATATGGCAACATGCTGAACATTTATAAGGGTATTCTTAAAATATACAGATACGAGTTAGTTATGCCTACCCCACCACCCTTTTACGCATTTCACCTAAATATCTTCTACAGAACAGAATGTGTTATCATGTAGAAACTTTTTTCAATTTGTTTTCATTTTACATCACTGGGCAAGTAACTAAAAGTTTTAGCTGGAGCATTGTGCATTTCTTTCTGTGCTAACGTTGATAACCTAAGATAACCTTAATGTGGAATAATGAATGATATTTTTCTTCTGGTACTGTAATTACGTACATCATTGTTCCTTTTGAGCTGCAGTGGATTATTTACAACAAATCTGATGAGGGAATAAATATAATGTTAAGTAGTACTCAAGTGACGAACGTATTAAACAGGTACCTACAGCTTGACCATGGTTCCTCGTCACATATTAATCTTTTAACACGTTTTTGAACAACCGAAACCTCCTTTCTTAAAAATGAGTTCTCCCACAACATATTTACATATGGCAATATTGAATGAAAATATGCAAAATATGTCTACTTGTCTCTCTCGAGATTTAGAATGAAACTAACTGCAATTGTGGATGAATAAGTTGTTTTATGAGTTCAAAAATTTGCCTTTTCCAGTTTAAATTCTCATAAATTCTTTCACATAATTTTTTTTAATTTGCCGTCATATTTATTATTTTCTCGCCACGAGTTACACTTAATCGTTGATGTAATACCTCTAGATGTGCAAAGCTGTCACGTTCCGTCTTTTTCAGATTGAGAGTTACAGCATTCGCAGCTAACTAGTCAATAACACTTAAGAACATTGTTGACTATTTCTCCTATTGTTGTATATATACCTCAATTGGTCATCTACAAAAAGAACCAATTCTGCTTGTGTATTATATGGAACCATGGTGAGCCTAAGACTGAGCCTTGGAGTACCCCATATGTATTATAAACTAAGGATCGACTGAAAACAGCTTGATTAGGTATTCTTGCCTTTGCAGCTTACTGGAAGTCATGAGTTTGGCTTCCGGTACAGCACACCAGAAGCAACGCTCCCAACCAGGCTGGGTCATCTGGGTTAACTATTTGAAGTAAGTGTGTTATCTAGTCCCAGAACAGGTGAGCTGTGCTGTGTCCAACGGAGTCGGCCGCTGTGTCTCCTTTTTGGTTAGACTGTTCATCTTAACTGGGGTCGTAAGTAGGCATTGCCTGTTTCCAAAGAGATTTCATTAAACGTTCACAAGGTATTTATATAAGACATAGTTACTTCAAGTTACGGCATATTGGGTTTACCTCATACTGGGAAACCATATCTCAAAAAGAAGCGGCCGCTTACAACTTTTACGCCCATTACGCACGTGGCTGCACATAGCAATTCTCTGTGGTCACAAGAGGATTGAAAAGGTGTCCCCGAACTAAAAGGAACAGACGAATTTTAGAAGTAACGAACCTATATAAACATCTTTCTTTAGCGTATTATGTAACTTGTACTTTATGAAAATCCAGAAGTCGATTAACTTAATAACTGAAATCTACTTTACTATTAGCTTAGTTTTAATCAAACAAGTAAGCAAAGATACGGACAAATGAAAAACTCATCAAATATAGTTTATGAAATTCATGTTGCACCAGTAACTTCCATTTGTAAAGGCAGCACAGGAAAAGACACAGACAAAGTCTGTATGATTCCACTTACATATACTCTCACTATATTTCTCGAAAGGTCTGTTTTTATTACCGGGGCCCTTGATACTTTGAAGCTATCGCTTTAAACCAACTCTTGGAAATCATCTGTACTGGCAATATATTCTGACATTCCCAGTTGCGTGGCTTCCGCGAAGCGTTGAAAGCGAAAAAAAATCCTTTAGATAAAAAGAACCGAGCTACAAGAGGAAGTAACATGTGTGCTGTGATAAGAATAATTCACAATTTTTCATCGAAAATTGTGAAAGGTTTGAGTAACTGTATGGGAAAAAGCTTTGTTGATCTATTTTTCGTCGACGGATTTATTTATAAACACTGCAATGATTAAAGAAATAGCCGAACAATAAAATCTGATGCTCGTTAAAGAGTACAAGCAAATCTCGAAACCAGTCTTCAGTGGCACATTTGATGAACCGCAGATAACAACCTTTAATAAAATTTTCTTTCAGGCTGAGTTAATCTGAAATAGCTCGTTTTTGGCACTTTAAAGTACTAGCTACTTGTAGAGATATACGAATAACTTATTTTATCAACAGTTATATCTAAGGACAAAGCAATCTGTTTCCTTGAACATGGTCCTCTGAAAGACATCCGGATGTCAGCGCATATCTCGCTTCAGTGTTGGTCATCATTTTTGGTGGGTGCCTACAGTGTACTCACTTTCATTGATTCGTCAATAACAGTTTGCACAATACTCCTTGGAGAGCTGCTGATAATTCTGTAGAAGGAGAATGAAATTAAAACGATAAGTTACTGTAAAACATATTATAGTGCACGCGTAGAGGTGGTAATTCTAATCGCTACATTTGTCGTACTCTCCCTGTACAATTGACAATGGACGAAAGGATTGCGAAAAACGTTTTGACCCAGAAAAAGCTTTCGGCAAGCTGTGGTGCAACATTTCAGAAACCCTCAGGAAATGAGGTATACGCTGCAGGAAAAGATCAATGATAAACGATATGTGCCAGAACCAAGAGGCTGTAATAAGAAAGGAATACCGCCCAGCACTAATTTTCCATAATAGCAGGTCAGAGAAGTGCTAGAGAGGGGGGACTACCATGCGACTGTGTTTCATGCTAGATGTGAGGCACCTTAGAGTCTGTTCGCAGGTCACACACAACTTTGACTAGAGGCAATGTGTATCAGTGACAATTATCAACAACAGATGCCTGACTGAGTTTAATCTCGCACCCGCCTACTAGTCCACAGTTGAGCATTTCTGCCGACTGCCACGCAGCGCCAACACTCTGACAAGGTCACCTCAGCTGCCATGCATTCACACAAACGTCCATATGGCTGTTTCTACTGCCTCAAGGTAGTAACTAACAGCAACTTCTCAAAGGAGTAACTAACAGCAGTGACCGTGAGAAGTTTTATTACTACCCTCGGCTAGTCACTCTGTTCTTCGTAACCTTGGCGTGATGGAAATCAAAATGGTTCAAATGGCTCTGAGCACTATGGGACTTAACTGCTGAGGTCATCAGTCCCCTAGAACTTCGAACTACTTAAATATAACTAACCTAAGGACATCACACACAGCCATGCCAGAGACAGGATTCGAACCTGCGACAGTAGCGGTCGCCCCGTTCCAGACTGTAGCGCCTAGAACCACTCGGCCACTCCGGCCGGCGTGATAGAAATATAGTAATTTTTTCCGAATAACCTTTGTAAATGGCAACTACAACTAATTTAGCTATGCCCGTGAATAAGTTGGATACGAGGGCTGTTCGGAAAAGGAGGTCAGATCGGTCACGAAACGGAAACTACTGTGAAAATAAAAAAATGTGGTATTTGTAACAGTTTGCTACACTTTCCTGCTGCTTCTTCACATAGTCGAAGATCCGATTTAGACATTTGTCACATCGTTGTACCAACTTTCCAATATCCTCGTCGCAGAAGACAGCTGCCTGTGCTTTCCACTAATTCTCTACGCTGGTCTGCAGCACGTGTCTTCATAGCCAGCGGTTCACGTGAGCGGAGGTGAAACTCAGGGGCAGCCAGTTTCCGGCTGTATCGTGGGTGATCAAGTACTTCCCATGGGAAACGCTGCAGGAGCACCTTCATTGCTGCTGCAGAGTTCGGCGGAGAACTGTCATAAGGAAGGAAACACATAACAGTTATGGTATGTGGGCTGCATGGCACAAGGTAAAATATTTCACAAGGCACTCATACATTGCGAGAGACACTATTTTCTAGGAATCTTTATGTGCTCACTGTGCGCTCAGAGTTGAAAAGAGCGACATGACGCGATCGACAGGTATGCTAGAGACATTGCCCAACAAATTCCAGCAAAGCTTCATGGAATTTTCATTGCGGTTCCATTTAGCGCCGCGAGTTGGAATTCAAAAACTAGACATCAGTGACGCAAATGCCTGTAACAGGAAAAAATGGCGCCGAAGCCATAAAGTCGGGACTATGGACCGATCATTTCATCACCTGGGACTTGTTTCATATTGTTCCAACTTCTGGCCCAGTACTCGTCTGACTTACCATGCAGACTGATAGCTGCCGAGAGTGAAATATGGTGGAAATTCAGTGATGATTTGGGGACTCAGATTGTGATATTCTATGGACCCCACTGTACTCTGCAAAGTCATTTTACTGTCAATGATTATGCGACCATTTTGACTGATCATGTTCATCCCGTGCTACAGTCAGTGTATATTCCCCAATGGTCAGGATGAGTCTCAAGACCACAGGTCCCCGCTCGTCTAGCTCGCATCGCCCAGGTCTCGATTTGTGAGTACGAAAATGGTTGTCTCATCTCTCCTGGGCACCACAGAAAGTTGAATTCAGTGTTACTGAGAGTTTGTGATCTGCTTTTAAGAGAAGGGTACGTGCTCGCTAATTGCGTTCATCCTCATTACCTGCACGTGCCACTATTTTGCAGGAATCATGGTGTAATATTCCATTGAAAACCATGCAGAATCTGTAGTTATCCAATCTGAGAAGACTGGAAATGATATGAATGCCATCTGGTTTCCTGCATTGTATTAAGCGAGGTAAGGTGTTGTGTTTTCGATATTTACATATTTTCTTCCACGCCTGGAAGTGCCCCCCCCCCCCCCCTCCCTTTGGAGCATAGCAAATGAATCACCTCAATTTTAAAGAAAGTCATAGTTGCGCACCACCGTGAACTTTGAAAAAACGGATTTCTATTTATTGCTATATTCATATTAAACGGTACTAATCAGTGAACAAACAACCTGTTTTAACTACCTATATGGGATGTGCAAGAACAGTTGAACGGAATGGATGTTGTTGTGGTCTTCAGCCCTGAGACTGGTTTGATGCAGCTCTCCATGATACTCTATCCTGTGCAAGCCTCTTTATCTCCCAGTACCTACTGCAACCTACATCCTTCTGAATCTGCTTAGTCTATTCATCTCTTGGCCTCCCTCTACGATTTTTACCCTCCACACTGCCCTCCAATACTAAATTGGTGGTCCCTTGATGCCTCAGAACATCTCCTACCAACCGATCCCTTCCTCTAGTCAAGTTGTGCCACAAACGTCTCTTCTCCCCAATCCTATTCAATACTTCCCCATTAGCTATGTGATCTACCCATCTAATCTTCAGCATTCTTCTGTAGCACTACATTTCGAAAGCTTCTTTTCTTTTCTTGTTCAAACTATTTCTCGTCCATGTTTCACTTCCATACATGGTTACACTTCATACAAATACTTTCAGAAACGACTTCCTAACACTTAAATCAATACTCGATGTTAACAAATTTCTCTTCTTCAGAAACACTTTCCTTGCCATTGCTAGTCTACATTTCATATCCTCTCTACTTCGACCATCATCAGTTATTTTGCTCCCCAAATAGCAAAACTCCTTTACTACTTTAAATGTGTCATTTCCTAATTCCCTCAGCATCACCCGACTTAATTCGACTACATTCCATTATCCTCGTTTTCCTTATATCCTCCTATCAAGACACTATCCGTTCCGTTCAACTGCTCTTCCAAGTCCTTTGCTGTCTCTGACAGAATTACAATGTCGTCGGCGAAGCTCAAAGTTTTTATTTCTTCTCCGTGGATTTTAATACCTACTCCGAATTTTTCTTTTGTTTCTATCACTGCTTGCTCAATATACAGATTGAATAACATCCGGAAAAGGCTACAGCCCTGTCTCACTCCCTTCCCAATCACTGCTTCCCTTTCATGGCCCTCGATTCTTAAAACTCCCATCTGGTTTCTGTATAAATTGTAAATAGCCTTTCGCTCCCTGTATTTTACCCCTGCCACCTTCAGAATTTGAAGGAGGGTATTCCAGTCAACATTGTCAAAAGCTTTCTCTAAGTCTAAAAATGCTAGAAACGTAGGTTTATCCTACCTTAATCTAGCTTCTAAGTTGAGTCGTAGGGTGAGCATTGCCTCACGTGTTCCAACATTTCTACGGAATCCAAACTGATCTTCCCCGAGGTCGGCTTCTACTCGTTTTTCCATTCTTCTGTAAAGAATTCGCGTTAGTATTTTGCAGCCGTGGCTTATTAAACTGATAGTTCGGTAATTTTCACATCTGTCAGCACCTGCTTTCTTTGTGATTGGAATTATTATATTCTTCTTGAAGTCTGAGGGTATCTCACCTGTTTCATATATTTTGCTCACCAGGTGATAGAGTTTTGTCAGGACTGGCTCTCCCAAGGCCGTCAGTAGTTCCAATGGAATGTTGTCTACTCTGGGGGCCTTGTTGCAACTCAGGCCTTTCAGTGTTCTGTCAAACTCGTCACGCAGTATCGTATATCCCATTTCATATTCATCTACATCCTCTTCCATTTCCATAATATTGTCCTCAAGTACATCGCCCTTGTATAGACCTTCTATATACTGCATCCATCTTTCTGCTTTCCCTTCTTTGCTTAGAACTGGGTTTCCATCTGAGCTCTTGACGTTCTTGCAAGTGGTTCTCTTATATCCAAAGAGCTCTTTTTCTGTAGGCAGTATATATCTTACCCCCAGTGAGATAAGCCTGTACATCCTTACATTTGTCCTCCAGCCACCGCTGCTTAGCAGTTTTGCAGTTCCTGTCGATTTCATTTTTGAGACGTTTGTATTCCTTTTTGCAGGCTTCATTTACTGCATTTTGATATTTTCTCCTTCTATCAATTAAATTCCATATATCTTCTGTTACCCAAGGATTTCTACTAGCCCTCGTCGTTTTACCTACTTGATCCTCTGCTGCCTTCTCTACTTCATCCCTTAAAGCTGCCCATTCTTCTTCTACTGTATTTGTTTCACCCATTCCCCAATTGTTCCCTTATGCTCTCCCTGAAACTCCGTACAACCTCTGGTTCTTTCAGATTATCCAGGTCCCATCTCCTTAAATTCCCACCTTTCTGCAGTTTCTTCAGTTTTAATCCACAGCTCATAACCAATAGATTGTGGTCAGAGTCCACATCTGTCCCTGGGAATGTCTTACAGTTTAAAATCTGGTTCCTAAATCTCTGTCTTACCATTAGATAATCTATCTGAAACCTGACAGTACCTCCAGGCTTCTTCCATGTATACAGCCTTCTTTTATGATTCTTGAACTAAGTGTTACCTATGATTAAGTTGTGCTCTGTGCAAAATCCTACCAAGCTGCTTCCTCTTTCATTTCTTAGCCCCAATCCATATTCACCTTTCCTTCCCTACCTTTTCCTACTGCCGAATTCCAGTCACCCATGACTATTAAATTTTCGTCACCCTTTAGTATCTGAATAGTTTCTTTTATTTCATCAAACATTTCTTCAATTTCTTCGTCATCTGCAGAGCTAGTTGGCATATAAACTTGCACTACTCTAGTAAGCATGGGCTGCGTATCTATCTTGGCCACAATAATGCGTTCACTATGCTGTTTGTTGTATCTTACCCGCATTCCTATTTTCCTGTTCATTATTAAACCTACTCCTGCATTACCCCTACTTGATTTTCTATTTATAACCCTGTAGTCACCTGACCAGAAGTCTTCTTCCTCCTGCCACCGAACTTCACTAATTCCCACTATATCTAACTTTAACCTATCCATTTCCCTTTTTAAATTTTCTAACCTACCTGCCCCATTAAGGGATCTGACATTCCACGCTCCGATCCGTAGAACGCCAGTTTTCTCTCTCCTGATAACGACATTCTCTTCAGTAGTCCCCGCCCAGAGATCCGAATGGGGGACTATTTTACCTCCGGAATCTTGTACCCAAGAGAACGCCATCATCATTTAACCATACAGTAAAGCTGCATGCCCTCGGGAGAAATTAAGGCTGTAGTTTCCCTTTGCTTTCAGCCGTTCGCAGTACCAGCACAGCAAGGCCGTTTTGGTTAGTGTTAAAAGGCCAGATCAGTCATTCATTCAGACTGTTGCCCTTGCGACTACTGAAAAGGCTACTGCCTCTCTTCAGGAACCACACGTTTGTCTGGCCTCTTAACAGGCACCCCTCCGTTGTGGTTGCACCTACGGTATGGCTATCTGTATCGCTGAGGCTCGCAAGCCTCTCCGCCAATGGCAAGGTCCATAGTTTAGGGGTGGGGGGTGGGAGGGGACGGGGACGGAATGGACAGTGTCTCCGTAAGTAAAACAAGGACAATGGCATGTAGTGGAATTAAATCTGACATTGTTAATGCGATGTGATTAGCAAACGCGACAGTAAACGTAGTATATGAGCTGTTACTTGGGAGACAAAATAACTCATAATGGCGAACTATAAAGAATATAAGATGCAGACTTGCAATTAAAAGAAGATCCTTTCCGAGAAAGATGATTTTAGTGACAAATGATATCGACTTAAGTGTGAGGACATCTTTCCTGAAGGAGTTGATCAGGATCATAGCCCTATATAGAAGTGAAACGTCACTGACAACTGCTAGGACTATAAGACAATAGAATCTTAAGACACGTGGTACAAAATAATGGTGAAAATTCGATGGACATATCGAGTAACTATTTGAGGGGGAAGACGAGGGAGTACTGAATCGAATGGGAGAAACAGAAATTGGTCGCGTAAACTGCCTAAACAAAGGATTGTGTGATATTTGGTGAGAAGAACACTAAATATGGCAACTGGGAAAATGGTGGGTGGTAAGAATTGTAGAGGGTTGTAATGGCTGCTATTTAGTATTCAACCTGGAATGGGTACACACCAATTAGCCAAAATATTATGACCACCTGTTTAAGGTGTATTATTCCACTTTTCAAATACAGCACAACAGAGATCCTGATTGGGATGGATACTACAAGTCGTTGACAAGCTTTCAGAAGTACGTGTTCCCAGACGGCTGCGCACAGGTCAAGCAAGCCCCACTAACTACGGGATGGTGGTTTGCAGGCATGCAGCTGCTGCCCAATATGTGTTCCATTGCGTGCCGATCAGGTACATTTGCTGGCCAAGATATCAATGTGAATTCACTATAATGCCCATCAGACCACGGTAGCACGATTCTGATCTTGCAACAAGGACAGCTATGCTCCTGGAAGATATCATCGCCGTAGGAGGAGACTTGAAGCACGAAGGTCCGAGATGATGTTCACGTACACAACCTAGTAGGTCGGCCAACCACAGCCTTGAGCATTCATCTTGGGTATTAATAATCGCTTCAGTTGTATTACGGTCATTTATTACTGTACCACTGCCGGTTTCGGTGCGTTGAAGCCATACCTTCAGGTGACAGTATGACAGGACACGCAGCCGCGTCCCTTGTACCTGGTTCCATATAGATTGGGGAAGCGATAGCCGTGATACGATTTATTTTCGACTCATCCAGTATATTGGAATTCGTCAGTTTTTAACCCATGACATACCGTCTTTTAGCGGTAATTTGTATTTGACAGACAACAAGTGTTGGGAAAAACGATTCCGAAATTTTCCTCTCTAATGTTTAAATCATATGTCACCTGAAGATGTGGCTTTAACGCCACGAAACTGGTAGTGGTACACTAATAGAGGACCCAAATACAGCTGAAGCGATTATCAGGTATTTCAGTAGTGCCGTAGTGTGTTCGGTTACGCAACTCAATGTACCGCTTAGCATAACTCTGCCCTCACTGGCCTGTATCTGTGGCACAGTTCATGTTTCGTCCAGCCATTCGCCTGCATGACGGCGTGCAATGACCCAACCATCGACCTTGTGTAAGAATAAATGGAATTCATTCGACAGGCGACACGTTTCCAGTGTTCCACGCTGAAAGCTCCGGGGCGCTGTGTCCACTGCAGTCATGACTGACGATGTCATTGTGTCAACACAGGAACACGTAGGGGTCATGTGATGGGGAGCTCCACGTCGTAATGGTTCTTCATTTGCGTGACCATTACGGCACTCCAACCCCAGTTCTCGATACCAGTAATATCGTACTAAGTTCCTGCGAAGTAACAGACAATATTTTGTGGCAATATTCACATTTGGCTTTTTATTAATGTATAGGTACTCCAGAAGAAATATTGAATTCAATTAATGAAAGGAGAAAATATAAAAATGCAGTAAATGAAGCAGGCAAAAAGGAATACAGACGTCTCAAAAATGAGATCGACAGTAAGTGCAAAATGACTAAGCAGGGATGGCTAGAGGACAAATGTAAGGATGTAGAGGCTTATCTCACTAGGGGTAAGATAGATACTGCCTACAGGAAAATTAAAGAGACCTTTCGAGATAGGAGAACCACTTGTATGAACATCAAGAGCTCGGACGGAAACCCAGTTCTAAGCAAAGAAGATAAAGCAGAAAGGTGGAAGGAGTATATAGAGGGTATATACAAGAGCGATATACTTGAGGACAATATTATGGAATTGGAAGAGCATGTAGATGAAGATGAAATGGGAGATACGATACTGCGTGTAGAGTTTGACAGAGCACTGAAAGACCTGAGTCGAAACAAGGCCCCCGGAGTAGACAACATTCCATTGGAACTACTGACGGCCTCGGGAGAGCCAGTCCTTACAAAACTCTACCATCTGGTGAGCAAGATGTATGAGACAGGCGAAATACCCTCAGACTTCAAGAAGAATATAATAATTCCAATCCCAAAGAAAGCAGGTGTTGACAGATGTGAAAATTGCCGAACTATCAGTTTAATAAGTCACAGCTGCAAAATACTAACACGAATTCTTTACAGACGAATGGAAAAACTAGTAGAAGCCGACCTCGGGGAAGATCAGTTTGGATTCAGTAGAAATGTTGGAACAGGTGAGGCAATGCTGACCCTACGACTTATCTTAGAAGAAAGATTAAGAAAAGGCAAACCTACGTTTCTAGCATTTGTAGACTTTGAGAAAGCTTTTGACAATGTTGACTGGAATACTCTCCTTCAAATTCTGAAGGTGGCAGGGGTAAAATACAGGGAGCGAAAGGCTATTTACAATTTGTACAGAAACCAGATTGCAGTTATAAGAGTCGAGGGGCATGAAATGGAAGCAGTGGTTGGGAAGGGACTGAGACAGGGTTGTAGTCTCTCCCCGATGTTATTCAATCTGTATATTGAGCAAGCAGTATTGGAAACAAAAGAAAAATTTGGAGTAGGTATTAAAATCCATGGAGAAGAAATAAAAACTTTGAGGTTCGCCGATGACATCGTAATTCTGTCAGAGACAGCAAAGGACTTCGAAGAGCAGTTGAACGGAATGGATAAAGTCTTGAAAGGAGGATATAAAATGAACATCAACAAAAGCAAAACGAGGATAATTGAATGTAGTCGAATTAAGTCGGGTGATGTTGAGGGTATTTGATTAGGAAATGAGACACTTAAAGTAGTAAAGGAGTTTTGCTATTTGGGGAGCAAAATAACTGATGATGGTCGATGTAGAGAGGATATAAAATGTAGACTGGCAATGGCAAGGAAAGCGTTTCTGAAAAAGAGAAATTTGTTAACATCGAGTATAGATTTAAGTGTCAGGAAGTCATTTCTGAAAGTATTTGTATGGAGTGTACCCATGTATGGAAGTGAAACATGGACGATAAATAGTTTGGACAAGAAGAGAATAGAAGCTTTCCAAATGTGGTGCTACAGAAGAATGCTGAAGGTTAGATGGGTAGATCACATAGGTAATGAGGAAGTATTGAATAGGATTGGGGAGAAGATACGTTTGTGGCACAACTTGACTAGAGGAAGGGATCGGTTGGTAGGAGATGTTCTGAGGCATCAAGGGACCACCAATTTAGTATTGGAGGGCAGTGTGGAGGGTAAAAATGGTAGAGGGAGGCCAAGAGATGAATAGACTAAGCAGATTCAGAAGAATGTAGGTTGCAGTAGGTACTGGGAGATGAAGAGGCTTGCAAAGGATAGAGTAGCATGGAGAGCTGCATCAAACAAGTCTCAGGACTGAAAACCACAACATCAACAACAACATAGATACTCCGACGTATCGATATATTACAGTGATATGGTTCTTGTGTGTATTCATTTCTGTGAAACTGTCATAATCTTTGACTTACTTGTAACCATTCTGGAGCGAATGCGCACAGAGAAGTTTTTGTTTCACTTTGGAGAAGTTAAGTTGTTATTTCGCTTCGTAAAAGAACAGTCAAGTCTTGTGTTTGGACAAAGTGGAAATTAAATATATGAAGACTGATGCAAAACTGTTTTCTTGAAGATGTGACAATTAAGAAGAAGTATATGTGACTTTACAAGAAGTTTAATAAAATGTTGATCGTGAACACCAAGTCAAAAATTATTTCTACCATACCATTGTTCTGATCTGGGATTGTTTGATCATTAAGAATTTCCTGTAAAACGTATTTTTTAGGTCTTCAAATATTGCTAAAATACAGATCTGGACCTTCTAGCAGTCAACGTGGAGTCACCCTAGAATCACTAAGATGAACCATAACAACTTCGAAATTTACGTCAGAATCCATTCAAGGTAAGTGCCAAAATTAATGACTTCTTTACGGTGACTTCATTATTTCCATTCTGACGATACCATCCACAGTCAATAACTTGGTTGTTGCCCGATAAAGCGAACATATGCTGCGTGAGCAATATTATTAATCTGATTTATAACCTACTTTGCAAGTGGTGGTATTGTTAGAACGTTCAACAGAGGCCTTTGAACAGCGTGCTGCAGAATACTTGTGCCAGCACGAGCATTTTACTCTCGCGTCAGATCTGCCACAGATAGCTGCCTATTCTGGATTACTCAGTGTTTGATCCTCCCACACCTACGTTTCGTGGTTGACCAATACCAAACGGCCTACTTGTGGTTTTAACATCCTCCAACCACTCTCAGTAGGTACTCACCACAGTAGAACACCTACAGGCGACCAGATTCGCCGAGTCAGAGATTCTCGTTTCCGACCGCAGCGCCCATCAATGTGCTCGTTGTCAAAATGGAATATATCAGTGGATTTCGGCATTTGTGGCCCTTATCTTCACTATAATAACTGCTCACTCGTTTCTGTTCCGCGTACATTCTTTCCTAACTCCGTCACGCGCACGCAGTACCACAAGGAGGCAATCAACCTCGGGGTAGGCAGTGGTCATAATGTTTTGGCTCGTCAATGTTGGTTGCAATAGTTATGCAGAGCTGTAGTGACTTGCACAGGGCAGATTAGCTTGGAGAGCCGCATCAAACCATTCTTCTGGCTGCAGACGGCACCAGCAACGTCACGTATCACTCTTATTGTATCGTCGGGCGTTCAATGAGTAATGGAACACAGTTTTCTTTTCAAGACCTATTACGGTTGAAAAAATGCGTAATTTGTTGTGAAACATGGGAATGTCCGTGTTACTGATAAGTCTCATATATGTACAGTATTTAATAATCACTTTCTGAATATAGAAGGTGAACTAAATAGAAACCTAGTCCCAACAGGGAATCATATAGCGCTCTTAGAAAAAAGTGTTCCGAGACTGTTACCTGAAATGCTCTTACATGATTCTGACAAGAGGGAGATTGACTTAATAATGAAATCACTAAAGACCAAGAAATCTCATGAGTATGAGAAGGTACCTAGCAGAATACTGAATCATTGTTCTATGTATGTTAGCCCAGTACTTAGCCATATCTGTAACTTTTCCTTTAGGAGTGGTCGGTTTCCTGACCGATTAAAGTACTCGGTGATCAAGCCACTTTAAAAAAAGGGAGACAGGGATAATGTTGACAATTTTAGACCTGTTTCAATGCCATCGGTGTTTGCTAAAGTTATCGAGAGGGTAGTATATACAAGGTTACTGGAGCATTTAAAGTCACATAATTTGCTGTCAAATGTAGAGTTTTGTTTTAGAAATGGTTTAAAAACTGAAAACGCTATATTTTCTTTTCTCTGTGAGGTTTAGGACGGATTAAACAAAAGATTGCGAACGCTAGGTGTTTTCATTGATTTAACGAAGGCATTTGACTACTGACCACAAAATATTACTGCAGAAGTTGGACCATTATGGAGTAAGGGGAGTAGCTTACAATTGGTTCGCCTCTTACTTTAATAACAGAAAGCAGAAAGTAATTCTCCGCAATGTTGAGTGTGGTAGTGATGTTCAGTCCCAATGGGGCACTGATAAGTGGGGCGTTCCTCAAGGGTCGGTGCTGGGGCCACTGCTGTTTCTTATTTATATAAATAATATGCCTTCTAGTATTACACGTGATTCAAAAATATTTCTCTTTGCTGATGACACCAGCTTGGTAGTGGAGGATCTTCTGTGTAATATTGAAACAGTATCAAATAATGTAGTTCATGAAATAAGTTTGTGGCTTGTGGAAAATAATTTGATGCTAAATCAGAGTATCTGTTTTTAGAGTTTCTAACTCACAATTCAACTGGAACCAATATTTTGATCAGACAGAATGGGCATATTATAAGCGAGACGGAACAGTTCAACTTCCTAGGCGTTTGGATAGATAGCAAGCTGTTGTGGAAAACCCATGTTGAGCATCTTGTTCAGAAACTTAATGCTGCTTTATTTACCATTAGAACAGTATCTTAAATAAGTGACAGTTCAATACGAAAAGCAGTATACTACTCATATTTTCATATGCTTATGTCGTATGGTATTATTTTATGAAGTACTTCTGATTCAAAAAGGGTATTTTTGGCTCAAAAACTGGCTGTTCGTGCTATATGTGGTGTAAGTTCGAGAACCTCTTGTCGACCCCTATTCAGTAGTCTGGGAATTCTGACATTGCCCTCAAAATACATATTTTCTTTACTGTCGTTTGTTGTTAGCAGTATTAGCTTCTTCCCAAGAGTTAGCAGCTTTCACTCAGTTCATACTAGGTAGAAATAAAATCTGTATGCGGAATGCACTTCCTTGACTCTTCTGCAGAAAGGAGTGAAGTATTCTGCTGCATCCATTTTCATTAAGCTACCACCTAAACACTTTTAAGTCTAAACTGAAGAGTTTCCTCAGGGCTCACTCCTTCTATTCTGTTGAGGAGCTCCTGGAAGAGCTGAAAAATTAAGCAAATCCAGTGTTACATTGTTGATTTTCTTTATTTAAAATTACGACTTGTCGCCAGAATATGTTTCTTATATTTCATTTTATCTGTTACCACTATCGTGTTATAATTTCATGTATTGACTCGTTCCATGACCATGGAAAATTCTCCTTAATTTGGTCCCACGGAACAATAAATAAATAAATAAATAAACATAATGGAAAATGACCCTATAATTTCATGGTGTTCCGAGCGCTATACGTGGTCATCAAAGAGGCTTCTGTAACGGAGGTGGGATCCAAGCAGTGATGTGTGATTGAGTTTCCTTTGGCGAAAAACCGGAGCATCGCAGGTAGTCATAAACGCTTGCAGAATATCTTCGGAGAGTTGGCAGTGAACAAAAGTACTTTGAGGAGTTGGGCGAGGAGTATGTTACAGTCCCAAAAAGGTCGCTCAAGCCTGTCCGGTCTCCCGCTTACAGGCCGATCGGAAGCATTTGCGACTCCTGCGATGCTGGAACCTGCAGACACTCGCATTCGAGGATCGACGGATCACAATCAAACAAATCCATGCACCCGAGAGGAGATCACAGACCTTCATTGGGCCGTTCTTCCTCATCTAAGCTAAACCCCCGATCTCACACCTTGTGACTTCAATTTGCTTGGCCCAATGAAGGATGACTCCATGGGAAGCAGTGTGTGGACAATGAGGAGGTTGGTGAGGCAGGAAGACTCAGACTCCGACACAGTGGAGTGGTACCTCACAGGCATCACGGACCTTCCCAGTAAGGAGGCGTAAGGTCATCCCATTAAACGGAGATTATGTTGAGAAATCGGGTTTTGTAGCTAAAAGAATGTGGAATTGTATGGTGTATTTGAATCCTGGGTGAAACAAAACCACTTTCAGAAAAAATATGTTGCATTGCTTATTGACGGCCCCTCGTAACAAACTTAGGAATAAAAAGACGTACTGCGTCCCTGTAGTGCTATACAAGCTGCTCTCGTATAAACCGGCAGTGAATAAACACTTATTGTATAGCATATTGAATCCGAAACCCAAAGATTGCATCTGAACTCTATGGGACTTAACATATGAGGTCATCAATTCCCTAGAACTTAGAACTACTTAAATCTAACTAACCTAAGGACATCACACACATCCATGCTCGAGGCAGGATTCGAACCTCCGACCGTAGCGATCGCGCGGATCTAGATTGAAGCACCTAGTACCGCTTTGCTACAACGGCCTGCAAACCCAAAGAGCATTACAAATACTTAATAACCTCATCTCTATAGGACACAAAAGTTTTCACCCCCCTCCCCCCTGATAAAATTGTAGCATAATAACTTCAATAGTGGGTTACGGCTCTGGAGTCTGGGCACACAGGCTCACAAGGGTAGTGCCCGCCATGACAGTGAGAAGAGTACAGAGAAACATGCTGTTAACATCTGTGGGGGCTTATAGGGCATATCCAGGGGATGCTCTACTAGTGTTAATGGGGCTCTGTCCTCTTGACGTCAATATTAGGGGGGAAGCAACATGGCACCGGGCTAAGAAAGGTAATGTGGTGAAAATAGAAAACATTCTGGGAGTTCGAGCTAGGGACAAGGGTGAGATAAGGAAACGGGGCTAAGATCTATGGCAGGAATTATGGGAAATGGATGAATCTAGCAGATGAACCTTCAGACTCTTACCAAATGTAAAAGAAAGTTTGAGCACGAGTTACTTCGAGCCAACCCGGGGTTTAATTCATTTTCCCACTGGTCATGGGCTCTCTCCGATATATCTATGCCGGTTTGGGAAGAGGGCTACGCCTGAGTGTGACTGTGGCGCATCGGAGGGTACTCCCGAACATGTGGTTTACGAGTGCCCCCTTTTCAATGATGTAGCACCTACATTACGACAACAACTACCAAACCACATACGACTTGGTGAGACACGATGAGACTTTCGAAACATTGAATAATCTTGCCAACGAGGTATCACGTAAAGTTCTGACAGCATACCTGAGGGACATTCTTGATGAATAACAAGCTACTGAACATGTCTACATCTAAATCTACATCTACATCTACATCCATACTCCGTAATCCAACTGGCGGTGTGTGGCCTACCCTAATCCTGTACTTTCGAAACCTTGAATAATCTTGCGAACGAGGTATCACGTAAGGTTCTGACAGCATACCTGAGGGATATTCTTGATGAATAACAAGCTACTGAACATGTCTACATCTACATCTACATCTACATCCATACTCCGCAAGCCACCTGGCGGTGTGTAGCCTACCCTGATCCTGTACCGCCTGTGCGTGGACAGGTCGACTCGTAAGTTGGAATATGCCACGTGCAGGGCTAAGGTTCAAATGGTTCAAATGGCTCTGAGCATTATGGGTCTTAACTTCTAAGCTCATCAGTCCCGTAGAAATTAGAACTACTTAAACGTAACTAACCTAAGGACGTTACACGCATTCATGCCCTTGGCAGGATTCGAACCTGCGACCTTAGCGGTCGCGTGGTTCCAGACTGTAGCGTCTAGTACCGCTCGGCCACCCTGGCCGGCCAGGTCTAGGAGGACTGGGGTACATTAACTTCACGATAATGACCGCACCGGACCTGACGTAGGTTACCAAGTAGTTAGTAGGATTTAGAAGTAGATACGAGAATAGGAACCTGCAGCGATTAGTAATTTTCGCCTGCCTGGTGTCAGGGTCATGCTCATCGGGATTAGCTTGATGAGCAAGGCACTGCAATCGGTTTATATCCACACTGACACACCTGTAATGCTGCAGGCAGTTAGGATTACTTACAAGTAAGTAGTAGTGTGTATAGCCCAACATAAATCGGGAGTTTGCACATTAACCTGTACTGCCTATACTGTCTGTAGTTTACAAGTTAAATGTAATTAGCTGCAAATAACAACATTGTATCACTCAGGAACGGAATGTACAGTGTCTTGAAAGGATGGTATGAGATAACATCAACAAAAGCAAAACGAGGGTAATGGAATGTAGTCGAAATAAGTCGGTGATGTTGCGGGAATTAGATTAGGAAATGAGACACTTAAAGTAGTAAAGGAGTTTTGCTATTTGGGGAGCAAAATAAATGATGATGGTCGAAGTAGAGATGATATAAAATGTAGACTGGCAATAGCAAGGAAAGCGTTTCTGAAGAAGAGAAATCGGTTAACATCGAGTATTGATTTAAGTGTCAGGAAGTCGATTCTGAAAGTATTTATATGGAGTGTAGTCATGTATGGAAGTGAAACATGGACTATAAATAGTTTGGAAAAGAAGAGAATAGAAGCTTTCGAAATGTGGAGCTACAGAAGAATGCTGAGGATTAGATGGGTAGATCATATAACTAATGAGGAGGTATTGAATAGAATTGGGGAGAAGAGGAGTTTGAGTCACAACTTGACTAGAAGAAGTGATCGGTTGTTAGGACATGTTCTGAGGCATCATGGGATCACCAATTTAGTACTGGAGGGCAGCGTGGAGGTTACAAATCGTAGAGGGAGACCAAGAGATGAACACACTAAGGAGATTCAGAAGGATGTAGGTTGCAGTAGGTACTGGGAGATGAAGAGGCTTGCACAGGATGGAGTAGCATGGAGAGCTGCATCAAACCAGTCTCAGGACTGAAGACCACAACAACAACAACAACAACATCACTCAGGACCCACTAATTATTAAAGTCGTGGGTCATATTCGTATAATTATAATGTACTGTAAATAGAGATTTTTTTTTAAAAAAAAGCGTTTATTTTACCAGCGGCTGTTAGTTGTACACAAATACAGAATACGGCGCCACATTTACGTTCTGCAATTAGCGAAGAACAACGCGAATCCCAGGTAAAGATTGCCGGTGGCTTGGCTCTGCGGGGCCGCCTTTGCTTTGAGGAAAGCGATATGAAACATGACGCTTCCTCCGCAAGTGACGGCGCCGATTCCAGAAAGGGGGCGGGAGCGCTCCCGCGGCCTGATGGGGACAATGCTTTACAATCAGGAGTCCTTCTTCTTTTTCTTTATCGGGCAGAGCGTGGCATCGGAGAAACGGTGTGATTTATCGGGGTAAGGAAACCGGTAGAAGAAGAGGATAAAGCGCGCGAGGGTTGGTTGGGTCGCGGGGCGGGGAGAGGTTTGGGGGTGGGCCCGAGGCCCCACAAATCACGCCGCAATCCCAGGCGCCCTTCATAGCGGCCGGCGTCGGCGTGCCGTCGGCGTCGCGGAGCGCCGTAAGGACAATGTATAGCGTCCGAGGCGAGCCCGCGAATTTTCAATAGATACAAATCACAGGCGCCGCCCCCGTCAGGCGCCTGCCGGAAAGGGATGCTGCTCGCCGCGAATTATTCACCATTCACCGTCTGTCTGTCCTCTGCGGCGAGGACCAGATGAATGGAGCATACCTCAGCTACGTTTCCAGTTTCCCATTCCTTTCCTATGTTTGATCCGACGGTGGTATTATAGGACTCGTTTCTCCCCCCTACCTACTGTTATATTCGAAACGGAACGTCGGGGAAGGCGGGGCAAGATGGGGAAGCTAACTTTAAACCCTTACAAAAGGGACAAAAATAAACAAATTCAAGTAGGTCTGATTGTCATTTGTTTATTTAACCATTGAATTACAATAGCATATAAAGAAACCTGCAAACTTGTTACATTTAGTTACATATATCTCAATTTGAAACATAAACTACCAATTCCCCGTCTTGCCCCACATACGGGGTAAGATGGGGAACTACTATGAATTCATCTCTAAACCTCAAATAAGGACTGGAGTAACGAAATCATGTGACGATAAGGTTTCGAAACATGGTTCTGTGAATCGTAGAACCAGGTGTTACGTTTTATTTAGGCCTCTTACTTTCACATATGATACAAGTGTGGACAGCCTCGTCATCATCACTTTATGTCCCTGCACGAGTGTCGTGGGCACCCCGACGCTGAAACACATATTCATGTGGCACGTTGAATTGTCGAGCAGCCCTGAAAGAACCCATATGACCTTCCATAACAGCATTTATAGCATCTTCCATTGACTCAAATGGCCAATCTTGTGTAGACGTTTGCGCCGATACTTGCGAACCATCTGAAATAAAACACGTGGAACGTACTATTGAGTCAGATCATTCCTGGTAATCTATATTATACAGTAAATACAATATTTCCAATAGTCAGTCGTTAAAGCATGGCACGAATACTGACTTTGCACGTTTTGTGTATTTTTATTCGCCATATAGCCTAAGGCAACTTTGTAATTAATTAGGAAACGTTGGAATAACGAATACCATTATATTTACAATTGTATTCAACGTATAATGTTTGTGTTCAAAATACGCAGCAAGGTAAACACATGAGACGATAAGAACGTAATGGTTGGAAGCTCCCCATCTTGCCCCACCCCGTCTTGCCCCCTACCATTCTGTCAGGTTATATTACGCCTACATGAACACTATGTAGTGAACATTCACTACTGACACAGCACTTTACTGTTAATAAGACGTAATATTCACTGCTATATATACGGTCTGGACAAATGTTCACGAAACACATGTTTTATAACCTCGAAAGATGTAAAACATTGCAAATCAGTATAACAGATGTACTTACCTTGCTAAGCTTACAGAAACCGCCGCGAAACTAAGGTTCAGCAATATCAACACACTGGGATCTGTGTATTCATGATGTTGACGTAGCTATCCACAGATGACAATACTCTAACTGTAGCTTATAGCCCTTCTCCCGTCTTGCCCCGTCTTCCCCTACTGTATACTACATATAGGAGAAAAAGTATCCGAAAAGCTGATTTTGTCATCACGCATTATTTTGAAAGAGAACTGACGCCTACCGATTATCAGATTGTAATCCAAATGTGCCGGCCGCTGTGACCGAGCTGTTCTAGGCGTTTCAGTCCGGAAACGCGCTGCTGCTACGGTTGCAGGTTCGAATCCTGCCTCGGCCATGGATGTGTGTGATGTCCTTAGGTTAGTTAGGTTTAAGTAGTTCTAAGTCTAGGGGACTGATGACCTCAGATGATAAGTCCCATTGTGCTTAGAGCCATTTGAACCATTTTTAATCGAAATGTGCACATAAAATCATATGCCCATGCGTCTGTTCTCATCGTACTAAAATATAACACATTCGTTTATGAAAGACAAGTTAATGAAATACAACATTCTAAATGCATCACAATCTTCTTTCAGAAGAGCTAGAAATAGAGTATCAGCTACAGTAAAATTTATACAAGGCGTGTTCAAGAAGTAATGCAATGCGTCTTTTTGTGAAGGCAGGTTAGTTTTATTCCCCACTCTTTTGGGGGCAAAACCATAGTTTTCAACATAATCTAGTCATGGACAATATTTGTTTTGAATAGGATTACGTTAAGACTCACTTTTTCGTAACTCAATGACAAATCCTTTATAAATGATTGCAATCCTATTATATTGTTTGATAGGATTACTATAAGTCGTGTCAGGTTATGAGGTGTTCCCACATTTCTTCTCATTCATTTTCCTTTCCAGATAATTTTGGGCATACATATGTATTAAACTTCTGTCCACGATTTCATTCGTCTACAAGAACGAGACATATAATTCAGATCTCCTCCCCCTGTCTCTCTAACAATCTTCTGCCCTGTGTCTTTTTCCATGCCCTTCTGCCCCATTCTCTCCCTATCCGTCACGATTTGGATAAAGACCATTCTGTCTCAAGTTGGAAATATGAAAATTCAAATAACTCAGTCAGTTTTAGAATATGTAATGATGGGCAGCGTTACACTAATAATTATATTTAAATGTAATAAGTACCAAAAGAGGGAAAGCTCTCTCTGTCCATCCCTCCTTCACCCCTCCTCTTATACATCTCCCCAACTTATCGTTCCCCTCTTCACTTCTCCCTACCGAGCGAGGTGGCGCAGTGGTTACCACACTGGACTCGCATTCGGGAGGACGACGGTTCAATCCCGTCTCCAGCCATCCTGATTTAGGTTTTCCGTGATTTCCCTAAATCGTTTCAGGCAAATGCCGGGATGGTTCCTTTGAAAGGGCACGGCCGATTTCCTTCCCAATCCTTCCCTAACCCGAGCTTGCGCTCCGTCTCTAATGACCTCGTTGTCGGCGGGACGTTAAACACTAACCACCACCACCACTTCTCCCTAGTCTCTCTATCCATCTCCCCTGTCCCCTTTCTCTGCCCTCCCTCTTTTCCTCTTTCTCAGTCCCTCCCTAAGTCCCACGCTGTTGGCCCATCTCTTCCCCTCCCTATCCCAGCCATGCCCATCTGCAAATGTGGCGCCTGCATGACACATCGATGAAGCAGACCGATACCATTCCCACGAGATACCTGTTGTGCTGGACAGCCTACACGTCAGGGACTAGAAAATCTAGCTACGCAAGGCAACCTAAATACCTGCAATGGAAGCCGTTTCGCACCTCTGACACATAGGATGCCCTGCAAAGCAGGTCTGTAATGCACACTGAGATTATTCCCATACCAGAACGTTGTCTACATCTACATCTACATCTACATCTACATTTATACACCGTAAGCCACCTAGCGGTGTGTCTCGGAGGGCACTTTACGTGCTACTGTCATTACCTCCCCATTCTGTTCCAGTCGCGTATGGTTCGCGGGAAGAACGACTGTCTGAAAGCCTCCGTGGGCGCTCGAATCTCTCTAATTTTACATTCGTGATCTCCTCGGGAGGTATATGTAGGCGGAAGCTATATATTCGATACCTCATTCAGAAACGCACCCTCTCGAAACCTGGCGAGCAAGCTACACCGCGATTCAGAGCGCTTCTCTTGCAGAGTCTGCCACTTGAGTTTGATAAACATCTCCGTAACGCTATCACGGTTACCAAATAACCCTGCGACGAAACGCGCCGCACTCCTTTGGATCTTCTCTATCTCCCCCATCAACCCGATCTGGTACGGATCCCACACTGATGAGCAATACTCAAGTATAGGTCGAACGAGTGTTTTGTAAGCCACCTCCTTTGTTGATGGACTACATTTTCTGAGGACTCTCCCAATGAATCTCAACCTGGTACCCGCCTTATCAACAATTAATTTTATATGATCATTCCACTTCAAATCGTTCCGCACGCATACTCCCAGATATTTTACAGAAGTAACTGCTACCAGTGTCTGTTCTACTATCATATAATCATACAATATAGGATCCTTCTTTCTATGAATTCGCAGTACATTACATTTGTCTATGTTAAGGGTCAGTTGCCACTCCCTGCACCAAGTGCCTATCCGCTGCAGATGTTCAAGCATTTCGCTACAATTTTCTAATGCTGCAATTTCTCTGTATACTACAGCATCATTCGCGATAAGCCGCATGGAACTTCCGACACTATCTACTACGTCATTTATATCTATTGTGAAAAGCAATGGTCCCATAACATTCCCCTGTGGCACGCCAGAGGTTACTTTAACGTCTGTAGACGTCTCTCTATTGATAACAACATGCTGTGTTCTGTTTGCTAAAAACTCTTAAATCCAGCCACACAGCTGGTCTGATATTCCGTAGGCTCTTACTTTGTTTATCAGGTGACAGTGCGGAACTGTATCGAACGCCTTCCGGAAGTCAATGAAAATAGCATCTACCTGGGAGCCTGTATCTAATATTTTCTGGGTCTCATGAACAAATAAAGCCAGTTGGGTTCTACACGATCGGAATCCATGTTGATTCCTACAGAGTAGATTCTGGGTTTCCGAAAACGACATGATACGTGAGCAAAAAACATGTTCTAAAATTCTGCAACAGATCGACGTCAGAGATAAAAGTCTATAGTTTTGCGCATCTGCTCGACGACCCTTCTTGAAGACTGGGACTACCTGTGCTCTTTTTTTAACCATTGGGAACCTTCCGTTCCACTAGAGACTTGCGGTACACGGCTGTTAGAAGGGGGGGGGGGGGGCAAGTTCTTTCGCGTACTTTGTGTAGAATCTAATTGGTATTGCGTCAGGTCCAGTGGACTTTCCTGTGTTGAGTGATTTCAGTTGCTTTTCTATTCCTTGGACACTTATTTCGATGTCAGTCATTTTTTCATTTGTGCGAGGATTTATAGAAGGAACTGCAGTGCAGTCTTCCTCTGTGAAACAGCTTTGGAAAAAGGTGTTTAGTATTTCAGCTTTACACGTGTCATCCTCTGTTTCAATGCCATCATCTTCCCGGAGTGTCTGGATATGCTGTTTCGAGCCACTTACTGATTTAACGTAAGACCAGAACTTCCTAGGATTTTCTGTTAAGTCGGTACATAGAATTTTACTTTCTAATTCACTGAACGCTTCACGCATAGCCCTCCTTACGCTAACTTTGACATCGTTTAGCTTTTGTTTGTCTGAGAGGTATTGGCTGCGTTTACACCTGGAGGGAAGCTCTCTTTGCTTTCGCAGTAGTTTCCTAACTTAGTTGTTGAACCACGGTGGGTTTTTCCCCTCCCGCACAGTTTTACTCGGCTACGTACCTAAGGTGGATAGATCACGTAACTAATGAGGAGGTATTGAATAGGATTGGGGAGAAGAGAAGTTTGTGGCACAACTTGACTAGAAGAAGGGATCGGTTGGTAGGACATGTTTTGAGGCATCAAGGGATCACAAATTTAGCATTGGAGGGCAGCGTGGAGGGTAAAAATCGTAGAGGGAGACCGAGAGATGAGTACACTAAGCAGATTCTGAAGAATGTAGGTTGCAGTAGGTACTGGGAGATGAAGCAGCTTGCACAGGATAGAGTAGCATGGAGAGCTGCATCAAACCAGTCTCAGGACTGAAGACAACAACAATAACGTACCTGTCTGAAGCGCATTTTACGATTGCCTTGAACTTTTTCTATAAACACTCAACATTGTCAGTGTCGGAACAGAAATTTTCGTTTTGATCTGTTAGGTAGTCTGAAATCTGCCTTCTATTACTCTTGCTAAACAGATGAACGTTCCTCCATTTTTTTATTTTCCTATTAACTTCCATAATCAGAGATGCTGCAACGGACTTCTGATCACTGATTCCCTGTTCTGCACTTACCAGAGTCGAAATGTTCAGGTCTGTTTGTTATCAGTAGGTCCAGACGTTAACTCCACGAGTCGGTTCTCAGTTTAATTGCTCAAGGTAATTTTCGGATAGTGCACTCAGCATAATGTCACTCGATGCTCTGTCCCTACCACCCGTCCTAAACATCTGAGTGTCCCAGTCTATATCTGGTAATTGAAATCTCCACCTAAGACTGTAACATGCTGTGTGCTAGTTTGAGTGGATCCTCTTCAAGGTTTAGTGTTTGAGGTTCCCTTAGTGTTCTGGACAGGTTCCTATGGTGAAATGAAGACTAATCAGTGATCTGATTCTCTTCTTTTATTTTCCTTCACAGAGAGTTATTGTTAACCTGCGAAACTGGGTCCATTCTTTCCCTGGCTACCACAGCTAAACGGCAGCAAAAAGAGGCATACGACAAAACAGAATGTTTGATGTAAGTCATGTTGGAAATGTGTTTCTGTAGTGTATTCCCAGTTTCGATCTACATGAGCGCGGTCAGGTCACATACGACCTCCTTAATATGTATTTGTATAATCTATCATGATTTCAATAAAGACCATTCTGTCTCAAGTTGAAAATAGTTGTAGAATATGTAATGATGGGTATCGTAAAAATAATAATTATATTTAAATGTAATACATACCAAAGAAGGGCACAGGTTTTAGGGGCACCTTGTTTTATGATAGTCTGCGATGAAAGACGACACAAAAAAGTGCATGTGACAGGATTTGCTTTTCAAAGTAAGTTGTTTAGTGGCAAGCATAAGAAACGTTTAACCTGTAAATTGGTTCCTGTTGTATTTATATTCGCACCTATGTGTATTTTATAAATTTCTAGAACTGTAAGTAAAGCATTTGCGAAATAAGGAGGCATCGCATTGGCGGTAGTAAAACGTTTAACCTGTAAATTGGTTCCTGTTGTATATATATTCGCACCTATGTGTATTTTATAAATTTCTAGAACTGAAAGTAAAGCATTTGTGAAATAAGGAGGCATCGCATTGACGGTAGCAAGAGAATGTACCAGTCATGAAAAATTAAGTTTTAGATTTCATGATATAACATCACGTTCACATATTCACGACACTAAGGGTGGTAACTGGAATTCATTAAGAACATCAAATTGGAGGCTCAACTTGTAGATACGAAAATTCATATACGTCAGCAACCTGATGGCACATGGTATGGCGTGACCAAACCAACCACTTCCAAAGAATCTGACAGGCTGAAAAAATAATACATGCTTTAAACAATTTTAGAGTTTTAGTAAAAAGGAAGAACCACATGGGTAAGAATGAAAATATAGTTAAATTTTCATCAGCCATTATTCAACAAGAGTAGAGGAGTGTCACATACATGACCTTATAGCTTGGTGGTCAGAACAAGGAGAGTTAACAAGGAGAAGACATTTTGTTTACAATGGTATCCGAGAAAACGATATTAATTAATTATTAGAGGTAAATTCTGTTTCAAATATATGGTTCTGTCTTTGACAGAGATAAACATGTTGAACCCCTAAATTACCAAGCATGTTTAAGAAAGCAGATTCGACATTACATGTTGTGAACTAGAAGCAAAACATTCATTATCTAAATAATGAATTATATGTTGTTACCTTCGTTTGATGTTTTGTGGTCTAAGGACAATGTTGACCAAAAGTGATAGCAAAATGAAGAGGTTCGTTCAAAAGCTGACGCTGTGTTTATCAACATATTTTACATAAAGTACGTAACAACTTTGGGGCACTCTCAATAAAAGCTACTTGTTATTAAGGGAGTTTGTCTGTTGACGAACGAACAAGTGGATTACAGTGATAGTCGCCCAGCTGGAATATCACAGGTGTAAATACCGACGCAGGGAACCTGCCGCACTCGTAAACAGCTAGAGGGGATACAAAGGCAAAAAAAAAAAAAGAGATTTAGTCAGTAGTTTTACGATGTGGGCTATATTTATATAATCCTCGGACGAGACATAAACTTTTATGCCTGTGCGCTGAAAGGCGGCGAGGAACTTTATGACGGCGGCTTCGCTGTCGTGTAAATCGTATCGGTAGCAGTGCCAGTGCTGGTGGCCACAGCTAAAAGGATCAGCCGGCGGTTGGCTTCAGGAGCGTGGCTCCTCCCAGAATACGTACCTATCAGTGAACTGGTTGTTGGACGTCTGAAAGCCAAAGATTGAGATAGCACGACATACTTGCATTAAGGATCAGCGGGAGGGACGGGAAGTAGGACAGGACAGAATAGGAATTCAAATCGTCCCACTCGTCCACGAAGATGGTTTATAACGGGACTCATGCTGACGTTGAGTTCAACGACTTTTCAGAAGGCATTCGGTACATCCTTGTTACACAATACCTCAACAGCTGTTGAATAATCTTTTATTAATACAACAGGTTTCGCAACACTAAAGTTATATCATGAGGTACCTCTGAATAGAAAATCAGAGAATGGAGGAAAACTTTTAAAAAATTAACAGAGGTCCAGAGAAATCAGTATGTAACTTCAGTGATGTTTAGATACTAAATACACTAAATGGACAATAACTCCCAAGAGAATGGCGTGCGCAGTGAGCAGAATATTCATTTTCAAATCATTTACAGCCAAACAGAGATTATCTGATGGCTCCACGACTGTCAATAATCTTGTACTAAAGTTCCTTTAAATGAACGACAAATAAAATGAGGCTGGCAGAAGGAAGGGAACGGGCGCAGTAAATACCGTGGGTTATGAAAAGAAACATGGAGAATAATGTAATAAAAATACATCAACCGCATCGAAGACAGAATAAAACTTGTAAAAGTCCATTGTCTCATGTTCGCCCAGAGAAAAATAGCCATATTACTTTGTAGGACCATGAAAGGTACAGTACCATAAAGGTATTAAAATCATATTAGCTGTACTGACATACAGAAGCCCTTAATGAAAAATAACACGAGTGGCAAAGAATATAAAATAAACAGAAGGATAAGAACCCTGGATCTTATTGTATGCAAGTGATATCACGGCACGAACACGCACGGGCAGACACCAGCCAAACACTGAAGCAAGCACTGATGTCCGCTGACACAGAAACACGAAGCAGACCCGGAAATAGGCGGGAGAAAGACAGTGAATAGTAAAACCTGAAGAAGAGTGTTGCGATGGGTTATACTAAAAATATTATAAAGACCTACGAAAATAAAATGAAAATAAACCAAATACAAAAATTAAAAACATGTATTTATTATCTTGTAGACAGTCAAAATTATTATTGCGCTGTCTTAACTTCATTTGGCTATTTGAAGTGTATTCCGGGTGGTGATTCCCACTCCGCAGAATCCCAAGTTTCTCAAGAATATTTAAAGTACGTCCTCTACTTTACCGATAAAATTTTTTAAATTATTTGACAAATTCATGATTATGTGCCCGTGTTCATGAAGTTGTGTGCCACTTGCTGATTTCGAGTTTTTCAGATGTATGTGCTCATGAAACCAGATCTCAAAATTCCTACCATTTTGACCAATGCAGCTATCGCGCCTGATGCATTCCAGTAGTTGAATATTGGGGATTTGTAACATCCTCCCTGTGACTACAATTATCTCAGACGTTACTAGGAATGAAGTAATCAGGTTTCATACTGTTTTCTTTTCAATGTTGAACCAGTCTTATAGGAAATATCGCTCAAGTGTGGAACTCTGTAACATAAGATGTCGCCCACGAAATCTTGATCACTAGCCGCCAGCGTAAGTGGATGATTGCTCTGGGTGGGTAGCCATCTTTTTTAAATACTTTTGTTAATATTGTTTAGGGCGTTATATTCATATCCACTGATGTGCACAACGTGTTGTATCAGGTAATATTCTGTGACGAAAGTTTTCTTTGGCATGTGGAACCTGATACATACTACAGAGAAGAGATCTGTAAGCTGCCATTTTATGTGCTAATGGTTGGTTAGATGTGGTGTGGATGACGAGAATCATGCATTTGGTACAGTTCACCCAGGAACGTAATCCTTGGATGTATAAGTATTTTCTGGAATACCCACACAGAGTGTTATATGAAGGGCTTATGTCAATAGTGGTACAAGTCCATTTTTGTTCATTATGAGATACAGGTCCATTTTACTTTAGAACTCTGTATCTCAGAATGAACAAAAATGGATTTATACCACTATTGAAATAAGCCATTCATATGGCCTTAACTAATGACCATACATACAAGGGGTGGTAATAAAAATGTTATTATTACTATAAAAATTCAGCCTTTGACCATGAGACTTGACTGTGTTGTATTTTCTCTAAACAGCTGCGGTTCAGTGCCACGCATGTTTCCAGTCGTTGGTAAAGTGGGTGGGTAGGTGGAACAGGGAGAGTTTGATTACAGCAGTCTATGTTTTGGCAGTTCAGGAAAAGTTTCATCTCAAAAAACACCTCTCAGTCATTGAGAAAATGCCAGTCACATACTGGTTTTTTCGCCAGAGGGAAGACGAGGAATTGATCTGGTGTCATGTCGGGCGAATTCTGAGAGTGATGCAAAATTTGATAGCCCAAGGAAACTACAAATGTGGCTGTGTCCTGAGCAGACTTAATTGGGATGTTGACGTGGGGAAAAAATGCCTCATCGGATATCATCCCACATTACTTTGTCATGACATCTTCCTGTTTCCTCGACAGTAGGTTTCTATACTATGTTTCAGTGAAGGTTCGCCCCAGCTTACGCGATTTCAATGGCGGAGATCATGGATCGATGGCTGGTCTTTTCAGCAAATTTTGATTTTTGACAGAACTTGAACAGGGTGCTTGAAAACGAAGTAGCGGTTCCAGTACAGGTATACTGCCCGTTAATGGGACGCAGGGGTGCTCTCCATACCACATAAGCATGTTAGGGGTGTAAGTTCAGACAGTTCTATTTGTGACTAAGGACAGCGTACTGAACAAAATTACATCAGTATTTACTTCACTTCCAGACTCATAATTATAGCGTATTTTATTTAGCGTATGTCTAATACAGACATATCATAAAATTAAGTTACGTATACGTATGTACATACTGACACACAAGAAACTTAAGTTTGTCTTTGCAACTGAATATCCAGTCCAATCCAGCGCACTACATCTGGAGTTGCTAGCACGAAGTCCTCTTCAGCACCGTGATAGGCTCAAATCCTGCATTCACTTACAATGTGGTGAACAATCTGGCATGGAGCCCCACCGTCACAGGCTGAATTAGGTAGCTTCTTCCACTTAAAGAGAGCATCCCTGCATCGGCCGGATTCTGTTGAGAGTAGTCCAGGGCGTTGTGTGGTAGCTAGATTCCATTTAGATGTTTAGCACCTGAGAAGATGTTATGCAGGCGCACATCTGCCACTGCTTCCCACCGACCTTCCCATTCTTGCAGAGGTTTGAAATCCTTAGCAACCATGGGAGCAGCATCGCACAAATTTGGATGGCGTGATTTCAGTCTCTAACGATTTAAAAGTGGCAGCTCGCTATGCACGGGTAGGTCAGAATTCCTGGAGATCTTGTGGAATTCTCTCATAAGGGCAGTACATCTGAGTAGATCAGGAGGCATTATAGCGGTTAAAAGTGGAAGGCAATAAACGGGAGTAGATCTGATTGCACCAGATATTATGCGCATTGTCGTATCCAGCTGTGTGTCAACAAGCCTTGTGTGATGACTGTTCATCCAAACAGGTGCACAATACTCAGCACTTGAGTACACCAAGCCCAGAGTTGAATATCGTAGAGTGGTTGCTGAACATCCGCAGGTAGCTCCGCATAGCTTATAGAGGATGTTGTTTCGAGTCCTCAACCTTTGAGCTAAGTTAAGAAGGTGTTGTTTGAAGCATAGTGTACCGTCCAGGATGCCAGAAGGTTTTTTGGGTTCCAATTATGACGAAGAATTCTGGCCCTGAAACTTACTTACAAGATTTACGTTCGCCAATCGATTATTTAAATGGAAGCAACACACTTTTGTTTTACTCACACTGTGATGGAGTCTCCAGATTATGAAGTAATTATCTAATGAAAAGTGTGACTACCTGTCAAAATTTTTGCTGGACAACAACATCGATGCCGTCGCCATTCAGGAAATATTCCGAAGCCGAGGTCGAATTCCTGGATATTCTGCACTTGGTGTATCTTACCACGAGGTGTATGGAATTGCTACGTATGTCTGTAACAACATAAACGAAGCTTCACTGATTTTTGCAAGTGTGGAGGCAGATATGCATACAATTCTCATAGAATTGCACGGTATTACTGTTACACACAATTATAGCTATTAAGAGTAGCATGTTTCTGGGTTGGTTAGTACCACAGGTATGTGTGCCACAAGCAAGTCATTAATATTTTTATCCCTTGGCAACAAGTCAAGTATTGAAACATTCTATATTGACAGGCGTAATCCACTTCACAATGCAGTTACGAAAAATGCGGAAAATGTCAGGTAGTAAATTGTGTGATGTGTTTGCAGGAGAACTGTTTGATGCAGAGAAAAAAATAGCAAGTTAGAATCGGCTCATATTAAGGTGCCAATTATAACAGTATCTGTACCTAAAACACTCACAACCTGTATAATGAAGATAACATGTGGACCGGTCTGTAGAATATAGTCATCCCAGACCGATTGTGCGTCTAATACAACTCTACTGGCTTGTTCACAAATACCACCGGGATTTCAGGAACGTAATGGGCAAAACTACAGGTAGTAACAGTCGGCACAGCATCTCTCAAAAACTTCGATTCGTAATACGTGCCGTGGAGTAGCTGCAAAGCTGCACCACTAGGGGCAGCCTCGTGAGAACGTGTAGACAAGTAATCCACTCAGTACAGTCACATCTGGGAATGGCCGCGCCGAGGTGGATCCACCAGCTTCCGTGAGATAACTGAAGGTGAGCGCTGTCCGGCATGGTTGGCATTTGGATGGCTGACCATCGAAGCCACCATTTGCTGTTGACTTACCGGGATGCATTCAGTGTCAGGGTGTAAATTCTGCATCTACTTGACTGAGTCATGGTGGCTCTGCCTCAGGAAGAGGGACATTAGCCTGGGGAGCGCTGAGCTTACTGTATGCCCCTTCATATATGCATCGGATGACGCCAGTCGATCGAGAATGACCCTGCGGCCAGTCGGTACTGTTGGGTCTTCGAAGGTCTGTTCTGACAGAAGAGTATTGTCTCATCCAATGCGTGTGCACCTGTATACACGCAAACCAAATACAGAGCGAGCGACTGTCGTTGTTTCTTCCCAGGCACCAATGAAAAGCACATGGGCTTAACATCCATCTTACCAGAAACAGCGCAAATAATAGCACCCGTAACGTGAGTTTTAAACTGGACATGACACCTTGCGTCTTCTGAAACACCAGACGTACTTATGAATAATCCAGTATTTTAGTGAACGCCACGGTTCTCCGTTAGATACCATCTCAGGATGTAACACTGCCGGCTTTCAAATATAAAATGAAATAAAATGCTTTTTTAGCATTAGCATTACAAGAGAGGCGTTTCACCAACTGCGACATAATCGCGTGTACAAACAGTGATCCAATACTGTAAAATGCTTTTTCATTCCAGTCTCTGGTCACAAATGAATTCTCTAGACGATTACCGGTTTCAGTCTGTAATGACCATCTTCAGATCTTTTTTACACCTAGTACTAAAGTGATACTGCCATAATGGCATCGTCAAAACATATAAATAAAATCAGCATAGCATCGTCACATAGATTCAAAATATTGTGTAGAATTGGCCACATCGTCCACAAAGTGATTATTGCCAACTAGCTACTCAAAGACAAGACTGAAACCGGTAATCGTCTAAAGAACTCATTTGTGATCAGAGACTGGAATAAAAAACGATTTTACAGTATTGGATCACTGTTTGTACACGCAGTTATATCGTAGTTGGTGATAAAATGAAATGATGTGATGGTGTGATGATGGCCCTCAACTAGGTACCCTCAGAGTTGAAATATTAAAGGTTTTGGCTGTTTTCGTTGTCTAGGGGCTGGGATACGTAGTTGCCGCATTAAAAGTCAAATACTGCTGACTCTGCAGTATACAATATGAGTATACACATGAATCGAATGGTCGAAGGTTCCTGTCACTTGGCAATTGCGAATTTTGAATGTAACATAGAAATTTATAATTAAAAGACTGCAACTAAACAAAATGTGCAGTCCCTCGTGTCCTGTGTGATCCGATGCTCCTCCCCCACTTCCCTACAGTATCTCCATTGACTTCAGTAGTTGCATACCGTAGTACCGATCGCTGTGACTGGCTAGATCGTTCCTGCTATGTTTCCAAGCCAAAGCACACTCACAAACGTACTGAAACACATACGAAGTACTGGATTTACATTTAAATAACTTGAAATTAAATAAATATTCCTACGGCTGGACTATAAACACGCTCAAACACTTTTTATTAAATACATAAATAAATAAAATAAACATATATCAAAGGAACAGAAACAAAAGGTAGGCCAGTAGTGTCTGCGATTTCTAAAACACAGTAAATATTGAACCAAATTCTTCATGAATACTATATATTGGATATAAACAGAGACATAGATGAATAAATATATTTATAAGCATGCGACTACCGTTTTTGCGTGTAACTGTGGAGCACTTACGGCCTGACGCGATCAATACTAATCGGCCACTTTGACCTCCAATAACTCATGTACTACTTACGTTACATGCCTGTCGTTCATACCAATATAGGTTTACACTAATAGCTTTCTAAACACACGACGATCGACAAAATCGTATGAACCGTTTAGATTTCGGAAATTCATTGCAGTGTGATACTCGTATAATTTATAGTCAGATACTAAACTTTAAATTAATAAAGATATTGAAAATCTGATTACACCATCAGAATCGTCGTGCAAATAACGGTGTTGTTGGTGTTGTGGTCTTCAGTCCTGAGACTGGTTTGATGCAGCTCTGCATGCTACTCCATCGTGTGCAGGCTTCATCTCCCAGTACTTAACTGCAACTTACATCGTTCGGAATCTGCTTAGTGTATTCATCTCTTGGTCTCCCTCTACGATTTTTACCCTCCACTCTGCTCTCCAATGCAAAATTTCTGATCCTTTGATGCCTCAGAACATTTCATACCAACCGGTCCCTGCTTCTTGTCAAGTTGTGCCACAAACTCCTCTTCTTACCAATTGTATTCAATATATCTTCATTAGTTATGTGGTCTACCCATCTAATCTTCATCATTCTTATGTAGCACGACATTTCGAAAGCTTATATTCTCTACTTGTCCAAAATGTTTATCGTCCATGTTTCACTTCAATACATGGCTACACTCCATACAATTACTTTCTGAAACGACTTCCTGACACTTAAATTTATACTCGATTTTAACAAATTCATCTTTCGTCAGAAACGCTTTCCTTGCCATTGCCAGTCTACATTTTATATCCTGTCTACTTCGACCATCATCAGTTATTTTGCTCCCCAAATAGCAAAACTCCTTTACTACTTTAAGTGACTCATTTCCTAATCTAATTCCCTCAGCATCACCCGACTTAATTCGACTACATTCCATTATCCTCGTTTTGCTTTTGTTGATGTTCATCTTATACCCTCCTTTCAAGACACTGTCCATTCCTTTCAACTGCTCTTCCAAGTCCTTTGCTGTCTCTGACAGAATTACAATGTCATCGGCGAACCTCAAAGTTTTTATTTCTTCTCCATGGACTTTAATACCTACTCCGAATTTTTCTTTTGTTTCCTTTACTGCTTGCTCAATATACTGATTGAATAACATCGGGGATAGGCTACAAACCTGTCTCACTGCCTTACCAACCACTGCCTCCCTTTCATGCCCCTCGACTCTTATAACTGCCATCTGGTTTCTGTACAAATTGTAAATAGCCTTTCGCTCCCTATATTTTACCCCTGCCATGTTTAGAATTTGAAAGAGAGTATTCCAGTCAACATTGTCAAAAGCTTTCTCAAAGTCTACAAATGCTAGAAACGTAGGTTTGCCTTTCCTTAATCTTTCTTCTAAGATAAGTCGTAAGGTCAGTTTTGCCTCACGTGTTCCAGTACTTGTACGGAATCCAAACTGATCTTCCCCGAGGTCGGCTTCTACTAGTTTTTCCATTCGTCTGTAAAGAATTCGTGTTAGTATTTTGCCGCAGTGGCTTATTAAACTGATTGTTCGGTAATTTTCACATCTGTCAACACCTGCTTTCTTTGGGATTGGAATTATTATTTTCTTCTTGAAGTCTGAGGGTATTTCGCCTGTTTCATACATCTTGCTCACCAGATGGTAGAGTTTTGTCAGGATTGCCTCTCCCAAGGCCGTCAGTAGTTCCAATGGAATGTTGTCTACTCCAGGGGCCTTGTTTCGACTCAGGTATTTCAGTGCTCTGTCAAATTCTTCACGCAGTATCGTATCTCCCATTTCATCTTCATCTACATGCTCATCCATTTCCATAATATTGTCCTCAAGTACATCGCCCTTGTATAGACCCTATATATACTCCTTCCACCTTTCTGCTTTCCCTTCTTTGCTTAGAACTAGGTTTCCATCTGAGCTCTTGATGTACATACAAGTGGTTCTCTTTTCTCCAAAGGTCTCTTTAATTTTCCTATAGGCAGTATCTATCTTACCCCTAGTGAGATAAGCTTCTACATCCTTACATTTGTCCTCTAGCCATCCCTGTTTAGCCATTTTGCACTTCCTGTCAATCTCATTTTTGAGACGTCTGTATTCCTTTTTGCCCGCTTCATTTACTGCATTTTTGTATTTTCGCCTTTCATCAATTAAATTCAATATTGCTTCTTTTACCCAAGGATTTCTACTATCCGTCGTCTTTTTACCTACTTTATCCTCTGCTGCCTTCACTACTTCATCCCTCAAAGCTATCCATTGTTCTTCTACTGTATTTATCTCCCCCATTCCTGTCAATTTTTCCCTTATGCTCTCCCTGAAACTCTGTACAACCTCTGGTTCTTTCAGTTTATCCAGGTCCCATCTCCTTAAATTTCCACCTTTTTGCAGTTTCTTCAGTTTTAATCCACAGGTCATAACCAATAGGTTGTGGTCAGAGTCCACATCTGCCCCTGGAAATGTCTTACAATTTAATACCTGGTTCCTAAATCTCTGTCTTACCATTATATAATCTATCTGAAACCTTTTAGTATCTCCAGCGTATACATCCCTCTTTCATGATTTCTAAACCAAGTGTTACCTATGATTAAGTTGTGCCCTGTGCAAAATTCTACCAGGCGGCTTCCTCTTTCATTTATTAGCCCCAATCCATATTCACCTACTATGTTTCCTCCCCTCCCTTTTCCTACACTTGAATTCCAGTCACCCATGACTATTAAATTTTCGTCTCCCTTCACTATCTGAATAATTTCTTTTATTTCATCATACATTTCTTCACCAGGGAAGACGAATGGAATATTCCAGAATTTGAAACACCAACAGCTCCTAGTATGAGTGTCTTAGAAGTAGATACGTTAGGGGTTGCGAAGCAACTCAAATCGCTTGATATGGGCAAGTCTTCAGGTCCAGATTGTATACCGATTAGGATCCTTTCAGATTACGCTGATACAATAACTCCCTAATTAGCACTCATATACAACCGCTCGCTCACCGATAGATCTGTACCTACAGATTGGATAATTGCGCAGGTCGCACAAGTGTCTAAGAAGGGTAGCGGGAGTAATCCATCTAACTACAGACGTATAACATTGACGTCGGTTTGCTGTAGGGTTTTGGAGCATATACTGTATTCAAACATTATGAATCACCTCGAAGGGAACGATCTATTGATACGTAATCAGCATGGTTTCAGAAAACATCGCTCTTGTGCAACGCAGCTAGCTCTTTATACGCACGAAGTAATGGCCACTATCGACAGGGGATCTCAAGTTGATTCCGTATTTCTAGATTTCCGGAAAGCTTTTGACACCGTTCCTCACAAGCGACTTCTAATCAAACTGCGGACCTATGGGGTATCGTCTCAGTTGTGTGACTGGATTCGTGATTTCCTGTCAGGAAGGTCGCAGTTCGTAGTAATAGATGGCAAATCATAGAGTAAAACTGAAGTGATATCAGGTGTTCCCCAGGGAAGCGTCGTGGGACCTCTGCTGTTCCTGATGTATATAAATTACCTGGGTGACAATCTGAGCAGTTCTCTTACGTTGTTCGCAGATGATGGTGTAATTTACCGTCTAGTAAGGTCATCCGAAGACCAGTATCAGTTGCAAAGCGATTTACAAAAAATTGGTGTATGGTGTGGCAGGTGGCAGTTGATGCTAAATAACGAAAAGTGCGAGATGATCCAAATGAGTTCCATACGAAATCCGTTGGAATTCGATTACTCGATAAATAGCACAATTTTCAAGGCTGTCAATTCAACTAAGTACCTGGGTGTGAAAATTACTAACAACTTCAGTTGGAAAGACCACATAGATAATATTGTGGGGAAGGCGAGCCAAAGGTTGCGTTTCATTGGCAGGGCACTTAGAAGATGCAACAAGTCCACTAAAAAGACAGCTTACACTACACTCGTTCGTCCTCTGTTAGAATATTTCTGCGCGGTGTGGGATCCTTACCAGGTTGGATTGACGGAGGACATCGAAAGGGTGCAAAAAAGGGCAGCTCGTTTTGTATTATCACGTAATAGGGGAGAGAGTATAGCAGATATGATACGTGAATTGGGACAGAAGTCATTACAGCAAAGACTTTTTCGTCGCGGCGAGATCTTTTTACGAAATTTCAGTCACCAACTTTCTCTTCCGAATGCGAAAATATTTTGTTGAGCCCAACCTACATAGGTAGGAATGATCATCAAAATAAAATAAGAGAAATTAGAGCTCGAACAGAAAGGTTTAGATGTTCGTTTTTCCCTCGCGCTGTTAGGGAGTGGAATGGCAGAGAGATAGTATGATTGTGGTTCGATGAACCCTCTGCCGAGCACTTAATTGTGAATTGCATAGTAGTCATGTAGAGGTAGTACCGTGGAGGTTGTTCCCTGATGTCTTAACGCATACACTATCATGTTCCTGCCCGCCCAGTTGGCCATGCGCTGTAATGCACGGCTTCGCGGGCGGGAAGGATCGCCTGGTCGCCGTCACCAATCCACCCGGCGGATTTGTGTAGAGGTCCGGTGAAACGGCCAGTCTGTAGATGGCTTTTAGGCGGTTTTCCATCCACCTCGGCGAATGCGGGCTGGGTCCCCTTATTCCGCCTCGGTTACACTATGTCGGCGATTGCTGCGCAAACAAGTTCTCCACGTACACGTACCCTACCGTCACTCTACCGCGCAAGCATAGGCGTCACACTCGACTGGTGTGAGACGTTCCCTGGGCGTCCACTGGGGGCCAAACCGCACAATAGCCCTGGGTTCGGTGTGGGGCGCCGGAGGGGTGAAGTGGACTGCGGTAGTCGTCGTGGTGTTGTGGACCACTGAGTCTGCGGCGGGGACGGAGCCTCTCCGTCGTTTCTACGTCCCCAGTTAACATACAACACAATACAATGCAATCATATTCTTTCTTCTTCTCGTCAGCGTTTTCATACGTTCCTTCTTTGCCGCTTTTGAGGAAAACCTCCTCATTCCTCACCTTACCAGTGCCCCTAACTTTCAACATTCTTCTGTAGCATTCTCAAACGCTTCCACTGTCTTTTGTTCCAACTTCCCTACAGTTCATGATTCTCTAACATGTAATACTCTGCTCCAGTGACACATTCTCATAAATTTCGTCCTCGAGTTTCGGCCCGTGTTTGATACATACAGGCTTCTTTGGACAGAATTGAGTTCCTTCGCTGTGCTATTCTGTTTTTCATGTCCTCATTCCTTCGTCAGTCATGGGTTATATTGCTTCCAGTGGTACACAATTCTTTTTCTTCGCCTACTTTTCCGTCCCTTACTCTGTAGATTCCAATTTTGATGGTAAGTTTCTAACTGTCCTAATTTCTGCTGCTTCTCATTATTTCCGTCTGTACCCGGTTTATCCTCATTCCATCTCCTTAAGTCATTAGCCTGTTTACTTCATTCAACAGAATGGGTAATACTTCTTGACCTTCACTGAGGTTAGCAATGGTCACCAGCGAATCTTATCACTGACATTCTTTCACCCTGAATTTGAATACAACTCTTGAATATTCCTTCGATTTCTGTCGTTGCTTTGATACATAGATTGAACAGTAGGGGTGAATGGCTGCATCCTTGTCTTACACCCTTCTTAATCCAAGAATTTCGTCTCGTTTGTTGTTCATTCTTGGTCCTTCTAGATGTATATTACAAAACCTTCGCCCCAGCTTACCCCTATTTCTCTAGGTTCAATCAATGGCTCTGAGCACAAATGGATTTAACGTCTGAGGTCCTCAGTCCCCTAGAACGTAGAACAACTTAAACCTAAATAACCTAAGGACATCACACACATCTATGCCCGAGGGAGCATTCGAACCTGCGACTGTAACGATCGTGCGGTTCCAGACTGAAGCGCCTAGAACCGCTCGGCCACCATGGCCGGCTTCATTCCATTCCTAAGTGATTTATATTGCCGTATTCCTGTCTCTTTCTGAGCATTTTTCTACTTTCTTATTTTTTTATTAAGAAAAGTTCCTTCGCAACTACTTTCTTTGTTCCTATGTTTGTCCAATATCTGCGACTGTCCTTTCTTTAGATAGATGTCCACTCGTCTTCTACTGTCTGTTCAACATCTGTGACCGCTCTTTTCTTAGACGTGCACTCGTCTTCAACTGAACTGCCTTCTAGTGTATTCCTTACCGTAATATCCGCATCCTTGCCGAACTGCAAACGCGTCTCATCACTCCTCAACACTTCAGTATGCCATATCCTCCCTCACTGATTCTACATCTACATCTACATCCATACTCCGCAAGCCACCTGACGGTGTGTGGCGGAGGTTACCCTGAGTACCTCTACCGGTTCTCCCTTCTATTCCAGTCTCGTATTGTACGTGGAAAGAAGGATTGTCGGTAAGCTTCTGTGTGGGCTCTAATCTCTCTGGTTTTATCCTCATGGTCTCTTCGCGAGATATACGTAGGAGGGAGCAATATACTGCTTGACTCTTCGGTGAAGGTATGTTCTCGGAGCTTTAACAAAAGCCCGTACCGAGCTACTGAGCGTCTCTCCTGCAGAGTCTTCCACTGGAGTTTATCATCTCCGTAACGCTTTAGCGATCACTAAATGATCCTGTAACGATGCGCGCTGCTCTCCGTTGGATCTTCTCTATCTCTACTATCAACCCTATCTGGTGCGGATCCCACACTGCTGAGCAGTATTCAAGCAGTGGGTGAACAAGCGTACTGTAACCTACTTCCTTTGTTGTCGGATTGCATTTCCTTAGGATTCTTCCAATGAGTCTCAGTCTGGCATCTGCTTCACCGACGATCAACTTTATATGATCATTCCATTTTAAATCACTCCTAATGCGTACCCCCAGATAATTTATGGAATTAACTGCTTCCAGTTGCTGACCTGCTATTTTGTAGCTAAATGATAAGGGATCTATCTTTCTATGTATTCGCATCACATTACACTTGTCTACATTGAGATTCAATTGCCATTCCGTGCACCATGCGTCAATTCGCTGCATTTCAGTACAATTTTCCATTGTTGCAACCTCTCGATGCACCACAGCATCATCTGCAATAAGCCTCAGTGAACTTCCGATGTCATCCACCAGGTCATTTATGTATATTGTGAATAGCAGCGGTCCTATGACACTCCCCTGCGGCACACCTGAAATCACTCTCACTTCGGAAGACTTCTCTCCATTGAGAATAACATGCTGCGTTCTGTTATCTAGGAACTCCTCAATCCAATCACACAATTGATCTGATAGTCCGTATGCTCTTACTTTGTTCATTAAACGACTGTGGGGAACTGTGTCAAACGCCTTGCGGAAGTCAAGAAACACGGCATCTACCTGTGAACCCGTGTCTAAGGCCCTCTGAGTCTCGTGGACGAATAGCACGAGCTGAGTTTCACATGACCGTCTTTTTCGAAACCCATGCTGATTCCTACAGAGTAGATTTCTAGTCTCCAGAAAAGACATTATACTCGAACATAATACGTGTTCCAAAATTCTACAACTGATCGACGTTAGAGATATAGGTCTATAGTTCTGCACATCTGTTCGACGTCCCTTCTTGAAAACGGGGATGACCTGTGCCCTTTTCCAATCCTTTGGAACGCTTCGCTCTTCTAGAGACCGACGGTACACCGCTGCAAGAAGGGGGGCAAGTTCCTTCGCGTACTCTGTGTAAAATCGAACTGGTATTCCATCAGGACCAGCGGCCTTTCCTCTTTTGAGCGATTTTAATTGTTTCTCTATCCCTCTGTCGTCTATTTCGATATCTACCATTTTGTCAACTGTGCGACAATCTAGAGAAGGAACTACAGTGCAGTCTTCCTCTGTGAAACAGCTTTGGAAGAAGACATTTAGTAATTCGGCCTTTAGTCTGTCATCCTCTGTTTCAGTACCATTTTGGTCACAGAGTGTCTGGACATTTAGTTTTGATCCACCTACCGCTTTGACATAGGACCAAAATTTCTTAGGATTTTCTGCCAAGTCAGTACATAGAACTTTACTTTCGAATTCATTGAAAGCCTCTCGCATAGCCCTCCTCACACTGCATTTCGCTTCGCGTAATTTTTGTTTGTCTCCAAGGCTTTGGCTATGTTTATGTTTGCTGTGAAGTTCCCTTTGCTACCGCAGCAGTTTTCTAACTCGGTTGTTGTACCACGGTGGCTCTTTCCCATCTCTTACGATCCTGCTTGGCACATACTCATCTAACGCATATTGTGCCATGGTTTTGAACTTTGTCCACTGATCCTCAACACTGTCTGTACTTGAGACAAAACTTTTGTGTTGAGCCACCAAGTACTCTGAAATCTGCTTTTTGTCACTTTTGCTAAACAGAAAAATCTTCCTACCTTTTTTAATATTTCTATTTACGGCTGAAATCATCGATGCAGTAACCGCTTTATGATCGCTGATTCCCTGTTCTGCATTAACTGATTCAAATAGTTCGGGTCTGTTTGTCACCAGAAGGTCTAATATGTTATCGCCACGAGTCGGTTTTCTGTTTAACTGCTCAAGGTAGTTTTCAGATAAAGCACTTAAAAATATTTCACTAGATTCTTTGTCCCTGCCACCCGTTATGAACGTCTGAGTCTCCCAGTCTATTTCCGGCAAATTAAAATCTCCACCCAGAACTATAACATGGTGGGGAAATCTACTCGAAATATTTTCCAAATTATTCTTCAGGTGCTGAGCCACAACGGCTGCTGAGCCCGAGGGCCAATAGAGACATCCAATTACCATGTCTGAGCCTGCTTTAACCGTGACCTTCACCCAAATCATTTCACAATTCGAATCTCCGTCAATTTCCATCGATACTATTGCACTTCTTATCGCTATAAATAAGCCTCCCCCTTCGCTGTCCAGCCTGTCTCTGCGGTATACATTCCAATCTGAGTTTAGGATTTCATTACTGTTTACATGTGGTTTCAGCCAACTTTTTGTCCCTAGTACTATATGGGCGTTGTGACCGTTTATTAATGAGAGCAGTTCTGGGATCTTTCTATAGACACTCCTGCAGTTTACTATTAGCACATTAATATTGTTATTCCCTGTTGCATTTTGCCTACTCCTGCCTTGCTGCGTCTCAGGAAGCGTCTTGTCGGGCCTAGGGAGGGAATTCTCTAACCTAAAAAAACCCCATGTGCACTCCACACGTACTCCGCTACCCTCGTAGCCGCTTCCGGCGTGTAGTGCACGCCTGTCCTATTCAGGGGGACCCTAAATTTCTCCACCCGATAGCGGAGGTCGAGAAATTTGCACCCTAGCTCTCCGCAGAATCGTCTGAGCCTCTGGTTTAAGCCTTCCACTCGGCTCCAAACCAGAGGACCGCGATCGGTTCTGGGAACGATACTACAAATAGTGAGCTCTGATTCCACCCCGCGAGCGAGGCTTTCCGCCTTCACCAACTCCGCCAACCCCCTGTACGAACTGAGGATGACCTCTGAACCCAGACGGCAGGAGTCATTGTTGCCGACATGAGGAACAATTTGCAGTCAGGTGGACCCAGTGCTCTCTATCGCCGCCGGTAGGGCCTCCTTCACATCTCGGATGAGACCCCCCGGCAAGCAGACAGAGTGAACACTGGCCTTCTTCCCCGACCTTTCCGCTATTTCCCTAAGGGGCTCCATCACCCGCCTAACGTTGGAGCTCGCAATAACTAATAAACTCCTCCCCCCGTGTGCCTGCTCGGACCTTGCTGAAGGAGCAGCCACATGTCCACTCACAGGCAGAGCGGGCGATGCCACACGGCCAACATCCACATTTACTCTCCGCCTCGTGCGCCGCGAACGCCGCTGAACCCGCCACTCCCCTTGGGGAGAGGGTGGCCCAACCGCGCCCGGTACCCGCAAAGATGTCTCGACAGCAGGGACAGTGGGTGAAGCATGTAACACCTGGGGTGTACCTTGCGACGCACCAGACTCCCCACTGCCGCTACACTCCGAGGCAGCAACCTGAAGACGGCTGACCGCGACCATCAACACACTCAGCTGTTCGCGAAGAGTGGCCAGCTCCTCCCGCGTCCGTACACAGCAGTCACACATCCTATCCATCCTAAGGAATCAGTTTACTGAAGAGACTTAATCAACTTTTAACTAGACTGCTAATTCACTAAAGGCGGCTGATTATTGACTAAACTGTGATTGCTAACCACTTCTTGTAGGAAACAATGAAAATAGCACTACCTGTCTCTGACCTGTATTCAAAACAAACACTAGCACTACTGGCGCTTTGGTTGACTAAAGGGACTCTCTCTGACTGTATTCAAAACAAACACGAAATCTATGGAACACTATTAATAGCACTCGACAATTAAAGCTTCCTAAAAGCAAAAACACACGGAAGAAGAAGTGACAAATAAGAAAAATACTGTTAATACGTAAATTAAGGTAGCTCGCTGCACAGCAGACGTGAAGCAGACGGCGGTTAGGGCGACATTCTCTTGGATGGTTCTCTTAATCGTCAGTATACTGTTTATCATTACTAAAGCGTGATCTGACACTATATCTGATGCTAGTACGCCTTACAAGCCAACATCTGATTCCGAAGTCTCGATCTCACCACCATGTAATCAAGCTGGGCTGCTCTATAACGTTTGATAGGCGATGGATTGTGGTCAGGGATTGTCTCTGCCTCGAAATGACTGGGTGTTGTGTGTCTTTCATCATCACTTCATCCTCATTCACTCGCAAGTCGCCGCAGTGGCGTTAAAGAACTTGTGGAGCGGCGGAAGAACCGCCCCGCGAGGGGTCTCCCGGCCACCAATGCCATACGCTCATTCATTTGGCAAATATAACGACAGAGTACGATGCTGCTACAGACACAAGTGTCTTTGAACGTAACGTTCAACACGCATTACTGAGTGCTAGACTGCGCAACAGGGGCCCGCTACGATTCCAATGTTCACCCAATACCATTTACTTTGTAAGTACCGGCTGATCAAAAAGTTAGTAAAAATTTAAAAACTTAATAAAACACGGAATGATGTAGATAGAGAGGTAAAAATGGACACAAATGGTTGGAATGACATGAGATTTTACTAGAACCAAAAAAAACCAAGTTCACAAACTGTTCGACAGATGGCGCTGGACAGCAAAACGTCAGTGACTGCGCATGACAATCGTGTATAAAAGAAGCTGTAATGAGAGAGGGAATCAGATGCGCCAGCAGCCGCAGCATGTTGACGTTACCTGAAAAGGCGCTTTTAGTGAAGCTGTATTATCAGAATGGGGAATGTCCCAGTTCAGCGTTACGATCCTATCGCCATGGGAAGGAGATTCGAATGGGGTAAAGGTCCGTTGACAAATGCAGCTGTGGTGAGAAAGATTTCGAAGTTCGAAGCCACGGGTTGTTTAGACGATAGACCCCGTAGTGGCCGACCGAGCACAAGGCGTAATGGTGCTGAGACAGTTTAGGAAAAAATGGAGACTGTGGCGGGTTCGTCTATGCACGGGGACATCAGCGCTCGTGCAGTCGCACATCGCACCGGCATTCCATACACTAGTGTTTGGTTGGCACTGAGGCGCACCCTCCTATGTTATCCGTACAAAATCCATCGGCATCATGAATTGTTACCTGGCGATTTAGTGAAGCTGACGGCATTTGCGGTGTGGGCGTTTCAAAATATGGTGGAAGGTGACGATTGGTTGAGTAACGTGTTGTGGACCGACGAAGCTCATTTCGCGCTCCGAGGGTCTGTCAACGCCCACAACTGCAGAATCTGGGCTTCCGATAATCCTAAAACTATCGTGGAAACTCCATTTCATGACGAGAAAGTCACGCTATGGGTGGGATTTACCACATCTACCGTTATCGGGCCTTTTTTCTTCGAGGAAATGCGTGATTCTGGTTTTGTAACTGCTACCGGGACGGGTGAGAGGTACGCCGATATGTTAAAGATTCGCATCATCCCCAGCCTGGCTGGTAAACACCTGCTGGAACGTACGGTGTTTATGCAGGATGGCGCTCCACGCCATATTGCTAGACGCGTGAAAGACCTCTTGCGCTCGTCGTTTGGTGATGATCGTGTGCTCAGCCGCCACTTTCGTCATGCTTGGCCTCCCAGGTCCCCAGACCTCAGTCCTTGCGATTATTGGCTTGGGGTTACCTGAAGTCGCAAGTGTATCGTGATCGACCGACATCTCTAGGAATGCTGAAAGACAACATCCGACGCCAATGCGTCACCATAACTCCGGACATGCTTTATATTGCTGTTCACAACATTATTCCTCGACTACAGCTATTGTTGACGAATGATGGTGGACATGTTGAGCATTTCCTGTAAAGAACATCATCTTTACTTTGTCTTAGTTTGTTATGCTAATTATTGCTATTCTGATCAGATGAAGCGCCATCTGTCGGACATTTTTTGAACTTTTGTATTTTTTGGTTCTAATGAAACCCAATGTCATTCCAGGCATGTGTGTCAATTTGTACCTCTCTATCTACATTATTACGTAATTTATTCAGTTTTCAAATTTATACTGACTTTTTGATCACCCAGTAGACTGTTTAGGTTTTTATGTTGGTCTAGCCACGTAGCGCTCTGTAAATCACTAACTGTGCTGTGTGCCGTCTGTGTCTGGTTGGCATTTTTGGAATATTCGCCATTGTAGTGTTAGGCAGTTGGATGTAAACAGTATGTAGCGTTGGGCAGTTGGAGGTGAGCCGGTAGCAGTGGTGGATGTGGGGAGAGAGAAGCCAGAGTTTTGAGATGTTAATATGATCGGACGAGCTGGACGTGTGTCCGTCAGAAAAAGGAGATTTGGCAAACTGGATATCACAAATTATGCATATATCTTATGACTTTTGAACATCATCAAGGTAAATACACAGTTTGTTGTCTATCAAAGTTTTTCATTGGCTAATTATATGCCTATCAGTAGTTAGTGCCTTTGGTAGTGACAATCTTTTATTTAGCTGGCAGTATTGGCGCTCTCTGTATTGCAGTAGTTCGAGTAACGAAGATTTTTGTAAGGTAAGTGATTCATGAAAGGGATAGGTTATTGTTAGTCAGGGCCATTCCTTTGTAGGGATTATTGAAAGTCAGATCACGCTGCGGTAAAAAATAAATAAATAAATAAAGTGTGGCAGTGTACTGTTGATCAATCAGAATAAGTAAAGAGAGAAATGTCTGAGTACATTCAGTTTTTCTCAGCTGTTTGAAAAGCAAATAACGCAAGAAGTTTACCAGTACTGTCATTCATAATTTTTCGAAGGGGACGTTTCAACATTAACGGTTGTAGAAGGCACAGGACCATCGATACTGGACTGTGGATCAACTGAATGACGTTCCTTGTTAAGCCAGGCCAATGGTCGTGATCAGATACATGTCATCCAGCCGAACGGCTGCTCCAAAGACACACACCGCGCTGGCCGCCGGAGAGCGAAAGGGGGGGGGGGGGGGGCAGTAATGTGCTACATACATTCGGAAACTTACCATGGCTTGTCGAATCCGTGCTACGCAAGATCGCTGCTGTATTCATCTTATCATTATATTGTATAATCTTGGGCTCTTATTTAGTAATCAGCCACAATAGCAGCTGATAAGATTAAAATCTGAGCCAGCAAAAACATTTTGGTTAGGGCAGCTGGCAGGGCGCGTCAGAGTGAGCGAAGCGCGTAAAAGGGGCAAGGGTCTGTTAGGAGCTAAGATCTCTGACCTAGCGGATTTGGGTGTCATAGCCTTGAACATCGCAGAATTATGTATGTTTTCCATAAAATCGACTGAAGAAATGGCAGCTCTCATCAGTGCAATAACTTAGGCTCAATAGCTTCAGTATCAACGTTCATTCATCATCAAGTTAGTATCGAATACTACACTACTAGCCACTAAAATTGCTACACTACGGAGATGATGTGCTATAGACGCGAAGTTTAACCGACAAGAAGAAAATGCTGTGATACGCAAATGATTAGCTTTTCAGAGCATTCACACAAGGTTGGCGCCGTTGGCGACACCTACAACATGCTGACATGAGGAAAGTTTCCAACCGATTTCTCATACACAAACAGCAGTTGACCGGCGTTGCCAGCTGAAACGTTATTGTGATGCCTCGTGTAAGGTGGACAAATGCGTACCATCACGTTTCGACTTAGATAATGGTCGGATTGTACCCCATCGCGATTGCGGTTTATTCTATCGCGATGTTGCTGCTCGCGTTGGTCGAGATCCAATGACTTTTAGCAGAATATGCAATCGGTGGGTTCAGGAGCGTAGTACGGAACGCCCTGCTGGACTCCAACGACCTCGTATCACTAGCAGTCGAGATGACAGGCATGTTATCCTCATGGCTGTAACGGATCGTGCAGTCACGTCTCGATCCCTAAGTCAACAGATCGGGACGTTTGCAAGACAACAACCATCTGCACGTACAGTTCGATGACGTTTGCAGCAGCATGGACTATCAGCTCTGAGACCATGGTTGCGGTTACCCTTGACGTTGCATCACAGACAGGAGCGCCTGAGATGGTGTACTCAACGACGAACCTGGATGCACGAATAGCAAAACGTCATTTTTTTGTATGAATCCAGGATCTGTTTACAGCATCATGATGGTTGCATCCGTATATGGCGACATCGTGGTGCACGCACTTTGGAAGCTTGTATTCGTCATCGCCATACTGGCGTATCACCCGGCTCGATGGTATGGGGTGCAATTGATTACACGTCTCGGTCACCTCTTGTTCGCATTGACGGCACTTTGAACAGTGGACGTAACATTTCAGATGTGTTACGACCCGTGGCTCTACCCTTCATTCGATCCCTGCGAAACCCTACATTTCAGAATGATAATGCACAACCGCATGTTGCAGGTCCTGTACGGGTCTTTCTGGATACAGAAAATGTTCGACTGCAGCCCTGTCCAGCACATTCTCTAAATCTGTCACCAATTGAAAACGTCTGGTCAGTGGTGGCCGAGCAAGTCACTACTCTCGCTGAACTGTGGTATTGTGTTGAAGCTGCATGGGCTGCTGTACCTATACACGCCATCCAAGCTCTGTTTGACTCAATGCCTAGGTGTATCAAGGCCATTATTACGGGCCAGGGGTGGTTGTTCTGGGTACTGATTTCTCATGTTCTATGCACCCCGACTGCGTGAAAATGTCATCACATGTCAGTTCTAGTAAAATATATTTGTCCAATGAATACCCGTTTATCATCTGAATTCTTTCTTCGTGTAGCAATTTTAATGGCCAGTGTGGTAGTATCTAATAATATTATAAGTGGCTGTTGTTTGCAAGAACATGTTGGCTTCATCACCAACACCGGCTTACGACTGCCCAAAACTTGTTTTCATCACATCAACGGAAAGTATATATTCATGTTAGGTGTACTATGACGTTGACCAGTCACATTATCAGGCAGTGTATACTGAGGTGATAAAAGTCGTCGAGTAACTCCTAATACCCTGTTGGACCTCCTTTAGCCCGGCGTAGTGAAGTAGCTCGACATGGCATGGACTGAACAGCTCGTTGGATGTCCCCTGCATAAATATTGAGCCACGCTGCCCCTACAGCCTTCCATAATTGCAAAAGTGTTGCCGTTGCTCTGACTGACGTCTCGATCGCATCCCATACATTTATGATCGGATTCACGTCGGGCCACCTGTGTGACCCAACCACTCGCTCGAACTGTCCAGAATGGTCTTCAAAGCAATCCCGAACCGTTGTCTCATCAGTAACAACGTCATCGTTGTTTGAGAACATGAAGTCCATGAATGACTACAAATGGTCTCCAAGTAGCAGAGCCAAGCCACTACCAGGCAATGGTCGGTTCATATGGACCAGATGGTGCAGTCCGTTCCATGTAAACACATCACCCACTATTACGGAGCCACCACCAGCTTGCACATAGCCTTCTTGACAACGTGAGTCCATGGCTTCGTGGAGTCTGCGTCATACTCGAACGCTACCAACTGAATCGGGGCTCATCTGGCTAGGCCACCGTTTTCCAGGGTGCAACGGATATGGTTACGAGCCAAGGAGAAACGCTGCAGACGATTTCATGCTGTTGGCAATGGCACTCACTTCGGTCGTCTGTCACCATGGCCCATGAACACCAGATTTAGCCTCATTGTGCTAACAGGTATGTTCATCGTACATCCCAAATTGGTTTCTGTAGTTATCTTACGCAATGTTACTTATCTGTTTATGACAACTCTACGCAAAACGCCGCTGCTCTCGGTCGTTACGTAAAGGCTGACGGTCGCTGCGTTGTCCGTGGTGAGAGGTAATGCATGAAATATGGTTTTCTCAGCACACTCTTGTCACTGTGGATCTCAGAATTCTGAATTCCTAACGATTTCCCAAATAACTTGTCCCATGCGTCTAGATCTAACAACCGTTTCACATTCAAAGTCTGTTAATTACTATCGTGCCATAACAATCACGTCGGAAACATTTCTATATGAATCACTTGAGTACAAGTGACAGCTCCGTCATTAAACTGTCCTTTTATGCCTTGTGTACGCGACACTACCGCCATTTGTTCATGTGCATATCACTATCACACGACTTTCGTCATCTCATTGCATGCGACCGCTGTTTGCAAGAATATATTTTCTTGACCACCAACACCAGCGACCAGATTGTCTTCATTGTATTAAGGATATGTGTGTCCTACCATTAGAACTGTACTATTACGTGGTCCAGCTACAATATTAATTAATATATGTTCAAAAGTGAATGTAATGACACTTTATTTGTCTGGAATTGCTACACCTTTGTTAGCTGCATAAAGTACCGATGTAGCATGTTTAAATTAACCGATACAAATTCCAGTCACAGATTTTCAACAGCTCCTATTAATACAACTTCCAGTGTATAGCTTCACTCCATTTCAACATTTTTGTTAATTTCTAGCTGCCAAACGTTTGATTTCCAATTGTCGTATGGTACTGTCTTTACTAGAATGAATACAAAGTTGTGTTATTTCCTTTGCGTTCTCATTCTAATGATAGAGTAACAGCGGCTTCTGACTAGTGCACTTGCAACCTACGTCTTCAATTATTTGCTGAATGTGTTCCAATCTCTGTCTTCCTCTACAGTTTTATGTCTCAACTGCTCCTTCTAGTACCATGGAATTCATTCCCTCATGTCTTAACAGAGCCGGCCGGGGTGGTTGAGCGGTTCTAGGCGCTACCGTCTGGACCCGCGCGACCGCTACGGCCGCAGGTTCGAATCCTGCCTCGGGCATGGATGTGTGTGATGTCCTTAGGTTAGTTAGGTTTAAGTAGTTCTAAGTTCTAGGGGACTGATGACCTCAGAAGTTAAGTCCCATAGTGCTCAGAGCCATTTGAACCATTTCTGTCTTAACAGATGTCCTATCATCTTGTTACTTCACCTTATCAGTGTTTTCCACATATTCCATTCCTCTCCGATACTGCGCAGAACATCCTCACTCATTACCTTATCAGTCCACCTAATTTTCAACATTCGTCTGTTGTACAAATTCTTCGTTGATCCATTACGGATCGCGGGACGACGGCTGGCATGAACCTCTTGATGCAATAATTTACCAACAGCCGTATGAATTATAGAAATTTATTTTACTTTATGAACTTCTATGTACTACCAGTTTCGGCATTACATTGATGCCATGGGACCTGAAGATGGCATCAATGTAATGCCGAAACTGGTAGCACATAGAAGTTCATAAAATAAAATAAATTTCTTCAATATACGGCTGTTGGTAAATTATTGCTTCAAGTAGTATAAATTCGTCGGGCAATAGACCGCGCCGCTCGAACTCTCAGCGCAAATGGCACTGCTAATAATATCCTACGACTTCCACATCGCTGGCAACGGGTTATACTCAATGCTGTTGGCCACTTGAACGTCAGTAAAGCTTTGAAACACGTATCTATTTTGTACGAGCTGTAAATAAATAGTTGCCACGATTAAAGTTCCAATCCTCGTAAGTTAATTCATTCCCCTAAATTCCCTTCTGAGAACGCCGTAGCCTTTGCATGTAGATATGGCGTGATGAATGTTATGGACGCATCTGTCTGCTGGGTACATTCGTTTAATAGATTTCAGGGCACTCAAAGAGTCGGACCAGATGACGAATTTGTAATATGTCCGTTTCAGCTCCAGTGCCATCAGGATAGCTTGCAATTCTCTACCTTACACAATAAATTCGTTTGCTATACGAATTGTGAGGACACACTCAAGGAAAGCCACGGAGCAGCCAGAGAAACCTTTCTATTTATGTGAAGTGGTGTCAGCTGTGAAGTGGTTGTAACAGAGCAGCGACAAAGCAAACTCATTTCGGAAACCTGTCTTGAAAGTTGCACTTCACTGTGGATTTGAACGTCAGAATACGATATAGAATTGGCTCTTCTAAGAGATTAAGCTGCGATATAAACAACTACCAGCCTTCCAATGCCGTTAAAAATTATAGACTAATATTACAAATCCGATCTGCGGAAAAATTGCAAGCGCCAGTATAACGAATTTCCTAGAAAGAGAAAATCAGTCGTCCATGTATGAGCATTGATTTAGACAGCATCGCGAGAGTTAAGCAGAGCTCTACCTTTTCACACGCGATATCCTACGAATAATGGGCCCACACAAGCTGACTGAATCTATATTCATAGATATCCTGCAGGCATTCAACATCCCACCACACTGTAGACTGTCACCAAAATTCCTAGTAGTTGAGTCGGTTCCCAAATATGTGATTGGCTCAAAGACATCTTGAATGTTAAAAACCAGTAAGATTTCATCGACGGCGGAGGCTTGTCAGAGTTACCGTCGGCAGTGCCCCAGGCATATAAACCTTACTTGTGCTCCGTACATTAATGATTTGTCGGATATGGTACCTGTAGGCTGAAGATGCTGCTGTGTACGGAAAACTGTCATTCATGAGTGCCCGTGGGGGATTCAAGTGACTTTGACAATATTTCAGTTTTGTGCAAAGAATGACCGGTTACCCTAACCTTAGATAAATATCAGTTAGTGACGGTAAGTGGGAGAAACTGCCATTTAGTGTACCAATATAGTTTTAATGGTGTTCTGCTAGACTCAGTCGCTTTGATTTGTAAGTGTAACGATGCGAAGCAGCATGAAATGGACTGAGCACATAAAGTCAGCTTTAGAGAAGGCGAATGGCAGGTTACTGCTTTCTCCGAGAGTTCTGGGAAAGTGTGGTGCATCTGCGGAGGCGACTGCGTGCAGTAAGATTTTGTGACGGTCTTCAGTGCTGCTACAGTGCACGGTAACATCGTCAAATGTGAAATGTGGAACTGACGTATTTTAATGTGTTTCGCGCTGGCGGTGACAGAAGCCCATAAAATCGTCGCATTTTTTCTTCTTTCTTCATACGGAATACACGTCAGATACAGTTTTGCCTGCAACTACCAAGAACGGAAGACATATTTTTTGAAAAAAAAAAAAGACGTTAGACGATTGCAGCTTTTCAGTGTAATACATATAACAGAGGCAGCTTGAAATTGCTGATGGGTATGTAACTAGCTAATATCTCAAGCATGAAATAAAATCATTATTTTGAAAATAAAGCACTCTACGCTAGAAAACGACTTCCTAACACCGTACAAAAACATATAAGTACATATTTAAATATATAATGAAGAGCCAAAGAAACTGGTACACCTGCCTAATATCGTGCAGGGCCCCCATGAGCACGCAGAAGTGGCGCAACACCAAGTGGCATGGACTTGGCTAAGGTCTGAAGTAGTGCTGGAGGGAACTGAAACCACGAAACCTGCACAGCTGGCCATAAATCCTATAGAGTAGGAGGGGGTGGAGATCTCTTCTGAAAAGTACTTTGCAAGACATCCCAGATATGCACAATAATTTTCATGTCTGGAGAGTTTCGTGGCTAGTGGAAGTGTTTAAACGAAGACGAGTGTTCCTGGAGCCACTCTGTAGATATTATGGACGTGTGGGGGGTCGCATTGTCGTGCTGGAATTGCCCAAGTCTGTCGGAATGCACAACTAACGTGAATGGATGCAGGTGATCAGACAGGGTGCTTACAAACGTGTCACCTGTCCGAGTCATATCTACAATTATCAGGGGTCCCATATCACACGAATTGCACACACCCCACGCCACTACAGAGCCTCCATCAACTTGATCAGTCCCATGCTGACATGCAGGATGAGGTTGCCACCACACCCGTACACGTCCATCCGCTCAAAACAAATTGAAACGAGACTCGTCCGACCAGGCAAAACTCTTCCGGTCATCAATAATCCAATGTCGATGTAGAAGGGCTCAGGCGAGGCATAAAGCTTTGTGTAGTGCAGTCATCAAGGGTACACGAGTCGGCGTTCGGCTTCGAAGGCTCATATCGATTGTGTTACGCTGAATGATTCGCACGCTGACACTTTTTGATGGTCCAGCATTGAAATCTGCGGGAGGGTTGCATTTCTGTCACATTGAATGAATCTCTTCATTCGTCGTCCGATTTCTGATATTCACGGTACACTCGTGAAATTGTCGTACTGGAAAATCCTCACTTCATCGCGACCTCCGTGATGCTCTGTCCTTTCGCTCGTGCGCCAACTATAACACCACGTTCAAACTCTTGATAACTTGCCACTGTAGCAGCAGTAACCGATCTATCGACAAGTGTGTCGCTCAGTTATGTAGGCGTATGTAGCGCATAATTCTGCCTGTTTACATACCTCTGTATTTGAATAAGCAAGCCAATACTATTTTCTTTGGCGCTTCAGTGTATTATCCACGGGGCAACTGTTGTAACTACTCTTTCATACTCTGGAGACTGATACTGGCACGAAGCTGACATCAGAGCTACAGCTACACACATTACATCGGTGACAGATCTGGGGAAGTTGCTGGCCACGGGAACGTCTGAAAATGACACAGAAAGTTCATGCAGACACTCGCAATGTGTATCCAAGCATTGTCCTGTTCAAATATGGCAGCATGTATCATGACAGGCAAACACGTGAATATGGAGAAAGTCCGTGACGTACCGTAGTGACGTCAATGTTGTCTCAGTCACTACCATCCGTGACCTGATGTTGGCCAGCCGGTGTGGCCGAGCGGTTCTAGGCGCTTCAGTCTGGAACCGCGCGACCGTTACGGTCGCAGGTTCGATTCCTGCCTCGGACATGGATGTGTGTAATGTCCTTAGGTTTAAGTAGTTCTAAGTTCTAGGGGCTGATGACCTCAGATGTTAAGTCTCATAGTGCTCAGAGCCATGTGAACCTGGCTCTTCTGACAGCGACCTCAGGAGTTACACTGGTGTGCCTCTTCAAAATATTGGGAGATTAGGACTCTTCCCAGTTCACCCTCTTAGTGAGTGGAGGAGTGCAGAAGCACGATTTATCACTGAACACAGTGTGTCGCCATTCACCAGCATTTCACGCTTCCGGTCACAGCACTAATCGATGCGACCATTTTTGTATTTTGGTGGTAGCGGCAGCATATGTTTGGGACAGTGATCCCCTGTCGGTTTCCAGAATGAACTTTTCACTCTGCAGCGGAGAGACGATGTAATGGCGGAATTACAGCTGCGAGGACGTGACGTAAGTCGTGCTTGGATACCTCAATCGATAGAGCACTTGCCCGCGACGAGCAAAGGTGTCGAGTTCGAGTCTCGTGGAGGCACACAGTTTTAACCTGCCAGGAAGTTTACCATAGCTGTCTGCTGCTAGTCTCTTACCAGTCTTGCCAGATAACACATAGTGTTGTAGGGTGTTCACATCTTCTCGTATGGCAGACGCAGGTGTGGAATGGTTGCTTGTAGCACAACATGGCGATCCTTCCTACTAGCCTCAAACATGGTGGACTGGAACCCTGACGAAAAATATGCCTTCCCTTTCTCATGCAGTCCACCATTGGGTCTCTGTCACATCCGAAAGACCCACACTGAGACCCCTCTCAATCTATGCCACATGGCGCTGTACCACACCAGCACGTAGAATGTCATGTCCTTCTCACCGATCACTAAACATCCGACGCTCTTAGCACCTCATATATACCGTAGCAGGGTTGGTAACAGCATTAAACACGAACCTCATTAATGCAGTCTGCTCAGCGTTCTACCTCTCACAGTGAATCGCAGCTCTAATGATTTACGTAATCATCAATTGACACCCGGTCAGCGAGCGAGATGGTGCAGCGATTAGCACACTGGACTCGCATTCAGGAGGACGACGGTTCAAATCCAAGACCGGCCATTCTGATTTAGGTTCTTCGTCATTTCTCTAAATAGCTTCAGACAAGTGCCGAGATGGTTCCTTTAAAACGGAACGGCCGATTTCCATCCTTCTTTACTCCGATGGGATCGATGACATCACTGTTTGGTCCCCTCCCTCAAACTAACCAACCAACCAACCTACATCATTTCATGTCTTCAGGGTGCTTCATTATTTGGCGAGGGAACTTTCGGTAACTGAAGAGATAGTCACTCGTACATAACGTCGTACCTGGCTAGAAAATATAGCCAACTAATCTTTCATGCAGACAAATCGATGTTTTTGATGAGGGACTGAAGCAAATACTAGACTCCAGCAATTCTTTAAACACCATAGTTCATATTTTAGAAGAAAAAAATGAAATTTTTGCACAAAGAAGGAACTTTTAATTTATAATGAAGAAAACTTGATGTTGTGAGAAACTTTTTTTTTTTAAATTTTACACGTCCGATTTTATTTTAAAATAAAGAATTTATTCCTGTAGTACATCTTTTTTAGGATAAATCCAGACAACAGGTTTACCTGACTAAAGAGTATCTCCAGCAGTTTAAAAAGTACTGAAGCTATCACGCACAAGACAGACTTTAACAGTCCAAATATCACACATACCAGATGTCACAAAGAAAAAAAACCATTGGAATGAGTAACACAGGACAATTAACAGACTTAACAATCCTCCATCAAAACATGAAATCAATATAAAATAAAATACAACTATTAGAAGTGGAGCTCCGATTATTGAAATGCACAGTAGTTTGTGTTACTGAGCACTGGTCTAACATGTAGTATTATTATTCTAAGAAAAGGCAAACTCTTACTGCAGGACTACTTCAAGGGGTGGAGGATCATGCATTTATATCAGAAAAGGAACACATTTCAAATCAAGACTTGGCCTCAGTACAGTAAGTAAAGACAACCACTTTGAAATATCAGCCATTGAATTGACAGGGCTTGATATTACCAAGAATTTAATAATTTTGTGTGTGTGTAAATCTCCCAGTGGCAGTGTGGACACTACTTCAATAAATAAGTTCTAGATAAAGTCTTAAGTACAAAGGTCAAAATAATTCTGTGTGGGGACATTAATACCAACAATAATACCATAAATAAATCCAGCAGCACCCTCATAAACATCCTTCAAAGTTTTTGCATGTCCCTATTGGTCAATGTTGCAACAAGGGTTACTACAATGACTGCATCAGTAACTGACCATGTGGCCACAAATATGGACAGGGAAACATGTGTTGTAGCTGTAAAAGATCTCAGAATATCAGACCACCTTTGTCAAATAATAACAGTAAAATCAGACATCGAATAATTCCCTAACTAATTGCCTACACACGACATCTATCAGAAATCCGAATAAAAGATTTTTTAAGAGAACTAGCAAAACAAAGCTGGGATGAAGTGTATAAGGAAACCAAAGTGAATATTAAATTCTCCACGTTATGTAAAATGAACTTTGAAACGGCGTTCCTAGACTCAACTTACATTTACCAAGAAAAAAATAAACGTAAAATTCAAAGTAGCATTTTCTACCAAAGGAATAAAAGTGTACAATAAATTACGAAAAGAGATTAAAGAAATAGCAACAATACACTTATTTAAAAAGGCAGCTAAAAAGTACCTATTATGCAATACATTTTAGACATTAAAGGTGTATTTAGATAAAACACTATCTAAATAAATAGTAATAATGATTGTAAAAATATTTCTTTTCTAGAAAAATGTAGCCCCAAGCTAAGAATAGCAGAATACTAACACCTCTTCCTCTTTCTGAGCTCAGCATCCCACTCATCATACAGTGATGCTGACTTAGTTTTTCAGGATAGCAAATCGGAAGTTGTGAGACAGAAAATGGTCCTAAGGTCACCAGTGTGTGTGTGTTTTTGTGTATGTAGTGAGTGAAGTGTTATGAAACAATATGTGTATAGTGTGTAGGGTGAATGGTAGTGTGATATGAGTGAACAATGTGCTATTAGATTATTTAATAAGTTATTCGTAAAACAAGTATTGTATACCAGGAGTAAACCTAATGACTGTCTCTAACTAGAAGTCTGTAAATGTATGTGTATATGACTTAGCTCATTTTCAATTGACCAGAACTTGTAAATACTTTGACACGTCCTATAACCTTGTGAGAAGAGATCTACGGATGAATAGAGCTACTACTACTACTACTGCTGCTGCTACTACTACTACTACTACTACTACTTTTATAAATAGAAGATCTGGATTCGAGGATTCACTGTATTACATGTTCACAATTCCTGAGAGACTTTAACTGCTACAACTTAATATCACTGCATATTACTGCATTGTCCCTACTCAATACATTAATTTCATTTCAGTGAATCAATTGGCCATTTAGTTCTGCGACAGAGGTGATGTGGCTCTTTGTTAAAGTACTAGTGGGTGACCAAGACTTGCTCAGTGTGATATACCCATATTTGAGGCCATCACAATAGGCTGACTGACCTGTATAGGTCTCCGGTACTATTTTAAATTATTATTCTTGACAAGACTTCTAGATGGTCACTGATGTCTTCTGAAAGCAAGAATTTTCAATACCGCTTACTGCACTTAGCATAGCTATTCTTCCAGTCACTTTCGAGAATTACCAACGTGTTGGTACCAACTTCTGGTAAACTCTTATGATGCAAGATTTATTGTTCCACCTACTTGTTATATGTTATGTGAGTTATTCAGTTAAGTATGCATATAATTAGCACAATACGGCTAAATCAAGTGCAAATGGATGGTATCGTGGCAGTGATGCAAAAAGATCGTATTATGTTTCTTTACATTTCCGGAGACCAACGATGTTGTTCGTAAAAGCAGGGAAAAATTGAAATGAGTCTCAGGCATTGAAACAGTTGTCTCCTTAATTTATGCAACTTCGGGTATTAAGTGTTTGAATCTCAAAATTGCAAATGAAAAGAACAAATTTTGAAAGCAGGGACAAAAAGAAAACGAGCAGGAAGTATTTTCGCCGTCATCAGTTTTGACAAGGCTTTTCGTAGGAAGCGCAGACTATGGTTTCCGTAACTGTTGTAGCTACATGCTGTGTAGTTCGGAACAGAATTCTGCTGCCGGAACGGGAACTTCGTCGATCTAAAACAACAAACAAAAAGTGGGAAGGGTAGTCTGCTCCACTTTTCCTCGTGGGACTACCCCCCCCCCCCTTCCCCCATCCCCCCTTTACTTCTCGGTTATGATCCACGTTCGGCACCTGTTCTCCTATCCCTTATTTCCGCTCCATTCGCTCTTCACTCAATTTAAACTCTATCCGTCGCAAATCCCCAACTTCCTCCCGTTCGGCCTCCACCGCACCTCCCCAGCCATTCGCTGCCACCCCGCTGCACGCACGCAAAGAAGGAAGAGGATTTCATTTTTTTAAATGTAGTCGAAGTTTAGGGCTAATAAATCTTTGTTAAGATGTAATGAAAACTTCATTGCTCACAAAGGAAAAGATGAGGAATTTATGCCGCCGGCGAGGCGGGCATAGCTACAGGAGAAATCCGCTTAGAAATTCCAATTTTATCTGCGCCGAATACCTCGCACTGCACTTCGTCCAGCCTTCGCTGCACAGCGCCACCGTGAAATTGCTATCTCTGCCGCCGAGACATTTCTGCGAATACAAGAACCGCTCTAAGTGTTGCTCAAGGGCCGGGTGCAGTTTTGTTGAGTGATTACTTCTAACGTTGAGACATATCTCAAAAGTACAGACACGAAACCATATATATTACACAAAATTGGGTAAAATTAACTGTCAGACCTTTCTGCCTCTTAGTTACATTTTTTCCGATGCAGTCATCTACAGCAAACAAAAGTACCAGCGAGTAGCACATTCCAAATTTTACGATAAAAGAGGCAGGACAATGAACGAATTATTCGTGAATATAATACATTCACTCGCCTCTGCGGTAATTCCCTATCAGTAGTTACTGACAAAACGTTAGAAGGACTGGTACATAAGTAATTAAAGTGACGTCACGTTCAGTCAATAAATTTATTTCTCAACACCTTACGGTTTTCACTCCAGTCAGCATCTACATCTACATCTACATGATTACTCTGCTATTCACAATAAAGTTCCTGTCAGAGGGTTCAATGAACCACCTTTATGCTTTCTCTCTACCGTTCCACTCTCGAACGGCAAACGGGAAAAACGGTCATTTAAATTTTTCCTGCGGAAGGCCTGATTTCGCTTATGTTATCGTGATGATCATTTCTCCTGTTGTGGTTGGCAGGAGAGCCAACACCGTGTTACTAGAGCAGGCCGAAAGGCACGCGATTTAGCTCACGCAGGCTGGCGTGAGGTCTGGAACAGGACAAGGAAATTAGAATTTTGAAAAACGGACGTAGCTGGTGGAATACTTAACTTTAATCCATTAATGACGAACGTCGGTCTTGACGGTACATGATTCATAATATCAATAGAAACTAATAATGGTGCCTTGCTAGGTCGTAGCAAATAACGTAGCTGAAGGCTATGCTAACTATCGTCTCGGCAAATGAGAGCGTAGAAGTCAGTGAACCATCGCTAGCAAAGTCGGCTGTACAACTGGGGCGAGTGCCATGAAGTCTCTCTAGACCTACCGTGTGGCGGCGCTCGGTCTGCAATCATTGATAGTGGCGACACGCGGGTCGGACATATACCACCGGACCGCGACCGATTTAAAGGCTACCACTTAGCAAGTGTGGTGTCTGGCGGTGACACCACATTTCTCCACCGCAAATGGGCGTACGGTTGTGGCATAAGGCTTCTGCCCGCCGTGGGGAGGACCCCATGTTGACGTATGCGACGAGGTGGGGAGCCTAATAATAGGCGAGGCTGTGCCACCTGCACCCTGGCATTCGGACCGCGGGGAGCTACGAAACACCTGAAAACCTGCTCTAGGGTGCACGTCAACATGCGGTGTATGCGCCCGTGGAGAGGTTCGACCTCCATCGGGCGGGTTCACCCGACGGGCGAAGACGACATATGGTCCGGAGCGGGCAAGAGTTCCATGTCGGAGGACAACAGGTCACGGGAAGCGATCGGCGGCGCCTGACTCAGGTTGGCGCCCGGCGGTTGCAGCGGCGCGACCACTGCGGGCGTCGCCGGCAGCAGAACAGGTGGCGACGGCGGCGGTGGCGGTGGCGCGTCGCCATGGGGCAAAATGAAAGGCAGCGTCGGTAACACCTGGGGCTGAGGCGAGCCAGTAGATGGATCCCCAGGGCGCTGACCGGACGGTACCGTCGCTGAAAGCAGACGGCGAGAGGCAGATCCCGTGCGACAACAGAGGCGCAGCTGATAGAGATGACGGCGCACCTCACCAGAGGCCCCCAAAACCAGATACATAGCGCTGCCGAGGCAGCGAAGAACGCGCCCTTCGAGCCAACGCCGTGAACCTCGATAGTGGCGATAGTAGACAACGCCGCCTGGAGTAGAAGCAAGTGTCTGCCGCTGCACAGGAACCTAATGCGGCAGATGTAGCAAAGACATCAAGGTTCGATGAGGGCGACCGTGGAGCAACTCAACCGGCGAGCGACCACCTCGGGGCTGAGAGCGATACGAGGACAAAAAGAGCAATAACGCGTCCTCCCGAGAATGCGACTATTCCAAATTCAACATCTGTGACTTGAAAGTCCTGACCAATCGTTCAGCGGCACCGTTTGACTGTGGCGAAAACGGCGCGGACGTCAGATGTTGAATACCATTGGCCTTGCACAATGACTGAAATTCTGCGGACATGAATTGTGGGCCATTGTCGTAAACAATAGTCTGTGGGAGACCTTCAATGCAAAAGATAGCGGATAACGCTTGGATGGTGGCAGATCACGTCGTGGAAGACAACCGGACAACAAAAGGAAAATTACTGAATGAATCTACCACAACCAGCCATCGAGCATTCCAGAATGGACCAGCAAAATCGATGTGTAAGCGTTGCCAAGGGGAAGTGGCTTTTGGCCATGCAAAGAATTTCTGCGGTGGTGCTGATTGTTGTTCGGCACACACCATGCAAGAAGAGCACATTGTCGTAATCGCGGCATCGATTCCGAACCAAGTACAGTGCTGACGAGCAAGTTGTTTCGTTCTCACTATACCCCAATGTCCTTGGTGGAGAAGCTGTAAGACAGAGGACTGTAACGAACATGGTACCACGACCCTGGACTGATCATTATCAGAACGCAACAGCAAAACACCACGTCGAACAAAAAATCTCTCCTTGTGACCAAAAAAATCCTCGAACCAACGGGTCCCCCATCCATGACTTTGACAAGGGCCATTGCGTAGCAACAAAACGCAGAACGGGAGCAAGGACAGGGTCGGCAGCCGTGGCTGTAGCTACACGACGAAAATCAATCGGAAACGATTCGACCACGTCATCGTTTTCCGCATCAATGAACATGCTAGCAAGTTCGGAGGAATCGAATGCCCTATCCTCAGCAACAGGCAAGCGGGACAACGCATCGGCGTTTCCGTGCTCAGCAGTGGACCGATACAAGAGAGGAAAATAGACCAGCGAATGAATTTCTGCGCGTACGTGGAGGTATAGGCTTGGTCGGATGAAAAAGCGATGTCAAAGGTTTGTGGTCTGTGATGATGGTAAAGTGACGACCATACAAGAAATCATGAAACTTTGTAACACCAAATAAAAGAGCCAATGCTTCCTTCTCGATCTGTGAATAATTTCTTTGCGCAGACGAGAGCAATTTGGACGCAAAGGCAATAGGGCGATCGTGCGATCCATCTTTGTGCGTAAGCACAGCACCGAACCCGAATTCCGATGCATCCACCATCAACAAGAGGGGCTTCTGGGGATCGAATGGCGGCAACGCCGATTTCAACTGGCTAAAGGCGCGTTCGCATTCCGTCGTCCAGACGAACGGAACACCTTTACGGCATAAGCGATGAAGCGGGGCTGAAGTGGAAGAGACGTGTGGTATACAACGGTGATAATAATTAATTTTTCCCAGCACACTCTGTAGCTGCTTCAAATTCTGCGGCGATGGCAAGTCTTGTATGGCACTGAGGTGCGTTGGACTGGGATGTATGCCTTGGGCATTGAGTACATGTCCCAAGTATGGCAAGTCCCGAGCAAAAAACACACATTTGTCCTTCCACAAGCGAAGACCATTTTGTCGCAAGACCTGAAATAATGTTCTGATATTAGCCAAATGTTCTTCTTCCGTCTTTCCGGAGATCGCAATATCGTCCAAATAATTTGCTGCAGTAGGTACGGACGCACAAACAGTTTGTAGATATTGCTGAAACAATGAAGGGGCGGATGCACACCCAAATGGCAGTCGTTTGAATCGATACAACCCAAGATGCGTGTTAACCGTCAAAATTTGCTGGGATTCTTCGTCCACCGGTATTTGCAAGTACGCATCTGCTAGGTCCCACTTCGAAAAATATTTACCCGGGAGCAGTTTGTCAAAAAGATCTTCCGGGCGGGGTAAAGGAAAAGTTGCAATCACTAGTCATGTATTCACTGTTGCCTTGAAGTCCACACAAAGTCTCAACTTTCCGGAAGGTTTTGGCAAAATTACAAAAGGTGATGCTCAGAGAGAAGCCTGCACACGTTCAATTACACCTTGTGATTCCTAATCGTGTAATGTTTGTGCGACTTCATCACGCAATGCGAGCTCTGAAAAATTTCGGTTGCGCGTTTACTTTCAGTTCCAAATGTGCTTTATAGTTCTTAGCGCAACCGAGGCCCGGTGCAAAAATGTCTGCAAATTCTTCACATAGACAAGAAACACTGTCTGAAGGCACAGTCTGGTTCACTGAGAGGGCCTGATCTACTATGGACAAGTTAAACAACTGAAATAAATCGAAACCAAACAAGTTCACTGCAGAAGAAGAACGAAGGACGTAAAATGACGCCAGTTTTGTTTGTCCTTTGTATGTTGCAAGAAGGCTGCACTGTCCTAAAACAGGGATATCTTGACCTGAGTAACTAGTTAACATTTGCTGCACGCAACGGAGGTGTGCCCAGCAGTTTGTAAGTGTCTTGATTAATCAGTGAAACTGCAGCACCAGTATCGAACTGGAATGATATCACTTTGCCGTTAATGTCCAAGTCTTTAAAAAGTTTATTATCCTGCTGACGACAAGAGCGACTGTCTCGTGCAACGTGAACTGACACTGGTACATAATCACTTGCGACTTGACAGGAGTTCCGGCGATGTCGACGCGCACTATTTTTGGGACAAACACAGTCACTGTTACAGAGAGTGGCACTGCATGGAGTGGAATGAACTACATGAATTTCCATGGGCGAAGATCCGCGAGCCTGAGTATCCTTTGTTCGATTCCGATTCAGGTGCGAAGCAAAGGGCCTGGAACGGTTTTGAGCTTCCGATCTGAGCTTTTTCTGGCAAACACTGTGAACATGTCCTTTTTTATTACAATAAAAGCAAATAGCTTGGCGAGACGGGCAATTCTCACGCGAATGTTTAGTAGCACACCGCAGGCATGATTTGATCACTGCATTTGCTTCCCGACGCGGCACACGGGGCTGAGAGCCTGGCGGCAGCGGCGCGGCCGGGCGCGAGGACTGTTTACTGCTCCGTGCAGCTCGCCCGGTGGGCCGGTTAACCTGACACACTGCTGGCAAAGTTTCAAATGATTCCTGAGCAACGTCAAGTGTGTCCTGCCGATCCAATATGTCCATCACTTGTTGAAGGGAAGGATTGTGACCAAAACGGTACTGAAACAGCGGATGACAGACTAAAGGACGAAATACTAAATGTCTTCTTACAAAACTGTTTCACAGAGGAAGACTGCACTGTAGTTCCTTCTCTAGATTGTCGCACAGATGACAAAATGGTAGATACCGAAATAGACGACAGAGGGATAGAGAAACAATTAAAATCGCTCAAAATAGGAAAGGCCGCTGGACCTGATGGGATACCAGTTCGATTTTACACAAAGTACGCGAAAGAACTTGCCCCCCTTCTTGCAGCGGTGTACCGTAGGTCTCTAGAAGAGCGAAGCGTTCCAAAGGATTGGAAAAGGGCACAGGTCATCCCCGTTTTCAAGAAGGGACGTCGAACAGATGTGCAGAACTATAGACCTATATCTCTAACGTCGATCAGTTGTAGAATTTTGGAACACGTATTATGTTCGAGTATAATGACTTTTCTGGAGACTAGAAATCCACTCTGTAGGAATCAGCATGGGTTTCGAAAAAGACGGTCGTGTGAAACCCAGCTCGCGCTATTCGTCCACGAGACTCAGAGGGCCATAGACACGGGTTCACAGGTAGATGCCGTGTTTCTTGACTTCCGCAAGGCGTTTGACACAGTTCCCCACAGTCGTTTAATGAACAAAGTAAGAGCAAACGGACTATCAGACCAATTGTGTGATTGGATTGAGGAGTTCCTAGATAACAGAACGCAACTTGTCATTGTCAATAGAGAGAAGTCTTCTGAAGTACGAGTGATTTCAGGCGTGCCGCAGGGAAGTGTCGTAGGACCGTTGCTATTCACAATGTACATAAATGAACTGGTGGATGACATTGGAAGATCACTGAGGCTCTTTGCAGATGATGCTGTGGTGTATCGAGAGGTTGCAACAATGAAAAATTTTACTGAAATGCAGGAGGATCTGCAGCGAATTGACGCATGGTGCAGGGAATGGCAATTGAATCTCAATGTAGACAAGTGTTGTGCTGCGAATACATAGAAAGATACGTCCCTTATCATTTAGCTACAAAATAGCAGGTCAGCAACTGGAAGCAGTTAATTCCATAAATTATCTGGGAGTACTCATTAGGAGTGATTTAAAATGGAATGATCATATAAAGTTGATCGTCGGTAAAGCAGATGCCAGACTGAGATTCATTGGAAGAATCCTAAGGAAATGCAATCTGAAAATAAAGGAAGTAGGTTACAGTACGCTTGTTCGCCCACTGCGTGAATACTGCTCAACAGTGTGGGATCCGTACCAGATAGGGTTGATAGAAGAGATAGAGAAGATCCAACGGATAGCACCGCGCTTCGTTACAGGATCATTTAGTAATCGCGAAAGCGTTAAGGAGATGATAGATAAACTCCAGTGGAAGACTCTGCAGGAGAGACGCTCAGCAGCTCGGTACGGGCTTTTGTTAAAGATTCGAGAACATACCTTCACCGAAGAGTCAAGCAGTATATTGCTCCCTCCTACGTATATCTCGCGAAGAGACCATGAGGATAAAATCAGAGAGATTAGAGCCCACACAGAAGCATACCGACAATCCTTCTTTCCACGAACAATACGAGACTGGAATAGAAGGGAGAACCGATAGAGGTACTCAGGGTACCCTCCACCACACACCGTCAGGTGGCTCGAGGAGTATGGATGTAGATGTAGATGTAGATTGACTAGTTTCAAAATCTGTTCCCTTATACGAACATTAGAAACGTTCTGTGCAATTGCATCACGTACCATAGTATCTGAATAAGTGAGGCCACATTGACACTCAAAAGCACAATCCCTAGTAAGGCCTTGCAAGGTTGCAACCTACTCCCCATTAGTCTGACCTGCCAAACGTTTTGTACGAAATAAGGTATACCTTTTCGCAACTACATTGACTGATTCTTTGAAATATGCATCTGATGCAGACAAAATTTCTTTGTAGGACAGAGTTGCTACGTCGCGTCGGGGAAATAATTTGACTATCATACGGTACGTAGTCACCCCTACTGAAGAAAGGAGAAAAGGCTGCCGCTCGTTATCTTGAATTCTGTAGGCGGCGAGTGGAATCCAAATTGGCGTGACCACTCCGTCCAGCTTTCCAGTGCAGCATCAAAAGGTCGAAAACTGGGTGCAACAGCGTGTTGTGGCTGCGTTAGCGGTGGAGCGGCGGCTGCCGCATCGTCTTGCATTGCACGTTGACCCTGGATGAGCTGTCCAAGGTCATCCAGTAATACCAGAGTCTGCTGATTCTGTAAACGATAAAAGTCGGACAGTACATCTGGAAATTGTGGCGAAGCCATTACACAAGTAAATCAGTGCAATATCGATAAGAACGCGGCATTGCCTCGTCGCCAATGTTATGGTTGGCAGGAGAGCCAACACCGTGTTACTAGAGGAGGCCGAAAGGCACGCGATTTAGCTCACGCAGGCTGGCGTGAGGTCTGGAACAGGACAAGGAAATTAGAATTTTGAAAAACGGACGTAGCTGGTGGAATACTTAACTTTAATCCATTAATGATGAACGTCGGTCTTGACGGTACATGATTCATAATATCAATAGAAACTGATAATGGGCGCCTTGCTAGGTCGTAGCAAATAACGTAGCTGAAGGCTATGCTAACTATCGTCTCGGCAAATGAGAGCGTAGAAGTCAGTGAACCATCGCTAGCAAAGTCGGCTGTACAACTGGGGCGAGTGCTAGGAAGTATCTCTAGACCTGCCGTATGGCGGCGCTCGGTCTGCAATCTTTGATAGTGGCGACACGTGGGTCGGACGTATACTACCGAACCGCGGCCGATTTAATGGCTACCACCTAGCGAGTGAGGTGTCTGGCGGTGACACCACATCTCCCTATGTAGGTGGGTGCCAACAGAATGATTTCGCAATCGGAGGAGAAAACCAGTGATTGGAATTTCATGATTAGATCCCGTCGCAACGAAAAATGACTTTGTTTTAATGATTGCCACTCCAATTCACGTACCATGTCTGTGACACTATCTCTCCTATTTCGCGATAATAAAAAACGAGCTGCCCTTCTTTGTACTTTTTCGATGTCATCCGTCAGTCCCACCTGATGCGGATCCCACACCGCACAGCAATACTCGAGAATAGGGTGGACAAGCGTGGTGTAAACAGTCTCTTTAGTAGACCTGTTGCACCTTCTAAGTGTTCTGCCAATGAATCGCAGTCTTTGGTTTGCCCCACCCACAATATTATCTATGTGATCGTTCCAATTTAGGTTATTCGTAATTGTATTTCCTAACTATTTATCTGAATTTACAGCCTTCAGATTTGTGTGACTTGTCGTGTAATCGAAATTTAGCTGGTTTCTTTTAGCACTCATGTGAATAACTTCGCACTTTTGCTTATTCAGGGTCAATTGCCACTTTGCGGATCATACAGCTATCTTATCTAAATCATTTTGCAAGTCGTTTGGATCATCAGATGACTTTACAGGACGGTAAATGATAGCATCATCAGCAAAAAATCTACTCAGATTGTCTCCTTTGCCTTTAATATAGATCAGAAACAATAGAGGGCCTATAACACTTCCTTGGAGATCGCAGCATATTACTTCCGTTTTACTCGATGACTTTCCGTCTACTGTATTACTACGAACTGACGTTTCTGACAGTAAATCATGAATCGAGTCGCACAACTGAGGCCATACTCCGTAGGCACGCAGTTTGGTTAGAAGGCACTTGTGAGGCCTTCTGGAAATCTAAAAATATGGGATCAATTCGACATCGCCTGTCGATAGCACTCATTACTTCATGAGTGTAAAGAGCTAGTTGTGTTTCACAAGAACGATGTTTTCTGTATCCGTGCTGAGTATGTGTCAATAAAACTTTTTTTTTCGAGGTTCCTCATAATGTTCGAATACAGTATATGCTCCAAAACCCTACTGCAAATCTACGTTAGTGATATAGGCTTGTAATTCAGTGGATTACTCCTACTTCCCTTTTGGGGGTATTGGTGTGACTTGAGCAACTTTCCATTTTTTAGGTACGGATCTTTCTGTGAGAGATTGGTTGTATACAATTGCTAAATATGGAGCTATTGTATCAGCATACTCCGAGAGGAAACTGACTGGTATACAATCTGGACCGGAGGCCTTGCCTTTCTTAAGTGATTTACGGTGCTTTGTTACAACGAGGATATCTATTTCTATGTTTCTCATCTTTTCAGTTGCTCTTAAATGGAATTCAGGAATATTTACTTCGTCTTCTTTGGTGAAGGAGTTTCGAAAAAGCGTGTTTAATAACTCTGCTTTAGTGGCACTCTCATCAGTGACTTCACCGTTGTTATAGCGCAGTCAAGGTATTGGTTGCGCCTTGCCACTAGTGAGCTTTAAGTATGACCAGAATCTCTTGGGGTTTCTGCCGATTTGGAGGCAGAATTTCGTTGTGGACATTATTAAAAGCATCTCGCGTTGAAGTACGCACTATATTTCGAACAACACGATGAAATAATGAAAACGAATGTTAATGGCTTGTATGTAGTATAGGATAAATCCGTATATATTATAAGAATGGATGTATGCAAGTGTGTGTGTGTGTGTGTGTGTGTGTGTGTGTGTGTGTGTGTGTGTGTGAGTGTGTGCGCGTGTGTGTGAGTGTGGTAGTATGCCCATCTCCTTCTAAACCACTCGATCAAATTTAACAAAACTTGGTACACACATCCCTTACCGGCAGGCAACAATCGCTTTGGGAGTAAGAACCACCTACCATCGTAGTCCAGTAGACATAACGTCATAAACAATGAGATGTGGGAAAAAAGTGCCGCATCATACACGACGTTTAATTGCATTACTGCTGCGCTGCTTGCAGTATTCACAATAAATTTCGCAAGCAGCATCCACCATACACCGCTAAAAGCACCTGCACATATCACAGTACGAACATATGACATGGTAAACACTGAGATACGTGAAGGAATGTCGTATCATGCATGAAGTTTTAATAGATTTATTTAAGACACTCCTACTGCCGAGTCAACTTAAGGGGGGACGTTGATGAAATTGACCAAAAACGTCTATTCGATTTATTTTTTATTTATTCGTACAGCTCATGTACAATACGTTCCCAAATTTTCAGTGTTGAAATCGCACCCGAGTGCCTGAAAATTAATTAAAAGTGTGACGCGGCCTCCTTGCCACGCCCACGTTTTGAAGCAGTACTTCAGTGCCAGTTCAGTGAACAACGATTTTGTGTTTTAATTTCAACCAAACGTGTGCGGGATATGTCTAGAAGGCCGCGATACATACTCTTTGGTTTTATCTTATAAACAATAACAATGTAGCTGCATCGTTTATGACGAAGCAATTCTTATTTTGCTTTTTGCATTGGTAGACACAACAGACTCACAAAGAAGATGGTAGACTCTCTTCAAGTGTGTTATCGCAAGGCTATTTCTACATATTTCCACATGTTGTTAGAAGTTGAGCACCTTATTCATAATCTGTGCCACATTAGCTGGTGTAAATATCTACAAGCTCAGAGATTAACAACCCCCACATTTACAAGGAGAGGCTTCCAAATTGTATCCTGGATCTTGTCAAGCCCACTTACAAGTTTCTGGTCGATCTTGCACTTCTCAAAGAGTGTGTTTATGGCAAAACTCAAAATCCAAATGAGTCTCTAAATCCATTCATATGGAAACGATGCCCCCTTTGCACCTTTGCTTCTGCTGCAGTTGTCAGAACTGCAACTTATGATGCAGTTATTGTACTTAATGATGGGAACGTCGGGAGGATGAAGGTATTAGAAAGAATAGGCTTCAAAATAGGAAATTTTACTCAAGACATCCTGAGAAAAATACATTGACTGCGCTTCTCTGCAGCTGAAAAGTCAGTTGAAGGCCTGATAAAGGAATGAAGACAGACAACAAGAAACCAGAAGAGAAGCCTTGAAGTGAAAGACGACAGAGAGTACAAATGGGGTGCCTTCTGAAGAAGTGATATAAGGAAACAGTTAGTTTGAACATTAAATTGCGTTTCCTGAAAAGTTTGTTTTTTAAAGTTTAGGTACCTTTTCCTCGGATTCTCTGAATGCTATAATTATGAAATTTTGTACACATATTTCTGTAAACCTGATAAACGTTCTCTCAACAGCAAATTTTTGTTGTGATTGCAAGCTGAGATATGGGGCAAAGTGCTTGGAATTTTTCATGAATTTAAAATTGTACTTGTGGGATTATAATTAAAAATTATGAAAATTCTCCTATTTGACCTCTCCCAAAAACCTCATGAGAGAAGCTTACAGCATATAAAGAGATGAAACAGAAAACGTTTTGTAGGAATCTCTTGAATACTTCCTGAGACAAAGGAACATAAATAAATTTTTTAAAATAAAACTTCAAATTTTAGTGAAAAAAAGTTGAATGTATATAATCGAAGGATTTTAATTGTAAACGTGTTACTTTCATGTAAAGCGTGGTACAAATTTCATTCTCATATCTATAAAACTATGGCTGTGGCGCCTTTTTGAAATAGTGTGTGTTTTCCATCAACGTCCTCCCTCAAGGAAATGTGCAACACCTGGCAGCGCTTTTGACAGCTTTGAACAGCGAAGCGCAAACGTCTGTAGGCGAATGCGATAGCCGTCCGTAGGGCTATGAAGAGGCGTTGCCATAGAGACGTTTAGAAAATCGCGTTCTTGACACGCGAAGCAGCTGCGTCCATCGTAAGGAATTGCTAGGCATCATGTTTCTTAATTTGCATACTGTACTTATATAGGATACACGTTTTTTGTACGACTGGTTCATAATTTCATTGCCGGCCGGGATGGTCGAGCGGTTCTAGGCGCTACAGTCTGGAACCGCGCGACCGCTACGGTCGCAGGTTCGAAACCTGCCTCGGGCATGTATGTATGTGATGTCCTTAGGTTAGTTAGGTTTGAGTAGTCCTAAAGTCTAGGGAACTGATGACCTCAGAAGTTAAGTCCCATAGTGCTCAGAGCCATTTGAACCATAATTTCATTAATATATGGAAATGAAATTTTTCGATGCTTCACTGCAATTACTGTTCATTTTTTTTATTTTATTTTATAATGTGTAATTGGAAAAATGAGTAACTGGGCAGTGCCAGGTTTGTCAGATGGTTGAAAAATAAAATGCCTATTAGGTGGAGTACGGAAATCTGGTCCTTTTACAAGTCGGATCACTTTCTCAGAAATGCACTGTTCTGGCGATGATGGCGATAAGCTTGAGAATGACGATGTCAAAGCTTTCCGGGCTATGTCTGGTATCCTCACGAGGTATGCAGCCCGTTAACCACCAGTGTAAGGTGAACACACGTTTTGGGCTTGTGGAACGTTTAGTATGTTGAGGGGGGCTGTCTGAAAATTCATATTTGGAATGCTGTGCGGCTTCAGAGATACTGTACATAACGGGTCAGTATTTCACATTTCGTTAAGAAACGTAACAAGAGCGTCATATCGTGCAGTACATCACGAAAGGAATTCAAAATTTTAACCTTCAGCTTAGATGCAGAGCGATGTCGGTAGCAAAATGGCGGTGCCCGTGGTTGGACATACAGTAGGTTCATAACACGTATATGACTTAGAAGAAATTGTGATTACATCAGTGGACGATCAAATGCGAACACGCTAACACCACTGATGTGCTGAATCTTCTCAGATATGTTCGTCCTGCCCCAACTGGTCGACGTTTTAGGTAGGCAAACTTTATGAGTTGATATAGTATACCCGTAGGAGAAGGTAGACGGTAACAGATGTTATTCTAGGGTTTGAAGAGAGCGGAATAGAATGGAACATTTTCAAAGTGGAGGATGGGGCAGATGACGGTCTCGTGTGTATGGATGATGATCATGGGATTTAATACCCATGTTCGATCTACTATTTGTTTCAATCTATTATTTGTTTTGTACTAGGTGGTTATCAGATGGAGATTACAGGTAATTGTTCAGATACTTTGTGAATCCTGAAGCTTTTAGTGTTCTACTTAATAGGTTTGAAGGTTGCTGACATTTCCCTTCATTATGGACGTGGGTGACTGTAAATGTAATGACTCAAGTTTTTTAAAAAAAATAAGGCTACCAGTCACCTCTTGTGGTTCTTAAATTTTTATTTGCCTTGGCCGATTTCAAACGACGTAGCTATTCAGCAGCAGATGGTACACATTTATTGCATGTTAACGGCACTGTGGGGTTCGTGTGGCTATGGCAATATATAAAATGAAGCATGTTAACACTGAATGTGGCGAGAATTGTTTACGTCAAAAGATTTAAAGGTATTACTTAAGAATTTCTAGTTCCCGTTGGTGTATTTATGAAGCTTACGGCATTCTGGAAAACACAGTGTATGTTTTTTAGTAACGTTAATTCCGTCACGTTTCACAAACTCTGCCACTGCTAGCAATCCCCGCGAGCTTTACGGAATGTAAATAAACCAAACAACGTGACTAAAGTTATGTTCAAAGAATCTGTATTGGAACAGAGACTTTCTCTGCTCAGCATCGCATTGCAAATTTTAGCAGCAAGTATATACCGATGTATATTTCTTTCGTCATTACAAAAATAACATGTATTCACATTGCAGAAGTGGCGTGTGGTTTTCACAGAGTTTATTAGAGTAAGGATTTCGGATGATATTTCACCTACAATATTAGTACTGAAATTAAATTTAACAAGTTTATTTTTGCTGAATATACTTTCGTTATTCCTTGTGAATTAAACGTTAGATCTTACCATGTGGATCCTTTTAATAAAGTCCGCAGCTCGTGATCTCGCGGTCGCGTGTTCGCTTCCCGAGGGGGGGTCCAGGGTTCGATTCTCGGCGAGGCCAGGGATTCTCCCCCGCCTCGAGAAGCCTGGGTGTTGGTCCTGTCCTCATCATTACATCATCATTCCTGAAAGTGGCGACATTGGACTGAGCACAGGTTGGGAGTTTGTACGGGCAGTTGAGCGCGCCACAAACCAAATATCATGATCATCCTTTTAATGAAATGATTTGTGGGCATGTGGAAGGATGGTATATGTGGGGGTTATTGTGTGTGAGGGGGGGAGGGATCAGTTTTTTTTTGTCCTGAGTTGTTTAGTTTTTCAGGTTTAATGGTTCTATAAAATTTTGAAAAATGAGTTATTTGCTAAGTCTGCTTGTTCGTTTAAGATGGTGTGGGGTGAACTGTTCCAGGAGGTCCTTCTTTATTGCTTTGCATACAGTGTGTAGAATTTGGACGTTTCCTTTAATATCTGTAATTGAACGGCTATTTTGTGCTAGGTGGGGTGCAAGATTTGTGAAAAGTGGTTTGGCTGTTTTAGTGTTATGAGTTTTCTCGTTTTGTATTTTGTTGTTTGTGTGAAAACTTATTTTGATTTTGTGTGATTTGCATGTTTTGCAAGTTGATATATAGTGTTACTGATGAAAGGCGGTGAGACACATTTAGTTTGTTCTGCTGCTGGGGACTGGTTTCTTGATGCAGTTTGATTGGCTTTCGTCTCTGCGTGTAATTCGCCAACTATGGGTGAATCATAAGCACTGCAGTAGGCTGTTGTTTTTGAAATGTTTAGTTCTTGTTTTCACAGTAGGTTCACTGTGAATATTTTTACACGTTAGAATGCTGATCTAAAATCACTGGTTTTTGTTGATTTGGATGGCCAGATGTGTTATTTATAATGACATTTGATGGGATATGTTTCCTATAAATTTGGAATTGAATGCTTTAGATGATTTTTGATTGTAATGTAGACGTCTTAAGGACGGATTGCTTAGGTGTTCTCCACCCATTTTTATTGCCTGGTATTTTCCAGAGTCGCCACTGGTTACGTTAAAAGATGAAATTCATTGAGCTACAGTTGGAAGGATCGGAGGGGTTAAAGGAAAGTAGATTGTGTAGCAAGTAAGACGGCGTCATCAGCATAATGGAGTGTTTACATAGGATGGGTGGTTTTGGACGACTGCAATGTGTAAGAGATAAAGCAGCTGTCATTCAAGAAATCTTTGTCGAAAACTTGCAGATGAATGAAAAACTAGATAATGGGTGTCATTCATTGTGAGATATGATAGACAATTAGCCATAAAAATAGAATCAAGCGGTTTGACCAGGAGACTGACATTTCAAAGATGGCTAAAAAGTGTTTCATTTATAGAAAGAGAATGGATGAGGGATGATAGGTGTATTGTTGATGGTGTAAGAAGCAGACTAAGCGAAGGAGATGAACATCTGCTGCTAAACTGGAACAGAAGTCACACTTAATCATGGGAAGAGGGACGTGTTGTTCAAAATATTTTGTGGGTTGCTTTCCAGAAGATGGATCCACAGAGATTTTCAAAGATTGAGGTAAGGCTGGTACTTCAGCAGGAAGTGGTTTCACGTGGAGGTCTGTTCGGATTTAGCAAAGGGGGGAATTTTTCAGCATTCCACAGCTCTGAATAGTGAAAAGAAGAAAAAAGATAGTATTGAGTAGGTTCGCTACGTTTTCTGGAAAGGAAGAAGAATGTTCTGTGAATTGGTGTTATGTAATTTCTTCATGGCTGGAGGCTGTAATTTTACCTTACAATAATGGCTTTAATGTTATATTTTGTGATTAGTGTATTCAAATCTGTTCGTGGTTTAAAGAACTTTATGACAATCGTACGAGGACGTACACAAAAGCAACGCCTCAGAACTTTCTCTGTCAAAACTCTGAAATCTTTTAAAATGAAATAAACGTTACTAACATCCTGAATCTTTATTATTCATGCCTGCATATTTATTTCTCAACATAGTCACCATGGCGACGAACACATATCCCCCACCGAGGCATCAGTTTGTTAATACCGTCACTGTAGAGTGTTTCATCCTTTTGCCACAACCTCAACTCAGCTTGCACCTCTTCATTGGTATCAAAGGGAAGTTCTCGAAGGTGTTCTTCAGGTTTGGAAAAAGATGAAAATCGGATGAAATCAAATCGGACCATGAGCACGAAGATCGATGACAACGAACACAGCCGGCTGGGTGGTTACAGATCTCTCAGGGCTCGTGTGTAGCCTCGTACTTCCATGCGCCGAAGGAGAGTGCGCCCTATGTGTGGACGAACTCCTCGGATTCATGTCGATTACAGCACGCTGTTTGTGTTGCACACCGTCATGTTACACGCCATAATTCGGAGCCCTCTAACGGCAGGGGGCTAGACCTGACGAATAAAGATATAGAGTATTAACAACCTTTGTTTTTCTTAAAAAGCTTTAAGAGTTTTCCCATAGAATTCGGAGGCTTTACTTTTCAGTACGCCCCCATAGATATACACTACTAGCCATTGAAATTGCTACACCACGAAGATGACGTGCTACAGATGCTGTGATATGCAAATCATTAGCTTTTCAGAGCATTCACACAAGGTTAGCTCCGGTGGCGACACCTACAACATGCTTGCATGAAGAAAGTTTCCAACCGATTTCTCATACACAAACAGCAATTGACCGGCGTTTCCTGGTGAAACGTTGTTTGATGCCTCGTGTAAGGAGGAGAAATGCGTACCATCACGTTTCCGACTTTGATAAAGGTCAGATTATATCACATCGCGATTTCGGTTTATCATATCACGATACTGCTGGTCGCATTGGTCGATATCCAATGACTGTTATCACAATATGGAATCGGTGGGTTCAGGAGGGTAATACGGAACGCCGTGCTGGATCCCAACGACCTCGTATCACTAGCAGTCGAAATGACAGGCATCTTATCCTCATGGCTGTAACGGATCGTGCAGCCACGTCTCGATCCCTGACTCAACAGATGGTGACGTTTGCAAAACAACAGCTATCTGCACGAACAGTTCGATGACGTTTGCAGAAGCAGGGACTGTCAAATCGGAGACCATGGCTGCGGTTATCCTTGACGCTGCATCACAGACAGGAGCGTCTGCGATGGTGTACTCAACGACGAACCTGGGTGCACGAATGGGAAAACGTCATTTTTTCGGATGAATCCAGGTACTGTTTACAGCATCATGATGGTCACGTCCGTATTTGGCGACATCGCTGTGAACGCACATTGGAAGCGTGTATTCGTCATCGCCATACTGGCGTATCACCCGGCGTGGTAGTATGGGGTGCCACTGGTTACACGTCTCGGTCACTTCTTGTTTGCACTGACGGCACCGTTTATCATCTGCATTTCTTATTGGTGTAGCAATTTTAATGGCCAGTAGTGCTTCTCCCTGAAGCATGCCGCCGGCAGCGGTGGCCGTGCGGTTCTGGCACTGCAGTCCGGAACCGCGGGGCTGCTACGGTTGCAGGTTCGAATCCTGCCTCGGGCATGGGTGTGTGTGATGTCCTTAGGTTAGTTAGGTTTAAGTAGTTCTAAGTTCTAGGGGACTTATGACCTAAGATGTTGAGTCCCATAGTGGACAGAGCCATTTGAAGCATGCCACAACCGTTACTAGGTTACGATACTACACACCCCTTAGAGCGAAACCACATTGGCGGGAATTAAATTATAATGCTAAAGTACACACTGAAAATTAAGTCTGTTTACAAGTCTGTCGCTTTCTAATGAATGCCAGAATGCCGGAGCAATCCTCGTCACTAAGTAATAATTAAAAGATTATACTGTTGCCCAGTGCTTTTGTCCTGTCGGATTTATTACATTACGAGTAATGAGTATTTCTTTCACATGATCTTTTCTAAATTAGCCTTATTTCAGTCTGTTTTTATCTACAGCACAAATTTGCCTTTCTCCCTTAAACGTGCAGTTGTCTGTTATGTCCAAACGGTAAAATCGTATTTCAGCGCAGCCTGTTTACGTGTAGTGTAGTGTGTTAGTGATACTGAGGTAACAACGCTCTTTCGTAAACGTTGCTTAATGTTTCCCCAAGCTTGTGATGTGCATGTACGTTGAGAAGGCCACCCAAAGACTAAATAAATCGAGTGAAATGACGCTACAGGAACGTTTCTGAGTGCACCACTTTAAATCCCGAAGAAAGCACCGCTTGTTTGGATGGCAGGTCTGCAATTATAGGCCGAAATTATTACCGAAATGACTTTTCTACTTTTCGCAAAGGACGGTAGCTCTCTTTAAGTAGGGATAGGAAGAACATGACGATTTTATCTAGGAAAAGGACGGTATAGTGCCCGATTACAAGATTTGTGGCGAGAAACATGAGCGTTTCGAAATCCATAAACGCTTTGGAGTTTTACTACGAAGCGATATGAAATAGAACGATCATGTAAAAACATTATTAAGGACGACTAATGGAAGATCGGTTTGATGAATGGATTCTGGGAAATCGCGTACAAGACCAGTTCTGGAATACTGTTCCAGTGTTTGGAACCGTTGTCAACAAGGAACGACGACAGACATGGAATAAATTCAGAGACGCGCAGCTAGGGTCGTAGCACGTCGGTGCAGCCCATACGGAAATGTAACGGAAATGCTCGGAGAAATTAACTGGGGGTTCTGGGAAGAAAGACGTAGTTCTCAAGAAAACTTGTTCAGTAAATTTAGGAAACCTGTATTCGAAAGTGAGTGCGCGACCGTAGCGACCGAACCATCCTATATCTCTATAGGAATCTTGGGAATTACGCGAATGAAATACGAAAAAAATGATAACAGACGTGCCCTCCCAACAGAAACGTTCTACGTACAGTAGAACAATCCTCCAGCTAAGCGACATGAAGGAATGCGAAGGATTCGGTGTATCGCGTGCGTATTTTTGTCGCTTCAGGTAGGCGCACTCCGAGAGCGATCGGAGGTTTATTGTGGCTTATAATTGGCATTTTCACCTTTTATCAGCAACCTATTGGAATTTCTTAAAACGTCAGAGATTTCGTCACTGGTTCCCATCGCCGAAAGAGAAAGAAGATAATTACGTCTCAGGCCAACACATTTTGACTGTCTGCCGTCATTATTCAGTGACTTCACCCGCGAAACGTTAACAACATCCTTACGCTGAAATAGGGTAAGAATTAAGATTGTCAGACTTCGATATTGACGCAGATGGGTTCTATCTCGGTTAAGGGAATGATTACTGAAAGAGCTCAAAGGAAGCTCGAATCGATCGGTCAATGAACGATCCGGCTTCAACCTTTTGATAAACTGTCTCTGAAAACAGAAATAAAATATTCAAAGCAGAAATATGATTTCAGCTAAGATATGTCAGCTGATCTTAAGAAGGGAAACACATTAATTCTTAACTTATAATTTATTTTACGAGAGAACAGATAACTTATATATTGCCTCTGTAATGGCCCGGCAGAAAAGTATGAGTAATGAAAAAATAGTTGGAGGGAAAACATAATCTTAAAAAAACGAGTGCTCTTTGAGGCTCGACTTACTACCAATACACATTAGGGTTTTGCAATAGCTGGATTATGGATTTCTATTCACTGACTGTAACTATCAGGATTTTCTTTGTTTCTTTAGAAAAAGAGAACATTTTTCTCACATAATATCGTGTAGTGATTAAAACTGAAGCTATAGACCATGACGTCAATAAGGATGTGGCAATGTAGACGCAACTTATTGAGTCATTCTTTTATTACGTAGAACAGAATAGCGTCAAGTGAAAAACTTGTATTATATTTTCGTTAAAGAACGATGGTCTTAGCAATATAGTGTAGCGCATTAACAATCAGTGATCGGAATTGGTAATGATTGCATTAGAAAAAACTGTTACCATTTCTCACAATTAGCGAATCATTACTCCTTTCTTCTTTTCACGTGCATACTTTTTCATCAGTTGCTTCAAATGGTTCAAATGGCTCAGAGCACTATGCGACTTCTGAGGTCATTAGTCGCCTAGAACTTAGAACTAATTAAACCTAACTAGCCTAAGGACATCACACACATCCATGCCCGAGGCAGGATTCGAACCTGTATCAGTTGCTACTTGACCATTTTGGACAAAACATGGTCATAGGAACCAATTGTACTACTGGCCACAGAAAACGCAACACAAAAAAGGATATCTAATTAAGAAATTTTACTTTAGTGCATAGGAAGATTACATGATTACGATTATAGGTAATTTGGAGCTACGAGGGAATCGGGAAAAGCAATCCCTTCGAATTTTTTGTGCGTAAGCTCTTAAAGCTTTTTAAATAAAACAAGCGTTACTTATCTTCTACGTCTTCAGTTTTCATGGCTACATATGCCCTCTGCCGCTATAAGAAACTGAATTGTAGGGTGTAATATGGCAGTATGTAATATAAATACACTGAGGTAATCTATGTCATAGGACAGCGATATGCACACATACAGACGGCGGTGGTGTAGCACACGCAAAGGGCAGTGCTTCGGCGGAGCTGTCGTTTACACTGAGGCGATTCAGGTGAATCTAACGTGGTTATGGTTGCACGGCGGAAATTAACATACTTTCGACGGGGAAAGGTACTTGGAACTAAAGGCTTATTACGTTCCATTTCGGAAATCGCTAGGGAATTCAATATCACGAGTTCCACAGAGTCAAGAGTATTCCGAGAATACGAAATTTCAGGCATTACCTCTTACCACGGACAACGCAGTGGCCGACGACGCGTGCGTAGAGTTGTCAGTGCTAACAAACAAGCACCCCTGTAATAGCAGCGGAAATCAAACTTAGACGTACGATGAACATATCCTTTATGGCAGTGCTGCGAAATTTGGCATTAATGGGCTATGGTAGCAGACGACCATCGCAAGTGCCTTTGCTAACAGCACGACATCGCAGTACGTCTCCTGGGCTCGTGACCGTATAGGTTGGCCTGGTCAGATGACTCCCAATTTCAGCTGGTAAACGCTGATGGTAGGGTTCGGGTGTGGCACAGACCGCACAAAGCCACTGACCCAAGTTGTCAACAAGTGCACGGAGCAAGCTGTCTCGAGGTACCGCTTACTGCGTTACCGACCGTTACATTGCTTGTTCCTACTTTCGCTGTTACATACAAAGTTTCTCATTATACATTCTTCGGTTTTTTTTTTTTCTCCGAAGTCCAACAACCGCCTCGGAGTATCCTGCCACCGCGACTCTGGACCTCCATGGAGCGACGTCATCAGCCTCACTGTGTTTGCTCCGTGGCGACCCACTACTTGCCACGCCAACGAAAGTCCGCGCCGGTTTCTGGCTCGGTGTCTGAATTATCTGCACACATAAAAACCAAATACTTCCGCAGTATTTATGCAGATAACTAACAAATCCTAACCCGCAACTCAATTTTATCATTTAATTAGAATTTGTGCTGGGCCAGGGGCGGTGGATGGCGCATGCAACAGACCACTTGTCGTCTGTTACACCACAGTGTGTCAATACGGAACGGACTGGGCCCCTTGGATGTTCCGCTACTTGCAAACCAGCTGCAGCTATTCATGGACATCACGTTCCTCAATAACCACAGAATTTTAGCGGATGGAAATGCTGCATGCCCCCGGGCCACAATTGTTCGCGATTGGTTTGACGAACGTTCCGGACGATTCGAGAGAATTATTTGGGCAGCCCAGGTCGCCCGTCTTGAATGTCAGCACACATTTATGAGACATAGTCGAGAGATCAACTCCAACACAACATTCGGTACCGGAAACGCTTACGCAATTATGTACGGCTGCCGAGGCAATATGGTTCAGCACTTCTGCAGCGGACATCCAACGATTTGTTGTGAACATGCCACGTCGAATTGTTGCACTACGACGGGTAAAAGGAGTTCCGAAATGATATTAGGAGGTATGCCATGACTTCGGTCACCTCAGTGTATTTCGGCGCTCTAATCGAGTTTGGGATTCGAAGAGTTGGTCAAGTCTTTCGACACCCTCTCCTTCAGCATGATAACGACAGAACACAGACGAGCGCTGCGACATCTGCAACAAACCGACTTCTTGGTTTCACTGTCATCGATCGTCCCCATCCGGCCGTTGTGGCCGAGCGGTTTTAGGCGCTTTAGTCTGGAACCGCGCTGCTGCTAGAGTCGCAGGTTGGAATCCTGCCTCGGGCAGGGATGTGTGTGCTGTCCTTAGGTTAGTTAGGTTTAAGTAGTTCTATGTCTAGGGGACTGATGACCTCAGATGTTAAGTCCCATAGTGCTTAGACCCATTTTAACCATTTGATTTGCTCATCCTTCATACAGTCCAGACTTGGCCTCATCTCATTTTCATTTGTTTCCATATCTTAAAGAACATCTTCGAGGGCTTCACTTTGATAGTGATAATGCGGTACAAGTAGACGTCAGATTGTGACACCGTCAACAATGTCAACCATTGACGGTACCAACAAACTAGTCTCTCATTGGGAGAAATGTGTTCTTTGTCAGGAGGAGTATGTTGAGAAATACACACATCGAAAAATGTTTTGCATCACCTCCGTTCCGAGAGTTCCGGAACCTGTACAGAAAATTGGAACAGAGATCAACATAAACATCATTCCCGCCCTTTTATTGCTCAAGAAAACCACACACTGCATGTTGTACCACGATACAGTGAGACCTTCAGGGGTGGTAGTCAAGATTGTTGTGCACTCCGGTAATTCTAATACCCAGTAGCAGGTCCTCTTGCACTGATGCATTTCTGTATTCCTCATGGCATACTATCCACAAGTTGGTCCACATTGTCCCACCCCTCAACGGCGATTCGGCGTGGATGCCTCAGAGTGGTTGGTGGGTAACGTCGTCCACAAACAGTCCTTTTCAATCTCTCCCAGGTGTGTCCTATAGGGTTCATGTCTGGAGCTACGTCGTTATCCTGAAGGAATTCATTCACAAGATTTGCACGATGGGTGGGAGAATTGTTGTTCATGAAGACGAATGCCTCGACATTATGCTGCGGACATGGTTGCATTATCGATTGGAGCATGGTTTTCACGTATCGTACAGCCGTTACGGCGCCTTCTATGACTACCATTGGCGTACGTCGGCCCCACATAATGCCACCCGAAAACAGCAGGGAACCTCCACCTTACTGCACTCGCTGAACAGTGTGTCTAATGCCTTCAGCCTGCCCGTGTTGCCTCCAAAGACGTATCCGACGATTGTCTGGTTGAAGGCATATGTGACACTCATCGCTAAAGAGAACAACAGAACGTGATGCCAATCCTGAGCGGAGAATTCGGCATGTTGTTGGGCCCATCTGAACTGCGATGCATGGGGTCGTAGTTACAAAAACGGATCTCGTTGTGGATGTCGGGAGTGAAGTCGCGCATCATGCATCCTATTGTCAGAGTTTAAGTCGTAACACGATGTCCTGTGGTTGCATGAAAAGCATTATTCAACATCGTGGTGTTGCTGTCAGAGTTCCTCCGAGCCATAATCCGTAGGTAGCGGTCGTCCACTGCAGTAGTAACCATTGGGCGGCCTGAGGGATTCAAGTCGTCAACAGTTCCTGACTCTCTCTGTATCTCCTCCATGCCCGAACAACATCGCTTTGGTTCACTCCGAGACGCCCGGAAACTTGCCTTGGTGAGAGCCCTTCCTGGCACAAAGTAACAATGCGTATGCGATAGAATCGCGGTATTGACCGTCTAGACATAGTTGAATTGCAGACAACACGAGCTGTACCTCCTTCCTGGAGGAATGACTGGAAGTGATCGGCTGTCGCGTCCCCTCCCTGTAATAGGCGCAGTCCAAGCTTGGTCATTTACATCTTTCGTCGGGTTTAGTGACACCTCTGAACAGTCAAATGGACTGTGTCTGTGATAGAATATCACAGTCAACACCTGTCTTCAGGAATTCTGTGAACTGGCTTTATGCAAAACTTTTTTTGATGTGTTCAAATATGTAGACATGAATAAAGTTTGTTTAATTCATAAAATTCACAAGCATTATTTTTTCAGAATGGTCTCGTATAAGGGGCGCCAAATACAATAGCAGATCTGCCACGTCTAGCAGCAACAATGGTTCTAACCCAGACAGGCATCGAATCGAATTGAGCTTGGATGTTAGATATGAGTTCATGATTCTACTCTCCTTCAAATTTATGCCAAAATTCATCTTTGTGGTTGGTGACTTGCGGCGTGGCAGATGATATTACTGGGTGAGAAATGTGCCCATGTCAACAGTCGAACACTCTATGTACAGAGTCAGGTCAAGAAAGCATGAGCGACATGCCGCATTCCGTTATCTTGTTAAAAGATAACATCACAGACATCTCGGAAATACGGCGCAGCCACTAACCATAACATGTCAAAAATGTAATGGCTGCTGCGCAAAGTGTCTGCTACGAGAAACAGAAGATATTAGATACCCAGTGGTACTCTACACCCTAACACCCACTGGGATCGTATGATGACACGAATGCAGTCTTCAAAAGTTCGTTCATCACGGAGCTACAAAGACTGTCACGTTCATGACCTTGTTAGTAGGTCACACCACTTTAGACCGCTTCTCTCCCTGTCGAGCAAAAGTAATTAGCCATAATGCTTGACACGCCCTGTTGACTGTCTGTGTGGTCCTCCAGTAACTCTCACCCTGTCCGTGTAAATGTTTCCTTGTTGCAAACCAGTATTTCCTGATTCAGCGTAAGCGACGCGGTGCTTCGATCTTGCACGTTCGAGTGCAAACTATGATGGTCCTCTCGGGAGCTAGCCGTGTGGGTAAAAAAAATGGTCCTCAGCACTATGGGACTTAGCAGCTGTGGTCACCAGTCCCCTAGAACTTAGAACTAATTAAACCTAACTAACCTAAGGACATCACACACATCCATGCCCGAGGCAGGATTCGAACCTGCGACCGTAGCAGTCGCGCGGTTCCGGACTGAGCGCCTAGAACCGCTCGTCCACCACGGCCAGGTAACCGCGTGGGGGCCTTCACATCTTGCATGGAAGTGACTGGCTCCCGAGTAAATATTTATTTCATACTAGCATGACATTCATAGGGTCTCAACTAACGCGGTGTGTATCTGCGAAGGAACCAATTATTAACACTATTTTATTTACCGACGACGAAGTTCTTCGAGCAGACAGTGAAAGCGCATTAAAATATATAATAAGAGCAAAAATATTGATAAACAATAAATTCGTTTAAATAACGTAATACAGATACATCAACATACAAAAATAATTCAGATTCGGTGCTAAATAAACAGAGAAACACAATGTTATAAACGCTGGCATGAGGTTTCCGAGGCCATTTCTTGGACTAACGCTAAGAGACAGAGTGTGGAGTGAAGATATAAGACAAGAACTACAACTAAAAGAACTGTACCAAACGAGATTAGACACTATCCAAACATAATGGTATAACCACCTCGCCTGAGCGCCTAAAATAGTAACTGTTATATTTCATCCAAACTGGACAATGAGGTACAGGACGGCTACTGAAGAGAGGATGATACAAAATATGTACCTTCTATTTTGAAATGGGACCGGAAGAAGAAGGTGAAGATGATACTCTGAAGAGGCAAAGAAACTGGAACACATGCCTAAAATCGTATGAGGCCCCAGCGAGCACGCAGAAGTGCCGCACCACAGACATGACATGGATCCGACTAATATCTGAAGTAGTGCTGAAAGAAACTGACACCATGAGTCCCTGAGTCCTGCAGGACTGCCCATAAATCCATGAGAGTACGAGGGGGTGGATATCTCTTCTGAACAGCACATTGCAAGGCATCCAAGATACGCTCAATAATGTTCATTTCTGCAAGTTTGGTGGCAGCGGAAGTGATTAAACTCAGAAGAGCGTTCCTGGAGCCACTCTGTAGCATTCTGGAAGTGTGGGATGTCGTATTGTCCTACTCGAATTGCCCAAGTCCGTCGGAAGACACAATGGACATGAATGGATGCAGGTGATCAAATAGGATGCTTACGTACGTGTCACGTGTCAGAGTCGAATCTACACGTATCAGGGGTCCCATACCACACCAACTGCATACACCCCACACCATCACAGAACCTCCACCAGTTTGAAATGTCTCCTGCTGGGCCGGACAGATTGGCCGAGCGGTTCTAGGCGCTACAGTTTGGAACCGCGCGACCGCTATGGTCGCAGGTTCGAATCCTGCCTCGGACATGGATGTGTGTGATATCAACATGTTTCCAGTCATCAACAGTCCAGTGTCGGTGTTGACGGGCCCAGGCGAGGGGTAAAGCTTTGTGTCGTGCTGTTATCAAGGGTACACGAGTGGTCCTTCGGCTCCGAAAGCCCATATCGATGATGTTTCGTTGTGTGGTTCTCACACTAACACATTTGGATGGCCCAGCACTGAAATCTTCAGCAATTTGAGGAAGGGTAGCACGTCTGTCACGTTGAACGATTCTCTTGAATGGTCGTTGGTCCCGTTCTTGCAGGATCTTTCTCCGACCGCAGCGATGTAGGAGATTTTATGTTTTACCGGATTCCTGATATTCACAATACACTCGTAAAATAGTCGTACGGGAAAATCCCTACTTCACCGCTACCACGGAGATGTTGTGTCCCATCGCTCGTGCGTTGAATGTTTCACCACATTCAGACTAACTTAAATCTTGATAACCTGCCATGGCATCAGCAGTAACCGATCTTACAACTGAGCCAGACAGTTGCTGTATGTAGCCGTTGCCGACCGCATCGCCGTATTCTGCATGTTTACATATCTCTACATCTGAATTCGCATGCATGTATCAGTTTGGTTCAAAATGGCTCTGAGCACTATGGGACTTAACTTCTGAGGCCATCAGGCCCCCACAACTTATAACTACTCAAACCTAACTAAGCTAAGGACATGACACACATCCATGCTCGAGGCAGGATTCGAACCTGCGACTGCAGCGGTCGCGTGGTTCCAGACTGTAACGCGTAGAACCGCTCGGCCACCCTGGCCCGCGTATCAGTTTCTTCGGCGCTTCAGTGTCTATTACAATCTTGATTGCCCATGATCCTGCCCCCATCGAATAACAATATATATTGTATATTGCTTATATACAGGCCGTGTAACACCGAAAATGGTGATAAAATACCTTCTGCAACATTTAAAATTCGTCGTTTATTGTTCGCGGATAACTTTCACTGTACTTTTGATTCTGGAACTGTAAGCTGTATTACAGAAACTGTATTTAATAATTAACGGATGTACTAGTATATTTATTTTCGACTGTATATGATTGATTGTAATTATAATGAAAAATTGGACGGTTGTGGCCGAGCGGTTCCAGACGCTTCAGTCTGGAATCGCGCGACCGCTGCAGTCGCTGGTTCGAATCCTGCCTCGGGCATGGATGTGTGTGATGTCCTTAGGTTAGCTAAGTTTAAGTAGTTTACGTTCTAGGGGACTGATGACCTCAGAAGTTAAGTCCCATAGTGGTCAGAGCCATTTGAACGGTTTTTTTGTTTTTTTTTTCATGTCATCAAGCTGCAATTTTAATGGTTGCTGAGATGACTTCGACTGTTGTAAGATCACTTTAAATCTATGTATAATTCTAGAATAAGTTTTGGAATACACTCCTGGAAATGGAAAAAAGAACACATTGACACCGGTGTGTCAGATCCACCATACTTGCTCCGGACACTGCAAGAGGGCTGTACAAGCAATGATCACACGCACGGCACAGCGGACACACCAGGAACAGCGGTGTTGGCCGTCGAATGGCGCTAGCTGCGCAGCATTTGTGCACCGCCGCCGTCAGTGTCAGCCAGTTTGCCGTGGCATACGGAGCTCCATCGCAGTCTTTAACACTGGTAGCATGCAGCGACAGCGTGGACGTGAACCGTATGTGCAGTTGACGGACTTTGAGCGAGGGCGTATAGTGGGCATGCGGGAGGCCAGGTGGACGTACCGCCGAATTGATCAACACGTGGGGCGTGAAGTCTCCACAGTACATCGATGTTGTCGCCAGTGGTCGGCGGAAGGTGCACGTGCCCGTCGACCTGGGACCGGACCGCAGTGACGCACGGATGCACGCCAAGACCGTAGGATCCTACGCAGTGCCGTAGGGGACCGCACCGCCACTTCCCCTGCAAATTAGGGACACTGTTGCTCCTGGGGTATCGGCGAGGAACATTCGCCACCGTCTCCATGAAGCTGGGCTACGGTCCCGCACACCGTTAGGCCGTCTTCCGCCCACGCCCCAACATCGTACAGCCCGCCTCCAGTGGTGTCGCGACAGGCGTGAATGGAGGGACGAATGGAGACATGTCGTCTTCAGCGATGAGATTCGCTTGTGCCTTGGTGCCAATGATGGTCGTATGCGTGTTTGGCGCTGTGCAGGTGAGCGCCACAATCAGGATTGCATATGACCGAGGCACACAGCGCCAACTCCCGGCATCATGGTGTGGGGAGCGATCTCCTACACTGGCCGTACACCTCTGGTGATCGTCGAGGGGACACTGCATAGTGCACGGTACATCCAAACCGTCATCGAACCCATCGTACTACCATTCCTAGACCGGCAAGGGAACTTGCTGTTCCAACAGGACAATGCACGTCCGCATGTATCCCGTGCCACCCAACGTGCTCTAGAAGGTGTATGTCAACTACCCTGGCCAGCAAGATCTCCGGATCTGTCCCCCATTGAGCATGTTTGGGACTGGATGAAGCGTCGTCTCACGCGGTCTGCACGTCCAGCACGAACGCTGGTCCAACTGGGGCGCCAGGTGGAAATGGCATGGCAAGCCGTTCCACAGGACTACATCCAGCATCTCTACGATCGTCTCCATGGGAGAATAGCAGCCTGCATTGCTGCGAAAGGTGGATATACACTGTACTAGTGCCGACATTTTGCATGGTCTGTTGCCTGTGTCTATGTGCCTGTGGTTCTGTCAGTGTGGTCATGTGATGTATTTGACCCCAGGAATGTGTCAATAAATTTTCCCCTTCCTGGGACAATGAATTCACGGTGTTCTTATTTCAATTTCCAGGAGTGTATATATTTTTTGACATTTGTGTGTTTAACAGTGGGAAAAGAGCGTGTTGCACTCGAGCTGGCCAGTGGACATAACGTAACTTCCACAGCTAATTTTTCAGAATGAAAGTGGAAAGAGAGGGCAATGATACTCCAACTGCAAGGCGCGTCTGTTAGTACAGATGTAAGGTACTTTGACTGCCGCTGGAAAGCTAGTCACGACTTCTACTGGACGTACAACCAACGATTCTCGATTATAGTTACTTGTGGTAGACATCCGGCCCAGTCTGATCCAGCAGCCACTGTGCATATAAGCCGTCTGGAGACGTCGCCTTGCAGATTATTTGCACTGCACTCAGCCAGCACGTAATGTGGTAATCATGAACATTAACGTGCTCCTTCAACGACCACGTAACTGGTAGAACATTAAACCATAATCTGTCTTTCTTATGCAATATCTTATACAGTATTCCTGTAAAACTGTAAGAGTCAATGTTTCATTTGCATCAAAGTTGTAACTAACATCCGGGGAAATGGACTAGAGAGTTCTTTAATGTAATGGAGTTATTACTGTTTACTTTTAGTATGTGACCGAAGCAAGTCAATTGTTTAGATATAAGGGTAACAGCAATTGGTTTACCTAACGACCACACTAGATACTCGTATATTTAGTGGAAGTAATAACAATCAGAATGTACTGTTAAAATTATTATATTGGTCAGACGAGAAGGAATTTCAAGATTGGTTTTAGAGAACATACATATAGCTAACGCAAGAGCGCAGTCGTTACACATTTGCATATAGAAAAACATGTGGCAGGAAATATAGAGAACAACGTGGAAGTATTGCATAAGGCATCAGTAGGACAGTTACTGAACTTACTGGATGAAATTGAGTTTTACGTACATAGAAAACGGCAACCGGGACTGCTGCTAGATGAACAGAATGAGAAACATAGGATTGCGAGCAGCGTTGCGCGACGGAGGAACTTGGCGTATGGCGTACGGACCCTCTGCAGTAGCTCCGCCACAGGAAAAGAAAATCTCGTTATTGAGATGCCGCGACGTGACGTCATTGAGATTCCACTCCGAATGTCTCATCGACTAACGGGATTTCAATTAATAGTGACTGTCATGTTAATTATCTTCCACATACGGTTATATTTAATTGTTTTATCACGCTGAAATATTTGGACTTACAGATGTGATGTTAATTTTAAACTTTTTATTCTAATTTTTATTCTAATTTTATGTGGATTTTAAATATGGATTTGCTTTCCACATATTGCATGTGGCAAACCGACAGGCACAGATAACATCCCAGCAGAAATACTGAAGGAATTTGGAGAATCAACAAAAGCGTACTTATGTAAACTTATTAAAGAGTACTATGAAGATGGAAAAGAACCACCTACAGATTTGCTTAACAGCAAAACAGTAATAATCCCTAAAAAAAGGGAAATTCTCTGGACTGTGAGAACTATAGAACTATCTCCTTACTATCCCAAACTTCCAAAATAATGTTAAACATAATAATAAATCGAATTAAAAGGAAAATTGAGGCAAACCTAGGATAAGACCAATTTGGTTTCAGATCCGGAAAATGAACTAGAGAGGCAGTACTAGCTCTGAGGATGGTACTAGAAAGACGAATTGGAGTTAATAGAAAAACCTACTTGACCTTTATAGATTTACAAAAAGCATTTGACATGGTTAATTGGAAATTGTTATTCCGAACAATGAAGGAGTTAAAGCTTGATTAGAGGGACAGAAGATTAATCTGGAACCTGTGTAAAAGGCAGGAAGCGAGACATCTACATCTACATCTACATGACTGCTCTGCAATTCACATTTAAGTGCTTGGCAGAGGGTTCATCGAACCATAATCACACTATCTCTCTACCATTCCACTCCCTAACAGCGCGCGGGAAAAACGAACACCTAAACCTTTCTGTTCGAGCTCTGATTTCTCTTATTTTATTTTGATGATCATTCCTACCTATGTAGGCTGGGCTCAACAAAATATTTTCGCATTCGGAAGAGAAAGTTGGTGACTGAAATTTCGTAAAAAGGTCTCGCCGCGTCGAAAAACGTCTATGCTGTAATGACCTGCATCCCAACTCGTGTATCATATCTGCCACACTCTCTCCCCTATTACGTGATAATACAAAAGGAGATGCCATTTTTTGCACCCTTTCGATGTCCTCCGTCAATCCCACCTGGTAAGGATCCCACACCGCGCAGCAATATTCTAACAGAGGACGAACGAGTGTAGTGTAAGCTATCTCTTTAGTGGACTTGTTGCATCTTCTATGTGTCCTGCCAACGAAACGCAACCTTTGGCTCGCCTTCCCCACAATATTATCACAGAAGTGAATGGTGTGAAGAAGAAAGCAAAAATAAGGAGTGAGGCAAGGATGCCCATTATCACCATGCATGTTCAACTTATTGTTTGAAAAAACTATTAAAAATTGAAAATAATAACCAAAGGAATTAAAGTTAACGGGGAACGAATACACTGTATCCGTTTTGCAGATGATATGGTAGTACTTGCTGACTCAGTAAAGGAAATGGAGTTTATGTTACTAAAACTTGCGAAAATCCTAAGAGAATTTAATCTAAAAATAAATAAAAAGAAAACTAAAATTATGGTAGTAGGGAAGACAAAAGAAAATGGTAAAGTTAATATTAAACTAGAAGATGATGTTCTAGAGCAGGTTGAGAACTTCTGTTCCTTGGGGAGCACAATCACTGACGCCAATAAATGTATCACAGATATAAAGACAAGAATGGCCTTAGCAAAGCAAGCATTCAAAAATAAAATTTAATAACAGATAATTATAGAAGGCTAGAAAGTAGGAAAAAGTCTGCAAATACTTTTGTGTGGAGTGTCTTAACATACGGATGTGAAGCGTGGACTCTGGGAATTGCAGAGAAAAAGAGACTGGGAGCAATGGAAATGTGGATATGCAGAAGAATGACGAAAACAAGCTGGGTAGATAGAAAAGGAAGGAACAGGTCTCAACAGAAGTGAATGAGAACAACGCTGCTAAATTATATAGGAAGAAGAAAATCAAAAATGATAGGGCACATAATAAGACAGAACCAGTTCTTAAACAATGTATTTGAAGGAAAAGTTTTAGGGAAAAAACCAAGAGACCGGCCAAGAGCAAAGTATTTTAATTAGATCAAAGCAGATATTGGGATAAAATTGCATGAAGAGAGGGACGTGGCTAAATCGACAAGGCATAGCCCTTAGTTTATGATGATATTGTATGTGATTTTACGATTAAGCGTGAGATCCTTTTTTGCCGTATGAAATAATTTTAATAAGTAGTAATGCATATTGCATTTTTACTGCTGAATATACGATACTGGTTACTCATGTAAACCAGGATTAGTGTCCTCTGCTGGCCCCAGTTATTTTTACAAGTAAAGGACGCATCCAGGCCATTATCAGCACTTACTAAGTACCTAGATGCCTAAGAGGGTCGTTCAATATATAACTCAATCAGATTTTTTTAAAGAACGTTGATTTTGTTAAGGATTCCATTCCACCATATTATTCCCCACTCATTTGGGTAGCAAACCCCTTTTCTCAACATAGTGTACTTTCAATGTGAAGGCCTTACTCCACTTCATTGGGAGAGCCTGTAAGCCTGCATGGTACCTTTCTACTGGTCGATGACGGAATCGCTGCATCAATAACTTCCCCATCATCCCAGTACTACTTCCCGCGGAGTGTATTCTTCATTGCACAGGCGGTGCTTCCTTGCTCTTTGTGATCTGAGCATTACCAACAGAGACGACCAGTCGAGCAGCGAGCTGTTTGATTGTGGCCCATAGGTCACTTCGACTGAGAGTGTCTAATATTTCAGGAGTGTCACCTGTGCGCGGCCGGCCGTCACGCGGGAGATCGGACGGATTTGTGCGACCTTGTGGCGATTATGACAATGCAAAATTCATTAATGTATAAGGGGCTATCAAATGGAAACGAGACAAATAAGGAAGAGGTAAGTAAATGTTGTATTGTTGTTGTGGTCTTCAGTCCAGAGACTGGTTTGATGGAGCTCTCCATGCTACTCTGACTGTGCAACCTCCTTCATCTCCCAGAACGATTGCAACATACATCCTTCTGAATCTGCTTAGTGTATTTATCTCTTGGTCTCCCTCTACGATTTTTACCCTCCACGCTGCCCTCAAATACTAAACTGGTGATCCCTTGATGCCTCAGAATATGCCCTACCAACGGATCCCTTCTTCTAGTCAGGTTGTGCCACAGGCTCCTCTTCTCCCCAGTTCTGTTCAATATCTCCTCATTAGTTATGTGATTTATCCATCTAATCTTCAGCATTCCTCTGTAGCATCACATTTCGAAAGCTTCTAGTTTCTTCTTGTCTAAACTATTAATCGTCCACGTTTCACTTCCATATTGGCTACACTCCATACAAATACTTTCAGAAAAGACTTCCTGACACGTAATGGTTCTCGATGTTAACAAATTTCTCTTCTTCAGAAACGCTTTCCTTGCCATTGCCAGTCTACATTTTCATATCCTCTCTAATTCGATTATCATCATTTATTTTGCTCCCCAAATAGGAAAACTCCTTTACTACTTTAAGTGTCTCATTTCCTATTCTAATTCCCTCAGCATCACCCGACTTAATTCGACTACATTCCCTTATCCTCGTTTTGCTTTTGTTGATGTTCATCTTATATCCTCCTTTCAAGACACTGTCCATTCCGTTTAACTGCTCTCCCAAGTCCTTTGCTGTCTCTGACAGAATTACAATGTCATCGACAACCTCAAACTTTCTACACTCCTGGAAATTGAAATAAGAACACCGTGAGTTCATTGTCCCAGGAAGGGGAAACTTTATTGACACATTCCTGGGGTCAGATACATCACATGATCACACTGACAGAACTACAGGCACATAGACACAGGCAACAGAGCATGCACAATGTCGGCACTAGTACAGTGTATATCCACCTTTCGCAGCAATGCAGGCTGCTATTCTCCCATGGAGACGATCGTAGAGATGCTGGATGTAGTCCTGTGGAACGGCTTGCCATGCTATTTCCACCTGGCGCCTCAGTTGGACCATCGTTCGTGCTGGACGTGCAGACCGCGTGAGACGACGCTTCATCCAGTCCCAAACATGCTCAATGGGGGACAGATCCGGAGATCTTGCTGGCCAGGGTAGTTGACTTACACCTTCTAGAGCACGTTGGGTGGCACGGGATACATGCGGACGCTGCATGGTCCTGTTGGAACAGCAAGTTCCCTTGCCGATCTAGGAATGGTAGAACGATGGGTTCGATGACGGTTTGGATGTACCGTGCACTATTCAGAGTCCCCTCGACGATGACCAGAGGTGTACGGCCAGTGTAGGAGATCGCTCCCCACACCATGATGCCGGGTGTTGGCCCTGTGTGCATCGGTCGTATGCAGTCCTGATTGTGGCGCTCACCTGCACGGCGCCAAACACGCATACGACCATCACTGGCACCAAGGCAGAAGCGACTCTCATCGCTGAAGACGACACGTCTCCATTCGTCCCTCCATTCACGCCTGTCACGACACCACTGGAGGCGTGCTGCACGATGTTCGGGCGTGAGCGGAAGACGGCCTAACGGTGTGGGGGACCGTAGCCCAGCTTCATAGAGACGGTTGCGAATGGTCCTCGCCGATACCCCAGGAGCAACAGTGTCCCTAATTTGCTGGGAAGTGGCGGTGCGGTCCCCTACGGCACTGCGTAGGATCCTACGGTCTTGGCGTGCATCCGTGCGTCGCTGCGGTCCGGTCGCAGGTCGACGGGCACGTGCACCTTCCGCCGACCACTGGCGACAACATCGGTGTACTGTGGAGACCTCACGCCACACGTGTTGAGCAATTCGGCAGTACGTCCACCCGGCCTCCCGCATGCCTCGCTCAAAGTCCGTCAGCTGCACATACGGTTCACGTCCACGCTGTCGCGGCATGCTACCAGTGTTAAACACTGCGACGGAGCTCCGTATGCCACGGCAAACTGGCTGACACTGACGGCGGCGGTGCACAAATGCTGCGATGCTAGCGCCATTCGACGGCCAACACCGCGGTTCCTGGTGTGTCCGCTGTGCCGTGCGTGTGATCATTGCTTGTACAGCCCTCTCGCAGTGTCCGGAGCAAGTATGGTGGGTCTGACACACCGGTGTCAATGTGTTCTTTTTTCCATTTCCAGGAGTGTATTTCTTTTCCATGGATTTTAATACATACTTTGAATTTTTCTTTTGTTTCCTTAACTGCTTGCTCAATATAGAGATTGAATAACATCTGGGAGAGGCTACAAACTCTTTGTCACTCCCTTCCTAAACACTGCTTCCCTTTTATGTCCCTCGACTCTTATAAATGCCATCTGGTCTCAGTACAAATTGCATATAGCCTTTCGCTCCCTGTATTTTATCCCTGCCATCTTCAGAATTAATAACAGCGTATTCCAGTCAACATTGTCAAAGACTTTCTCTAAGTTTGCAAATGCTAGAAATTTAGGTTTACCTTTCTTTAATCTATTTTCTAAGATACGTAAGTCGTGGGGTCAGTATTGCCTCACGGGTTCCACTATTTCTACGGAATCCAAACTGATCTTCCCCGATGTCGGCTTCTACCAGTTTTTCCATTCGTCTGTAAAGAATTCGTGTTAGTATTTTTCAGCTGTGACTTATTAAACTGATAGTTCGGTAATTTTCACATCTGTCAGCGCCTGCTTTCTTTGGGATTGGAATTATTATATTCTTCTTGAAGTCTGAGGGTATTTCGCCTGTCTCAAACATCTTTCTCACCAGGTGGTAGAGTTTTGCCAGGACTGGCTCTAATCGAATGTTGTCTACTCCCGGGAACGTGTTTCGACTTGGTCTTTCAGTGCTCTGTCAAACTCTTCACGTAGTATCGTATCTCCCATTTCATCTTCTTCTACCTCCTCTTCCATTTCCATAATATTGTCCTCACGAACACCGCCCTTGTATACCCCCTGTATATACTTCTTCCACCTTTCTGCTTTCACTCCTTTGCTTAGAACTTGGTTTCCATCTGAGCTCTTGATATTCATGCAAGTGGTTCTTTTTCCTCCAAAGGTCTCTAATTTTCTCATAGGCAGTATCTATATTACCTCTAGTGAGGAAAGCCTCTATAATCTTACATTTGTCCTCTAGATAACCCTGCTTAGCCATTTTGCACTTCCTGGCGATCTCATTTTTGAAACGTTTGTATTCCTTTTTGTCTGCTTCATTTACTGCATATTTATATTTTCTCCTTTCTTTAATTAAATTAAATGTTTCTTCTGTCACTCAAGGATTTCTACTAGCCCTCGTCTTTTTACCTACTTGATCCTCTGCTGCCTTCACTACTTCATCCCTCAAAGCTACCCATTATTTATCTGCTGTGTTTCTTTCCCCCATTCTTGTCTATTTTTCCCTTATGCTCACCCTGGAACTCTGTAGCACCTCTGGCTTCGTCAGTTCGTCCCGGTCCCACCTCCTTAAAGTCCCACCTTTTTGTAGCTTCTTCAGTTTTAATCTACGGTTCATAACCAATTAATGGTAATACAGTTGAATACATGTTAAATTCATAAATATTTATACAGTTTTGGAACTGTGAGAAAAGATGGTCAAAGCTTAACGGAAAACTCTTTGGGTTGCCTTCGGAACCATGATTATATCCAGACGTGTATCTCTTCGTCCGAAGCAAATCGACGGTCATGAAAGTCTGTCTACAATGCCACAAAAACATGGAAATCAGATGAGAACCCGCTGCGTACTCAAAAAACCTTGGCAACAGGTGGGCGGCCGTTTCTTTGGAAGATAGTTTCGACTGCGCTGCAGAAGTTTCCCTGGAGAGCTCTTATACATCCTTCACACAGCCCCGACATTTCCCCACACGATTACCATGGAGAAAGATATTCGAGGTCGTCGATTTGCTCCGGTCGAAGTGGTGCACTCCATGGTAGAATCATGCTTTCGTAGGCAACCACAAAATGTTTTGCCTGAATGAGTTAACCGTCCTGTCTCAGGGTGGGATAAATTTATTAAGACCTACGACGATTTATTTTGAAATTACTAACAGATTACTTCCTTCTTTTGCATCTGTCTTGTTTTCATTTGAGTAAGACCTCGGGTCAGATGACTACAGGGTTATAAACACAAAATCAAATAGGGGTAATGCAGGAGTATGTTTAATAATGAATAGGAAAATAGGAATGCGGGTAAGCTACTACAAACAGCATAGTGAACGCATTATTATGGCCAAGATAGATACGAAGCCCACACCTACTACAGTAGTACAAGTTTATATGCCAACTAGCTCTGCAGATGACGAAGAAATTGAAGAAATGGACGATGATATAAAAGAAATTATTCAGATAGTGAAGGGAGACGAAAATTTAATAGTAATGGGTGACTGGAATTCGAGTGTAGGAAAGGGAGAGAAGGAAACATAGTAGGTGAATATGGATTGGGGCTAAGAAATGAAAGAGGAAGCCGCCTAGTAGAATTTTGTACAGAGCACAACTTACTCATAGGTAACACTTGGTTTAAGAATCATGAAAGAAGGTTGTATACGTGGAAGAACCCTGGAGATACTAAAAGGTATCAGATAGATTATATAATGGTAAGACAGAGATTTAGGAACCAGGTTTTAAGTTGTAAGACATTTCCAGGGGCAGATGTGGACTCTGACCACAATCTATTGGTTATGACCTGTAGATTAAAACTGAAGAAACTGCAAAAATGTGGGAAAATAAGGAGATGGGACCTGGATAAACTGAAAGAACCAGAGGTTGTACAGATTTTCAGGGAGAGCATAAGGGAACAATTGACAGGAATAGGGGAAAGAAATACAGTAGAAGAAGAATGGGTAGCTCTGAGGGATGAAGTAGTGAAGGCAGCAGAGGATAAAGTAGGTAAAAAGACGAGGGCTGCTAGAAATCCTTGGGTAACAGAAGAAATATTGAATTTAATTGATGAAAGGAGAAAATATAAAAATGCAGTAAATGAAGCAGGCAAAAAGGAATACAAAAGTCTCAAAAATGAGATCGACAGTAAGTGCAAAATGGCTAAACAGGGATGGCTAGAGGACAAATGTAAGGATGTAGAAGCTTATCTCACTAGGGGTAAGATAGATACTGCCTACAGGAAAATTAAAGAGACCTTTGGAGAGAAGAGAACCACGTTTATCAATATTAAGAGCTCAGATGGCAACCCAGTTCTAAGCAAAGAAGGGAAGGCAGAAAGGTGGAAGGAGTATATAGAAGGTTTATACAAGGGTGATGTACTTGAGCACAATATTATGGAAATGGAAGATGATGTAGATGAAGACGAAATGGGAGATACGATACTGCGTGAAGAGTTTGACAGAGCACTGAAAGACCTGAGTCGAAACAAGGCCCCTGGAGTAGACAACATTCCATTAGAACTACTGACGGCCTTGGGAGAGCCAGTCATGACAAAATTCTACCAGCTGGTGAGCAAGATGTATGAGACAGGCGAAATGCCCTCAGAGTTCAAGAAGAATATAATAATTCCAATCCCAAAGAAAGCAGATGCTGACAGATGTGAAAATTACCGAACTATCAGTTTAATAAGTCACAGCTGCAAAATACTAAAACGAATTCTTTACAGACGAATGGAAAAACTGGTAGATGCGGACCTCGGGGAGGATCAGTTTGGATTCCATAGAAATGTTGGAACACGTGAGGCAATACTGACCTTACGACTTATCTTAGAAGAAAGATTAAGAAAATGCAAACCTACGTTTCTAGCATTTGTAGACTTAGAGAAAGCTTTTGACAATGTTGACTGGAATACTCTTTTTCAAATTCTAAAGGTGGCAGGGGTAAAATACAGGGAGCGAAAGGCTATTTACAATTTGTACAGAAACCAGATGGCAGTCATAAGAGTCGAGGGGCATGAAAGGGAAGCAGTGGTTGGGAAAGGAGTGAGACAGGGTTGTAGCCTCTCCCCGATGTTATTCAATCTGTATATTGAGCAAGCAGTAAAGGAAACAAAAGAAAAATTTGGAGTAGGTATTAAAATTCATGGAGACGAAGTAAAAACTTTGAGGTTCGCCGATGACATTGTAATTCTGTCAGAGACAGCAAAGGACTTGGAAGAGCAGTTGAAAGGAATGGACAGTGTCTTGAAAGGAGGGTATAAGATGAACATCAACAAAAGCAAAACGAGGATAATGGAATGTAGTCCAATTAAATCTGGTGATGCTGAGGGAATTAGATTAGGAAATGAGACACTTAAAGTAGTAAAGGAGTTTTGCTATTTAGGAAGTAAAATAACTGATGATGGTCGAAGTAGAGAGGATATAAAATGTAGACTAGCAATGGCAAGGAAAGCGTTTCTGAAGAAGAGAAATTTGTTAACATCGAATATAGATTTATGTATCAGGAAGTCGTTTCTGAAAGTATTTGTTTGGAGTGTAGCCATGTATGGAAGTGAAACATGGACAATAACTAGTTTGGACAAGAAGAGAATAGAAGCTTTCTAAATGTGGTGCTACAGAAGAATACTGAAGATAAGGTGGATAGATCACGTAACTAATCAGGAGGTATTGAATAGGATTGGGGAGAAGAGAAGTTTGTGGCACAACTTGACTAGAAGAAGGGATCGGTTGGTAGGACATGTTTTTAGGCATCAAGGGATCACAAATTTAGCATTGGAGGGCAGTGTGGAGGGTAAAAATCGTAGAGGGAGACCGAGAGATGAGTACACTAAGCAGATTCAGAAGGATGTAGGCTGCAGTAGGTACTGGGAGATGAAGAAGCTTGCACAGGATAGAGTAGCATGGAGAGCTGCATCAAACCAGTCTCAGGACTGAAGACCACAACAACAACAAACAACCCCTTATAAATTAATTTGTCAAGTCGTGGAATAATATACACACTCTAGGAAAAAAGAAAGTCTTACCATGAAGACATTGCACAAATGGGACGGATATCAGCAGATTTATTGTACATATACAGGCAAATAAATTATTACAATTTCAAAAGAAATTTGAAGAGAAAGAGTTTCACTAACGCAGTGACTCAGTAACTGTTGGTCCTAAAAATGTTCAAAAGTGTGTGAAATATTATGGGACTTGACTGCTAAGGTCATCAGTCCCTAAGCTTACACACTTCTTAGACTTAATTATCCTAGGGACAAACACACACACCCATGCCCGAGGGAAGACGCGAACCTCCGCCGGGTCCAGCCGTTCACTCCATGATTGCAGCGCCAAGACCGCTCGGCTAATCCCGCGCGGCAACCGTTTGTCCACCTCTGACCCTTACCCAAGCAGTTATTCATCTTGGAATTAATTGATAAAGTTTTTGGGTGTCCTGTTGAGGGCTATAGTACCAGATTCAGTACAACTGACGCGTAAGATCTCCAAAATCCCGAGTTAATTGGAAGGTTCTATCTGCGACGCTGATAACGTTTTCAAATGGGGAGAAACCTAGCCTCGCCGAGTTAGGGTCTAGCTAGCATAAGACAAGCAGAAGAAACTATCGCCGTGTGCGGGCGGTCATTATCTTGCTGAAATGTAAGCCCAGGTTGGCTTGCCGTGAAGGAAACTGAACGGGGTTGAAACCTCCCCTGAGAAATATTTATCAATTACTGTGCTTGGATACCCATTACGTTTTTGATTTTCAAACAGCTGAGCATAACTGATCGTACTCAGAAATTTCGCTCTTTACTTATCCTGATCAACACTAAACTGACACACAATATTTTTAGTGCAACGCAATCTGACTTTCAATAATCCCTACAAACGAATGGCCCTGACTAACAATAGCCTCTACCTTTCATGAATTACTTACCTCACAAAAATCTTCGTTAGTCGAACTACTGCAATACAGCGAGCGCCAATACTGCCAGCTAAATAAAAGATTCAAACTACTGAAGGCACTAAATACTGATAGGCATACCTAGCAAATGAAAGATTTTGATAGAGAACAAACAATGTATTTACCTTAATAGTCTTCAAAAGTCATAATATATATCAGTTCATGACATCCAGTCTTACAAATTTACCGTCTCTGATGGACACACGTCCAGATCATCCGCTCTCAAAATTCCGCCATCGCTCTCCCAACATCCATCACTGCTGGCGGCTCACCTCCAACTGCGCAACGCTACACGCTGTTCACATCCACCTGCCCAACACTACAATAGCGAATATTCCAACAATATCAACCAGCCACAGACTGCACACAGCATAGCCAGTGATTTTCATACAGAGCGCTACGTGACGTTACCAACATAAGAACCTAAACAGCCTACTAATAGGGTGTACAATATCGGAATCGTACCACTGTGCTATAAATGTGCCCCGGGTGACGACCAAAGGGTTCCTGCTATGGAAGAATTGGCACTCCAGAGCATCACTCCTGTTTGCCATGCCATATGGCGAGCCACACTCATGTTCGTATTCCACCGCCGTCTCTGGCGTCTCCAGACACGTCTTCGGTGGTTAACAGTACCCTTTCGAAGCGGTCAGTTAGAAGACAGTTCTACACCCGTCAGTGAGATTCCAGGCGGAAGACAGCGATTGGATAGTAACCTGACTGTCACCCAGCACACGACACTATGGACACGAGTGATGGTTTCGAGTGCCATTTCACTTCATAGCAAGACTGCTTAGGTTATCATCTGCGGTACCCTTCAGCTCAGCAGTAGGTTGACGATATTATACGCCCCGTTTAGTTGCCCTTCGCAGCAAGCCGTTCTGGGCTTGCGTTTCAGCAAGACAATGTCCGCCTGCACACAAACGAGTTTGTCTTCTTTTTGGCAGTGAACACATGGCGTGTCGTGGAGCGATAGCTCTGTTTTTAAAATAATTAAAAAGCCACGATAGCTTCAATATCGCTTACTAGATGACCAGTTTCAGCACTCTGAAGCTGCCATCATCGGATCTGTGAAGGTATAACATAACAGGTTCGATGGAGGGCTTACATGAGTTAACTATGTACATTACAATTATTACAGAACCATATGCCTGAAACGATGATTAATATTTATAAAATCATATGGACATCATGGCGCATGAGGCCGACCATCTGATAAAAATCATTCTAACAACCAACAAAAAATAATAACAAACTACTCTCATGGTCGTTCTTTCCATAAAACATAAGACTGAAGTCACCAGATAAATCTACCACTGCTCGCCTAACACCGGTCGGCATCATCACAGGCCTATTCCGCGCAGGCTTACCTGCTGTGATTCTAGCGGTTCAGAACCGGCCACCTGATAGCGCTGTCCTAGCAGCACACACGCAGTCCCACAGTATAACCACTCACTACTACTAAAACACAACTTTACTATAACTGCTTGTCACATACCAATGAAAAGCCCACATTTGCGCATCAGTTCCTGTACATACTATAAAGTACGTCAATTAGAAAGTAAAAGCATCTGAGGCACAAACATTGTGCATTCGCGGCTTACAAAGCTACAAATTATAATTCACCTTACGTCAGGAATATGCACACAAAAAGCTGTTCATAACACGACTTAGGTACAATGTGACGAGCAATTAAAACGTGTATGCTGGGCTTTACCTGTCTAGGCACTATGGTCTTAGGTATTGTAAGCGCTAAAAAAGAACATATTAACTTGCTATAAAGTCTCTCACCATATATACCTTCGTTAAAAGCAAGGTACGAATCAACTATGAAAACCTGCATAGGCACATGGAATTAAGGAATGCTAGGTCAGAAGCAAACCGAAGGACACAGGAATAGGGGGTAACAGTAAACGATATTGAAGCTATCGTGGCTTTTCAATTATTTTAAGAGTTTGTCTACGTCCTTGCCAAACCCTACTCTGGTAGCAAGGTCGCCGGATCTCACCCCATTTGAGGACGTTTTGAGCATTATGTGCATGTCCCTTCAACCTGCTAGGGATTTTTACGATCTAAGTGCGAACTGGACAGAATTTGTCACGATATACCTTAGCAGGACATACACCAACTTAATCAGTCAATAACAAGCCGAATAACACTACTTATATAAAATCAAGAAGTGGACCAATGCATTATTTACTTTCTCAGTTCGTGAAGCTCTTTCTCTCGACAAAATCATTGAGTTATTCTGAAGTTGTAATCATTTGTCTATACAGGGTGCTACATTGATTGTGACCAGACCAAATATCTTACGAAGTAAGCATCAAACGAAAAAAATACAAAGAACGAAACTCGTCTAGCTTGAACGGGGAAACCAGATGGCGCTACGGTTGGCCCGCTAGATGGTGCTGCCATAGGTAAAACGAATGTCAACTGCGTTTTTTTTAAAAAATACGAACCCCGTTTTTTATTACATATTCGTGTAGTACATAAAGAAATATGAATGTTTTAGTTGGGCCACTTCTTTCACTTTGTGACAGATGGCGCTGAAATAGTTATAAGCGTATAAGTACGTGGTATCACGTAACATTCCGCCAGCGCCGACGGTATTTGCTTCGTGATACATTACCCGTCCCCCCCCATGAACCATGGACCTTGCCGTTGGTGGGGAGGCTTGCGTGCCTCAGCGATACAGATGGCCGTACCGTAGGTGCAACCACAACGGAGGGGTATCTGTTGAGAGGCCAGACAAACGTGTGGTTCCTGAAGAGGGGCAGCAGCCTTTTCAGTAGTTGCAGGGGCAACAGTCTGGATGATTGACTGATCTGGCCTTGCAACATTAACCAAAACGGCCTTGCTGTGCTGGTACTGCGAACGGCTGAAAGCAAGGGGAAACTACAGCCGTAATTTTTCCCGAGGACATGCAGCTTTACTGTATGATTAAATGATGATGGCATCCTCTTGGGTAAAATATTCCGGAGGTAAAATAGTCCCCCATTCGGATCTCCGGGCGGGGACTACTCAGGAGGATGTCGTTATCAGGAGAAAGAAAACTGGCATTCTACGGATCGGAGCGTGGAATGTCAGATCCCTTAATCGGGCAGGTAGGTTAGAAAATTTAAAAAGGGAAATGGATAGGTTAAAGTTAGATATAGTGGGAATTAGTGAGGTTCGGTGGCAGGAGGAACAAGACTTCTGGTCAGGTGACTACAGGGTTATAAACACAAAATCAAATAGGGGTAATGCAGGAGTAGGTTTAATAATGAATAGGAAAATAGGAATGCGGGTAAGCTACTACAAACAGCATAGTGAACGCATTATTATGGCCAAGATAGATACGAAGCCCACACCTACTATAGTAGTACAAGTTTATATGCCAACTAGCTCTGCAGATGATGAAGAAATTGAAGAAATGTACGATGAAATAAAAGAAATTATTCAGATAGTGAAGGGAGACGAAAATTTAATAGTAATGGGTGACTGGAATTCGAGTGTAGGAAAACGGAGAGAAGGAAACATAGTAGGTGAATATGGATTGGGGCTAAGAAATGAAAGAGGAAGCCGCCTAGTAGAATTTTGCACAGAGCACAACTTGATCATAGCTAACACTTGGTTTAAGAATCATGAAAGAAGGTTGTATACGTGGAAAAACCCTGGAGATACTAAAAGGTATCAGATAGATTATATAATGGTAAGACAGAGATTTAGGAACCAGGTTTTAAGTTGTAAGACATTTCCAGGGGCAGATGTGGACTCTGACCACAATCTATTGGTTATGACCTGTAGATTAAAACTGAAGAAACTGCAAAAATGTGAGAAATTAAGGAGATGGGACCTGGATAAACTGAAAGAACCAGAGATTGTACAGAGTTTCAGAGAGAGCATAAGGGAACAATTGACAGGAATAGGGGAAAGAAATACAGTAGAAGAAGAATGGGTAGCTCTGAGGGATGTAGTAGTGAAGGCAGCAGAGGATAAAGTAGGTAAAAAGACGAGGGCTGCTAGAAATCCTTGGGTAACAGAAGAAATATTGAATTTAATTGATGAAAGGAGAAAATATAAAAATGCAGTAAATGAAGCAGGCAAAAAGGAATACAAACGTCTCAAAAATGAGATCGACAGGAAGTGCAAAATGGCTAAACAGGGATGGCTAGAGGACAAATGTAAGGATGTAGAAGCTTATCTCACTAGGGGTAAGATAGATACTGCCTACAGGAAAATTAGAGAGACCTTTGGAGAGAAGAGAACCACTTGTATGAATATCAAGAGCTCAGATGGCAGCCCAGTTCTAAGCAAAGAAGGGAAGGCAGAAAGGTGGAAGGAGTATATAGAAGGCTTATACAAGGGCGATGTACTTGAGGACAATATTATGGAAATAGAAGAGGATGTAGATGAAGACGAAATGGGAGATACGATACTGCGTGAAGAGTTTGACAGAGCACTGAAAGACCTGAGTCGAAACAAGGCCCCCGGAGTAGACAACATTCCATTAGAACTACTGACGGCCTTGGGAGAGCCAGTCATGACAAAACTCTACCAGCTGGTGAGCAAGATGTATGAGACAGGCGAAATGCCCTCAGACTTCAAGAAGAATATAATAATTCCAATCCCAAAGAAAGCAGGTGCTGACAGATGTGAAAATTACCGAACTATCAGTTTAATAAGCCACGGCTGCAAAATACTAACGCGAATTCTTTACAGACGAATGGAAAAACTGGTAGATGCAGACCTCGGGGAGGATCAGTTTGGATTCCGTCGAAATGTTGGAACACGTGAGGCAATACTGACCTTACGACTTATCTTAGAAGAAAGATTAAGAAAAGGCAAACCTACGTTTCTAGCATTTGTAGACTTAGAGAAAGCTTTTGACAATGTTGACTGGAATACTCTTTTTTCAAATTCTAAAGGTGGCAGGGGTAAAATACAGGGAGCGAAAGGCTATTTATAATTTGTACAGAAACCAGATGGCAGTAATAAGAGTCGAGGGGCATGAAAGGGAAACAGCGGTTGGGAAAGGAGTGAGACAGGGTTGTAGCCTCTCCCCGATGTTATTCTATCTGTATATTGAGCAAGCAGTAAAGGAAACAAAAGAAAAATTTGGAGTAGGTATTAAAATTCATGGAGACGAAGTAAAAACTTTGAGGTTTGCCGATGACATTGTAATTCTGTCAGAGACGGCAAAGGACTTGGAAGAGCAGTTGAATGGAATGGACAGTGTCTTGAAAGGTGGATATAAGATGAACATTAACAAAAGCAAAACGAGGATAATGGAATGTAGTCAAATTAAATCGGGTGATGCAGAGGGAATTAGATTAGGAAATGAGACACTTAAAGTAGTAAAGGAGTTTTGCTATTTAGGAAGTAAAATAACTGATGATGGTCGAAGTAGAGAGGATATAAAATGTAGACTGGCAATGGCAAGGAAAGCGTTTCTGAAGAAGAGAAATTTGTTAACATCGAATATAGATTTATGTATCAGGAAGTCGTTTCTGAAAGTATTTGTTTGGAGTGTAGCCATGTATGGAAGTGAAACATGGACGATCACTAGTTTGGACAAGAAGAGAATAGAAGCTTTCGAAATGTGGTGCTACAGAAGAATGCTGAAGATTAGATGGGTAGATCACATAACTAATGAGGAAGTATTGAATCGGATTGGGGAGAAGAGACGTTTGTGGCACAACTTGACTAGAAGAAGGGATCGGTTGGTAGGACATGTGTTGAGGCATCAAGGGATCACAAATTTAGTATTGGAGGGCAGCGTGGAGGGTAAAAATCGTAGAGAGAGACCGAGAGATGAGTACACTAAGCAGATTCAGAAGGATGTAGGTTGCAGTAGGTACTGGGAGATGAAGCAGCTTGCGCAGGATAGAGTAGCATGGAGAGCTGCATCAAACCAGTCTCAGGACTGAAGACAACAACAACAACAACATTACCCGTGTTAAAATGGACCGTTTACCAATTGCGGAAAAGGTCGATATCGTGTTGATGTATGGCTATTGTAATCAAAATGCCCAACGGGCGTGTCCTATGTATGCTGCCCTGTACCCGTTCGCCGGATAGTTACGTTCTTTAAGGAAACAGGACTTGTTCAGCCACATGTGAAACGCCACCACGACCTGCAAAAAATGATGATGTCCAGGTAGGTGCTGTAGCTGCTGTCGCGGCTAATGCACACATCAGTAACAGACAAATTGCGCGAGAATCGGGTATCTCAAAAACGTCGGTGTTGAGAATGCTACATCAACATCGACTGCACCCGTACCATATTTCTATGCACCAGGAATTGCATGGCCACAACTTTGAACGTCGTGTAAAGTTCTGCCATTGGGCACAACAGAAATTACGGGACGATGACAGATTTTTTGCACGCGTTCTATTTAGCGACGAAGCGTCATTCACCAACAGCGGTAACGTAAACCGGCATAATATGCACTATCGGACAACGGAAAATCCACGATGTCTGCGACAAGTGGAACATTAGCGACCGTGGCGGATTAATGTATGGTGCGGCTTTATGGGAGGAAGGATTTTACCGATGGCAATCTAAATGGTGCAATGTATGCTGATTTCCTACGTAATGTTCTACCGATGTTACTACTGCTAGACAGAGTGGCGATGTACTTCCAACACGATCGATGTCCGGCACATAACTCGCGTGCGGTTGAGGCGGTATTGAATAGCATATTTCATGACAGGTGGATTGGTTGTCGAAGCACCATATCATGGCCCGCACGCCCACCGGATATGATGTCCCCAGATTTCTTTCTGTGGGGAAATTTGAAGGATATTTGCTTTCGTGATCCACCGACAACGCCTGAGAACATGCGTCAGCGTATTGTCAATGGATGTACGAACATTGCGGAAGGCGAAGCACTCACAGTCGAGAGGAATGTCGTTACACGTATTGCCAAATGCACTGAGGTTGACGGACATCATTTTGAGCATTTATTGCATTAATGTGGTATTTTCAGGTAATCACGCTGCGTTCTCAGAAATGATAAGTTCACAAAGTTACATGTATCACATTGGAATAACCGAAATAAAATGTTCAAAGGTACCTACGTTCTGTATTTAATTTAAAAAACTACCTGTTACCAAATGTTCGTCTAAAATTGAGAGCCATATGTTTGTGATTATTACAGCGCCATCTATCACAAAGCGAAAAGAGTAGTCCGATTAAAACATTGCTATATCTTAACGTACTATACGAATATGTAATAAAACATGGGGGTTCCTATTTAAAAACACGCAGTTGATATCCGTTTGACGTATGGCAACGCCATCTAGAGGGCCAACCATAGCGCCATCTGGTCTCCCCCTTCACGCTAGACGAGTTTCGTTCTTCTTAGTTTTTTTCGTTTTACGCTTGTTTCGTGAGAAGTTTGGCCCGGTCACTATCAATGGACCACCCTGTATATGTCAATCATATCCAACGATTCCCGGCCCATTACGATAATTCCTTCGTGGGGCATCGTTTTACTTTTTGGGTAAGTGTGTGTGTATCATTTTTCAAATAGCTGAGCAACTTGACCTTAACAAAAATACCACTGCATACATTAGTTCCTTCCCAAAATTATAGCAAAGTGCCCACTGTTAGTGACTTAGTATTTGTACTGTTTTTCCCCTGTAACGGAAAATAATACAATAGTCACAGAACCGAGACTAGAGTCTCTCCTGGTCTTCTGTGATCCACATTTTTATTATTATTTACTTTTATCTGTAAGCAGTGTAGAAGTATCAATGTAGTAGCGCTATTACACGGTTTTCCCCAGAAGGGCTTGAATTAGCGTTAATACACTTCCAGTGTGTCAGCAAGAGCGGGGTGACGCCTTCGTAAACACAGTAGCGACGAGGTGGTACCAACTCTCTCTCTCTGTCTCGCGTGCGCAGAGGGCGTTTGGTGCGCGCGATGGGATCTGCCCATTTGGGCTGTGGGGCGAAGTCTACTGACAATGCGCGCCCATCAGTAATGCATGGCTCGCGGTGATGAGTTTATTGTCTCCGCCGGCCCCGTGTTTGACGCGCCTCCATTAACATGCAACACATGTTTTCCTGAATTATGGATGGGCGCCGCCAGATGCCTCTGCCTGTGCCCCGCGACCCCATTCACTGGCACAATGCGCGCCCTGTTTACATACGACCGCCGCGCGCTCTCGCCGCTGCGGTAACTACGCTTTTCGCTATAGGAAATTAGATGCTCAGCCACTTGCTCATTCGGTCGCGGATCGTTCGTGCTAGACACACACACACACACACACACAGACGCAAGTGCAATCAGTATTGGCACGCACTCACACACGCCCTCCTTCGCGCTTACGCACACACACACACACACACACACACACACACACACACTAAGGAATACGGGGTCGTAACCTAATGTGACTAATTTAATTAAATAAACGTTTAAAAGCAACAATAATAATAATCGGGTTACCAATTGCGACCGTTCGCAGGCGTTCGCCATATGTTGATTAAATGAATCTCTAGTTACACATTCTTGTGAGAATAATCTATATCATTGTTTACGCGCTGTTAACCGTTGTTCCCTATGTTTTCTCTCAGGACACACATTAGCAACGTCTTCTCGAATGCTTCTGTCTGTTCAAAATGTGTGTGAAATCTTATTGGACCTAACTGCTAAGGTCATCAGTCCCTAAGCTTATACACTACTTAACCTAAATTGTCCTAATGACAAACACACACACCCATGCCCGAGGGAGGACTCGAACCGCAGGAACCAGCCGCACAGTCCATGACTGCAGCGCCAAGACCTCTCGGCTAATCCCACGCGGCCGCTCCTGTCTGTGTTCTACTGCTTTGTCTATACACGCTGTATGGATGAATACGCTGTTGTTACATCGCCGAGTTGTTTATCCAGGGAAGTGCGATAGGACCGCTGTCACTTTCTGTATACATAAATGATCCGGCGTACAGGTTGAGCTGCGATCTGCGGCTGTCTGATGACGATGCTGTGATGTACGGAAAGATATCGGCGTTGTATGACTACTGTAGGAGGATTCAAAATGACTTACATTAACAGAGTCTGTAGTTGGTGTAAAAAGTGTCAGCTAGCTGTAAACGAAGAAAAATGTTCGCTAATTCTGACGAGTAGGAAAAACAAACCTATAATTTTCTAATGCAGCATTAGTAGTGTGACACAATCACTTCGATTAAATAAGTAGCGTTGCACAGCGATGTGATATAAAAGGGGCATGTAAGGATTCTCGCACGGTACGCAAATGGTCGACTTCGGTTTATTTGGAGAATTTTAGGAAAGTGTGTTTTACCTGTAAAAGAGATCGCTTGTAGAGACAACCTGCTGCACTTTTTACTGGTAGATTCGAAGGAGGCGCAAGTATACGCAGATGCTTCAGCAACTGAAATGGGAATCGCTGCAGGGAGAGACGGGTTGTTTTTGAGAACACTACTGAGAAAATTTAGAGAGCAAGAATTTAAATCTGAGAGCAGAACGATACTACTATCGCCAATATAAATTTCGCGTGAGGGCGAATACAGTCAAAGAGAGAGCCTTTAGTCAGCCATAGTGCCAGTAGTGTCAGTGTCGTCGTAACTGCCGTCTGCGTCACGTCTGCTGTGCAGCGAGCTGCGTTAATTTAAGTACTAATTGTATTTTTCTTACATTCCACTTCTTTTTCCGTGTGTTTTTGCTTTTAGGAAGCTTTAATTGTCGAGTGCTAGTAATAGTCTTCCATAGATTTCGTGTTTGTTTTGAATACAGTCAGAAAGATTCCCTTTAGTCAACCATAGTGCCAGTAGTTCTAGTGTTTGTTTTGAATACAGTCCAGGGACAGGTAGAGCTATTTTCATTGTTTTCTACAATAAGTGTCTAGTAACTACAGTTAGTCAACTATCAGCCGCCTTTAGTGAGTTAGCAGTCTAGTTAAAAGTTGATTAACTCTCTACAGAAAATTGATTACTTAGGATTGACAGGATGTGTGACTCCTGTGTACGGACGCAGGAGGAGCTGGCCACTGCAATGGGGAGCAGTGGTCGTGTCTTAGCATTCTTCAGATGGATGGTCGGCTTGAAGAAAATAGGTACCAGCAGCCATAACTTTATTTAATTAATTTTATTCAGCTACCAGTTTCGGTGCTTCATTGCCTCCATCTTCACCTCCCTACGCACGTAACTAGATAAGTCATCTAAAGGTCTGTGCTATTATAGAGGCCACCATATCCAATTGGTTCCCGTAGACTTCTCGGTAGACGTGGATCCTTCTCACCCCTAACCACTACTCGTTATCTAAAGATAAATAATGTGCTCTAAATTTTTATGCTTGTCAGAAACAATTTGTTGTTGCGTGTGATGTAAGGTGCAATGCATAAACGACATAGTATTTAAAAATTTAGTATCACTAATGGAGGTGGGTTTCACTTTAAAGGAAATTGTTTTTAAGAAATCAAACTGTAATTACTGACAAAAGACTATATAACTTAAGACGACTCTAACAATTATAACAGTCTATAATTACAAAGAAACGGCAAACATTTCAACCAGATCTGTTATTTATGATACAATGAAAACAAAGGGACCAAATTAATACCAAACATGAAAGTTACTAGTTATCTGAGAGATAAAGATTTCCTTTAGTCAATAGATATGACAAATATTTCTTTATTGCATATGTATTCGTTTCCTTTAAATTTTCCTCAAAATCGTCTCCATTATTACAGAGAAAGCAAAAGTGTTATAAATAATTTTTCATCTCCCTATCAAAGTATTCCAGTTAGACTCTCGTAGGTTCACAGAGAACAGACGCATTCCCTGAAAAACTCAACTGCTGGCTACTATACCTCAAATAAAAATGCACAGTGCGGCACAATTTAACTGCCTAATAAGTCACCCACAGATAAAACTGAACAAGGAGTCAAGGACCATAAAACTACTCATGCAGAGCAATCATTCATCTTTGTCCAAGAAAAGTACAGGCGAATTATTTGCTATAGCCGGAAACACCCACCATGAACCATGGACCTTGACCTTGGTGAGGAGGCTAGAGTGCATCAACGATACAGATTGCCGTACCGTAGGTGCAATAAAAACGGAGGGGTATCTGTTGAGAGGCCAGACAAACTTGTGGTTCCTGAAGAGGGGCAGCAGCCTTTCCAGTAGTTGCAGGGCAACAGTCTGGATGATTGACTGATCTACCCTTGTAACACTAACCAAAATGGCCTTGCTGTTCTGGTACTGCGAACGGCTGAAAGAAAGAGGAAACTACAGCTGTAATTGTTCCCGAGGGCATTCAGCTTTACTGCTGGCCAGAGTGGTCGTACGGTTCTGGGCGCTACACTCTGGAACCAAGCAACGGCTACGGTCGCAGGTTCGAATGCTGCCTCGGGCATGCATGTGTGTGTTGTTCGTATGTTAGTTAGGTTTAATTAGTTCTAAGTTCTAGGCGACTGATGACCACAGACGTTAAGTCGCATAGTGCTCAGAGCCATTTGAACCATTTTTTCAGCTTTACTGTATGATTAAATGATGATGGCGTCCTCTTGGGTAAAGTATTCCGGAGGTAAAATAGTCACCCATTAGGATCTCCGGATGGGGACTACTCAAGAGGACGTTGTTATTAGGAGAAACAAAACTGTCGTTCTACAGGTCAGAGCGTGTAATGTCAGATCCCTTAATCGGGCAGGTAGGTTACAAAATTTAAAAAGGGAAATGGATAGGTTAAAGTTAGATATAGTGGGAATGAGTGAAGTTCCGTGGCAGGAGGAACAAGACTTTTGGTCAGATGAATACAGGGTCATAAATACAAAATCAAATAGGGGTAATGCAGGAGTAGGTTTAGTAACGAATAAAAAATAGGAGTACAGGTAAGCTACTACAAACAGCATAGTGAACGCAATAATGTGGTCAAGATAGACACGAAGCCCACGCCTACTGCAGTAGTACATGTTTATATGCCAACTAGCTCTGCAGATGACGAAGAAATTGATGAAATGTATGATGAGATAAAAGAAATTATTCAGTTAGTCAAGATAGACGAAAATTTAATAGTCATGGGTGACTGGAATTCAAGAGTAGGAAAAGGGAGAGAAGGAAACATAGTAGGTGAATATGAATTGGGGCTAAGAAATGAAAGATGAAGCCGGCTGGTAGAATTTTGCGCAGAGCAGAACTTAATCATAGCTAACACTTGGTTTAAGAATCATGAAAGAAGGTGGTATACATGGAAGATCCCTGGAGATACTAAAAGGTATCAGATAGGTTATATAATGTTGAGACAGAGATTTAGGAACCAGGTTTTAAATTGTAAGACATTTCCAGGGGCAGATGTGGACTCTGACCGCAATCTATTGGCTATGACCTGTAGATTAGAATGGAAGAAACTGCAAAAAGGTGGGAATTTAAGGTGATGGGGCCTGGATAAACTGAAAGAACAAGAGGTTGTACAGAGTTTCAGGGAGAGCATAATGGAGCAATTGACAGGAATGGATTAAAGAAATACAGTAGAAGAAGAATGGGTAGCTTTGAGAGATGAAGTAGTGAAGGCAGCAGAGGATCAAATAGGTAAAAAGATGAGGACTAGTAGAAACCCTTGGGTAACAGAGGAAATATTGCATTTAATTGATGAAAGGAGAAAATATAAAAATGCAGTAAATGAAGCAGACAAAAAGGACTACAAACATGTCAAAATGATATCGACAGGAAATGCAAAATGGCTAAACAGGGATGGGTAGAGGACTAATGTAAGGATGTAGAGGCTTAGCTACAGGAAAATTAAAGAGACCTTTGGAGAAAGGAGAACCACTTGCACGAATATCAAGAGCTTTGATGGACACCCAGTTTTAAGCAATGAAGGGAAAGCAGAAAGGTAGAAGGGGTATATATAGGGTCTATACAAGGGCGATGTACTTAAGAACAGTATTATGGAAATGGAAGAGGATGTAGATGATGATGAAATGGGAGATATGATACAGCGTGAAGAGTTTGATAGAGCACTGAAGGACCAAGTCGAAACAAGGCCCCGGGAGTAGACAACATTCCATTAGAACTACTGACAGCAGTAGGAGAGCCAGTCCTGACAAAACTCTACCATCTAGTGAGCAAGATGTATGAGACAGGCGAAATGCCCTCAGACTTCAAGAAGAATATAGTAATTCCACATCCCAAAGATAGTAGGTGTAGACAGATGTGAAAATTACCGACCTATTAGTTTAATAAGTCACAGCTGCAAAATACTGAAAGGTCCCCTTTGAACAATTTATACATGACTGTGCTTAAACTGAACACAATATTTTTTTAGCGCAACCCAATCTGACTTTCAATAATGCCTACAAAATAATGACCCTGGCTAACATTAACCCATACGTTTCACACATCACTTATCTCACAAAAATCTTCATTACTCGAACTACTGCAATACAGCGATCGCCATTACCGCTAGGTAAACAAAAGATTCAAACTACGGAAGGCACTAACTAATGATAGGCATAGTTAGAAAATGAAAGATTTTGATAGAGAACAGACAATGTATTTATCTCAATAGCGTTCAAAAGTCATAATGTATATAGATGTTCATGACGTCCAGTCTTACAAATTTACAAACTCCGCCATCCCTCTCCCCACATCCACCACCACTGGCGGCTCAACACCAACCGCGCAACGCTAAGCGTTGTTGACAGCCAACTGCCCCACGCTACAATGGCAGACAACAATGGAAACTAGCCACAGACTGTGCACACCACAGCCAGTGATTTTTCATACAGAGCACTACGGGGCGTTACCAATAAGAAAACCTAAACAGCCTACTTACATAGCCGCCATGCTCTCTACAAAAAATTTTACAAATTGTTTTGGGCATTGGCCAATACAGATTTGAAAAAAATTTCATAATTACAATAAGAAAGAAATCACATGCACACAGTCATCGATACAATGTTTGTCAAAAGCTAAAATTTTGTCACAGTCCATAAAGACAGTCCTGATCATAGATCACAGTAAAATTACAGTGGTTTTTTTTTCTCAAAGTCTGAGTAGTAAAAGAGAATGCACGCGGAAGTAGTAGATTTCCATGCCATCTTGAAGAAGTAGTGTTGTCCTTCCAATGGAAAGACAGTGCTGACTCTTGACATGCAGACAGGTAATGGGCCACAAGACAGCAAACCCATTGCAGAGTTAATCGAAGTTCTGAAGAATATTGATAGGTAGGTCATCACAGAGCAGACCAACTGTAGGCCAGGTAGAGATTACGGTACTGGTGGGCCACCAGAGGTGCAGACCCACTGTAGTCCATGTAGAGACAGCCTGCAGCCATCTGTTGCGACTGTGCAGGTGCACAATCACCATCGAAGAGTCTTGCGGTCAATATAGCAAGTCCATGAACCACCACTTGTGCACATACAAAATATTTTTTTGAAATATCCTTAGAACCAGCAATGCTTTTTTCCAGTCCCTTGCTGAATTATTAACACATGTGCAAACACTATCAGTCCCTACTTCTCACATATGGTCCATATACTATGACCAACAGAAACGTGTGCAGTGAAATGTAACTTACAAATTACTTAATTTGATGAACTGGTGTCCATTACAATTTTATAACATGAGAATACAATTACAGAGATATAGAAAACACCATGAAAACATAATAATACAAATAACATTTGTAGTAAAACAGGCTTTACAAAAGAATAGAAATAAACATGTTCATCAGTGTTACAAAAATTGTGACATAAGTACATACATAAAGATCAGAATAACTTTTGAAACATCAACTTCACCTATGAGCAACAAAACAGAACAGATAAATAATGTCTAAACGTCTTTACAAAGTAAATAACATATTATTAATGCAAATTATATTTGAGGATGACAGTATTCCTCATAATAGTGAATGTACCTTAGTACTAGAAAAATTCTACAACATAAATCGTATTAGCTAAACACACAAAGACAGGAAGAACACAAATATACAAGAGTACACATATAGATAGCGGAATAACAGAAAGGGAAAGGACAGGGTTTGTTTTACTACAGTATCTTGCAAACAAAACTTTCTTTACTTCTTGGAGATCTCCCTTCGTTCTTGACTATTTCAAAAGTGCTATCTATACCTGATTTCTGTACATTTTTCGTAAAACTTCTCAATGCATTTCTTCCAATTTATCGCAACTCATTCTCTTATATAGGCTACCCCCTCTTAAGCTAACTTAAATCAACTGAGCTCAGATGCTAAACTAAGGGACGAGGCAATGCAGCAGCACAAAACAATTAACACAAACAGCAATGACGAAAATGGAAATTGTCAAAGCAAGCAGCAGCTAATGCAGTAACTTCTATCTAAACATGACAAAGCTCAAGCAGAAAAAATATTACAGTAAAAATGACCATGTTTAATATCTATGTCACATCTTAACACTAGGGTGATGCATCACTCTAACTTACTCTTGCAGACAAGTTACCAAGTCACTGACAAAAATTATGTATGCAATTCCTATGAAGTGGAAATGTCTTTTTGTGCTCCCTTGGTTTTTTGAAGTATATTATAAAGTTATTATGTACTGGATCTGTAGGCATAAAATATTTATATTATTGCATCTATAAAATTTTATTTTAACCAATGCTGCAGTGCAGCTAGAAACTAGATATCAAACAAAATTAGCAATTTCTCAAATGCAAAGACAATAGATGTAAAATGTTTCTCATCATTTCATTAGGCATTTTAGTAAATATCATAAATTAAGAGCTCCACTGTGTAATCATATGTTTTCAAGTTTGAGCGTGTCATATTTGCGATGCTTCCGACAAAGAAATGTCAATAGTGAGGATAATGGCTTCCCTTTTTTTCTCTCCACCTAATGGCTTTCTTTTGTCAGACAACTTTGTCTCAGCTGGGTGTCCAAAACGCATTACGTCAAGGTCACTTACCTTTCTTACTGAAATAATTACGACAGCAGTTTCCGCTACAGTGACAGTCTCACAGAAAAATATTATCACAGGTTGAGAATTTGCGTTACAAGTGTGTAGAAAATAAAATCCTATAAATATAACACTGTCCAAAAAATTTTTGACAGCATTGTAATACAGTCATGCATGTATACACATTTCATAATTCTTAAAGTACGATTCTTGGTTTCCAACATGCTTCTCCACAAATCAGAGTCCCTAACCACTACTCATTATTCCTTACCTTATTATACATATACATATTCGTTGACACTTCTTCAATATTTCATTATAAGAAATACGTAGCATAATCAAATTCCTCATATATGATAGAATCATCTTATTGATCATAAACATATCTCAACAGCATAATACACATCATCGCCGTAATAATATCATAACATCTCAGTCAATTCTCAAAATCGGCATAGCTTCCTCCAATAGTTTTAAAACCTAAAAAATATTCTCTGCTCGTTTCAATAATATCACCTACCTCAAACGTACTTTAAAAATCATGATCTCACACCAAATACATCATTCAAAGGTCTCATAGTATCACAATGGTTCTGAAAAAATATGAACAGGTCACAAAGTACAGACAAAATACAATTTCAAAAGTATGAAATTATACAACTGTGTAATTGTGTAAGCATGTGTCACTGATGTAGTAAGAAAAATGTTCGTCTCTCAGTTAAATGATCAGATAGCTGCGTAATTTATGCGTTAGAGAAATATGGTACTGAGGTGTAAAGTTGTATAAGCAAATACCATAATAGCTAGGGCTCCTTGTTCTTGCCAAACACAAGGTACACAAAGTAAGTTTGTACCCTCCTGAGGATTAATATAATTATACCCTCAGGTGTTACAGGTTACAGCAATGCAATGAAATGCATCACAGTAAACCTTTGTATCATTGTAATTAAAAAATCTTTAAAAATAAATGTTTTAAGTACAAATTTAATCACTCAAATACGTGTACTGTAGCGCTAAACTGTGCGTCTTGTTATCTTGTTGCAAGATAATCTCTGTGGACGTGTCGTAGTTATAGCCCTCCGAAAGCTAAGTTCTGCAGAAGTCAATGTACTTACCTCATCATAAACAAAAGTGAAATGCTTTGCGTATAGATATCTTACTTATTACGCTTATTGCCGTGATGAAGAAAGTACTGTGCTGTAACGTATTTTTGTGCTATGGAAAGGGATGTCTCATTGTAGCTATACCACAAAAGTTACTACTGAAACATGTTTTACTTTCCAGAAAAATTCAGAAAAACTGTGCAGATATAACAGATAAACTTCAAAAGCAGCATTGTAAATTTTCATTCATTAGTAGCGTCGTGATAAAATCGTGTAGCTGTCACAAACTAACCACTGTATCATCTGGTATCTCACAGAAAGTACTTTAAATCCAGAATGTATCTTCAAGTAAATCAAAATGTTGCATAAAAATCTCATTAGCAGTACCAGTATATGTCCTAAGTATGTAAACCTGATAGTCGTTACGTAATCGTGCAACTAACAAGCAAGAATGTACAAATACAACACTGTGTCGTCTGTTCACTATAACAATGCACTCGTAAATACTGTCTAAATATGTTCCCTAGGTTCTAGACTAGATAGTTAACTTCAAAAAATTGTTACATGTTTACAGTTTCTTAGTGTGACAAATTGTTCTAGTGGCGTGAAGTGAAAACTTTTATGGTAAAGACAAAGTTAAAAAACAGATTATCTTTCAAGAAACGGTTTTACATATGAAATGTGGTATAAACCTTTACTCTTACGAGTACGCAGAGTTTCAACTTCAACGTTTTCTCCTTTTGTCTGCTGGAGAATTTATATTTTTAGTAGCCAAATCAATTATGTTTTTGTGTCTAAGTTTATGTGTATTCACAAAAGGTACAAGCTCTCTGATTCCGTTCGTTGGTTCTTCATTCTTCAGTACAAGAATAGAAGGTAAAGCAGTGGAGTCATGAGGCATTTCATTCAGTACGTTTTGAAATAAGTGTAAATATCTGTCCCAATGCTGATGCTTTCTGTGTCAATAGAGTCTGCAAAGCTTATTGATTTCTTTCATAATCCGTTCAGACGGATTACAATGTGGTGAGTAGAATGAAATAAAAACAAGTTTGATTTTATGGTTCCGAAGCATGTGTGACCAAACACCAGATCTGAATTGCGGTTTGTTATCTGAAATGACTTTACTAACGTGTCGAACTTCACGTAAAATTTTTTTAACAAAGGTGTTGGATACTGACCGTCCAGTGGCTTTACGTAACGGAGTGAAAGAAACAAATTTTGAAGTAAGTTTGACAGCGACTAGAACGTACGAAAATCCATTCGATGTCCTGACAATAGGTCCCAAGAGATCAACAGCAGCAAATTCTTTTAATTTAGAAGGAATGACAGGAAACAACGGAACACGATGTGACATAGTAGATGGATTCGCCTTTTGAAAAAGTTTACAAATAGACAAGGCTCTTCGAATTCTCTTTTCCATATTGTTAAAATAACAAGTCGTTCGAAGAATATGATAACATTTTAGTGGACAGAAATGTGCGTAGCTGAAATGAATGTACCAAATGAGCTTATTAACAAAATCATCTGGAATGCAAAATACCCATAGCTTGTCATCAACAGTGCAGCGCTTGAAGAGTATGTTGTTTCTAACCAGATAATAATGCCGAATCTGAGTGTGCGACTTTTCATGCCATTTACTTTTGATGTCTTTCCAAATCGGGTCTTTGTCTTGTTCATGAGCAATGTACATTAAAGATGTGGTGATAAAGTTTTCAAAGGCGACTTTCTGAATGTAAAGAATACTGAAATTTTTCTCGAGGTTGCCTTCTGTGTTACATTTCTCAAGCCCAGCCGGTGCGCGTTACATTGCGTCCGCAACAATGTTCTCCTTGCCGGGAATGTATACTATTGTGAAGCTGAATTCTTGCAGAAACAATGCCCAGCGTTTTAACCTGTCATGATTTAATTTGGAAGACATAAGATATTGTAATGCACGATGATCACTGTGTACTTTTACGTGCTTACCAGAAAGAAAGAAACGGAATTTGTTAAATGCCCAAACGATAGCTAAAGCTTCTAATTCAGTAACGGAATAATTTTTTTCAGATTTTGATAGCACTCGGCTAGCAAAAGCAATGGTTTTCTGAACAGTAGTGTCATTTTCTATGGCTTCTTGAAGTAAATGGACACCAAGACCGACTGTAGAAGAATCCGTGCTAAGGCAGAAATCTTGTGACAGATCTGGATGAGCTAGTATTGGCGAGTTAAGTAGCGATTCTTTCAAAGAATTGAATTCCAACTGTGCTCGTTCGTCCCAGTTACAAAGAGTATTTTTTCCAGTGAGAGAACAAAGTTTTGGTGTAACTAGAATTTGCATATTCAGAATACGACGGTAAAAATTTACGAGACCTAGAAAACTGCAGACTTGTCTTTTTGTGGATGGAACTGGAATGGCCCTGATTGCTTCTAACTTTTCTGGATTCGGCTGAATGCCTTCAGAAGAAATAATATGTCCCAAAAACCTCACCTTTGACCTACCAAATTCAGACTTTTCCAAGTTAACTGTAATCCCAGATTTTGCAAAAAATTGTAACACGCTGTTGAGGATGCGATTATGTTGTTCCCATGAGGCTTCTGCTATCAGAATATCGTCCACATATAAGGTGATGTGACGTTTTAAGAACTCAGGTAATATGGAATTTAGCCCGCGAATGAACGCTGCCGAAGAAATGTTCAAACCAAAAGGAAGTTCCCGGAATTGATAACAAACGCCGAAACAAAGGAAAGCTGCGTATTTTCTACATTCTGGATGAAGTTCGATCTGATAACATCTGGATCTGAGATCAATAAAAGACAACACTTTTACACCATTAAATTTTTGATGTAGTTCTTCCATCGTTTGCGGCCTGTCTGTTTCAAGAATGATGATAGTATTGATTTGTCTCGAATCTAAGACAAGCCTGATCGATTCATTTTTCTTCTCAGCAACATGTAATGGATTGTTGTATGAGCTTACATCATGCTCAATAATGCCCTCGTGAAGCATAGATTGTATTTCCGTTCTAACACGGTCCCTATAATGCGCCGGAATTATGTATGGTCTAACACAAAATTTAGTATGCTCACAAACACGAAATTCGTATTAAAATCACTTGATTGTTCCTGTTTTGTGAGTAAAAACTGTGGAATGTGCTTGTAAAATCTCAAAAAGGTCCTGCCTATCAGTGTCATTACAATTCTCAATTGTTTGAATTTTATTCTGAATTAACTCATTAGTATCTAATATGTCGTCGATATCATCCCTGTCAGTACTTGCAGAGTGATTGTGAGTGTCTAGTTCCGTAGAAAATTCCGAACTGTTGTCTAACAGGAGGTATAGCCGATTAATTTCTTCGTCATGGTTTGAGAGCCAATCTTCAAATCTCAAAGCTATTGACTTACCTTCTTTCTCTAAACTTATTTCAGCATGGTGAAAGTTTAAGATTGATTTGTATTAATTCAAAAAGTCTACTCCCAATATAATTTCCGTCGACAATAATGGAACAATAAGAAAGTTCATAGAGAAGCTGTGGCTTTGACAAAAGAATTCTAAGTTGGTTTGTTGGCGTACACCTACACTTTTTCCAAACATTGCACCTTGTAGTTTAATCTTACGTAACGGAAGTGTGGGGCAATCGTTCGATTTGCTGCATTTGCTAAAAGCTGTTTCAATAATTACTGAAATGGGGCTGCCAGAGGCAAGTACTACCATAAATTTTACGTCATTTACAGTAATGTGAATCACAGGATATGCAATGTTGTTATGTTTTACGTCGTGTTCCTGGAGTAAGATGTCCCTAATGTCTTCCATTTTTACGTAATTACTAGCTACGGCAGCTGCGTCGTCAGTTTCATACGTACGTTTTGTGGCTGCCAGCGGTATGAGTTATTGCCTATTGTCTCTTTGTTGGCGCGCGTCGTTATTGGGATTTGGAGACCTATCTTCTACAAATTCACCTTCTCGAGAGGGCCCTGCCCTGTTTGAATCCCGCCAGTTCTGATGCAATTCAGGTCTGTCGTTCCGGTCATATCGCCTGACGTCATGTTGGTAGATTCCATAGTTTCTTCCTTGTCGGTCATGTGGTGAAGAAATTCTCCCTGAATCTTAACTGCCGCGCTGGACCGTTGCGTCTTAAGCTATTCTGTCTCCCCTGATAATATTTATTTTGGTTCCCATATTGTCTGTTTCTCTGATTGTCTCTGTGATAGTCATTACCACGGAGAGGTGATCTTTCCCTGTACTTAATTACTACTCTGCCAACGGTTGTCATACGGGTAGTGTCTGTTTTGGTCACGATTTGTGTTGTGAGAATAGCCCTGTCGTGTCCAGTTATTATTTCTTTCATCTCGGAATGGCGATGGATGTGACCTGTAATTGCTGTGTTCCTGTTTTCGCGTTCCGCGATTGTCAGTGTCAATTTATAATTCTTGTAAGAGTCCCTGAAAAGCTTCAATGTCGTCTTTGCAACGTCCTGCCCAAATTATATGCCGTAAATGTTCAGGTAATTTGATTAAGCAAATGCGGATGAGTTCTGAGGGGCTGTATGGGTTTGACAGGTACTGATTCTTGTGCAACATGTCTTGAAAATATTTCATAAGACTGGAAAATTCAGATTGTTCGAAATGTTTCATCATTATGATGCCACGTTTTACTCGGTATTGTGTAGATTGAGACCAATATGCTGAGAGGAAGACATGGTAAAATTCTCCTTCACTGTGGCAATCGTGAATGACCGATCGCATTCTTACAGCTGGTTCATTCTCCAAGTAGCCGCACATAAATTCTCATCTGTGTTCTAATGACCAGTAGGGAGAAAAACAATGAGAGAATTGATGAAGCCACGCTTGTGGATGAATGTCGTTGCCACAATTCTTAAATGTTTTGAATTTACGTGTAGTAATGAACCGCTTATAGTCAAAATCATCATGTCGGCGAGTCGCATGTCGGTCATTGTTACGTCGTTTCGGCTGTTCCATCTCAAAATTCGGTGTACCTTGCCAATTTCTTTCATAATTTCTGAAGTGCCCTGTGTTATTAGTTTGTGGCTGTTCCGTATTTCTATGTCCCTCTTCCCGTATTGGAGCGCGAGTGTCCTCTGAAATGCGTAAGTATTGTATTACTTGTGCCAACTGATCTTGTACTTCCCGGATTTCTCTATTGTACTGTGTATATATTTGATTTTGATTTTGTTTGAATTTTCTTATTTGTTCATACTCTTCTGTGTCATTAAAGACTACCGGTTTTGTGTCATTCAGATTATCATCTACCTTCGCAGATAAATTATTTAGCTGCTCTGAAAGTTCGACTACTTTCTCTGATAATGTGAAACGTCCCCTTAGAAAGATTATACACGGCTGTGCTTAAACTGACACACAATATTTTTAGCGCAAGGCAATCTGACTTTCAATAATCCCTACAAAAGAATGGCCCTGACTAACATTAACCTATACCTTTCACAAATCACTTACCTCACAAAAAATCTTCGTTACTCGAACTACTGCAATAGAGCGAGCACCACTACTGCCAGCTAAATAAAAGATTCAAACTACGGAAGGCACTAACTACTGATAGGTATAGTTAGCAAATGAAAGATTTAAATAGAGAACAAACAGTGTATTTACCTTAATAGTCAAAATATATATGACAGTTCATGACATCCAGTGTTACAAATTACAAAACTCCGCCATCTCTCTCCCCACATCCACCACTGCTGGCGGCTCAACTACAACTGCGCAACGCTACGCGCTGTTAGCATCCAGCTGCCGCTGCCCGACACTACTATGGCGAGTATTACAACAATGCCAACCAGCCACAGACTGCACATGGCACAGCCAGTGATTTTCAGACAGAGCGCTACGTAGCGGCGGCGTTACCAATAAAAACTAAACAGCCTACTTACAAATGAACTAATTTCCTCCATGTGTCTTTCTGAACCAATTTTCAGAGTATCTACTGTGTCCTTTAATTTTTCATGAATTTTTTCAAGTTGCCTAACCGAATCGGTAGATGCAACTGAGTCAATTTTAGCTTGCAAGGTCTGATGATTTTCATGAACAATAGTTTGCAGTTCTTTTATGGGTGCTTCGTGATTCTGTAATGCATTTTCATGCTTCAAAAAAATAGGTTGAAAATGCTCACAAATTTGTGTTTTTACGTCATTACAGACTTTTTGACATTTCGATACAATATTATGTAACTGAGTAGTTAAATCTTCACGTGTTTGTTCAAGCGTGGTGTCTAACTTCCGAAGATTTTGTTCCATTGAGTCTAACTTTCGGAGATTCTGTTCCATTGTGTCTAACTTTTGAAGCTTTTGCTGTGTTTGCTCTGATTTTGTTCCATTGTGTCTAACTTTTGAATGTTTTGCTGTGTTTGTCTCTGATTTTCTTCCACTGTGTCTAACTTTTGAAGCTTTTGTCCCATTTGTTGCATTAATTGTAATAACAATGCACTGGTGTCTGAAACATGTTCCTCAGTGCTTTTCGGCAGTGAATTTGCACCGGCAACATTCGCATTTTGACAAGCGGAAAATGTGTCTTGACTCATTTGAGAAAACGGTGAGAACCCAAAACCTAAGTCTACAGTATTTGCAATATTGTGTTCTGTCATTCCCGATTCCTGAGGAGAGCTGTTGCCCACCGACCGATCGATAAAGCAACCCTGTTCACTACCTGTTTCACTGTCTACACCATTATTTGACGCCTGCTCCATTTCCCTATGCACAGTTACCAAATTACTACTTTCAATGTCTGTTAATTCATTACACAGTGGTGCTGGTAAGCTACGTTCGTCGTCACTATTATTTCTCAGTTTACTTTGGAGCCTAGTGTTACGTTTTTCACACGCCATTATTGTCACAATATTTCACACGATAACACAGAAAAGCACAATTTGAAGAGCAAAAGACGAAAACATATTAACACAGCATTGCAAATAATATCTCGTTAATTGCGAGTGCAGCTGCGAAATACTTGGTGCAAATCTACATGCATGCCACAGCTGTTTTACTGTACAAGAATGAAAAACTACAACTACAAAGGAAATTCTCTCTACAATTACGCGCCAGCAATAAACAAAGGCTGCACTAATTACACAAACTACAAGACAAAATCAGAAGATTCCAGTGAGGTATCCTCGGCTAAGGGTCGACATATGAAACGTCCCCTTTGAACAATTTATACATGACTGTGCTTAAACTGGCACAGAATATTTTTTTAGCGCAACGCAGTGCTGACTTTCAATAATCCCTACAAAAGAATGGCCCTGACTAACATTAACCTATACGTTTCACAAATTACTTACCTCACAAAAATCTTCGTTACTCGAACTACTGCAATACAGCGAGCGCCACTACTGCCAGCTAAATAAAAGAGTCAAACTACGGAAGGCACCAACAACTGATAGGCATAGTTAGCAAATGAATGATTTTGATAGAGAACAAACAATTTATTTACCTTACTAGTGTTCAAAAGTCATAATTTATTAGCAGTTCATAACATCCAGTCTTACAAATTTCAAAACTCCGCCATCTTTCTCCCCACATACACCACCACTGGCGGCTCACCTCCAACTGAGCAACGCTACGCGCTGTTAACAGCCAACTGCCCAACACTACAATGGCAGACAACAATGCTAACTAGTCATAGACTGCACACAGCACAACCAGTGATTTTCCATACAGAGTGCTATGTGGCGTTAGCAATAAGAATACCTAAACAGCCTACTTATAATACTAACGCGAATTCTTTATAGATGAATGGAAAAACTGATAGAAGCCGACCTGGGGGGAAGATCAGTTTGGATTCTGTAGAAATGTTGGAACACGTGAGGCAATACTGACCATGCCACTTATCTTAGAAGAAAGATTAAGGAAAGGCAAACCTACGTATCTAGCATTTATACACTTAGAATCGAGGGGTATATGAAAGGGAAGCAGTGGTTTGGAAGGGAGTGAGACAGGGTCGTAGCCTATCCCAGATGTTATTCAATCTTTATATTGAGCAAGCGATAAAGGAAACAAAAGAAAAGTTTGGAGCACATATTAAAATCCATGGAGAAGAAATAAAAACTTTGAGGTTCGCCGATGACATTGTAATTCTGTAAGAGACAGTGTCTTGAAAAGAGGGTATAAGATGAACATCAACAAAAACAAAACGAGGGTAATGGAATGTAGTCGAATTAAGTGGGGTGATGCTGAGGGAATTAGATTAGGAAATGAGACACTTAAAGTAGTAAAGGAGTTTTACAGTTTGGGAAGCAAAACAACTGTTGATGGTCGCAGTAGAGAGGATATAAAATGTAGACTGGCAATGACAAGGAAAGCGTTTCTGAAGAAGAAAAATTTGTTAACATCGAGTATAGATTTAAATGTCAGGAAGTCGTTTCTGAAAGTATTTGTATGGATTTTAGCCATGTATGGAAGTGAAACCTGGACGATAAATCGTTTACACAAGAAGAGAATAGAAGCTTTCGAAATGTGGTGCTACAGAAGAATGCTGAAGATTAGATGGGTAGATCACATAACCAATGAGGAGGTATTGAACAGAACTGGGGAGAAGAGGAGCTTGTGGCACAACTTGACTAGAAGAAGGGATGGGTTGGTGGGACATCGAGGGATCATTGATTTAGTATTGGAGGGCAGCGTGGAGAGTAAAAATGGTAGAGGAAGACCAAGAGATGAATAAACTAAGCACATTGAGAAAGAAGTAGGCTGCAGTAGGTACTGGGAGATGAAGAAGCTTGCACAGGATTGAGTAGCATGGAGAGCTGCAACAAACCAGTCTCAGGACTGAAAACTACAACAACAGCAGGAAAAATATGAGAACCTTACAGTACACTCACTTTCAAAACGACTTAAGCAGCTGGAATGAATGGTAATATGTAGATAGGATTTCGCATCCGTTCTTAATAACCCTGTACAAAATATATCGCGCAGCCTCTAGCCATGACAATGGCCTCATTCGGACGAGGAACAGATTCCACAACTCTTTTCAGACACGTCATATCCAGGTGAAGCCAATAAAGGATTGTTAGATCGTTTAGGGATATTGAATGATGGGGATGTCGACTGTTACCTCTACGCTTGGATAACAACAACGATTCCGCCACAGAATATATAGACATCATGGTTTGAAAGAGGTAGCAGGGCATTGAGTATCATGATGACGTGAAACACTCCAAGCTTCTCAGTTGATGTCGCCATATAGAGACCAGAATGCCTTTATAAGCAGCTGCCGGGAACTATTTGACATATCTTTTGCTGAGTCTTGACTGCTGATATCATCCCCCTCACGTGGTACTGGAAACCGTCTGCTCGCTATATGATTTGACTTCAAGTTGCTGTGCTGACGACTTTGCGATGGTTTATGGACCTTCTGATGTTATTCTTCCACCCTCAAGTTTGTTCGCTCACATCGTCCTAGCGTGTTTCAGTTCTGTGAACTTCGATTTTGTGTTGTGGCTGTTTAATTGTGAATTAACGAAAGCCTTGCTCAGGAACCGACAGAAGTGGCGACAAGGAATCCAGCCACAGTCAAGGGCATAGAACTTGAACCGACACGCATCAGGTGAAAGCAAGCATCGATCCTAGTTTCTTAAACATTGGCAGTCGCAGTTAACGCTGCAAAGAGCAACAATACCAACAGCAAAAGAAGCAGCTTCAACAGCAACAGCGGCAAGCCAAGTAGGTGCAAGTACTCCACTTACGAGCAGTGGAGCAGCTGCATCAACTACCACGATTTCCATCTTTTCAGCCATTTGCTGACGACGGGGCGAATACAACAGGCACCTCTTCGTGTACTTCCAGGCATGTATCATTTTTTATATGCTGTTTGCAAGACGCATGTCTTCTGCCTACTAACCCTAACCGTGCAATTAGATTCGCAAACTTAACCCCTTAGTAGCCCCAGAAAAGTTATATTTTTTAGAAATGTTTTCGTTACTTTCTTCGCGTTGTAAGCGTATTGGCTTAGTTGTGGAGTATCTTTGCGGGCAGCCGCGTCTGTAGTGAGTCGAGCACGGGACACGAAACTGTTATGTTGTGTAGTGTGTAGCTCTGTAGGTAGAAGCATTGTTAGTATTCAAGTTGAAGTGTTGCTACAAGTGCTATTACAGTAAAGTGATGACATATGGAAATGGTGCAGAGGAAAGTGCGTCAAGAAGTAATTGAAAATGAGCAGTGGCGTTAAAAGCGTATTTATGTATCCTCTCGTTGCGTGTCGCATAGCATCGATCATCGGCGCCGTGTTCGGTCTCCGAGAATGAACAAATGTGAATCGGTAATACTTTTTACCACAAAAGAGTGCAATCAAGAGCCAGTGATTTGTAGCGAGCGTGAGAACGTGCGTTCGACCATCGCGTTCCGCATAATCAACAATCACCGCGTCGTGTCGGTTACGCGTACGCTCGTCTGAATTATATTTCGGACTGTTAATCATCAAGATTGTTATTGGGATAAACATTTACGATTTAGAGTGTAAATAGTGCAACCTGTGGTTTCCATATCGTCTCAGTATATAGATGTTCATACCAGACATAGAGCAGTGTTGTGTTTAAACGTTTCGTGGCTCCCCTAAACCCGCCTGTATTTTTTTGATTGATAATTTCAGGCAAGCCAACACCCAGCAGCAGTGTGGAGCAGAACAGTACGACCGCTGCCGGCCGCGGTTGTCTCGCGGTTCTAGGCGCGCAGTCTGGAACTGTGCGACCGCTACGGTCTCAGGTTCGAATCCTGCCTTGGGCATGGATGTGTGTGATGTCCGTAGGTTAGTTAGGTTTAAGTAGTTCTAAGTTCTAGGGGACTTATGACCACAGCAGTTGAGTCCCATAGTGCACAGAGCCATTTTTTTTTAATACGACCGCTGCGGGATTACCAGGTACGTAGTGTGGACAGGGCGCACGGCCAAGAAAAGCAACCGTCACGAAACGAGAAGTCAGTTTAAAGTACCCCACCCGTTCTAGTGAACGAGACGAAATAATTCGGTTCACTCCAGATGAGGACATCTGCTTACAAGTACTACAGCTGGGTAATGGAACTCTAGAAAAGGTTCTCAAAGGTGCTAAAGCTCATAAGGTTTCACATCATGCACGACCCTCGTTCAAAGAACAATATGTGTCATCCGTCGATTGCTCATCCCGATACCACAGAAAATTGCGCAACAGGGGGTCTATTTAACTTGTTGTGGTGACGGCACTGTGTCTTCTGTTCGAAGTTCATCCCGCTTCCACAACGTGTGACCATGACTCCAAAAGCCTTAATAGAGATTGCAGTAAGCAAGCTCGCCATTTTGCACCTCATAGAGTACATTCCGATAAGTAGTGTTTCGCGTCGATCTGAGACACTGCCCACACCTACGGCTATCGCCTGCTCGAGTGTCCACACTGTTGTCGCTTTCACATCGGACAGCATTGTCCTCATAAAAACAGTCGTTAAGGTCGGCCACAGTGCCTCCGTTGTAGTAGTTGCACACGTCCTCCTGCGACGTGGTGCGGCGATAAACACTTTCACGTCATGTTGCCTCAGCTAGATTATTTTACGAGACAATCGCAGAACATGTGCCTCACACTCGCCATTTTATGCGTATATTTGGTCTTCCCCAATCGCTTCCAGCCCATCAGCATCTAATGGGACACAGTTGATCGTACATCCTGCTCTGTGTTGCCTGTGAAATAACAAAACACTGCAAGAATACTGACAGAAAATTAACATTTTACATCCCTGCTTGAAGTAGTGTTCAAAATGTTTTTGATCTCGACACTTTTCATCAATATGGATGGCTTCCACCTTGACAATTTAGTGAACATAGTTTCCCTTATGGTGCTATGTAAATAGTTGTCATCTCTCTTTTACCCCGGGCTTGGTTGCACCGCCAATTATACGGTGCACATTTCTTTGAAACCATCTTCATCTCAGAGGTTCTTTCGTTCCCACGCAAGTCATGTCGCACTTCGTGACAGACCGATATGAAGCATCGTGAAGTGCAGGAACATTAACAACTGCTACAAGTCTATGCGCTACTTCGTTGGTGTGCCTCAAGGGGCCTGATGACAGAATATGTGTGTATGTAGATTTGAAAAGAACTGTAAAAACTCATTCAGTTGTGGAGACACTCAGTTCCTCGTCCACATGTACAGCAGCCAAAACTTGTGAGAGGAAAATATTTTTCCCAAATTGGTCTACACTTACCAAAAGACACTTTCGAGCAGTTTATGATCACCAATTCTTCCTGTGGCCTGTATATTTAAAATGCCATCCTTTCGGCACGGCCAGTGCCCATGCCATATTTCGACATTGTCATGAACACATTATTTACGATGTCCTGTGATGTACCCACTACCGCGATTCTGCACTAACCCGGATGACAATCACCGGCGAGTACACCACTGAATTGAGAAAAGATTCCTCTCTTCGAACGTTCTGAAAAGGCACAGCGGTTTTACTCCTGGCGTCATAGTGTGGACAGCCTGCGTCCTCGTGTGTTACCCCACGTGCGACAGTACGGTGTCTCCACTTCTTCAATAGGGTAGTGCTCGACCACACACGGTACTTGTTTATGTGAAGTGCCAGCGTGACGTTGAGGTACTCATGTGTGCAGCTAGATTCTCAGGCAACAGCAGAAATGGCTAACTAATGCAACAAATTCTTATTAAGCTGTGTAGATGGTATCATTCCTAAAAATATGTTATTTGCAACACAATGTCAGTAGATACTATAATATTTCCGATCCAGTTCAGACTGAATCATTAAAAACGTTTACTAATGGAACTGATTGGAGAGCAATAATATTAAGAAATGGGAGACATTCCGATAAATAAAATCAAATGAATGGAAATCACACTTAAATGTGTACAACAAATTGTAATCAGACTTCGTAGATCATGAAAAGATAATGAAGGCAGGTACTATGATTGATCATACAAGTTTGCATATAGGCTGCTACAGTGGTGTCCGATCAACTGCATCACCTTGTCGACACATCCATGTCGCCTGGTCTCAGATTAATGCTGCAACAGGTAAATAAGGGCAGGACAATGGAGGATCTGCACTTCACTTTAAATAAGAACATTTCAGAGTTGACCTGGTGTACTGACAAAGAATCTGTTCATTCAAATACCGCGCCTCCAATAAAAACGTGCATCTGCATCGGAAGCAAAGCCAGAAGGGAGAGAAGGAGATAATATCCCTCGCTAATTAAACGAGAATCATTTGTTTCAATAGACATAAGTTGAATTTGAAAAATCAACGATTACTTTTACCTATTTTGTTTTACCACGATGCTTCGTTCCATCTGCGGAGCGTTAGATCGTTGGTTGGTTGGTTGGTTTGGGGGTGGGGACAAAACTACCAGGTCATCGACAGCATCGGATTAGGGCAGGATGGGGAAGGAATTCGGCCCTTTCCAAGGGAACTATCCCGGCAATCGCCTGAAGCGATTTAGGGAAACCACGGAAAACCTAAATCAGGATGGACGAATGCGGGTGTCAACCATCGTCCTTACGAATGCGAGTCCAGAGTGCTAACCACTGCGCCGCCTCGCTTGCTAGTAGTGGAAGACGTGTATATTTCTATTGTCTATTGTCAAACCACAATTTATGAAACATGTTAATTTTATTAATAGGATTAAGTAGGAATGATTAATAATTGTCATGTTGGAAATAATTGTGGTAGCAGGGAATGTCTGCACCAAATTATTATTGGCAAGAGAGACCGCAAATTGATATAATATTAAAAAGGGGGGGAGAGACCGCGTATGAATAAATTTTAAGAAAAGAGCGGGAAATACCGCGCATTGATACATTTTGTTATGGTAGCAGGGACTGTCTGCACCAAAAAGCATTGCTGGCAGGAGAGAGCGCATTTTAGCGTTCGTAGGAAGTCAGTAGTAAGCGAGAAGTGAAGCGAGTTGGTAGCAGGTCTGAAGCGAGAGGTTGAGAGGAGCGGTGTGTCTGCCAGCCACCAGCTATGATTTACCAGAGATTATAAACGGATGTATAGAGACATCAGCTAACTATTATCATAAGAGGAACTAGTATTATTGAATTATTTTCTTTGTGAAACTCAAGACTATTGAAGGTAAGTTAGCGGAATGCTAGTTGTAAGATTATTGTAAAAAGTAAGCCCCATTTAACGTTTGTAAAATCATTTCATTACCAACAGTATATATTTGAAGCGTTTCCAGAATATAATTAATTTTTGCCAACAATGTGCTTTACTGATTATAATCCATCCCAAAAAGCAATAACGTAAAACTTCGCATAAATTTTATTGTTGTCAAGAAAAAGTGTAACTATGAATTACGTAATTCAGTCAAAATAATTAAAGAATAACGTCAGCTTTGCTATTAAAGAATAACATCAGCTTTGGTAATAAATACAGCCACTTATTATGACAGCACACCAGCAGGTAATAGAATATAGTAAACTGGCAATGGCAAGGAAAGCGTTTCTGAAGAAGAAAAATTTGTTAACATCGAGTATAGACTTAAGTGTCAGGAAGTCATTTCTGAAAGTATTCATATGGAGTGTAGCCATGTATGGAAGCGAAACTTCAACGATAAACAGTTTAGACAAGAAGAGAATAGAAGCTTTTGAAATGTGGTGCTACAGAAGAATGCTGAAGATTAGATGGGTAGATCACATAACTAATGAGGAAGTATTGAATCGGATTGGGGAGAAGAGACGTTTGTGGCACAACTTGACTAGAAGAAGGGATCGGTTGGTAGGACATGTGTTGAGGCATCAAGGGATCACAAATTTAGTATTGGAGGGCAGCGTGGAGGGTAAAAATCGTAGAGAGAGACCGAGAGATGAGTACACTAAGCAGATTCAGAAGGATGTAGGTTGCAGTAGGTACTGGGAGATGAAGAAGCTTGCACAGGACAGAGTAGCATGGAGAGCTGCATCAAAGCAGTCTCAGGACTGAAGACCACAACAACAACAACAAACCAGAGTAAGTATATTCATGTCGCAGTTCGATGTAGCAGTCAGATGGCGATCCAGTAACAGTAAAAAAGGTAAGGAACAGTTTTGGGTTATTTGCAGATAACGACTGAGGGCCACGACGACGAAACATTCTATGTTTCATCGAAACAGTCAGAAAATTACTTTTAATAAGCAGCAATTAAATTTGTGTGCAAAGATTGAGAAAGAGAATAAATTCTGAAGGGAAGATTTCATTTGTTTGTATTAAGCAAGAGATAGATATCATAAGAAAAGGTTTCATAGTTTATTGTAGAAGGGAAGGTTGCGTAACAAAAGAGATACAGTGTAGACGGTTGTAGAAGGGAACAAAAGAGATACAGAGAAGACGGGAAGGTTTCAGTAGGTTCACTAATTTCAAAAAAAGGTGTATTGCAATGCAAGAGTTGTGAGTGCTAACCACGTAACAAAATTACAATTCGCTCCGCATACTGTAGTTTGCCAAGAAACTGCGTTTCCAGAACTTGATCCAGTCTCGACATAAAATGCGTGTTACAACTTATGTGACTCGGCCTGTATATAGTGCTCTGTAGCTCTTACGGAATATCAACGCTCACGGCTCGACGGAAACCATGACGCCAGTGAGGGAGGGAGCACTGACTGACTTCCGCGTCGTATGACGATCCCCCCACTCCGTTCTGTCGGTAGAGGCCTGGGTGGTAGGAGCTGCACATCCTATTGGCCCCTTTGCGCCCCTCTACTCCCCTTTCCCCCACAGGACGCCGGGCAGGGAGAGAGAGTGACCCGTCTGCGCGCGAGCAAATAGTGTCTCCGGGTGACGTAGTGGGGTCGCTTGGTATACGAGCTGCGGATAATGGCCGGCGCGCTGTTAGTTAAACGCAGATAATGCGGCAGTGTCTATTACGGCTAACGGCCCGCGCCCCGCTGGCTTTCCGCGCCACGGCCGCCGCGCGTGTAGCGCCACCGCAAACTTTTGTGCGCGCCCATTGCCGGCCGGCTGTTTTACATGGAAATGGATGCATCGCTCTTGGCCGGGCGGCTCAGAGCGGGGCCCTAGTTTATGCGCCGCGCTTAACATTTTAATATTTTCGGTTAAAATTGAAAATTGCGGGTTGCCCCGGTCGCGCAGCCGGGGCCCCGCGAAGCGATCCGAACAGGTAGGCCGTTACACGCCGGGCCCGGCCCGTTACTTCCCGGGACGCCAGCGCCGTTGGTCGAGGACACGGGGTAACCGCAACGATCCGCCGCGACAGTTCGCCTCCACCTCCCACCTCCGCCGCTTTCATTGAGTGGCGAGGTTTGCCCAACGGACCGCACCGCGGGCTGCCGTTGCGGCTACGGAACGGCCGCCGTTTCGAGCGCAAAGTGGCACGAGTGTCGTCTGTTTGGCCGAGCGGCGTGTTTCATTGGCGACACCTGTCCCGACCGTCAGCGGCACCCAATGGCGCGGGAGAGCGCCGGGGGGGATTTGCCGTACTTTGTGTGACGACGGGCAAGCGGGCTGCGTTGTAAGCTCGGGCTGCGTTTCCCAATTCGAGGGCCAAGCTAACATTTGGAGTCCTAGTAACGAGCTGGTCCAAACAATCAAATGGAACAAAACAATATCAACTGGGTCAGGATTATTTTCTGTTTCATCAGAGATGCTTCAAATGGTTCAAATGGCTCTGAGCACTATGGGACTTAACAGCTAACGTCATCAGTCCCCTAGAGCTTTGAACTACTTAAACCTAACTAACCTAAGGACGTCACAAACATCCATGCCCGAGGCAGGATTCGAACCAGCGACTGTAGCGGTCGTGCGGTTCCAGACTGTAGCACCTAGAACCGCTAGGCCACCCTGGCTGGCGGAGATGTTTCTAGCCTATAAGAAGTAGAAAAAAAGATCTCACTCATGTGATTAATTGGAAAAGATCGTATCCTATGGCGTCAGCAAACAGGTTCCAGATCAGACGCACAATGTAGGTGCGATCATGGAGGTGCCTCATGGCTGCGAGAGGTAGGCTGGACTTATACTAACTGACAATACTGAACGACATATCATTTATTGAAATATTTCTTTACAGCACGTTCAATAATCCTGCAGGCTACACTGAAGATTCCGTCTTGGCTGCGGGACCACCAACTTGGAGGCGATGTCGGGCACCAGCGATCCCTCAGTAATGGCAGCAGACCTGTAACTGAGGTCGGGTAAAGAACCACTGCTCAGTCAACCTACTACATACGGCAGGCAACACAGTATGTGAGGCTAATATGGAATAATAGGACAATTTTATGTTAAGAACCTTCAAAAGGACTATTAAGTTTAAAATTTCAAAAATTAAATATTAATAAATTTGTACAGCCTTAAAAACTCCCAAAACCCACAGATTCCCGTCTAATAAAATTAGTTTTGAAATGCTACTGTAACGCAGGAAATGCATATCCTCCTATTTCCATCTATTGTACTATAATTTTTTCCTTATTTTGTTACCTAAATATATGACATTTCTGTGTATTTATATATTGTAATGGTTCTACTATATATATATATATATATATATATATATATATATATATATATATATATATATATATATATATATATATTGTTGATGTTTTGAGCATATGCATTTCCGCTGTTTTTTTTTTGGGACATTTTCTGAGTTTGTTAGGCTACACAAACATTCTCAGACAATGTGGGACACGTCTAACGCCGGAAATGCATATCCTCCTATTTCCATGTATTGTACTATGAATTTTTGCTCATTTTGTTACCTGAATATATGACATTTTTGTGCCTTTATGTACTGTCATTGTTTTGCTATTTGTATATCTATATAGTTATGAATTTATGTCGATATATAATTGGTTTGTTTTGTAAATATTATTTGTATTTTTACGCTGGTCTGGCCCAGGGAAAACTATGCTATCGAACGATTACATCGATAGGTCGTGTGGAGAACCAAAGTGTTTAGGATCTTTGGTAGCGTTAACTCAGCCGCGTGGGGTGCGAGCAGAGGGAAAGTCTGGCGGGACTAGGGAAGTGGAGCAGGTGTGTTGTGTGCGGCTCCTGCGAGCTGCGCGCTTTCGGGGTTTGGCAGCATGTAATTGCGCTCGACTTGCTATGATAGTTTCTGACACGGTGTCGCGGACGGGAAGCATTAGCTGGCACACATCAAGAGCCCGTTTCGGCTGGAGACCGTGTCGAGAAGAAGACGCGCCAACATCCAGCTTCTGCAACAGCAACAGTGGACAATGAGTGACTGTCGCCACATCCTCCATCGACGACTTCAAACCTTCAGTCAACCAACAAGGAAGACTGGTAGCACGTAAAGTTTTATAACTCTATGGCAGACCTCAGCTTTTCAAACTGTTAAATCTTTCTCATTAAATTACAGCAATGTAGCATGAACCTTTGTTGCACATTGTCCCAATTGCATTACCAAACAGGGTCCCTTCCTTTTCGGGAGTGAACCCGAGTGTCGTTGAAATTCAAACGTCAGCATTAAAGTAATATCATTCGATTTCACTGCTTTAATTTCAAAGTTCAGTTAAGGTATTCATAGCTGGCTACAATATATAGATTACACAAGCACAAATTAAGAGCGCGAGTTTTGTAACCGTATTTAGCTTACCTGTGACTGCAGCTCAGCTTGGTATGTACTAAATTTTACTATTGTTAATTGTTCAGAGTCATTTAATTCAGGTTCAAAGTTAAATCTCTTATTTCTAAGTTGCATAGATTCAAGTAGCTTTTGAAATGATTGTTGAGGTAGCCCAAGACTAACCGTATTTTACTGAATTTCGATGTGCTTTAGAAACAAAGCTCACTATTAATTTCAGTCACTAAATTAGCTTTCAGTTATCTAGTTTTATTAATTCTTTTGCTAAATTAAGTCAGGGTTTAGCGAAATTTATTACTTCTGACAAACTTTCAATTTTCACACTACACATGTCAACCTTCAGCTGCCACGCTTCTAGTGCTAATTATATATGTAATAACCTTTCTTTTTCAGTTGCTATAGTAATTGTCCATAGGACTGGCGACCGTAATATCCTCCAAATCTCAAATATCTAATTACTGCTAGTTAATAGTTAATGTAACGGTCGCACGTTTACTTTATTAACTTTACCCCTTTTCAAAATTAATTTCCACCAGTTTCATTTGCATTTTTCCTTTCATTTAGATGTAACCCTTTCCCCCCTCTTTACCGACAGATTAACTTCGGTGACGATTGCTTTTCCCAAATTTCCATTAGGTAGATGCGGTTTAATTTTTCACTGTCATTAAGGTCGATAAGTGAGGATGAGTTTACACGTGGTGACCTGGTGACAGGACAACCTTCGGATTTGAGGTTAAACTGGACATGGATTTTGCATTGTGAAAATCTCGTAACAAAGTACTGGTTAAAAACAGTCCGTTACATCAGCGAGAATAAGTAGTGGGAATAATCCTAATTATATTTGAGATCTGGCAATTATATTGAAAATTATTAAAATGAGTGAAGGCAACAATTACCGAAATTTGGTTGAGTTGGATATGGGGCAATCGGTCGAACAGTGGGAAACTTACACCGCGGTACCCATTGTTCAGGGGCAGGCGGCTAGCATGAAAGACGCGACCGCACAAACGTAACAAAGATCATAAATGTAATTCCAAACTTTAGAAAATGTTTCGGAATCGGAAGTGAAAATCAAATCTGAACCCCGTGATGACGAATATGGGGGAACAATTAAAGAACAAGCCACTAAGGAAGTAATACCGATAGTTTCCGGGAATTTAACTGATTTATTGAATGTTTTGACTAACGAAATCAAGGGTCAATCGGCAGAAATTAAAGCTCAGTCTGAAAAACTTGACAAGAAGCTAGACAATCAGTGCAAAGGTATTGATGTTGTTAACAACCATGTTGGAGTTGTTAACATAAAAGTTGATAAAATCAAAGGAAATATTGTTGTAATTAATTCCGAAATCGGTAATCTTAAACAGGAAATGAGGGCGTTCAGGAGGAAATTGCGAGCATAAATACTCGTTTTGATTCCGAAATTAGCACAATCGAGAAAAGTGTAGGAGAAGCAGTGGCTCCGATCATCGACAATAAGGTGACGGAACAAATTCAATTAGTGAAAAAAGAGGATCAACAGAAGGTGGAAACTTTAAAGGCTTTAGTAACCGAAGTAGATACTAATGTGAGTAAGCAGGCAAATTCCTGCGAAGAGACATAGAGGGAAGTGGAAACGCTTGCAAGAACCACTTGCCAAGTAATTACGAGAGTGTCGGAATTAGAAAAGAAACTTGACGCAAAACAGAGCTGTGTGTCAATCTGTGCACATAGTTCGAAATTGTTGACGAAACAGGAGCGGTTCGACCCCTTAAAAAGTTGTGAAAGAGTTTTACCCAGATCATGGACTAATGAGAGAAACATTAATGCGGTTATTGACGTGTTGGCTGGTGATGCGAAGCGTTGGGGCTTAAACCTCAACATTACGAACCTGACTTTTGACGAGTTTTTCTGGCTGAATACTGATCAGAGCAAAAACAACAAAGTGTCTGGCGCGAATTTGTCGTATCGAGGCCTTTCGATGCGAATTCGCGCGGCTCGATGAAGGAGTTTTGTGAGGGCTGGATCCGCAAGTTGGAATATTTGCGTGATCGCCGCACGGAATCTAAAATAGTCTGGGAACTCTACAAGAAGCTACCAGATGATACAAAACGCTACGTAGGAAGCAATTACAGGACAATCAATGATTTCCTGGAAAGAGTTGAGGACGAGGACAATTGGCGCAATAATCGTGACAGTGGTAGAGGCTGTGGTAACAACAACGGGTATCACAGCAACCACAACAATGATAACTATAGGAACAATGCATACCGCAATCTTGGAAGCAATAACAATAGTGGTTCGGGCCATAATGACAATCGGTACAATGCAAATAATAACAGGAATGACGGAAACCAGTATCATACCAGCGTGATACGGGCTTCGCAGAATAGTAATAACGCCAGAGGGTGTGATCAGTCGCCTCAGCAGCATCCGGGGAGCGTATCTGCTAAGACGAGACAGGGAAACCATTAGCCGCGCCGTTGAGGGCCCGACCGAACGTGGAGAAATTTTTGCCGCTCATTAACAGTAGAAAACCGAGGTGTCGTCTTTATGAAAATTCCGTATGGAATAATCAACGGCGGGAGAGTGTGCCAGTATTAAGAGAAAGGAGTGCGTCTACAAGTAGTAGATCAGCTGTAGACACGGCAATAGAAAATACATTCACTGTCAGTGAGGACAATTTAAGTAGTGTTCCTGAAATCGATTATAAAAAGGCAGCTGTAACACCCACAGCGGAACTGAAGATTGAGTTTGAGAATGATTCGCAAGTGTTGAGAGAAGATCAGATGTCGGATAAAACGTCCGTCATCGAGCGAGGGGATGCAGAGAGGGATGAGGTCTGGTTAAGGCAGTTCTGTCGCTTATACGACGAACTAACAGATTATAGGGGCCCTGTATGGGAGAAGTGTTTATGGGGAGCGCATGCAGGATTTTCCAAGTCTCATCCCGCAGGAAAATAGTGTTTGTGAAATGATAAAAAGTTCTGGCCCTAACCAGCAGACTTTACCGAAAGTTATAGTGTTACAAGTGGCCGACCAATCCGACGCAAAACTCCAGTTTAAACATTGCGAAAGTATTGAGGAGAAAGATTACGGCAATTTTAGTGATAGCCAGACACGATTGGTAGAAAAGCAAGTAGATTACAGCGTGTATGAGGTTAGAGCTGACGTTATACGGTCGGACCATAGCAGTGTGGGTTCGCAGATCCAGAGAAAGTAATTGCAGACATTACTGCACACATTCCTCCAGGTAAATTGGCAGATGAGATCTATCTGGCCAAAGAGGAATCAACGAAGGTGACAATTAGTAAATTGATAGCAAAGCAACACTCACTAGTTGATGAGTTACAGAAAAGGATTTCGGTATTGGAGTCGAAGTTACAGACTAAGATTCAGGACATACGGGTTGAAATTAAAACTGTATGTGAACAGAGGCTGGAAAAGCCGCCAGATAAGCCGGATTTCGGATCAACGCCGGATGGTTTTTTTCTGGAATGACCTGAATATAGAAGAGGATTTACTGTGGGAAAATAAAGAAACAGTCGAGGATAAGTGTAGACAGATAGTAGTGTCTGTTAATATGCACGCCCTACAACTAAACGTGTTTACTGACACCGGTGCAGAATTGAGTCTGTACCTGGAAAAATATTTGAGTTACTGAAAGACAGACCTGGCATCGTAGTTATGCCAGTAACGGAGTGAAAATCATCGGTGCTACTGGGAAGGCCAGTAAACCGGTCACAAAACAGATTTTTGTCAACTTCGAGATACGTGGGGAACGATTTGAACAAGAGTTTGTCGTCGTGCCAGACTTAACTACGGAAGTAATTATCGGGTAAGATTGGCTATTAAAGTACGGTGCAGTGATTAATTGCAAAAGCAAAACTTTGACATGTACGTCACAAGATAAAGCAATAGTAGTTAGTTTTGACGAGGCAGAAGATAGGGTGCATAGGCAATACCAGCCTATACACATTGTTGAGTGGCCGGATGCCATTGACGTAGGCATGGATTTGAACTACTGTAACGTAGGGAATCTCGGCAGTGACAATAGTGTAGAAAGTGAATTGGAAAGTATTGTAGACGGTGTGTCAAACGTAACAAACGAACAAAGACGAGGCCTGTATGAAGTAATAATGAGGAACAAGAGTATGTTTTCAGACAATCCGCGACTTGTGGAAGAGATAATCAAATTCCCTCCACGGATTGACATTGAGATTGGTGTGAAAAAAGTTCGTTTGTCAGAAACGATGAAGCTAAAAGCCGATGCTCGCATACATCGTCATGACGCTAAAGCGCATTTTCCTAAGTTTGCAATCGGAGACTTAGTACTTGTATAAGCTCATGAGAAATCGAGCGAGATGGACAATGAAATCTTTAAATTTAAGTTTGTTTATAATGGACCATATAAAATCATTGGTATACCTCACACAAATGCTTATTGCTTAGAATACCCAAACCCTGGAAAGCTATTAGGTATACAGATCACAGTAGACCTGAAATTATACCAACCAAAGATTAATTAATACCACAGAAACGGTAATTTGTACAGTATGTAATTATAGAGTGTAAGATTTAAGGATGTGCCATGTTGCGATGCTTTTGCCTGACCTAGAGGTCGTAATAGAAGTTGTCATTAATTATTAATTAATTTTGATTAAATGATTTAAGAGTAACCAATTGAAAAATCCAAGCTGGTAGTTTAAGTTTTCAGCTGAGTCGTAGTACATTAAGGAATGTAAATATGATTTTTTAACTAGCTGTAAGATTTCATAAACATGTGATTTACTACTCATTGCCGATGTACTTAGTCGCTGTTTTAAGTTTCAGGCTAGTACATGCGTGTGATGATAGACAGTGTCGAGTTATCCACTGCGATAGTGTTAATGGGCTCCTTGAGATTACTCGGGAGTGAGTTTTTCGGAAATAATTCAGTGAAACGGACGTTCTGGAAATGCCGTTGCAAGGGCGAGTGAGATCAATCGTGTCGCACAGGCTGGCGTAACAATACTGGCGAGGCAGAGCCGCTGTCGGCTCCTGTGCCGCTGTCGGCTCTTGTGCCGCCATCGGCATTCTTTGTAATTGCAGGTACGGAAGGCGGAGTTGTTTTTCTTCCCGGACAGCCTATGTGAAAGAATTCTGTTGTCAATATCTATGTTTTTGTCGATCTGCTGTATATTATTTTCTTGTTTATCGTTAAGTGGACTCTCATGACGAGAATATTAATTATGAGAAGGTTATATAAAATGTGTATTCTATGTAATGAATTACTAATTTGCGTATTTTGATATTCCTGTGTTTTATGACCATAACTCTGATTAATTTTGTAAAAAGAATTCCATTTCTTGATACTGTCAGGAATTTTGATGATCTTAAAATAGCTAAACCATTAACTATCTCTTCTATGAATTTTAATATGTTGTCAACCTGTTTTCTTTTCTGTAAGATGACAAAGTGGAATAAGATTACGAGTGTCTCCACTCAATTATTATGTTCCAAAAATTGATTTATGGCTAATTAGATGAATGGTAATTTTTGTTGATGTTTTGAGCATATGCATTTCCGCTCTTTCTTTTTTGGGACATTTTCTGAGTTTGTTAGGTTACACAAACATCCTCAGACAATGTGGGACACGTCTAACGCCGGAAATGCATATCCTCCTATTTCCATGTATTGTACTATGAATTTTTTCCTCATTTTGTTACCTGAATATATGACATTTTTGTGCCTTTATATATATATATATATATATATATATATATATATATATATATATATATATATATATATATATATATATATATATGAATTTATGTCGATATATAATTGGTTTGTTTTGTATATATTATTTGTAATTTTACTCTGGTCTGGCCCAGGGAAAACAATGCTATCGAACGAATACATCGACGATAGATCGTGTGGAGAACCAAAGGGTTTAGGATCTTTGGTAGTGTTAACTCTGCCGCGTGGAGCGCGGGCAGAGAGCCTTCCGGGACTAGGGAAGTGGAGCAGGTGTGTTCTGTGTGGCTCCCGCAAGCTGCCGCGCTTTCGGGGTTTGGCAGCAGGTAATTGCGCTCGACTTGCTATGATAGTTTCTGACACCGTGTCGCAGACAGGAAGCGTTAGCTGGCACAAATTAAGAGCCCCTTTTGGCTGGAGACCATGTCGAGAAGAAGGCGCGCCAACATCCAGCTTCTGCAACAGCAACAGTCGACAATGAGTGACTGTCGCCACCTCCTCCATCGACGACTTCAAACCTTCAATCAACCAACAAGGAAGACTGGTAGCACGTAAAGTTTTATAACTCTATGGCAGACCTCAGCTTTTCAAACTGTTAAATTTTTCTCACTCAATTACAGCAACGTAGCATTAACCTTTATTGCTCGTTGTCCGAATTGCATTACCAAGCAGGGTCCCTTCCTTTTTCGGAGTGAACCCGAGTGTCATTAAAATTCAAACGCCTGCATTAAAGTAATATCATTCGATTTCACTGCTTTTAATTTCAAAGTTCAGTTAAGGTATTCATAGCTGGCTACAATATTTAGATTACACAGCCACAAACTAAGAGTGCGAGTTTTGTAACCGTATTTTAGCTTACCTGTGACTGCAACTCAGCATGGTACGTACTAAATCCTACTATTGTTAATTGATCAGAATCATTTAATTCAGGTACAAAGTTAAATCTCTTATTTCTAAATTGTGTAGATTCAAGTAGCTTTTGAAATGATTGTTGAGGTAGCCCAAGACTAACCGTATTTTACTGAATTTCGATGTGCTTTCGAAACAAAGCTCACTATTAATTTCAGTCACTAAATTAACTTTCAGTTATCTGGTTTTATTAATACTTTTGATAAATTATATCAGAGTGTAGCGAAATCTATTACTTCTGACAAACTTTCAGTTTTCACACTACACATGTCAAGCTTCAGTTGCCACACTTCTAGTGCTAATTATATATGTAATAACCTTTCTTTATCAGTTACTATAGTATTTGTCCATAGGACTGGCGACCGTAATTTCCCCCAAATCTCAAATACCTAATTACCGTTAATTAACTGTTAACGTAAAGGCCACACATTTACTTTCTTTATTAACTTTACCACTTTTCAAAATTAATTTCCACCAGTTTCATTTGCATTTTTCCTTTCATTTAGATGAACCCTTTCTCTCTCTTTACCGACAGATCAACTTCGTTTGGTGACGATTGCTTTTCCCAAATTTCCATTAGGTAGATGTGGTTTAATTTTTCACTGTCATTAAGGTCGATAAGTGAGGAGGAGGTTACACTACCATTTAATAGTCATGGGTGACTGGAATTCGGTAATAGAAGGAAACGTAGTAAATGAATATGGATTGGGGGGAAGAAATGAAAGAGGATTCCACCTGGTAGAATTTTGCACAGAGCACAACTTGATCATAGCTAACTCTTGGTTCAAGAATCATGAAAGACGATTAAATCGGGAAGATCAGATTGGATTCTGTAGAAATATTGGAACAAGTGAGGCAATACTGATTCTACAACTTATCTTAGAAGCTAGATTAAGGAAAGGCATATCTAAGTTTCTAGCATTTTTAGACTTAGAGAATGCTTTTGACAATATTGACTGGAATACTGTCTTTCAAATATTGAAGGTGGCAGGGCTACAATACAGGGAGCGAAAGGCTATTACAATTTGTACAGAAAACAGATGGCAGTTATAAGAGTCGGGGGACACGAAAGGAAAGTAGCGGTTGGGAAGGGAGTGAAACAGGATTGTGGCCCATCCCTGATGTTATTCAATCTGTATATTGAGCAAGCAATGAAGAAAACAGAAGAAAAATTCGGAGTAGGTATTAAAATTCAGGGAGAAGAAATTAAAACTTTGAAGTTCGCCGATGACATTGTAATTGTCAGAGACAGCAAAGGACTTGTAAGAGCAGTTGAACGGAATGGATAGTTTCTTTAAAGGAAGATATAAGATGAACATCAACAAAATCAAAACGAGGATAATGGAATGTAGTGGAATTAAGGCGGGGGATGCTGAGGGCATTAGATTAGGAAATGAGACAGTTAAAGTAGCAAAGGAGTTTTGCTATTTGGGGAGAAAAATAACTGATGATGGTCGAAGTAGAGAGGATATAAAATGTAGACTGGCAATGGCAAGGAAAGAGTATCTGAAAAAGAGAAATTTCTTAACAGGGAGTATACATTTAAGAGTCAGGAAGTCGTTTCTGAAAGTATTTCTATGGAGTGTAGCCATGTATGGAAGTGAAACATGGACCAGAAGAGAATAGAAGCTTTTGAAATGTGGTGCTACAGAAGAATGCTGAAGATTAGATGGGTAGATCACATAACTAATGAGGACGAATTGAATAGGATTGGGGAGAAGAGAAATTTGTTGTGGCACAACTTGACTAGAAGAAGTGATTGGTTGGTAGGACATGTTCTGAGGCATCAAGGTGAAACGTCCCCTTAGAAAAATTAATGAATTACTATACTGATAAACCTCTTATATTATTTGATTTTCAAACAGCTGAGTAGAACTGAACGTACTCAGACATTTCGCATTTTGCTCTTTACCTATTCTGATCAACACTAAACTGACACACAATATTTTTAGCGAAACGCAATCTGTCTTTCAATAATCCCTACAAAAGAATGGGCCTGACTAACAATAACCTCTACCTTTCATGAATCACTTACCTCATAAAAATCTTCGTTACTTAAACTACTGCAATACAGCGAGCGCCACTACTGCCAGCTAAATAAAAGATTCTAACTACTGAAGGCACTAACTACTGATAGGTATAGTTAGAAAATGAAAGATTTTGATAGAGAAAAAACAATGTATTTACCTTAATATTGTTCAAAAGTCATATTATATGAAGCCAGTCTTACAAATTTACTGTCTCTGTCCAGACCATCCGCTCTCAGAACTCCGCTATCTCACTCCCCACATCCACCACTGCTGGCGGCTCACCTCCAACTGCGCAACGCTATGCGCTGTTAACAGCTAACTGCTCCACACTACAATAGCAAATTCCAACAATGCCGCCCAGCCACAGACTGCACACAGCATAGCACAGCCAGTGATTTTCATGCAGAGCGCTACGTGGCGGTGGCGTTACCAATATAAGAACCTAAACAGCCTACTTACAAAGGGATCACCAATTTAGTATTGGAGGGCATCGTGGAGGGTAAAAATCGTAGAGGGAGACCAAGAGATGAATAAACTAAGGAGATTCAGAAGGATGTAGGTTGCAGTAGTTACTGGGAGATGAAGAAGCTTGCACAGGGTAGTGTAGTATGGAGAGCTGCATCAAACAAGTCTCAGGAGTGAAGACTACCACAAACCATACTGGAAAGATTAAACTTAAATCTTCGAGTATTAACAAAGTTGTATAGCGATAAAGAAATAAAATAATTCAATAATATTATCCATAATCCACAAACTTTCATTTTAAAAAGGAATTTCAAAACTGACTCTAAATGTTATCATTACTCGAGACATTTAGCTTTAATGATATGTTTGTTCACGCTCAACTTTCTCATTTAATATTCTCCCCCACACAATACTCAAACACAGTGAATCTCAGTTTATTTAATCTGTCCTCGTCGAGGAGAATAGTTCCAAAATAAGACAGAACAACAAATGAACCCCATTTCCGAATCACCACCCGGACATAACACACATAGTGCACAGCTACCCAAGCCCAATGCATGACCTTAGTTATACGGCTTTGTGCACTACGCCCTATGCACGCCTAAGCTACAGCCGCGCAAGCAATTCATTTCTCGCGCAGCGCAATTTAGATAGCTCAACGTACGTCAATATATATTTATTGTAAAAAAGGCTACAATGGTTTCTTTTTTAGTCTCCATAGGTATCACTAAGCTCTCTAACTAATAATCGTAGTAGCTTGACGGATTGTGGTGCACCATAACTAAATTTAGAATTAGGGGCCAGTCCTAGTGAAGCGCAATGAAAATTCTTACGCTAGTGTTTGTAATTAAATTAAATACATCACTGAAAACAAGTATAACAACGCTGCACAGATTACATTTAGCCGCAGCTTACCAAAGCATTAGCTTTCAGCTCACACTTAAAGCGCCAAAACATAAAATATACTTCCTGGCGTTTTTCATCAGAATGCATAATGTGTGTAATACGTTCAGGCGCATTACTCTTAACAGGCAAACACCTCTTTTTTATCGCACATGATGCACAAAAACGTTATTGTCAACAATAAATGCATGGAGAATGAAATTTTCACTCTGCAGCGGAGTGTGCGCTGATGTGAAACTTGCATTCATTCTGGAAACAGCCCCAGGCTTTGTCTAAGCCTTGTCCCCGTAGTATCCTTTCTTCCGTGAGTGCTAGTTTCGCAGGAGAGCGTCTGTGAAGTTTTATGGGAGGAGGCGAGTTACTCGTGAGGTTAAAGCTGTGAGGACGGGTCATGAGTCATGTTTGGGTATCTTAGTTGGTAGAGCACTTCTCTCCGAAAGTCCCGAGTTCGAATCTCGCTCCAGCACACAGTTTTAATCTGCCAGGAAGTTTCACTGTAAATGCTTGCACGATCAGAATCGCAGAGACAATAAAATCTTGCACGATTAGCACACATGCATAAATTATCGAAATACGTTCCCACAGAAGGGTGTAAATCGCCACTATAGAACACCATTCCAGCAATCGCCATAGAGAGGGAGAACAGACACCCCAGAACTTGCTGTAGACTAAAGTAAGATAAACAGAACGACGATAATAGAATATTACAAGCTGGAACCTGGACCCACACCGTACAAACACTTCGCATAAACTTAGAGAACACTGACATCCGCATCCATAGATGTTGCACATAACACACTTCAATGCCCTTAGATACCTTGTGGAGTCTGCTCTCCGAAAATATCCTAAAATTTCCAGTAGCAGCTCGCTTCACCACAAGATACTTTCTGTAAGCCAAAAGTGAACATTCGGTAAAATATCGAAAATATCGAAACAAAGAACTCGTAGTAACAGCAATGATGGAACAAAATTCAACTCCACACCGCCTACAATTTCACCTAGAAGAGCTTGTCCGCATAAAATGATGGCCGACTGTGGGAACGACATTAAGTAAAACAATTAACAGCTGATCTAAGATATAACACAAACCAGTAATACTCAACATAAAGAGTATCTACATTTTGGATCAACGTAACTGCTCACTATTGTAAAGCAATTCTTATAAACTGGCATCTCCGACAGGTCATGCTGAATTCACAGTGGCAAAAGCTACAAATCGACAGTGTGGCCACAGACATCAGCCAGTCAGTCTTTGTCCTGTTACACCGCAACTTTTTGCGATGAAACAAGGTCTAACGGGCACCAATTTATACAGCCGAGCAGCCAGCGGCAGCAAGCAGCAAGCAGACGCGTGAATTTAAATCACCGAAACGACGGACATGCGGCTCAACAATACAACGTGTTGTAGACCCTTCACCTACACCTCCGTCACAAACGTACCTGCCGTCATTCCCCTAGATGTACAGAAGATGTCAAAATTGGAATTCCTTTCTCAAATATTCACAGATAATCTGAAGCAGATACCTAAGATAATATTAATGAATGAAAATTATAAGAAAAAAGTAATTAATATTAATTGTTCTATCAGGTTACAGCGTGTCACTCCATTAGAGCTCCTAGGAGATTGCACTTCAGAAAAAAACATCATTCGAAAAACGTTTATTCGAACATTTGGGAATTACGTGAGCCATTCAATAATTTAAGAACTAAAGTACCAAAAAACTGTCGTCATAAAAATTAACACAACATAAAATCCAAGTGTGTGTCCACCAATGTCCATATTTCGCTTAGAATCGCTATTGTAAAGGCAGTTCTCCAAAACATGGCCATGCCACATACATAAATATACATGCCACCTGAAGACATGAAAGAAAACCGGTACACCATGAGCTACACCGCATTTGAAACACATAACCGAAAAGAATTGCTTGTATAAATGGAAGTAACAAAACTTATAGTTACTGTCAATGTTTTGGCGTCAACGTTAAAAGATGATTTGGCCAAAAAAATAAAAAATAATGGAACAAATAATGAACACAGTGAAAGGAAACTTGACAACTACATACATCCCACACTGAGGCAATATTTTTAAAAAAATGCTATAGAATAAAAATATTTTCTCGACCAACAACAAACTGTGTCACACCCTTCCCCAAATCTTTAAACAGGGACATAGTCGTGAAGCTTGGCGTTTGCAAAATAATCTGCAATGTATGTTGGGCTCAATATATGAGAGACGCTAACCACAATATTCTCACTAGTTCTGGGGAACACAATATCACTTTCCACTTCGACGCACCTGAAAAATTCACAACTACAAATATCAAAAATACATATCGCAAACTGGAGATAATAAATGCTGACTTCAAGACGTTGCACACGTTAAACAAAGGCCTCAAAAGGAACATATACGAAAAGTTTAAGACTAACATCTATCAAACTAAAACTAACAAAAAAGTTACTCTGTAGCTATTCTGAACTCAATCAGGCATTTTCTTCATATCTTTATTTAATTTTTAGATTCAACATATTTCTTTGTGATTTCCATCAGTATAATTTCTCAAACACATTTTAACTACTAGTACTTTAGTCCCACAAGTGTGTATGAAGGCAGGAAATAAATGTGGAACTCAGATACGCTGTACAGTCCTGCAAATCACAGATCCGTCTCCCTAAGCACCCAAACAAATAGAGTCTCACATAGAACAGGCTTTTAATTGTTTGACTTGCACATATTGTCCCAGATTTAAATTTAAAACAGTTTCCATTACCAGGTTCTGACCAAGGTTTTCTGAAAGTTTCCATTGGTTGTGAAGAAAATGCCGTAACGGGAAAGCCTCTGGCAAATATTTGCAATCGGGACAACTGGTTTCCCCGTCACACTGCCAGCTCGCTTTACTGAAAACCCCCAGATTCGGAGTCCCCACTCGAACAGGCTGCTCTACCAGGAGAAACAAAGGCACACAAAAAGATGAGACATTAACGTTTTTCGATGAGTATGACTACAAAAGTTTCCCTACATTTAATTCTGTGCCAAAAAATTGCTGTAGCAGAGAAAAGTGAACTAAACAATGTATGAGAAACACTGCTTTTTAACGGAACACTGAAAAACCGAAGCATGCGACTTTATGAATATTTTATATAATAATTTATTACACCAATATCATTTAATGAGTACAGTGTTACATTATCTATTTTGGAAATGACTGCCATCATCAGATGAATCTATTCCACTAACAGCTTCGTCATGATCTATAACAATTTCATTTATGCACTTTGAACATCATGACCTCCAATAAAATGTGTCAATGAATTTTATGTCATATAGTTATATTAAAAGGAACTTTTTTAGTATGTTTCGAGACGATTTCTAATTCACTGACATATTTTATAAGAGTTAGTAATGTACAAAGTACATAACGAATCGTTATGTATCATGATGAAGCTGTTAGTGGATTAATCACAACCAAATATTGCAAACAACTGCTGAAAGCAGCCATGTGAACATTGCAGTTATTAAGCGATATTGACATTGTAAATCGTTGGATAAAACGCACAGAATTTACAATATGGCGGACAATATAGCTATAGAACATCTGCCTCTGTTATTCTATGAATTAGTTTACAAAAACCATAACTCTTTGAAAGAAGAACCACATTTTTTCCAACTATTTTGTAGTTGACAAACGAACAAGCTACAGTGCGCATAAATGTATGCCAAACCAAGCAAACTAGTCTTTAAAATTAATAGTTGTTTGTGATTAATCGCATGTAAAACACACGTATAATAGTTATTTGTCCCAAAATGGGGTAACATAAAAAGTTTTATAATATTTTAGACAAATAAAACAACGTCACATGGATGTCAAAACATTTTCGGGCAAAAACTTTAAAAATTGAAACCATTGCGATTTACACTAAACTAGTAAACATGGTATATGAGAACAAACAATCTAAGAAATAGCAGTCACAGACTGATAGAAACCAACTGGAAGTATACCGGGAGCTTATGACATAGTTTCCTCAGTATTAGTACAGTGCAACACATATAGACGCGATGGCACTTCTGCGAAAGCTGTTATCAAATGATTGTTGTAGATGGGAAAATTCCTAGTACCAATTAAAAATATTTGTCAAGGGATTTCCAGCTATGGTGTTTTCTTCACAATCAACGGAAACTTCCATAATACGTTGATCAGAACATGGTAATAGGGGCTGTTTTCAGTTTAATTCTGGGACAATATTTCCAAGTCAAACAATTAAAAGCCTATTGTATGTGAAACAGCTTTTGTTTAGATGTATAGAGAGAAATATCTGTGATTGTCCACGACTGTACAGAACACCTGAGCTCCACATTTATTCCCTATATTTATAGCGTTTATAAGAATAAGGTATTTGCAGTTAAAATGTATTTGAGAAAGTATACTGCTGAAAAGGACAAAAGAATAACATGACTGTCATTATGTGCCCTAAGATTAATGTTTGTTATTAAGTCTTTCGGTACTTAAAGTACAAATCAGATATTAGAGTTTAAATAAAACAACTAGTTTACTCTTACCAATCACCGTTTTATTTATTTCCACGTTTCAAAGGTTTAAACCTCCATCATCGGGTGGATTTACATTAGATAGTATGACATTTGTGTGTGTGTTGTGTTACGATTTTTTGGAGGAACTTGTGACACTGTCTCCAATGGTCACAGGTTCCTTTCGCTGCCGTAGCACATCACATGTATACTCTCATATTTGTAAACAAACAGTATCTTTGGTTCTGTGGTCGTGCACAGTCAGCGATCCGCTTTAAAAAATCTATCAAAGACAGCTATCGTTTATAGTATTACAGTTTAAATTTAGTTTACATTAATATTCGTGTCATATTTGGGTGCCACGTACAATTGTGTCCCAGTACACTCCTTTCAATACAAACGATAATATACGAATTCATTGCATGTCGTATTCAACAGTATAGCTTACTGCCCGCCAGGTGCGCTGTTGTCGCAGCTTATAACGAAACTGACTTGGAAGTGTTGGGACTGTGTGTGTTAGACGTCTACAACTCTGAAACACGGGAAACAACCGTGAAACATGGGTTTAACAGCTATCGACGGTATCTTGTGAAAGTCACACAGTCACCTGGTGTGGCGGTGGGGGAGCGGTGGTAACTGCGGCGCCCGCGAAGAGCGTGGCGGAGGGCAAACAGCGTCTTCATTACACCGGCCGACGCCATTAGGCTCGCAAACAAGCGGCCCGTGGGTCTCCCTCCCACCTGCTACCTGCTACCCTTCCTGGTTGCTTTTCATTTAGCGGCGCCGGAGACTCGCCAACTTTCACCTCAAACGGTGGGCGCCGACTGTTTTCCGCTGCCTGCCCCGAGCTGGTGCGCCAGAGAAGACTCAAAGGCAACGAAGCGAAGGGTAGAGCTTTGTTCTCGTTCGACCTGTACAAGGGTGAGAGAACGTTCTCTCCTTGCAGCTCCCGAATGGCCAAATATTTTCCCCCTCCAAGGTTCACCTCTCCCTCCCTCTCCTTGCCCACCGCCTCTTTCTGTGTCTCTCTCTCACTCATTCTTTATGTCTCTACCGTCTGCCTTGTACCAGCGAATTACGGGGGTGAAAACTATTATTTTTGAGCTTTGCCACACTCAATGAAATACGCTGCAGTTGCAGCTCTAGCCTTTGTCATGGTCTACGTTATGCTTCCATCTCACTTACTGGTGACAGGGGTTCATGTAATTGCTCTCTCACTTCAGAACATCTACATCTAGATACATACTCCGCAATCCACCATACGGTGCGTGGCGGAGGGTATCTCGTACCACAACTAGCATCTTCCCTCCCTGTTGCACTCCCAAACCGAGCGAGGGAAAAATGACTGGCTATATGCCTATGTACGAGCCCTAATCCCTCTTATCTTGTGGTCTTTCCGCGAAATGTAAGTTGATGGCAGTAAATTTTACTGCAGTCAGCCTCAAATGCTGGTTCTCTAAATTTCCTCAGTAGCGATTCACGAAAAGAACGCCTTCTTTCCTCTAGAGACTCCCACCCACTCGCGTGATGATCAAACCGACCAGTAACAAATCTAGCAGCCCCCCTCTGAATTGCTTCTATGTGCTCCCTCAATCCGACCTGATAGAAATCCCAAACGCTCGAGCACTACTCAAGAATAGGTTGCATTAGTGTTTTATAAGCGGTCTCCTTTACAGATGAACCTCATCTTCCCAAAATTCTACCAATGAACCGCCTTCCCAACAACTGCCATTACATGCTTGTCCCACTTCATATCGCTCTGCAATGTTACGCCCAAATATTTAATCGACGTAGCGGTACACAACTAATGGACTATTCAAACATTACGGGATTCTTTTTCCTATTCATCTGCATTAATTTACATTTATCTATAATTAGAGTTAGCTGACATTCTTCACACCAATCACAAATCCTGTCCAAGTCATCTTGTATCCTCCTACAGTGACTCAACGACGACACCTTCCCGTACACCGCAGCATCATCAGCAAACAGCCGCACATTGCTATCCACCCTATCCAAAAGATCATGTATGTAGATAGAAAACCACAGCGGACCTACCACACTCCTGTGGGGCACTCCCGATTATACCCTCACCTCCAATGAACATTCACCATCGAGGACAACGTACTGGGTTCTATTACTTAAGAAGTCTTCGAGCCACTCACATACTTGGGAACCAATCCAATATGCTCGTACCGTAGTTAGGAGTCTGCAGTGGGGCACCGAGTCAAACGCTTTCCCGATGTCAAGGAATATGGCATCCGTCTGATACCCTTCATTCACGGTTCGCAAGATATCGTGTGAAAAAAGGGCGATTTGCGTTTCGCAATGGTTATCAGTATTTCTCATAAGAGATGCTTTAAAATTCATGTTACTCGCTTCCAGAGGCGGTGGAGGGGAATTAGTAGACCATGGTTTACAGTGGAATCCATGCCCAGATACGTCATCCAAAGACGCTGCACAGCGTCAGAGCTATAGGCGCCGGAGATTGTAACCATACTATAATCACGGTGCTACCGTGAAGGATGATGGAGACGGATAAATGTATCAATTTCAGGAAGGATCCCTGGTTCGAAAACGAACGAGTCGAAAGTCCCTGTCATACCTTTCACAGTGGAACACACGTACCGCTACCGTTCTTGCTAGGAATGCAGGGTATGCAGCTTTCAGCGATTCTATTAAGGACCAGGTCAAGAAAAAAATGTCTAGTAAACAGGGGCTCTAAATCCATACCTATGGAGCTATAAGCATTTGTTCATCTTCGCTAGTGTGAAACACATATGTATTGCACAGGTGCTCATTGTCCTTAAGGTATGTGTCTTAGAAGCCATGTTTACTAGATAATTTTTCTTGTCTCAATTCATACAAGTACTTTTTAAAGCTGTATACCCTACATTCCTAGCAACAAATGTACTCCAGTGTTAGATTTATCAGAATGACTACCCACTCTTTCGTTTTCGTACCAAGGATCCTTTTCTCAAATTGATACATGTATCCGTCTCCATCATCTTCAAATGTTTGTATAATCATCACGGAATTAGCCTGTGTATACATACATTTACAGATTCCGACATCTGTAACTTTGACGCTCTGCGGCATCGTTGAATAACGTTTCCGGACATGGGCTCCGGATCTGATCTGCTAAGTCCTCACTACAACCTTTAGAAGTGTATACATGAACTGCGTAACATCCTGTATGTACATAGAATAAACATTTGCCGTTCGTCAAAGGTGGTTGTACCGTTTGCATGATTGTCGATGAAACATTCTATCGGGCTGATTAGTGTAAGTTGCTACTATGATCGCAAACTAATATTTCATATAAAAAAAGATGTAGTACTTACAAACAAGTTTGCTAAATAATCAAATTTAATAGCAACGTGATGGCGTTTTATTTTCCTTAGACATGTCCGTTGGCGAATAAGAAAGAGTCATCACTTGAAGTCATGGAGCAAAGTTGCTCTGGAAAACTTTTTTGCAGTAGATGTCAACTTATCAGTTGCGCCGCTCATATTTTACAACCATACTGGCCAAACATTATGACAAGTGATAAATGTTTACTCTTATATTGGATATAGCAGAAGCTGCGTAGATTACGATGAAGAATGCCCGAAGCCTGGATACGTAAAACATTTATAACTTTAAATAAAGAGCACAGAAGGTGAACTAAAGTGTCCTGTGGTTACTGTAACGCCGTAGGTAGATGCTTTCTCTTACGGTCTCCTTCAGTGTAGTGTGTGGGGCGTCTGAAAGTTACCAATCTCTCCCCTCTCTCGCCACAAATAGTTTGCTATCAACATAGATAATTTCATTGTCAATTCCGATTTCTCATAATTAAAACTGATAACGAATTTGATACAGGAGGTCTTCAGCATAAACATCACGGGGAGGGAAAGCAAAGTTCCGTACTGGGAACAGAAATTTTATTCTTTCATAACTACATTACTTCCAAAAAAGTTCTTTATTTCAAGCCTGTTAGCCAGTGCATCACGACAGTAAGGTGTCGACGGATAGGGAAGACCCATCGTGGTTTAATGGTCATGTCAGAGAATTGCTACGAGAAGAAAGAGATCCTCATCACAGACTGAAGAGAAGTCGAGACCTAGTTGACAAGCAAAAGCTGTACGAAGGGAAAATGAGCGTAAGGAGTGTAATGAGAGAAGTGTTCAATGACTTTGAAAGTAAAATTTTGTCAACCGATCTCAGTAAAAGCCCTAAGAGACTTTGGTCTTACATAAAATGAGTAAGCATTTCGGAGGAGTAGGAGGAAACTAGTGTTTAACGTCCCGTCGACAACGAGGTCAGTAGAGACAGCGCAAGCTCGGGTGAGGGAATGATGGGGAAGGAGACCGACCGTGCCCTTTCAAAGGAACCATCCTAGCATGGGCCTTAAACGATTTAGGGAAACCGCGGAAAACCTAAATCAGGACGGCTGGAGACGGGTTTAAACCGTCGTCGTCCCGAATGCGATATTTCGAAATCCTCTATTCATTCAATGAGTGACCGTACTGGCACCGATAAGGGAGGTAACAGAGAGAAGGCCACAAGACTGAATTCGGCCTTCCGAAATTGTTTCATTGTGGGAGGTCGTAACACGATCCCTCCTTTGAAACGAACTCCGAGGTGGAACATATTGAGATAACGGAATGCGGAACAGACCAACAGCTCCAATCACTTAGTAGCGGGTAAACACCAGGACCAGATGAGATACCTATGTGGTTCTACAATGATCATGCGAAAGAATTTGATTGCCTTCTAGCAGGCGTTTATCGTAGGTCGCTGGACTAACGGAGAGTACCTAATGACTGGAAAGAAACGCAGATTGTTCTCGTTTCCAAGAAGGGGCGTAGGACCGATGCACGTAATTTTAGGCCTACATCGTTGGCGTCAATATTTTGTTACAATTATGGAACATGTTTTATGCTCAAGTATTACGACGTTTTTGGAGAGCGAAAATCAACATGGATTCCGCAAACAGAGATCTTGCGAAATTTAGCTCGCTGTGTTTCTCCATGAGATACACACCGCTGTAGACAACGTCGCTGGGGTTGATGCCGTGTTGGTGGACTTCAGGAAGGACTCCCGAAATACTCCAAGAATGTGTGATAAGACAGTTATTGTTTAAAATAAATATAAATGATCTAATGAAATACATGGGAAGCTCTTTAACACTGTTCGTAACAGGCAGTATCGATCTGCAGAATGACCTGCAGACGACTGGTGAATGGAGCAGGCTCTTTTAGTTGACCCTAAATGTGAATAAATGCAACATACTGTGAATACATAGGAAAAGATATCCATTACTGTTAAGATGCACCTCTGATGACAAACTGCTGGAAACTGTATCTACCGTAAAATATCGAAGAGAACATACCCAAAGCGACTTAAAGCGGAATGATCGCATAGAACATATAGCAAAACCAGATGCTAGACGGAGGGTCATGGGAAGAATCTTAAGGAAATGTGACTCATCTGCGAAAGAGGTGGCTTATATGGCGCTTGTTCGATCTATTCTTGATTAACTGTTCAGGAATATAGGATCCTTATCAGGTAGGACTGATAGAAGAGATAGAGGAGATCCAATGAAGACAGGTGCCTTTTCGTCATGTGATCGTTTGGTCTGGGCGACAGCGTTACCAAGATGCTCAACAAACTCCACCGACAGACGTTACAAGGGTGGCGTTATGCAGCACAAAGAGGTTTACTACCGAAATTTCCAGAATACACTTTCCGGGAAGAGTCCTACAACGTATTACTTCCTCCCACATACACCTCGCAAAAGGACCAAGACGACAAATTTCGAGAAATTAAAGCCAGAACAGAGGCTTACCAACGATCACTCTTTCCACGCACCTTGCACGAGTTGAAGAGTGAAGGTGCGATCAGTTAGTGGCATCAGAAGTACCTTCTGCCACACACCCTCGGGTAGTTTGCGGAGTGTGATGTAGATAGTGGCCGGCGCTGTGACCGAGCCGTTCTAGGCGCGGATGTGTGTCATGTCCTTAGGTTAGTTAGGTTTAATTAGTTCCACGTCTAGGGGACTAATGAAGTCAGATGTTAAGTCCCATAGCGCTTAGAGCCATTCGAACCATCTTTTTTGTAGATAGTGAACTGTGAACTTATTTATTCCTTCTCCCTTAATAGAAAGGCTATGTCACAGGACTGAACCAAAACATTATAACCATGTGCTAAATAGTATGTTGGTCCACCAATGCAAACGCACTGCAGCAGCATCCCTAGGTGCAGTCGATTCGAAAAATCCTTGGTAAGTGAGGAGCACCATATATCTTAGTAAATTTCCAAGACGGAGCGAGTGAGTTAAGCATCATGATTCTGAGTCAGTTTCCGTGTGAGGCAAAAATCTTTAAAGAACAGTAATCCCGAATGGATACAGTAGTGATCAAAGCGTTATGCAAGCCATCCATCATTAGCCTCAAAGCAGCCTGGTGGAGTTGCGGACAAGTAATGCGATAAAGGAAGTAAATAATGGGGATATATTCTTGTTAGGACTCAGGCCACAAGTGGCGAAAAATTAAGTGGCTTTGACAAAACATAGATTGTTATGGTCAGCAGAACGCGAACGATCATCTAGAATGGGGCGGATGTTATCGGCTGGTCTCGTGCCACTGTCGTGATGCGAGCTAACATCTCCAATATGTTCGGGCTCACATTCGGTTCCTCTTCGTCGAAATGTAACGGCTCAAACTCGTCTAGGGGTTGAATCGCAAGTGTCGCATTACGCGCCCTAAATTAGACTCTTGTGACCCTTTGGTTAAATTGTCTGGCTGATGGCAAGTTTGCGAAACACAAAGTTAACGTAACATATAATAACAGTAATAACAATATCAGGAACTAAATTAACGACCTGTAAGAGATGTAGGCCACACAGTTGCGATTTGGTTAGAATAATGTTTATTCAGGAAGCAAACTAATAGCGAAAGTGGTCGCATTTAGAGTTGCTATTACACTCGAACGCATATCCATTTGACACAGTTCGACCATACACGTATACTATTCCACCTCGTTGTCTTCACGAAAAGTTAGAGTTCACATCAGGTGCGCGGCTGCTCACCGCTCAAACACTAAGTCCCACGATACCGCACAACGCGAAATTTTCTGAGTCGTTTCACTTCCTAGCTACCTAAAGACCGGCCGTCCACCAGCACTGTTCCATTTGATGGTTAGAGCAGAATTGTCCTCTTTGGTGCCTCCAGCGGAAATGAACTGTCCACTTTCACGTCTGCAGCCGCACTGTCGCTGCCCATCCCCGACAGCGTTTCCCGCACGCCGAACATCTTCGCTCAACTGACTAGTGCAGTTCCTTTTCCTGAAGACGCCCATCTGATTGGCTACAATTTATTCTACATTGATTTACATTTCAACATATTTAAATAATCAAAGCCTCACTACTTTCACGTTATAAATAAAGTAACAATAATATCCAATGGCAAATTCTTTCACATAAAACCAATAAAATTTCCTTCTTAACTTTTAGTATCACGGCCAGTAGCCTTGTACCAATGTGTTTTCTGATAAAGAAATAAGAAAAAAAGTAACTATTCTGCACTAAACTTTACAACAAATATTATGTTACGTAATGATTCAATAATGTGTCATGCTGTCATCGTTCATTGCGTTTTGCGTGGAGGAAATGATGATCTAATGCTTAACTGAAAAAATGATAATTTAAATTTACTATATCTTTTAAACAAATAAAGTTACAGAGTTGATATTTACACCATTTGTCATTTTAAGATATGAAATGTCGATCCTTAATATCGACTTAGCAGTTCAGATATTTACATTCAGGTCTTTGTTACAAAACCTGTGAATTTCACTTTAACAGTAAATCCTGAACTATTACAGATTTGATCAATATTCAATTTTTATTGGGATCACCATGAAAATTTATGAAGGATGGGAAGTTGAAATTACTGTGGCTTCATTCCGAGCATTACTACAGAATTAAATAGTTTTCAAAAATGTTTCCCTTTGTGGTCAATCTTAGGTCCGCCATACCTAACACTGTTACGTCTCCTTGGCCACAAACGGCTTCTACTGGGTTTCCTTATGACGTAGGTTCTCATCTGTCTCACTCGCACACTACAGAGCTTAGGCCACAGTAGACAATAGACGTCTGTGAGTTTCCCCATCTCGTGGTGAATCTGCGTTCTTTGTGGCATGCGGTTCTGGACGACAGGGTTTGTTTCACAATTCTTGAAAGCTGGATCTTTTGGCCACATACTTACATGAGAACGAAATACTCGCTAACTCAAAGTGAGCACCTATGGAAAGTGAATAACGTTCAAAGGGCGAACAGGCAAGAAGCTGTTGGAGTCTACGCCTCACGACAGAAAGTGAAGTTCAGAGGCTAACACACTCAATCTAGCAAGATAGGCTATGATCTGTGGCACATCTGACGATAGAATACAGTCCTCGTGGAGGCGCAACTGTTTCTGAGCCCACCGTTCGGCGCATTTTGTTGAATATTGGGCTCCACAGCATACGACACCACGCGTTGTCAATTTGTGCCCATAGAGGTTACCTTTTTTGAAGGCAGAGGGCAAATTCTATGACGATCAATGGTAACCAGCAAGCTTTGCCTAAGGCTGGCTTTAAGGGCTAAACCTTCACTTCACTCAGATGAGACACCTCAGTGATTATGCTGGAAGACAAGCCACAGAGTGTGGCATAGTGTGCATTGTACTGTAGTAGCTGCCAAGAAGCTGTACAGTTGAAGGTGAATTTTTTTTTTTTTTTTTTTTGTTTTTGTGGTGAGGTCCTATGGGTTAGTGGTTAGTGGTTTTTTTTAACGTCCCGTCGACAACGAGGTCATTAGAGACGGAGCACAAGCTCGGGTTATGGAAGGATGGGAAAGGAAATCGGCCGTGCCCTTTCAGAGGAACCATCCCGGCATTTGCCTTAAACGATTTAGGGAAATCACGGAAAACCTAAATCAGGATGGCTGGAGACAGGATTGAACCGTTGTCCTCCCGAATGCGAATCCAGTGTGCTAACCACTGCGCCACCTCGCTCGGTCCTATGGGACCAAACTGCTGAGTTAATCGGTCCCTAAGCCTACGACCTACTTAATCTAACTTAAACCTTTAAATCAACCAACATCGTTACTACAGGAGGTCATCTGGAAATATACTGAACATCATAATCAACGCTTAACTCTTTAAAACGTTCAAATGTTTGTGAATTCCTAAGGGACCAAACTGCTGAGGTCATCAGTCTCTAGACTTACACTCCACTTAAACTAACTTAATCTAAATTATGCTAAGAACAACACACACACCCATGTCCGAGAGAAGACTCGAACCTCAGGGGAGGAGGGGAGGGGGTGGGGGTGCGGAACGTGACAGGGCGCCTGAGAATGCGCGGCTAACCCGCCCGGCTGATCAGGGTCACCTCACCTTCTTACAGTATTGAATGTTAGCTATAGTTGCAATTCTTAATGGAATAAGATGGAGTACTTTCCACAAGAAAATTCCTGCCAGTTGTTAAGGAACAAAAATAAAACTAACGCTACAAGAAATTGTCGAGAAATATATTTTTTCCTTCAAACTGTGGAAAAAGCACGTAAACAATAACATATCGCCGCACGGGGTAGCTTCGTAGTCTACTGCACGTTGTCACGGTCCGCACGGCTCGCGCCGTCCGAGGTTCGAGTCCTCCCTCGGGCAAGGGTGTGTATCGCCATTAGCGTAAGTTAGTTTAAATTAGGTTAAGTAATGTGTAAGCCTAGGGACCGTTGACCTCACCGGTCCAATCTCACGTCCGGCCATCCTTATTTACGTTTTCCGTGGTTTCCGTAAATCGCTCCAGACAAATGCCGGGATGATTCCCCATCCTTCCCTACTCCCATGAGACCGATGACCTCGCTGTTTGGTCTCTTCCCATAAACAATCCAATCCCACGATGACCTCAGCAATTTGGTCCCACAGGAACTTATCGCAAATTTCCAAAAAAAATCACATTCCTGGACTAATAAATATATGAACATTCTCAAAACTCAATTATGGATGTTATAAATTCCGAGATAACATATAAAATACCATAAGAGGTGTCGCTGCTGGATTTGCATCCTCATTCTGCTGGATCAAAACTTCCAGCGAAGAGGTCGTTAAGAAAACTATAAATTAATTGTGGTAACATCTGAAGCATTATTATTATTTCGTATCACATATAAACAAAATTTATTTTTGAGAGACCCCGTGCACAGCAGTATGTGCGTTTTTATATGTCACCGCCAGGATTTTTGTTCCCACGACTCACCTTATTAGTACCGAGGATATTCCCTGCCTACCGAAAATTTTTTATTTGTACCTGTGATTGAACCTTCATTCCTGCACCCGACACCCAAAGTAACTATGTACTTTCCGGCTACTATTTCTGTCGAAATCGAGCAAAATATATGTTCAATATGGTTTTGTAATACCCAGTTTTATCGAAGTATGAGAAAATTTCGAAAAATACGTTTTGTCATTGTTTAATACACAGAAACGTTATTGCCCCAAAACTAATACACCATGGCATCATAAACTACACATCTTGCACTACTTTTCAGGGTAGTTGCCACCGACAATGAGACATTGATCATAGCGTACAATCAGTTTGAATAATCCACTCAGGTCGAGCTCGGCGACTTACAACGCAAAGAAATCTCGCAGAGCCAGCCTCACATCAGCATTGGTTTTGAAGCGACATCCGGTAGTGTAGGTTTCAATGCCGGTAACAGGTGAAAATCCGATGGCGCATGTTTGGGGCTGTAGGCCGGGTAATCCATTCTCTCCAATCAGAAGCGACATATCTGTTTCGCCGAATAGAGGACCTGCGTTTATTGAGGATGTCACAGCAGCGTGTCACACTGATGGTCCCTTGCTGTAGGAATTCAAGAGGAAACATACCTTTCACCTCCCAGAACACTGCTGCTATAACACCCACTTCGATTTACATCGCTCACACTCAGCCTTACTTCTCTGAACATGCAACGCCAGCGACCATCCATTTGACGAGACTTGGTGTCTTCACCATACACAGTCGGTAGGCAGTCATGGTGCCCATTCATATAGAATAAGATTTCGCATCTCCATCGGCGACCACGTTGTGAGAACATGTCCTTCTCCCATCGTGATTTTTACTCGAATAGCCTCTGGTATGCTAATCTGCTGCTACTCTCTCTTCTTTGGTGCTCTGCGGATGCGTCGGTCGTTCTCCGCTAACCCCTTCCGTCGGTTAAACCAGCAATGGTTGTGGTTTCATATGGCGTTTGTTTGTATCACCTTGTGTATCATCTTCTCTCTCAAAAACAACGACGAAATCTGCTTTCGCAATGCCCCTCGTATACCACGAGACTATTGTCCTCAGCATGCACTCAGTGTGTTGTACAAAAAAACTTCTTCCTTGTTGTTGCAATCTCTGCATTCCGTTAAAAATTTCATCCATCATCACCCGACGTCCAAGTGAGCGAAGAAGACGAAGAAGAGGGGTCTCTGAGTCAAAATAATATTTTCTTTTTCCCGGTCGTTACTCTGTATTCTTCTACACACTGGATACTCTTCTTTGCCGTAGTAACTAAGAACCAATGTACACAAATTTTTATTTAAATGGTTAACTTCCGTAGATTTCCGTTTTCGTTTACACCCCTCTCTTGGAACGTGGTCACATCTGGAGGTTCTGCCGACGTTACCACACTGCTAATAAGGAATGCAGTCCATTGAAAAATAACGCAAGCTTTGCTGTGAGTTAATGAACTTGCGCAAATTTTATATTAGGTCTTTCTCTGGTTTCTTCAGTATAGGTCAGATAATTTAAAAAAATGTCATGTCGCTCATTACGCACACCGACCGGTGTAGACTCTTGCTCTTGAATTCTGCTTAACTTCAAAATATAGATCAATGTGAAACTAGTTAAACAGAGTTTTACTTAGTAATTGGAACATGTGTGTGTACCAGAGAGTAGTAGTGTTAAAGCAAGTCCGGCCGGAGTGGCCGTGAGGTTCTAGGCGCTACAGTCTGGAGCCGCGTGATCGCTACGGTCGCAGGTTCGAATCCTGCCTCGGGCATGTATGTGTGTGATGTCCTTAGGTAAGTTAGGTTTAAGTTGTTCTAAGTTCTAGGGGACTGAGGACCACAGCAGTTATGTCCCATAGTACTCAGAGCCATTTGAACCATTTTTTTGTTAAAACAAGTGTTTTTTAATTCCGATTACAGATGATCAAGAACCGCTTTTGCTACCCTGCTTTTGAATACGAACGTAACTGCACAAATTAATTTTGATGTGTGTGATATCGGTTAATCGAAACAGCACCTGTCTCTTTGCAAGTGAGATGGAATATAAAGAATGATTATCCGTAATACTCAGAATGACTTTATTATGAAACTATCACATTCAAAGGCTAATTGCTGCGTAAAGAAGACGTTCCCTGTTATAAAAACACATCAATTGAATTAACAGGAAATTTTGGCCATGAAAACTGATCCTAATTATCTCTCAGTCGTTCGTCTAGGAGCTACAGTATATTCTTACCTTGCAACGACTTACTCGGCTTTGCCCGGACCGCACTGCAAAAGTAATGAGCTGAAATGAGTCACTGCGCCGCAGTTTATCTTTTTAATTCGTTTACCAGGCCATATTAGCAAATTCAACGTTTCTTTCTTTTTCTGGAAATACGATTCACTGTTCGCACAATAGTGTAAGACGTGACAGTAAAGGTTTTACAAAATTACTTTTCAACTCCCAATTAGGATAAACTTTATTAAATATTTGTAAATGAACAGAGAAGTATTCTGAAATTATGATCAATCTTTTAATGACACAGAAAAGAACGTAGAACTAACATAAAACTGGCTTTTTCGTAGTGTTATCGTACACGCTAGTAAGCCCGAAGATTGTGACGACCTACCAAAACATCCTGCACGTTCAGCTTTCCCAGAGGCGACGCGTCGTGGCATGGAAGTAGTGAGGTCGTGGTTAGTCGCTGGAGGCAGCTGGCCCAACATCTGTACACACAAGTCACCCAGCTGTGGTAAATTCCTAGGTGGGGGGCGATGAGCTCTGACCCCAAATTCATAGCAAATGTGGTAGGTCGAGTTCAGATCTGGCGAGTTGTGGAGCCAGAAAAACAACTGGCACTCCTGGCCTTGTGACATTATCTTGCTGATAAGTGCAACTGCTGTCGGGAAAACACGATGGTCACAAAGGCGTGTACGTGGTCCGGAACCAGCGCACGGTAGTCCTTAGTCGTCATGGTGCCTTGCACGAGGTCCGCTGGACCCATGCATGCCCTGACAAACAGAAGCTAAACAATGTCAAAGTTAGCGTAAGGAGGGCTGTGCGTGAAGCGTTCAGTGAATTCGAAAGTCAAATTCTATGTACCGACTTGACAGAAAACCCTAGGAAGTTCTGGTCTTACGGTAAATCAGTAAGTGGCTCGGAACAGCATATCCAGCCACTCCGATACGATGATGGCATGAAACAGAGGATGACTAGCGTAAAGCTGAAATACTAAACACCTTTTTGCAAAGCTGTTTCACAGAGGAAGACCGCACTGCAGTTCCTTCTCTAAATCCTCGCATGAACGAAAAAGTGGCTGACATCGAAATAAGTGTCCAAGGAATAGAGAATCAACTGGTATCACTCAACACAGGAAACTCCACTGGCCCTGACGGGATACCAATTCGATTCTACACCGAGTACGCGAAAGAACTTGTCCCCCTTCTAACAGCCGTGTACAAGAATATCAGAGGGAACTGTGTGGCTGGATAGAGGATTTTTAGCAATTGCTTTTCACAATATATATAAATGAGCTTGTAGATAGTGTCGGAAGTCCCATGCGGCTTTTCGCGGATGATGCTGTAGTATACAGAGAGGTTGCAGCATTATAAAACTGCAGCGATATGCAGGAAGATCTGCAGCAGATAGGCACTTGGTGCAGGGAGTAGCAACTGACCCTTAACGTAGACATATGTAATGTATTGCGAATACATAGAAAGGAGGAGGCTTCATTGTATGATTATATGATAGCGGAACAAAGACTGGTCTTAGTTACTTCTGTAAAATATTTGGGAGTATGCTTGCGGAACGATTTGAAGTGGAATGATCATATAAAATTAATTGTTGGTAAGGCGGGTGCCCGGTTGAGATTCATTGGGAGAGTCCTTAGAAAATGTAGTCCATCAACGAAGTAGGTGGCTTACAAAACACACGTTCGACCTATGCTTGAGTATTGCTCATCAATGTGGGATCCGTACCAGGTCGGATTGGCAGGAGATAGAGAAGATCCAAAGAAGAGCGGCGCGTTTCTTCACAGGGTTATTTGGTAAGCGTGATAGTGTTACGGAGATGTTTAGCAAACTCAAGTGGCAGACTCTGCAAGAGAGGCGCTCTGCATCGTGGCGTAGCTTGCTGTCCAGAATTCGAGAGGGTGCGTTTCTGGATGAGGTCTCGAAAATATTGCTTCCCCCTACTTATACCTCCCGAGGAGATCATGAATGTAAAATTAGAGAGATTCGAGCGCGCACGGAGGCTCTCCGGCAGTAGTTCTTCCCGCGAACCATACGCGAGTGGAACAGGAAAGGGAGGTAATAACAGTGGCATGTAAAGTGCCCTCCGACACACACCGTTCGGTGGCTTGGGCAGTATATATGTAGATGTAGATACAGATGTAGATGTAAATGTAGAATGTTCTCCAGAACATAATGGAGCTGCCGCCGGCTTCCCTCTACCTCACAATACAGGTATCAAGGAGCTGTTCCCCGGGAAGACGATGGATTTGCGCCCTCTCACCAGCATGAAGAAGACGTACCGGGGTTCATCAGACCATGCGACGCTCTGCCGCTGCGTCAACTTCCAGTACCGATGGTCACGTGCCCATTTCAGTCGTACTTCCTGAGGTCGTAGTGTTAACATTGGAGCACACATCGGTCGCCGTTTGCGGAGGCCCATAGTTAGGAGTGTTCGGTACACTGTGTGTCGAGACACACCTTTACTCTGTCTAGCATTAGAGTCTGATGTTAGTTCTGCCACAGTTCGCCAGCTGTCCTGTTTATCAGTCTGTCCAGCAAACGACGTCCGACATCCGCAATGAGGGGTGGCTGCGACGTCTGCACTTGGTTTCACCACTTGTTGAAGACACTCACCAAATCACTTCTCGATCACCCCACAACTCGTGCAGTTACCGAAATGCTCGTACCCAGCCTCCTGGCCATCACACTCTGCTTCAATGAATCTCGGATCGCGCGCCTTACCCATTCTACACACGCACGGTGGCCTGAGTGATACTACACGCTACCCGTGCGTGTGTCTCACAGGGAGTCATTGCTCTCCAGGTGAAGCTGCTACTGAGTGGACGATTTTCTATCGGTAGTACGAGGCGTGTTTTTTAAGTAAGCACCGTTTTGAAGTTTAAAAAAGACGTGCTAAGATAACTCAATAATTTTATTTTTACACGAAAGCCTGTGCCTTAACCTACTTTTCACATAATTTCCGTCAATACTGAGGCACTTGTCATAATGTTGTACCAATTTTTTAATACGCTCTTCACAGAATTCTGCCGCCTGACTTGTTAACCACTGCATCACCACTGTTTTGACTTCGTCATCGTCTTAAAGACGCTGACCGCCCAGGTGTTTCTTCAAGTGCGGGAACAGATGGTAGTCACTGGACGCAAGATCGGGGTTGTACGCAGGGTGACCTAGAGATTCCCATAGAAAAGATGTGATGAGATCTTTGGTCTGATTCGCCACATGCGCACGGGCTTTGTCTTGCAGCAAAATGATGCCCTTGCTCAACTTACATGGACTGTTGCTTTGGTTCTGGTGTGACGTAGGCCACACATGTTTCATCGCCCGTAACAATTTTGGCTTAAGAAATCATCACCGTCGCTACGGCACCGCTCAAAGAAAGTCAAAAAATGGTTCAAATGGCTCTGAGCACTATGAGACTTAACATCTTAGGTCATCAGTCCCCTAGAACTTAGAACTACTTAAACCTAACTAACCTAAGGACGTCACACAACACCCAGCCATCACGAGGCAGAGAAAATCCCTGACCCCGCCGGGAAACGAACCCGGGAACCCGGCCGTGGGAAGCGAGAACGCTACCGCACGACCACGAGATGCGGGCTCCAAAGAAAGTCAATGCACCGTCTAAACGTTTGGTTTTGTGCACATGCCTCAACATTTTCGCTACCCAAGGTGCGCACAATTTTCGGAAATTCAAGTACTCGGTTGCAAACACAATGAGAAACAGTAGGAAAGTCATCCCACAAGGAGGAAATTTTAAAGCGTCTGTTTTCTCTCACCTTATTGTCCACTTCCTCCACCAAAATTTCATTAAGGACCGAAGGACGCCCACTGCGTTGTTCATCAACAACGCTCTTTGAATGCACTTACCCACTTTCTTACCATTCCTTCATTCATAATGTTTTCTCCGTAAAGCGCACAGATCTCACGATGAATATCGATCGCTTTTAGGCCTTTAGCTCTAAGAAATCTTATAACAGCCCATACTTCACAGTCCTCGGGACTCACGATTATAGGACGCATCTTAAACACTCAGTACACAAAGTAAACAAGGAAGAAGCAGACAGTAACGGCGTCAGTGCGTAGATTAAGGTACAGGCTTTCATGTAAAAATAAAATTACTGAGACATCTTAGCATCTCTTTTTTTAAATTCAAAACGGTACTTACTTAAAATACATGCCTAGTAGATCGGTGGTCATAATGTTCTGGCTGATCAGTGTACGTAATATTACTCCTTGTTCACAATCTTTAAATTGCATAATATTTGCTCTTGGCCTTTATTAATGAAATAATTTACTTAAGAGTGGATGCAAGAAACCAATTAAAATACGGAATTCAAGGCCACTAATTTTCCCTGGATAACAACACATAAATATAATTAAACACGAAGAAAACTTTAAATTGAAATTTATGCTTTGCGTCCCTAGTGAAATAATTTTAAACTAGCGTGGAAGAAGTACCATAAATACACTCCTGGAAATTGAAATAAGAACAGCCTGAATTCATTGTCCCAGGAAGGGGAAACTTTATTGACACATTCCTGGGGTCAGATACATCACATGATCACACTGACAGAACCACAGGCACATAGACACAGGCAACAGAGCATGCACAATGTCGGCACTAGTGCAGCGTATATCCACCTTTCGCAGCAATGCAGGCTGCTACTCTCCCATGGAGACGATCGTAGATTGTAGTCCTGTGGAACGGCTTGCCATGCCATTTCCACCTGGCGCCTCAGTTGGACCAGCGTTCGTGCTGGACGTGCAGACCGCGTGAGACGACGCTTCATCCAGTCCCCAACATGCTCAATGGGGGACAGATCCGGAGATCTTGCTGGCCAGGGTAGTTGACTTACACCTTCTAGAGCATTTTGGGGGGCACGGGATACATGCGGACGTGCATTGTCCTGTTGGAACAGCAAGTTCCCTTGCCAGTCTAGGAATGGTAGAACGATGGGTTCGATGACGGTTTGGATGTACCGTGCACTATTCAGTGTCCCCTCGACGATCACCAGAGGTGTACGGCCAGTGTAGGAGATCGCTCCCCACACCATGATACCGGGTGTTGGCCCTGTGTGCCTCGGTCGTATGCAGTCCTGATTGTGGCGCTCACCTGCACGGCGCCAAACACGCATACGACCATCATTGGCACCAAGGCAGAAGCGACTCTCATCGCTGAAGACGACACGTCTCCATTCGTCCCTCCATTCACGCCTGTCGCGACACCACTGGAGGCGGGCTGCACGATGTTGGGGCGTGAGCGGAAGACGGCCTAACGGTGTGCGGGACCGTAGCCCAGCTTCATGGAGACGGTTGCGAATGGTCCTCGCCGATACCCCAGGAGCAACAGTGTCCCTAATTTGCTGGGAAGTGGCGGTGCGGTCCCCTACGGCACTGCGTAGGATCCTACGGTCTTGGCGTGCATCCGTGCGTCGCTGCGGTCCGGTCCCAGATCGACGGGCACGTGCACCTTCCGCCGACCACTGGCGACAACATCGATGTACTGTGGAGACCTCACTCCCCACGTGTTGAGCAATTCGGCGGTACGTCCAGCCGGCCTCCCGCATGCCCACTATACGCCCTCGCTCAAAGTCCGTCATCTGCACATACGGTTCACGTCCACGCTGTCGCGGCATGCTACCGGTGTTAAAGACTGCGATGGAGCTCCGTATGTCACGGCAAACTGGGTGACACTGACGGCGGCGGTGCACAAATGCTGCGCAGCTAGCGCCATTCGACTGCCAACACCGCGGTTCCTGGTGTGTCCGCTGTGCCGTGCGTGTGATCATTGCTTGTACAGCCCTCTCGCAGTGTCCGGAGCAAGTATGGTGGGTCTGACACACCGGTGTCAATGTGTTCTTTTTTCCATTTCCAGGAGTGTAGAATACCAAATACATGACTGATAATTCAGTCTGGATTCCAACACATAGATATTGTTAAACACAATGAAATCTTTATGCTAAAATAACTATTGAGCTAGCGCTTGCAGCAAAATATACTCAACGCAAAACACTTTCTTTCAAAGTGCTGTCTCTTGTCCTCAAACTACACATATTGGAACAATTTGCACTACTGGCCATTAAAATTTCTACACCAAGAATAAATGCAGACGATAAACGGGGTTTTAATTGGACAAATATAATATAGTAGAACTGACATGTGATTACATTTGGGTGAATAGATCCTGAGAAATAAGTACCCAGAACAACCACCTCTGGTCGTAATAACGGCCTTGATACGCCTGGGCATTGAGTCAAACAGAGCTAGGATGGTGTGTACAGGTACAGCTCCCATGCAGCTTTAACACGATATCACAGTTCATCAAGAGTACTGACTGGCGTATTGTGACGAGCCAGCTGGACGGCCACCATTGACCACACTTTTTCAGTTGGTGAGATATCTGGAGAATGTGCTGGCAAGGCAGCAGTCGAACATTTTCTGTAGCCAGAAAGGCCCATACAGGACCTGTAACATGAGGTCGTGCATTATCCTGCTGAAATGTAGGGTTTTACAGTGATCGAATGAAGGTTAGAGCCACGGGTCATTACACATCTCGAATGTAATGTCCGCTGTTGAAAGTGCCGTCAATGCGAACAGGAGGTGACCGAGACGTGTAACCAATGGCACCCCATACCATCACGCTGGGCGATACACCAGTATGGCAATGACGAATACACGCTTCCAATGTGCGTTCACCGCGATGTCGCCAAACACGGATGCGACCGTCATGTTGCTATAAACAGAACCTGGATTTATCTGAAAAAATGACGTTTTGCCATTCGTGCACCCAGGTTCGTCGTTGAGTACACCATCGCAGGCGCTGCTGTCTGTGATGTAGAGTCGAGGGTAACCACAGCCATGGTCTCCAAGCTGATAGTCCATGCTGCTGCAAACGTCGTCGAACTGTTCGTGCAGATGGTTGTTGTCTTGCAAACGTCCCCATCTGTTACTCAGGAATCGAGACGTGGCTGGACGATCCGTTACAGCTATGCGGATAAGATGCCTGTCATCTCGACTGCTAGTGATACGAGGCCGTCGGGATCCAGCTGGCGTTCCGTATTACCCTCCTGAACCCACCTATTCCATATTCTGCTGAGAGTCATTGGATCTCGACCAACGCGAGCAGCAATGTCTCGATACGATAAACCGCAATCGCGATAGGCTAGAATACGACCTTTATCAAAGTCACACAACAACGTTTCACCAGGCAACGCCGGTCAACTGCTGTTTGTGTATGAGAAATCGGTTGGAAACTTTTCTCATGTCAGCACGTTGCAGGTCTCGCCACCGGCGCCAACCTTGTGGGAATGCTCCAAATAGCTAATCATTTGCATTTTACAGCATCTTCTTCCTGCCTGTTCAATTTCGTGCCTGTAGCACGTCATCTTCGTGGTGTAGCAATTTTAATGGTTCAAAAAATAGCTTTGAGCACTATGGGGCTCAACGTCTGAGGTCATCAGTCCCCTAGAACTTAGAACTACTTAAACCCAACTAAACTAAGGACATCACACACATCCATGCTCGAGGCAGGATTCGACCTGCGACCGTAGTGGTCTCGCGGTTCCAGACTGTAGCGCCTAGAACCGCACGGCCAACCCGCGCGGCCTATTTTAATGGCCAGCAGTGTAAATGCAGGTCTCTCTGCGGGCCATCCGCCATCCAAACTCCTTACTCTGCCACGGTACAAAGTTCTCCATTGCTCTCTGGCCTCCCACTGCTACTGCTTCCGACTGCTTCGTTCGCCTAAGCTCTGCTTAAGGATACTACACCGTCTGGCAGCCAAGGAACATGTATCATACACGCATTCTGCACGCAAAGCGGTGAACATTCAGAATAAACTGTGAAGTACACTGAACAAACCTCTTATCGAATGTACATCTTTCATAACTATTTCTCCTCATGTTTACGCTTCTCTAATGTACCTGTCTGCGGAAAATTGAAAATACACTATATCGGACGGGCACAATGAATATAGAGGCAACTATGACCTCCACGGATGCTGCAGTGTGTAGGTGGTAGAGAGCGCACAGAATAACGGGGCCGGTAGATATGCAATCGACAGGGCGAGCGTGGGCGGAGCAGTAGCTGTGGGGGTTGCCGGCATTCGCTGCACGGGAAACTCCGAGCGCTGGAGAGGAGGAACCGTTCTGAATTGAAGCCTACCCTCACATATTTTGTAAATATTAAGCGGAGCCCTTACACACCCACACTTGCGTGGTGACCATTCGAAAAAAAACTTCTCTCAGTTCCGCTTTGGTTAGTATCTAGAAAGAATTCCGCTGAAAATGTAGCGGTTCTTTTTCTTTTCCTCTGCCTTGTTAACCGTTTGTAACTTTCAGGCAAGGGTTATCACGGGGGAAACGCACATTTCTCTTGATACCACTTTAAAAGTTGCTTTCTTTGTCAAAACAAAGCACAGTTTGTACAACGTCAGCTCAGTAACATGATGTGCAGACGCGACTGCGGAAGAATTCTCAAACCATAGTTTATTAATTTAAGTGAATAACTGTGGAATAGTAAGGTCAACAGCTTATGAAAAAGCACATCTTTGATACATAAATAAACTGTTGCAAGACCTACAGCATTTCTCGTTTAACTGGATATCGATGTCCCTTAAAAATTACATTTGTTCACAAAAAAAACCTATAGACAATGAAGTTTTTCATAATAACCACAAGGCAAAAAACTCTCCTCTTTGCGTGTGATTGTTTGCCAAAATCTCCTATCGATATCTCAGACAGCTTTTGAAATATGAGGAATGTTGTTGATATTTTATTCTGGATTTATCGCAGGCGAGTGTTATCGCACATCAGCGTGGTACATCACAGATTTTATTCATTATAAATGGTTTTTGAAAGCCTGCGACTTAGAAACAATAGGTTTGTTTACAAATAAATAAATCTTCTGCTACTAGTCATGATTTTTCTTTATTTTACTTTTCACACGACGTGTTTCGAGGAATTACTCCATTTTCAAGTGCGTTTTTTGTGTGTATTAAGCTATTTCGTTTGTACACTTTAGACATCGAAAATATCTTATATAAACAAAGCAGCTCGAAAGATCTTCTTACACGAAGTCCACAGAGATAACATTATAGGTCTTCCACAGATTATGATATTCTTTCGTACAGAGATCATTTATCTTAACAATTTGGTTCATATATTACTTATATTGATTTTAAAATTGTGCTTATTTCTATGTTTTACAATTTTTATTTAAGTATATTATCGAAACATCTGAAGAAATTACTTAAATAAAAATAGTAAAATATAGAAATAGCACAATTGTAAAATCATAGAAGTAATTTATGAGCCAAAGATAAGATAAATATCCTCTGTACAAAAGCATATCATAATCTGTGGAAGACCTATAATGTTATCTCTGTGGACTACTTGTAAGAAGATCTTTGGAACTGTTTTGTTTATATAAGATATTTTCGATGCGTAAAGTGTAGAACAAGTTGCGTGTGATGTTTAGTGTGCGTGAGACTCTGCACAAATGGACCAATACAAAACTGTAAGTACAAATTCTTCTAAATCTCGCCACTAACTTCACAAAAAGATTGATACCCCTCTAAAAAATGCGTGTTTCTTATGTATTGCAGTAAAAGTCAATGAAATGTAGCAGGATCACACACACTGACAACATCAAAAGAAATAGCATAATACACACGAAAAACGCAATTGAAAATGGGAATTATTTCTCGAAACGCGTATTGCGAAAACTAAAATAAAGAAAAATCGTGACTGGTAGCACATGATTTATTTATATACAAACAAGCCTATTATACTACATCACGTCAATTTTTTGGAGATTCGTGAAGGATAGACATCTCCACCGAAGTCTAAGGAAAAGTTCAACACCATAGCTAAATTTCATACGCAGATACTTCTTATGTAGTATGCACCAAACTGAAAATCATAGTAACCCCTATACTTCATTGCAGACTTGTTCCGATTACATGCAATGTCTTACTCAAATGCAAATATGACAACAACTATAATCATTAACGAAACGAAGGACATGTCGTAATGAAGTTGACATACAAATCCATCGGGTAACAAGAAAATGGTATTTTTTTTCGAATAGCTTCCGTAAAATCGTTTGAGAAGGACTGCAGTGGGGTGCGCCTAGATTCTCATATCCCAGGTTATAGCCGACCGGTCGAATGCGGGCAAACATTGTCTACATCTACATCCCCATTCACACTCAGCAAGCCAGCCAACGTTGTGTGGCGGAGGGCACTTTACGTGCCACTGTCTTTACCTCCCTTTCCTGTTCCAGTCGCGTTTGGTTCGCGGGAAGAATGACTGCCGGAAAGTCTCCGTGCTCGCTGGTATCTCTATAATTTTAGATTCGTGATCTCCTCGGGAGTTATAAATAGGGGGAAGCAGTATAATCGATACCTCATCCAGAAACGCACCCTCTCGAAACCTGGACAGCAAGCTACACCGCGATGCAGAGCGCCTCTCTTGCAGAGTCTGCCACTTGCGTTTGCTAAACATCTCCGTAACGCTATCACGCTTACCAAATAATCCTGTGGCGAACCGCGCTGCTCTTCTTTGGATCTTCTGTATCTCCTCTGACAACCCGACCTGGTACGGATCCGACACTGATGAGCAATACTCAAGCATAGGTCGAACGAGTGTTTTGTGAGCAATCTCCTTTGTTGATGGACTACACTTTCTAATGACTCTCGAAATGAATCTCAACCAACAATTAATTTTATATGACCATTCCACTTCAAATCGTTCCCTACGCATACTCCTAGATATTTTACAGAAGTAACTGCTACCAGTGTCTGTTCTGCTATCATATAATCGTACAATAAAGGATCCTTCTTTCTATGTAATCGCAATACATTACGTTTGTCTATTAAGGGTCAGTTTCCACCCCCTCCACCGAGTGCCTATCCGCTGCAGATCTTCCTGCATTTCGCTGCAATTCTCTAACCCTGCAACCTCTCTGTATACTACAGCCTCATACGCGAAAAGCCGCATGAAACTTCCGAGACTATCTACTAGGTTATTTATATATATTGTGAAAAGCAATGGTCCCATAACACTCCCCTGTGGCACGCCAGAGGTTACTTTAACGTCTGTAGACGTCTCTCCATTGAGAACAACATGTTGTGTTCTGTTTGCTAAAAACTCTTCAATCCAGCCACACAGCTGGTCTGATATTCCGTAGGCTCTTTCTTTGTATATCAGGCGATAGTGCGGAACTATATCTAACACCTTACGGAAATCAAGGAAAATGGCAAGTACCTGGGAGCCCGTATCTAATATTTTCTGGGTCTCATGAACAAATAAAGCGAGTTGGGTCTCACACGATCGCTGATTCCGGAATCCATATTGATTCCTACAGAGTAGATTCTGGGTTTCCAGAAATGATATGAAACCCGAACAAAAAACATGTTCTAAAATTCTACAACAGATCAATGTCAGAGATACAGGCCTATAGTTTTGTGCATCTGCTCGACGACCATTCTTGAAAAGTGGAACTACCTGTGTTTTTTTCCAATCATTTGGAACCTTCCATTCCTCTACAGACTTGCGGCACACGGCTGTTAGAAGGGGGGCAAGTTCTTTCACGTACTCTGTGTAGAGTCGAATTGGTACCCCATGAGATCCACTGGACTTTCCTCTGTTGAGAGATTTCAGTTGCTTTTCTATTCCTTGACACTTATTTCGATGTCAGCTACTTTTTCGTCCGTGCGAGGATTTAGAGAAGGAACTGCAGTGCGGTCTTTCTCCGTGAAACAACTTTGGAAAAAGCAATGTCTTACTTAAATGCAAATAGGACAACAACTATGATCATTAACGAAACGAAGGACATGTCATCATTAGGTTGACATACGAATCCATCGGGTAACGCAAAAATGATAATTTTTTTCCGAATAGCTTCTGTAAAATCGTTTGAGAAGGACTGCAGTGGCAAGTTGTAACAATGGAAAATTGTACTGAAGTGCAGGAGGATCTGCAGCGAATTCACATATGGTGCAAGGAACGGTAACTGAATCTCAATGTAGACAAGTGTAATGTGCTGTGAATACATAGAAAGATAGATCCCTTATCATTTAGCTACAGAATATTAGGTCAGCAACTGTTAGCAGTTAATTCTATAAATTATCTGGGAGTACGGATTAGGAGTGATTTAAAATGGAATGATCATATAAAGTTGATCGTTGGTAAAGTAGATGCCAGACTGAGATTCATTGGAAGATTCAAGGGAAATGCAATCCGAAAACAAAGGAAGTAGGTTAAAGTACGCTTGTTCGCCCACTGCTTGAATACTGCTCAGCTGTATGGTATCCGTACCAGATAGGGCTGATAGAAGAGATAGAGAAGATCCAACGGAGAGCAGCGCCCTTCGTTACAGAAACATTTAGTAATCGCGAAACCTTTAAGGAGATGATAGATAAACTCTAGTGGAAGACTCTGCAGGAGAGACGCTCAGTAGCTCGGTACGGGCTTTTGTTGAAGTTTCGAGAACTTAGCTCCCTCGAAGAGTCAAGCAGTATATTGCTCCCTCCTACGTATATCTCGCGAAGAGACCATGAGGATAAGATCAGAGAGATTAGAGCCCACACAGAAGCATACCGATAATCCTTCTTTCCACGAACAATACGAGACTGGAATAGAAGGGAGAACCGATAGAGGTACTCAGGGTACCCTCCGCCAGACACGGTCAGGTGGCTTGCGGAGTATGGATGTAGATGTAGATGTAGATGTACTGGCGTGCATCTCGATTCTCATATCGCATGTTATAGCTAACCGGCCGAATGCGGGCAAACAATGTCGACCTCCCATTCCGAATAAACTCGCATTGGACGAAAATGGTCACAGCGCATCGGCGGCTGTATCCTGCGCGGAATCTAACAAAGCCGTGACTTGGCAAATCACAGCGCTTCGCTTCAGGCGACGTCAAGAAGCGCGTACAACCTGGCACTGACTATTTTGGTAACGGCCACTACAGTGATAGGCTAACGCGAAGCAAGCGCAGAACCTCCGACTGACGGGGCATCGCGGGCAGGTAAATACGCATCTCTGTGTGTCTGACTCTCTCTTGCCAGAGCTGCTGCGCGCAGGCCGCGCTCCCTATCGGCGGTTGGCCATTTTATTTGGCTGCGGCGGACCGTGGCGGCCCCGCGGGGGAGATATCATCGCTTTATCTGCAGGTGATTTATCTGCGGGGTTTCCCCCGGCGCTCGGCTCGGCTCTGGCTGTCCCGCGCGCAGCGGCAGAGCTCGGCTGCGGCCGCCTCGGACGCGCGATTGGCCGAAACCAATTACTCAGGCAGCGCTCGCGGGATGCGCACCGGGGATACACAGTAGCTCATCGGGCGCGGACTGGCTGGGCAGCGCTCGCCCCGCCTCGCTCGCTGAAGGCTCGCAGACGCGCGTGCGGCAGCCGACCCGGCGCGCCGCGGCACGCGGAACTTAATTTACATAAAAACCGAATTCCAGGCGGCGCATCAAAGGGGGCGTCGGTAGCGGCGCCATTAGTATGGAGATTCCATGCGCCGGCGCTGGCTGGCACTGCGGAATAACACGGCGGCGCCGCTGGCGTGTGGAGTCACGTCGCCCGGCGGGCGAGCTGCGGTCGCCAGCTGATGGCACCGCGGCTGGTGGTCGGTCCGCTGCGACCGCCCGTTTCACGCAAATAGCGTCAGCCTTCCGCAAGATAGATCCACAGGGTACGTACTACGTACGGAACATCCGAACTGATATGCTGAAAAAGAAAATTTGCGACCTGCACATAGAGGAAAGCACCAGATGTACATGTGGTGTGTGGTGTCACCGCCAGACACCACACTTGCTAGGTGGTAGCCTTTAAATCGGCCGCGGTTCGGTAGTATACGTCGGACAGCCTTCCCCAAGATAGATCCACAGAGTACGTACTACGTACGGAACATCCGAACTGATATGCTGAAAAAGAAAATTTGCGACCTGGGCATAGAGGAAAGCACCAGACATACATGTGGTGTGTGGTGTCACCGCCAGACACCACACTCGCTAGGTGGTAGCCTTTAAATCGGCCCGCGGTCCGGTAGTATACGTCGGTCCCGCGTGTCGCCACTATCAGTGATTGCAGACCGAGCGCCGCCACATGGCAGGTCTAGAGAGACTTCCCAGCACTCGCCCCAGTTGTACAGCCGACTTTGCTAGCGATGGTTCACTGCCTACTTATGTTCTCATTTGACGAGAAGATAGTTTAGCATAGCCTTCAGCTACGTCATTTGCTACGACCTAGCAAGGTGCCATTATCAGTTATTATTGATATTGTGAACTATGTACCGTCAAGAGCGACGTTCATCATTACTGGATTAAAGTTAAGTATTCCACCAGCTACGTCCGTTGTTTCTAAATTCTAATTTCCTTGTCCTGTTCCAGAAGCCACGCCAGCCAACGTGTGCTAAATCGCGTGCCTTTCGGCCTCCTCTAGTAACACGGTGTTGGCTCTCATACCAACCACAAAATGGTGAAGAAGAAGACACAAATCACAAACTCTACACCTGCACACAATATGCAGAGCCCAGAGGTAAGCTCATAGAGGCAGTTGGACCTGAATCCTTCAGGAGTGAACGGACACTGCTTCAAACAAAGGAGAGCTACTCAGCAATCAAATCATTTGCTGAGGAAGCTTTTGACATCAGACAAGATACCAGGATCCTCAGTGACCTGGCTTAAAACATCTAGGTTCTCTGGATATCCAGAACAGCTACCACAGAGATCAAAGGAACGTTACTGGTAAAACCACAGAAGGACACACATGATTCCGAAACAGCCCTGAAATTTTGCACACTTTGGGGAGTCATGGTTGAGTATGGAGGGGTGACGAGCTGTCCCTCAGAACCACCGATGATGCCTCTACATGGATCCTGGGACACTAGTGGCGAGACGGGTATGTCGGAGGGGTGGCCCAGATCCTGGAAAACTGTCGATCGACAGCATGTGGGCCTCGCCAGCCTGGTGACTACAGGTTGTCCCCCTGAGCACCTCCTTATTACGAACATGCTCTAAGTGGATGCTATACTGCTGACGAATGAAGTCGTCGTCAGCAGTGGCGGCGCCGCCTCCACGTGGTTCCCCGTGGGCACCCAATGCCGTGGCTAAAGGCGCACTTCAAATGGAAGGTCCATTCCCCCTTTGTTGTGGTGGAGTTGGGTAGTGGATACATGGGTTGGACTTCAAGGGAGTATGAGCGAAGGCTCGGGGATCCCTGGTGATAATCCACCTCTGGCAAGGGGAAACCCAACCCAGAACAGACATGTGCAATACTGATATGCGACTGTACTGAACACTTCCAAGTAAACACAAAGCTCCCAAGCTTACTGCCGGCTATGGTAGCCAAGCATTTCTAGGCGCTTCAGTCTGGAACCGCTAAACTGCTACAGTCGCAGGTTCGAATCCTGCCTCTGGCATGCATGTGTGTGATGTCCTAACGTCAGTTAGATTTAAGGTTCTAAGTTCTAAGGGACTGATGAGCTCAGCAGTTAAGTCCAATAGTGCTCAGAACCATTTTTTGCAAGCTTACTACTTTCTTTTGTAATCTGGACTTCAATAAAAATGGCAAGGTGATGTTAATCAGAACACAGGGAGAAGTTGTGATCTAAATGGCAATAGATATATTCATCCTTAACATCACAAGACAACTGAGCCGTGGTAAAATTTGCTGTTTTGAAGAGTGAGCCGCAGTGTGTAGTGTGAAGCAGTCGCCCTCCATTTCTGGCGGTGTCGCTGCTGTGGCAGTGGCAGCTTTGGTGTCTCCCTCTGGTGGGCAAGGGGAAAGGTTGCCTGTTTACGTGCATTGACCTTTTTGCCTCATGGTGTAACCAGTGGCTTCTGAAAATCAATCTTTCCATGACCCGGGCATAGGTCGTACCACTCGCTCCTTCCGGCTCCTGGTTTTACCCTTAATGTCTGCGCCCTTCCGGTCCACATCACCCCCACCCTCACCTATCTTGGCCTCACCATTGACCGTCACCTCACCTGGTTCCCTCATCTCCGTTCTATCCAATCCCAAGCCCACAATCCTCTCCGACTCCTCAAACTCCTCTCTGACCAGACATGGGGTTTGCACCCCCTCTACCATCCTCCACACCCACAAATCCCTAATCAGTCCCATCCTCTGTTATGCCCATCCCCCCTGGATATATGCCCCCCCCCCCCTCAAATTCTATAAGTCACTCCAGATTCTTGAGTGTCACGCACTCCACCTTGCCTTCCGTATACGCCTCCACCTTGCCTCCCGTATACGCCTCCCATCCCCCACGCGGATCCTCTATGACCTCATTCCTTTCCCCCATCTGTTCCTATTCCTCGAACATATCCACATACTCTACACTTCCCACCACCTTGATGCCCCTGCCCCCCCCCCCCCCCGGTTCCTCCTCTCCTCTCCCACCCCTGCCCCCTGCCATGCCTTCACTGTTGTGTCCCCCCTACCCTCCACCTCTACACCCTTCCCCAAGGCATCTTCCATCAACTCCCCCTCCCAGTTGATGCCCTCTCTCCCTCCATTTATCCCTCCTATCATTTCTGATCCTCTCCCCTTCTTTCCTCCGACATTTCCCTGGGCTCGCTCTTCGGCCCTTCCATCCTGTGTTTCTCCCACCTAACCTCTCCCTACCTCCCTTGTTCCCTTGAGTCCTTTTGTCTTCCCGTCCTCTGCCTTCCCCACTCCCTGTCGCATCTGCCCAGGACCCTACCCCCCCCCCCCCCCACAACCCCTCTTATGGGTCCTCATCTTCCATTGCCTCCTTTCCCCCTCCCTCCCTTTGCTTTTCCTCACCTTCGCCCCTTTTTTCTTTTCCCATCATCTGACCAGTTTCCCCCACCTGCTCTTGGCTGTGGTATGTCATCTTTTAGTGCAGTGTTCCAGTGATTGTTCAGTGTTGTTTCGTCTTTTACCGTGTTGCGAACAGAAACCATGCTGTCAATGGGTGTGAATTTTATGTCTTTTACAAACAGAAACCAGACTGTCGCCATGTTTTTTAATTGTCTGTCTATTATTTTACCTGTCTGCTTTATATGTATTTTATTAGCATCATCATCCCTTTGTTATCTGTTTTAAAGTTCCATGATTTTTTTTCGCCATGCTACCCTTTGTCTCCGATTTTGTCGCCTGTTTTGTTATTATATATTATCTTCTCCTTTTTTAAAAACCAAGTCTGGAGGTTGAAGAGCGGCATACTAAGCTGCTGCCACCGTGCCTCCTTCGAGAGGAATTGAAATTCAGTAAAGAACAAAAAAAAAGACTCTCCAGTTCGGCAGGCTGGGTCAGTCTCTCGTCCCCAGCTTGCTAGTGTGTCTCTCGTCCGCATTTGTTAGGCAGTTAGTGTCTGTCTGTCGATCGGAGTGCTAGTATGTCTGTCGTTCGGATCAACCTTTAAAAGCGGCAAAATGAGAGTGTTTCGACTCTGCCAGTAAGAGAACTCAGAGAGTGGTCACCCGGTCAGGGCTTAGTTCCTGCATCTGAGTCTGCGCGTTAGGCCACCAGTCTGCTCGAGTTTGCTCAGGCAATGGTCATTGGTAGTTGGAGCGACCGGTTGGTCGGTCGCGCGCTGAGATACAAGATGACTTGTCCGTCTTGAGCGTCGGCGCATGTGAGGTCGCCACTTGAGTCCAGTGGGCCGCGACCTGTAGCGAGGGGTAGTGACTTCCCGGTCGACACGAGAGCAACAGGAGTCAACCCACGACATTCGTATGGGCGGTGCGAGCTGCGACGCCATGAGACGGGTGATGGGCGCGCCTTCCTGCGTCCGCTGAAGCGGCTGGCAGCGGACGGTTCGGGTGACCGATTTCGGGGTGCTGCGCAGTTTATTAGAAGTTAAATGATTGGTGATATGTTGTTTGATTTACTCTAGTTAAATTCTACTTGTTTTCTTGATGAGGTCACAAGCTGTTTTGCTTTGGGGTCGTCTTATCATTCTTCTCTGCTTGCCCACCCGCGGAAAGGAGGTCGTTTGTGAATTGGGCGGTCCGTTTTTCCCTTGTGGAGTAGGGGCGGGTGAAAGCAACCAGCTGTTCGGGTTGTTCGGTAATCTCCCTATCAAACTACCGTACGTTTGTAGCTGCCTCTGTCATGTTTGTTTGATTTGGTGTATTAACGAATTTATTGCTTGAAGTGTAACGGCCTAGTTCCTGAAATATGTTTTTATCTTTGGAAACTTTGATATTATTGCCTATGATCTTGAGAGGCGGTATCTGTGTACTGTAGAGCATCTTAACTATTGTTTGGCCAACCTTGTAGAATTTTATATAAGATTGGATTTTATGGGCTTTTATTTAAATGATCATTTTAGTATATAAAGTTGCTACCCTTTGACCATAAGACTTTTCTTAGAAGTTAAAATAAAGTTGCACCTTCTGTAGCAAGGTTAATATTTTAATTGTTAGTGTTTTGTACCATTTCCATCCCTCCCTACAGGGGTGCATAGTTTGTGTGCTTATGTGAATTGTTAAAACTCTTAGTTTAACGTTACCTGGTGTGTTGCAGATTTGCAACAGAGTAGTCTTTCAGTGGCTGTTGTGAGCGGTCGTAACTACGGCCGTGTCAAAAGGGAGCGGCAAGGTACTTTGCCTGAAAGCTCATACAGTCAAAACTTGTTTCTTTCTGCCTCTGGATAAATTGTAAGTTTGGTATTTAGAGGGCGCTTTCTGATTTTAATTTTAAATCTGTTTCTTTGAAATAATGCTTTTGGGCGCTATTAAAGTGAACAAAATTCCCATTTGTTAAAAGGAATTTGGTTATAATTTCATCAGTTACTCCCTGGTAACTACTTCCATGCTTACACAGTGTGATTAAATGTGTTGCTAGTAATTAAAATAAATTCTTAAGAATATTCTTTGAAAATAAATCACGGTTCAACAACAAAAATAACTAAAGAAACGTCACACTAAAATTTTTGTTTGACAAACGCTTTCTTTAACATGGTGTCCATGATGGACAAAGTGATGAAATGGGGATCGACACACGACATTAACCAGAACACTAATCACTTTATCTGACTTCATACACGCGAATCCGGATAATGGCACAAAAACGCATCTATACTCTACCATTCCAAAGCGAAAAATATGGTTCGCAAAAAAACCAGCGTGCTGAGAAACGAACATTGGAGCCCTACGCCGTAGCAGCAAATACTCTACCCTCCTGCTTGTCAGCGGGGCACACGACGATGCTTTCGGCGTCTCAAGCCATGGACGGCCGCAACCTGTTATTAATGGCGCGCACCCGAAAAATGGTAGAGACCTGCAGTTCTTCACTAGCAAAGCGCCAGTACAAGAGAGATCTCTTCTCTTTCGGTCCACTTCCTCCTCAGCTCGGTAGCAAAGCACATTTACATCTTAGACTTTCCCCACTTTAACACAAGCCACTCACGAGCTGGAGCGCAGCATTCGAAGCTGGAAGATCGTCCTTTGCTATGCATACACCGATCTGACCAATCACAGACTTTAAAGTTAATTGGGAGAAAGAGAAAAAAGACTCAGCTTGGCACCCTGTTTCCCAACCGTTTACGCTGTGTCTTTTGCTAACAACATGACCAGGGTGGAACCATAGCCCTCCATAAAAAGCTTGTTATCTCTTGTGTTGCGTCCATTTCGAAGTTTCCAAAGAATGGCCATAAACCAGCTAAAAGCCTCGTTCTTACACAAATATGTTCTGTAGCAGAGTCTGGACGTGTGGGAGCCAGTGACATGTCCTGCGGACATTCGCAGAACGCACGCAGATGTCCCGTCGGCTTCCTGCCTAACAAGGCCCTATCCTCTGCATTGTTGCCGGTCTACAATGTGCTGGCCATTGCAGCGGCGACTTCTCGGCGGTAGTCAGTCTACCTGGACACAGGTGCCGACTGACTGGCGCCACCCAACTTGTCTGCACAATGAGACCGCAGAACTTGGCCGTCCGGAAACGTTTCCACCCAGATTCCGCAGAAAAAATGCGCTTCCCTCAGCCCACCGTCTCCATGATTTTGCTGCAGTCGTTTAAATCGGCACCCTATTCCTTTGAACGCAGGTAAAGCTTACCGTTATCCCTTCCCTAGATCACGCCAGCAAGAGCATTGACTACTGCCCACCATTTCATCATGGTGTATGACGTCAAATTCCAGTAAAAGACCATATTCCCTACGAACATGAAGCGGCATGGCACCGCATCAGAAGTGAGAGTTCCCTGCAATCTCCCAAGCATACAAGAATAACCCAAATTCCATAGGCAAACTATCGGAGGCTATTATTTATTTACTGCAAAGTTAAATACCTGTAACCTAATGTTTTAAAACAAGTCGTATATTTCACAGTTTTCGTTTTTCATCTTTTTTGTAGCTTTTGTTTTTGTTGATGTTTTTGTTGTTACATCTACATCACATGTACATCACACCCCGCAAGCCACCTAATGGTGTGTGGCGGAGGGTACTTTCGGTACCACTATCTGATCTCTCCAACCCTGTTCCACTCGGGAATAGTGCGTGGGAAGAATGGCTGCCGATAAACCTTTGTATTAGCTCTAATTTTTTTCGAGTTGTCTCCTAATGGTCAATATGCGAGATGTATCTGGGGGGAAGCAATATGTTGTCCAACTGCTTACAACACCCTCATTGGCGCTGTAGCGAGAAGGAAGTACTTCTATGGGCGGTGTCACTAACCTGGTGTCTTGCTGCTTCGGTAAGTCCCTCGTAGCACAGTATTAGCACTCAGTCGCCAGGTTCCATGTAGGTGGTGATCCTGCTGAAGTGGAGTGTTTGTGGATGCCAGTTGTTAATTTTCAACAACGTTTGAACTATAATTGTTTTAATACAGAAATTGCTTTGTCACACACGTCACAGAATCAGTATTTGCAATATGGTGGCACTGGACTACGCCGTTATGTTCGACCCTTTACACACATTAACACAGTTTTCTGACTTTACATAATGATAGACACTGCCCACGACACGTGCCGTTCTTATAACTGAAAACTACACTTGATATTTTTAACATCCGAAATATGCGCACGCGACTGCTCTTTTAGGGCCGCCCTGGTTACTCGATCGTGCGTTTTGAGTGGCTCCTCGAGACTAACTCGCCCTGTCTTCCCTCAGGCCAAGAGAGACCACCCCACCTTTCTCCAATACGGACACTTCTCTCGTTCCATATATATATTACGATCGCTGTTGCTAGGCAGATCTGACGCTACGTTTGCGGACATTGTGACGGAAGTTGGTCTCGGAACACTGTCTCAGATTGTAAGATCCTACTCCCGAATATTCGGATCTTGTCAATACTAAGGTTGCACAACATTGCCTCCTATGATGTCATCACTACTGCTCCTTGCTGATGGTTAATTATTAAATTTACATGTAGCCTGGCTGCTACTGAGCATTTCCAATCGCATAAATATGCATAATACTTGTGTTAAACACGTGAAGTGAATGCATTACATCCTCCTGAAAAGGGCTCTCCCGTTGCAGATATCTCCGTGATGCACAACGCTTTTCTTGTATCGTCTGCCAGTGGAGTTTAGCGTTTTCGTAACGCTCTCCCGCCAACTAAACGATCCCGTGACGAAACACGCCACTCTTGGTTGGATCTTCTCCATCTCCTCTATCAGTCGTATCTGACAGGGGTCCCAGATAGATGCCCGATACTCAAGAATCAGGCGAACAAGCGCCTTATAAGCCACTTCTTCCTTGGATGAGTTACATTTCCTTAAGATTCTTCCGATGAATCTGAGTCTGGTATCCGTTTTATGTGGTCGGTCACTTAAGGTCGCTCTGGATGGTTAAGCCTACATATTTTACGCCAGACGCCGTCTCCAGTATTTGTCTTCAATAACGTAACTATACAGTAATAATGGATTCCTTTTCCTATGTATGCGCAATATTTATTTACGTCCAGGATCAACTGCCACAGCCATATGCAACATTTCACAAGGAGTAATCCCTTTAATATATATATAATTCGACCTTGAAATATAAATAAAATTTCTTTAAGGAGAAAGTGAAAAGGTGACAGGGTAAAGGAGAGGTTTGTTAGTGCCATCACCGATTGTGACTAGTGGTGAATGCTTCGGGATGGTGTCTTCTAGCTTCTGACCACCAGACACGAAAAAAAAGTTTTGTTAGTAGCAGAGAAAAAGTATTGCTAATCCTGTACATTAACATTAGGTACTCATCCGACGTACAACATGGTGTGCTTTCTTGGCTAGATCGCCAGAACCTTATACGACTCTTACACTAACATGTGCTGTCTTTAACTATTATAGGACTGATGTGAACAATTCGTCAGTGTATTTGGCATGGTATATCTGGTCGATAATTCTAGGTGTCTTATTTACTGTTACGTCTCGTCTTCCTTCTCCTGTGACGTCCTGCCATAGTTTGCGTGGCTCTCCGCGTCGGGGGTTTGAGTTCTCCATCGGGCTTGGGTGTGTGTATTCTCCTTGGCATAAGTTAGTTTAAGTTACAGTAAGTAGTGTGTAAGCCAAGGGACCGTTTACCTCAGCAGTTCGGTCCCATAGGAACTTAACACAAATTTCCAAATTTTCCTGCTATTTCTCTTCAGTGTCAGTGTTTGCACTGTTACTGTGGTTGTCGCAGTCCACCCTCTGGGGGTTCTTGTTGTGTTGCATACAGGCATGTCTGCTATGTCGTGTCGTAGGTACTCTTCATTTGTTGTTTTTTCAAATACTGTTTGTTAATGCATTTAGTCGTGCATAGCGATCTTCGTCTCTTATTGCTGTGAATATATGTTTTTCCGTTTCTGTGTAGTCTAAGCATAGTGTATCTCTGTTGTTCGCGTATTGTCTGCAGAAGACAGGGTGTTCTGAGGAACCTTCTTCCCCCCATGTGTATGTCGGTATCAGTGTCAGACTCACGCAGTCTAAGAGCAAGGGATAAAGTCTGTGTCCAAAAATATATCATACCACTGTTGGGATCGATATGTTTCATTCTCAACGGCTCCCATATGTCAGGAAGGAAGTCGTGAAGCCTACGTCTCTTATCACTTACATCCCACTCACCTTACCATGTACCCAAACGCCGCCTTTTAAGCTGATATGTCGCCTGTGTCGGTACGCCAGGTATTATGTGTACCTTATCTAGGTCATTCAAAAATGAAAGAAATGTATTCTCAAATGCGACTGTGATGAGACTCGAGTTCTATATGTTATAGGCGACATAGCAAAACTTTTACCAGATCGGGACTCGAACCAGAATTTGTTGCTTCACACGAGCGGTCGTTTAATAAGTTCTCTTTATTTTTACTTATTTGTTTATTTTTTCTTTAGCCTGTCGATGTTTGCGTTTTGCCATGGAGAAAGGAAAGAAAACGCTTGGTTCAAATGGCTCAAATGGCTATGAGCACAATGGGACTTAACTTCTGAGATCATCAGTCCTCCCGAACTTAGAACTACTTAAACCTAACTAGGACATCACACACATCCATGCCCGAGGCAGGATTCGATCCTGCGACCGTAGCAGTTGCGCGGTTCCAGGCTGTAGCGTCTAGAACCGCTCGGCCACCTCGGCCGACAAAGAAAAGGGAAATCCGAACTCCAGTTGAGTCAAAAATTGCCAGATTATCCTACCGTGCCTTCCACTTAAGAGCTACCATCGCAAAGATGTTCGGGCTCACATGCGGTTCCTCTTCGTCGAAATGTCTTGGCTGAAACTCGTCTAGGGGTTGAACCGCACGTGTCGCATTACACACCCTAAATTACAGACTTGTGACCCTCTGGTTAAATGGTCTGGCTGATGGCAAGTTTGCGAAATAAAAAGTTAATACAACATTTAATAACAGTAATAGCAATATCGGAAAATAAATTAACGACCCATAAATGATGTAGGCCACACAGTTGCGATATGGTTAGAATAATGTTTATTCAGTAAGCCAAGTAATAGTGAAAGTGGTCGTATTTACCATTACTATTACACTGGAGTGCATATCCATTTGACACACCTCGATCATTCACAATCCCATCGCTGAATACCAGGTATCTACGAGAAAAGTTCACATCAGGAGCGCGGCTGCTCACCGCTCAGAGACCAAGTCCCGCGATACCACACAAAGCGATATTTTCTAAGTCGTTTCACTTCCTAGCTACCCAAAGACCGACCGACTGCTTTCGCGTCCCCACCATGCACTGTACCTTTTGGTGTTTCCAGCCGAACTGTCCCCTTTGGCGTCTAGACCAGAACTGCCCTCTGCCCGTCTCCGACCGCGTTTCCCGCTCGCCGAACATCTCCGCTCAACTGACTAGCGCAGTTCCCCCTCCTGAAGTCTTCTATCTGATTGGCTACAGCTTATTCTGCATTTCTTTACTCTTTAACATATTTAAATAATCAATGCTTTACCACTTTCACGCTCTAAATAAAGTAACAATAATATCCATTACATAATAAACGTTAAATTCTTTTACATAAAACCATCACAATTTCCTTCTTAACTTTGAATGTCACGGCCAGTAGCCTTGTACCAATGTGCTTTCTGATAAATAAATAAAGAACAAAAGTAACTATTATGCACTGAACCTTACAATAAATAATCAATAAGGGGTCATGCTGTCATCGTTGAACGTGTTTAGTGTGGAGGAAATGATGATCTGATGCTTGACTGAAAATACTGATAATTTAAATTTACTATATCTTTTAAACAAATGAAGTTACAGAGTTAATATTTACAACATTTGTCATTTAAATGATGCGCTTCTATGTGAAATGTCGATCGCTCAGATCGACTTAGACGTTCAGGTTTTAGCTTTCAAGGTCTTTGTTACAAAATTATCAATTGCGGCATATTAATTAATTGCCAAAGAAACTAAACATTTATGAAAATCAATTGTCTATTGAAATTCCACAGAAGCGTCAGCGCCACTCAGCTTATTTTCATAGAACCTTTTTGTGGAAGCCGGTCGGGATGACCGAGCGGTTCTAGGTGCTACAGTCTGGAACCGCGCGACTGCTACGATCGCAGGTTCGAATCCTGCCTCGGTCATGGGTGTGTGTGATGCCCTTAGGTTAGTTAGGTTTAAGTAGTTCTAAGTTCTAGGGGACTGATGACTTCAGAAGTTAGGTCCCATAGTGCTTAGAGCCATTTGAAGCATTTTAATGTTTATAATTTAATTTTTATTTTTCATTTTTTTATTTGACAACGATGTCTCCATGCGGCGCTCCACAGTTTCGGAGCCCAGTACACCGCCGAAATTTTGTGTGGCTCTCCATTCCATCGCCAATGTCTTTCGGGAACAAATCTGTTGAAATTCGAGTCAGGTATAGATACCAGAAAACAAACACTTTCCGAAACTACCCAGGATCTGCACTGAACGCTTCCCCCAGTGGAATCCATTCAAACAGATCTAAACTACACAGTAAACAACTCATTTACAACGTTTGCAAAATGCTTATAAATTCTTCATTCAGACACGTTATTCGAGTCCCTCTACAGAGATGCATCTCGTGACAGATTCACAATCGACTTCATCGGCAAATTAATATTTTCTTTTCATTTTAGTAACTCCCATTTGCCTCAAAACTAGCAACAAGTATGAACAAATCTCACCCCCATTTAAGTGAAGCTGTGTACAGAGGTCGATACTCCATACAACGATTAATTTTTCCCTCAAAATATTTTCAGATAAGTAAATATACATACAACTGTCCTCCTACGTAAGCATGATTAATTTTCACTTTTCCAAATTTCTCCGATCTCTATGCGTCCAAATTGACGTGACCATAATTTATAATTTGTTAATTACAACAAACATAAAACCAATCAAAAATAACCTACTTTCCCCTTCTCAACATGCAGTCTCAATTCTGTCACTTTTATTAATCCTAGAACTTTTCCTGAAACAGGGTATTTGAGCCGGTAGGCATTACGGTGCCGACATTCTGTCACTACAAATGGCCCTTAGTAGAGGTCAAACAACTTTTTTTATTTCTCCATCCACTTTGCTGGACATTTATTTCGTACTTACTAGGACTTTGTCTCCTATTTTGTAGTTAACTGGTTTGTAACGCCCATCACGCCGTTTCTTCCTTTCCGCTGCCACCTCCTCCATACGGGATTTTACCGTCCGCCCCCTCTGAGCGGCCGACTCAGCCAGGCGCTGAGGCAACTTCACAACTTTCTTAATAGAAATTTAGATTTGACTCCAGTAATCACCTCCTAGGGCGAACATGCAGTTGCGTTATTTTTCACGGTGTTTAGAATGTCCTCAAATGAGCGTACGTATTCCGCCCACTGTTGAGTGTCTATCACTCGCGTAAGTCCGACACAATCATTCAACTTCTCGCATATACCGCTCGCAAGCGTTACTCGCTGGTGGTACACGGATATTTTAATGTGTTTTATATTCTGGTCGTTCATTAATTTGTTCCAAACGTTTGATGTAAACTGAGATCCGTTGCTAGATAACAGCCTTTTGGGTTTGATTACGTTTTTAAAGAAATACTTTTCTAACTTGACTATCAGCGTCCGGCTGTTAGCTTTCCGTATCGGATAAAGTTTAATAAATTTTGGGAAGAAGTCCACAACAACAAATATGTACTTCATACCGCCACGTCCGTGGACAGTGGACTAAGGTTGTCAACCGCCAGTAACTCTCCAGCTAGCCAGGCTGGCCGAGCGCTTCTAGGCGCTACTGTCTGGAACCGCGAGACCGCTACGGTCGTAGGTTCGAATCCTGCCTCGGGCATGGATGTGTGTGGTCCCCTTAGGTTAGTTAGGTTTAAATAGTTCTGAGTTCTAGGGGACTGATGACCTCAGAAGTTAAGTCCCATAGTGCTCAGAGCTATTTGAACCAGTAACTCTCCTACCTTGGTAGGTATTGTACTTAGCATTTCCCCTTGTTGGGCTCTAGTGCCATATTTTACTCGCTGACATTGACGACAGACAGCCAGCTGCGCGCGTAATCGTCTCGCGAGGTTATTAATGTATTGCTCTATAAGTTCCGTGCACTTCTGAGCTGCGTAATGACCGTGACTTACATGGACGTAATCTATCAGCTGTTCCACATATTTTTCTGGGAAGCACAGTCTCCAGTGACCCGTTTTCTCGTCTCTTCTGCGAAACAGCACACCCTTGTGGATCTGGAAATAGCGGTGTATTTTTTCGTAGCCCTTTCTGTCGAAGTTGATTTTGATGTTCTTCAGTTCAGGGTCATAATTTTGCGCTCTCCTCTTATCGCTGCAGACCACACGGTTTTCCTTTTCTCCCGGTAATCCTTTCATGTCGAGCAGTTTAAATTCGTTCTTTGTCTCCTCCCCTTCATTGTCTTCCTCTGCAACGAGCAGCCGCGACAGATCATCGGCAATACAATTCTCGATCCCTTTAATGTAGCGTATTTGGTAACTAAATTGCTGCAGGAACATTTCCAGTGGATCAAAAGGTCGTTTAGTATTCTACAGTCTTGTACAAAGCTAGGGGCCTTATGGTCGGATAGCACTGTTACCTCTTTACCTTCCAAATTAATTATCCGTTTTCATACGATGGTGAGTCAAATGAAAACTTTAAGTATTTTTTTAAATATTATTTATTGTGCAGAAGTAGTTCAAAGCTGTATCACTTTTCAACATATTCTCCCCTACGCTCAATGCAAGTCCTGCAGCGCTTACAGAGTGCTTAAATTCCTTTCGAAAAAAATTCTTTTGTTAGTCCGCGCAATCACTCATGCACCGCGTGGCGTACCTCTTCATCAGAATGGAAATTCTTTCCTCCCATCTCGTCTTTGAGTGGTCCAAGCAAATGGAAATCATTCGGGGCAAGGTCTGGTGAGTATGGTGGATGAGGAAGACACTCAAAATGCAGGTCTGTGATTGTTGCAACTGTTGTACGGGCAGTCTGGGGCCTTGCATTGTCATTTTGCAAAAGGACACATGCTGACAGTAATCCACGTCGCTTTGATTTGATTGCAGGCCGCAGATCATTTTTAGGAGACCTGTGTATGATGCAGTGCTGACAGTGGTCCCTCCCTCTAGGCATGTAATGCTTCAAAATGACGCCTTTTTTGTCTCAAAAGAGAGTCAGCATAACGTTCCCTCTTTATGGTTCTATTCGAAACTTCTTTGGTTTTGGTAATGCGGAATGGTGCCATTCCTTGCTAGCTCTCTTCGTTTCCGGTTGTTGGAAGGGAACCCAGGTTTCGTCCCCAGTAACGATTCTTGCAAGGAAGCCATAAACTTGTTGTGCAAAGCGCCGAAGAAGTTCTCCACAAGCATCTACACGTCGTTCTCTCATTTCAGGAGTCAGCTGCCACGGCACCCATCTTGCAGACACTTTGTGAAACTGGAGCACATCATACACTATGTGGTGTGCTGACCCATGACTAATCTGTAAACATGCTGCAACGTCATTCAGTGCCACGCGGCGGTTTTCCTTTGCTATGGCTTCAACTGCTGCAATGTTCTGTGGAGTCCCAAGTTGTTGTGCCTGAGCTGGACGAGGAGCATCTTCCACTGAAGTCACACCATTTGAGACCTTCCTACTCCATTCGTAGACTTGCTGCTGTGACAAACATGCATTACCGTGCTCAACCTTCATTTGTCGATGAATTTCAATAGGTTTCACATCTTCACTACGCAAAAACCGAATAACAGAAAGCTGTTCTTCCCTGGTGCAAGTCGCCATCTTCATACTGATACTGCGACGGTATGTGTACATCTGCACTATGCTGCCATCCACAGGGCATTCTGCACGCTGTTTGTAGCACGATTACCAACTTACAGGAAAACGGGGCGAAATTTCGATTTTTATTACAAATTTAAGATTTTCATTTGACTCACCCTCGTAAATACGGAACTTTTTGAATAAGCTGTACACGAGTTCGTGTTTCCTGAGCATGCGGCTGGTGAAATCCACACTCCGATTTTCCTATCCTCCTGTCGATTTGTTTTTCTTGGAAGATTTCGCAGCCTATCCCGTAATCTGAACTGTCCGACGACAAACCGAACGGAAGTGTCATGTCGGGGTAATACAGTATCTTGCTTGCTCACAGTTTATCCTTTACGTTCTGAAATTACTTTTCTCATTCCTCGGTCCATTTCCATGACGCGTTTCTGTTTAATAGTTTAAATGAATTTGGGTTATTCATTCCATCATCTTCCAAGAATTTTCGATAAAACCCACCTAATCCGGGGTATGATTTTAATTATATTCTAATGGTTGGCCTTTTACAATCCGTGATTGATTTTAGTTTCTCGGTACTCGGTAAAATTCCCTCAGATGTAAGAGAGTGTCCTATAAACTTAATTTCCGCTCTGACACATTCGTATTTGGCCATCACGGCGTCATTCCTCCTTGTCTTAAGGCCACAAGCACTTGCTTCAGCAATTTACAGTGTTCGTACTAGGATTCCTTCGCTATTAGAATGTGGTCCACATAGATCACCAACTTGCTCGTTAAGCGTTCTCCCAAGGCATGGCTTAGTGCTCTCACAAATAGTGCCACTCAAATCGTGAGGCCGAACGGTACAACCTTAAACCGGTAGCTTCATCCTTCGAATAACAAAGCTGTGTAACGTCTGCTTTCTTCTGCCGATGGAATTTGCCAAAATCCTGAGGTCAAGTCAGCACTAGAAGTAGTAGGGCACAAGACTGGCGTCAGTGCATTTGTTAGTGGGGGTTGCCTACATCAGGGGCAGGTACGCATTCAGGGGCAAAGCCATTGTTCTCCCTTGATTGATAGGTAATTAACCTATTTCTCTCCTTTGATTGACACGTCCGTAACCTATTGTTCTGCTAAAAGGATCCCTCCTTTTGATTGACTGGCAGTCAACCTAATCCTCCCCCACCCCCCACCCCTTCCCCTCTCCCCTTGGTGCTACAGGCACACTTTGAGGTCTGAGTTATTGGAATAGCCCCTCTCACTCTTATAAATTTGATTGACTGCTTAATTAAATAGATCAATTAATTAAACTCGCCTCTCTGGTAAACCACCTCCCCTGCCACCCTCCCTCCTGGAAATTGGTGACAAAAAGTCTCAGTTGATGGGTCAGTTGGAGGGCATTCGATTGTAGTGTATGGAATATTTTCAAACAATTTAACCATTGTGTGGAATACTGTTTATTTAAACAATTTAGGGGAGTCAAGGCAGTGTATTGAATATATGGACATTGGTGGAGAGAAAGGCTCGCATAACAGGAAATTCAAGGGTATATTACTTCAGGTAAACATGTTGCATAACCTAGTGTTCAGCACTGTACTCTGGGCATCTTAATCTAATGTTGGGGCCTTTTTTGGCACTTACCCTGTTGTTCTATTAAGTGGTTTTCTGTGTCACCACCTTTTCCTTAAACTATTGTACCACCTTTGATACAGATTAAGTAATCAGTTATGTCCTCCCACCATTTTCTGGTACACTTTTAGAATTTCACATGCTTTTGAACACCATTTCTGGCATATTCTTCTTTGTCACCCACGCCCTTAAACTACTGTAATGCGTTCACATAAAATAATGTAGATTAACTTATTGTTCTGCATTAACCTGCTGCTCTGCTCATTGTCACCCTCTCATGCACACCGTCCCCTTAACCACCATACCGCTAACACCACGCTGATATAAAAAATTTATCGAAATTAATTAAAGTGATATTCATCACATCTATGGAATGGTTTTCTTAATTCGCAGCATCCTATTGAACAGTGAAATCGATGGAATATATTTTAAATAAAAGATCACAAACAGAAAACACATCCTGCCACCCGACGCCCAAAGCTGACATTGGAGTCCAAGTGCACTGGTGGCCCCCGCGATGTGATGATGTGGCCATCAGCTGCCAAGTGATGCTCAGGTGTTCATTCGGGTCATGCAAGCATGACACGGCAGCATCCCTTTCTTATTTGACACCTGAGAAGTTCCTGAGACTGCTCATGATATCATTCAATTCGAATATAATTTGTTTAAATTAGTTTAGTTTTGTATAAATTTTATTAAATTTGTTGAAATTTGGATGAATTTATTATCCACGTGCAACAGTAGCGGCTTAGTTCGGTGTTACCACCACAAGAAGCTGAGATATCAGTGCTTCTTTAGGTGTCAGTGCTCAATTAGCGAGATGTTGGTGCAAGACGGGGGGAGTTTTAACAGCTGCATTACATCCACTCATTCAGCCGACGAGTGCATTCACAACTCACTGCATGAAGAATGGAAGCGAGCATTAATCCCTGAACGTATGGAGAGGAAGAATATGGTCCTGCAAATAAATGCTTCGCGTTAAATATGCATTACACAATGCATGGAAACATCTGTCTCTGCTGGAATTGTCTGTCATTTCTAAAACATACATATAAGCTCCCTCCACACAAGACACAACTGCCTCTGATCCACCAGACCAAAGAACTGACCTAGTTTGCGAGTTCACCTCTTGATAGGTCACTGATCATGCAGTTCAGTCCATAGGAGCACAGCATCATGATTGTGTCACGTGATTTTCTCAGCTGCATGTGTCCCCTAGCACCCTCAACCCCCCCTCCCCCCCCCCAACCTCCGACGGTCTGAAGGGGGAAAATTGGTGGGAAAAGGAATCAACCTGTTCTGGGCTGCTGGAGACAGCAACAGTTCATTAGTGACAGATTTCATGTAGTTTATTTATTACACCGGAACAAAACACTCACCCAGACATGCTTGAGATAATGTGTTAGAGATCACTATATACAGTTTAAAGACCTGGAAACTACTCTTAAGTAATTCAGTACACTGATGCACAGAGACGCAGACAACTCGTAAATAACCAAAATAATCCAGTACACACCATACAGACGTGTAAACTACTCATAGATCACCAAAATAATGCATGCAAACATGCTCACAATGCATAAATACCCAAAAATAATGCAGTGCAAAAACACTAGCTGCACCTAAAAAACGCAAAAACGCAGCGTATCAGCGACTGAGACCCTGATACTACTGCATGGAAAGCCTAAGGGCACCTCTTAACACATGGAAACTGTCAAGATGTGGGAGATGAATGTTAGTTCAGTGTACTTTATTTATTTTTGTCGCGAATCTGACTCAAATATCGATCCTAATTACGTAATTAATCACAAAGATCGATCTTAATTACACAACTATATAAATAGAGCTGCACAAGGATGGCGTAAAATCGCAATATAGCGCAAAAAACTGATGATACCATAAAACTACTCGAAGCTTACACAAATATGGATCCTAATTACGTAATAAATCACGAATATTGGGTGTAATTACACTACAACGTGCATAGCGCTGTACCAGGACGGCATAAAAGCGCAATACGCCACAAAAACTGTCTAAACCATACAACTGGTGTTATCCTGCTGTGAAAATATTTCGAACTACCACTCGAAACCAGCGGCAGAAACACTCAAACCCTACCCTACACCTACAAGTTAGGGGTTAAAAGGTTGGGGTGTAAGGTACAATCTTTATTCTATTTGGTTGTAAATACGTTCAACTGACTAGATGCTGGTGTTGGACACAGAGGAGTTTTAAAAAAGTGTATTACATACAATCATATAGCATCTTTCACTGTTTGACGTCAGAGTTCACTACACACGCCTACTAAAAAGCACCTTACAGCCCAGCTAACGTAAGCCAATATACGCTATCACAGCTGAAGGAAAAAATGCGTCACACTTATAATTACACTCCCAAATTGACGTAAAAATAAACCAGCACTCGTACTGAATGGGTCGTAATGCATCAAATGTTCTGGGGAAAACCGTCGTCCTAAGGGACTGCAGTTGAATGTGCGTTCTCCCCCATGTACAATCGCAAAGTACGGGATGGAGCTACTCAGCCGACAGCCTCACTGCTCATGCTGACTGCCGCCCACATTGATATGATCGCCCTCCGCCAACACAAAAGCAGGTATAGTTTACTTGGAGATAAAAGGGCAGGTTTTCCAAACGCATCTTGGTCGTCTTAAGTATAGTGGCGCAGCCGCCCCTAATGGCTAGGAGGCTAGGCTGTCACAGACTAGACAGGTCCCCAACACCTCCAATAGGTCACGTAGGACGCTCCAGTAGGGACCGGACTAGAGCAACAGTCTCGTAGGGAACTCAACTGCCGTTCTACGCTAAATTATTTAACATTAACTAGACTCCTTTAACAAAGCAGCTATTTAAAAAAATGCACGACCATAATAAATCTCCTCTTTCCTTGAAAATAGAAAAAGCCCAGTTTCATTTAGTTTTATGGGCAAAATCGGTATACTTTTTTACATTCGACTGCACTCGCATCTCATTATTTTGTGACGTTCAGCGAAGTGTACCTCCACCGATCACAAGCGATCAGCAGACACATATCCCCACCGCATAAAACCAGGAAAGAAAAACTTCGACTATTTTGTTGCTAAGACTACCGACCACCACGGAATGTCATCGTTATTTCGAAATTAAATTGATCATGAGAATAACTATGCACAGCAAGTAATTTTTGTTTTTTCTGTAGTCGGATTACACTCACCAGGTAGGTCAAATGGGAACACGATTTTCGTTTTCGAGGAACACTACTGAGAAATGGCATCTCAAGCTGACCACAGATGGATTCTGCAGCCCACAACAAACGCACCATGCTATTAAAAATACGATCGTCACGTTGCATAAAAAGTGGTCTTGAGTCTAGAGGTACACACACGAGCCACTGATAGTGTTACGCTTTCTGGTAGGAATACTGTCTGCAATTGGGATGCAAGTCTATCCATTCAGCCATTTAGTTGCGTTGGTTCCTCCAGAGACATCTTTTAATGATTACAGCCACTGGTGAATGATATTCTTCTCACTCCTATATCTTGCAGATGAGTCACATTTTCCAACCTATCTGCTAAGGATCTCATGTGACAGAAGCTCCAGCGCTGTTGCTTAGACAGCCCCTGTGCATCTTGTAATTGCACTTAAGTCTATGGCCCCGCCACCATTCAGCATAGTGGATGTGATCACCCAAAAATAGGTGTGGCCTGTAAGAAATTCGGAGAGCGCTATACCTAAGACCTCGTGCATCCCGTAGAGAAACGGGACGAGCTAAGTTAATGTGACAGGAGCGTGTGTTGACCACTCAAAGACATCGCAGCGGTTCCAGCTGCTGTCCGAAAGTAATGACCAAATCAAACATTCACTCTGAAAGCACTTAAAAAATTGGACAGTTACTTTGTTTTGAATTCATTCAAGTGGAGCAATTAGTAAGAGCATCAAAATTAGCAATGTGCTGTCACACCGTTAAAAATCATCATGTCCTTGCAGTCAGTGAACTATACTGTCGTGGTCTAGAGGTTCTAGGCGCTCACTCCGGAACCGCCAGTCTGCTACGGTCACAGGTTCGAATCCTGCCTCGGGCATGGATGTGTCTGATGTCCTTAGGTTAGTTAGGTTAAAGTAGTTCTAAGTTCTAGGGGACTGATGACCACAGATGTTAAGTCCCATAGTGCTCAGAGCCATTTGAACCGTTTTGAACTATACTGTCACGTTAAGCTCCAAATTGTTTTAGGTTTCCAAAGCCGCAAAAAAGAGTGATATAAGATATAACAAAATTGACAGCATTTGTGAAAAAATTGTCAGCGCCCCACACTGGCAAACGAATATGTAGCTGCAGCTGTTCGCAACTGAAAGCAGTACGGGGGAGTTCCATGGGGCAGCTAACAATGTGTGAAATTTGAGGTACCAGCTACCTAGAAACATAACCGTATTCTTCCACAATTTAAGTGGGTATGACGCTCAGTTTCTAGTTGAGCACTTGGCTGATTTCGGTTTGGAGAAAGATCAGGTCAGTGTCTTACCTGAGAGCGTCGAGAAATATATTTCATTTTTCAAACGACGCCAAGAATTACGCTCCGCTTCCTTAATACACTACGTTTTATGCAGAAATCACTCCAGAAACTCGTTGAAACTCTACCTCGAGGGGATATGCATGTCACTCGAGCTTCATTTCCGAATGAGGAAAAGTTTCAACTTGTGGCTAGGAAAGGGGTTTTCCCATATGAGTATGTATATAGTATGGCTAAACTCGACGAAACCAGGCTACCTGACATAACTGCACTCTCCAGCAACCTTACAGGCGATGCCATAATGGATGCAGAGTATCGACATGCTGTGAATGTCTGGTGGAAATTCAGTACTTCAACTTTAGGAGAGTACGCACAGCTTTACATAGACACAGACACGCACTTGCTTACAAACGTTTCCGAGAAATTCCAGAGTCAGTGCATGAACACATATTCTCTGGACCCTGCCTTTTATTACACGACACTTCGGTTGTATTGGGACGCAAAGCTCAAGAAAACAAAGCGCACCATTGAATGATTGACCAATGCTGACATGTTCTTTTCTCTGAGTGAGGGATCCTTGGGGGACTTCGCCAATTTGTCCATAGGCACGCGAAGGCAAATAACTCGGTGATGGGTGACAGGTTCAACATGTCCCTTGATTCGAGTTACATAATGTACCTTTGACGTAAATAACTTATATGGGCACACCATACAGCAATCACTGCCGATTGGTGAATTTCTGCGGCACAGATAATGGTGTAAGAGGGGAACAAGACACTGAGGATAAGGTGTTCGGTGGGGTCATTGAGGAGGCGTTGTGGCCAGACGTTTATGTGCTTAAAATGGTCGATGGCACTCTAGGACCAGGAAAATCAGTGCAGTGGAGGATATAGGGAGAGATGTGGATAGCATGATGGGAAGAGAGGGGGAGAAGAGAGGGGAGGGAAGAGAGGGAAGGGAAGAGGCTTAAACTAGAGTGTTGAGGTGGGTCAAGGTGAAGTGGGCTTGGTTGTGGGAGTAAGTGGCGAAGGTGTTCAGGTGAAAGACAGAGTGAGCAGCGAGGGAGATCTGCTGGAGGGTGTGAGGGTGTTGAAAAGGGTGAATGTTTTGGAGGACTATGGTGAGGAACCAGATGATGTCTTTAGCTGTGCAGGGTGGACAGAGGGAATTGTTGGAGTGGATGGGGGGATTGATGGGATGGACAGGGACAGTAAGCTTTGGGGTGGCAGGAGGGGTTTTAGCTTTACACTTGTGGGAGTAGGTGGGATGGGGGCCATTCTAGGTATTATAGGAAGGAGGGGTGCCAAGGTTGGGGCAGTATTTGAGAAAGTGGGAGGCCTTTCAATGGAAACGTGTAGGAGGGGTGGGGGTTGCAGTTGGGGGTCATTTGACATTTGTACATGAGGCAGTGCTGGCAGTGGTAGGATTGGGGTCGGGATTTGGAGAATTCAACAGGGTGACGGTGGTGGAAAATCAGGGCACACTGGGTGAGGAGGTGGTCGATGGAGGGGTCGGACTGCGAAAAGACCTGCATGAGATAGGTGAGTCCAGAGGTATTGTGGATATGGCGGACAGAGCGGATTTCGAGGTTCAAATGCTTCAAATGGCTCTGAGCACTATGGGACTTAACTGCAGAGGTCATCTGGCCCCTACAACTTAGAACTAGCTAAACCTAACTGACCTAAGGACATCACACACATCCATGCCCTAGGCAGGATCCGAACCCGAACCTGCAACCGTACCGGTCGCGCAGGTCCAGACTGAAGCGCCTAGAACCGCTCGGCCACTCGGTCCGGCGGATTTCGAGGTATGGATGTGAGTTCAGTTCCACCAACATCTCATCCTCCATGATCACTGGGCTGGCAGTGTAGTTGGGGGGAGGGGGGGGGGCGATATGGAGGCTGGGGTTGACAAGGAGAGAAAGAGGAGAGGAAGGGTGTCAGGGACGCTTGGGAGCCAAACATAATGCACAGGAGTATATGAAGGAGGTCCATAAGAAAGAAAGAGGAGGGGGACTTGATGAGGACTGAGTCCGTGTGGGGAATCAGTATGGAGATATGTGCACCAGGTTGATACTTTCGTACTAAGTTTCTGTATGCTAATAATAAAAGTGTAAAACTATCATATCTGTCTCTTTGTCTGAACATGGTAATCTTCAAAAATGTTCAAATGGCTCTGAGCACTTTGCGACTTAACATCTGTGGTCATCAGTCCCCTAGAACGTAGTACTACTTAAACCTAACTTACCTAAGGACATCACACACATCCATGCCCGAGGCAGGATTCGAACCTGCGACCGTAGCAGTCGCGCGGTTCCTGACTGAGCGCCTTAACCGCGAGACCACCGCGGCCGGCGTAACCTTCAAAACTACTAGAGAAATGTCCATGGGGGTTTCCACAGGTAACGTGCATGCAGCTTGGGCCAATGTACAGGCTTCATTTCATCAAAATCGGAACATGGAAAAAAAATTGTAATTTAAAGTTTGATTTAAAATCGTTAGCTTAGTAGTTACTATATTGAACCATTGTGGCATAGTAAGCCAAGAATCAGTAGATGGTGCTGTTGGTTTCGTAGTACTTCTACGGCGGTCCAGTCCAAGACTCCTATAGTCGTCAGGAGAGGGCCATAACCTTTCAAAAGTAAAAAATAAGTATAACATTTACATTTGGTATAACCTACCAACAGATAAATTGCGTAACTTACCAATAATACAATGTGGCTAACCTCCCAATAAAAATATGACTCATACATAACCTTTCAATAATTAACTGACTGTGAATCTAAACTGGTAAATTTGCACGTCAGCAGAGCTGCGTCATGGCCCTGAAAGATCATTCTGAATAAATTGAAAATTCATACTTCAATAAGGTCGCTGGATATATCTGCTCCTATAAGAGATTTTTCTGGCGCAGCCCAGTGCAATGCTGGCCGATGGATTTGTCATGTACAAAAAGAAACAATTTATTTTTCTTTACAATAATCGGGATGACCATGGATGGGAGAAATTAGTAAATTCCTTAAATTGAGGTGAATGTTGGTCAAAAGTTAATTTTTATGAGAAAGATTATTATTAAGAGATTTTATTTAAAAACATTTACATGGGACTAGATATTACAATACTATATATGCGCGAGGCTGCTTTTACCTTATACTACAACGGCCAGACACCGCCATCGCTCCCCACGACCGGCCTGGCCAACTCCATACACCAGACTGCTAGCTGCTACTTACTCCTACTGATACACAGTTCCTACTGCAGCCAACACTGCTCTTTGGTCTGAGATTCTCTTATAGCTGACATATTGCAGGCAGCCCGTGAGCAATCCATCGAAATTACAGTTGCTCGAGTGCCCTAGCGACGAATTCCTTAGTCATGGACCTCTTACAAGTATTGTCTTTTAAAGTGCCGTGTCAAAGTTTAACCAGTGCTGGCATGGCACCTTGTCAGTGGCAGAGGGCCGCCTTGCACTCATTTTGCAATATCGCAAGTGTAGCGAAGCATCAGGTGGTAAGTGGTATGTGACGGGCGGCCGTCGCCTGAGAAATCCGGAAGCCTCCAGCCCTGCATATCGGTCTCCAAAGTGCTTTTGTGGACATCAAAGATTTGCACTTAGGAGTCCCGCCCCAGGTTTACCTGAAGTACTCGCTGGCTTGCAGAGGTCGTCTTTCAACAGGATACAGCAACACCAGTGTGTGGCACAGGAACGGGATGAGCAACAGCGGCGCCTACCCTCTAAAAGGCGGATGACAGACAGCGTCCACGTCACACAGGTGAAGTCTCAAGGTGGTGGTGGCCTCAACAGTGTGGTCTTAGAAGTTGGTACTGCAGCTGGCAGCAGCAACGTCCTCCAGGTCGACTCCTGGTTCCTTAGACGACAGGAAACAGATAGGCACGCCGAGGGTCTATCTCCATAGCGTCCCATCCACTGGCTAGCTGCAACTCACACAAGAACTGAGACCACACACAGGACAATCAGAAATTGGCACTCAGCAGTCATGTATCGTGTGCGCTGGTTTTTCCTCGCTGTCTGCTCTCCTAGTGACTTCAGACTTTCGGAACTGCACCTTTCACAGGCTCTCAGGCTCGACGCCTGAATTATTACAGATGCCTTGTAGTTAGACTTCCTTACGAAACATTGCTTTTTCATTAGTATGACGATATCTCACGGCTTTCAGACTGTCATTATGCTTCGCTTGCAGCCTTGGGGAATCATTCGTTCCCCCGCATTGATATAGTTTCCGTGTTTGCCGCAGCTTGCTCAGCATTTCTCCCTAGCTAGCAGTCTACTGGTCATTGACACAGACAGTTAGGTTCTTCGTGGTGTCAAGCTAAAACTTGGAGAAATTTTGCTGTCCGCCAAGGATACTATCATGCGACTTAACACATCAAAGAACCAACAGATGGCGGTTTTAGCTTTACAATTCAGCGACAACAGTATTTTCGGAAGCTTACAGTATTATTATTATAATAATAATAATAATTATTATTATTACTACTATCAGATTTCACAAAGTAACATTTCAAATTTTCCGGTGTCCAACCGGTGCACACCAAATTTGTTTTTAACCATCGTTTTTGTCTAACTGTCCATAAATTTTCTTCAATATTACTTCTCCTGACAGAGATCTGAATTCTTTGAATACGTGTGGTCGGTGGTCTCCCTCTTTTTTTTGTTTCTTCCTTGTTCAATAAGTCTGTGTGGTAATCTCTCCTTTGACATTCTTTTTGTGTGTCCATACTGTAACAGATGTTTTTCTTCTATAAAATCTCAATCAAATTTATAACTGCATTATACTTCCTGATGACTTCATTTCTGATTCTTTCTGACCTAGATATCAGTGTTGACCGCCTCCAAAAGTCCATCTCCATTGCCATCAACCTTTTTACTATTTGTGATTTACTTGTCCATCTTCTGATCCATATATCATAATGCTTCTGATAAATGTGTTCAAGGTTCTTCTTTTCATTTCCTTTCTAATCTGTTGGTCCCATAAAGCGCCATTCATTGTTCCAATAGTAAAATTCTCACCGTTTATTCTTGAATTAGTTTCCTTGTCTTGTGTGATACTGATTCCTAGATATTTGTACCCTTCAGTTTATACAATAGTTACATAGTTCCCATCTCTTCTTTCAATGTCAAATCTTGATTTGTGTCTCCTATTAGCATATATTTTGTTTTATTCCTGTTGACCTGAGGTCCCCATTTTTATACTCCTCTATTAATTTCGTTGTAATGTACTGTATGTCTTCTTTATCTTGTGCCAAAAGGTCGTCGGCAAATTGTAATGAACATATCGCATTACTATTTACTGGGATCTCCATGATTTTACATATCCTTTTGCAGTTTTCCAATGCTTTTTCTGTATGTAGTTTGTAAAATGTTGGTGACATACTGCATCCTTGACGTAATCCTTTTGTAACTTTACATCCAATTGAGAGATAAATTCGTTCTTTTATTCTTGCTATAGAGTTTTCGTAAACATTCCGAATAACTTCAATTATCATGCAACTAATATTAAACGCTTTTAAAGCTTTCCACAAGTTAGATGTGGCTATATTATCATACTCCTTTCTATGTCTACAAATACTAAATGAAGGCTATACTATCATCCGCTTTTTCTATGTCTACAATACAAGTACTAAATGAAGGGATTGATTTCTCACTTTTTTCTTTTCAATTATTAGGTGCAGGCAAAATATATAATCTATAGTTAATCTCTGAAGCATGCCCGTTCCTCTGCGTCCATTTCCAAAAAATGTTTGATGATCCTTCCATACAGTCTGCTAAATATATAAGCTTAGTTATTCCTCTGTAGTTCTTGCACTCATCTTTTCTCCCCTTCCTGTGGATTTTCGACATAAATCCTACATTCCAATCTTCTGGCATGGCCTCGCCACTTAAGCATTTTGCAGAAAGGCTTCTCAAACGTTCATGTAGTTTAGCTGTACCATATTTCACCAGTTCAGTTGGTACTCCTACAATTCCAGTAGCACTTCCTTTTCGATGTCTAGTGAAATGTTGCCATTATTTTCTGTTTCTTCTCTATCGTTATTAATTGTATCCACAATATTCTTCGAAGTATTTTTCCCATGCCTGAATACTAATGTAGCCCATTTGTAGCATTTATTTCGATTTTTGTCTCAGCGTTTTCAATACCATCCATGCTTCTGACCTTCTTTTACCTCCAGTTACATTATCCTCTTTTTACAGGTATTTTCCTAGTTCTTATTTTTGGCTTCTGTTGCCATTTTCCTAATTTTTGCTTGTTGTGCTGTTAATTGAATCTTGTGCTGAATACTTTCTGTATTTAGTCATTTTAAATATTTTTATTTCTTCATTTGTTCCTATTTCTCTATGTCTCTATCACACTTAATTTATTCGCTCAGGGTTTCTTTGATTGCCTCACGCAGAGCATTAACGATGTATTTATATTGTATATCTGTATTGTAAAAATTCTGTTTCAATCAACTTTTCATCTAACCTTGGGATAGATAAGCCATACTTTCATTTTCTAGGCTACTTATACTATACTTTGGGATTTTTATCTCAGTTTTAAAATCTTTTTCCTCGTTAACAATTTGTTATTTACTTTTTATATCTACATATGGAAACACAATTTTACAGTTAACCAGATGATGGTCGTTCTGGGTTACTCCCCTGTATCCTTTGACATCTCGTGTTTTTAAAATTGTTTTTTGCCGAATTATTATATAATGAATTATTGATTTTAATTGGGGTGTTTCCTGATGCCATGTAGTTTCCATCATTGACAGAATTCCGTGGTGCAGTCTTATCTTTACGAATACAAACTGACAGTGGATTTACTTAGCGAGGATATATGTATTTAATGATTTAGGTTTATGCATTAAAAACTTAATGACATTGCTTTGATACTTTCGATACGTTTTATCGATACTCTTTGCTACTAAAAACGAAATTTTTTGTTTGTTTTGTGACTTGGGTGTCTACTCATTACATTTTCATTTCTCTTTTTAAGAATAAAAATGTCTAGAAAACGGTGGAGTCTTTCCGAATACAGCAGAGTGGCTGTAAGACTCGGGAATGTGCGGTCTGAAAACCAAATAGAGATCGTAAGGCCAGATTTTCTGTGGCTAGGGGGATCAGGTTTTAACTCGTTCTTTGGACACTCCTTCCGAAAGTGAAACACGACATAACTACCACCGAGAATGTCATGTATTTTCTTGCTCCTCAGACCCCTTCATTACATTGGCTTAAAATTACTTCTCTCCAAAGCAACATGATTGAAGCAGATATTTTGATGGAAAGTGTCGCAGGTGAGCGCGTTTTTATACTCATAATGTCCCTTACTGTAATAGTTTATCATTTCGCTTTAAACGTGGGCAGTTTCCAATACCATGGCCGTAAACAAAGCACAGTGCTAGGTGCTGTGTGTTGCGGGCCTGGACCTTAGTGTCAGTTGGTTTTCACACGGCCAGCTCTACGTGGCTATGTCCAGTGGTAGTGAAGCAAACAAGATCTCTCTTCATGTCCATAACTACATTACTTCAGGCCATGTGTACTAAGAAGCTATGTAAGTCAAAGATAAATTCCACACAAACATAGTCTGAAGTACGGGTGTAAATGAACGCCCACGCAGCGCTTTGTTTCTCAACTAGTTATTTGAATAGACGCACATATTGTGCGATTTTTAACTGAATCAATCGCTCCTAGCCTTCCTTGCTACTACCCGTAAAGCTACAATGCCCACTTGTCTTTATATTTCTATCGCAACGGAAATACCTGAACCAAAATGCAATACACGCTGTGTGTTCCGAATGGAAATTAATTTGTTACCTTCACTCACGGTACCTATTGTTGACAACAATAATTCCCACTTTACTCTCCACCCTCATGATTTCGCCCAATACTATTCGGTCGTGCCTCGGTTTTGTTTTTCCAGCAGCGTTAATTGTACGTTATCGACGATGTACAGCAATATGAAAAGGTTAACTGGTGAAGAGGTGGTCAATGTGCAGCTCGTTTATTGGTTCACAGAATGCAATGAAAGAGCGGCGCAACGATACTACGATGAACTTTTTCCGCAGCGACAGCAACCACTTCACAGCATTTTTTCATCTGTATATCACGTGAGTTTTGTATATTTCCTTTTGTACAGAGCATATGACAGGCTTTTTCACTGTTGATTGTTTAATATCACCGATACGTGTGGGTGAATAAACAACAAATCGCGTTTTGCTCGAGGCAGGAGCTTTAGAACGCATTTGTTGTTCAAGCAAAAACCTTCAGAAATATTGGAGTGTCATAAGAATAAAACCACCTCTGGATTGACCTCTGTTTGTAACGTGGAGGTATGATATTGAGAAACGGTTAAAACTAATAAATGTCTAAGACATAAAGATATAAAATGGCGCAAGACGCGATGGGGTGCGCGTTAGTTTCTATGTTTAGTACACTAAATAGAGACACCTTTTCTATCGACTGAAATTACTGAGTGTACCACACTACTGTAACGAGTAGCACATGTTTGCTTTACACAGGACGTATCGTAACTATTGGCTAAACCTGATATGGGTGAAAATATACAGCGAAAACATTCCAGTAAATATGGGTCCGCAAACGAGAGGTTGACGAGGAAATATTGAATTTGTGGTTAGGAGCTGCCACTGACCATGATGAGAAAAATTCTCCTCGTTAATACAAATGTAGTATTCCAAATCTAAACTTTACTTCTAAGTCCCCATCTTAATAGGCTCGTATTTCTCTCATGCTCTGCCTTAACGAAAAATACAACAAAGGTTGAGCACATTACGTGTTACAGTTACTTACACCAAGTGTTTTCTTCGAAATTTGATGAATTTCGTCTCTCGTCTCTGCAGTGAGTTATGAATTTTTTCAAACTCCCTTTGGTCAGCAAGTAAATCTTGACAAGAGTACAATTTGCTGCTCCAGTTCTTCAACCGTATCAACTGTAGTGCTTACACTACACTTTTGAGATTCCTCCCGACAGAAAAATTCAGCGATTATGTGATCTTGGATGCCAAGGTATAAACCTTGTCGATCTACTCATCCACGACTGTGCGTGCTATTACAGTCCGCCTTGCTTCGTCAGTGAAATGTTCTGATGCTTCATCATGCGCCTACCGCATTCCCCAGCCTCTGACCATACGTGAGGTATGAGCCCTCTTATGTAGGAACTAAACACGTTGGCACTTCAAAAAATGGCTCTGAGCACTATGGGGCTGAGGTCATCAGTCCCCTAGAACTTAGAACTACTTAAATCTAACTAACCTAAGGACATCATCACATTCATGTCCGCGGCAGGATTCGAACCTGCGACCGTAGCTGTTCGGACTGAAGCGCCTAGAATCGCTTGCCCAGATCGGTCGGCCACGTTAGCACTAATTAAGACAATATTTCAAACTGAAGTTAGTGGCAGCTAGCGATCAAACATTCGAAATTATCTCGCAGATATCTGTTTTGCGATGCATTGTTCAGTGAAACGTTTTGCATTCTGTTATCACATGATTCTACCTGTTTTAGCATTTGCTATTAACCATGGGATACCCTGTGTTCGATCTGAAGCTTCACCCTTGAGGGTATAATATTCCTTGTTATCGTTCACTCACACATGTTTTGCTGATCTGATACCATCATCCTCAGTTTCACTTTATTCTAATGTCGACGAAGATGTAAACGTTAATATCGAATAACTTGGAATTGTGCACTTCATACTGAAAGTCGCGAGCTCTATCTTCTTATCTCGTTTTTTGTACTGAAAATCTCGTGCTTCTACTCTTTTTAACTTTACTATTACAGAGATAGCCAAAACTTCTTTTTTAAAAAATTGGTCCTGTGCGCAACAGATAACTTACTTGGTCTTTCTGCTTCCACTGCTTGATCTGCTGCATTCCGTCATTTAACAAAAACATAAAAAAACTATTATTCATGCTGAGTGGAATGCATGTTCTGTATGGCGGCTCCTGCTGTTGAAGCGGCTGCTGCTGCTTACAACAACTACATGTAATTCAAGAGAAAGGGTTTGGTCAAATCTAAACTCGATAAATGATAACCCAAACAAGCAATTCCTTTTTCTTTTCTTTTTTGAAAAACTACATTCTGAAAGCGATTCTTTCCCAATCAATTAACAAAACGCTAGAAGCTCTTTGAATAATCGCTTCGTATGTAAATCTGCCTCTAGTGGCATTAAAGCAATATTGCAAATTAATCAAACTCTTGAGACAGACTGAAATACTTCTCAATTAAATACATAGTGAAACAATTCCTTGACAATTACAAAAGAAATCAATGACAAAAATCAACACTTAATCTATTCGACTAACAATGGTTTCCCTTAAGAATTCAACTCCTATCATTATCAAAATTACCGTCTGCTGAGACGCACTTACACAAACCCTTTTCTTTAAATTAATAAGCGCACTGCAAATTACAAAAAATACCAACTCGATACCAAATCCTGTGTCGCTGCTGGCGGACACGGCAGCACGGCAGCTCGCCGATGACCCCTCGCCCAACACGGGTGCACACCTCAGCAGACGGGCTCCTACACTGGCTTCAAAAGTGCCACTAATTAATCCGTGCGCTGCGAAGCGCAACAACAATATATTAGATTCCAAAGCTTGTGTATGTGCGCTGCAGCCAACCTTCAAATCGAAAGAGAGTGTTGCCAAATCTCGTAACTCCCAACCTAATTTTTGAAAATGTTGCGGCGTGATTCTTGCCTAACATATTGGCAAGGACAAGCAGTAAAATTTTTTACAAAACGACGAAACACTTAGGCAAAGAGAAAAACATGTTACAATTTATATCCTATTACTAAAAGTATTTCTTGCTTAGCATCTAAGTAAATTTTTTTTACAACATGACGAAGATTATTAGCATGGCATGTTAAAAAATTAAAGTTTTATACAAATTGGCAGAAATGTTATTTGCCTAATTTATTGGAAAGGAGAAAACATGGCTCCTTTAACAAAAACAGAATGAAAATGTTGCTAGTCTAGTACGTATGTATGTAATAAGGAAATATAACAAGTTTCTTATATAAGTAGATAAAAAAGACCATATAAGTTTTAACACATGTGTAACAATAACCACTTAAGGATTGAATAGTCTTCAATAAGCTAACTTAACGTTGTTGTTGTTGTGGTCATCAGTCCTGAGACTGGTTTGATGCAGCTCTCCATGCTACTCTATCCTGTGCAAGCTTCTTCATCTCCCAGTACCTACTGCAACGTACATCCTTCTGGATCTGCTTGGTGATTCGTCTCTTGGTCTCCCTCTACGATTTTCACCCTCCACGCTTCCCTCCAATCCTAAATTGGTGATTCCTTGATGCCTCAGAACATGTCCTACCAACCGATCCCTTCTTCTGGTCAAGTTGTGCCACAAACGTCTCTTTTCCCCAATCCTATTCAATACTTCTTCATTAGTTATGTGATCTACCCATCTAATCTTCAGCATTCTTCTGTAGCACCACATTTCGAAAGCTTGTCTTCTCTTCTTGTCCAAGCTATTTATCGTCCATGTTTCACTTCCATACATGGCTACACTCCATACAAATACTTACACAAATGACTTCCTGACACTTAAATCTATACTCGATGTTAACAAATTTCTCTTCTTCAGAAACGCATTCCTTACCATTGCCAGTCTACATTTTATATCCTCTCTACTTCGACCATCATTAGTTATTTTGCACCCCAAATAGTAAAATTCCTTTACTACTTTAAGTGTCTCATTTCCTAATCTAATTCCCTCAGCATCACAAGACTTAATTCGACTACATTCCATTATCCTCGTTTTGCTTTTGTTGATGTTCAGCTTATATCCTCCTTTCAACACACTGTCCATTCCATTCAACTGCTCTTCCAAGTCCTTTGCTGTCTCTGATAGAATTACAATGTCATTTGCGAACCTCAAAGTTTTTATTTCTTCTAAATGGATTTTAATACCCACCCCGAATTTTTCTTTTGTTTCCTTTACTGCTTGCTCAATATACAGATTGAATAACAACGGGGAGAGGCTACAACCCTGTCTCACTCCCTTCCCAACCACTGCTTCCCTTTCATGTCCCTCGACTCTTATAACTGCCATCTGGTTTCTGTACAAATTGTAAACAGCCTTTCGCTCCCTGTATTTTAGCCCTGCCACCTTTACAATTTGAAAGAGAGTATTCCAGACAATATTGTCAATTTCTTTCTCTAAGTCTACAAATTCTAGAAACGTAGGTTTGCCTTTCCTTAATCTTTCTTCTAAGATAATTCGTAAGTTCAGTATTGCCTCACGTGTTCCAATATTCCTACGGAACCTAAACTGGTCTTCCCCGAGGTTGGCTTCTACTAGTTTTTCCATTCGTCTGTAAAGAATTCGCGTTAGTATTTTGCAGCTGTGGCTTATTTAACTAATTGATCAGTTATTTTCACATCGGTCATCTGAATTATTATATTCTTCTTCAAGTCTGAGAGTATTTCGTCTGTCTCATACATCTTCCTCAGCAGATGGTAGAGTTTTGTAAGGACTGGTTCTCCCAAGGCCATCAGGAGTTCTAATGGAATGTTGCCTACTCCCAGGGCCTTGTTTCGACTCAGTTCATTCATTCCTCTGTCAAATTCTTCACGCAGTATTGTATCTCCCATTTCGTCTTCATCTACATTCTCTCCCATTTCCAGCATATTGTCCTCAAGTACATCGCCCTTCTATAGACCCTATATACTCCTTCCACCATTCTGCTATCCCATGTTTGCTGAGAACTGGGTTTCCATCTGAGCTCTTGATATGCATACAAGTGGTTATCTTTTCCCCTAAGGTCTCTTTAATTTTCCTGTAGGCAGTAACTATCTTACCCCTAGTGAGATAAGCCTCTACATCCTTACATTTGTCCTCTAGCCATCCCTGCTTAACCATTTTGGACTTCCTGTCGATCTCATTTCTGAGACGTTTGTATTCTTTTTTGCCTGCTTCATTTACTGCATTTTTATATTTTCTCCTTTAATCAATTAAATTCAATATTTCTTGTGTTACCCAAGGATTTCTACTAGCCCTCGTCTTTTTACCTACTTTATCCTCTGCTGCCTTCACTACTTCATCCCTCAGAGCTACCCATTCTTCTTCTACTGCATTTCTTTCCTCTATTCCTGTCAATTGCTCCATTATGCTCTCCCTGAAACTCTGTACAACCTCTTGTTTTTTCAGTTTATCCAGGTCCATCACCTTAAATTCCCACCTTTTTGCAGTTCTTCAGTTTTCATCTACAGGTCATAACCAATAGATTGTGGTCAGATTCCACATCTGCCCTGGAAATGTCTTACAATTTAAAACTTGGTTCCTAAATCTCTGTCTCACCATTATATAATCATTCTGAAACCTGTCAGTGTCTCCAGGCTTCTTCCATGTATACATCCTTCTTTTATGATTCTTGAACCAAGTGTTAGCTATGATTAAGTTGTGCTCTGTGCCGAATTCTACCAGGCGGTTTCCTCTTTCATTTCTGTCCCCCAATCCATATCCACCTACTACTTTTCCTTCTCTGCATTTTCCTACTACCGAATTCCAGTCACCCATGAGTATTAAAATTTCGTCACCCTTCACTATCTGAATAGTTTCTTTTATCTCATCATACATTTCTTCGTCATCTGCAGAGCTAGTTGGCATGTAACTTGTACTACTGTAGTAAGTACGGGCTTCATATCTATCTTGGCCACAATATTGCGTTCGCTGTGCTGTTTGTAGTAGCTTACCCGCATTCCTATTTTTCTATTCATTATTAAACCTACTCCTGCATTACTCCTATTTCATTTTGTGTTTATAACCCTGTAGTCACCTGACCAGAAGTCTTGTTCCTCCTGCCACAGATCTTCACTGATTCCCACTATATCTAACTTTAACCTATACATTTCCCTTTTTTAATTTTCAAACGTACTTGCCCGATTAAGGTATCTGACATTCCCCGCTCCAATCCGTAGAACGCCAGTTTTCTTTCTCCTGATAACAACATCCTGTTGAGTAGTCCTCGCCCGGATATCCGAATGGGGGACTACCTCCGGAATGTTTTGCCAAAGAGGACACCATCATCATTTAATCGTACAGTAAAGCTGCATGCCCTCGAAAAAAATTATGGCCGTAGTTTCCCCTTGCTTTCAGCCGTTCGCAGTAATAACCAGTAAAAAATAATATTTTATTTTCTGCATTTGGGCACTTACGTTTCTATGACATTAATCAGTAGTGGTCTAATTACATGATATTTTATGTTTTTAAGCTCGCAGTTCCCTCTGGTCAAAAGAAATCAGGTGTACATGTTTTAAGTGCAGCAGACGCAGGGACTTCATATCCACTGACAACCACACATGAAGTCAAATTTTCCTGTGGTGGGACGTTTTGACAACGTAGGCAGACTCAGGGACCTTGTGTCCACTGACAACCACACGTCACTGCGTTATTGCTTAAGTACCGCCGCAAACTTACGTAGCACAAGTGTCAGTCGAGTATTTCTGTATACTGGAAACGTCATATTTTATAGAAAATATATTCTCCATTTAAAATGCGATATCTCTAACCTAATTACAGAAATTAAGCAAGGAATAATATTAAATCATATAAACAAGCATGTGAGCTCTGAGCTCATTTAAATGTTTTCTTTAACTCTATTGCTACAGCAATTACAGATTTGTGGCATATATCTCAAGTCATGAATAATGTGAGGCTCATCACAAGGTGGTAAAGTCAATTTTCTTTAAATGTCTCGACACAACAATCACAAATTTATGGTATGGAGTTTTCAATTCAGTCATAAATGAGGCTCATCACACGGTGGCATGTTAATTTTCTTACGATTAGTTTGGCCAATAACAGTGGCAAGGTTTTGATTGTGACCAAGAATCATTACAAATGTGGAATCACACAAAAAATATTGTTTTAATTTCAAGGCATAAATCCTTTGGGGTAGAACTCTAATTACCTACTATTTTTGCATTACTAGTGATGCTGGAAAAGAATGTTACAATATTTGTTACAATAATTGTTATGTACATTTTGCTAATAAAATATTTAAATAATCCTACAAATAGAAATTAATGTCATGGAAACGTAAGTGCCCAAATGAACAAAATAAAATATTATTTTTTTATTGGTTATTAGGTTATGTTAGCTTATTGAACACTATTCAGTGCTTAAGTAGATGTCGTTACACATCTGTCAAGACACGTGATTTTTTAATCTACTTATGTAAGACACTTGTGATATTTCCTTTGATGTTTCCTTATTACATAATTACTAGGCTAGCAACATTTTGATATTAGTTTTAGAAAAGGAGCCATATATTCTACTTTCCAATCAATTAGGCAAGAAACATTTCTACCATTTTGTATAAAATTTTAACATTTTTCTCTTGCCTATATGCCATGCAAGAAAATTTTCGTCGTTTTTAAACAAATAAAATGTTACTTGGGTGCTAAGTAAGAAATACTTTCAATCATTGGATAAATTGTAACGTTTTTTCTCTTTGCCTAATTTTTTCGTCGTTTTGTAAAAATCTTTACTGTTTGTTCCTTGCCAGTATGTTAGGCAAGAATCACCCCGCAAAATTTTCAAAAATGAGGTTGGGGGTTATGAGGGTTGGCAATACTCTCTTAGGATTTAAAGGTTGGCTACAGCGTGCATACATAAGCTCTGGAATCTAAGATATTGTTATCGCGTTTTGCAGCGCACGGATTAACTAGTGGCACTTTGGAAGCCAGTGTGGGAGCCCGCCTGCTGTGGTGCGCTCGTGTGTTGGGCGAGGGGTCGTCGCCGAGCTGCCGTACTGCCGTGTCCGCCAGCAGCGACACAGGATTTGGTATTGAGTTGATAGATAATTTTTATAATTTGCAGAGCGCTTAATAATTTAAAGAAAAGGGTTTGTGTAAGTGCGTCGCAGCAGACGGTAATTTTGATAATGATAGCAGTTGAATTCTTAAGGGAAACCATTGTTAGTCGAATAGATTAAGTATTGATTTTTGTCATTGATTTCTTTTGTAATTGTCAAGGAATTGTTTCACTATGTATTTAATTGAGAAGTATTTCAGTCTGTGTCAAGAGTTTAATTAATTTGCAATATTGTTTTAATGCCACTGGAAGCAGATTTACATACGAAGGGATTATTCAAAGAGCTTCTAGCGTTTTGTTAATTAAATGAGAAAGAATCGCTTTCAGAATATAGTTTTTTTTTAAAAAAAAAAGGAATTGCTTGTTTGGGTTATCATTTATCGAGTTTAGATTTGACCAAACCCTTTCTCTTGAATTACATGTAGTTGTTGTAAGCAGCAGCAGCCACAGCAACAGCAGGAGCCGCCATACAGAACATGCATTGCACCCAGAATCAATAATAGGTTTTTTATGTTTTTGTTAAATGACGGAATGCAGCAGATCAAGCAGTGGAAGCAGAAAGAGCAAGTAAGTTATCTGTTGCGTGCAGGACCAATTAAAAAAAAGAAGTTTTGTTGATCTCTGTAATAGTAAAGTTAACAAGAGTACAAGCAAGATATTTTCAGTAGAAAACAGGAGATAAGAAGATAGAGCTCGCGACTTTCACCTGTCGACATGACTGCCAGGATGCTCTTTTTTTTTTTTTTTTTAATGAGTCGTAGTTAGATATGCTTCGTCTTTCTACTGCCAACTGCAAGCTTACGCAACAGTAATCATTAGTGGGGCCTCGACGTTCCGCGCCCATAAGCCCCAACACACACACAGTTATCATTAGTGGAGGCACAGCATTTTGATCGCTTGCGTGCTGCTTTGTATTAACACAAAATTTTATTTCAGCAGTTTTGCCTTTGAATTTGTTGGTGCATTGTGTAACAGTTAACTGAACAGTGGAATTTTTAGGATAGCGGTGTATTTTAGTGACATGTTTTCGTTCGCGTTGCGACAATGAGGACGCGAGCAGAAAAGAAAATGGAAAATAATGCAGCTGCTACTGCAAACGCGAACGTAGATAACGGTTGCAAACATGAATATAGAAGCGGTTCCAAACGCAGTTTCCGAAAATTTGGAACAGAGAGTAGAGCTTTTTTTGAGAATACTGAGATCTGTAAATTTTTGAACAATACTGTGGAGAATCGTAATGTAGGTGATCATTTGCCAACAATACGTGATGAAGAACTGTGCGCTACACGCAACTTAGGACATGACAATACGGTGACGCAAACCGAACTATGAGAAATTCCAGCGTTGCTTCCGCCGCAAAAGTGCAGAGTAATTTTGTTTTCTCCACTTTCGGTGGAAATTCAGGTCTGGTTGCCACTCCGATAGAGCGGAATAATTTTGCCTTTATTTCTGTTAGTGGAAATGCGGGTACTGCTTCTGCTTTAACAGAGAAGACTAACGTTGTACTCACTGCCCCCAGTAATGATGTTTTACAATTATTACTGGGTAAACTCACTGAATTTAATGACAGACTGGAGAGTAAACTCACTGAATTTAACAACAACAACGCAAAGAATTTGCAATCGCTTCAGAACGAAATTAACGAGAATCTCACATTTTTTTGGGGTGAGGTGAATGACAATTTAAATAGCAAATTTGATGAAATGACCAGTCAGTTGAAAAGTCAGATACGTTAAGAATTCAAATCAGATATCAATAATCTTGTATCCCTACTTGATCACGTACAAAATGTTGATATTGTTGAAGTGAAACGACAAACGTCACAACAAGAACTGCAAGTAGAGGAATTAGCGAAAAATGTTGAGTCATTGCAATTACAGACCACCAACGAAGTTTCAAAGATATAAACTCAATTAACTACAGTAGCTAAACAGGTAGATGAATTATCCGTGAAAGTGACGGAACTGAGTAGTGGGTTAGATACGAGGTCATATGACACTCAGCCGGTACCGATCGCGGATACCGAAGAATTTCAGTCTCTGCAACGTTTCAAAAACAAGGGCAGATGACAATTAATCAGCAAAACAAACGTGATGAAAAAAATGTATAGGAACAGCATGCCAGCATCGAAGAAAAGTTCGATCGCAGCAATGACACTGGTAGATCTGATAATTACCAAATTAGTAACGACGATGAGAGCGATAATTATGGATATGTTGACCATTTTTCTCGTGAATATAACACGTTTGCGGGACGTAATGAAGGAAACGTGAGTCATGCTGTAAAAGAAAACTCATGCGCTAAGAAAAATGACGAGTTTGACTATAAGCATTTTGTCAGAGTTGGGAAATTTAAAAAAATTCCGAACGCTACTCACGAAATCCACTCTCAAGAGTGGTTACAACAATTTGACTATTCCTTACCCCCAAACATGGCCAATTGGCCACAAATTGTAATTCATTTACAGTTATCTTGAAGGAGAGCCTGCAACAAGAATGTGCTCAATAGTATGTGAATGTCACACATATGGTAATTTTTACCACGCATTCTTATCTGCTTACTGGTCAGAGACTACACAAGATCGTGTAAAACGTTACATCATTATGATGCAAAGTTATGAGCAGTCAAAATTTTCAACTCCAGTGCCACATTATGAAAACATGATGCGCATGAACAGATATTTAACGAATACGTACAGTCAGTCGGAATTAATTCGTATCTGTTTGACAAAACAGCGATCAGATTACGCCACATAATTTTGACAGGTGAGTGCAAAGATGACTTGGTAGCATTCCATGCTCTTTTGCAAGAATTAGAATTTGACAACTATGAAAACACACAAAGAGATAATAGTAATCAGTATTGGGAAAGTAATAATCCGCGGCTTGGCCGTAAACGTGTATGGAACTCGGACAAACCTCACGCATACAGGGCGGAAGAAGGTAGGCACGATATGCGGCATCGACCGTCTAACACAGATCATAGACGCCAGAGAAATGATTTTTTTGATCATAGGAACTCTCAGTACAGTAATAGAGATCGCGGACCGCGAGAGCAAAGGCGTTATGGAAATGAAAATTATTTTAGAAGGAATGGTCGCGGTAGAGACAACCGAAATTGGCGCGGACACGCAAATTACAATTCGGAACGCAGTGCTCATGCAGAATACAGAGCATCGAGCCCACGTGATAATTATGGTCATAACAATTATGATAACCAAAACAGTTATGATGAGGGGACAAATCAAAATTGGGAGGATCACAGAAATTCCAATTTAGAGTGCGACAACAATATCTTAGATTCCAGAGCTTGTGTATGCGAGCTGTAGCTAACCTTTAAATCCTAAGAGAGTATTGCCAACTCTCAATATGACTGAAGTAAACAAATAAATATAGAGCTTTCCGCAAGTGTCCAAACAGAAATTTAAACTCAACTAGTTTTAAATAGGAGAGGGGGATTTTATTACCTCTAAAATTCTCCTCTCATGTTAGTTTGCCTTACAGAGCCGCCTATAAACTACTTCAACTTCAACTTCTTCATTCTTTGACTAGTAATATTTTGTCATCTGATCTCTTGATGTTCTTGGAGCTTCTTTTTCTTTTCCTCAAAGGTGTCTTCAGTTTTCCTGTACGTGACATATATCTTTTCCCTAGTATTGCATCTTTCTACAGCCCTGAATTTATCGTCTACACATTCCTGCATCGTCATTAAGTACTTTCTGTCATCTCATTTTTTTGATGTCTGTATTTTCTGCCAGCTGCTGGTATGCTGTAATTTTTTTTTATTTTTTCACCACATCAGTCATACTCACGATTGCTTGTCTCTGAACATATGTGATGCTTTGCGGCCTTCAATATTTGATCTCTCAAAGCTACCTGTTTGTTTCCTACAGGGTTCATATACATATTTTCAACATAAATGTTCTGGACTCTCTGCTTCCACCTAGTATTCCAACACGTGGTACTTCATGCTGGTATCTACAGTAAATGCGTTTCCTTTAAATTCTTCAGCTGTATCCGTATTTTTCAAATTACTTTGTTTAAAGTAACAGGTAAGCTTTGTAGGCATAGGTGCAATGCCTTCTTATTTTTCCTACAGAAGTTTTTGCCCGCATCTCGTGGTCGTGTGGAAGCGTTCTCGCTTCCCACGCCCGGGTTCCCGGGTTCGATTCCCGGCGGGGTCAGGGATTTTCTTTGCCTCGTGATGGCTGGGTGTTGTGTGATGTCCTTAGGTTAGTTAGGTTTAAGTAGTTCTAAGTTCTAGGAGACTGATGACCATGGATGTTAAGTACCATAGTGCTCAGAGCCATTTGAACCAACAGCAGTTTTCATTCTTCCTCCGTGGCAATTATTTTCGCCAAATACGCCAGCTGGCATTTTTTGTCTTCGATCTCTTTCATTTCCAGTCTACTCTAGCGTAGGCTCAACAAATAAACTGCCAAATCATGAATTATATCCAGGTCCATAAAGTATTAGTCATGTACATGTACCTACTATAATACCACTGACAGCTCATATGCTGGTATAGCCATTTTAACATTAATTAGTTTCACTTTATATGGTATGGCCACAGGATTTTTATATTTCCCGAAAAGGGTTACAGGGCTCCTTTGCCGAACTTACCCAGTGCACCTCTTGTTTGTCACAGTGGCATCCCTTTGTAGGAGAAACGATGGTCTGAAATTAAGTTCCACAACGTTATTTCCACTTCTACACTGTCTGCATTATTTATCACAACATATAGCGGTTTACTCTGTAACAACAGAAAACACGCGTGTCTCAATTTTTACAGTTCTGGTATAACTTAGTCATTAAGGTAGCCTACACTTGGTTCCGTAAACCCAACTATAGTTTATCTTTGTACTAATTGATGCATTGTATAATGGACCCTCAAGTTAAATGCACAATTTTATTTCTACGTCCAACATATCGTCAGTAATAAGAAATGCAATGTGCAGGTGAATGACTTACTGTATTTTTAAGAATCTCAGGAGTAGTAATAGTTTCGAACATTGTACCACGCGTCTCTGTGCCATTCACAAATGTTCAAATTCTGACTTGTAGACGAAAATTCTGTCTTTGCATCAAAGGTAAAACATTACTTCAAAGAAATCAAATTTTGTCCGTATTATTTGTCAGTCTTCAAGAAGATTAATTCCGTGACAATAAAAACAGGCTTAGTAGTACTAATACTGCTGGTGTAACTTATAGGTTAACTTATGCCTGAAGCCAAACCCCGAGTGTGGTTCAAAGTAACAAAAGTAGAAAAGTACTTAAATGAAACGAAAGATCGTGTAAGTTATTTGTTAAATTACATATAGGTCTGTTCTACAACATGTAAAACACATATGACATACTTCATTAGCACTACTGACGTAACTCACAGTCCGTCTGTGTTCGGATCTTTATACTCATTGGTTCAAGGCACTATAAATACTGAAGTTAAGCGCCGCTACGTTATTTCTACATCTCATACAGGTAAGAAGTGGGTTTTTGAGATATTTTCGACTACTTTCTTTCAGGTACTTGTGGTGTAGGTACAAAACGGTGGATTTGATGCTTTTAACAATTCATTTTTTACTATTTTCAGAAATGAGGGTTGCTTTGCTTTCCGCTGCCTAGTTTTGCCTGCTTATAGCATAGGTAAGAAACGAGGCTTACTACATCCTCAACGCTGTGCTTTCAACTATTATTCAGAAATGAAGGTTGTTATGATTTTAAATACCCACTTTTATCTAATTTTCAGCGTCCTTGCCAACAAGCAGTGTAAGTTATCATATATAGGAGACTTATTAGGATATTTAGAGGGGTAAAAATAAAGTCATTCGGTCTTAATGGCTACGAGACCCCGATGTGCAAGTTCAGATACCTAAAGTGAAAGTTTTCCCTGTACTTCATGCTACCAGGCACCTTTCCTTTGTGAATTATGAGAGCAATGTGCGTAAGTGTATCTGTTAATTGTAGGTGACTGTAATGTGTGTGTGTGTGTGTGTGTGTGTGTGTGTGTGTGTGTGTGTGTGTGTTTGTGTGTGTGTGCGTGTGTGTGTGTGTGTGTGTGTGTGTGTGTGTGTGTGTGTGTGTGTGCGTGCGTCTGTGTGTGTGTGTGTGTGTGTTTGTGTGTGTGTGTGTGTGTGTGTGTGTGTGTGTGTGTGTGTGTGTGTGTGTGCGTGCGTGGGGGTGGGTGTGAAGTGTAGTGTAGCTTAGTGTAGTGTCGTTTTCATGTTGGAGGTGATCAGAAGAGGTAGAGGATGAACCATGGTGTCGGCATATGGCCTACTTCTATCGAATACCACCAAGGGTTTTGGTGGGGTAGCCAAAAAGGAAACAAATATTCTTGGGCAAAATTATTAATTTTTGCGTGTTTTATACACACGAATCAACTATTTCTTTATTTTTTGATGTAGTTTTAATAACGTCCCGCTTAATTTTTTAATCACACTTTAAATCTAAATCCAAATCACCTAATTCTCTTACCAAAAAGAAGTTAATAAATGAAAGGAAGATATGTTCACTATTTCCAACATGTTTTTAACATTTTTCTCGCGAAATATCTGTTGTACGCCATTAACAATTAGCTCCGCTAGTTCTTACAATTCTTCTAACAGCACCATTTAGTAATTTTGCCTTTTATTTTATGCTTAGTAGTATTGTTAAAATTGTTATATTTTCACACATATTAGTTGTGTGCTGCGTAGCACAGCCACATTGTTTAGATATTTAGGCACAACAGTGAAATGAAATAAGCGTATAAGATTGAAATTAGGGAATGAGAATGGTCGACTTCATTTTGTTGGGAGTATTCTAGGTAAATGTGGCTCATCTATAAAGCAGACCGTGTATAGGCCACTTCTGCAACTTATCTAGAGTATTTCTAGAGTGTCTTTGATCACTACCAGGACCGATTGCATCAAAGCAATTCAGAGGCATGCTTTTGGATTTGTTACTCGCACATATGGTCAACAGGTAAGCATTACCAGGACGCTTCGAGAACCCAGACGGGAATACCTGGAGGAAAGACGATGTTCCTGTCGTGAAACATTATTGAAAACATTTAGAGAATCGGCAGTTTCGACTGACTGCAGTATGTTTCTACCGCTGAAAATATACATTTCACATAAGCGCCACAAGGATAATATCAGAGATATACGAATAAGGATCCATATGGAGGCAAATAGGCAGTACTTTTTTCCGTCGCTCCGATTGTGACTGGAACAGGAAAGAAAATATCTAGTAGTGATAGAACGTACCCTCCTTCATGCACCATGTTGGGACTTGCAGAGTATGTAGGAAGCCGAATTTGCAGATATAGTTCGTTAAGGACTTTCAAAAACTCTAGAGTTTAAGATGGCAAACTCATCCCCACATTCTAGCGAAATTCTCATATATAAATTGAAGTTCGCCACTTTAGCAAACGAACGATCATTAAATGAAATTAATCCATTAGTTTGAAAGTGTGCATACGGTTTCTCTGCTGCTATATACAAGATTTCAAGACCACGTTACTTCGACAAAATGTAATCTTCCTTTTCAAATAGATCCAAACGGGATCTATCTGCCTATAGTTTCCTTTACCTTCAAAGTATGTGTAAATAGTTAACACAGATTTCCACGAAGATAATGTAAGTACTACACACAAGTTTTACATTAAAGCTTGAGTATCAAATATTTTTTCATTCCAGGATCTTGTTCTCCAAGCTGCAGAGGAATACAGATATTGAAGAATCAGGATCGCTTTCCACAAATAATGTTACCCACATGTCTAAAGAAAAAGTACCCGTGCATCGAACGGAACGGACGTAAGCTCTTCCGTATTACAAACTCTCTGAAGTGTAGTTAATTTGTTCTATCTACACATAAGGAAACTGAAAATGGAGGACGACAAAGTCAAAAAATGCAATTTGAGAATTAGGCCAAAACAGTTGCCATGGAGGAAAAATATAAGCTGCTCTTTAAAACAGAAAAAGCCACTGCAGATGTGCAAGCGTAGCTTAGGTATTTCTTTAAACACTGTGTGTTGAAAGCTCCAGATACGAGTGCAGAATCCAACATGTCAGCATTTATTATAAATATCTACATTTACATCTACATGGATACTCTGCAGATTACACTTTAGTTCCTGGCACAGTGTTCATCGAACGACCTGCGCAATAGTTTTCTGTTATCCCACTCGCAAGTGGGTCCCTTCATGTAGTGATATCACGGTTGTTAATTTTGGCGCTGAATTTTTTCGCTGAAGCGTTTGCCGAGTGTGCTAAAAGTTGGAGTTGAACCGCTGGGTTTCAACTATCGCGACATAAACACCTCGAAGTGCATCTCGCAGCTAAATTTTAGCACATTTCTTGAGCGAACTCACCATGCGTACAACCGACAGTGTGTAAAACGTCTGCAGCTTTATGAGGCTGTTCGCAGACGATGCTGTTCAGCAGCGGGATGTGTCATCGTCAGGAACTAGTTACGAAACGCAATGAGACTCGCAGGTGAACAGAACCTAGCTCAATGATTGGAAGCTAAATTTAAACATAAACAAGAGTAATGTAAAACACTTAAATATGGAGAATGTTCCAATATCAATTGATAGCACGATCTGATATCGGAACAGGCACAATCTTCTAGTTCTTAGCAAACAGCTCACAGCACCTTTTCTTAATGGAGAGAGTAAAAGTAGCTTCGAATGCGTCCAAGGATGTGTTGTAACACCATAACTTTTCGCAACAAAGATATAAACGACCTAGTGGATAACGTCGGAAGTATCACAAGGCTTTTTCTACGGGTGCCAGAAGTCGAAACGCTATAAAATTGTACTGAAATGCAGTAAGAAACATAGAGAGTCGACTCCGGAGTAGGAATTAGCAGCAGATCTTTTAGATAAACAAATGTAACGTATTACTTACACAGGGTGTTTCAAAAATGACCGGTATATTTGGAACAGCAATACAAACTAAACGAGCAGCGATAGAAATACACCGTTTGTTGCAATATGTTTGGGACAACAGTACATTTTCAGGCAGAAAAACTTTCGAAATTACAGTAGTTACAATTGTCAACAACAGATGGCGCTGCGGTCTGGGAAACTCTATAGTACGATATTTTCCACATATCCACAATGCGTAGCAATAATATGGCGTAGTCTCTGAATGAAATTGCCCGAAATCTTTGACAACGTGTCTGGCGGAATGGCTTCACATGCAGATGAGATGTACTGCTTCAGCTGTTCAATTGTTTCTGGATTCTGGCGGTGCACCTGGTCTTTCAAGTGTCCCCACAGAAAGAAGTCACAGGGGTTCATGTCTGACGAATAGGGAGGCCAATCCACGCCGCCTCCTGTATATTTCGCATAGCCCAAAGCAATCACACTATCATCGAAATATTCATTCAGGAAATTAAAGACGTCGGCCGTGCGATGTGGTCGGGCACCATCTTGCATAAACCACGAGGTGTTCGCAGTGTCGTCTATGGCACAAATTCACGAAGAATGTCCAGATAGCGTGATGCAGTAATCGTTTCGGATCTGAAAAATGGGCCAATGATTCCTTTGGAAGAAATGGCGGCCCAGACCAGTACTTTTTGAGGATGCAGGGACGATAGGACTGCAACATGGGGCTTTTCGGTTCCCCATATGCGCCAGTTCTGTTTATTGACGAAGCCGTCCAGGTAAAAATAAGCTTCGTCAGTAAACCAAATGCTGCCCACATGCATATCGCCGTCATCAATCCTGTGCACTACATCGTTAGCGAATGTCTCTCGTGCAGCAATGGTAGCGGCGCTGAGGGGTTGCCGCGTTTGAATTTTGTATGGATAGAGGTGTAAACTCTGGCGCATGAGACGATACGTGGACGTTGGCGTCATTTGGACCGCAGCTGCAACACGGCGAACGGAAACCCGTGGCTGTTGGATCACCTGCTGCACTAGCTGCGCGTTGCCCTCTGTGGTTGCCGTACGCGGTCGCCCTACCTTTGCAGCACGTTCACCCGTCACGTTCCCAGTCCGTTGAAATTTTTCAAACAGATCCTTATTTTGTATCGCTTTTTGGTCCTTTGCTTACATTAAAACTCCGTTGAAAACTTCGTCTTGTTGCAACAACACTGTGTCCTAGGTGGTGGAATTCCAACACCAGAAAAATCCTCTGTTCTAAGGAATAAACGATGTTGTCCACAGCACACTTGCACGTTGTGAACAGCACACGCTTACAGCAGAAAGACGACGTACAGAATGGCGCACCCACAGACTGCGTTGTCTTCTATATCTTTCACACCACTTGCAGCGCCACCTGTTGTTGAAAATTGTAACTACTGTAATTTCGAAAATTTGTCCGCCTGAAAATGTACTGTTGTCCCAAGCATATTGCAACAAACGGTGTATTTCTATCGCTGCTCGTTTAGTTTTTATTGCCGTTTCAAATATACCGGTCATTTTTGAAACACCCTGTACATAGAGAGGAAGATCTATTATTGCATGCTTACACGACTGCAGAATAACCACTGGAAGCAGTCATGGTCGTTAAATACCTCGGAGTATGCATGCAGAGCTATTTAAAGTTGCACGACCACATAAAACTAATCACGTTCATGGAGATGCGAAACTGAGATTTTTTGGATGAATCCTGAGTAAGTGAAGTCCATCTACAAAAATGGTAGTTAACAAAACACTCGTTATTGGAGAATCACGACTTAAACAGGACAGGAGCGAAGTGGCTCTGGTACATAGAGTAACCTCTGACCGCCCACTATAAGGTGCCTTGTGGAATATACATGTACATGTATCTATGCGTATCTGCTCAAAATGCCTTTGTGAAGGGGCACAAGGGTGATTTACAGATGACGGCGATCTCTAACAGAATCTTCATTCTTATTCAATTACTCTTCATTATCTGGGGCTCTTCCCAAGTTGCACGAACGTACGAGATGGAAAAATAATATAACAACTAGGTGATTGGTCACAGATTTGGTCAGCGAGTGTGTCATAGAAATGCTCAACATCTACTGAGAGTAGTTTCAGGGCATACGAAAGGTAAGAAACGTGTTTCTTCCTGCGTACCACCGGCGAATAAATTAAGAAGGTGGGAAAATTAGACTAGTACACTATGTACACCACATAGTGGTTCCAGAAGTACAGATGTAAACACAGAAGTACTGCCTTAAAAGGTGAAACTGTACTTTAGTATGTCTAGCGACAGAGCAACGTAGCGCTACAACTGAATGTTAATTTATCTTACTGTTACAGATACATCTATACTGGAAGGATTCTACTGGGGCACACTTGTATGTGGCACATGAATATGACAATGATATTAATGTAAATTAAAAATTAAACTAGTATATGATAAACAATGTATGTCTCTGATAGACTGTGCACGACCGCAGAGCCAAATATACCTCTTCTGGTCTGAGACTTGGTGTAAGAGAGCGCAGGGCGCACAGTAGGTAAGCTGTCCGCGAGCGAAAGACGATGGAGTAGGCAATTTTTGTGGTGTGCTCTGTGAAGTCACCAAGTGTTCTATTAATGCAGGAATTACGAGAACATGGAAGCAGAAGCCTTCATACAAGCAAGGTAAAGATGTCAAATAATTATGATTTTCGTTTCACCAGCGCGTTAGTATACATGGCTCGACTGATAATTTGTAAATGTTGAGCAACCCCAGAATGTACGTACAAAACTGACTGATAGAAAGGCTGCTTACATATTTCACTTTTGTACTGTTTCTAAGATTTGTACTACTACAGTTGCAGGTTCGAATCCTGCCTCGGGCATGGATGTGTGTGATTCTAAGTACTAGGGGACTGATGACCACAGATGTTAAGTCCCACAGTGCTCAGAGCCATTTGCACCATTTGAATCAAAGATTTATTGACAGAGCTATGTAATCTTATGATTTTCATTTATGCTGGTTTAGTGAAGTTAGATAATACTTGCTGTATAAAACTCGTTCGTGAATCAATTTGTAACCATGGTGTATTTTTCCAACTAATGTAACTTCAGTTGGCAGATGTTTTTGAAAAATGGTTCAAATAGCTCTGAGCACTATGGGACTTAACATCTGAGGTCATCAGTCCCCTAGAACTTAGAACTACTCAAAACCTAACTAACCTAAGGACAGCACACACATCCATGCCCGAGGCAGGATTCGAACCTGCGACCGTAGCGATCGTGCGGCTCTAGACTGAAGCGCCTAGAACCTCTCGGCAACACAGGCCGGCTGATTTTGGAAAGACAAACTTATGCAAACTTAACTTACAATACAATTTCATTTAAAAAATCTGTGTTAGTAATTTACCACGATCAGTATGCCTCGATTTCCAGGTCCATGTTTTTCAAAGAAGTTTGATTTTTCTTAAATGTTTTCATTCATCAGCCAAAAGAATTTCATGTACATAACAAAGTATTACGATCATCATTGCCCGCCGCTCAGCCTGTAACTAGCTTTTTTTTTTTTTTTTTTTTTTTTTTTTTTTTTTTTTTTTTTTTACTGCAGGACCAGAATATATCGTCCGCACAGGGACCAAAGTTATCAGTTAGAAACAGAGGCAGAGGATACAGTATATTCCACACAAAGCAAAATTATTTTACTAACTATCCAAAAGATTGTATTCAATAAAAGCACGTTACAAGATTTCTGGTCTGTAACTAACTCTTAAGTGCCTGGCAGAGAGTTCATACAACCACTTTCAGACTGTTTCTCGACTGTTCCATTCTCGTTAAGCACGTGCGAAAACTGAACACCTAAGCCTTTCTCTGTGACGTTGTTTTTCTCTTATTTTATTAGAGTGATCATTTTATCCACTTGTAGGTGTGAATCAACAAAATATTTTCCCATTCGGAGAACATAAGTAGCGACTAAAACTTCATGAAAACATATCGTCGCAATGGAAAGCGCATCCTTCTTATGATTTCACCCTGAAATAAGTGACAATTACGTCCCCTGTTTCGCGATAATATTAAACGTGCTCCCCGTCTCTGAACTTCTTCGATGTCCTCCGTCAGTCCTATCTGATAAGCAACCCACATCGCGCAGCAATACTCCGGAGGACCAATGTAGTTTTGCAGACTCTTTGCTCGTGCTACGCAATCGTCATACGTGCTGTAATGTAAGTTGGCATATAATGTTACCAAAAAGAGAAATTTATACTACTTAATAATTTTCTGTATTGATGCGAACTAGGATTCGGGACTGCATTAATGTATTTTAGTATAAAAACAGATAACGTCGATAAATCACTAATGAAATATTTGCTTATTTTCTGCAACTACTTTTGCTGTTAAGGCAAGTCTTCAGGTGAGGGGGTGCGTACTTACGTATTAATATTTGTAAAATATTGCTACAAGTTTTTTTTTCTTTATGAGAAGAAGACAACAAACCAACGTATCCACAAAAGTGTTAGTCGCAGGACAACTTGTATCGAAAAAGGAGTTTGCTTACTTTCTGCTGCATATGGACGGTATGTGTTAATTCCAACCTGACAGCTTCCAGTCTCATTGTTTATCGGGTACAAAATTAAGTACTGTTCACTATAATCAGTGAGTGTGACCATAAATTATTCAGCCGGTCTTTGTGGCCGAGCGGTTCTAGGCGCTTCAGTCTGGAACAGCGCGACCGCTACGGTCGCAGGTTCGAATCCTGCCTCGGGCATGGATGTGTGTGATGTCCTTAAGATAGTTAAGTTTAAGTAGTTCTAAGTTCGAGGGGACTGATGAACTCAGTTGTTAAGTCCCACAGTGCTCAGAGCCGTATGAACCATTTGAAATTTTTCAGCATGTAGTGTGTGGACTGTACAAATAACGTATACTGCAAAAAACTCCGTTGGAAGGTACAACATTTATCGCTGGAAAAGTTTATTTGGTTTTTGCCACTAATATTGTTGTTGTGTGATCAAATACATCGATCTAGACTGGTGCAGGAAGGTTAAAAAAGCCTTACAATAATTACAGGCACAGAAATTATCCACAGTACCCAAACTACTACGCAACAATACCAAACGTCAGGTGGGTCCAAACATATTTCCAAATCATATTCAATCTTTTGTACATGGGACAGACTACTAGAAGCGCCAGAGAAAGACTAAAAGAGCACATGAATCCCATCTTAACAACCTCAACGAGTACAGTTTTCCAGTGCATTTACTCAACACATCTCGCCCACAAACAAAGAGGAATGATTTCTACACTTACTCCAGCGAAACATCCGTCGTTCAATCATCTGTTACTCCGCAATACAAAACACTAATTGATATGTAAAAGATAAAGCGGATGGGAAACACTGGTACATTCAGAAAAACTCATAAGTTTGGAAATGCATCTTCGCAAGGTATGAGAGTTGGCGATAGTAGTCGAACAGGGGTCGGGTTAGACGACAAATAACTTCGGAAACCGTTGTCTTCTCAAGGGTCCGCCACCGAATCGGAGTCACTGTATAAATTTGTTAAGCCTTTATGCTTCTTAGCCAGTTACCGCCGCAACTGCAGAAAGTAGTTCTTGTTTCTTGTCCTTGGGCACTGTAATTCATTCATGCTTCTCTACAGCTACTAACAACACATTCGTAACCTATTTTAGCAAGCTCACGGTAAGAGAAGTTCGCGTGACTTCACGATAAATACTTTGCATGCACCATGCCCGCAAAAAGGATTCCAGTCCTTCACTTTGCAACGTAAAAAGCTACAACGGAGTACCAGTTCTCCGTACCTGGTTGTTTGTGGTAATAAACAAAGTGAAATTACTCGTCCGATTAGACCGGTTAATTTCTACACAACTCCCAGAGGGCGAGCATACCACCATACATTAGTGACTCGACTACTGACTTATTGGTCTGGTTGTACCCTGTTGCATTGTGTCCTGATGAAATATTTTACAACGAAAGCCAAGATTAAGGAACAGTTAATGAATAAATTGCAAAGCAGTAATAAATGACTGATACATCGAGCGGCTGGCACCAGTACTTCTGTCCCGCTAGTGTCATCATTGCTTTCGATTTTCCTTTTGCCACCCGCGAGTCATTGCGGCTCCGGTTCTTTACGTCTGCAGCGTCGAGGCAGCGGCCTCAGTGTGTGGTCTGTGGGTCGCGATGTACTACGGGGTCGAGAGGTTAGCCCGTACTTGCTTCGCATGCTCAATGCGCATGTTACGAGTGTGGTGGAGCGGCCGGAGACGGCGGCGAAGTTGGGCTCTGGCACGACACGTTGTGTGTGGTTTTGTGCTCTCTACGCAGTGAACGATGAGAAGAGGAGCTGCCGGAGCGTCGCCTGGATTAATCGTACGCGTGCTCATATGTTGTGTGTTTGATAAAAGCAGGTGCATCCGTGTGCTTAGCTACATCTATGTTGTCTGCAGTGTGTGTTTGGTCCCGAGTGCGCCATGGCAAGTTAAGTCACACATGCCATGATAGCGGGCCTTAGGCATTCCACCGTGGTTTCTTACAACTTGATTAAGGATCACCAGACATATGTGAGCAGGATTGGTCAGCTGTTCATTATTTAGTGATTGTATGTTCATGGTGGTACTAACAGTGTTTTTAAATACTAGTATCTACACATTAACGACGAGTAACGAAAGACGACGATGCCTCGTAAAATCACATCATGTTTTATTAAAATATCCTTCTGCTCGGTCTTGTCCTTAAAATAAACTCAGCTGTTATTATCGCGTGGTGTTACGGTGTTTAAATTGAATGCTTAAGCTGCTGAGTTAAAAACCTTTTCTAGGCAACCTTTCCTGTTTTGAATGTTATGGTTTTCTGTCTTCTGTAGTATGAATGTGTAAATGCAAGGTGCTGTTGTACGAGGGTGAGTCAAATGAGAACATTAAAAATTTTGTTGAATATTATTTGTTGTGCAGAAGTGGTACAAGGCTGTATCACTTTTCAACATAATATCCCCCACGCTCAATTCAAGTCCTCCAGCGCTTACAAAGTGCATAAATTCCTGTAGAAAAAAATTCTTTTCGTAGTCCGCGCAACCACTCATGCACTGCGTGGCGTAGCTCTTCATCAGAACGGAACTTCTTTCCTCCCATTTCGTCTTTGAGTGATCCAAACATATGGAAATCACTTGGGGCGAAAACCGGTGAGTATGGTGGATGAGAAAGACACTCAAAATGCAGGTCTGTGATTTTTGCAAGTGTTGCACGGGCAGTGTGGGAGCTTGCATTGTCAGGCTGCAAAAGGACACCTGCTGACAGAAATCCACGTCGCTTTGATTTGATTGCGGGCACCAGATGATATTTTAGGAAATCTGTGTATGATGCACTGGTGACAGTGCTCCAAAATTACGCCTTTTTCGTCCCAAAAGAAAGTTAACATAACCTTCCCTGCTGATGCTGTTCGAAACTTCTTTGGTTTTGGTGTTGAGGAATGGCGCCATTCCTTGCTCGCTCTCTTCGTTTCCGGTTGGTGGAAGTAAACCCGGGTTTCGTCTCCAGTAACGATTCTTGCAAGGAAGCCATCACCTTCAAAGCGCCGAAGAAGTTCTTCACAAGCATCAAAACGTCCTTCTCTCATTTCAGGAGTCAGCTGCCGTGGCATCCGAGCGGTTCTAGGCGCTACAGACTGGAGCTGCGCGACCGCTTCAGTCTCAGGTTCGAATCCTGCCTCGAGCATGGTTGTGTGTGACGTCCTTAGGTTAGTTAGGTTTAAGTAGTTCTAAGATCTAGGGGACTGATGACCTCAGAGGTTAAGTCCCATAGTGCTCAGAGAAATTTGAGCCAAGCCTGTCGTGGCACCCATCTTGCGGACACTTTGTGAAACTGGAGCACGTCACACACAATGCGATGTGCTGACCCATGACTAATCTGTAAACATGCTGCAATGTCATTAAGTCTGACTAGGCGGTTATACTTCACTATGGCTTCAACTTCTGCAATGTTCTGTGGAGTCACAACTCGTTGTGGCTGACCTGGACGAGGAGCATCTGCCACTGAAGTCACACCATTTGCGAACTACCTGCTGCACTCGTAGACACTGCTGTGACAAACATTCAGCACTGTACTGAACCTTTACTCGTTGATGAATTGCAGTAGGTTTCACACCTTCACTACGCAACAACCGAATAACAGAACGTTGTTCTTCCCTAGTGCAGGTCGAAGAGGGGCGGCCATCTTTATGCTGATACTGCGACGGTATGTGTGAACCTGCACTATGCTGCATCGTACAGGCCATTCTGCACACTGTTTGTAGCACGCTTACCAACTTACAGGATGATGGCGCGGAATTTCGATTTGTTGTTACAAATTTAAGGTTTTCATTTGACTCACCCTCGCATCTGATTGATGGTTCAGTTACGTGGGTCGCAGTGCAGTTCGTCTGGTACGGTAGGACGTGTCATCGAGGCTCGACCACTTGCGTGTCGCCAGCGGAACTGCGTCATTCGTTCGACCGGCTCCATGTGGAGGCCCTCTTCATCGGTCACGTCTTTAAGTTCAGTGTTGCTTCGCTCTTCGTTTCTAGCTCCGTCAGGTCGTTAAGCTTGGTAGCCCGTTCCTGCGCCACTCTGGCGAATGTACTTTCTGCTTGAAATATGACTTGTTATAATGTTGAGTGGCACTCTGTCATTATTGCCAGGTCACATTCATTAAGGTTCCGCTTGGTTAATTGTCCTTTTGGTATCATTCACGATGTTGTTATTCGCATCTCGTGTGTGAGTTGTAAACATTTAAATTTTTAAAAAGCAAAGGTTTGTGTGTGTATGTTACCAAGCAGTATTTAGATGCCAAGGGTCTCTTATTAATTGATCGTAATTAGATATCGTTCTGGTTCCTACTTGATTATTCTTCAGTCATAAGTTTGGGCACCGGCTGCCTTCAGCGTTAATATTTTAGAAGTTACAGTTAATTTTTTGGGTTTTGTAATATTTATTTACGTTGTTTCTTTGGTGTGAAATTTTATTGCGGGGGAAGTCATTGTATTGCATAGCTTCGCCGGTTTAGAGCTTGGCAAGTTGGTTTTATTACTTGTTTGTACCAAGAGCAACTTTGATTAAGCCTTACACATTGGTTAAGTAAATGTTCACAGGGGTTTGAGAAAAGTTTTATGTAATCGTGGTGAGGTTGTTAAGACATTGTATAGCATAGTCTTGTAATTTTTTGTGCCAGGAGCAACTTTAACTAACTCTTTATACATTGTTTAAGTAAATGTTCGCAGGGGTTTGAGAAACGTTTTATTGTAATTGTAGTGAGGTTGTTAAACACCAAGGCGTCTTGTTGTATTAAATTGTGTAAGGTAACCAAAATTGTATAACACAAGATGTGCATGTTTAATATTATGACCCTGCTGCTTTCTCCTCAATGCTAATCTGTACGAGATAGGAGTGATAAAGGAAATAGAGAAGAGCCTAAGAAGAGCAGCACGTTTTTTAACAGGTTCACTGAGTAAGCACGAAAGCGTCACGGAGATGCTCAGTGAACTCAGGTGGCAAGTGCTGCAAGAGAGGCATTGTGCACCACGGTATGGTCTACTGTTAAAGTTCCGAGAGCGCACGTTCGAGAAGAGTCAACCAATATACTGCCTCGTCCAATTTATATAACGCGAAAAGAACATCAATATAAAATAGGAGAGATCAGAACCAATACGAATCCTTACCAGCAATTGTTCTTCCCGCGAATCATACGCGACTGGAACAGGAAAAGGGGCACCGCGACACTAGTGCAAAAAGTACCCTCCGCCATACAACGTAAGAAGGTTTGAGAAGCATCGATGGAGACGTACATTGTGTTGGAATAGTTGATAAGGATGAAGAAGTACGCTGACAGCAGTATTAAGATTCACTTTCAACTTTATGTAGCATAACAAAACAAGTTATATGGACTTTACAGAGGCTAACTTTATACACAGAGAAACAAATATGTGTTTTGAAATAGTAGTGCTATCAAAACAAGCAGGGCGAAGCTCAAATGATACCAGTGGCACTGTGCACTGCGACATTTCATTAACCTGAACGACTTCCCCAAATGTAAGTAATTCACTTAGGTTTACCTCAATAACTAATATACTTAAAGCGAAGTTCAGGATTATAAGTCTATGTTAGCACGCAGTGAGTACATATTCCTAAGTTGCAAACTGTTTCACTCAAATCGCCAAGTGCATAGTAACTGCATACCACGCTATCACTTAACACACTCGGCTCCTAAGCTGTACAAGACCTTACCACATTTCCAAACCAAAAACATCGATCCAAAGACCGAAAAATCTACTCTTATTGTTCCTTCCGCAACTCCGTCACGTAACTCACTACCTTTCTCAAAAGCGTATCAGCATGTCTGGCCAAAAATCACCGAGACAGAAGATTCATTGCAAGCGGTAAATGTCCCAGATACTAACATTGCGTATGTTTGAACAATTATGAATGAATATCATTTCATTACAGGCAATTATTGCCTTATGTTCAACTAGAAGTAACAGTTTTACGTAGCATAACTGGAACGGCAATCGCTAGTCAATATGCTACTTTTTTCTTTCTTGTAGGTTCCGCACTATGTTGCTGAAGTAACTTTCTTATGAATATTAATTTGCAAATTTGTCAATAAACAATCATAAACAGTTATCCGACAATAGTACAAATAATTTATGCAGAGGCTAAGCTTTTAGTGTAACTGTGGAGAACTCTTCCTTTTGCTGACATGTAACAACAGTGGACATTTTAATTTACTCACATTTCTTTACAGCTAATATTAGCACATTCTCAACATTTTCTAGCACGTTTGCGGTAAGAGAAGTTCGTGTAAGGTCACGAGAAACAAATTGCATGTTGAAACTTCCTGGCAGATTAAAACTGTGTGCCCGACCGAGACTCGAACTCGGGACCTTTGCCTTTCGCGAGCAAGTGCTCGGCAAAGGTCCCAAGTTCGAGTCTCGGTCGGGCACACAGTTTTAATCTGCCAGGAAGTTTCATATCAGCGCACACTCCGCTGCAGAGTGAAAATCTCATTCTGGAAATTGCATGTTGCATGCTTCCGACCTGTCACATTACGGTGGGATTTCGAGCAAAGTTTCCCACTCGTCTTACGCCGTCGTGACGTTTCATCTAAAAAACAACACAGAACTTAGAAGTAGCGAAAGCAGTCTCTGGACTGAAACACAGACCGAATAAGTATCCCGACAACCCATCTCCATGCCGGCCGGAGTGCCCGAGCGGTTGTAGGCGTTTCAGCCCGGAACCGCGCGACCGCTAAGGTCGCACGTTCGAATCCTGCCTCGGGCATGGATATGTGTGATGTCTTTAGGTTAGTTAGGTTTAAGTAGTTCTAAGTTCTAGGGGACTAATGACCTCAGATGTTAAGTCCCATAGTGCTCAGAGCCATTTGAACCCATCTCCATCGCCACGTAAATGATACCTTACAGTGTAATTCATACGTAAAAGGTAGAGTGAATGGAAAATACGGGTACATTCAGAAAAATTCATAAGTTTTGGAAAGCATCTTCTCAAGTTACTAGAACTGGCGGTATTACTCAAATAGGGACCAGTTTAGACGACAAACAAAATGCAGTGTGGATTTGTGGAAATCCAAATACGCGAGACATTAATTCTTCGGTACGTTACAAAACAAGTATTTGATAAAACTCTATTGTTTTCTGGCGTTCGTCAGAGTACATATTTAATCGTTGGTCGAGTAAAGAGCCTAAAGCGTATTGTATCTAAGCAGCTCCTGCCGAGCACTTGTTTTGTCAATTTGGACGTACCGAGAAGCACAAATATTGATAGAGATATTTTTGTGGTTAGATTATGACAAAATGGACATAGAAATTATTCTGAGGCCTCCCAATCAGTAGAAACTTCTCGCAAGAAGTGTTGATGTAATCGGCAACTCAAGAAGACGGAAACGTATTCTGGTGAGGCTGTTACCTTTCTGGTTGTTGTGGTCTTCAGTCCTGAGACTGGTTTGAGGCAGCTCTCCATGCTACTGTATCCTGTGGAACGTTCTTCATCTCCCAGTGGTTACTGCTACCTACATCCTTCTGAATCTGTTTAGGGTATTCATCTCTTGATCTCCCTCTACTATTTTTACCCTCCACGCTGCCCTCCAATAATAAGTTGGTGATCCCTTGATGCCTCAGCGTATGCCCTACCAATCGATCCCTTCTTCTAGTCAAGATGAGCCATAAATTTCTCCAATTCTATTCAATACCTCCTCATTAGTTATGTGATCTACCCATCTAATCTTCAGCATTCTTCTGTAGCACCACATTTCGAAAGCTTCTATTCTCTTCTTGTCTAAACTATTTATCGTTCACGTTTCACTTCCATACATGGCTGCACTCCATACAAATACTTTCAGAAACGACTTCCTGACACTTAAATCTATACTCGATGTAGACAAATTTCTCTTCTTTCAGAAACGCTTTCCTTGCCATTGCCAGTCTACATTTCATATACTCTCTACTTCGACCATCATGTTATTTTGCTCCCCAAATAGCTAAACCCCTTTACTACTTTAAGTATCTCATTTCCTAATCTAATTCCTGCATCATCACCCGATTTAATTCGACTACAGACCATTATCCTCGTTTTGCTTTTGTTGATGCTCATTTTATATTCTCCTTTTAAGAGACTGTCCATTCCGTTCAGCTGCTCTTCCAGGTCCTTTGCTGTCTCTGTTACCTTTATTTATCGATTTTCTTTTTAAGCAAGTAACTTATTTATGTTTGATACGTCAGTTGTGTGAGATGGATTTTTTTTTACGTTTATGGCCTTGCGATTAGGGTCTGCAGTCCTTGAAAATTGTTACGAAAATTTTCATACTTTAAAAGCAGGAGAGAATACACACATCTCCGGCCGTTAGCGTGCGAAAATACCGTACGCGCGATGCTTCTCTAACAACAGAAGCATTTTTCTTTGTATGTGGCAGTGTATCTTATTTTATTTCTGATATAATTTGCGGTAAATTTTACAGGAACTTTGTAATTCCGTATAAGCAGCGAAGTTTCCAATCCCATTCTCGAGCAGAATATTTGAACGAATAATGTAATAGTCTTCGATATATGTCTGGTTGTTTCTGAGCAAGAGAAATATTATTGACAACCTTACATTTTCCTTTTCCCTTTAAGCCAAGAGTAACAACGGAGAATGAAAGAGGTATCTCTTGTGTTACACCTCACGCTTGGCTGGAAGAGTACAACAAAGTCATATTTGCAAGAAATTATACGATTTAACATTTGCACTGCTGTGCAAGTGAAAATTCAAGACGAATTTCTAAACTGAACATCACCACAAAATCAGCACCCTTAGAAAGATACAAAATACAGGAGTTGCATTTGCAAAATATAATAAAATACATCACAATAATTAGATGATCAGATGAAATTACTTTTCCCTGGACACATACTAGTGTCAACTTTATATGAGATAACGATAGAAGCTGAAGCAATGAACTAATACTTGTGTGAGGGCTACTACCTGAATCCACATTTCCTGCGTAGAAGACAAATGTGCTGACCACTACATCGTCGTGTCGTTACGGCTACCACCCCTGCGTACACTGCCCTCCCCCAGTGTCCTCCCTAACACAAACTTCAGATCACACACACACTCAGCCCATTTTCACTTTCTTAAATTGTCAGTATTGACAATGTTGTCCGACAATAAATAGCACCCCAGCTTCGTACGTATTAGTGGAAATCTTGCCTCCAGGGAAATGTAATCAATGTAATGAGATTAATAGATGACCTACGTCGGGAAATGTGAAAACAGGAAACAAAAAAATTACGTAATGCATAAGAAAAATTAAAGAGAAAAGAATCAAATTTTAATTCATCGCCCTGCTTTTATTCTTATGATAACGTGTATTAGACTAAAGTAGGACGATAAAATTTTTAAGAAATGTATATGTTTTTCAAAAATTTGACAGAAAAATGGTCTGTTGTCTTACGTTTTACGAAATCTGTATTACGTGAGTTATCGACAAGAACTGTTGATGTCAAGTTTCATACTGCGCAGTTTCCCTTATGGATAACCACAGACAAGAGTTACACGGAGAATAGTGTTAGAAAGGAGAACAATGACGTGTTTCATCTGAAAATGTTCGTAGCTGATTGAGGTGACGCATTGGTTCAGACACCAGAATGGCATTCACGAGGGGCGTGTTTCCATACCCGATCGGCTAGAGAGATTTTGATTTCCCGTGCTTCACTCGGACAGGAAGATAGAATAGAAGTGAAAAGATTTACTGCATATGAAATAATATTGCGTACAAGATAACAGTTAGCGACATATAAGATGGAAAGTGAGCTACTAAAAGATACATACTTCAAACAAAACAATCATTACTGATTCCGCGTATCAGTATCAAACTGAATAAAAATTTACGTATCTGTTTGTCTGACACATAGAATTAAAATAATTCTAATAGTTATCTGTTATATAATCTGGTGTGGAGTTAAGGATCTTTGTGTTATCTCTCGAGATAATTTTGTATACGTTAATAATGGGGTAACTTATTGCTTTGACTCTTAAAAGCATGCTGAATTCAGTTAATGATGGAAATAGTGAAGTCTTCTATTATATTTACTACCTCTCGCGGTAACGTATGGTTTTAGCTTAGGAGGTGAAAATGCCGAACTTCCGCAAAACAAAGCCATGTAATTCACAAAGCTAGGAAAGCGAAATACATAGCGGCTCTTGGCTGCCTGCACTACCAAAAGCAGAATTTCCCTTCATTCCCTCAGTAAATGTTGTAGAGTAATTCTGTGCTGGAAAAGATGCTTATTAGGTCTAATATTAAATTCCGTTCCATATTAATCGTAACAAAGGAAAACAAACGCAGTTATAGTGGACTGAAAAGGGTGGGAAATAGTAGTACTTTGATATGAACTGAATTTTTATAACGAGGTGACAAAAGACACGGGATAGCGGCTTGCACATATACAGATGGCGGTAGTATCGTGTACACAAGGTGTAAATGGGCTGTGAATTGGCGGAGCTGTCATTTGTATGCAGGTGATTCGTGTGATGATTATGGCCGCATCAAGGAAATTAACAGGCTTTGAACACGGAATGATAGTTGGGGCTACACGCATGCATGGCACGTTCCATTTCGGAAATCATTAGGGATTCCAATATTCCGAGTTCCAAAGTGTCAAGAGGACGACGAGAATAATAAACTTCATGCATTTCCTCTCAACACGCAAAACGCTGTTGCAGGCGGCCTTCGCTTAATGACCGACAACAGCACCGTTTACGCAGAGCTGTGAGTACTAACACAGAAGCAACATTGCGTGAAGTAACCGCAGAAACCAATGTGGGACGCACGGTGAACGTATCCGTTGGGACAGTGAGACTAAATTTGGCGTTAATGGACAATGGCAGCCTACGACCGACGCGTGTGCCTTTGCTAACATCACTATTTCACCTGTAGAACCTCTTCTGTGCTCGTGAAAATATCAGCTGGACCCTAGGCGACTGGAAGACCGGGACCTAGCCAGATAAGTTCCGCTTTCATTTGGCAGGGTTCGAGTGTGGCACAGCCTCCACGAAGCCATGGAGCCAAGTGCAAATTAGTGGTGACTCCATAATGTTACGGGCTGTGTTTACATGGGATGGACTGGTGCCTCTGGTCCAGCTTCACCAGCATTGACTGAAAATGGTTATGTTCGCTACTTGGACACCATTTTCACCCATTCGTGGACCTCATCTCCCGAAGAACGATGGAAGTTTTATGGCTGACAATGCATCATATCACTGGGGACACAATTGCTCTTGACTGGTTTGAAGATTATACTGGGCAGTTCGAGCGAATGATTTGGTCATCCATCGAACATTTACGGGATACAATGGAGAGGTCCGTTCGTGCATCAGCTCTTGTTCTTGTAACACTTTGGCAGTTGTGAACGGCTGTAGAAACAGCTTGACTCCAGTACTACTGCAGGGGGCATCCAGCAAGCTGTTGAGCTCATGCCTCGTCAACATGCTGCACAACGCCAGCGAAAGGGCGTCCAACACGATATTAGGAGGTATCACGTTACTATTGTCACCTCAATGTATTCTACATAACGTAAGAATTTCAAGAAAACGACACTGAAGAGAGAAGAATAATGATGTGTCTATCTTGCTCTACCATCAAAACACACTGCCGCCTTATACGACAATCTACTATTTTTACACTATCAAAGCTTCAGTTTGAGATGGTATTTGATACTACGTTCGGACGCTGAATTTTGTATCGACTATTCGAAAGAAAAAGTACAAAGCAACAATGAGGCTACACTCCGGGAAATGGAAAAAAGAACACAATGACACCGGTGTGTCAGACCCACCATACTTGCTCCGGACACTGCGAGAGGGCTGTACAAGCAATGATCACACGCACGGCACAGCGGACACACCAGGAACCGCGCTGTTGGCCGTCGAATGGCGCTAGCTGCGCAGCATTTGTGCACCGCCGTCGTCAGTGTCAGCCAGTTTGCCGTGGCATACGGAGCTCCATCGCAGTCTTTAACACTGGTAGCATGCCGCGACAGCGTGGACGTGAACCGTATGTGCAGTTGACGGACTTTGAGCGAGGGCGTATAGTGGGCATGCGGGAGGCCGGGTGGACGTACCGCCGAATTGCTCAACACGTGGGGCGTGAGGTCTCCACAGTACATCGATGTTGTCGCCAGTGGTCGGCGGAAGGTGCACCTGCCCGTCGACCTGGGACCGGACCGCAGCGACGCACGGATGCACGCCAAGACCGTAGGATCCTACGCAGTGCGGTAGGGGACCGCACCGCCACTTCCCAGCAAATTGGAGATACTGTTGCTCCTGGGGTATCGGCGAGGACCATTCGCAACCGTCTCCATGAAGCTGGGCTACGGTCCCGCACACCGTTAGGCCGTCTTCCGCTCACGCCCCAACATCGTGCAGCCCGCCTCCAGTGGTGTCGCGACAGGCGTGAATGGAGGGACGAATGGAGACGTGTCGTCTTCAGCGATGAGAGTCGCTTCTGCCTTGGTGCCAATGATGGTCGTATGCGTGTTTGGCGCCGTGCAGGTGAGCGCCACAATCAGGGCTGCATACGACCGAGGCACACAGGGCCAACACCCGGCATCATGGTGTGGGGAGCGATCTCCTACACTGGCCGTACACCTCTGGTGATCGTCGAGGGGACACTGAATAGTGCACGGTACATCCAAACCGTCATCGAATCCATCGTTCTACCATTCCTAGATCGGCAAGGGAACTTGCTGTTCCAACAGGACAATGCACGTCCGCATGTATCCCGTGCCACCCAACGTGCTATAGAAGGTGTAAGTCAACTACCCTGGCCAGCAAGATCTCCGGATCTGTCCCCCATTGAGCATGTTTGGGACTGGATGAAGCGTCGTCTCACGCGGTCTGCACGTCCAGCACGAACGCTGGTCCAACTGAAGCGCCAGGTGGAAATGGCATGGCAAGCGGTTCCACAGGACTACATCCAGCATCTCTACGATCGTCTCCATGGGAGAATAGCAGCCTGCATTGCTGCGAAAGGTGTATATACACTGTACTAGTGGCGACATTGTGCATGCTCTGTTGCCTGTGTCTATGTGCCTGTGGTTCTGTCAGTGTGATCATGTGATGTATCTGACCTCAGGAATGTGTCAATAAAGTTCCCCCTTCCTGGGACAATGAATTCACGGTGTTCTTATTTCAAATTCCAGGAGTGTATAATTGAAGTCTCTATCAAAAAGTAATCGTGAGAGAGCTCATCACAACTGTCTATATCTCTGTTTGGCGATCCGAAGGATTCCCTGTTCCCAAAATTCCAATGGCAGTGGCAGGAGCCCGTTCTCCACTCTGTCCTTCAGTTCGTCGTCCGAGTTGAAGCGCTGTTTTTTTTTTTTTTTTTTTTTTTTTTTTAGCGGACCAAACACGTGGGAGCAGGACGACATTTCTGTGATATATAGGACAGGTGATCAAGCTGGTCCCCCTTGAACTTGGGCATTACACTTTGTGTAACCTTCGAAAAGAGTGGACGTGCGATATCATGGAGCAGAATCACCCCCCCCCCCCCCCCCCTCCCTATCTCTTCGTGAGCAACCCAAGCCGTTTACTCTTGATGAGTTGCGTTGCCTAATGAGCGTCTCAGATTACCCTATAAATGATATTACCGTGCTCGAGGAATTAGATGAGATAGAACATCGGAAGTCGAAAAAGACGGTGAGCATCACTTTGCCTGCCAAGGACGCAGCTTTGAGACTTTTATGTGCTACATTCGCATCTCCACATGTCTCACCACGTTATCCGAAAGTGCCAAATGCAAATTTCAACCGATTTAGTTGTTACGACGTTTCGTACATTTTCATTTCAACTCTGGCAGGTGTGCTTGTGAAACCAATATTTGTAGTGAATTATTTATTTTCGGGCGCCACTTTACTAGAAAGCAGTTGAAAACAGTTACAATCCTTTACATTCCCTGCAATATTTAACGCAAGCATATCGCCGGCAGGAAGACTGCTTCTTGCTATGGTACCAAGTCTGTATTTTCATGTTTCGTATACTAAATTATGTGAAACTAACTTGCTTCACCACACATCTCGATGCTATTTTATTATTAAGAATTCAGTACATAAATAATAATTAAATGAATTACATCGCACTTACAACCGTGAAGTTTATGTGTGACTGTACAAAACTGCTTAGCTTTGATGTGTGATACATGACTATCATCTCATTTTCTCGATTATAGTAGAAGCAAAGCACTTCCTTTGTAGGAATATTTGTCTGTCGTATTCTAACTACAAACCAAGATAGTTTTTCTTGTCTTATAGAAAGCTTATTATGGTTATTAATTCAAACCCATATTAAGACGTTTGACTTGTCTATTTTATTTGTGTGGGTTTCCTTATACACGTTAACAGAGAAAAAAACGACGAACCACGAAGGAATTATCCGAATCGCACGGAGGTTGATAGACGTTGTTAGCAAGCCACTGTGATCTTACAGTTCAGCAATATAATGCCTGCGCACAACCGGCGAGAGTTTCTATCGGTTATGTTCGTGCTTGCCAAATCCTAGCTTGGACAACAAGGCTGCCGAATGTCTCCCTTATTGAAAACATCAGGAGCATTGCGGTTCAAATGGCTCTGAGCACTATGGGACTTAACTTCTGCGGTCATCAGTCAGCTAGAACTTAGAACTACTTAAACCTAACCATCCTAAGGACATCACGCACATCCATGCCCGAAGCAGGATTCGAACCTGCTACCGTAGCGGTCGCGCAGTTCCAGACTGTAGCGCCTAGAACCGCTCGGCCACTACGGCCGGGAGGAGGAGCATTGAGGTTCAAATGGCTCTGAGCACTATGGGACTCAACTGCTGTGGTCATCAGTCCCCTAGAACTTAGAACTACCTAAACCTAACTAACCTAAGAACATCACGCACAGCCATGCCCGAGGCAGGATTCGAACCTGCGACCGTAGCAGTCGAACGGTTCCGGACTGCGCGCCTAGAACCGCGAGACCACCGCGGCCGGCTGGAGCATTGCGGGCAGGGCCCTCCAGTCAGCTCAAGAGTTTGGTCCTCTCACGGTATCCCTTAGGAGGACATCCAGCAACACTACCAATCAAGACGAAGCAGAATAACTTCTTGCATAAAGACCAGATGTGGACCAACGCGTTATTGAGTTGGTCAGTTTGTGAAGCTCCTTCTCTTAGATAAATCATTAAATTTTCCTGAAAATTTTATCCTTTCACTGTCTGTACATGCACATCATATCTACCCATTTCTGCCACATTCGAATAACTCATTCGTGCTGTGTCTTCTTCTTCTTTTTCTTTTTTCCGTTTTTTGTCTTAGAGTGTCTTTGTGTCTTTCCGAACAAGTTTGACAGAGATACTCGTGTATCAACTATGATCTACTGACGTTAGGGAGGGATTACATCTCTCTGTTTTATTTGTTAATTTTTGATTGCTTTTTCGTTTTTATTTATATATTACTTTATTCGAAAAAAAACAAAGATAATCAACAAAGAACGTATTTACAGTATAATGTACATTATAAGGAAAGAGAGGAGTGATGGTAAACAATCGGAGCTATACATCCGTCCATCGCTGGAGCCCGAGGATAGAGAGGGCAGGGGTCGTAATTGAGGCCTGGCCAGTGTGCCTCCGGACCCCTCCACATTATAATGCATATGAGTGGCGTGCATGTGGTGTTTAGGAGAGGTGGGGGAGACGTTTTAGTTATTTAATCCCACTTCACTTGGTGTGCAGGCTAGTGCGCAGTGCCACGATGGTATATTATGCGGACTGCCTTGTTGGGCGGATACGATGCGCTCGCTTTTGTGACGTCCTCAGAAGGGGGTACAAGCTATGCAATGCACCGAGGAAAGCGGGAGGAGAAGTTGTAGGGTGCGGGTGGGGATAAGGCCCAGCTGTGCGGGGAGGATATGGTTCAAATGGCTCTGAGCACTATGGGCCTTAACTGCTAAGGTCATCAGTCCCCTAGAACTTAGAACTACTTAAACCTAACTAACCTAAGGACATCACACACATCCATGCCCGAGGCAGGATTAGAACCTGCGACCGTAGTGGTCGCGCGGTTCCAGACTGTAGCGCCTTTAACCGCTTGGCCACACCGGCCGGCGGGGAGGATATGAATGCTCCATGCAGGTAGTTGGCAAACAGGGTCGTCGCTCTAAAGCGTTGTGGGCATTCGTTAATCTGCAGCAAAAGTTGGAACCCGATCTGTCACCGTCGCCATAGAGGCAGCTGCGCGTTCAACCTTTTATCCGAAGTATGGAGTTGCTTTTGGCACCTTGGAAGTCTATGTCCTCAGGAAAAATGTATGTCTTACGTTTAACCATAGTCGGAGGAATGCTGAGAAAGCGGGCGACCATCTTGCGGCTGAGTTCCCAGATGTCAAGGATCGATGATGAGCATATCAGGTGGTGGATGTCCTCGTCAGGATGTTGGCAGGCGACAATAACGGGGTGGTAACTGATCTGGTAGCATGTCACTTCCGTTGTGTCGCATTTCCTCCACTGGTAACCATATACTATGTTGCTTCAACATACGAGGAGAGGTAAACTTGGTAGACACGGCACCATAAATTTGACATAGGGTAATTCTGTTTTGCCGTTTGGGATTAGCCGAGCGGTCTAGGACACTGCAGTCCTGGACTGTGCGGCTGGTCCCGGTGGAGGTTCGAGTCCTCCCTCGGGCATGGGTATGTGTGTTTGTCCTTAGGACAATTTAGATTAAGTAGTGTGTAAGCTTAGGGACTGACGGCGTTAGCAGTTATGTCCCATAAGATTTCACACACATTTGAACATTTTTGTTGTACTTCCGTTTTGCAGTGTTGAGCTACACTCGACGTAGCAACGTGAGATAGATATAGGAGGACACGTGGCCGAGAGGGTGGGATGCACATATCTGTAGGACCTAACAAAGGATGACAGGCGACAAGAAAGAATGAATTTGGTCAACCAGCACTGGTGGAAGGATGGACGCCGGCATGGGGACGTCCACCAAACTGCTTGTGATGGATCTTCCTGGCCCATTGTTTCCACATCGTTCGCATGTACAGGCGAGTTCTTCCTTCTGAGGCGGGAAGGCCGCTTGTAAGCGAAGTCCAGTCGTGTGCAGTAAGGGTACGACTTATGTAAACTACACCAGTTTCGAACCAACACGACGGTCGAAGTAGACCAACTGCTGAAGAGGGTCGAGACGCTGGAGTAGATTACTGTAGGTCTCAGCAAGAATATTCTGAAAAGACTACCGAAAATTAGTGACTGTCCTATGCGGTGTACTGAAGTGAAGACAATCCCCAGGGACTTAATGATCTGCACCCATGAGAAGGGTGCTAGTTAGGCATCGGGGAGGCCACATCCTATTGGCAGTGCTACAGATTTATTCACACTACAACTGCCTGCAAGTTAGCCGTATGTAATGATGGCTTCAGTAGTCTGTCGTGTTTCCGGTCTCGAGCGAACCCAGAGGAGCAGGTCGTCGGCGTATACTTGACAACGGAGAGTGAGATGTCGTGGTGGGACTCCCTTCAGTGTAGATTTAAGGTTTTCAATGAGGGGCTCCAGCGCCAACTCTTTTGGTATGGTCGATACAGACAGCCATGTCGGACAGATCGCCGTATCAGAACATAACTTGTTAAGCGACCATTGACTTTTATGAATGACGTTGAGTAAGGAGGGAGGGAAGCTCATCCGAGTCATCACAGAGAACAGGCAAAGGTGATGTACTTTTTTATGTGCTATCAATGTCGCAGCCGCCGTGAACCGTCATGTTGCGGCCAGTGCTATCACATCGCCACATTCGCCAGTTGCATTCTGCAAGCTGACCTGACCAACTGTGGTAATCTGTTCCGTTCAAAGGATGCTGGGAAGAAGGGGACGAAGATGTGCCGTCAAATTTCGGGCAAGGATTTTGTAGCCTGAATTAAAGAGGATAAGTGGATGGTAACTGGTGATCCAAACCCATGGCTTGCCTTATGCACTGGAATGATGATGCCCCTAACAAATCTGGGACGGATTACACTGCCTGGCTTGATAAGTTCTTGAAGCACGCTAGTCCATCTCGGGGCCGTTAATGGCCAGGAGGCACGACAGAACTCTGTAGACAAACCATCCATTCCGGAAGATTTATTAATGGCATCCTTGTCGAAGACAGCCTCCACTTCGCCCTGGTGGTCAGTTCCACCTGTTGGTTATTCTCTCTGTCGCAGATGCTGCTGGTGGTGTATAGCAAGACTGACTAGGGGCTGTCGCATCGGCAATCCCCGAGCCGTGGATGTTCCGGCAGTGAACGACGAAAGTTGTTGCTATTTCAGGTTGTTGGGTGAAGGTTTGTGCCTGTGGTGTGACGAGTTATCGGCTGTCGTCGTCTTCGTCGGTTGTCGATTGCGATACGATGCGTGGTACACGTCTCGTGGCCCAGTGAGTCCTGTAGAAGCGTTCTCATGAAGACCCCACTAGACAACATCGGGCTCTCGTCACTAAGCGCGCCTAATCCGCTTGCGCGCCCTCTGGATGGTGTGGTCCGGTCCTTGGTAGTCTGTCTCAGGGCATGGCGTAACAGTGGTAACAGTACTCAGTAGTGTTACGGTGCCATTCCGCCACGTCCTTCCCGTTTTGCGTGAGGACGGCTTGGCGCACGCTAACCACCACTCTAAAGTCGTACGAAGATGGGGAGTTGTCCTTCACAAGTCCCCCTAGTCTCGGTTACGCGCCGTTGACATTCTGCCTCCTGGAGATGCATGAAGTTCACTTTCCACGGTGTACGACGACGCGGACTCACTGCGGTTTGAGGAGAACCGTGCACAAGCATGCACTTTAGTCAGAGAAAGCCAGTGGCCACAGTTCAATGTCTTGGACATCACATACTATCCCCCAGGAGAGGTGTCTCCTATCGACTTTCCGAATGGCTTTTTTTTGTTTGTGGTGCCGCGGGCATTGCCAAACTACTCTTACCACGCGTCACTTAGCGGAGGTCGCAGACGATAATGCGGAGTTCTTCTACATCTACATCTACGAGTACATGGATACTCTGCAAAACACATTTAAGTGCCTGGCAGAGGGGTCATCGAACCACCTGCACCTTTCTCTATTATTTCGATCTCGTATAGCGACCGGAAAGAACGAATGCCTATATCTTTCCGTACTAGCTCTGATTTCCCTTATTTTATCGTGGTGACCGTTTCTCCCCATGTAGGTCGAGGTCAACAAAATATTTTCGCATTCGGGAGAGAAAGTTGGTGATTGGAATTTCGTGAGAAGATTTCGTCGCAACAAAAAACGCGTTTCTTTTAATAATGTCCATCCCAAATCCCGTATCATATCTGTGACACTCTCTCCCATATTTAGCGATAATAAAAAACGTGCTGCCCTTCTCTGAATTTTTTCGATGTTCTCCGCCAGTCCTATGTGGTGAGGATCACACACCGCGCAGCAGTATTCTAAAAGAGGACGTACAATGGTAGTGTAGGCAGTTTCCTTACTAGACCTGTTACATTTTGTAAGTGTCCTGCCAATAAAACGCAGTCTTTGGTTAGCCTTCCCCATAACATTTTCTATATGTACCTTCCAATTTAAGTTGTTCGTAATAGCTATTTAGTTGAATTTACGGACATTCGATTAGACTAATTTACCGTGTAACCGAAGTTAACCGGATTACTTTTAGGAATCATGTAGATGACCGCACACTTTTCGTTATTTCGGGTCAACTGCCAATTCTAGCAATTTTTCCTGAATCGTTTTGCAGTTTGTTTTGATCTTATGATGACTTTATTAGTTGATAAACGACAGCTTCATCTACAAACAACCTAAGACGGCTGCTCAGATTGTCTCCGAAATCGTTTATGTAGATAAGGAACAGCTAAGGGTCTTTGACACTACCTTGGGCACGCCAGATGTTACTCGATGACTTTCCGTCAATAACTGCGAACTGTGACCTCTCTGACAGGAAGTCACAAATCCAGTCAGATAACTGAGACGATATTCCGTAAGGACGGAATTTCACTACAAGCCGCTTGTGTGGCCTTGACAAGTATTAAAGTGTGGTGCCTGATCGTTCCATGGAAAACACATTTAGCGTCGCCTCCAAATATGCAACTAGCATAACGCCCTATCAACAACAGGACGATGTCTTCGGAGTAGAATGTGGCTCTCCCCTGCCAGAGGCGCAGATGTTGATGATGTGCGTGTCCATAGTGGCAAAGGCTACGCCTCGTTCTGTTGGTAGAATGGTGGCATATGTAACAGGCATTCCTTCACGAACACATGCAGCTGCTTCTCTGCCGAGGGGGTCGCTGGCACAGGTATAAAGTAGGCATCCAGCAATGTGAGGCACAGTTCTGCTTTCTATAGGATTGCAGTGTCAAAGTCAGATGCCCAGATCGTGTCTCTTAATAGATATGCTTTCAGCGGCTTACTGATGTGGGCTGTATTGATCGTTTCAGTCCAGCGTGACTGGTGGGGGCGGTAAGGGGAGATTTGGTATCTCGGTGTGGGTTATCTAGGACGAAGAAGGTCACAGACTGTTCCGTTCAGCCCGCAAAGTTCAACCTAGGTACGTCTATGGCGTGGCTAGTGGAGACGCCGCCGCCGGAGAGGTCATGGTCGATTTCGGTGTCGTTGCTGCAAGCCCATCATCCGTTCGCTCCTGTTGTGTAGGCTGCTTAACTGATGAAGTGTCCGAAGGGATGAACGCGTCCTGCGGTTCGACAGTCGTATGATTTTCTGTCAGCGCTGGTGACTGTTCGTTCGTAGGAGTCGGGGTGACGTAGGTGTCCTCGACTTTGGTCGACTGTGAGACTGCGAGTGAGACAGCATAGGAAGGTGAGCCATCCAGATCTGAGACAGCGCGACGTCTGTGTTTATGGCGCTTGGTTGTCCTCTACTTCCACGACCGGCCTCCCACGTCGGAAGACGGGAATGAAACGTGTCTTTCCGGAACAAAAGCTTCCATATTCACTATCGTGTACTATCATGTCATCTGAGGAATGACCGGCTTCCCCAGGCGATGGCAAGGGTCGTATCGACACAACCGTTTGTTGCTGTGGAGGTTCTGCGACGGCTGCATTCGTGGCGTCCGGTAAGAGCGCCAATACAAGTTCCACGCTGTGGAGCGAAATTGCAGGGGCAACAGGCGCCATCACGTTGGAGACTGGAAGGGACGTCGGATGTGACTCTGGCGTCACGTCAGAGGCCAGAATTTCTGTGATGTGATGCTGGAGACATTCTGATCGAACGTTGCCTTTCCTTGCCGCAGCCTGAGCAAGTGCGCGGCTGGCCGTTATAATCGATGACAGTGCGGCAGCCACATATCTGGAGGTAGAATGATGGCACATGACGACGATGGGGATATGGTTAACTGGAGGTCGCCATTCAAGACTGTATATATTCTAAATTGTGCCCACCGATCGGCTACAAGGCAGTGAACGATGTCATACGGACGGAAGGTGTCCATGACGTCGGCCACTGGAAACTCGAACGGCTGTTGAAAGACCGGAATTGTCTTCCTGCCTAAACATGAATGGTCGATCGTCAGCCTCCCGACCTTACCGTGGGCGTGGCAGAAACGGATTCCTGCTGAATGTTCTGAAGGATCTTACCGCAAGTCGCGTCGCCACTAACTTTAAGATACACCACGCTGTTCAGTATTGATAAGTGAATAACCACTATGCTCTTTTCTGGGATTTTGGCTACATCGCCAATAAAGATTTCTACCTCGAGCACCTTTGTTCTTACACAGTCTTGATGAAAGTGAAACGAAGTATTGATATGCGCCCACAATGCTCGGCCTCAAAAGCCAGACTACTGTTGCTCAGGCGGGGTGAACTAGCGGTGAGTGAGTGCTTGGAAGTAGTTGCGACGCAGTATCGAATCTCGGATGGACAAGGAATATTTCAATTTTCCTTTATCTACCCTTCCCTTCTCATGATGTGAAAAACCGTAGGACATGATACGCGGTTCATTCCATCTTAAAACGTAGGTTCCAATTCCCTGGCAGGATCAGTGTGGATATTAACTGATACTTAAGTCGGAGAAGAGGCATCCAGTTGAAAACCTCCCATCAAGACGTTGAGCTGTTCATATTTAAAGATCAGAGAGGGACATGATGTACTAAATATTCCTGTAGTAATAGTGTTTATTTGACGTTCAAGTATAGTTAATTTCCTACGTATATCATTCTACAGCCTAGGTATTTGAAGTATTCTTATATACACCCTACGTATAACTTAGCTGCCTGTCGGAATGCCTGGACTCACCGCATGTGTCATCACTGAGAAACGTTTGTTTATACTTCCTTTTTTTGTGCCAGTCGAGTCTTCCAATCACTTCTGACGGTTATTTTCATAGCCTTTGTGAAAATTCTGAGTTCATGACATGTATGAATCTCGTAAACTTCACAAGTTCTTAGTGTAATTTATAGTCAGGATTTGTTCCTTCAAAAATAGAAATTCACCTTCGTAAACCTCACATGCAGCAAGGATTTTGATACTTGATGTACATGCAGAGTGTCTATTTTAATTGACCATCCCAAATAACATTCTGTCCAGAAGCAAAATGAAAAATGTATCAAGAAAATAATTTTTAGGTGCCACACGATTATTGAACAGTATGATTGCCTTTCATAGCACCCTATAAATTTTTATTTGGTAATCCACTTCTTTCTCTAAAGATATGTTCGAAAACGTATCACAGTAATCATTCTCGTATCACTAAGTTATTAAAAACGCAATACAAAATTGACTTTGAGCTTCCTCTGCTAAGAAACAGAATAGATAGTCGCCGAAGTAACATAACTCACCGGCGCATTGGAAATGAGAAGAGAAGGAAAGGGCATACCGGTAATTCAGTTAACTGTCTGCAGCTGAAGATTTGTGGGAGTACAAAAAGCTAGTAAAACGACTTAGGTAGACATTAACAATCGTGGTCGGTAATCTTAGACGACAGAGAGCATTTACACCTCTGTAATAACAAGATACACTGTACACTACCTGAAAAAACAACGGCGCACAGTAACGGAGAAGGAACCGAAAGAAATTTTCACTGGCTGAGAGTGTATGCGATGTAACTGCAGTGAAAATCTAGTGAAGCTGACAAAGATCTTGGGCGGATGAGCACACTTACCAGTATGGTGTTGTACTATCCTTCATCCCCTCCTTGCACGAATGCATACAAGGCAGCATACAACTATTTTAATTGGTCCTTCAACCCTGGATGGAGGTAGTGAGATGGAATATGACATCTGAGTTCCCTTTAAATTTAAATTTGTGGTAAGTTCCTATGGGACCAAATTGCTGTGGTCATCGGTCCCTGGGATTACACACTACTTAATCTAACTTAAACTAATTCACGCTAAAAACAACAGACACGTCCATGGGCAGAGGCAGGACTCAAACCTCCGACGGAGAAAGCCGCACGAACTGTGGTAAGGCGCCTTAGACCAAGCGGCTGAGTTTCTCGCACAAATATTCTATTGGAGGTGATCTGAGGACATTACTGGGCAAGGAAGTACCTCAGCATCACGCAGATAGTTCATACACATTCGTGTCATGTGTGGAAGACCATTTTCGCGTTGAAAAGTGGCACCATGATACTGTCGCATAAGAGGTAACACACGAGGACGCGGGAGGTCCGTGACGTAGCGTTGTCGCGTCAGAGCTGCCTCAGCCACTACCTGCCACGGCCATAAGTCATATCTGATGGATCCCCGTACCATAATGGTAGCCGTAAGAAGAAAGAGACCTCACCAAAGGTCACCGTGTACTTGGCGGCGGTGGTCATCTAGAGCAATGTAGAACAACGACTCATTGCGCAACACTATGATACCATATTTTTAGATATCCAGAAGGCTTTCGACACCGTTCCTCACAAGCGTCTTGTACGAAAACTGCGTGCCTCCGGAGTATCACCTCAGTTGTGCAACTGGATTCGTGATTTCCTGTCAGAAGGGTCACAGTTAGTAGTAATAGACGGAAAGTCATCGAGTAAAACAGAAGTAATTTCCGGCGTTCCCCAAGAAAGTGTTGCAGGTCCTCTATTGTTCCTGATCTATATTAACGACATAGGAGACAATTTGCGAAGCCGTCTTAGATTGTTTGCAGATCATCCTGTCATTTACCGTCTTGTAAAATCATTAGATGATCAAAACAACTTGCAAAATGATTTAGATAAGATATCTGTGTGGTGCGAAAAGTGCCAATTGACGCTCAATAGCCCCCCCCCCCCCCCCCCCATGAACCATGGACCTTGCCGTTAGTGGGGAGGCTTGCGTGCCTCAGCGATACAGATAGCCGTACCGTAGGTGCAACCACAACGGAGGGGTATCTGTTGAGAGGCCAGACAAACGTGTGGTTCCTGAAGAGGGGCAGCAGCCTTTTCAGTAGTTGCAGGGGCAACAGTCTGGATGATTGACTGATCTGGCCTTGCAACATTAACCAAAACGGCCTTGCTGTGCTGATACTGCGAACGGCTGAAAGCAAGGGGAAACTACAGCCATAATTTTTCCCGAGGACATGCAGCTTTACTGTATGATTAAATGATGATGGCGTCCTCTTGGGTAAAATATTCCGGAGGTAAAATAGTCCCCCATTCGGATCTCCGGGCGGGGACTACTCAAGAGGATGTCGTTATCAGGAGAAAGAAAACTGGCGTTCTACGGATCGGAGCGTGGAATGTCAGATCCCTTAATCGGGCAGGTAGGTTAGAAAATTTAAAAAGGGAAATGGGTAGGTTAAAGTTAGATACAGTGGGAATTAGTGAAGTTCGGTGGCAGGAGGAACAAGACTTCTGGTCAGGTGACTACAGGGTTATAAACACAAAATCAAATAGGGGTAATGCAGGAGTAGGTTTAATAATGAATAGGAAAATAGGAATGCGGGTAAGCTACTACAAACAGCATAGTGAACGCATTATTGTGGCCAAGATAGATACGAAGCCCGCACCTCCTACAGTAGTACAAGATTATATGCCAACTAGCTCTGCAGATGATGAAGAAATTGAGGAAATCTATGATGAGATAAAAGAAATTATTCAGGTAGTGAAGGGAGACGAAAATTTAATAGTCATGGGTGACTGGAATTCGTCAGTAGGAAAAGGGAGAGAAGGAAACATAGTAGGTGAATATGGATTGGGGGGAAAAATGAAAGAGGAAGCCGTCTGGTAGAATTTTGCTTAGAGCATAACTTAATCATAGCTAATACTTGGTTTAAGAATCATAAAAGAAGGTTGTATACATGGAAGAATCCTGGAGATACTAAAATGTATCAGACAGATTATATAATGGTAAGATAGAGATTTAGGAACCAGGTTTTAAACTGTAAGACATTTCCAGGGGCAGATGTGGACTCTGACCACAACTTATTGGTTATGAACTGTAGATTAAAACTGAAGAAACTACAAAAAGGTGCTAATTTAAGGAGATGGGACCTGAATAAACTGAAAGAACCAGAGGTTGTAGAGAGTTTCAGGAAGAGCATAAGGGAACAATTGACAGGAATAGGGGAAAGAAATACAGTAGAAGAAGAATGGGGAGCTCTGAAGGATGAAGTAGTGAAGGCAGCAGAGGATAAAGTAGGTAAAAAGACGAGGGCTGCTAGAAATCCTTGGGTAACAGAAGAAATATTGAATTTAATTGATTAAAGGATAAAATATAAAAATGCAGTAAATGAAGCAGGCAAAAAGGAATACAAACGTCTCAAAAATGAGATCGACAGGAAGTGCAAAATGGCTAAGCAGGGATGGGTAGAGGACAAATGTAAGGATGTAGAAGCTTATCTCACTAGGGGTAAGATAGATACTGCCTACAGGAAAATTAAAGAGACCTTTGGAGAGAAGAGAACCACGTGTATGAATATCAAGAGCTCAGATGGCAACCCAGTTCTAAGCAAAGAAGGGAAGGCAGAAAGGTGGAAGGAGTATATAGAAGGTCTATACAAGGGCGATGTACTTGAGGACAATATTATGGAAATGGAAGAGGATGTAGATGAAGACAAAATCGGAGATACGATACTGCGTGAAGAGTTGGACAGAGCACTGAAATACCTGAGTCGAAACAAGGCCCCCGGAGTAGACAATATTCCATTAGAACTACTGACGGCCTTGGGAGAGCCAGCCATGACAAAACTCTACCAGCTGGTGAGCAAGATGTATGAGACAGGCGAAATACCCGCAGACTTCAAGAAGAATATAATAATTCCAATCCCAAAGAAAGCAGGTGCTGACAGATGTGAAAATTAACGAACTATCAGTTTAATAAGTCATAGCTGCAAAATACTAACGCGAATTCTGTACAGACGGATGGAAAAACTGGTAGATGCGGACCTCGGGGAGGATGAGTTTGGATTCCGTATGAATATTGGAACACGTGAGTCAATACTGACCTTACGACTTATCTTAGAAGAAAGATTAAGAAAAGGCAAACCTACGTTTTTAGCATTTGTAGACTTAGAGAAAGCTTTTGACAATGTTGACTGGAATACTCTCTTTCAAATTCTGAAGGTGGCAGGGGTAAAATACAGGGAGCGAAAAAGCTATTTACAATTTGTACAGAAACCAGATGCAGTCATAAGAGTCGAGGGGCATGAAAGGGAAACAGTGGTTGGGAAAGGAGTGAGACAGGGTTGTAGCCTCTCCCCAATGTTATTCAATCTGTATATTGACCAAGCAGTAAAGGAAACAAAAGAAAAATTTGGAGTAGGTATTAAAATTTATGGAGAAGAAGTAAAACCTTTAAGGTTCGCCGATGACATTGTAATTCTACCCAGAGACGGAAAAGGACTTGGAAGATGGTTCAAATGGCTCTGAGCACTATGGGACTTAACATCTGTGGTCATCAGTCCCCTAGAACTTAGAACTACTTAAACCTAACTAACCTAAGGACATCACACACATCCATGCCCGAGGCAGGATTCGAACCTGCGACCGTAGCAGTCACGCGGTTCCGGACTGAGCGCCTTAACCGCGAGACCACCGCGGCCGGCGACTTGGAAGAGCAGTTGAACGGAATGGACAGTGTCTTGAAAGGAGGATATAAGATGAACATCAACAAAAGCAAAACGAGGATAATGGAATGTAGTCAAATTAAATCGGGTGATGCTGAGGGAATTAGATTAGGAAATGAGACACTTAAAGTAGTAAAGGAATTTTGCTATTTGGGGAGCAAAATAACTGATGATGGTCGAAGTAGAGAGGATATAAAATGTAGACTGGCAATGGCAAGGAAAGCGTTTCTGAACAAGAGAAATTTGTTAACATCGAGTATAGATTTATGTATCAGGAAGTCGTTTCTGAAAGTATTTGTTTTGAGTGTAGCCATGTATGGAAGTGAAACGTGGACGATAACTAGTTTGGACAAGAAGAGAATAGAAGCTTTCGAAATGTGGTGCTACAGAAGAATACTGAAGATAAGGTGGATAGATCACGTAACTAATGAGGAAGTATTGAATAGGATTGGGGAGAAGAGAAGTTTGTGGCACAACTTGACTAGAAGAAGGGATCGGTAGGTAGGACATGTTTTGAGGCATCAAGGGATCACAAATTTAGATTTGGAGGGCAGCGTGGAGGGTAAAAATCGTAGAGGGAGACCGAGAGATGAGTACACTAAGCAGATTCAGAAGGATGTAGGTTGTAGTAGGTACAGGGAGATGAAGAAACTTGCACAGGATAGAGTAGCATGGAGAGCTGCATCTAACCAGTCTCAGGACAGAAGACAACAACAACAACAAGGAAACGTGTGAAGGTAATCACATGAGTACTAAAAGAAGTCAGGTAAATTTAGATTACACGATAAGACACAAAATCTGTAAATTCAACCAAATACTTTGGGATTACAATTACAAATGACATAAACTGGAACGATCACATAGATAATATTTGGGTAGAGCAAACCAAAGACTGCGATTTATTGGCAGAACACTTAGATGGTGCAACAGGTCTACCAAAGAGGCTGCTTACACCAGATTCGTCCGGCCTCTTCTGGAGTACTGCTGTGCGGTGTGGGATCCGCATGAGCTGGGACTGACGGATGACAACGAAAAGGTACAAAGTAGGGCAGCTCGTTTTGTATTATCGCGAAATAGCGGAGATAGTGTCACAGACATGATACGTGAATTGGAGTGACAATCATTAAAACAAAGGCGTTTTTCGTTGCGACGGGATCTTCTCATAAAATTTCAATCCCAGTTTTCTCCTCCGATTGCGAAAACATTCTGTTGGCACTCACCTACTTAGGGAGAAATGATCATCACAACAAAATAAATCAGGGCTTGCACAGAAAAATTTAAGTGCTCGTTTTTCCCGTGTGCGGTTCGAGAGTGGAACGGTAGAGAGAGCGCTTGAAGGTGGTTCATTGAACCCTCTGCCAGGCACTTTATTGTGAATAGCAGAGTAATCACGTAGATGTAGATGTAGATGTAGATGTAGACGACGCGACACCATTCGTCAGCAGCCCACGCTTCACGGTCACTCTAAACGAAGTCGTTTGTTTTTTAGTGTTAACTGTACTCTCCGCATGGGACGCTAACTCTCTAGTGTGGCAGCAGCTTGTTTCCAAAAACTGAGACGGAACGACACAGAACGTTGCAGGGCTACCACTACTTGTCGGATGGCAGGTACAAATGTGAAGTGATTACGACGCTCCAGGAGCACAATACGGAGATCCTCGCTTGTGGTGGTCAGCCGTGGTCGACTTGAACCTTGACAATGGATATGCCAGCCTTTACGTTAACGTGCAGTCTAACATCGGAGCACTGTGACAGTCGAATACCGAATACAACAACAACTTGCCCGCGAAAGGCAAAGATCCCAAGTTCGAGTCTCGGTCGGGCACACAGTTTTAATCTGCCAGGAAGTTTCATATCAGCGCACACTCCGCTGCAGAGTGAAAATCTCATTCTGGAAACATCCCCCAGGATGTGACTAAGCCATGTCTCCGCAATATCCTTTCTTTCAGGAGTGCTAGTTCTCCAACGTTCGCAGGAGAGCTTCTGTAATGTTTGGAAGGTAGGAGACGAGGTACTGGCAGAAGTAAAGCTGTGAGTACCGGGCGTGAGTAGTGCTTCGGTAGCTCAGATGGTAGAGCACTTGCCCGCGAAAGGCAAAGGTCCCGAGTTCGAGGCTCTGTCGGGCTCACAGTTTTAATCTGCCAGGAAGTTTCATATCAGCGCACACTCCGCTGCAGAGTGAAAATCTCATTCTGACAACAACAAAAGTTTTGAATCACCCCGGATCCCAGAACTCCTGAAGACAGACGTTGACTGTGAATATTATATCACAGACACTGTCCATTTGACTGTCCAAAGATGTCACTAAACCCACCCAAAGATGCAAACAAACATGCCGGAGTGGGGCCTATTAGACGGAGGGAGTCCGAGAGCTGATCAGTTCGAGTCATTCCACCAGGAAACAGGTACACAGTTCGTGCTGGCTATAGTTAAACCATGCCTACACGGACAATACCGCGGTTCGATCGCGTCAACTTTGTTACTTTGAGCCAGGAAGGGCTCTCAACAAGGGAAGTGACCAGGCGTCTCGGAGTGAACCAAGGTGATGTTGTTCGGACGAGGAGGAGATACAGAGAGACAGGAACTGTCGACGACATGCATCTCTCAGGCTGCCCAAGGGCTACTACTGCAATTGATAAGCGCTATCTACTGATTGTGGCTCGCAGGAACTCTGACAGCAACTCCACCCTGTTCAATGATGCTTTTCGTGCAGCTACAGGACGTGGTGTTACGACTCAGACTGTTGGCAGTAAGATGCATGATGCACAACTTCACTTAACCTTGAGACTGCTTCGGTCGCATATTCCAGTCCTGCCTCGAGCATGGATGTGTGTGATGTCCTTAGTCAGGTTCAAGTGGTTCTAAGTTCTAGGGGACTGATGACCTCAGCTGTTAAGCCCCATAGTGCTCAGAGCCATCTAAACTCCAGACGTCCTGTCGAGATCCATCTTTCCAAGCATGACACCATGTTGCGCAGTACAGATGGGCCTAACAACATTCGAATGGACCGCTCAGGATTGGCATCACGTTCCTTTCACCGATGAGTGTCGCCATATACCTTCAACCAGACAACCGTCGGAGACGTGATTAGAGGCAACCCGGCAAGGCTGAACGCCTTAGATACACTGTCCAGCGATTGCAGCAAGGTGGAGGTTCCCTGATGTTTTGGGGTGGCATTATATCGGGCCGACGTACGCCACTAGTGGTTATGGAACGCGCCGTAATGGCTGTACGATACGTGAATACTATCCTCCGACAGATGGTGCAACCATATCGGCAGCACACTAGCGAGGCATTCGTCTTTATAGACGACAATTCGCGCCCCCAACATGCGCATCTTGTGAATGACTTTCTTCAGGATAGTGACATCGCTCGACTAGAGTGGCCAGGATGTTCTCCACACATGAACCCTATCGCACATGCCTGGAAAACATTGAAAAGGGCTGTTTATGGGCGAGGTGACCCACCAACCACTCTGAGGGATCGCCGTTGAGGAGTGGGACAACCTGGATCAGCAGCGCCTTGGTGAACTTGTAGATAGTATGTGATGACGATGTAAGAGGACGTGCTACTGGGTACTAGAGATACCGGTCCGTACAGCAGTGTGGACCACCACCTCTGAAGGTCTCGTTGTATGGTGGTAGAACGTGCAATCTGCCTTTTTCATGAGCAATAAAAAGAGCGGAAATCATATTTATGTTGATCTCTATTCCGACTCTCTGTAGAGGTTCCTGAACTCTCGGAACCGAGGTGATGGAAAACTTTTTTGATGGGTGTAGCACTAATCTGTCAGCCGGCCAAGTGGAAACTCACAATGAGACTTTTTTCACACCCGGTCAGGTGCTGATAAGGCTGTCTGACATGTGACATGAGTACGCGGCAACTACATGCCGTTCACAGTGACCATTCAACATCTGAAGCTGTTCAAGAGTCTTACCTGGGATGGAATCAACACTGAACACAAACAAATCTAAATTACTCTGGTCGTTGGTTTGTGCCAGTGCATAACAACTGTACATCATTTAAAATTCCGCCGAAGCTTTGCACGTGTGCTTAGTTACATTGATATCAGACCATATCACCTCAGTGTTTCACCTCTTTTGTCGGGCGGTGTTTTATGCCCACGTACAACTACGAGGGTGAGTGATATGAAAACCTTAAATCTGTAATAACAAATCGAAATTTCACGCCCTTATCCTGCAAGTTGGTAAGCGTGCTACAAACAGCGTGCAGAGCGGCCTGTGGGTTGCAGCATAGTGCAGATGTACACATATCGTCGTAGTATTAGTATAAAGATGCCGCCCCACTTGTGACTTGCACCAGGGAAGAAGAGGGTTCTAATAATTCGGTTTTTGCGTAGTGAATATGTGAAACCTAGTGAAATTCATCGACAAATGAATGTTCAGTACTGTGATGCATGTTTGTTACAGCAGCAAGTCTACGAGTGGAGCAGGAAGTTCGAAATTGGTGTGACTTCAATGGAAGATGCTTCTCGTCCAGGTCAGGCACAAGGAGTTGTGACTCCACAGAACATTGCAGCAGTTGAAGCCACAGTAAAGGAAAACCGCCGAGTGACACTGAATGACACTGCAGCGTGTTTACAGATTAGACATGAGTCAGCACGCCACGTTGTGCATGATGTGCTCCTGTTTCACAAAGTGCCTGCAAGATGGGTGCTGACTCTTGAAATGAGAAAACGACGTGTTGATGCTTGTGAAGAACTTCTTCGGCGTTTTGGACGAGAAGGTGACGGCTTCCTTGCAAGAATCACTACTGGGGACGAAACCCCGGTTTACTTCCACCAACCGGAAACGAAGAGAGCGAGCAAGGAATGGCGCCATTCCTCATCACCGAAACCAAAGAAGTTTCGAACAGAACCATCAGCAGGGAAGGTTATGCTGACTCTCTTTTGGGGCGATAAAGGCGTCATTTTAGAGCATTACATGCCTAGAGAGACCACTGTCACTAGTGCATGATACACAGATCTCCTAAAAAAACATCTGCGCCGTGCAATCAAATCCAAGCGACGTGGATTGCTGTCATCAGGTGTCCTTTTGCAACATGATAATACAAGACCCCACACTGATCGTACAAAAGTTGCAACAATCATAGACCTGCATTTTTAGTGTCTTCCTCATCCCCCATACTCACCAGGTCTTCTTTTTTTAAAAAAATTCCGTATTAACCACCAATAATAATATTTATACAATATACCCCACTTCATTATATGATTAGTGGGTATTAATTTGTAAGTTTGTTAGATACAATTTGCAGCTAATTACAATGTAGTGTATTGTGAACTACAGCTATACTCTAATTACAATGGGTAGCTATTCTTACAAGTATTAATATTTAATTCCTAAGATATTAACTAAATCTACTTTCAGCAGCGTCAGAAATGTGTCAGATATATATTTATATATGAACCTATTTTATTGCCTTGCCCATCGAGCTAATCCCGATGGGCGTGCCACTGACACTGGGCAGGCCAGGATCTTATTCGCTGCAGGTTCCTAATACTAATTTCCTAATCTAATTTCTACTAACTAAATCTAACCTAAGTCGTTTCCGGTGCATCGTCTAGTCCGTGACGTTATTCCCCACTCCGCCTAGTCCCGCACGTGGCGCATTCCAGACTATTGAAGTCGGTCTATCCAAGCGCAGGTGGTATAGGAGTAGGGCGCGTGTTTGGTATTAGAATTTATCTAGTTTTATTTTAATTTATGTTAACTTATTTCTCTCAAGTATTCGTTTAACACTTTTCGTGATACCTCGTCTGCTAGTTTATTTAGAGTTTGAAAAGTGTCTCGTTGTCTTATGAGTTGGTATGCGTCATGGTTAGGTAGTCGGTCACGTAGTGTGGAAGCAACATCATTGAAGAGGATCACTCGTGAATCACATGATCGGGAGTGACCTCCGGTTCACTAGATTCACACGCGGGTGTGGCCCTTTTCCCGAACCGACAGAAGTATGTCGAGTAAGGTTCATGTCCAGTGAGAAAATGGATTAGTCCTCTGGTGCGTTCGAAGTATTTATTTTTTAATTGTTCCCTAATGTTTGAAATAAGCTCATATTTCCTAGGCCCTGTTTCATCCGTCTTCCATAGTTATTGTCAGAGTTGTTCACCCCTTTGCCGAATTTCACCCTTGTCCCTAGCCCCAGTGCCTAAAATCTCTTCGTTACATTTCCTTTCTTAGCCCACAACCACGCGGCCTGCTCCTTAATTTTGATGTCCAAGGGGCAGAGCCCCATTATGACCAATAGTGCTCCCCCTGGTGATGTTCCATAAGCCCCCATGGATCTGAGTACCATGTTCCTTTCAACCCGTCTCACTGGCATGGCGGGCACAACCCTCGTGAGCCTGTGTGCCCAGACTCCCGAGCCGTAACCCACTATTGATGATAATATGCTATTACGGTATAGTTTTATGAGGTGAGGGGAGGGGGGAGATGAAATCTTTTATGTCCAATGGATATTAGATTGTTTAATGTTTGAAGGGCTTTCTGAGTTACGGTTTCAGTGTGTTTCCCGAAGTTCCACTTCTCATCAGTGATGATGCCCAGGTATCGTGTGTCACGTCGCCGAAGAAATGGCGAGCAGTCGATTCGTACAGTCAGGTTTCGGATTAATTGTCCCTTTAATAGCAAGTAGGTAACTAGATTGGTGATATCGTCATTTGAGTGTTTACCATAGCTGTAGTTTGTTTAGGGCACATTCTATTTTGGGTTCTATGTCTTCGCGGCTACGTCCGCCGACCAACAGGAGGAGGTCATCTGCATAGGCTATCACCTCTAGCACTTCTTCACTTTGTTGTAAGGTGTCTAGTAATGGCTTCATGTGGATGTCCCAAAACAGGGGCCCTAACACGGAACCCTGGGGACAGCCCTTTGTTATAGACTTTCCAATTCCACCCCCCCCCCCCCCGCAAGTGATCTCCATATGCCATATGTTTGGGCCACTCAAAGACGTAATGAGAGGAAATAAGTTCTGTTCTGACGAAGAGGTATGCCACGCGGTGCACGAGTGGTTGCACGGATTAAAAAAAGAATATTTTTCAAAAGGAATTTAGGCACTTCGCAAGCACTGGAAGACCTGCATTGACCGTTGGGGAGATTATGTTGAAAACTGATACAGCTTTGTACCACTTCTGCACAATAAATAATATTTAAAAAATATTTGAGTTTTTCATTTGACTCACCCTCGTATGAACACGGATAATTAATTCGAGCAGCATCCTGAAACAGGTGTAAACGGAATCACTGGGGCAGGTCGATCACTTTGATGCAGCGGAAACTGAGTTCGAGGCCCTGCTTAGGCAAACGTGTGGGCGGTAGATGGCAGAGCGCAGCGGGCGGAGGTCGGCCGCACTTGTGGGACCAGGGAGGGCACTCGAGCTGACGCGGCCGGCCGGCGCCCCTGTGCGGGGAGTTTGCCCGCGGGCGGCCCTAGGCTCTGTGCTCTGTCCGCCGCAGCTACTGTACTGGTATGGAGAGCTCACACACACACACTCACACAGCCACGCACTCGACAGTCTCCGGGTGGCCCTTTACCCGAGAAACTCTTATGCCCTTCTCCCGAGTGAATATTCAACAGGTTGACATTCTCCACATTTGCTTTCTCAAGAAACACGCCGAGGGTCCCAGAGTACAAGAACACTTACTGGTACTTCCCTACATGTAGAGATGACATAGTGGCACACAAAATGAATACGTATGCCTTCGTAATCTTTAACGTAGAACCACGAAACTACAAATGGATCTGAGCATAATGGGAGTTAACATCTGAGGTCATGAGTCCCCTAGATCTTAGAACTACTTAAACCTAACCAAGCTAAGGACATCGCACACATCCCTGCCCGGGGCAGGATTCGAACCTGCGACTGTAGCGGTCACACTGTTCCAGACTGAAGCGCCTAGAACTGCTCGGCTACGTCGGCCGGCCATGAATCTACATTTGGTTGTGAATCGTGGATGTAATCTTCAAAGAATATTCTTAAAATTTTATGTTGTTAACTAGCGATTCATCAAGAACATTAACACATTTTATCACAATATCTGAGCTTGGAAATACTTGCCAGAGAGTAACTGATGAAATCATAATCAAATTGCTTTTAACAAATGAAAATTTTATTTCTAAAAGCATTTAAAAGGAAAAGAAACAGATTTAAAATTATAAGCAGAAAGCACCCTCTAAATATCAAGTTACAACTTATTCAGAGGCAGAATGAAATAAATTTTTGAGTGCAAGAGCTGTCGGGCTGAGAACCTTACCAGTCGCTTTTGACATGGCCGTAGTCACGACAGCTCACAACAACCTTTGGAAAGACTACACTGGTGCAAATCTGTAGCACACCAGATTACTTTAAACTAAAAAGTTTTAAAAATTCACACAATCACACAAACTATGCACCCCGTAGGAGGGATGGAAATGGTACGAAACAATTAATTTACCACCGAAGGTGCAACCTGATATTAACTTCTAAGGAAAGTCTTACGGTGGAAGGGTGACAAACTTTATATACTAAAATGACCATTTCAATAAAAGCCCATGAAATGCAATCGTATGTAAAATTATACAAAGTTAGCCAAACGAGTTAACATGCTCTACAGTACACATATACCTTTTCTCAAGATGATAGGCAAGATAATAACAATTTCAGGAACTAGGCCGTTACACTCCTAGCAATTAATTCGTAAACACACCGAATCCGACAAACATGACAGTGGCAGCTACTACCGTACGGCAGATTGATAGGGAGATTACCGAACAACCGGAACCGCAGGTTGCTCTAACCCTCCCCTACTCCACGCCGGAAAAACGGACCACCCAATTCATAAATAACCACCTTCCCGCGAGTGGGCAAACGGAGAAGAATGGTGGGACGACCCCAAAACAAAGCGACTGGTGACCTCACCAAGAAAATAGTAGAATTTAACAAGTAAATGAAACAATATATCACCAATCACTTAACTTCTAATAAACTGTGATTTCTGGAGAAGACATGGTGCAGCATCCCCAAATCGCTCTCCCGAGCCGTCCGCTGCCAGCCGCTTCAACGGACGCAGGAAGGCGCGCCGATCTCCCGTCTCACGGCGTCACAGCTCGCACCGGCTACTCCTATGTCGTGAGTTGACTCCTGTTGCTCTCGTGTCGGCAGCGAAGCCACAACCCCTCGCTCTACGGCTCGGACCACTGGACTCACATGGCGACGTCAAATGCGGAAAAGTTATCTTTTGTCTTAGTGCGCGACCGACCAACCGATCGATCAAACCGCCAATGACCATTGCCTAAGCAACTCGAGCATACTGGCGGCCTAACGCGCAGACTCAGATGCAGAAACTAAGCCCCGACCGGGCGACCACTCGGTCGGGGCTTAGTGGAAAAGACTCATTTATCCGGCTTTAAAGATTGATCCGAACGAAAGGCATACTAACAGTCCTGATTACAGACAGACACTAATTGCCTCACAAATTCGGACTAGAGACAGACTAGGAAGCTAGGGACGAGAGCCTGACCCCAGACTGACTCCAGACTCACCCAGACTGACCAACTGGCACGCTCATAGCGCCCCTGAAATGCACATGAACAGGCAACCTTTCCCCTTTTCCACCAGAGGGAGACACCAAAGCTGCGATTGCCACAGCGGCGCGACCGCCAAAAACGGAGGACGACTGCTACACACCACCCGCTGCGGCGCGCTCTTCAAAACAGCAATTTTTACCACGGCTCATATTTTCTAACACGATTTTCCTCATCATAGCCCATTTAATGACAGTCGTATCTAAAAACACTCTAACAGGTGCTTAGTTAAGGTCTTTACTGTTCACCCAGTTTCGATTCACAACATCATCACCAGGGCACAATACGTCACCTTGAGACATGAAGGTATAATCCAACCTGATTTTGATAATGACCAGTCTATCTCAATTAAGACGAGTAAGATCAGACTATCTCATTGAAATGCCAATTGAACGGAAACTTGACATTACATGTTTAAATATTGTGAAAAAATGGCTATTTTCGAAATCGTGATCGGTCATACATGTAAAACCACTCATGTGATGTTCTGTGAGTTGATTATCTCATTAATCGAAACTGGAAATGGGATAAAGAGATTCAATTCGTAACTGTCTGGATGTTTTCCTACTGATTTTGACTGTACCGAGGGGAAAATTACTTATCCCTGACTGTTTTGATTTCCATATATTTCATTGTCTTCTAACAGATCTTTTTTATGGTTACACAGAGAAATTACCGTTACATACCTTGACTTCCTACATGTAAATGGTGAAGCGGTAATTTTCTCTTTATTTCCGCTTGAAAAGGACACTGGACACTAGGTTCTTTGAACCTCCTTAGATGTTGGTTACAGTTCATTTAATGTTACATACTGTTCTAGTAGGTTCTACACCTCTGACACAAAGGTTTTACATTTCTGTCACACAACGTTACAATACTTTTTCTTCTTTATTATTTATAAACATACATTACTTCGTTATGTTGTTGGGGTGCCTAGATGAGAGCGCGGGGAACTTTAATACGTATGATGCCATATCTCTGAGGCGAATCAAAATGTCTGGTAGGGGGCCTTAGAGTTTCAGTGGTAGCAAACTATTTTTGTGTTGGTCGTATGATTACTACCCTGATGGTCTCCATGTGCAGTTCCTGACGGAGATCCCTAACTTTTGCCCATCTAGGTGCTCCAAGGATTAACCGTAGACATCACTTTAGTAAGGTTTGTTGCGGTTTGAGATTGCTGTTACAAGTGATCCCACAGAAGGATCATCCATGTAATATTAATGGCCGGATCGTAGTTGTAGGATGCTGTTGCGATTTCCCTGAACGTGGTACCTGAACAGGAGTTTCCGGTCCGATATCACTCCCATGTTCATAGAATGAAGGCTTTCACGGCAGGTGTTGTCATCACTTAACATTTCCGGGCTGAGATGCTGTGGTCCATTCATAAGATTCTCCCTTGACGTTTCGCCATCGGCTGCGGAAGGCATCCTTCGAAGACAATCGGCGAACTGCAACGAGAGCATGAGTGAGCGCCGTATATATAAGCCATGCAGAGGCCGCCGATGTCAATCACGTGACGTCGGCTGTACTGTGATCTCTGATATTGCCATCTTTCTCAAGTGAAATTAATCGGTTATCACGCTGTTGCTGCAATGTTGATATCCATATATTATCCAGCTTGATGCCTTCATCTTTTCTATTAAAATTATTGCAGTGTTTGGCAATCTCAATGGCCTCTCTGTACATTCGCGCTTTATAATGCGACGTCTTGGCTATGACGGTCGTCTCACTAAACTTTATTTCACGATCACCTTCTTGAGACACATGTTCCGCTACAGCCGATTTCTCAATATGTCCGAGGCGGCAGTTCCTTTTATGTTCACCCAGACGGGTGTTGACGCTTCCTTTTTGTTGTGCCTGTATAGACCTTTCCACAACTGCACGGAATTTTATAGACACCTGGTGTAGCTAGAGGATGTCGTTTATCTTTTGCGGATCTGAAACATTCTTTTATTTTCGTGGTGGGTCTGAAAAGAGTTTCCTCATCCTTTTCACCCCACCACGCCTCGGACGTATTGATAAATCGGCTGTAGCGGAACATGCGTTTCAGAAAGGTGATCAAAATGAAGTTTAGTGAGACGACCGTCATAGCAAAGACGTCGCATTATTATGCACGAATGTAGAGAGAGGCCAATTGAGATTACCAAACACTTCAATAATTTTAATAGAAAAGATGAAGGCATTAAGCTGGGTAAAATATGGATGTCAACATTACAACAGCAGCGTGAAATACGATTAATTTCAACTGAGAAAATTGGAAATATCACAGATCATAGCACAGCCGCCGTCACATGACTGACAGCGGCGCCCGCTGGATGGCTTATACACTCCTGGAAATTGAAATAAGAACACGGTGAATTCATTGTCCCAGGAAGGGGAAACTTTATTGATACATTCCTGGGGTCAGATACATCACATGATCACACTGACAGAACCACAGGCACATAGACACAGGCAACAGAGCATGCACAATGTCGCCACTAGTACAGTGTATATCCACCTTTCGCAGCAATGCAGGCTGCTATTCTCCCATGGAGACGATCGTAGAGATGCTGGATGTAGTCCTGTGGAACGGCTTGCCATTCCATTTCCACCTGGCGCCTCAGTTGGACCAGCGTTCGTGCTGGACGTGCAGACCGCGTGAGACGAAGCTTCATCCAGTCCCAAACATGCTCAATAGGGGACAGATCCGGAGATCTTGCTGGCCAAGGTAGTTGACTTACACCTTCTAGAGCACGTTGGGTGGCACGGGATACATGCGGACGTGCATTGTCCTGTTGGAACTGCAAGTTCCCTTGCCGGTCTAGGAATGGTAGAACGGTGGGTTCGATGACGGTTTGGATGTACTGTGCACTATTCAGTGTCCCCTCGACGATCACCAGAGGTGTACGGCCAGTGTAGGAGATCGCTCCCCACACCATGATGCCGGGTGTAGGCCCTGTGTGCCTCGGTCGTATGCAGTCCTGATTGTGGCGCTCACCTGCACGGCGCCAAACACGCATACGACCATCATTGGCACCAAGGCAGAAGCGACTCTCATCGCTGAAGACGACACGTCTCCATTCGTCCCTCCATTCACGCCTGTCGCGACACCACTGGAGGCGGGCTGCACGATGTTGGGGCGTGAGCGGAAGACGGCTTAACGGTGTGCGGGACCGTAGCCAAGCTTCATGGAGACGGTTGCGAATGGTCCTCGCCGATACCCCAGGAGAAACAGTGTCCCTAATTTGCTGGGAAGTGGCGGTGCGGTCCCCTACGGCACTGCGTAGGATCCTACGGTCTTGGCGTGCATCCGTGCGTCGCTGCGGTCCGGTCCCAGGTCGACGGGCACGTGCACCTTCCGCCGACCACTGGCGACAACCTCGATGTACTGTGGAAACCTCACGCCCCACGTGTTGAGCAATTCGGCGGTACGTCCACCCGGCCTCCCGCATGCCCACTATACGCCCTCGCTCAAAGTCCGTCAACTGCACATACGGTTCACGTCCACGCTGTCGCGGCATGCTACCAGTGTTAAAGACTGCGATGGAGCTCCGTATGCCACGGCAAACTGGCTGACACTGACGGCGGCGGTGCACAAATGCTGCGCAGCTAGCGCCATTCGACGGCCAACACCGCGGTTCCTGGTGTGTCCGCTGTGCCGTGCGTGTGATCATTGCTTGTACAGCCTTCTCGCAGTGTCCGGAGCAAGTATGGTGGGTCTGACACACCGGTGTCAATGTGTTCTTTTTTCCATTTCCAGGAGTGTATATACGGCATTCACTCGTGCTCTCGTTGCACTTCCCCGATTGTCCTCGGAGGCTGCCTTGTGCAGTCGAAGGCGAAACGTCAGGGGAGAGTCTTATGTATGGATCACGGCATCTCAGCCCGGAAGTGTTAAGTGATGTTCACGCCCATGTGTTTAACCTGATTTTTCCAAGGGAGTGTGAGACAGACTCTGGGTCCGGGGAGAAGCCGAGTAAACATAATGGCCTGCATCTTCTCCGTATTTGGGGTAATGTGTTTTTTGTGGCTGTTCGAAACTGAATAAGATCATGTTGACGTTGGAGGCGTCGTATCGCTGCATCGACTCTGTGCCTGCTGGTAAGGATCGCTGTATCGTCCGCGAATTGCGCAAGGACGACTTGTGGAAGTAACGGCAGGACACGCACGTGCAGGACGAATGAAATCGGGGCAGAACAGCATCTTGAGGGATGCCTTCTGGTAATTATTGAATACTGGACCGCTGACCATCAATTCAGTAAAAACAGCGCCTATCTTGAAGATCGCTGTTACTAACCTTCGTGCAGTGGTCCGGGATGTTGGAGATATCATACAGTTTGATGAGCACTTTATTTTACAATGCTAGATCATATGCCTTTTCAGCATCGAGAAAGGCCGCCACCGTACGCTACCCATGGGTCATATTTCGAGCTGTGTACTTTGTAACCCAGAGGAGCTGGAGTCCGGCTGACAGGCGTGGCTGTAAGGTGAAGTGGTCTGGGCTTATCACTTGCTCTTTGGTGAACGCTAGTCGGAGCTGTTGGAGTACGGTCTGTTACAACAGTTTGGAGGGTGTCGGCAGGAGGCTGATGGGCCAATGGGTTTCCAGTTGGCAATGGTCCTTCCCCGGATCTGGTAGTGGTTCTATCCGACCAATCTACCAGTTGGAGAGGATGTATCCTAAGGGAAGGTAGCTGTTAACAATATGGGTTGCCAACACCAATGGTTTACGTGGCAGCTTCTTCAACTATTCGTTCGTTATACCATTCGGTTCAGCGTCTTAGTGGTTGTTGCATCATCAGACAATCGAGTGGACGTCCATTGGTGTCGTTAGTACTGCTTCAGTCTGTCTTGCCATCTATCGGATATCTTCTGCCTGGCGTCGTATTCCTATCTCCTCCTCTTCGGCGGTGTCCACATATACTAAGACGTTTTGTACCATAAGTTGTAGCAAAATGTTTTGTCTTACCCAGCTGATCAAAAAACGGACCCGCTGGTCCCGAAAACGTCCCTATCGTAGATCTTGGGTTTCGGAGGGCCCAGACTGGAGCCCATTCATCCCTGGTTTAAGGTGAGAACAGTTACCTTACCTTCTAACTTATCTCGGTGGAATTCAACCACTTTGTAGTGCAACTCCCGAGAGAGTAAGTTTTGGATGGACCTCGGGGTTACAGAGTTGTTGTCAGCGTTCCGTCCCTTAGCAGTGATAAAAACTCTCGACTCTATAACGCGCCGCTCAGTTCTATTAGTAGCCCGGCAGTAAATCCTTCTGACCTTTCCAGTCAATACAGTTACAGATTACTCTGTTAGTATTGTTGCTGATAGATTTGTTGAGGACGAATATTATATGTAAAGAAAGCCTGGAACTGGTCCAGTTCGCGGTCTGTTGTGCTCGAGAAAATATATGTTTCCTTGCCTCTGTGATGATACCGGCCACCGGACTGTTATCAGACATTAAGTCATTAATGGTCTGAAGGCGCAGATCGAGTCAAATTTTTCATGATAGCGATGTCCAACATGTCGTGTCTGTGGGCTGCATTGCTCGGGAGACGAGTCGGATCTTCTGGCATGAATGTGATGGCTTCCAGTCATACTCCAAGCCAAACAACTGGTTTCCTCATGGGTTGGCACGGTGCGAACTGCATGGGAAGTGCTTAGCGCTGAGATCCACACAGAGCTCTATTCTCTCAAGATGAGGAAGTATCAACGGAAGGCCATCCTCGACAAACGGCGTCTGAGGGCAGGGATGCGCCGCAGCCATTGTAATGATTCCACAACTTGTGGAAATGTGAACTGCACCTGCTTCCAGAGATGAAAATCGTGCTCTCGCTAGAGAAACGTGTGTGACTGATCGTATGATACATATGGCCTTGCTTCCGTCGGCCTTTATCTCTGTCTATCTGGTAGTGCACTATAATGCCTAAGCTGGAAGGTCAGGTGGAGTGGAGGTACAATTCCCTTCAAGAATAGAATATCGATTTTACAACGCTTGAGGCAATCCTCTAGTTACACGTAGTGGAATGTTCGTCTTGGCAAATTAGACATTTGGTCCTTTGGTATAGAGATTTTTTGCAAGCCTTGAACAGGTATTGTACCATGCACTTCATACACCGAGATGGCAAGTGGCAATAACTGGCACTATGGAAGAAAAGTTGACGTCTTCTGCATTGTGGAGGCCCATATTTTGTTCGATATGTTTCACTTACCAGTTTGGTGTCAAAAAGATGCTTGACGTCATATAGCGACCTATCCTTCGACATGTTTTTTCAGTTCATTGTTCAGGAGCAGGTGCAGTCCTGAATATTGGATAGTAACAGGTGGTGTCCTCGCTGACTGTGTTTGAGGGTTTTGCGTCGGTGCAGGGTTAGACTCACTGCTCATTCCATCTGCGCTCCGTTCTTTAAACACCTCCATTAGATCGTCGTCAGGCTACAGAGGTGCATAATTGCCTGAGGTAGGCACAGGGTGCTGTCGCTTCGCGATGTCCTCTGCTTCATGCGAGTTTTTGCTTTATCCTCACAATCGTTGAGGCGCAAGAAGTTGGAACTCTTGGTCCTCGTCCTGTCTGGGTGGTTCCGATATCAACGCTGAGTGGTATTTTTTACGTCTGGCTGTGCGTCATTTAGCACGTTTATCTCGGAGTCTTCTGTCACTTTGATACAGTGGGTTGGTGCCACTGACGGTGTCTGGGAAGAAAATGTCTGCAGTTCTAGAGTAACGATTATGCTTCATTGCGTCTGCCATCTTCCCGACCACTACCTGTTTCTGAGATGGCGGGGGCTGACCTCCGTAACGTGGAGCCCCGGAGCAACATTGTCCTATGCGCGAGCAGCTCCTTGCGTGTACCGTGTCCACTGCCCCGTTCGTCACAAGCCGCTGTCCCCCCGCCGTTGCCCACATCGTCGTAAGTGCAGCGGCCGATGGGGTGGACGGTTGGCCCAACCCCGCCGGACAACGAGTGGCTAACTCCGCAGCCACGGTCGCGCACGCACTCCCTCCTGCGCGGCGCCGTGCACTCGACGGTGCCAAATGCATCTCCGTTCCTTTCTGTTGTGTCGGGTAATTCAGCTGCCCCTACCGATAGGTTTAATGCAACCCGCAACACCTTTAAAAACCATGCGCGAGATTCTCATATTTTGTCTGTCGCTATGCCCAACTATCAACCCTACAGACAAAATGAACCGGACCTTTTCGTAGGAAATATAATGAAGTTAAATTACGTTAAATTTTATACTGAGATACATTTTCGCTGGAGGCAACTGTTTTCGAGTTATTCGAGAAAAACGCGTTAGCCGATAATTTTTGTGCATTTTGCTTGAATAAGTCAAAAACTATCGCCTCTAGCGAAAACATACACCAGTACAAAATGTAACTGCAATACATTTCGTACAGGAAGGTCGTGTCCACAATTTTTGTTGGACGAACAGTTGGCATATAACAAGTGAGAGAATATGAAAATCTTACATGTGGTATTTGAAGTTGTTGCAGGTGGCATAAAGCCCGTGGGAGGGGCAGCTAAATCACCCTGTACACACAGTCCATCGGAAAAGTTTCAGGAAAATTTCTTCCTGGCGTATATATGATGTCACCACAATAACTAGGGTTGCAGCTTTAGCTAATAACTGTAAACAACAGACGTGCATTCGACTGTTTCTTGTAAGCAGACAGAGTTAAGTCGTGGATATGTTGCCTTAGGGTGTTAAAGTCACTAAACAGAAAAAAGGAACATCTGTAAATCAAGTGTTCAAGACTTTTTCCGGAATGTTTTGAAGAAGGCTGAAATGAATGCAATGTTCGTTGCACACCCAGTCTCTTCCGAACAAAAACAATGATCCACTGTCGCCTGCTGTGGCTTGATCGAAGTGTGAAACGTAGGAGATTCTTTTCTTCAAAAAATCATCATGGGTGATGAGACTTGGTGTTATCAATAAGAACCTACCACAAAACGAAAAAGCTCAGATATTCACATGAATGGTCAACACTTTCACGACATAACTGACATTCAGGTCAATGTGAATCGCGAGTTGAACAACATCAAAAACAAGATCTTTTGGCAATTTCCTATCGTTGTATGAATGTTCTGTGCATTGTACTCAAGTGAAGAGACACTATGTACAAAATCCGAAACATCAAAACCACCTTCCTAAGATCTGGCTGTGTTATACTAACCCTGTCTGCCAACTTTTCGAAGTGATAGACTATGGTTGAATTGAAGCATCGAGACACGAATTCTTAGGACCAGACTTAAAAATCAAATTTAACCCTGTTTGTATGAGAATATTTTTTGATAGCTCGTATCACTAGTCAGTTAGAAATGGAAGCCTGCTTACAGGTATTTGAATAAATATTCGAATAATGTAAATATCGAAAATGTACTTTACCAAAAGTGCTCGAAATTATGCACTCCTGCTCGAATGCGCGACGTGCATGGGCGTTGGAGTGACTGTCGTATACTATAGCATTTGAGGCTGCCATAATGCGCGCTATCAGCTCTTCATCAGTCTCAACGGATGTTTCATAGACAACAGGGTTCAGATTGCCTCGAAGGAAAAGTCAGTGGGCGCCAAGTCGGGAGAACGTGTAGGCCACGTCGCCTGCCCACCGCACCCTATCCTATTATCATCTAAGGTTTCATCCAAGTGCATACGTGTTGTTGTATGTGGGAACTGCGCAGGTGCACCATCGTGTCGGTACCACATTCGCTGTCACACGTTTAGTGGAACATGTTCCAACATCTCTGGCAGAGTTTCTCGTAGAAAGATTAAGTGTCTGTTTTGCGTTCAGTCGCCGGGGGATCGTATATGGACCGATCAGATTATCGTCTACCGAGCTCTCCAAAATGTTGACAGCGGAGAGATCTTGGTGACCACGAATAAAGACGGCATGCGGATTTTCCTATGCCCACAAGTTTTGATTGTGGCTGTGGAGCATACCCTCTCGTGTAAAGGATGCCTCATCCTTGGAATGTCAGGTTGAATGGCACACCACAGCAAAAGACACTGGCAGAATTTAACTCGACGTGGAAAATCGTCGCACTTGAAACACAAGATGAATACATCGGGCTTCATAGGAGGCCTCAAATGCAAGAGAACGTGTCACTATCTCAAGTGAACCTTTCTCACGTAGACACGTGTGGAAGCTAATAAATGTGCGTTTATCTTGCACTGGACGAATCGGAAACCACCGAACGTGAAAATGTTGGGCAGCGTATTTCCAACCGTTGTCCTTTTCCTGTTCTCTGCACATAGTAACAAACACAAGAGTGTACCCGTTTGATGACAAACTGGCGCAGGGCGAACCAGACTCCTTAGTGTGCAAGAGTGCTGGCCTCTATGCAACACCTACCAAACTGGCATTTGCACATCCAAAAGCAAAGTGTTCACGTGCCAGGAAGAGACGGAAAACATGTAGTGTTTTCCTGCCTGCAACATCCTGAACTATATCGACTACAGCGTTAGAAAATACAGGTCATAAAACTTCAATCTGACTCTCCTACGTTGATGTCAAAAATTCACTGATATCGTTCCCCTGCAGACCAGCCACCTTCACGGCTCGGGTGTCATGTTGTATGCCTAGCCTCTTGGCGGCGCGCGGCGATTTTCAACGCCGCCTTGCGCTATGTGGGCATGGGTTGCTATGTGAAATATGCTTGTCGTGACCCACTCTTCCGCCCTCTGATTATCTACATTCATTTCATATATGTAGTGGTAGACGCTCTAGACAAGAAGGAAGATATGGAAGAAAACGATATTTAATACTATGACAGTAAAAAGGAGAAATGTAAATCCAAGAACAGTGTTGGAAACATGTCATTGGAATATGCGAGAAAGAGTAACACATTGTCCTATCAAACTGTATTAGCGTGTAGCTCATAAACAAACTAAACCTTTTTTTTTGGAAATACTGCTGTTTTATAGAACGAATACTACAACTTACAAATGAGTAACTTATCACTAAACCATACGAATGCCATATTTGTGCTACGGCTGACAAGAAATGTAGAAAGATAAAGGTATTATGTTGCGGGCGAGTCATTGAGTTCTTAGAGTCCATAGAGATCAACTTTAGTCAATTCTACAGTTTCTCATGTACACTGGGTATATGTCCGAGGAGTCATCTCGCGAATTTCTACTAATATTCTACTAATATTTTTGTTGTGTGTTAATGATGTTATCCCACACATATTCTTCTCATCGTTTGCTTTGATGGAGAACGTCGGTTTGATTTTCGTTAGAAACAAATTGTTTTTTATGTGGATTTTCCTGTGTCCATTTGATACAGCGGTTCCTAATGCGCCTACTGCCTACTGCAGTATTTGATTTAGAAGTTTGTATTAATAGCAAAACATAACACGAGAATTAGCCGATACTCCACCAGCGATTGAGTCGCGTTACTTCAAAATGGTACCGGTCAGGTATACCTCGTGCCGTAAGTTCGCTTTCTTCCTTTACGTGCAAAAGAGGTATCGGTCATTTCCACACACTCCTTCTGTCTCCAGATACAATGCACTCCCGCAACCGACCAAATTAAAATGTGTGCACATTGCAGCCAGCGCTTTGTAGCATCCTGGAGGCCATGTTACCAAAAATTATCCTTTATTTTTATCACAGGGATTATTTTATTCATTGTTTGAACATTATCACGAGTACTGTAAGATATGAAGCGTTATTGAATAATTTACGAATTACGAAAGTGTATCTACAGAAAATAAAGTTCCTCTCATCTTACATTCACAAAACGTTTTAACCATTCTTCTCCTTCCTCTGGCGTTTCTACAGCTGACGCCGCATATCAGATATTTGTTCTCATCGAATTCTGTCTTCCCATGCTTTCTCGTCTTCTTCTATTACTCTTTTCTCCAAAGCCTCCTTCATCCCATATCACCAGGGAACCTTCGGTCTTCCTCTTCTCCTTATTCCCTGAAGATGGTACATGAAGGTCTTCTTTGATCTTCTGTCATCTGTCATTCACGTTTTCTGTTCTATCTGTCAAGCTTTTTTGAGCCTGGATCATTTCACTGATTATTGCCATTCTGATGTGACCTCATCGAGATATTCCACACAATCTTGTGAGATAGTCTATTGCTACAAGTCTCAATTTGTTTTCAATTTTTCCTGCCCTCCGAGCAGTCGCATCCTTAAGTTGTTGTAGGCTCTACAATACTTCTGCAGAGCATCTTCACTACCTTTTATTTATTTTACAAAATAAATAACTCGAGTTCTATAATTTATTTATTAGTTTCCAATAGTATACATGAAGAGGACACCGTAGAACTAATTGCAAAATAACCAGGTTTGTCCCCTTCTTCTGCTGTTGCCATATCAATTTCTTAGAAGCTTTCTGAATCCTTCGCTAGATAGTGTAACCACGTAAAGTACACGTTCCGTGAGCGCTTCAAGTTACATCTGCATCCAGGTCCATAATCTGAAAACCACTGTGAAGTGTACGTTAGAGGGTACCACCCACTGAAACACGTAGCTGCGACTCCTTCCGTTTCATTAGCGTATGGGGCGTGATACGAACTGCTGCTTAATTTCACCTGGGGTTGCTGTCATTTTTGCGTGTCTTCGTGATCCGTACAGAAGCTATACGAAAACAGGGGTAGTTAACTGAAAGATTCCTCATTTAATACTTATTTTTGGGACTTTGAAAATACAATCTGGAGCGATAGTCGACGGCTATCCTCAAGAATCTGCCAGTCCATTCTTTCCAGCATTTCCTTCACAAAATATACATCACCTGTATATATATATATATATATATATATATATATGCGGCTCCCAGCATGGTGCAGATCTTTAGATCTGACGCCACGTCCTCTTTGGTATGGGTCCCACAGACCTGAGAACACTTCTAGTATGGGTTGCATGAGTGTTTTGTAAGCTGTTTTCATTACACTTACTGCCATTTTCCAGTAATCCTTCACCATTTGGTATTTGTATATTTTATTATATCCAAGAATCCGTTCAGGTTGATTGACTTGAGTTATGACTTGCTTATGATGCAGGCATAGAATACAAGAATTTTGCGTTTTTTGAGGTGTTCAGTTTCACTTCTCTGAACATTTAAAGCAAATAGTCAGTTATTCCAAAACTTTCAAATGTTATTAAGATCTGAACGTTTTTCATGCAGCACATTCTGGATAACTGCGTCATCTGTAAAACGTCTAAGGCTATTATTAATATTATATGTTGGACATTAATGTAAAATATGAACTGTAACGGTTCCAAGACACCTCTGTCACTGAACTCTCCATCAAGCTGTGTCCTATCTACCAAGATATTCACAATCAATACATAAGTTTGTATCCACAGGACGTCTGGCCTGTATTTGAAGAAGTGTCATGATTATCTCTCCTTTGGCGAAAGATTCAGGAATAGTCACCCTGTCCGATGTCCGAAAGGGGCCTGCCAAGCGGGAAGTTACTATGAGAAAAATACTGAATAATTAACGAAAGGATAAAGTTCTATGAGTCGGGGAGTGGAATGTCAGAAGCTTGAACGTGGTAGGGAAACTAGAAATTCTGAAAAGGGAAATGCAAAGGTTTAATCTAGATACAGTAGGGGCAGTGAAGTGAAGTGGAAAGAAGACAAGGATTTCTGGTCAATGAGTATAGGTTTATATCCATAGCAGCAGAAAATGGTATAACGCGAGTAGGATCCGTTATGGTTAGCAAGGTTGGGCAGAGAGTGTGTTACTGTGAACAGGTCAGTGATAGGGTTGTTTTTATCAGAATCGACAGCAAACCAACACCACCATATATAGTTAAGGTATACATGCCGATGTCACAAGCTGAAGATGAAGAGATATAGAAAGTGTATGTGGATATTGAAAGGTTAAAACAGTATGTAAAGGGATACGAAAATCTAATAGTCATGAGAGACTGGAATGCAGTTGCAGGGGATGGAGTGAAGGAAAGGTTACAGGAGAATATGGGCTTGGGACAAGGAATAAGAGAAGAGAAAGACTAATTGAGTTCTACAACAAGTTTCAGCTAGTAATACGGAATACTCTGTTAAAGAATCACAAAAGGAGGAGGTATACTTCGAAAACCCAGGTGATACGGGAAGATTTCAGTTAGATTACATCATGATCAGACAGAGACTCCGAAATCATATATTGGACTGTAAGTCGTACCCTGGAGCAGACATAGACTCAGATCACAATATAGTAATGATGAAGAGTAGACTGAAGTTTAAGGCATTAGTGAGGAAGAATCAATACGTAATGTAGTGGGATACAGAAGTACTAAGAAATAACGAGATACGCTTAACGTCCTCTAAGGCTAGGTACACAGCAATAAGGAATAGCTCAGTAGACAGTACAGTTGAAGAAGAATAGATATCTCTAAAAAAGGCCGTCACAGAAGTTGCGAAGGAAAACATAGGAACAAAGAAGGTAACTGCAAATAAATCATGCATAACGGAAGAAATACCTCAATTGATCGATGAAAAGAGGAGGCACAAAAATGTTCCGGGAAACTTAGGAATAGAGACATACAAGTCGCTGAGGAATGAAATAAATAGGAAGAGCAGAGAAGCTACGACAAAATGGCTACGGGAAAGAAATGAAGACATCGAAAAAGAAATGATTGTCGGAAGGACAGACTCAGAATAGAGGAAAGTCAAAACAACGTTCGGTGACATTAAAAGCAAGGGTGATGACATTAAGAGTGCAACGGGAATTCCACTGTTAAATGCAGTGGAGAGAGCGGATAGGTGGAAAGAGTACATTGAATGCCTTTATGAGGGGGAAGATTTGTCTGATGTGATAGAAGAAGAAACAGGAGACGATTTAGAAGAGATAGGGGATCCAGTATTAGAATCGGAATTTAAAAGAGCTTTGGAGGACTTAAGATCTAATAAGACAGATGGGAGAGATAACATTCCGTCAGAATTTCTAAAATAATTGGGGGAAGTGGCAACAAAATGACTATTTACGTTGGTGTGTAGAATGTATGAGTCTGGCGACATACCATCTGACTTTCAGAAAAGCATCATCCACACAGTTACGACGACGGCAAGAGCTGAAAAATGCGAGAATTTCCGCACAATCAGCTTAACAGGTCATGCATCCAAGTTGCTTACAATGATAATATACAGAAGAAAGGAAAAAAAATTTAGGATGCGCTAGATGGCGATCAGTTTGGCTTTAGGAAAGGTAAAGGCACGAGAGGTGCAATTCAGACGTTGAGGTTAATAATGGAAGCAGAATTAAAGAAGAATCAAGACATGTTCATAGGATTTGTTAACCTGGAGAAAGTCTTCGACGATGTAAAATGGTTCAAGATGTCCGAAATTCTGAGAAAAGTAGGGGTAAGCTATAGGGAGAGACGGGTCATATACAATATGCACTACAGCCAAGAGGGAATAATAAGAGTGGACGACCACGAACGAGGTGCTCGTATTAAAAAGGGTGTAAGACAAGGATGCAGCCTTCTCCCCTATTGTTCAATCTATATATCGAAGAAGCAGCGATGGAAATATAAGAAAGGTTGAGGATTGGATTTAAAATTCGAGGTGAAAGGATGTCAATGATACGATTTTCTGATAACATTGCTGTCCTGAGTGAAAGTGAAGATTTATATGATCCGCTGAACAGAATGAGCAGTCTAATAAGTGCACAGTATGGACGGAGAGTAAATCGAAGAAAGACGAAGGTAATGAGAAGTAGTTGAAATGAGATCGATGCAGATAAAGTTAAGGAATTCTGCTACCTAGGCAGTAAAATAACCAATGTCGGACGGAGTAAGGAGGACATCAGAAGGATGGGGAAAAGGACATTCCTGGTCAAGAGAAATCTACTAATATCAAACATCGGCCTTAGTTTGAGGAAGACATTTCTTAGAATGTACGTCTGGAGTACAGCATCGTGTGGTACTGGAACATGGGCTGTGGGAAAATGGAAACAGAAGAGAATCAAAGCATTGGAGATGTGGTGCTACAGACGAATGTTGAAAATTAGGTGGACTAATATGGCAAGGAATGAGGAGGTTCTGCGCAAAATCGGAGAGGAAAGGAATATATCGAAAACACTAACAAGGTGATGGGACAGGATGATAGGACGTCTGTTAAGACACAGGGAATGACGTCCATGGTACTATAAGGAGCTGTAGAGGGCAAAAACTATAGGGGAAGAGAGAGATTGTTACACATCCAGCAAATAAATGAGGACGTAGGTTGCAAGTGCTACTCTGAGATGAAACGGTAGGCACAGGAGAGGAATTCGTTGCGGGATGCATCAAACCAGTCAGAAGACTTATGCCAAAAAAAAGCATTGTTATCGTACCTTAGGTAATAAATATTGCGTAGAACTGAGTCAATGCCACTGACTGTCTTCGCCCGTGACTTTTAGCATGTAATGTGTGAAGAGTGCGGGATAATTTCTGCTATCTTTCCTGTGGACTAGTGTGACCACTTCCCCCAACGCCCGAACGCAGAGTTTTCCTGTTGTTTTTTTATGTTTTTGGGACCTACTATTGTTAAAAATGAGCCAACTCCGGTGCAAACTTTATGTACAATTTGTTAGGGGCTCAATCGCTCCGTGAGACTTCGTTCAATTTTAGCGACTTCAGGAGTTTCTCAACGCCACACTCACATTTGCGTGCATAGATACCTGGAGTAAGCTGGATAATGCCCCAAAATTTTCCTGTGTGAAAGAATATTTGAAGCCAGAGTTCAGCATTTCTACTTTTTCTTTGTTACACCGAAGCAACTACGCAAACACCGATACTGCAGGCCAATAACTCTTCATGCACGCCCAATACGTTTCCGTGAGAAAAGCAAATACCTCGGTGTCTGACTGGACCAGAAATTACTCTGGAGGGACCACATACAACACATGACCAACCGAGCTAGCGCGAGGCTCAAACAGCTCTACCCTATGCTCAACAGGCGTAGCACACTGAACAGAAGGGTGTCGAGGTCCATGTACGTGACACTCATCTGACCCCTGATGACGTACGCAGCTCCTGTCTGGGGATACGCTGCACCTACACGCCTGCGCCGTCTGCAGCGCAAAAGAAAGTACTCAAAAGCATAAGCAATGCTCCACGATACACAATCATCGCGGACCTTCACCGGGAATACCGACTTGAGACTCTCACGGAGGTAGTCCACAAACTCACCACAAGACCACACAGAAACTCCAGACATTCGCAGAACCCGTATATTCTGAATCTGGGGAACTACGACAACAACCATAGATGGAAACATAAAAGACCAAAAGACACATTTCTAAGGACCTAACATCCATGGCCAAGCACACGCAAACCCAACGATGCAGGTGAACCCCTGTTAATCAGACGCCATTACTGGATATCAAGCTGGAACACACTGCCGAATAACTGGCACCATGCAGGGAAGCCTTACCGTACACTGCATGCAGACAAACTCCACACATCCACCACACAGTGAGATGATCTATGGCCGATCTCCCACTGCTATATAACGATCCTGATTGTTCCAGGAATGTAGCGGCTGCAGCAACTGGGATACATCGCCATCGCATGCCACGGTAATGATGCATGATACCCATACTAACAAATCTAACCTTGCATGAACTATCGCAGCTAGTAAGCCACTACTGCTCTAACTACCCATCCCACTGTCGCAGAGGTTTTCTTCCCACGGCACGAGCCTTAGTACTTTTTTCCCTCTGCTCTTCAAATCGCTACCCTCACTCTATCACCTGATGGACCGTTTTAATGCGTAGTCTTACTCAGACGCATGGATAACATCACAGCCCAGCATCCTGTGATCCACTTACTAGATAACCAACATGTTGACGGAGGTGACAGTAGAACTTTTGGTCTGGTCACCACGTTGGTGCGGGCATGGAGGGGCCCCGTCTCTAATAAAAGCCGTTGAGGTTCTCATGTCTTTCTGACACCTTAACGTGTTTGCCGAAGCACATTACTGTCTATGACACGATTTTTGTTTTGCATTTGGGTACAGCAGCTGATGTTACTCTGGAGATCACATTACAGATACTGTATACAAGGAGGTGTTCTGCTAGGTACCTATCTACCCAGAGCTTGATGAACCATTCTTCTAAACTCGACCAGCTGTTCCTATACATGCTTCTGCTCAGAGATAGATTTGCTACTACGTTCCTACTTGACGTAAGACATTCCTGCTACTTTATCTGGTTTACCAACCATGTAAAGCATGCCGGCGTGGCCGAGCGGTTCTAGGCGTTTCAGTCCGGAACCACGCGACTGCTATGGTCGCAGGTTAGAATCCTGCCTCGGGCATGGATGTGTGTGATGTCTTTAGGTTAGTTAGGTTTAAATAGTTCTAAGTTCTAGGGGACTGGTGACCTCAGATATTAAGTCCCATATTGCTCAGAGCCATTTGAACCAACTATGTTAATCTTTCTAGGAGTCTCCATTTCTACTAGTTCCCTTCTGAACTTCGATGCTTAGTGTTGCCACAACTGGATCAATATCACTTTCACTATCATCCTGAAATATGTATCGTCTATTTGTTGCAATTTTATCCCATTTATTTCCGTTCTGAGTTAGCTTCAGATGAAAACATGTTTGGAGAAACTACGTGTGTATTAACCAGATGATGTTTCTTCTAACTCTTTCTTTTACAGCTGAGAATAAGCCTGGTCCTTTGTAGGACCCAAAAATATCTTTACGGCCATTCATGTTACAGAATTGAGCAGAGGATACTGCATGCAGAATCAGTTTATGTGTAAGTGGCTTTCACTTAAATGACCAGTACGACGCAGACTTATAAACCGGCGGATGAAATTAGTTGCTCAGCTCTTCGATGTTGTGCTTATTGCTTTTGTGTCATCTGCCTTCCAGCTCATTTGATATGGCCAACCACGATTCCCCCTCCTGTGCCAGTTTCTTCATCTAAAAGAACAACTCAAGCACAGCCTTCACCATTCTTTGTTGCTTATATTCCCACAATATACGCCCCTACGACTTCCTCAAGTACTATGACACTTCTACCCTAATGTTTTAACACATGCTCTCTAAACGTTCCCTTCTTCTAGACAACGTTTCTGACACATTCCTATCCTCTCCGTAAGTTCGGAGAATATCCTATTTACTATCTCTCGAGTCCACTTAGTTTTCAACAGCCCACTGTATTAAAGCATTTCGCATTCTTCAGTTCTACATTTTCGGTTTCTTCACAGTCCATTATTTACTTCCATATAATGTGAAGTGACAAAAGTCATAGGGTTCTTCCTCATATCGTGTCGGACTTCCTTTAGTCCGGGGTAGTGGCACAGGTCGATGTGACATTGACTCAGCAAGTCGTTGGAGGGTCCCCAGCAGACACATTCAGCCATGGTGACTCTGCTCTCGTCCGTAACTACGAAAGTGCGCCGGTGGAGGATTTTGTAAACGAATTGACCTCTCTATTATGTTCCACAAATTGTTTGACTGGTTTCATGTCTGGCTATCTAGGTGGGCAAACCAGAATGTTCTTCAAACCAGCCGGGAAGAGCTGTATCATCCATAAAAATTTAATCGTAGTTTGGGAACATAAAGTCCATGAATGGCTGCAAATATTCTCCAAGTAGCTGAACATAACCATTTCCGGTCACTGATCGGTTCATTTAGACCAGAGCGTGCAGTCCATTCCATGCAATCACAGCCCACACCATAATAGAGCCGCCACCAGATCGCCCAGTGCCTTCTTGACTAGTTGGGTCTATCGCTTCGTGGTGTCTGCGTCATACTCTAACCCTACTGTCAGCTATTACCAACTGAAATGTGGACTCATCTGAGCAGGCCACGGTTCCCCAGACTTCTACGGTCCAACCGATATAGTAATGAGACCAGGAGAACGGCTACATGCGATGTCGTGCTGTTAGCAAAGGCACTCGCGTCGGTCGTCTACTGTCGTAGCCCAATGACGCCAAATTTCGCCGCACTCTCCTAACGGATACCTTCGTGCTACGTCACACATTGATTTCTGCAGTTATTTCACAGATTGTTTCTTGTCTGTTAATGACAACTCTTCGCAACTCCGCTGTCCTCTGTCGTTAAGTGAAGGCCTTCGATCACTGCGTTGCTCGTGATGAAAGACAATGCCCGAAATTTGGTATTCTCGACACACCCTTGACAGCATGGGTTTCGGAATACTGAGTTCCCTAAAGATTACCGAAATGGATTTTTCCATATGTCTAGTTCCAGCAAACATTTCGTGTTCAAAGTCTGTTATTTCCCGTTGTGCGGCCTTAATCACGTCGGAATTCTTTTCACATCTGAATACACATGACAGTTCTGTCAATGCACTGTCCTTTTGTACGCCGTTACGCGATACTACCACCAAGTCTATAAGCGTATATTCGTATCCCATGACTTGTGTCACCTCAGTGAATGCTCGATACAAGCAGATTTGTTTTAGATAGAACTAACTTCCTTTCCTGCTGCAGTCTGCTTATGCGTTCACTGGTTCGTCCGCCACGTATTCTCTTGCTTCCGAGGTGACAGTAGTTATCGATTAGATGGTCTCAAAACTTGATGTTAAGTTTCTCGCTTATATCATATCTGTTGCTCCTCAGTACTCATGGCTTTCTTTATTTTTTCTCAGTCCGTGTTTTGCGTTTATGAAACTTTAAACCTAAAATTACGGAGCTGTTTTGATACTTGATTTGAACAACTACTTCCATCCGCAAACCATACAACGTTAGTGTCTAACTGACAGATTTAGTATTTACGTATATTACAGGAGAATAGATCACGTTGTGTACAAAAAATTATATACGTATGTCACTCAGCTCATTACGTCTTTAAAATTGGGCCATTCTGATTGTTAAGATTAAAAATAAATACAGATGTGTAGTAGTATGATGCAGTATCTAAAATTCTTTCAAACTGTCAATGACTATCCACATAACATGTTATTTGTCATGTTTACCATGCCATAATCTGTGCTCATTCTAGAATGAGATTTTCACTCTGCAGTGGAGTGTGCGCTGATATGAAACTTCCTGGCAGATTAAAACTGTGTGCCCGACCGAGACTCGAACTCGGGACCTTTGCCTTTCGCGGGCAAGTGCTCTCTGTTCCATCGGGTTTGGATGAAGCGAATGTGGTGGTAAAGACTCCTATGTGGGTCCACCATCATTCCCCTGCAGTACGAATTCTGCATTACAATTGGTCAGTTGTCCTGATGGAAGATGCCATAGTCGTCAGGGATGATATGAAACATATTTTTATTCAGGTCACCTTTAACGATGTCCATGTGGTCAACAAATGTCATGGCGCCTCCGATTACCACCGTAATTTCCTTGGAATTTTCCATATCATGTGTGTTAAGGCTTGAGATGTTTAAATCGGAACTTTATGAAGCACCAGGCGTATTTGTGACAAAAACTGCCTTTTCCTTCAGGTCGCAATAACATTTATCCCAGCCGGCCAGAGTGGCCGAGCGGTTCTAGGCGCTACAGTCTGGAATCGCGTGACCGCTGCGGTCGCAGGTTCGAATCCTGCATCGGGCATGGATGTATGTGATGTCCTTATGTCAGTTAGGTTCAAGTAGTTATAAGTTCTAGAGGACTGATGACCACAGATGTTAAGTCCAATAGTGCTCAGAGCCATTTGAACCAACATTTATCCCGTAATACTTCATTTAAGATACACTGTTGATTCAGCCTCAATATTGTTGAGTATCCATGATCACAGCAAATGCTGCTGACAATAGAAATTCACGTTTTACTTACACAGCTCTCTCTCTCTCTCTCTTTTGCTGCTATGCTAGGGCGTAAACGCCACACAGAAATCTCTTTGGCCCTACCAACAGGGTGCGCCACCGTCGCTATCACTTCTCTCTTTTACCGTCCCTCACCCTGTCTCACATTTTGTGGTAGAGAAAGAACTTCCTACTTTTGTACTGTACTGATTTACATCCTTGTGAGGCCCACTATAGTACTAAATTTAATAGATATTTACTTTGTCTAAAATAAAATGTTGCAATCTTACTCAGCAATAAATATAAGAGTCCAAGTGTGTCTAAAACAACATAAAACGCCTCTGTTCGAGTTTGTCTCTTAGGTCTTCCGCCCATGACGATTTCGATCTTAGTGACGCTCGCCTCACCATCACTTTGTCTCCTTTTTAAAAGACTCAAAGGCATCCATCTTTGTACTCTTAAGCTGTATTGCGCCACATCTTAAAACGTTTGAGTATAAGATTTTGTGTGAAAATATGGTATAACCATTATACTCCCTCCCCTGCCCCCTCCCCCCCCCCCCCCGTAAAAGCATAGTACTGCTCTCCCCCTGGCCTGCGTCCATGGTCCATGGTGCATAGCACGTTTAGTGCAGCTATACGATGATGAATGGCGTGACTGTGCGTGATAGTCGACCTGTTGAAATAAGAATGATGATACGTCTGACCATGTGACACGTTTCCACTGATCCACCGTCGAATCTCGATGATCCCCAGGACGGCGCAATAGTAACTTGCGATGTCGTTCGCTCAGTGTGGGACCATGTAGGGATCGTCTGCTATGCAGGTCCATGTTCACCTAGGTATGTTGAATGGTCTGGTTCAAAATGCTTGTGCTTGTACCATCATGGTCCTCTGTCGAAAGATCTGTCACAGATCAAAAGCTATAGCACTTTACACAGCAGGAAAGCCAACAGTCACTACGTTCTGCACACGTCCAGTACATTTTGGCCTACCCGTGGTTTCGCCAACCTTGAATCATTTACCATGGACGCTCGTAACAATACCATACCAAACGCCGACGAGATAAGCCATCTCAAGGACGCTCTTTGCAAGGCAACTGTCTCCCCTTTGTCGAATCCGCTTATTTCAGTGAAGTTCCGCGCTTAGTTATTTGAAGCATAGCTCTTATTTCATTATCATCAATGCAGCTATTAATGTTTATTACGGTAATGTACCTCAACTGGTAGAAACTTGACCCTTTTGCTTTGTTTCCAGTTTGTCTGTCTGTCTTCTGTCCGACGCTTAGAACCCCTTTTCCATAGGAATGGGCATAGGTACAAAGTTTACGTCAAATGCTAAGATCCACGGTCCCTTGGTGGTGTATACAATTTAAGCTTCTAATTTAAGGCAATCAAAAATGCGGCCATGTATGTCATATATTTTGACACTTGTAAACTCAGCCATCAAAATCTGTCGATCAGCTATCTGTACACAAGTCCGGTACGGCAGTCTAGACAGAAGGCGCATGTCTGGAAAATTAAAAGGCGAGAGATAGAATTTCACTCGCACAATGGAATTTTCAGTCTCCATTTTGACGCCGATTTCATCTTTCAATGATGTAAGGAGTGGACAGAAACAACACGCAATTTGGATTCCACGTTTAACTGAAGGTCCCCTTTCCCGATTTGGTAACTGGGGTAGGTTAGGCACATAGGTTAGGGACACGCAAGTAGCTAAAGTGCTGTCCAATAGAGAAACTTGCATCAGCCCACTGAGCGACAGGAAGTTACTATAGTTATCTACATACATAATCAAGTTTATACCGAACCCTCAGCACGCGTACTCGCATTTGGTAGGTTTGTCTTAATGTGCAAGATGGATTTGGAAATAAAAATGCATCTACAGCGAACCTGATCTTCACTCCCAGCAATTTTCGTATTGCCAGTTTCTGTAGTTGGAATACTATTGCCACATTTTGTGCCATTAAAGTCTAAAAACGGTATCGTAGCTGAAGACACTGTTCATATACCATGTAAGTAGGCTGTTTAGGTTTTTTAATTGGTAACGCCGCCGCCACGTAGCGCTCTGTATAAAAATCACTGGCTGTGCCGTGTGCAGTCTGTGGCTGGTTTGCATTGTTGTCTGCCATTGTAGTGTTGGGAGGTGAGCCACCAGCAGTGGTGGACGTGGGTAGAGAGATGGCGGAGTTTTGAAATTTGTAAGAATTGGTGTCATGAAGTGATATATATATTATGACTTTTAAGGTAAATACATTTTTTTCTGTATTAAAATCTTTTATTTGCTAACTATGCCTATCAGTAGTTAGTGCCTTCAGTAGTTTGAATCTTTTATTTAGATGGCAGTAGTGGCGCTCGCTGTATTGCAGTAGTTTGAGTGACGAAGATTTTTGTGAGGTAAGTGATTTGTGAAACGTATAGGTTAATTTATTTAGGGCCATTCTCTTGTAGGGATGATTGAAAGTCAGATTGCGTTGCGCCAAAAATATTGTGTGTCAGTTTAAGCACAGCCATGTAGAATTTTTCAAAGGGGACGTTTCATATGTCGACCCTTAGCCGAGGATACCTCACTGGAATCTTCTGATTTTTTCTTGTAGTTTGCGTAATTAGTGTAGATTTTGTTTATTGCTAGCTCGTAATTGTAGAGAGAATCTCCTTTGTAGTTGCAGTCTTTCATTGTTGTATAGTAAAACAGGTGTGGCACGCATTTAAATTTGCACCAAGTATTTCGCATCTGCGCTTGCAATTAACTAGTTATTATTTTCAGTGCTATGTTAATGTGTTTTCTTATTTTGCTCTTCAAATTGTGCTTTTCTGTGTTGTCATGTGAAATATTGTGACTATAATGGCGTGTGAAAAACGTAATACTAGGCTACAAAGTAAACTGAGAAATGACAGTGAAGACGAAAGCAGTGTGTTAGCGCAACCATGTAATGAATTAACTAATGTTCAAGGTAGTAATTTGGTAATTGTACATAGGGAAATGGAGCAAGCTGCAATCAATGGTGTAGACAGTGAAACAATTAGTGAACAGGGAAGCATTATCGATCGATCGGTCGGCAACAGCTCGCCTCAGGATTCCGAAATGACAGGACACATTCTTGCAAATACTGTATATTCAGGTTTTGCGTCCTCACCGTTTTCTCAAATAAGTCAAGACACATTTTCTGTTTTTCAAACTGCGAATATTGCCTGTTCAAATGCATTGCCGAATAGCACTAAGGAACATGTTTCAGACACCAATGCACTGTTATTACAATTAATGCAACAAATGGGACAAAAGCTTCAAAAGTTAGACACAATGGAACAAAATCTTCGGAAGTTAGACACCACACTTGAACAAACACGTAAAGATTTAACTACTGAGTTACATAACATTGAATCGAAATGTCAGAAAATCTGTAATGACGTAAAAACACAAATTTGTGAGCATTTTCAACCTATTTTTTCCCGGCATGAAAACGCATAACAGAATCACGAAGCAGCCATAAAAGAATTGCAAACAGTTGTTCGTTAAAATCACGACACCTTGCAAGCTAAAATGGACTCAGTTGCATCCACCGATTCGGTTACGCAACTTGCAAGAACTCAGGAAAACTTAAAGGACACAGTAGATTCGATTTCAGCACAAATGGACACCCTGAAACTTGGTTCAGAAAAACACACTGAGGAAATGTGTTCACTATCGGAGAAAGTAGCCGATCTTTCGGATCAGTTCACTAATTTATCTACGAAGGTAGATGATAATCTGAATGACACAAAACCGGTAGTCTTTAATGACACAGAAGAGTGCGAACAAATTAGGAAATTCAAACAAAGTCTGAATCAAATTAGTACGCAACACCAAAGAGAAATCCTGGAAGTACAAGATCAGCTGACACAGGTAATACAACAATTACGTATTTCAGAGGACACTCGCGCTCCAATACGGCAAGAGAGACATAGAAATACGGAACAGCCACAAAATAATAACACAGGGAACTTCGGAAATTATGAAAGAAATTGGCAAGGTACACCGAATTTTGAGATTGAACCGCCGAAACGACGTAACAATGACCGACATGCGACTCGCCGACATGATGATTTTGACTATAAGCTGTTCATTACTACATGTAAATTCCAAACATTTAAGAATTCTGTCAACGACATTCATCCACAAGCGTGGCTCCATCAATTCTCTCATTGTTTTTCTCCCAACTGGTCATTAGAGCACAGATTAGAATTTATGTGTGGCTACTTGGAGAATGAACCAGCTGTAAGAATGCTATCGGTCATACACGATTGCCACAGTGAAGGAGAATTTTACCATGCCTTCCTCTCAGCATATTGGTCTCAAGCCACACAAGACCGAATAAAACATGGCATCATAATGATGACAAATTTCGAACAATCGTAATTTTCAAGTCTTGTGAAATATTTTGAAGACATGTTACATAAGAATCAGTATCTTTCAAACCCATACAGCCCCTCAGAACTCATCCGCATTTGCTTAATCAAATTGCCTGAATATTTACGGCATATTATTTAGGCAGGCCGTTGCAAAGACGACATTGAAGCTTTTCAGGGACTCTTACAAGAATTAGAGATTGACACTGACAATCGCGGAGCGCCAAAATAGAAACACAACAATTACAGGTCACATCCGTCCCAATTCCGCGATGAAAGAAATAATAACTGGACACGACAAGGCTATTCTCATAATACAAATATCAGACACCACCCGTATGACAACCATTGGCAGAGTAGCAATAATTACAGAGAAAGATCGCATTTCAGAGAATACGGGAACCAAAATAATTATTATCAAAGGAGACAGAATAACTTTAGACGCAACGGTCCACCACGCAGTTACGATTACGAAAGAAATTCTCCACCACATGACCCACAAACAAGAAACTATGTAAACTACCGGCAAAACGACAGACCTGAATTCCATCAGAACTGACGAGCTTCAAACAGGGCAGGGCCTTCTCGTCAAGGTGAATTTGTGGAAATTAGGTCTCCTAATCCCAATAACGGCGCGCGCCAACAAAGAGACAGACAATGACTCGCACCGCAGGCGGCCGCGTGCGCCGGCTGGCTCAGAGAAAAATAACATAGACGCTACCCTTGAGAAAAAGTCCAGTATTTTTTACCGACGTATACCGCATGATAATTGCGATGAGACTGAAACTCTGTGTACTAGGAAGAGTAAAAGATTGCACCACATTTCACATGTAAAACCGTTTATTGAGAGATAATCTGCTTTTTAAGTTTGTCTTTACCATAAAACATTTCACTTCACATTTGTAGTATGTTTTGTCACACTGAGAAACTGTTAACATGCAACAATGTTTTGAAGTTAACTATCCAGTCTAGAACCTAGGGAACATTTTTAAACAGAAATTACGAATGCATTGTTATAGTGAACAGACGAAACAGTGTTGTTGTTTGTACATTCTTGCTTGTTAGTTGCACGATTACGTAACGACTATAAGGCTTACATACTTAGAACATTTACTGCTAATGAGATTTTAATGCAACATTTTGGTTTACTTGAAAATACATTCTGGATTTAAAGTACTTTCTGCAAGATACCAGATGACACAGTGATTAGTTTATGTGACATCTACACGATTATATCACGACGCTACTAATGAGTGACAATTTACAATGTTGCTTTTGCGGTGTTTCTGTTTCATGTCTGCACAGTTTTATATATTATTCGGGAAAGTAAAACAGCCTTTTCCGTAGCACAACAATACGTTACAGCACAGTACTTACTTCATCACGGCAATAAGCGTAGTAACTACGATATCTATACGCATAGCATTTCACTTTTGTTTATCATGAGGTAAGTACATTGACTTCTGTAGAACTTAGCTTTCGGAGGACGATAACTACGACACTTCCACATAATTATCTTACAACAAGACGCACAGTTTAACGCTACAGTACACGTATTTGAGTGATTAATTTTGTACTTAAAACATTTATTTTTAAAGATATTTGAAGTACAATGATACAAAGGTTTTCCGTGATACATTTCATTTCATTGCGGTAATCTGTAACACCTGAAGATATAATTACATTAATCCTCAGTGGGTACACGCTTACTTTGTGTACCATGTGTCTGGCAAGCACAAGGAGCGCTAGCTAATATGGTATTTGCTTATACAACTTTACACATCGGTACCATATTTCTCTAACACATAAATTACACAGCTACTTGATCATTTAACTGAGAGAGACAAACATTTATTTTACTTCATCAGTGACAGATGTTTACGTAATTACACCGTTGGATAACGTCACACTTATGAAATTGTATTTGTCTGTACCTTGTGAACTGTTCATATTTTTTCGGAACCATTGTTATACTATGAGAGCTTTGAATTATGTATTTGGTATGGGATCATGATTTTTAAAGTACGTTTGAGGTAGTTGACACTTTTGACATGAGCAGAGAATTTTTTTTAGGTTTTGAAATTATTGGAGGAAGCTACGACGATTTAGAGAGTTGACTGAGGTATTATGATGTTATTATTACGATGACTATGTGAATTATGCTGTTGCGGTATGTTTATGATCAATAAGCTGATGCTATATGAGTTATTTGATTATGCTACTTATCTGTTATGATGGAATATTGAAGAAGTGTCGACGAATAAGGTAAGAAATAATGAGTAGAGGTTAGGGACTCTGGTTTGTGAAAAAGGTTGTTGGAAACCAAGAATCGTACTTTAAGAGTTATGAAATGTATGTAAATGCGTGAATGTATTACAATGCCGACGGAAATTTTTTGGACACTGTTATATCAATAGGATTTTGTTTCTACCGATGTGTAACGCAAACTCTTGACCTATGAGGCTGCCACTGTAGCGGAAACTGGTGTCGTAAATATTTCGATAAGACAGTTAAGTGACCACCTGCACGTAATGCGTCGTGGGCACCCAGCTGCGCGACAACCACCTGACAAAAAGAAAGCCATTAGTGTGTGCCTTTCAGAGACACAGGCAAAAAAAAGAGGCCATTATCTTCGCTATTGACATTCATTCCTTTGTAGAAAGCATCGCTAATACGACATGCCTAAACTTGAAAACATATGATTACACTGTGGAGCTCTTAATTTATGATATTTACTGAAATGAAATGATGAGAAACATTTCACGTCTATTGTCTTGCTAGTTGGAGGATTGTTTACTGCATTATGAAATGCCTTATGGCTAGCGAATGACATTTCAGCTTTTGCTTTGATCCCTTCAATTTAAGTTCCTTTCTCATTCATTATGGACTGAACACTAATTGTGGTGCCACTAACAGCCTTTACATATGAACAGAATTTGTGTTCTTTGAAAGATCGCTTGCCAGTATTCTGAATGACGTTTCACGCTTGCTTTGCCTATTTTGTTGAATATCTACTTTCTAGCTGCCTTGCAGCATTGGTTAAATATTTTATGCCTACAGACCCAGTAAGGAATAACTTCATGATATACTACCAAAAAAATGAGGGAGCACAAAAAGACATTGCCCTACACAGGAACAGCATACATAATTTTCTTTTCAAGTACTTGGTAATTTATTTCATTGAATAAGTCGTGGTGCACCATTTTAATTACATAGACATTAAGATGTGAATATACATTTCCCTTATCTGCATTGTTGTCTTCAGTGTACTATTTTTTCTGCATGTGGGTTTGTCATGTTTAGATATAAGTTATTACATTTATTGCTGCTTGCTTTGCTTACCTGCACCTTTTTTTTCATTGCTGTTTGTATTAATTGTTTTGTGCTGCTGCATTGCCTCGTCCCTTAGTTAAGCATCTGAGCTCAGTAGATTTAAGTTAGCTTAAGAGGGGGTAGCCTATATAAGAGAATGAGTTGCAATCGATTTGAAGAAATGCACTGAGAGGTTATATGAGAAAAGTACAGAAAGCAGGTATAGATAGGACTTTTGGAATTAATGAAGAACGAAGGGAGATCTCCGAGAAGTAAAGAAAAATTTGTTTGCAAAATACTGCAGTAAAACAAACCCTGCCCTTTCCTTGTGTTATCCCACTATGTGTTTGTGTACCCTTGTGTATTTATGTTCTTCCTGTCTTTATATGTTTATCTGATAAGACTTATGTTGCAGAATTTTTCTAATACTAAGCTACATTCACTATGATGAGGAATACTGTTACCCTCAAATATAATTTGCATTAATAACATGTTATTTACTTTTTAAAGATGTTTACACCTTATTTATTCTGTTTTGTTCTAATGTCCATGTGTGAAGTTGATGTTTCAAAAGTCTGATCTTTTATGTATGTACTTATGTCGTAATTTTTGTAACACTGATGTATTTGCTATTTTGATTCTTTTGTAATGCCTGTACTACTACAAATGTTATCTGTATTGTTATGTTCTTTAATGACATATTTTGTACCTTTGTTATTGTATTCTTATGTTATAAAATTGTAATTGGCACCAGTTCATCAAATTAAGTAACTTGTAAATTACATTTCACTGCACACGTTTCTGTTGGTCATAGTATATGCACAATATGTGAGAAGTATAGTGTTTGCAAGTGTATTGATAATTCAGCAAGGGACAGGTTAACAGCATTGCTGGTTCTAAGGACAATTCCAAAAACTTTGTGAGTGGACAAGTGGTGGGTTATAGACTTGCTATATTATCCGCAAGACTCCTCAATGATGATTGTGCGCCTGCACAGTCAAACAGATAGCTGCTGGCTATCTCTACAAGGATTGAAGTGGGTCTACACCTTTGATGACTCCCCAATACCATTATTTCTACAAGGACTGCTGTGGGTCTGCATCTCTGGTGGCCCACCAATACCCTAATCTCTACCAGAACTACAGTGGGTCTGCTCTGTGATGACCTACCTACCAATATTCTTTAAAACTTCGGCTGACTCTGCTGTGGGTTTGCTCTGTTGTGGCCCATTACCTGTCTGCATGTCAAGAGTCAGCACTGTCTTTCCGTTGGAAGGACAACACTACTTCTTCAAGACTGCATGGAAGTCCACTACTTCCGTGTGCATTTTCTTTCACTACTCAGACTTTGAAAAAAACACTGCAATTTTACTTTGATGAATGATCAGGTCTGTCTTTATGGACTGTGAGAAAATTTTAGCTTTTCACCAACATTGTATCGATAAGTTTGTGCATTTCATTTCTTTGTTATTGTAATTATGAAAAAATTTTCAAATCTGTATTGGCCACTGCCCAAAACAATTTGTAAATTTTTTTGTGGGGAGCATGGGGGCTATGTAAGTAGGCTGTTTAGATTTTTTTACTGGTAACGCCGCTGCCACGTAGCGCTCTGTATAAAAATCCCTGGCTGTGCCGTGTGCAGTCTGTGGCTGGTTTGCATTGTTGTCTGCCATTGTAGTGTTGGGCAGCGGCAGCTGGATGCTAACAGCGCGTAGCGTTGCGCAGTTAGAGGTGGGCCGCCAGCAGTGGTGGACGTGGGTAGAGAGATGGCGGAGTTTTGAAATTTGTAAGAATTGGTGTCATGAAGTGATATATATATTATGACTTTTAAGGTAAATACATTTTTTTCTGTATTAAAACCTTTTATTTGCTAACTATGCCTATCAGTAGTTAGTGCCTTCAGTAGTTTGAATCTTTCATATAGCTGGCAGTAGTGGCGCTCGCTGTATTGCAGTAGTTTGAGTAACGAAGATTTTTGTGAGGTAAGTGACTTGTGAAACGTATAGGTTAATTTAGTTACGGCCATTCTCTTGTAGGGATTATTGAAAGTCAGATTGCGTTGCGCCAAAAATATTGTGTGTCAGTTTAAGCACAGTCATGTAGAATTTTTCAAAGGGGACGTTTCAACCAACAGTACGGAAATTGTGTCCAATAATTTAGTCACTGGCTGAAGGAAATGGCATGGAAGGGGGCTGGGTATTGTCAGTGCGCAGTCAAACATGGTTTCCAAGCTTCTACACGTATCAGTGGAAGCGGTTATAGGAGCTTCAGTCTTGCACCACGCGGCTGCTACGGTCGCAGGTTCGAATCCTGCCTCATGCATGGATGTGTGTGAAGTCCTTCGGTTCGTTAGGTTTAGGTAATTCTAAGTCTGGGTGACTGATGACCTCAGATGTTAAGTCCCATAGTGCTTAGAGCCATTTGAACCATATCAGTGAAACTGTTTACACAGTGGGGACATGGACTCGTGAAAAGAAATACAACTGGCTGTCGGGTGGTCCCTGCATCTCGACTCAGTGAAACGTCAGCTTTGCTACTAATAAACGGCTACAGATTTACTTAGTCCTTTATTATTGGATACATATCGGCTTCGTGGCACTAAAAGCCACATCTTCAGCAGGACATGTCGGCGTGCTTTGTTCGCGTTTCCGTATAGATCGTGTAACTTGTGCTCCAGGGCATGTCAATTAATAAAAGACTCTTGGTTTAAATAAGGATTTATAAGTAAGAATAATAATAAAAATGTAAAAAGGCATTCTGCAGTTACCTTGTCAAGAAAATGCGGTAGCGGATCTGTATTAAAAATGTATGATCTTTGAAACTAAGGACATTACATAACGCTTCACAGCACAATGTAATTGACAGATAATAGCTGTCTCTCTCTCTCTTGTACTCTGGTCTGACTAGCGCGCACGGTCGGCCATTGCCTACTAAGTGTAAATTATTGTGATAACTTTATGCTAATTACATGTTATCTAGTGTAAAATGGTTATGGATGGCAATATTCTTACGTACGAAGTTATGTGGCTTACATTCAGACGCTTCATGCTAAACGTTAATAATAAAATAATACCAATTAATAAAATGGCTCCCTAACTTCAATTATTGTATTTAGCTGCGTGCGGACCCTTTCGCCGGCGGTTCGAATCCTCCCACAGGCATGGGTGTGAGTGTTGTCCTTAGCGTTAAGTTAACTTGAGTAGTGTTTAAGTCTAGGGACCAATGAGCTCAGCAGTTTGGTCCGTTAGGAATTCACACACATTCGAACACATTTTGTTACCGGTTTGTAAATGTTTCTAACATAAAACGTGTTCTTTTTCATGTACAATCTACACGGCTGAATCTATATGTACAAAGACGAGACAAAAATCACAAAATTATTGGACACAATTTCCGTACTGTCTCGTTATACTGAAGTATACCATTTACTGGAATTTAATCTTGCGTCAATACCTAGAACTGGAGCGAAGCTTGAAGCAACAAAAAAGTTGCCAGGCTAAGGATACGATTGCATGGTCTCCCAAATTTCAGAAAGTTAGCCAATTAGGTGTCTGGGGCACATGCATGAAGCTTAAGTTACGTAAATGAAAGATAGAGTTTTTGATGACTGAGTATAAATTCAGAGATTTTATACGCCGCAGTGAAGCTTCTAGTGCCTAAAGTCAATTTTTTAAGTGGCTAGGTACAGTAGTGTACTTAAGGTGTCTCATTGTTAACATAAAGATAGAGATTTAGACAACTAAAACAAATCTTCTAAGTGAAGTAGTACAAAGTATGCTTATACTGCCTTAGTTTTACATTGCACATTAAATTGACCTTTTAAGCGACTTAGAGCAGAACTGTACCTACCGCGACTCATCGCTAAGGCTTGTTTCATTTGCTTCAAGTGAAAGCGTTAAGATTAATTTAATACAGTCAGTGATTAGGCAGTAATGTTTTATATATGTGGTGTGTATATATGTGTTGTTTGCTAATGTCATTGTGCATTTTTGTTGGGAATTTGTAAAGTATGCTACATGGGTAGACCACGTAAGAAAGACAAAGCTGAAGGTGAAGCATCATCCGAAGGCGAAATGACAGAGGACATGCAAGAAGGGAATTTAATCGAATTAACTAAGGAAAGTGACTCGGAGATCCAAAATTTGGAAACCGACGTCATGTCAAGGCAAAACGTTATGCCCCAGATCTAGCACTGAAGTGCCGAAACAGCAGACAGGTGCTGAATCAGCTGGCGCTTTAAACAAAGTCGAAACGGCTACGGCATCAGCTGATGTAATGTGACTGCCGCGGCAGACCAATGACTTACTTCCTTGGCGTTATTGTTAGCGCAGCTAGACGTGAGGGAAAAAGCAAAAGTACATGAGACGGAGGAGAAAGAAAGACAGATGGTACATGAGAGGGAGGAGAAAGAGAGACAGAAGGAACGTGAGAGGGAGGACAAAGAGAGACAGAAGGAACGCGAGGGGGGGGGGGGGGGGAGAGATAGACAAAAGTAACTTGAGAGGGATCAGAAAGAAAAAGGACACAGATGACAAACTTGTCTTAAGATTCAGTAAAGGTTTAGATGCCATTATAGTTCATTTTAAGAGGGAACTGGATGATCTCAAAAAACAAATGTCGAACTTGATTATTCCTTCAAAAGATCTGTCGAAAAGGGTCGGCGAACTGAACACGAAAGTAAACGTTCAGCAAAAGGTAGAAGCGTAGGTTAAGACAATCGCTACTACCGTGGCTAATTTGTCGCAAAATATAGAGCAGAAATTAGAGGGAGAGGTAACGGCCGCAATTCAAAGACTAAATATAGTTGTTCTGAGCGAAAATCTTGAACTAATCACGCAAATTTCTTCAGAGATGAACGACATGTCACAACGTATTGCAGCTCGGGAGAAAGAGAATAAAAGGGAACAAGACAGTCCGTCAAATGCGAGCTGCATACATGGTAAAACTCATACAGATGCTCGGCGGAATGAAGCTTTGTACCACGTGAATGCCAATACTGTCAGCCCTCGCGCTTACACAGGCATTGTTGATGAAGTAGAGGCAGGTGCAGTGTCAACTGTTGCGTGAATAAAGCACGAAGAGTCTCTAATTAAACAGCGGCAGTTCCAAAGATTGACAGAGGAGAGGAAATCTGCCCATCCTGTGATTGTTATTAAGTGTTTCAAAAACGTGTTACCGGTATCTTGGACAGAGGAGCAAAAGATACAGTTCGTGGTTTTTCATCTGTAACCGGAGACGCTGTTCTCTGGGCCATGGAAGTTACAGATACTTGTGAAACATATACGGACTTTGAAAAAAAGTGTTTTTATCAAGGTGTTGGTCAGTCAGTATTCAAGAAAGGCGACATAAGCAGGTGTTCAACCACGAACGGTACCAGGCACGTCAGGGGAATTTGAGAAAATATTTTGAGATGTATCTCAACAAGACTAGATATTGCGATGAGCCGATGGCAGCATGAGATGTGCTACACATATTAAAGACCCGGCTTCTTCTATCTGTCTGTGAAAAGCTTGTGCACCTGCCACACACAGACTTTAGTCTTTTTATCTTTTTAAGGCAGCGATCGACTCGCTCGAACTAATCCCAGGCAGGGTGAGTTCCGTAACGGAAGCCACAGTACTAACAATAACAAAAACTGAAACAATGGAGAGGGCAGTCCAAGGAAGAACGGAAATGCCCCTGATTATCAGACACACAATGATTCCGGCAGAAAAACACCAAGGGTAACCAAAGTGGTTACAACAACGCGAACTGATCACCCAGAAGAAATGGAAATAGTAACAACAACAACTTCAATCGAAAAAAGACACAGCGAAGAAAACAGCAATTCATCCTTTGCTAACAAAAGTATGAGAATAGCGAATGAGCAGTGGCACAAATCTGGCCCTGCGAACTGGCAAGCACAAGAAGGCAACTCCGCTAGGAGTGTGCCTGTAAACAATACAAACGCAATTCGTATGCCATCGCCTTGTGTGATACCGCATTGGGTACCACCACCTCAACATGTGCCACAACAGTACTCATCGCAACAGCAGAAGACGGTGAGAATTGTAGATGAAGTGGACGGGACACAACCCACTCACGCGAACGTGTCAAACACAAACCGGCCGATGTATGCCTTCCGCATTTGGCCAGGAAGGCGCAGAGGGGGGAGGGGAGGGGGGGGGGGGGACACAAGCTGTCCCTACACAGACGTCAAGGTATAATGAAGGTACTGATTTAAGACATGAGCTAATTGCTGAAGCTAGAAAGTGTAGCCAGGAAAATGTTAAGTTGGGGCAAATTGCGATACAAGCAAAGACGAACGGAGTAATAGTGAATATACTGATTGACACGGGTGCAAGTACCTCTGTCACATACCAAGAGTTCTGTAAACGTGTGAATCAGTTGACAAGGTTAATATCACTGCCAGTTCACAATTGTAGAATATTAGGGGCAATACTTGGTCGCGTGCAAATAGTCAAAACCAGGAGCAGGCTGTATTAGACCTGGAAAACGAAGCACTAGAATGCTCGTTGCTAGAGATCAAGAATTTATCTGTTCCGTGCATTCTAGGTCTTGATTTACTGCGAGAGAGGAAAGCAAGAATTGACCTTTCTCGTGCGATATGCACATTGTTAAATGAGGGTAGAAGCATTGAACTGGCATTCATTAAGACTGCTGCCTCACACTGTAGTCACAGTAGGCAGGTTCGTGTAGCTTTTGTCAGACCCAAGCCTCCACATTTTAGAGGTGGAGGGCTATCCAGGTTTGGTACAAGAACCGGAAGCAGAAAGAACAGCAATACAACAAGAGATTACGGTGAAGGTCACTGAGTCGAGTTACCTCTGCCAAAGTCAGCAACGTGAACTAACTCATCTTGGGAACAAATATGTCACTGTGTTCTCAGAAAGGTCTGGGACTATTAAAGGTTACGTATATGACAAGCAAATCAACGAATACCAAACGTTTTGCCATGCCACGTACTCTGTGCCTTGGTCAATGAAGGAAGCCTTATCAAAGGAAATATAAAAAATGCTCAGCTGTCAGACTGTAGAAACTTCACTGTCACACTATAGTGGTCCGCAGCTGGCCGTAGCGAAGGCCGACGGAAGTATACGCCTTGTGCTAGACGTACGTGATGTTAATAAAATCATCATACCGGTGCATACTCGCCGGGAAAATATGGAAGAACAGTACAAAAGCTTCACGGTGTAAGATTCCATACCAGTACAGATCTGAAAACTTCCTATTGGTAGGTGTTGCTGTCTGAAACATCGCGAAAGTACGGAACTTTCATACACTCCTGGAAATGGAAAAAAGAACACATTGACACCGGTGTGTCAGACCCACCATACTTGCTCCGGACACTGCGAGAGGGCTGTACAAGCAATGATCACACGCACGGCACAGCGGACACACTAGGAACCGCGGTGTTGGCCGTCGAATGGCGCTAGCTGTGCAGCATTTGTGCACCGCCGCTGTCAGTGTCAGCCACTTTGCCGTGGCATACGGAGCTCCATCGCAGTCTTTAACACTGGTAGCATGCCGCGACAGCGTGGACGTCAACCGTATGGACGGTTGACGGACTTTGGGCGAGGGCGTATAGTGGGCATGCGGGAGGCCGGGTGGACGTACCGCCGAATTGCTCAACACGTGGGGCGTGAGGTCTCCACAGTACATCGATGTTGTCGCCAGTGGTCGGCGGAAGGTGCACGTGCCCGTCGACCTGGGACCGGACCGCAGCGACGCACGGATGCACGCCAAGACTGTAGGATCCTACGCAGTGACGTAGGAGACCGCACCGCCACTTCCCAGCAAATTAGGGACACTGTTGCTCCTGGGGTATCGGCGAGGACCATTCACAACCGTCTCCATGAAGCTGGGCTACGGTCCCGCACACCGTTAGGCCGTCCTCCGCTCACGCCCCAACATCGTGCAGCCCGCCTCCAGTGGTGTCGCGACAGGCGTGAATGGACGGACGAATGGAGACGTGTCGTCTTCAGCGATGAGAGTCGCTTCTGCCTTGGTGCCAATGATGGTCGTATGCGTGTTTGGCGCCGTGCAGATGAGCGCCACAATCAGGAGTGCATACGACCGAGGCACACAGGGCCAACACCCGGCATCATGGTGTGGGGAGCGATCTCCTACACTGGCCGTACACCTCTGGTGATCGTCGAGGGGACACTGAATAGTGCACGGTACATCCAAACCGTCATCGAACCCATCGTTCTACCATTCCTAGACCGGCAAGGGAACTTGCTGTTCCAACAGGACAATGCACTTCCGCATGTATCCCGTGCCACCCAACGTGCTCTAGCAGGTGTAAGTCAACTACCCTGACCAGCAAGATCTCCGGATCTGTCCCCCATTGAGCATGTTTGGGACTGGATGAAGCGTCGTCTCACGCGGTCTGCACGTCCAGCACGAACGCTGGCCCAACTGAGGCGCCAGGTGGAAATGGCATGGCAAGCCGTTCCACAGGACTACATCTAGCATCTCTACGATCGTCTCCATGGGAGAATAGCGGCCTGCATTGCTGCGAAAGGTGGATATACACTGAACTAGTGCCGACATTGTGCATACTCTGTTGCCTGTGTCTATGTGCCTGTTGTTCTGTCAGTGTGATCATGTGATGTATCTGACCCCAGGAATGTGTCAATAAAGTTTCCCCTTCCTGGGACAATGAATTCACGGTGTTCTTATTTCAATTTCCAGGAGTGTATTGGCATGGCTTAGCTAAAGTTGCCATTCGGGCTCAATGTTAGCGCCGGAGTGTTTATTGCTGCACTGGACACCGTGTCCAGGGAAACAGGGCAACCAAGAGCACAGGAAGACTTTAGTGCCATAAAACTGAATGACAAGTGTACTAACAAACAATCTGAAATTGGAAATATTTTGAATAATCATTTTTTAAAAGTTGTGGAGAAAGTAGGATCTAGATCTTTACTAGAAGAGGCAAGGCTTCTAATAGAAGAGGCCATACCTGTGCAGTTTGAAACAACTGTATTTCCACGAACCTCTGAAATCAGTAAAATAATAAACTCACTGAAAAGTAAAAGCTCTTACGGAATTGATGGCATTTCCAGCAAGATACTTAAAGCTGGTTCCCCACAGGTAAGTAGGATTCTCGGCCACATATGTAATACCTCTTTGGAGCAGGGTGTTTTCCCCGGTAGACTGAAATATGCCATTGTAAAACCATTGCATAAAATGGGGGATACGTCGGATGTCAACAACTATCGCCCAATCTCGCTTCTAACAGCTCTATCAAAAATTTTTGAGAAAGTAATGTATTCAAGAGTAGTCTCACATATATGTAAAAATAAAGTACTAACAAAATGTCAGTTTCGTTTTCAGAAAGGCTTTTCAACAGAAAATGCTATATACGCTTTCACTGATCAAATACTAAATGCTCTGAATAACCGGACATAACCCATTGGTATTTTTTGTGATCTCTCAAAGGCCTTTGACTGTGTAAATCATGGAATTCTTTTAGATAAGCTAAATCATTATGGTTTGAGGGGGGCAGTGCACAAATGGTTTAATTCATACTTAACTGGAAGAATGCAGAAAGTTGAAATAAGTGGTTCATGTAATGTTAATACAACAGCTGATTCCTCAAACTGGGGGGCTATCAAGCACGGGGTCCCCCAGGGTTCGGTCTTAAGTCCTTTACTGTTCTTGATATAGATTAATGACTTACCATTCCATATTGATCAGGATGAAAAGTTAGTTCTTTTTGCTGATGATACAAATATAGTAACAACACCCAAAAACCAAGAACTAAGTGATATAATTGTAAATGATGTTTTTCACAAAATTATTAAGTGGTTCTCAGCAAACGGACTCTCTTAAAATTTTGATAAAACACAGTATATACAGTTCTGTACAGTAAATGGCACAACTCCAGTAATAAATATAGACTTTGAACAGATGTCTGTAGCTAAGGTAGAATTTTCAAAATTTTTAGGTGTGTCCATTGATGAGAGGTTAAACTGGAAGCAACACATTGATGGTCTGCTGAAACGTCTGAGTTCGGCTACGTATGCTATTAGGGTTATTGCAAATTTTGGTGATAAGAATCTCAGTAAATTAGCTTACTATGCCTACTTTCATTCACTGCTTTCGTATGGTATCATATTCTGGGGTAATTCATCGTTGAGTAGAAAAGTATTCATTGCTCAAAAACGTGCAATCAGAATAATTTCTGGAGCCCACCCACGGTCATCTTGCAGACATCTATTTAAGGATCTAGGTATCCTCACAGTAACCTCACAGTATATATATTCACTTATGAAATTTGTTGTTAATAATCCAGCCCAGTTCAAAAGTAATAGCAGTGTGCACAGCTATAACACCAGGAGAAAGGATGATCTGCACTATGCAGAGTTAAATCTGACTTTGGCACAGAAGGGGGTAAATTATGCTGCCACAAAAGTCTTTGGTCATCTACCAAACAGCATCAAGAGCGTGACAGATAGTCAACCAACATTTAAAAATAAATTAAAAGAATTTCTAGATGACAACTCCTTCTACTCATTGGCTGAATTTTTAGATATAAATTAAGGGAGGGAAAAAAACTAACTTAAGCATTAGTGTCATGCAATATTTTGTGTATTGTAATATCTTGTACAGACATCTTTCATTAACCTGACACATTCCACATCATTACGAAGTGTCGTATTCATGATCTATGGCACAAGTATTAATCTAATCTAATCTAATCTGTTGGGTTCACATCTATTGAACAAAGTAACACTTTATATAGATGATCTTCCATAGCAACTAAAACCTGAGAGGAACACCTAGAATTACTAGAGCGTGTGTTACACAAGTTTGATCAGGCCGGAGTTACGGCGAACTTGAAATGGAAGTTCGGCCGGGAAGAAATAAAATTCGTTGGACATATAATGTTGCCAACAGGCATAATGCCGGATCCCAGAAAGTTAGAGGGATTACAACAGCTTCCATACCCACACACGAAAAAGCAGCTGAAACCGGATACCGGCATGGCTTCGTTTTTTCGACGCTTTGTGCCAGCGCAATTGTCGAATAATGATGATTTACTGTCCTTACTCAGGAAGAATATACCATGGGTTTTCAGGGAAGAATATAAGAATCCCTTTGATGCCATTAGGGATGCACCGCTAAACCCAGAAATTCTGCATCACACAGACCTGTCCGAGGACTTTTACTTAGCGACCGATGCTTCATTTTCTGGGTTGGGAGCGTGTTTGTTCCAACAGGAACAGAACATGACAGGGAAGGAAATAAAAGTAACAGGTTGTGCCAGTGATGTGCTGACAGGCTGCAAGCGTGCGTACTCAGCTACGGAGCTTGAAGACTTAGCGGTTAGTGTGGGCGCTTAAAAACATGAGTTCTACATGTATGGAAAACATGTAGTAGTCTTTTGTGATCACCAGGCACTAAGGTATCAGCTTTAGTGCAGACTGCTACATACTTGGCTAACATGGTGTGTGTTAGTTCTCCAAGATCACCGTTTTGAAATCAGTCACGTAAAGGGAAGTGAGAACGTAGTGGCCGACGCGCTATCACTTTTATCCTAAGAACTGCCTGAATTCACCGAAATGGTCGAGAAATCGATAATGTTTAAGATTTTATTACTTAAGGAAGCAAGCCTATGGCAGACGTACTTGAAAATGTGTAAATAGATGCAATCGCTCCAGTGGGCAGATAAGCTATGGGAAGAAGTGAAGGCCATGTTGAAAGCAAACCCCGCAAGTGAGTTGATTAAGCATTACCGAATACAGGATGAAATATTGTTTCATCGGAGTCAAATTCGTCCGGAGCCGTGGTGCGTGTGTATTCCAGCCGTAGCACTATACCATGTCATACGGTATACGGTCATACGGTTGGGGCCGCTTTGGAGTATTAAAGTTCTCAGACAAGATATCAACATACTGCTATAATCCCGACTTAACAAAGCATGTCCTTAAACTCATACGAACTGGTATGGTACGTCAAAAGGCTAAACCAACTAATTTCAGCACTCGAAATGAGTTGCATTCCATAATACAAACCCAAGCTTTACAGCTCGCATCCGCTGACGTCACAGGACAGTTACCAACTGCTAGGGGTGGCGTAAAGTACCTGGTGGCAGTGTATAATTTATTTTCAAAATACCTGAAATTGTATCCCACTAGGTTCTCCACCTCACTCAGAAAACTGCGTAAGCTAGTAAATGATTACATTCCGCAAGTGAGGAGCCCGGCGACAATATTGTCGGTATAACGCCACCTACTTTAAAACCAATACCTGGAAACAATTCCTCAAAGAACACGTTATTAAGAACATTTTAGTGTCCTATTGCAATCCGAGTGCGAATCCCGTCCAGAAAACCTTCGTGAGTTCAAGGTTTGAAAGGACGCATACTGCAAACAAACACACAAAGTGGGTAGAGTATGTATCTACTTTCGAACAAGTGTATAATAACCTACCGAATACATCCACTGGCTATACGTCGGCGAACATTATGACGCCGGGAGTTGAGATGGACGAGTCGGTCCATCCCTTACCCTCGATTCATAGGCACGAAGACAAAGAGGTAAAGAACCAACGGGCGTGGGTAAAATTAAAGAGGCAAGCCGACTTACGAAAGAGGAAATAGAATAAACAGCTGAAGGCTATACATCAGTATAAGGACGGAGAGCTGATAATGTTGCGGACACACCGGAAGGCATCCAGCATAAAAATAATAAATAAAAAATGACAAATGCTATACTCCGGACCACATTTGGTTGTGAGGATTCCACGGGACGGGTGGTACCTTTTAGCACACCCGTAAACACGAAGGATAGGTGGTTATATCTGGAGCCAAACGAACCGTGGCAGCGCGTCCAAGACCGCACGGCTACCACGCACGGCCACATAAGGATATTAAACCATACAGACAACAGGAAGATGGGTGAAGCTTGATCAATGATCAAGAGTAAAATCTTTACTTATGTAAATGATTTACTGTTAGATATAGGTTAGGTTTAGTGTTAGATATCATGTGTAATATAAAGTTTGTTTGTATTGTTGTGTGATTCATGTATGACTGTGGAAGCAAACAATCAATGTACGTATGGATTCACTATGACACAGCAAAGCCATTTAAATAACATATAAATACACGCAGAATTTGTTGTTGTTAGCCGGCCGCGGTGGTCTCGCGGTTCTAGGCGCACAGTCCGGAACTGCGCGACTGCTACGGTCGCAGGTTCGAATCCTGCCTCGGGGATGGATATGTGTGATGTCCTTAGGTTAGATAGGTTTAATTAGTTCTAAGTTCTAGGCGACAGATAACCACAGATGTTCAGTCGCATACTGCTCAGAGCCATTTGAACCATTTGATTGTTGTTGTTGTTGTTGTTGTGGTCTTCAGTCCTGAGACTGGTTTGAGGCAGCTCTCCATGCTACTCTATCCTGTGCAAGCTGCTTCATCTCGCAGTACGTACTGAAGCCTACATCCTTCTGAATATGCTTAGTGTATTCATCTCTTGGTCTCCCTCTACGATTTTTACCCTCCACGATGCCCTCCAACACCAAACTGGTGATCCCTTGATGCCTCAGAACATGTCCTACCAACCGATCCTTTCTTATACTCAAGCTGACTCACAAACTCTTCTCCTCCCCAATTCTATTCAATACCTCCTCATTAGTTATGTAAACTGCCCATCTAATCTTCAGCATTCTTTTATAGCACCACATTTCGAAAGCTTCTACTCTCTTCTTGTCCGAACTATTTATCGTCCATATTTCACTTCCATATATGGCTACACTCCATACAAATACTCTCAGAAACGACTTCCTGACACTTAAATCTATACTCGATGTTAACAAATTTCTCTTCTTCATAAACGCTTTCCTTGCCATTGCCAGTCTACATCTTATATCCTCTCTACTTCGACCATCATCAGTTATTCTGTTTCCCAAATAGCTAAACTCTTTTACTACTTTAAGTGTTTCATTCCCTAATCTAATTCCCTCAGCATCACCCGAGTTAACTCCACTACATTCCAGTATCCTCGTTTTGCTTTTGTTGATGTTCATCTTATATCTTCCTTTGAAGACACTGTCCATTCCGTTCAACTGCTCTTCCAGGTCCTATGCTGTCTCTGACAGAATTACAATGTCATCGGCGAACGTTAAAGCTTTTATTTCTTCTCTATGCACTATAATGCCTACTCCGAATTTTTCTTATGTTTCCTTCATTGCTTGCTCAATATACAGATTGAATAACATCGGCGGGGGGCAACAATCCTGTCTCATTCCCTTCGCAACCCCTGCTTCCCTTTCACGTCCCTCGACTCTTATAATTGCCAGGTGGTTTCCGTACAAATTGCATGCAGCCTTTCGCTCCCTGTATTTTACCCTTACCTCCTTCAGAATTTGAAAGAGAGTATTCCAGTCTACATTGTCAAAAGCTTTCTCTAAGTCTACAAATGTCAGAAACATAGGTTTGCTTTTTGTTAATCTAGCTTTTAAGATAAGTAGTAGGGTCAGTATTGCCTCACGTGTTCCAACATTTCTACGGAATCCAAACTGATCTTCCCCGAGGTCTGCATCTACCAGTTTTTCCATTCGTCTGTAAGGAATTCGCGTTAGTATTTTGCAGCCGTAACTTGTTAAACTCATAGTTCGGTAATTTTCACATCTGTCAACACCTGCTTTCTTTGGGATTGGAATTATTAATTTCTTCTTGAAGTGTGAGGGTATTTCGCCTGTTTCATACATTTTTCTTAGTAGATGGTAGAGTTTTGTCAGGACTGGCTCTCCCAAGGCTTTCAATAGTTGTAATGGAATGTTGTCTACTCCCGGGTCCTTGTTTCGGCTTAAGTCTTCCAGTGCTCTGTCAAACTATTCACGCAGTATCATATCTCCTGTATCATCTTCATCTAAATCCTCTTCCATTTCCATAACATGACCCTCAAGTACCTCGCCCTTGTATGGACCCTCTATATACTCCTTACACTTTTCTTCTTTCCCTTCTTTGCTTAAAACTGGGTTTCCATCTGAGCACTTGATATTTATACAAGTAGTTCACTTTTCTCCAAAGGTCTCTTTAACTTTCCTGTAGGCAGTATCTGTTTTGCCTCTAGTGAGATAAGTCTCTACATCCCTACATTTGTTCACTAGCCATGCCTCTGCTTAGCCTCAAGGCTTTCCACGTAGCAGTGATTCGTTTCTCTATTTATTTGATTTGCCTCTTTAGTTGCGTTTTATTCTTGTTGATTTTTAAGATTTACTATTGCTAAACATTCTGGCCTCCTGCCTTGTTTGAAAGTTAATTGTGGCCCTCGGCCATTTGTATTGCACTTTGCATATATTTGCTGTTTTTTAATTATTTTATTGGTATCTTAACTGGATTTTTATCTTGTTGATTTCTTAAGATTTCTTGTTTGGAGGCCTACTGCCGTGAAAAGGCTGCATTCAATAAATGTCCGTCTATGTAACGCTTTAGTTTTAATGGTTACTAAATTACAATAAATGGCAATTAGGAGGAGAAACCTACCTCAACCTTTGGCCGTTTCAACAACCCTATTACGTGTTCTGCCCAGCGAGTGCGAATAATAATAATAATAATAATGATAATAATAATGTAAAACGACGTTCTGCAATTACGTTGTCGAGAAAACGCGGCAGCGAGTCTGTATATAAAAGTGTAAATTCTTTGAAGCGAAGGACATTATTTAACGCTTCATAGCACAATGTACTTCACAGATAATAACAGTAGCTCTCCCTCTTGTAGTCTGGTCTGAGTAGCGCGCACGTCGGCCATTGCCTACGTAGGTGTTAATTATTGTAATACCTTTATGCTAATTACATGCTATCTAGTGTAAAATTGTTATTACTTATGTATATAGTCTACCCGTCCTGCCATAAGTAAAATATTTATTAAGATTTCAGGGAGCTAAGCCGAGTTACGAGCTGCGAGATCAGCGGCATTGTTGGCAGCCATTAGGGGCTACAGATAATAAAACAATTAGTTTATAACTTCCTCCAGGAGATACGGCTGCGAGTACGACATATAAGTACTCTGCAAATAAATTTCAATCATAGCAATAATAATTGTTTTAAAAATATTAGGAAATTCAAGCAAGATCGCTTCTCGGCCGATGTTCTATTAATAGCTTTTTAAGAATTTAAGAGAAAGAACACAAAGCTAAGAAATTATTAACAGTTGCATATAATATTCACAACGCGACTCCACGATAATTAATTTCTTATGTTTATAATCTGTGGTGAATCCCTGAGATAAAAATTCTGTATCTAATATTCTTACGTACGTTGTTACATGGCATACATTTAGACGCTTCACGCTGAATCATAAATAATAAAATAAAACCAATTAATAAAATAGGAGAAGAGGACCCGTCCACTATACTGCAATCCGGCTGCTTTGTTGCATGACATATCGCCTTTTAGTTGTGTTTTGACCGGGAGAACGACGAATGTTGGGTAAAATGTTTCTGAGACTTTCCGTTCTAATGCTTTAGTCCTAGAAGATGTGGCTTCTAAGGCCACAAAACCTATAGCGATGCAATAATAAAATACTAAGTACAACAGCCAAGATGACTACTCGTAAGTGTGGTTGCCCTACCTACAAGGTTGTCTGCTGAAGCGTAAAACGTTTCTTTGATCGAGGCACGTCAGCTGCTTGCTTTTAGTAACCTTTGGGTGTGCCTCCCGTGCAGTGTTGCAGTCGCCCAGTTCCAGTGGCGTCCGTCCATTACCAGCGCCGCCCGGTCGTGTTCACGGCCGCCCTGGGCTGCGCGCCTGTTTTTCTCGGCTAATTGCCACCACTACTGCGCCGTGCCGGGCCGGGCCGGGTCCGCTTCGTTAGCGGCGGCATCGTCGCTTCCGCTCGCCTGCCTTCACCCCGCCTCTCGGGATTGGCTGCCGCCCGCGCAGTTGGCAGCCCTGCTGTACTTGTTAACTGCGTGTCTCTGCGGCGGCGGGCTTAAGCACTCCCAGCTGCACTCCGCGGCTCCCACGGGAAACCCGGGGAATACAGTACGGGGGGTGCGGCTACATGGCGTAATCCTGACAGTGTCTAACAAACACGGTCCGTATCAACAAGGTAAAGCCGTTCACATGCTGAAACTTCCTTGGAACCCTGCAGTGCCTCTCCAGGGGTGGTCCTACTAGATTTATCTAGATCTACATCTACATCCATACACCGTAAGCCACATGACGGTGTGTGGCGGAGGCAACTTTGAGTACCTCTATCGACTCTCCCTTCTATTCCAGTCTCGCATTGTTCGTGGAAAGAAAGATTGTCGGTATGCCTCCGTGTGTGCTCTAATCTCTCCTCATGGTCTCTTCGCGAGACATACGTGGGAGGGAGAAATATACTGCTTGACTCCTCGGTGAAGGTATGTTCTCGAAACTTCAACAAAAGCCCGTAACGAGCTACTGAGCATTTCTATTGCAGAGTCCTCCACTGCAGCTAATCTGTCATCTCTGTAACGCTTCCGCGATTAGTAAATGATCCTGCTCTCCGTTGGATCTTCTCTATCTCTGCTATCAACCCTATCCGGTACAGATCACACAGCGGTGAGCAGTATTCAAGCAGTGGGCGAACAAGTGTACTGTAATTTACTTCGTTTGTTTTCGAATTGCATTTCCTTAGGACTCTTCCAATGAGTCTCAGTCTGGCATCTGTTTTACCGACGATTAATTTTGTATGGTCATTCCATTTTAGATCACTCCTAATGCCTACTCCCAGATAATTTATGGAATTAACTGCTTCCAGTTGCTGTCCTGCTATATTGTAGCTAAATGATGAAGGATCTTTCTTTCTATGCATTCGCAGCACATTTCACTTGTCTACATTGAGATTCAATTGCCATTCCCTGCACCATGCGTCAATTCGTTGCAGATCCTCCTCCATTTCAGTACAATTTTACATTGTTACAACCTCTCGATATACTACAGCATCATCCGCAAAAAACCTCAATGAACTTCCGATGTTATCCACAAGGTCATTTATGTATATTGTGAATAGCAACGGTCCTACGACACTCCCTTGCGGCACACCTGAAATCACTCTTCGGAAGACTTATCGCCAATGAGAATGACATGCTGCTTTCTGTTATCTAGGAACTCTTCAATCCAATCACACAATTGGTCTGATAGTCCATATGCTCTTACTTTGTTCATTAAACGACTGCGGGGAAATGTATCAAACGTCTTGCGCAAGTCAAGAAACACGGCATCTACCTGGGAACCCTTGCATATGGCCCTCTGAGTCTCGTGAACGAATAGCGCGAGCTGTTTTCACACGATGGTCTTTTTCGAAACCCATCCTGATTCCTACAGAGTAGATTTCTAGTCCCCAGAAAAGTCCTTATACTTGAAATTTACGAGTGAAGGCGCGCAGCGATAACACAATGCATTTTCGCTGTGGGGACTGTGGTTCAAATCTCGTTACGGTTTCTCATATTTAGATCCACCAGGACTTCCAGAAATCAATTATGGCGATTTATCGGATGGCTCCTTTGAAAAGGATAAGAGCGATTTGGTTCCTCATGCTTCCCCAGTCTGCCTCCAAAAAGCTCTCTGTCGAAGGGACGTTATATCCTAGTGTTCCTGTTTCTGACGGAGATACCCTTACTTTCATACTACCATTGCAGTGATTTATTCAATCACTTAATTGGGGCTTACAATTTGTCATAGAGTCCGAATTACGGTTCAGCTTTGCATTCAAGCTTTTCTCTTACTCTTCTTTCCAATTCGGCAGGATTAGAAAGAAGATCAAGAGACAACATCCTAGGACAGCCTGTGTATTGAGCCACAGATCTTCGAGTTGGTAGTCTAAACTGCACAAACACAACATGATCGTAAACATATTGGTGCATGGATCTGAATGTGTATAAAACGCTTTCACGCAGACGCACAAGGACAGTTTTTATAAGAAAGAATGTGTTCCGCACATTCATCTGCTACTGTGACACTCTGTCTCAGTTCAATGACAACGACCAATGTACAATGGCACATGCCACATACCGGAAAAAACAGTGAAGAAGACGAGTGCGATGTTCTTCCACGTGTACGTATTTGTAATGGTCAGTCGCTTCCAGAAAAAGATTTTCACTCTGCAGCGGAGTGTGCACTGATATGAAACTTCCTGGCAGATTAAAACTGTGTGCCGAACCGAGACTCGAACCCGGGACCTTTGCCTTCTGCAGGCAAGTGCTCTACCATCTGAGCTACCCAGGCACGACTCACCCCCCCCCCCCCCTTCCCCAAACTTTATTGCTTCCAGTATCTCGTCTCCTACCTTCCAAACTTCACAGAACCTCTCCTGTGAAACTTGCAGGACTAGCACTCCTGAGAGAAAGGGTATTGAGGAGACATTCTTTAGCCACAGCCTGGGGTATGTTTTCAGAATGAGAAGTTCGAGTTCGAGTCTCAGTCTCAGTCCGGCAGACAGTTTTAATCTGCCAGGAAGTTTCATATCAGCGCAGACTCCGCAACAGAGTGAAAATTCTCATTCTGGAAACATCCCCAGTGTTTCGCTAAGCCATGTCTCCGCAACATCCTTTCTTTCAGGAGTGCTATTTCTGCAACGTTCGCAGGAGAGCTTCTGTGAAGTTTGGAAGATAGGAGACGAAGTACTGGCAGAAATAAGGTTCTAGGGACGGGGCGTGAGTCGTGCTTGGGTATCTCAGATGGTAGAGCACTTTCCCGTGTAAGGCAAAGGCCCCCTACATCGAGTCTCGATTCCGGGACACAGTTTTAATCCGCCAGGAAGTTTCATGGTCAGTCGTGGTTGACTCCATTCATGTTCCCATGCAGTCCAGCTTCAGGCCACTCTCACATTCGAATGCCCCACATCTGGATGTTGAATGATTTCATCAGTTAATGATGACACTGTGTCACACGGGTACATGGGATTTTTTTGTTCTTCATAGTGCTCACACCCTTTGTGCAAACCAACCGTAACATAAACTCTGGCCACAGGCTATGGTGGTAGCGGCCGACCGCCGCGTCGTCCTCTGCCAATGGTAACGCAGGATGCAGTATGGAGCTACGTAACATCAGCACTTGACTCTGCTGGCCGTTATCACTTTGCGTTGCTATTACTCTGTAAGGTAGCCCCTGAACTGGCATCACGAGGCTGAGTCCATCATGTTCCAGTCCACCCACCAAGTCAGTACAAAGAATCGAGCGTCGGTGCTCTGCATCACAATTAGATATGCCGACCACTCAGCTACAGAGGCAGACGTACGAGGGTTTAACGCGCACAAGTGCAGATATTTTTATGTATATGTACACAAATCAGTGTGTACTATTGGTTCCGAGTTTCTATTTTTCGCCTGTTTGTATGGTGTATTTTTGTTTCCCTGTATGACATTCACTGTAACTCTTTAGTACTTGACCGTGAATTTAATAGAGCAGTGTCACAGGTCTAATCTTTTTTAGGCTGTGTAGGAGTTTTTTGCAGTTTTACAGTTGGTTCATTTACTTTATTGTTCGCGGGCACTGCTTTTGTAGGTATTACGCACGTCGCATTTGCTGCCTAACCATTAATATTACCGCCATTTCCCAAAATAATGTTTATCTAATTCGTACAGTAAGTACCACCGTACTGCACGTGGCGTGGATGGCCCATATTACCCGATAGATAATGTTAATTTTCATTATGTTTTAATTTTAAAATAATTTTATCCTTCATATTAAGCATAGGTTGATCAGTTCCATATTAGCCGTGTCCGTAGCTTAAGACACTACCGCTTTCCTTTTGTACTTTTGTTGTATTAGTGCTGCTCTTAAGATTCGCCGATGACATTGCAATTCTGTCAGGCACAGCAAACGACTTGGAAGAGCAGCTGAACGGAAAGGACAGTGTCTTGAAAGGAGGATATAAGATGAACATCAACAAAAGCAAAACGAGGATAATGGAATGTAGCCGAATTAAATCGGGTATTGCTGAGGGAATTAGATTACAAAATGAGATAATTAAAGCAGTAAGGGAGTTTTGGTATTTGGGAGCAAAAAAACTGACGATGGTCGAAGTAGAGGGGATTTAAAATGTAGACTGGCTATGGCAAGGAAAGCATTTCTGAAGAAGAGAAATTTGTTAACATCGAGTATAGATTTAAGTGTCAGGAAGTCGTTTCTGAGAGTATTTGTATGGAGTGTAGCCATATATGGAAGTGAAATATGGACGATAAATAGTTCGGACAAGAAGAGAATAGAAGCTTTCGAAATGTGGTGCTATAGAAGAATGCTGAAAATTAGATGGGTAGTTCACACCACTAATGGGGAGGTATTGAATAGAATTGGGGAGGAGAAGAGTTTGTGAGTCAGCTTCAGTATAAGAAGTGATCGGTTGGTAGGATATGTTCTGAGGCATCAAGGGATCACCAGTTTAGTATTGGAGGGCAGCGAGGAGGGAAAAATCGTAGAGGGAGACCAAGAGATGAATACACTAAGCAGATTAAGAAGGATGTAGGTTGCAGTAAGTACTGGGAGATGAAGCAGATTGCGCAGAATAGAGTAGCATGGAGAGCTGCATCAAACCAGTCTCAGGACTGAAGACCTCAACAACAACTGCGCGGCCATATGCCGATTAACGATTCTAGTGCCGTTGCCGGTTAGAGTGCCCATCCATTTGGCGTCCAGGCCAACAACGCGTTACTCTACTCTGTGCTCTAATTGCTGCTTTAACAGTTGAAAAGGCATTTGTGATTCTTCGTTGTTTTCGTTTATTAGTTTGTCAGACCTCGTTTCCGTTGTAGCTGTGGGTTGATTTCTGAAATCTTCTATCTATGTTCCCACAGTTCCTTTTAGGCATTGTGGCGACCAGGTTTTCGTCCAGACGGTTTTATGCGAATATGGTTGGCGTAGATTTTTGGCAGCCGGTGCGATGTACTTTATTTGACAGTTTTAGGTGGGTATCGTCTGCGGTTTTCATTAAATTTTTGTCGCAGTTTAGAACCATGCTCTCTATTATTTACAGAATAGTTATTTAATTTACCTCCGTTTTTATTCTACGTTATCTGATGGTGCCTAACCACAGCGAAACGCATTATTTTTAAATAAAAATAACTTTGCAACCATGGCTGTTTTGTTTGTGGTATAATTTATTACTTTTTCAAATTCAAATCAATCAAAAATTAACAAAATGCCAATGGAAAATGTTGAAGAGTTTCATGTATTTGTCAGAAGAAATATCATTTCATTTGACTACATTAGCATAAGAAATTGATAATTAGATTGCAGGCATTGTGATTTTAAAAATTCAGAGTGAAGTAGATGAAAACGTTTATATTTAATAACGTTAGACTTTTATCTGTTATGGTTCAAAAGATATTGTGGAGTGGTTTCTGGATTTTTTGGGAACCGTTACTATTAATACAAGGGTACTATACATAATATTGAGAGCTGTGTAGACTTCAAATTCGTATTTCATTGGGGTACAGGTGATTTGAGATGCTAGCTTTTATTTATTTTACAGTCTCCTATGAACCTTCCAGTTTACTGCAAAATCTTTCCTGTCAGAAACTGGCTCAGTGGAAGGGAGACTTGAGACTGAGAGGTGACAGTCCACTCTCTCACTTTAATAACTTTGTCACTCAGATTAACGTTCGTATTTTTGGTAATGATCTGGGTTTTCCCCAGTACTACTTTCTGTATGTGTGGTTTAAAATTTGTTTACGTGTGGAAACTGTTGACAGAATGTTCTTATAACTGCATGTGTGATCTCTAGAGAACTTGTACCCGAGAGGCCATAGTGGAGTTGATGGAGAACAGGAAGCGAGATGGATTGGGGGCCACAAATGCAAATTGGCTGCACTGTTCCTGTCATACGATCAACTCCGCATGCTCGATTGAATTTCCAGAAAGCCGACTGGATGAAGTTTTCAACGAAACTGGATAAGACCATTCGATGGATACCTCTATCACATAATAACTATCAATGCTTAATTGGTGCAGTAACAGCAACAGCTAAAAAGTGTATGCCAAGAGGGTACCGAAAAGAATATGTTCCAAGATGGATTGAGGAAAGTGAAACACTGTACCAATACTTCCAGCAAAGTGGTGACCCAGAGATAGCTACGGAACTATTGTCCAGCTTGGACATGTCTCGGAGGCAGAAATGGGCAGAAACAGTCAAAATTATGGACTTTACCCACTCGAGCAGGAAAGCATGGAGGCTTCTGAGAAAACTGGGGGGAAGTGCACCAGCAAGCAGAAAAAAATTCCGAAGTAACACCAGACCAAATTGCTTCCCACATCATTACTACCTCAAGAGTACCTCCTGACAAGAAACATACAAGACATATCAGACGACAGCTCGTGACCTGAAAAAGAAGGCATCTCCCTCATCTGAGTATACCCATCCCTTCACAGTTTCAGACATTGACTCTGGACTGAAGGACCTCAAACCTCTTAAGGCAACTGGATTCGATGGTATCCATCCAAAATTCCTGATCCATATGGGAGGAAAAGCTAAGAAATGACTGGCAGAATTCTTCACTGACATCCTGCTGACTGGTCAACTTCCATCTGAGTTTAAAAAGGCGAAGATAATATCTGTTCTGAAACCCGGCAAACCCAACAACAAGGTAGAAATCTATCCCCGCATTTCCCTACTTAGCTGCTGCTACAAGATTTTTGAAAGGCTAATATGTAACAGAATAAGTAGCCCTATCTTAAAGAACGTTCCAGTCGATCAGGCAGGCTTCAGACCAGGGCGTAGCTACCGCGACCAAGTATTGTCTCTTACATCCTTCATAGAGTCAGGATACCAAATGAAGCAGAAAACACCTGTGGCATCTGTTGATCTAACTGCTGCCTTCGACACTGTGTGGCGGGAAGGCCTTATATACAAACTTCTCCGCATCATATCCTGCAGAACAATGGCTCGACTGATTAACAGCATGCTAAGAGATCGGAAGTTCCAGGTAATCACTGGAAGCAACATAAGTAAGGAGAGGAAGCTGAACAACAGATTGCCTCAAGGATCAGTTCTCTCACCTTTACTGTTCAACCTATATCTATCTGATCTACCTGACACTTCGTCCAGAAAATACTGCTATGCCGATGACCTGGCTCTAGCCGTCAATTATTAATTTGTGTTCTGAAAGTGACGACAGGAGCAGGCAAGAAGAGCTCAACGAGTAAATTCATCAATTCATATTATAAAAAACTAAGGGTGCAGCTCATCATTTTAGCGTTACTGACAAGGTAATACTTTTCTTTTTGCAGAAGAAATAATGCGGGGACCTAGGAACGACAGAGAGCCTTCGTAGCCCTCAGTGGTTACAAACCCAACAACAGGTCACAGCAGTCAACCCACGCTACCGCAGCCCCATACCGAACCCAGGGTTGTTGTGCGGTTCTGCCCCCAGTGGACCCCCCGCCTGGAACGTCTCACACCAGACGAGTGTAACCCCATATGTTCGAGTGGTAGAGTAATTATGGTGTACACGTACGTGGAAACTATGTTTGTGCAGCAATCGCCTACACAGTGTAACTGAGGCGGAACAAGGGGAACTAGCCCGCATTTGCCTAGGGAGACGGAAAACCGCCTAAAAACCATCCACAGACTGGCCGGCTCACCTGACCTCGACACTAATCCACCGGGCGGATTCGCGCCGGGGACCGGCAGGTCTTCCCGCTCGGGAAGCAGCGAGTTAGACCGCGTGGGTAGCCGGCCGGGCACATTTAGCGTTACTCGGACATATATTTATGATTAAAGCAACCGACGGCTTGCAGACTTCTTACACATAGGTAACATCTGCTGAAAAAAAATCCGAAAGAGGAGGAACGATAAATGAGCCAAAAGTGAAAGTGAATTACCTTTATGGCATCAGAATATTTTCTCTGACATACGAATTCCTTTTTTACCATCACGTGTTAATTCATTGCCCACCTGTCATTAAACTTCTCGTAGTTAAAGCTGACGATAGCCGCCATTGAAAGTTTTCATAATACTTCCGACTGTCCTCTTCTTGATCGTAGTTTTTCACATGTAAATAACTCGATCCAATCTTCGACGTTTGACTTCTCTTCTCCCACTTCTTTCTATAGTCCTTATACACTTTAAATAGAATATGGTTCAATATGAAGTTCACCAAACAGTTGTAACGCATCTTCCTTATGTAGCGACGTAAGGTCAAACTTTATTACTCCACTGTATCTCTCAGATCCAATTCCACTTCATCTTATACAGCTAATGTACCTCGTTTCACACTCTTCTCCGTAAGTCATTTCCAAAGTACCTCACCTTAACGCTTCCTCCGTACAAAATTTCGTAAGCAGTTGACACCGGTGTACTTAAAGTCCAACTAACAACTGCCAACGTGCTTTCTCTGTTTTAAAAACACAAGTTACATTTATCCCTAATTGGGCACAACACACGAGACAATTTGCAATAATTTTTACGTCATGCAGTTTTACGCAATAAGACGTGTTCATAAATTATTCATCTTCATTCAAAATGAAAGGCCGGCCGGCCTCAGGTCAGCCTGTCGTTGTGGCCGAGCGGTTCTAGGCGCTACAATCGGGAACCGCGCGACCGCTACGGTTGCAGGTTCGAATCCTGCCTCGGGCATGGATGTGTGTGATGTCCTTAGGTTAGTTAGGTTTAAGTAATTCTAAGTCTAGGGGACTGATGACCTCAGATGTTAAGCCCCTTAATTCTTAAAGCCGTTTGAACCATTTTTTAGAAAATTAAAGAATACCGACAAATATAAAACATATTTACACCAAAACAAACATAAAATAGATAATAGGGCACAGCATCTAACCAGAACAGGTAAGCACCTAAAAAGATCTGTTAATAAATCAAGGAACATATCCGAAGTTAGCAAAAATAATAGTAGCTTATGAGCGATTGATGACATTAATTTGCAGAGGAAATTACGGAAGACAATATATGGTTCCTTGGGGCAATCGAAAAATATGTGATTACATCATTTACGGTTCAGGAATCAGCACTGTGAATAGTAGAATCTTTTGTAATTTCATAAAAGAACAATGTAGAGATTTTATAACCAAGAATTCACATATATAATCAGGAACGTTTTCGTGACGGAGTTGTTATCAGATTTAATACAGTCTTAACCCGACAGCCGTACCAAGAATATTTAATCCAATAATTCGCAGAGTTACACGCAAAAGCTAGAAAACGCCGAAAACATATACAGCCACCCACCAAAACACAAACACACACACACACACACACACACATACACACACACACACACACAGGGAAACCGAGAGGGGAGAAGAAATGCGCCCAGTTGTGAAACACGACATGGCGGTCAGTGAGCACAAATCAGCAGATAATGCCAGACGACCACGGAATTTGTACACGCAATGTTAGCATTACGAGAAACAGCACGATCTTAATGCCGTATCATTTTTCGTGTTAGTTAACGATGTCGTGGCATTACATTAGTCGAATAATAACTCAGATCGTAGGAGGTAGCCCCAGATCGGAGTCTGATTAACTCTTGCTTACTAATGTCACACGCAGCCACAATTTACTGTCTCACACGCAGCCACAATTTACTGTCGTCTTACGGCACATGGAGCTTAGTGTAACCGTGAGTTTATATCAATTAACTTGAGTAGCGAGTTGGTAGCAAACATATGATTCTTAGCCACACCAAAAGCGGTCTCATTCGCAAAAAAACCAAAAATGTCAGATCATAATCGTATTTAGCTATTTCTAAGGATCTTGAAAGTATGACTTTCGTAGTGAGTAGTCCTTACTCGGGATTCCTAGATCATATACGAGGGCTATTCGGAAAGTCAGAAACGATAGGTCGCGAAATGGAAACCACAGAGAAAATCAAAACTGTTTTATGTGCAACAGTTAGCTACAACTTCCAGTTACTTATCTCCACAGTCACCGATACGACTTAGACATTTGTCGTAGCGTTGTACCAACTTTTCAATACCCTCGTTATAGAAGGTAGCCGCCGGTGCTTTCCGCCAATTCTCTACGTTAGCCTACAGCTCGTTGTCAGTCCCAAAATGTTGTCTTCATAGCCAGCGGTTCATGGGAACAGAGATGAAACTCGGAAGGAGACAATTGCGGACTGTATTGTGGATAATCAAACATTTCCAATTGAAAACGATGCAGGAGCATCTCCATTGCACCTGCAGAATGTGGCTGAGAATTGTCTTGAAGAAGAAAACGCACGACAGTAATGTAATGTTGGCTGCATAGCTTCAGGCGAAATTTCTCACCAGGCTCTCGTACTTTGCGGAAGGCACTATTGTTCTCCCTGTGTGCTCAGAACTAAAAAGAACGACGTAACGCGATCGACGGCCATACTAGAGACATTGCCCATCACACCTATGCAAAACTTCATCGGATTTTCTCTGTCGTTTCCATTTCTCGACCGATCGTTCCTCACTTTCCGAATAGCCCTCGTGTATTCCGAAGGTCACCTTAGGTTGTGTGGTGGAAAGGGCTTCGCGTTCCATAGTCAGCGTTCCTCCCTGACGAACACCCACTTAATCAGGTCCCGAGTTCGAGTCTCGGTCGGGCACACAGTTTTAATCTGCCAGGAAGTTTCATACCAGCGCACACTCTGCTGCAGAGTGAAAATCTCATTCTGGAAACATCCCCCAGGCTGTGGCTAAGCCATGTCTCCGCAATATCCTTTCATTCAGGAGTGCTAGTTCTGCAGGTTCGCACGAGAGCTTCTGTAAAGTTTGGAAGGTAGGAGACGAGGTACTGGCAGAAGTAAAGCTGTGAGTACCGGGCGTGAGTCGTGCTTCAGGAGCTCAGTTGGTAGAGCACTTGCCCGCGAAAGGCAAAGGTCCCGAGTTCGAGTCTCGGTCGGGCACACAGTTTTAATCTGCCAGGAAGTTTCAACCACTTCATCCCTTGCCTTTACAGGACCATTCGCTAATGGTACGGTGAATGAACGGCCTGTTGGTAACTACAAGTTCTAACTTCAACCGATTTTGATTATTTCCGTTCTAGGAGCAGAAAATTTGGCCATATTGCAATATGTCAAAGCATTCGATGTGCATTATTGTGATGTTTATTTTACGAGGTCTAGGGATTATCAGTAAGCAGTGTTCACTTTATTACGTTGAGTGTGTGGTATCTCATAAAAACACGGTGAAGAAAAAAAAATGCCGCACTTGGAGGTCGGCATGTAATTCCTCATTCAGATTTGAGGACAAAAATTTATCTAAGAAAATCAATCGAGTGCATTTTGGAGGCAACTCTGTCACATCCTGAAGCGCATCGGATTGTACAGAGGAACTTGTATTATAGCTCACCATCCATCACGGAGCTGTGGCTCGAGACCTCGTCAGGTTTCCTTTTCTTTTTTCTGTGCCCTTGTTCTTGTCGTTTATCAGGAGGACATCATTTTGTCACATGATAATATCCTGTCACGTGATAGTGGGGATCCGGTAAACAGGACGCATGTGTTCTGTCAGGTTCATGCAGGGCGACTTCCTGGTGGAGCACACAACCGATAAATACGTCGATGTGTTTTTCGTGCTGGGTGTATCCGGTAACCAGTCTGCTGCAGCGGCAGCTGCTGCTGCTGCTCGTATGCATGCGGCATGGTACCCTCAAAGCCAGTATCGCGATGAGAGTGTTTTCCGTCTCCTGCAGTAACGCCTTCGGGTAACCGGTAATCTTCGTCCAGACGTATATGTACTCCACAGAGGACTCGATTCTTGAAACTGTTCTTCAGTTACCTCGGTAAAGGTACCCGTGATATTCCAAGGCACCAAGGCAGTTAGAGATGTCTCAGAGACTGATTGTTGAAGCGTTGCACGATGAAGAACTGCATGCATATAATTACACATTAAATCAACATCAGCGGCCAGAAGATCGCATTCGTCGAGTCCAGTTTTGTGAGTGGCTTTTGCACCAACTTGGATATAACGAACATTTTGTCAATGACGTGATATGGATTGTCGAATCTAGCTTCACTCTGGAGGTATTTTCACCCTTTACAACAGCCATTATTGGTCGGAACACAATCCACACGTCACCCATGAACACGGTTTTCAGGCTCGCTTTTACACTAACCTGATGGCTGGAATCGTGAGAGGAGTGCTTTTGGGCCCTTACCCATGCCGGACATGTTAAATGCGCCCCTGTATCGTAGGTTTCCCTGCAGTGCTTTCCCTGAAGCGTTAGAAAACATTCCACTTGGTGTTCGAGAACAGCTATAGTTTCAGCGCGATGTTACACCGAACACTTTCTTATGAATGTGCATAACTATTTAATGAAGCGTTTCCATGGAAATCGCTTGGCCGTGGATGTGCCATGTTCTGGTCTCGACCTTCCCCGGGCCATAATACATTAGATTTTCATTTGTGGAGAGTACTCAACTCATAGATTTAAACGATCTAATAGCTCGCGCCCATGTTGCTTCGTCAATGTAAGAAGCAGGTGTGTTGCGTAGGCTGCAATAGAAGTATGACCCCATGAGTGGCAAAGTGTTTATAACTGCAAGGTGGTTGCCCTGTACTGTCTTTATTTGTTTCTTGGGCGAAACAAAGTGGTCATTTACGTCTGTAAGAGGTTCATGTTATGTCTTCATGTTTAAATAAAGGTAACAGTAATAGAAAGTAATACACAAGTTATAGATTTGTCTAGGTGTAAATTGGAAATAGTTTGATGCTTCAATTGCAAAAACTGTTTGGCATGGCCTCGTTTCACTGAGTTAGTGGGACAGCTCCAGCACAGAGGGCGGTTCATGCCACCTGTTCTTGAGCACGCAGTTACAGTGTTGTCAGAACCTCGTTATATAATCGTATTTCCAGTAAACCTGTTGCTGGGACTAGGGTTTGCTAGATACACTTTTGCCCCGAACTGAGATGAGGAATCACATCCGACCTCCAGGTGCGGCATATTTTCTTTAACCTGTTGTGGGGCGGCGAGTAAGTTACTTCACTGGTTTTAAGTTTTTATGCCGTCTTTAACCAGGTGAGACTGGCAACTAATTTGGTGGTCAGCCAGAAAGCGAAGGTAAACATACTGACCTTAGTTTCCAGTCTGCACGGCCACATTCCGGTCCAGCCCATTTAAAGAAAAGTGTCTATTTCCCATTTCTTTGCGGGATCAGGCCTATGACTTCAGAAAAAAGTTTAAAGTTCCGATCAAGATTAAATTTATTTAAAGTTTCTCACAAACAACACTTGAAATTGAAAACAAGTCTTTGTAATCTAACAGCACCTTTAGCAGTTCAGAGGCGACCTCTACGGTAACTTCCTACCAGATTGTTTTTCGCCCTAACTAACATCACTCAATTGAAAGTTCACAATAAATGTTCAAAAATTAATGTTCGCCATAAAAGTGGAAATAAATTCACCACTTGCGACGCAGAATTGAATTTCACACGGACGGCGCACTAACAGTTATTTTACCGAATTCTAAACGATCCGGGACGGTGTACAGATCTCGCGAGTTCACTATTCGTTTTCACTGCCAAATACGCGCTTGTCACAGCTCGGGTCTGACGTTATCCGAGGCAGAGCGCGACCAGACGTTCAACTGGCGTGGGCCTCACAGTGTCTGAGAGCGAAGTGAACCTCCCTACTGCCTCGGGGGCTGTATTTACAAGGTGCATACGGCGGCAGTCTACAAACGACCGCTATCTCTGGCACATAATCTTTAATAATACAGTTACCAATTACTTCAGAAACATCTTAATTTTTGCTGGTATGCAGATAAGCAGTTTGAAAACACGTAGAAATGATCAGATCGCTAGAATGAAAACTTTTCTTAACAGAATTTATTTAGTGGAACTAACGGTAGATTGTTACCTCTGAACCATACCTTTGCTAGGACTTATGTCAGTTGCTATTTATGTTACAAGTTTTAAACTTGGTGTAGCTCTATTACTTGATATATTTGATCATCTGGTTTAACCAAAATCCTCTACCATTAAAACCTCAACTACTTAATCAACAACACTTAGGTACATTTTAGTTACAAAATTAGTTTTTATTTAATCACTCAAAAACTATAAGAGGTAGATTAACGTGGATTCTCTGTTATTATTTTTGGGGTGTATCGAAGCATAAAACAAATTATCAAGTCCATTATTTAGCGCCTCTGATTTTTCCGAAAGACGAGGATTCTGTCGTTGATTTTTGTTTTATGGTTTCGGATACCAGCATCTTTCCCATGAACCACGGACCTTGCCGTTGGTGGGGAGACTTGCGTGCCTCAGCGATACAGATGGCCGTACCGTAGGTGTAACCACAACGGAGGGGTATCTGTTGAGAGGCCAGACAAACACGTGGTTCCTGAAGAGGGGCAGCAGCCTTTTCAGTAGTTGCAGGGGCAACAGTCTGGATCATTGAGTAATCTGGCCTTTCTACATTAACCAAAACGGCCTTGCTGTGCTGGTACTGAGAACGGCTGAAAGCAAGGGGAAACTACAGCCGCAATTTTTCCCGAGGACATGCAGCTTTACTGTATGGTTAAACGATGATGGCGTCCTCTTGGGTAAAATATTCCGGAGGTAAAATAGTCCCCCATTCGGATCTCCGGGCGGGGACTACTCAGGAGGACATCGTTATCAGGAGAAAGTAAACTGGCGTTCTACGGATCGGAGCGTGGAATGTCAGATCCCTTAATTGGGCAGGTAGGTTAGAAAATTTAAAAAGGGAAATGGATAGGTTAAAGTTAGATATAGTGGGAATTAGTGAAGTTCGGTGGCAGGAGGAACAAGACTTTTGGTCAGGTGAATACAGGGTTATAAACACAAAATCAAATAGGGGTAATGCAGGAGTAGATTTAATAATGAATAAAAAATAGGAGTGCGAGTAAGCTACTACAAACAGCATAGTGAACGCATTATTGTGGCCAAGATAGACACGAAGCCCACGCCTACTACAGTAGTACAAGTTTATATGCCAACTAGCTCTGCAGATGATGAAGAAATTGATGAAATGTATGATGAGATAAAAGAAATTATTCAAGTAGTGAAGGGAGACGAAAATTTAATTTAATAGTCATGGGTGACTGGAATACGTCAGTAGGAAAAGGGAGAGAAGGAAACATAGTAGGTGATTATGGATTGGGGCTAAGAAATGAAAGAGGAAGCCGTCTGGTAGAATTTTGCACAGAGCATAACTTAATCATAGCTAACACTTTGTTCAAGAATCATAAAAGAAGGTTGTATACATGGAAGAATCCTGGAGATACTAAAAGGTATCAGATTTAGGAATCAGGTTTTAAATTGTAGGACATTTCCAGGGGCAGATGTGGACTCTGACCACAATCTATTGGTTATGACCTGTAGGTTAAAACTGAAGAAACTGCAAAAATGTGGGAATTTAAGGACATGGGATCTGGATAAGCTGAAAGAACCAGAGGTTGTACAGAGTTTCAAGGAGAGTATATGGCAACAATTGACAGGAATGGGGGAAAGAAACACAGTAGAAGAAGAATGGGTAGCTCTGAGGGATGAAGTAGTGAAGGCAGCAGAGGATAAAGTAGGTAAAAAGACGAGGGCTGCTAGAAATCCATGGGTAACAGAAGAAATATTGAATTTAATTGATGAAAGGAGAAAATATAAAAATGCAGCAAATGAAGCAGGCAAAAAGGAATACAAACGTCACAAAAATGACATCGACAGGAAGTGCAAAATGGCTAAGCACGGATGGCTAGAGGACAAATGTAAGGATGTAGAGGCTTATCTCACTTGGGGTAAGATAGATTCTGCCTACAGGAAATTTAAAGAGACCTTTGGAGAAAAGAGGACCACTTGTATGAATATTAAGAGCTCAGATGGAAACCCAGTTCTAAGCAAAGAAGGGAAATCAGAAAGGTGGAAGGAGTATATAGAGGATCTATACAAGGACGATGTACTTGAGGACAATATTATGGAAATGGAAGAGGATGTAGATGAAGATGAAATAGGGGATACGATACTGCGTGAAGAGTTTGACAGAGCACTGAAAGACCTGAGTCGAAACAAGGCCCCTGGAGTAGACAACATTCCATTGGAATTACTGACGGCCTCGGGAGAGCCAGTCCTGACAAAACTCTACCATCTGGTGAGCAAGATGTATGAGACAGGCGAAATACCCTCAGACTTCAAGAAGAATATAATAATTCCAATGCCAAAGAAAGCAGGTGTTGACAGATATGAAAATTATCGAACTATCAGTTTAATAAGTCACAGCTGCAAAATACTAACGCGAATTCTTTACAGACGAATGGAAAAACTGGTAGATGCGGACTTCGGGGAAGATCAGTTTGGATTCCGTAGAAACACTGGAACACGCGAGGCAATACTGACCTTATGACTTATCTTAGAAGAAAAATTAAGAAAAAGCAAACATACGTTTCTAGCATTTGTAGACTTAGAGAAAGTTTTGACAATGTTGACTGGAATACTGTCTTTCAAATTCTAAAGGTGGCAAGGCTATTTACAATTTGTACAGAAACCAGATGGCAGTCATAAGAGTCGAGGGGCATGAAAGGGAAGCAGTGGTTGGGAAAGGAGTGAGACAGGGTTGTAGCCTCTCCCCGATGTTATTCAATCTGTATATTGAGCAAGCAGTAAAGGAAACAAAAGAAAAATTTGGAATAGGTATTAAAATTCATGGAGAAAAAATAAAAACTTTGAGGTTCGCCGATGACATTGTAATTGTGTCAGAGAGAGCAAAGGAGTTGGAAGAGCAGTTGAATGGAATGGATAGTGTCTTGAAAGGAAGATATAAGATGAACATCAACAAAAGCAAAACGAGGATAATGGAATGTAGTCAAATTAAATCGGGTGATGCTGAGGGAATTAGATTAGGAAATGAGACACTTAAAGTAGTAAAGGAGTTTTGCTATTTAGGAAGTAAAATAACTGATGACGGTCGAAGTAGAGAGGATATAAAATGTAGACTGGCAATGGGAAGGAAAGCGTTTCTGAAGAAGAGAAGTTTGTTAACATCGAGTATAGATTTAAGTGTGAGGAAGTCTTTTCTGAAAGTATTTGTATGGAGTGTAGCCATGTATGGAAGTGAAACATGGACGATAACTAGTTTGGACAAAAAGAGATTAGAAGCTTTCGAAATGTGGTGCTACAGAAGAATGCTGAAGATAAGGTGGATAGATCACGTAACTAATGAGGAGGTATTGAATAGGACTGGGGAGAAGAGAAGTTTGTGGTACAACTTGACTAGAAGAAAGGGATCGGTTGGTAGGACATGTTTTGAGGCATCAAGGGATCACAAATTTAGCATTGGAGGGCAGCGTGGAAGGTAAAAATCGTAGAGGGAGACCAAGAGATGAATACACTAAGCAGATTCAGAAGGATGTAGGTTGGAGTAGATACTGGGAGATGAAGAAGCTTGCACAGGATAGAGTAGCATGGAGAGCTGCATCAAACCAGTCTCAGGACTGAAGACAACAACAACAACAACAACAACCGTCATTATTTAGCGCCTCTGATTTTTGTCTTAAAACGGCATTTTTTCTGAAACTATTAAGTTTAAAACATCGAGACCTGGTGTTTGGAACATTATTACACTAATCTATAAATTATCAAAGTTTTAAACATAAATTATCATTTTTAATTTCATAGTAAATTGTGGTGCAATACTTGTACGCTACATGCAGACGCGTTAAAGTGACGTGGCGCTACTAGCAGTGAACTGGGGTAAGTTCCGGCACACTCGCTCGCCTGTGGATCTCACACCTGACACAGCGCTTCGTTTGCTTCACTATGTAATATTATAGCAGAGTTTTACCTAATATTTTAAATCATATGTGGTCACACATAGAATGTCAAAACTGAATGTTACGTAACGTCATCACTAAATTTTGGACATCACTGAATTAAAGTAGCACTGATATGTGATTTACACGTCACGATAGACAGGTTGAGCTCCTCACGGTAGACCGGTTGAGCTGTGCAGTCGTGGTAACACTGCACAAAGGCCATGCAACAAGGGGCCGTCCGGGCGGTATATTTCCACGCCTTGGGACACAGAGGTGTTGGTCTTTATGTGCCCGGTAACAGTGTAACTGCAGAACAAGGATCCTCCAAATGACTGCAAGTATCCCCTGTTTCTAGCACACTTAGGCGCAGTCCAGCAGCACCACCACATCAACAGGACCTCGACACCCTGTGGACGAGCGAGCAGGCGATGCCAGTCTGGGAACAGATCTCCACCACACAAGCTCACGATTGTGAGTCCGCCCCATGGTTCAAAATGGCTCTAAGCACTATGCGACAAAACTTCTGAGGTCATCAGTCGCCTAGAACTTAGAACTAATTAAACCTAACTAACCTAAGGGCATCACACACATCCGGGGCAGGATTCGAACCTGTGACCGTAGCGCCAGCGACTGTAGCGCCTAGAACCGCACGGCCACTACGGCCGGTAGTCCGCCCCATAGACTTAGGCGACATAGGGGGGAGTCATCCCACAGGCGCCACAGTAGTACCGAATGTCTGCCTGTGAGGGCAGCGGTTCACAGCCAGGGCAGTAACTCCACCGTCCCTCCGCATCAGGGCGATATTCTAACCCAGCAGCCGTGGCCGCCAACGGTAATTCAGCACCTGTACACGTCGCTGGCACTGCGCACAAGGGGTGACGCTGCTGAATGAGTAAACAGCGTCAGCAAAGCAGGACACTGACTTCAAACGGCCATCCACCGCTGCGGCCTTTCGAAGTCAGCGCCTGCAGAGGGCGAATCCAGGGCATCGTAGCTCTCCAGCATTGCAGTCCATGTTATATCTTGCAGTAAGGATTTCCTTGTCACCTCTGGCCAGTACCAATGCTTCCAAAGGCCGCCATTCCACCACCTCTACCCCATAGTATCCCCATTCACCTCGGGTTGCTACAGTTACCGTAACTTTCCCGGAACGTCCCCGCCAGCAGAAAAGTAGGTTTACTGCTGCCGTGTTTTGTAGGCGGATTACTGCGTGCTATAACTAAGCACTTACATCACAGAGTACTAGAACACAAGTGTCACAATACGGTAAGAAAACTACTCCCAAAGAGGCCATGAAGGCCCAACGGTACCGACCGGACGCCATGTCATCCTCAGCCCACAGACGTCACTGGATGCGTATATGGAGAGGCATGTGGTCAGCGCACCGTTCTCCCGGCCGTATGTCAGTTTCCGATACCGCAGCCGCTACGTCTCAATCAAGTAGCTCCTCAGTTTGCCTCACAAGGGCTGAGTGCACCCCGTTTGCCACCAGCGCTCGCCACTCGCCAGACCGGATGGTCACCCATCCAAGTGCTAGCCTAGCCGAACACCTCTTAACTTCCATGATCTGACGGGAACCGGTGTTACCTTTGCGGCAAGGCCGTTTGCAACAATACGATAAGCAAGAACCAATAACTTTTCTTAGGGCTTCGGCACATTTTGATCTGTTGCACTTGATGTCATTTATCTAATACAATATCTAAATAACTATGCTGTTCTCGGAAGTCTATAATGTTGTAACTATAGCTGATAACGAAGATGAAGACACTCTCGATTGTCCTATTCCTCCGGATATGGCGGCTGGTTGTTAGGAATGTAGTGTGGCACGAACTCTACTGAGATGACTGCAGACACTGAAGTGAACTGTCTGACAGCTGGTTCGGGAGAGTCCGTGAGTGTCTGCAGTGTGTCGTGTTTTGTGATCGCCGGCGAAAGAATTTGCATGTCCACCAGTACAAGTCGGAAGCAGTGCAGTCCGTGGTCGACAGCACTTGATGATAGCACTCTCTTTAGTGCATCTCCACAGTGCTATTGGCGGATGTATACGACTCACTGTAGGGCATGGCGCCGAAGAAGAAAGAGGTCCAGGTTGGTTACCACCATCTGGAGTCTGTTGCATGCAAGTGAGAGATGTCAGACGAGCGCTGGCAGCCTCTTGTATTTGACGTGTATCTCTTGTTTCCTACCCAACAGTTTGCTACTTCCACCAAGATAGAAATCAACAGGGAGCAACACGTATTTCTAATACCAAATTACCATGAGTGCATTTAATCTAAGAAAAAAGACAAGGCCTGTGACTTTAATACAGATTCCGACATTCTACAGCATGTTCCGAAATTCCCGTTACGAGCTTCTTGGACTTGTAGACGAGAGTGAGTACATAATATATTGAACAGGAACCCATTTTCTGAAAGTGACGTTTCCCTTATACGACGGTTTTACTTCAAATGTGTAACTCATCCACTTCTGCTTGAGGAGTTAAACTAGACGTGACGCAGTATAATTATTGGCTAACAACTACAAAGGAAACAACGAAAGATACACTTATTTCTTAAGCACATTAATTTGTATTAACACTTAAACACTACGTGTTTACATTGATCCAAAGCAAAACATAGCTGGAACATTGTACATATAGAGCAGTACTGATGCATTACAAGCGCATCTTCTTCAATTCCGGGCATGCGGCGTTTCCGTGGAGCACCAAAGTCATGCCTTCTCAAGTTGAAGGTACCTGTTTCTCGGAGACGCTGCCTATCTTCGGCAAAAGGTTTGTGCGATAGCGCGCTATGCTGCGGAAACCGTTCGTGATACAACCGACTAGCAACTCTTCCGTTAGGCTGGTATTACACTATCAAATTTCTTTGTCAAGGATTTGATCAAAGATGTGATCAAATATTCCATCAAATATATTTGATAAAGATCTTTGACGTAGTGCTAGAAAGGGTATTCCACTGTCATCATATTTTTCGTCAAAATTCAACATGGCTGACAACAACAACTTGTTATTAACCGCAGCAGTTGCATGTACCACAACTGTACTGTGTTCACATGCGGAAGGGATGCGGGGCTAAAAAGGAAACGTACCTGGGTGAAGCCGTGGGCTTTACGACGACACGATAAAAAGCATTCAACAAAAACATGTTACGTGAGCTTATAGTGGAAGACGTCAAGTCGTACATCAATTACTTAAGAATGGATGAGCATACATTTCTGTATGTGCTCAGTGAAGTGTATCCTCATATCAAAAAGCACAATATTAACTTAAAAACTATTACATCTGCAGAAGACAGGCTCACTGTAACACTCCGATTCCTTGCTACAGGAGAGGGTTAGGTTAGGCTAGGTCTCCAATATTCTTAATCTATTTTTGTACTCACGGTGCCTCACGTTGTAAAGCACCTCATCAGCTTTATACTTCTCTACTAATTTTGTAGCTGTCGGTACACACAAATTGTATTTACTGGCAATGTTGTTCAAAACACTGCAGATGACAGAACGCTGCAGCGATGCTAGCGCTCCACGTGGTAACATGTCACACTGCAGTGAACGGGAGACAAGCGACTTCTTTGATCAAACCTACAGCGAGGCCCTAGATTTGGTCAAATATTTGACGACACTTAACAACGTTCCCTATTACAACATCACATTTATTTGACAAAGATATTGGATAAAGAAATTTGATAGTGTAATACCGGCCTGACCTCGAGCTTCGAGACACCCAAGGAGCATCTCTGTGTATTCTGTACCGTACTGTGTCGGAGACGCCAGGTATTGAATAAGTCTCGCAGCAAGGTAGGCGTTAAGTGACATCAGGTGACCTTCTGACGCAGTACACGTCATCCTGTCTACCCTATAGCATACCATGACAGGCAGCTCTAAGACTTTTCTTTTTTCCTCAGCAGACCTACGCGCACTACACATCTAAATCGAAACTTTCATAGAACGGAATTGTACGTTTCTAGACATGGACTCCTCTTCAAAATATTATGCACTCACTCCCCTGTTCAAGTCCTAGAACTTTGTAATGGGAATTTCCGAACATCCTGTGTTTGTGAATTCCACAATAGCGTACAACAATGTATACCACGAAATACAAGTCAACGGTGGAACTAAATCAGCACTTAGGGGTTTTCTGCATTTGCATGATCAAGAAGCAATTAATAGAAATAAAACTCTTACAATAAAAATAGAAATTTACCGTGAGTCGTGAACTGAGGAAGAAAGATTTTATGCAGAAATCCTAATTGGTCCACAACGGAACTTGCTTAAGGACACATAGAAGAGAATTCAAGAGGAATTAAGCTCAACGGAATACAAACCAACTGGCTTGTTAGGCTAACACTGTAGACCCCAGAAAGCCACTGAAAAGTATTTACAGCAAATGAAACGCAAAAATGTCAGACTGCAAAGACACTGGGTTCTCAGTTTAATGGAGAAAAATTATATCCCCCCTGACCAGATAATCAGGTTATGTACATTCCTGTTTGAATATCACTTAAGGAACTATGCGTTCCAGCCTTATTTAGTCACTGCAGTTGGAAAATAAAAGAAATCCATAAACGCTAGACGCCTATTAACAGAGGTATACGTATGTACATGCTTAACGTGTACAATAACTGCAGTCGTCCGAAATAACTAAACTTGACCATATTTGGTGAGGTTGTAGATATGTGTGTTGCGGAGTGTGACCTCAGTGCATGCAACCAACTGCTGAAATTCTGTTTCAGTTGTTCCTTCGGCGATAAAACAGCTGTCCTTCTATGTAGTAGCAATCCGATCGTATTGCGATTAGTGATGTGCTAGACACTGTGCAAGAAAACGATTGATTTTGCCGCCCAAGATGTGAGCTCCAGGTCACATGAACAGCCAAGAAACAAAAAGAAAAGAGAGAGGAAGAAAAATAAAATAGTTAAAGCCGGAACTGAGGCCTAAAACCATAAGAGACCAGCAGAAGAATAAAACATACGGAAGACAAACTGCGGCTTTTCGCAGAATGAAAGGAATTCATGCCGACAAAAGCCGCACAAACAACGGTTATGGAAACAAGAATGAACTGAAAGAAAATACAACGCAGTGTGGGACATATGACGAAATTCCCAGGAAACAACCGTACCGCTACGGAGGAAAAATATTACTAAAGAAAATTAAGAAGAGAAAAATAAAGACTGGAAAGTGCCGGAACTTCCTTTCTCACAGAATTCAAGAGCTTGTGACATTTAAAGAAGCAGTACATTAGCAGAACATGAAAAGTAACTACGAGTAAAATAATCAGTTTTAAAAAGTGAAAAGTATGAGGTATATTGTTTCTTTAGGGTTCAGTTTAATAACATGCTATTAAAATGACCAACATACCTTTTCTCACAAAGGAACGAATAAATCGTTTTTACGCTTCACTTTATTTTCTTCAAGTTGCGTGCAGGATAAAAGCAGACCAGAAGAGAATTCAGATCTTTTCCATTGATGTTTCAGACAAACCTATGGGAATTAAAAAGAAATTTATTAACAAGTGAAGATGTACAGTCTATTAAATAGGATCCATTCCGAATCCTTCATTTGTTTTTTCCCTTTATGGAAAAGGAAGGAATGTTATTTGCATCCAATTTGAGCAGCTATCACGAAAGGAAGTCATGATTTTAAAATTTATGTTGGATACCGCAACAAAATAGCCCACTCTGACGTCCACAGCTTAATACAGTACTACGAAGGAGTTAGTAGCTAAATGGAGGCTACTAACGTGTCTTTAGAAGAAACGTCTCTGCTGCAGAATATCTGTTGGGTTGGTGCATACGTTCGTAGTGTTCTTCCATAATTTTAATAAACACATAACAGGGACTTTAGATATCAGTAATATATTCTCCTTCGCTATTTACAACAGTCTGCCAACTGGGGAAACTTTTCGATTACGCGATTGTAGTGATCACATGGTTTTGAAGCGAAGAACTAACCGAGCCATGTATGGGCGCATTTTCATCCAGAAAAGAAATTCCTTGAAGCTTGTCCGATAAAGAGCGCAAAAGGTGAAAACCGTAGAGTTCACGATCAGGTGAATGCGATGAGTCTAGAATGATTTCCCAACTCACCTTCTGTACAGTGTTTTTGTCAGTCTAGCAGACTGCGGGTGGCCGTTATCGCTGAGTATCTTCAGTTCACGCAGTCTTCCTGGTCGTTGTTCTTGGACTGCGTCTGCAAGATGTCTCACTTGTTGACAACAAATGTCAGCAGTGATGGTTACACCTCGTTGAATCAATTTGTAGTACACCATACCGTCGCTATTCGATCAGATGCACAACATTACCTTTTGTGGATGTGCGCACCTGTTTGTACGGGAGTTACTCCTTTGTAGGTCCCAACCGTTCCTTTCTTATCCTTATGTTAGCACAATGACCCATTTCTCGCCACCTGTAATGATACAGATAGTAATGGTAGATGGTGTTCACGAGCCAACTGATAACTATCAAGCAGAGATGTTATTTTGGCTTAAAGCATACGGTACCCATTCAACCTATTTTTGAACCTTCCCCACTGCACCCAAATGTCGCACGTTGATGGAACGATAACAGTTCGTCACATGTGCCAGTTCTAAAGTACCACGACGTGGATCGTAGTGGATTAACTCGTTTAAACCATCGTTATCAATCCTCGAAGGTCTTACTGAATGTGGAGAGTAACTAATGGCATAACAATCCTCCTTAAAAAGAAGAAACAATTTTTTGCCATGCTCTGTGCAATGTCATTATCCCCATACACAGAGCAAATGTGACCGGCTGACTCAGCCACTGTAACCCCTCTATTGAGCTGAAACAGCAGAATATCTACATCTACATCTACATTTATACTCCGCAAGCCAGCCAACGGTGTGTGGCGGAGGGCACTTTACGTGCCAGTGTCATTACCTCCCTTTCCTGTTCCAGTCGCGTATCGTTAGTGGAAAGATTGACTGCCTGAATGCCTCCGTGCGCGCTCGAATCTCTCTAATCTTACATTCTTGATCTCCTCGGGAGGTATAAGTAGGAGGAAGTAATATATTCGATACCTCATCCAGAAACGCATCCTCTCGAAACCTGGACAGCAAGTTACGCCGCGATGCAGAGCGCCTCTTTTGCAGAGTCTGCCACTTGAGTTTGCTAAACATCTCCGTAAAACTATCACGCTTACCAAATAACCCTGTGACGGAACGCGCCGCTCTTCTTTGGCTCTTCTCTATCTCCTCTGTCAACCCGACCTGGTACGAATCCCACACTGACGAGCAATAGTCAAGTATAGGTCGAACGTGTGTTTTATAAGCCACCTACTTTGTTGCTGGACTAAATTTTCTAAGGACTCTCCCAATAAATCTCAAGTTGGCACCCGCCTTGCCAACAATTAATTTTATATGATCATTCCACTTCAAATCGTTCCGTACGCATACTCCCAGATATTTTACAGAAGTAGCTGCTACCAGTGTTTGTTCGGCTATCATATAATCATACAATAAAGGATCCTTCTTTCTATCTATTCGCAATACATTACATTTATCTATGTTAAAGGTCAGTTGCCACACCCTGCAATAAGTGCCTATCCGCTGCAGATCTTCATGCGTTTCTCTGCAATTTTCTAATTCTGCAACTTCTCTGTGTGCTACAGCATCATCCGCGAAAAGCCGCACGGAACTTCCGACACTATCTACTAGGTCATTTATATATATTGTGAAAAGCAATGGTCCCATAACACTCCCATGTTGCACGCCAGAGGTTACTCTAACGTCTGTAGACGTCTCTCTATTGATAACAACATGCTGTGTTCTGTTTGCTAAAACCTCTTCAATCCAGCCACACATGTGGTCTGATATTCCGTAGGCTCTTACTTTGTTTATCAGGCGACAGTGCGGAAATGTATCGAACGCCTTCCGGATGTCAAGGAAAATGGCTTCAACCTGGGAGACAGTATCTAATATTTTCTGGGTCTCATGAACAAATAAAGCTAGTTGGGTCTCACACGATCGCTGATTCCGGAATCCATGTTGATTCCTACAGAGTAGATTCTGGATTTCCAGAAATGACATGATTCGCGAGCAAAAAACATGTTCTAAAGTTCTACGACAGATCGATGTCAGAGATATACGCCTATAGTTTTGTGCATCTGCTCGACGACCCTTCTTGAAGACTGGGAGTACCTGTGCTCTTTTCCAATGATTTGGAACTTTCCGTTACTTTAGAGACTTGCGGTGCACGGCTGTTAGAAGGGGGCCAAGTTCTACTCTGTGTAGAATCGAATTGGTATCCCGTCAGGTCCAGTTGCTTTTCTATTCCTTGGACACTCATTTCGATGCCAGCCGTTTTTTCGTTCGTGCGAGGATTTAGAGAAGGAACTGCAGTGCGGTCTTCCTCTGTGAAACAGCTTTGGAAAAAGGTGTTTAGTATTTAAGCTTTACTCGTGTTATTCTCTGTTTCAGTGCTATTATCACCCCAGATGTTTCTGGATATGTTGTTTCGATCCACTTACTGATTTGACGTAAGACCAGAACTTCCTAGGATTTTCTGTCAAGTCGGTACGTGGAATTTTACTTTCGAATATATCGGAAATGCTCCGATATCTACACCTGGCTCTCAATTTTCTAGCGTCCAAAGCTCCTCTCACTATCCCCAAATGACAAAATGACAATATGTAAAATCGAACAGCAACAGTGACCTACGAAATAAAATTGACAATAGATAAATAAACCCATAGCAACCGGAAGAATAACATAAAAAGCAAAATCGCTTCGAACTTGTACAGCAGCCTAATTTATTAGCAAACCACTGTCGCAGAACGCTGTACAAGCTGCAGGTAACCTACCTAACGGCTTCCACTGGAAAGGAAAATGTGATTTTCAGCTTTTCGCGTAATTATGAGTTGAATTTTAAAAAAATGTAATGTTGTCATTATCTGATCATTAAGAGACATAATCTTATGTTAAAAGTTTTAACACTTTAACACAAGTATTACAGTTAGAGACTGCGTGACTTGGGGCAAGATACTAAGTCCCATAGTGCTCACAGCGATTTAAACTATTTTTGAACATTAAGTTGGGAATGTGGGTCTCTCTCACGGGGGGTAAGGGGTGAGCAAGGGATAAGTCCCTGCAGTCTCACTATCCTCTGTGCCCTCGGTGGCTAAGATGGATAGAGCGTCTGTCATGTAAGCAGACGATCCCGGGTTCGATTTCCAGTCGGGGCACACATTTTCAACTGTCACCGTTGATGTATATCAACGCCTGTCGGCAGCGTGGGGTCTTGATTTAATTATCATTTCTTTCTAGAGCGCTGCACGGTCACCGATTGTACCTGCTGTTTCGGACATGTCTGAAAGAACAGATACCATCTTCATGTAGTTAAGGCTAACCGGTAATTGAGCTCCTTTCTCTGTGCCGATGCACACGTATTGCCCAAACTCCGTAACTGATGGGGCGCAAATACACCAACTACTTTCATTCAGTATTTGAGAATTTTGAGAATGAGAAGACTTAGCGGAATCCGACAAAATTTACCTATAATTTGAAGCCTTTATTAATTTTTTTATCGCTGAATCCCTGTAGAAAATAATGAAAGGAAAAAAAGTATAGTTTACTACACATTCGCTGTTCCTGCAGTCAAATTTCAATATCGCGCGTGACGTTTTAACGTAGTAGTTTACTCTGTTCGCATCACACACTGCAGACAGTATCTACATATATCGATGAATGTAACTGAAAAATTATATCACTGAAGGACATAGAGCTTAGGATACGTGACGTCATCAACACTGAGAAGCATGCAAAGGTAGCCTTTGCTTCAAACAAAGTGATATTTAGATAGACTGTATTCATCCACTGTTCTATAATGAAATCACTTGAGCACTACCAACAAACTGTAATCACTGTAACTATAATTTCAAACAGTATCCATTGTCTTTCACATGCTTAACATCAAGTATTTAACACATTGAATCTTTTGCAATCTGACGTTTAAAGCTTTCCTATACATCGGAATTCGATTCTTTCGAACCAGGGGTTCACTGGTTTACATTAATATGTTGTTGAACTAACTACAGTTTTGGTGACAGAGCGTCCCTCTACTCACGGCGAGTAAAGCAGTTGTGTTTGCCACCTGCCTGGAATGTAAGGACACGAGATTGTCTTCGCGAAGGGTGCAGGCAGGATGAACAAGACGTGCGGTGTGAGTTCATTTCCTTGAGACCGTAGAGTTAAGAAAAATTTCACGTGAAAGGTTGCTAGTAGGTGCGCTTTTCATATTCCACCGTGTAAGGCTGTGCTACAGTGTAGTGGCGTTATTAGGAAATGACGACCGGGTGCGTGCTGCCCTGTGCCATGTCTCCACGGTGGCACAGTTTCGTGGAATGTGAAAAAAATTAGGAAGTAGAAAGGAAAAAGGGAGAAATAGGGGAGGGAGAAGTAAGAAGAGGCAGAAGGAGAAGAGAGGACTGAATGGGAGGCAGCTAAATAAAGAAGGGACTCAGATATATCAATCACGAGGAGACTTCGGTTGACTGTGTTGAGGAACTTCCGTAAGACATACATTTCTCTGGTGCTGAGACTCTTCTTAGATAGAGTCATTCTCTTTGTGTCAAGTGAGCCGGTGCATACGCAATTATGAAGAGTGTATTTTGCGTTTGTTGCTTTGTTTGTTATGGCATTTCATTTCAATGGTCGGCTGTGAGACAGTAGAGAATGAATTGTTGCAAGCAATGCGACTCCCCATTGTGTACTGTTCTATGGTCTCAATTGTATCATTAAAACTATAATTACGGCAACGTGTACACTTTATTGCGTTTTGAAAAGTCGTGTTCATCTCAATAAATGAATAAACAGGCTACTCCGCGATGAGAAATGAACAAAAATAGTAATTAGACATGACTGTCTTAAAAGCGCGACGAAATAAAAGTTTTTGGAAATTTATTTGACTTCAAATACAATAAAAGCGCGACTAAATATAAGTTTTTTCAAATTTATTTGAATTCAGTACAATAGTCAAGCCATAGTCCCAGAATATTACACAGACTTCACATGACTAGTTTCGGTGAGGCTCAGTCATCTTTATCACATGTAACAAGTGTGAAATAAGTCTGCTATTAATAATGAGAGCCGGCCAGTGTGGCCGAATGGCTCTAGGCCCTTCAGTATGGAAGAGCGCAACCGCTACGGTCGCAGGTTCGAATCCTGCCTTGGGCATGGATGTGTGTGATGCCCTTAGGATAGTTGGATTTAAGTAGTTCTTAGTTCTATGGGACTGGTGACCTCAGATGTTAAGTCCCATAGTGCTCAGAGCCTTCTGAACCATTAGAATTATGGGAACATCAAATATAAGTACATTCTCTGAATATTGCAAACACAAAATATGTGTTTTGAAAATTTTGTTGGTGGCTTTTATATTAATGTAACCTGCATTACGATGTCGTTGGGTGGTTGTAAGTAGGCTGTTTAGGTTTTTTTATTGGTAATGGCACGTAGCGCTCTGTATGAAGATCACTGGCTGTGCCGTGTGCAGTCTGTGGCTGGTTGGCATTGTTGTTGTACTCGCCATTGTAGCGTTGGGCAGATGGATGTGAACAGCGCGTAGCGTAGCGCATTTGGAGGTGAGCCGCCAGCAGTTGCGGATGTGGGGAGAGAGATGGCGGAGTTTTGAAATTTGTAAGACTGGATGTCATGAACTGCTATATACATTATGACTTTTGAACACTATTGAAGTAAATACATTGGTTGTTCTCTATCAAAATCTTTCCTTTGCTAACTATGCCTGTCAGTAGTTAGTGCCTTCTGTAGTTTGAATCTTTTATTTAGCTGACAGTAGTGGCGCTCGTTGTATTGCAGTAGTTTGAGTAACGAAGATTTTTGTGAGGTAAGTGATTTGTGAAAAGTATAGGTTAATTTAGTCAGGGCCATTCTCTTGTAGGGATTACTGAAAGTCAGATTGCGTTAAGCTAAAAAACAAAAAAAAAAAAAAAAGAAAGAAAGAAAAAAAATATTGTGTGTCATTTTAAGCCCAGTCCTGCATAATTGTTCAAAGGGGACGTTTCATGGTTAGTGTAATACCGTTATTATTGTTCGATTCTTTGGACAATATTGTCATCTCACTTCCTGCTGCTAAATGTTACCTACACTCACCGTCTTTTGAGAGATGAGTATTGTGTAACAGATGTAAGTATATACGCAAAATCGAGCGAGGAGCTCGCATTATTGCGTTATTTGCATATTCTTGGGTTACCATATAACTGTAAGCAAATTTGTAATGGTTGGATACTGCTGATGACGTTGCTACCGTAAGATGATTGCATTTATGCCTAACGTGTACAGCTGTTAGTGTCTTCTTTATGCGTATAGGTTTGGTGTGCCCCCAGTAGCGAGTTGCGAGAAATGGTAGTTAGGCAGCATACATCGTGTTAGTCACTCATATGGTAACCTCGGATGTATATCTGTCGCCCAGGCAAACAGTTGTTTCTTGAACACTGCGCTATTGAGTTCTGTGTTCGAGATAACAAGCAGTATATTTTCAACTTTAAGACCCTGAGGTGAGACTATAATAATGATTGGCGTTATTTTATTCACGTTTGACGTTCATTTTATTTTGCAGAGGTGGAGATTTTGTCTCAGAGATGACCAACTGATATGAAGACAATATATACAGATATTAACCCACTATATTCATCCAAGGGTAATGTCATTTTTGTAACTTCCGCAAGGTACAGTTTTGTACGTTACGTAAGGAGATTAATTTATCTCTAGACGTACCTATCGTATTGTCAGGAGATTTTACTATATTTTTAAAAACAACTGACGACTGTTAATTTTTTGCAGGTGCATTCTGTTAACTTCAATTAGCAGTTCTAGCTAACACTTAAGCGATGTGTGTTTCAGAATAACAGCAGAATTTTTAAGATTAATGAGACAAGATTTTCAGTTCTTAGGTTCGTTTTGCAGGTAGTTGGACAACACCAAACCTAATCAAACATACACGACATTAAAATATCAAATGTTCTGTAAACATAAAGGCTACACAGCTATCAATTGCAATGATGTTGTTTCTTCGCTATTATTACATGACGAGGTTTCATTAAATATGATAATTTCACAGTATTCTTTCCTATGGCAAAGCTGCAGTGGTTAGATGTTTCTTATATTTGAGTATCTAATAATTAATTGCAGACTTACGCCATGCTTGTTACGTTAGACAATTGTGACTGAGCTTTACCGAAAGTAGTCAAGTAAAGTTTCTGTAATTTATTGCGACTATGGCTTAAATAATTTACTGAAGTCAAATAAATTTTAAAAAAATATTTTGTCCTGGGAGCGAGTTACTCCACTACCGCCACTGGATACAGCATCCCAGAGAGTGCTGAGCTCCGCAGCAGCAGACGGATCCAAGTCGTGAGTTCGCGATCAAGTGTTCTGTGCATCACAGCCACGATGGGATACTGGATGTACAATGGACACCACTTGTTTCTTTAAATGAATTAAAATGTATACCAAAACTGCAAATTGTTTAGATTATTGACATATCATAGTAACTTGTCTCCTCCAAAAGTCAAAGCCACTTCATTTCACGTCATTGTGTCTCCCAAGGATGGGAAAAGCCCACCTGGCCTGGTGAATTTCATTCAGGCAGCTCGTCACATCGTATCACGAGGTTGCGTGTATACTGTTGCAGTCCTCCCACCAAGGAAACAACCTGGCAGTATCAGGAAGTGTATCCCAGTGGTGCAAATGAGAGTCAGACGCGCTGATAACTCGATTTTGGAAGTGAACGACTTACTACACAAATTACCTTCATTTTATTTTCAGAAACCCTCCCGAGATATAAAATGCGACGACCCACGGCGGAGCTTGGCCGGCTACCACACGTGTCCACTAGCAGTGGCATGGCCAAGTAATCAAACGCTCTGACAAAAAGGTCGGATCCTGCAGTGACATTTTGAATTCTACAGATGGTAAATTTTATGGAGACAACTTGTGTTAACCCACTTCAGTAATTTCTTCAGAGGAGTGAACTCCTTAAAACAAGTCCAGGTAGGGTGAGAATGCATTTCGCCCAGACAGTGCCCCACCAGACTCGCTTGCTCCGTAGATCGTCTGAAAATATAAGAAGTTTTAGTCTATAAATCAAGACTTTGTAGTAAAATGTAGACACTCAAACGGGCGAGATAAATTTTTTATTAAACAGGACACTTAATTCTGCAAATGTCACAAACTGAGCATTATGTAAGATTACGTAGCAGATCATTTGCTGAGGAACATTCGTAACAATCACATGCGTTTTATAGAATGGGAAGAAGTCCCTTATAGAATAGCTACAAAACTTGCTAACAAAATGTTTGATAAGGGAGATAAAAATCTAAACAGTTCTGTTGTAACGTCACCATCGTTTAGGATAGGGAAAGTTAGTTTTGTACGATATTTGGAGCATGAGTTCCAGCCAGGTGAGGGCCGGATTTCTGTAAATTATGCATACCAGCAGTTGCGAAGGCAAATAGAGTCCACAGGGGCGTAGAACTGCCGGAGAGGGCGCATACAGCAGTTTCCAGGGCGCAAGTTACAGGCAGAAGAGGGCCACTGGCTAACCTAAGTGTTATACGTGATGCGAAATGGCGCACTTGACGAAACTGAGGTGCACAGCCGAGTATAAATAGGTGCCGATTTCTAATCAGATTCATTCAAGTGTGGCAGCTCTCCTGGACAGCGAGGTGTGTCACACAGCTGGGCTACACGCAGCAACAGATGAGGCTACAGCGTCCCAGTCCACGGCAGGTCGTTGGTTCGACCCTCTGAGGCCGACGCGGGATCTGTAGCCAGCCAACAGCAGGCCACTCTTCGGCTCGCTACTGCAGGCAGTCGTCTTGGCTCCAGACACATGCCGGAGACTTACAAGACGAGGGCCGCAGATCTGGACACCGGATCATAGGTGGTCATTGCCTCCGCATTCTCAGCTACACCAGCAAGGAAGAAGTAGCAGTGGGGCCGGCCTACAGCTCCTAACAGAGCAGTGCAGAGTCAATGGGGATGGTGGGCGAAGAGTTGGCTACTGGTGCAGACATCCTGACTTAATCGGGTCTCTGCAGCTGGTGTACAAGGCCAGCACAACACAGCGCTGCATTGCAGAGGCCGCAAAGGTGCTTCCTCAGCATTGCGGGACCCTGTGACACAGACCGAGGTGAACGGAGTGCTCTAGTGGAAACAAACAAATCATTTGGAAAGTTCTCGCCGAGTTTCAATACGGCACCTCCTGGCACCCACCCACTACAATTGGTGTCTTCCCACTAAATTTGGTCATCCTGATAGATTCGGTGGTAGAAGCCGCCACAACTATATGGACACGCCTATAGGAAAGAGTACTGAATATGCAACAAGTGATCCTCCTGACATGGAAAATTTTACTGTGAGTATTTATTTACACCAGTTCAACGTTCGCTATTCAAGTGAATGACTCAATGGGAGTCAAAGCTGAAATCAGCTGGCTCAGTTCAGCTGGGCTGCTGTCACAACACTCAGCCGCCAGTGTTTGCGGGAGATGCGTCTCTGTGAAGCAGCCTCGACGTAACACGTGGCTCCACTACTAACATATTACTGCTGGTTTCTGATGAGTTTGACTAAAGCTCAGTGGGGAAACTTCTCTTTTTGTCGGAAAACAATAATAAGACTCGAGACAAGTACTCTGATGTATTTATTATCACAGTAGAATATTATTGCTTTCATTTTAATCTTAACACATGACGGAAAAATAAAATTTGAGAATGTTTACTCTTATTACTAACTTAGTCATAGTAACTATGGCAGAATTAACATTTTGCGAAAGTAAAAGCAACTTTATTGTACGGTAATTTCATTTCCCAACAACTGACACTACTAATCATTTTTATAGATATTCATTGCAAATATCACGGTCAAGTTACACACTAATAGATATCGGACAACAGGATTCGTAGTGAGATACTACGGTCTGAAGGGGAACTCTTCATTTCACTGATTCGGCAAAGGTATGTGACGATTAGCACAAGTCATGTTAGGCCATTTTCATTACATCACATATTACAGTGCTTCATGTAGTATACCTGACTCAGTGTTTCATACTGTGTCGGTCAAAGAAACTGAATAAAATGAAAGACTACATTGTAATTAATATGCTGAATTATTAACGAAAGAAGATAAGAAGGAGCAACAAATTACTTTTACAATTTTGTGTTTAAGAGGGAAGTGTTATTTAAAAAGAAATCATCCATTGTGCGGAGTTAGTATTTGATTGAGGGGCGACTAGACACTTCAACAAGAACAACAAACAACGGGATTAGCATTGCCACAGCTTAACAAATGGCCTCTAGTCCACTAATGCTACATGAATTCCCGTTCCCAACTGGGCATGGTTGACTGGCGAATGGAGATGGGTGCCTTCAATAGCTGCTTACACAACATTATTGATTTATATAATTTATCAATAATAGTTCACTGAAGGAAAGTCTTCAAGCACTTCATAGAAAGGCTGGTAAAATAACTGTTCCTTTGATTAAACGGGTAATAATTCTCAACCAATAACAGTAGCAAACATCACTTCCAAATAAAACCTTACATAATCGGAATGGTAGAAAGGTACCTTACAAACTTCAACATACACTTTCATTTAACACAGAGATATAAAAACATATCCAAAACTCAAAGTTAGCAAATTTGTCAAATTCCAGTATTTATAACCCGCTGAACTACAGCGCAGAACTGACAATTTCAAATCTGTCCTACGAGTAATCCTGATAACAGAAAATTATGTTCACCAATAAGAGATATAATCACTTTATGACAACGCCCATCCGGCAGTGGGCACACTTTTACACAATCGTAAATTCCGTTGAAAAGTGACAGTTACTGCTCAATCTCCACACAGTTAAGTAAATTAACACCGCATAAGTCACTGAAGGTTAATACACGTTCGGTATTCCACTACTTTTTTCTCCAGTGTCTTGACATCCTTATAGTGGGCGAACATGCTACAGCACAGCGTGTTCAGGTTGGGTCCACGATGCGTTGTTTATCTGCCGTGGCAAAACATCCACAAACGACATCGGCCACAGCACGCCGTAAATTGCGTCCATACAACTGCAGAGCCCACGGCTTATCGTTCCACAGCAGCGTTGAATCCCCAAGCGTCTCGGTTTCACCATCAGTTCATTACCACACAGTGCCAGACCCCAACACTCTGCCGCTCTGTCCTTCTCGCTCGGTACTCTCCAACCCTCCTCTCCTCGTCGCCAGAGGGCCCCTCCCCACCAACTCGGCGCCACAGTATCTCTGGCAAGGTCAATGTCGACCTTAACACTCGCGTCCGGAACACAATCGTGCCGAAAATCGGCACACCACATTGCTTGTCCCAACTCAGTTCGTTCATATAATTATAAATCGTGATTCCAATAGGGTAGAACTTACGTTCTCTGAGGGACACCTCTTAAAATTTGACTCTATTAATAAAGATTTGAATGTTATCCACAGCTTACAATAATATTGGTTTAAATGGTTTTTTATTCATGATTGATTATGTAGACAGTGTTGTCTTTAAAACAGTAACTTAAGAAAGAAGTTCTACATTGGGGCCAGCCAAAGCGTGCCAAACAGCACACTAGCTAGACGTGTGCGTCATAAGCGGTTCGAGGCCCAGGTGTCTCGGATTTGCTCAGTACTTCTCGGAAGTACCCCGAAAAGCGCGAGATTTCCTTTAGTATTGGGGAGTGGCAATTTGCTGTAGGAAATACTCTCTTCAGTTTCGCAAAATCGTGGTGTGAGTGCTGTTTGCGCGCCATAAAAAAAAGAAAAAGAAAAAGAAAAAAAAAGAGAGAGAGATAGTGTGCGAAATCTTATGGAACTTAACTACTAAGGTCATCAGTCCCTAAGCTTACACACTACTTAACCTAAATTATTCTAAGGACAAACACATCCCGAGGGAAGACTCGAACCCTCTCCGGGATCAGCCGCACTGTCCATGACTGCAGTGCCGTAGACCGCTCGGCTAATCCCGCGCGGCTACTGTCCAGTACTTGTTCGTGCTACGGAGGACGTTCACTGTTCAAGTTGATGTTTGTTCTGGGTGCGAAGGACGTTCGCAGATTCAGTGAATGTTTTCACAAAAAGACATAGTCTAGAGATCCATCATCACAAGTTTTTAAAACGGAACGAAAATGACGGAATAGAGAGTTTTCAGTATCTTTTACACACTCGCGGAATCGAAGGGTACAGCAACTTTGCTATGAAACTAATTACTCCATAGTACCATGCAGAAAGAATTTAAGTATATAGTTGATGATAAAAGAGAAAGAACTTACAACGATCGAAAAACATGATTCACTGAACCGTACGTCGACAGGTACTTTGTGCTAAATCTGCAGGCATGGAGAAGGTGAAGAAATTGGTGGTACGCATAACAAAATTTCTCAAGTCTCGTTTATAATTCCAGTAAGTTGCTACATGTCTCGGTGGTGGCTTCATACACTACTGCAAAGTACACTGGTTAAGTCGAGGGATATGATTGGGACGATTTTGCGGTTTCAAAACTCGGTATTGTTGAATTTATGAAGGACAAACGAGAGCAGTAATGAAAAGTGGAGCATCTGGAAGGTATTGTAGATCTTGCGGTTGAAGTGGATTTCTCTGAGCATTGTCACACTAAGACACTGAAAGATAAAGAAACAACTTATTTTTGATTTGATAGAGTTGAATTTGAAAGAGAAGTTGAATTGTAGAAGGGACTAATTGCGACAAACACAATCCAGTTCCCGAAGCTCACTGACGTTAAAGAAAACACGAGGATTTAAAAATTCATCGTAGCATAGAAAGAATTAAGAGGATAGTTTCCTAAACTTTATTCAGAACATTGCCTATCATACATCTGCCTTCGAGCGGTTATTGAGACGGTTTGCCTTTTAAGATGGGAATGACCCTCTGCATGTGCAGATTTAACTGACTGATCTCTTTAAAGAGAAATCCTTTTACACTAAAATGTGCAGTACGTCTATATTACTTTCCTCAGGTAGAGTATCCACATCTTCATAGTGATATTGTCAAAGAGCTACACTATTTCGAACAACATACATTTGTGAAAGAACTTTCTCCATCGTGAAACTAAATAAGTCATGATTATGTGGCAACTTGAGTGCAAAAACCTGTGAAGTTGTCTGCATCTGTTCTACGCCGTAGGTATGTACCATATGAAAATTATATTATATCTTCAGCGCCCCTAAAATAATTAAATAATACTGAAATTTAGTTTCGTTTCTGATCTATGTTGCTGCGAACGTGAAAAATAAAAATAAGCCCTACATTGTCATTTAAATGTGGCGCATTTGCAGTTTCAGACAGCATGCCATGGTAGTGGTGGTGTGGGGAGGGGGGGGGGGGAGGGGTAATGTGCATGCACGCTAAGTGCTATGGCACTCATGTCAGGGCACGGTTTGCGAGTCAAATTCTAGCGTACTGAACCGAATTCTTGGCCGCCACATTTTTGCTACCACCGCCTGTAGTTGCCTATTTTTAATATTTAAGTTTAACAAAAAACTTTCGCTTGAAAGGGTGATTTTTTAACTCACGGAACAGATATGTAGGAAACACACCGTATTTCTTTCGTTACTGAGATAAAAACTGAGTTACTGTTTTTCACCAAAGGATATTTGTCTTTATTTATGTGCACATACACTCCTGGAAATTGAAATACGAACACCGTGACTTCATTGTCCCAGGAAGGGGAAACTTTATTGACACATTCCTGGGGTCAGATACATCACATGATCACACTGACAGAACAACAGGCACATAGACACAGGCAACAGAGCATGCACAATGTCGGCACTAGTACAGTGTATATCCACCTTTCGCAGCAATGCAGGCTGCTATTCTCCCATGGAGACGATCGTAGAGATGCTGGATGTAGTCTTGTGGAAAGGCTTGCCATGCCATTTCCACCTGGCGCCTCAGTTGGACGAGCGTTCGTGATGGACGTGCAGACCGCGTGAGACGACGCTTCATCCAGTCCCAAACATGCTCAATGGGGGACAGATCCGGAGATCTTGCTGGCCAGGGTAGTTGACTTACACCTTCTAGAGCACGTTGGGTGGCACGGGATACATGCGGACGTGCGTTGTCCTGTTGGAACAGCAAGTTCCCTTGCCGGTCTAGGAATGGTAGAGCGATGGGTTCGATGACGGTTTGGATGTACCGTGCACTATTCAGTGTCCCCTCGACGATCACCAGAGGTGTACGACCAGTGTAGGAGATGGCTCCCCACACCATGACGCCAGGTGTTGGCCCGGTGTGCCTCGGTCGTACGCAGTCCTGATTGTGGCGCTCACCTGCACGGCGCCAAACACGCATACGACCATAATTGGCACCAAGGCAGAAGCGACTCTCATCGCTGAAGACGACACGTCTCCATTCGTCCCTCCATTCACGCCTGTCGAGACACCACTGGAGGCAGGCTGCACGATGTTGGGGCGTGAGCGTAAGACGGCTTAACGGTGTTCGGGACCGTAGCCCAGCTTCATGGAGACGGTTGCGAATGGTCGTCGCCGATACCCCAGGAGCAACAGTGTCCCTAATTTGCTGGGAAGTGGCGGTGCGGTCCCGTACGGCACTGCGTAGGATCCTACGGTCTTGGCGTGCATCCGTGCGTCGCTGTGGTCCGGTCCTAGGTCGACGGGCACGTGCACCTTCCGCCGACCACTGGCGACAACATCGATGTACTGTGGAGACCTCACGCCCCACGTGTTGAGCAATTCGGCGGTACGTCCACCCGGCCTCCCGCATGCCCACTATACGCCCTCGCTCAAAGTCCGTCAACTGCACATACGGTTCACGTCCACGCTGTCGCGGCATGCTACCAGTGTTAAAGACTGCAATGGAGCTCCGTATGCCACGCAAACTGGCTGACACTGACGGCGGCGGTGCACAAATGCTGCGCAGCTAGCGCCATTCGACGGCCAACACCGCGGTTCTTGGTGTGTCCGCTGTGTCGTGCGTGTGATCATTGCTTGTACAGCCCTATCGCAGTGTCCGGAGCAAGTATGGTGGGTCTGACACACCGGTGTCAATGTGTTCTTTTTTCCATTTCCAGGAGTGTATGTATTACTGTTCATGTCCCCTTGTCAGATGCATCTCGAGATAAAAACGTGTCGTAGCTGGCAAAAAACTTCACTACATGGAAAGAGGTTTGTCTGCTAGAACTGGAGTTCGCATTTTATCACACTTCAACCACATGCCTATTCAGTGACTATTTAGTGTACAGCGTGGTCCATTGATGGTGACCGGACCAAATATCTCTCGAAGTAAGCATCAATCATAAAACTACAAAGAACGAAACTCGTGTAGCTTGTATGGGGAAACCAGATGGCGCTATGGTTGACCCGCTAGATGGCGCTGACATAGGTGAAACGGATATCAACTGCGTTTTTTTTTTAAATAGGAACCCGCATTTTTTATTACATATTCGTGTAGTACGTAAAGATATATAAAAGTTTTAGTTGCACCACTTTTTCGCTTTGTGATAGATGGCGCTGTAATAGTTACAAACGTATAAGAACTTGGTATCACGTAATATTCCGCCAGTGCGGACGGTATTTGCATCGTGATACATTACCCGTGTCAAAATGGACCGTTTACCAATTGCGGAAAAGGTCGATATCGTGTTGATGTATGGCCATTGTGGTCAAAATGCCCAAGGGCTTGTGCTATGTATGCTGCTTGGTATCCTGGACGACATCATCCAAGTGTCCGGATCGTTCGCTGGTTTGTTACGTTATTTACGGGAACAGGAAGTGTTCAGCCACATATGAAACGTTGACCACGACCTGCAACAAATGATGATGCCCAAGTAGGTGTTTCAGCTGCTGTCGCGTCTAATCCGCACGTCAGTAGCAGACAAATTGCGCGAGAATCGGGAATCTCAAAACCGTCTTTGTTGGGAATGCTACATCAACATCGATTGCACTCGTCCCATATTTATATGCACCAGCAATTCCATGGCGACGCCTTCGAACGTCGTGTGCAGTTCTGCCACTGGGCACAAGACGATGACAGATTTTTTTGCACGCGTTCTATTTACCGACGAAACGTCATTCACCAGCAGCGGTAACGTAAACCGACATAATATGCACTATTGGGCAACGGAAAATCCATGATGGCTGCGCAAGTGGGACATCAGCGACTTTAACGGGTTAATGTGTGGTGCGGCATTATGGGAGGAAGGGTAATTGGCCCCCATTTTATCGATGACAATCTAAATGGTGCCATGTGTGCTGATTTCCTACGCAATGTTTTACCGATGTTACTACAAGATGTTTCAGTGCATGACAAAACGGCGATGTAATTCCGAGATGATGGATGTCCGGCACATAGGTCGCGTGCGGTTGAAGCGGTACTGAATAGCATATTTCATGGCAGGTGGGTTGGTCGTCGAAGCGCCATACCATGGCCCGCACGTCCACCAGATCTGACGTCCCCGGATTTCTTTCAGTGGGGAAAGTTGAAGGATATTTGCTATCGTGATCCACCGACAACTCCTGGCAACATGCGACAGCGGATTGTCAACGCATGTGCGAACATTAAGGAAGGCGAACTACTCGCAGTTGAGAGGAATGTCGTTACACGTATTGCCAAATGCACTGAGGTTGAAGGACATCATTTTGATCATTTATTGCATTAATGGGGTATTTACAGGTAATCACGCTGCAACAGCATGCGTTCTCGCAAATGATAGGTTCACAAAGGTACATGTATCAAATTGGAACAACCTGTGGGGCGGCGAAGAAGTTGTCGAGTTGTTTGAATGTTCCTTTCACGTAACAGACTATTGCCGATGCAACATATGTGGGACGGCGAAGAAGTCGTTGTTTAATGTTGAATGAAAGTTGAACATTGCCACCTTAAATCACGCGAGCCTGGCAACTAATTTGGTGGCCAGTCAGAAAACGAAGGGAAACTTACTGACCTTAGTTCCCAGTCTGCACGGCCACATTCCTGTACAGCCCAGCTAAACGAAAAATATCCATAGTTCTTCACGGGATTAGGGCTGCTTCAATAAAATTTAAAGTTCCAAACAAGATTTTATTATCTTAAAGGCTCACACAAATTACTCGAAACTTCTGAAAATGCTAAAGACATTAAATATTGTTAATTCAGCCAATCGTTTAATAGTTCAGAGGCGACTTCTACAGCAAGTTCCTCCCGAATAGTTCATTACTCTAACTAACGGTGCTCTATTAATAGTTCGCAATAATGTTAAAAAAAAAGATTAATGCTCGCCTTAAAAGTGGAGTTAGTCACCACTTGCCACGCGGAATTATACTTCACACGGACGGCACAATAACAGTTCGTTACCGAAGTCTAAACGATCCAGGACGGTGTACAGTCCTCGCGATTTTCAATGTCCGTTTACATTGCTAAGTACGCGCATGTCACAGCCCGCTATGACGTCACCCGAGGCGAGGCGCGATCGGACGTTAAGCTCGCGTGGACTAGGCGTTGGTCTAATGCGGAGTGAGCTTACTACTGCCTCTGCCGCTCTTTTTATATAGCTCCGGCGCGTACCGCCAAGAGAGCATCTGTTCTTTTCGTTCCTATGCAGACGCCTGCAGCCAAAATGATCGCTATCTCAGGCGCATAATCTTAAATATCACATTTAATAATAGCTTTACAAACTTCTCAATTTTTGTATACATACATCTGAGCAGTACAGAAGCACGTAGAAAATCTCAGCCCGCTAAAATTAAAACTTTACTCTCTAGAATTTTTACAATGGAACTAACGGTAGATTGTTACCTCTGAACCATAGCTTTATCAAGACTTGTATCAGCTGTTAATTATGCTACAAGACTAAAACTTGGTGTAGCTTTGTTAATTGTCCTATCTGATCATTGGTCTTAAAGAATTTGTTTTATCATTAAAATTTAAAGTACTTAATCTATAATGCTTATGTACATTTTACTCACAAAAGTAGTTTTTACTAAATTACTAAAAAACGAGAAGAGGTAACTGATTGTGGTATTTCCATTATTATTATTAGGGTGAACTGAAGCATCCTACCAATTTTCAATATTGTAGCTCTATTATTTCGCGCCTCTGATTTTTCCGAAAAACGCGGATTCTGGAGTCAATTTTAGTTTTATGGTTTTGGAAACCAGCACCACTCATTAATGACTTCTTACTGCACCTTCTCACCAAATTTTGGCTTCCTAGCGTCATTATTTAGCGCCTCCTATTTTTCTTTCAAAACGTGAATTTTACGTAAACTACTAATTTTATAACATTAAGATTTGTTACCTGAAACATTATTACATAGAACTATACTTTTACAAAGTTTTACACACAAATCTTAATTTTTACTTTTATGTTAAATGTGGTGCAATACTATATGCAGGCGCGTTACGATGACGTGACGCTACTAGCAGTGAACTAGGGTAAGTCCCGTGCACTCGCTCGCCTCTGTATCTTATACATGATACAGCGCTTGCTTTGCTTCATCACCCCCTTTTTAATTTTCGTGAAAATCTATTCTTGAACAAAATTAAATTTCTAAAAGAACAAACAAGCGATGGATTACTTTAGTATACCTCTTTCAACTTAAGTTGCTTCTTCTTAGGAAATTCCTCATTACTACATACACAAAATAACCATACTCATATACACATAGAAAACCTAGTACAGAAGACATTCACAAATTATTTACATACATTTACATGGAAATATAAATTTTTCAATGGTTACAAAATAGTTATTTTTTTTCTTTAAAATCAGTCTCTTCCTGAAAAAGAAAATACACACGACTTTTATCACTGCAACGCACTCACATTTTTCTTTTACTATAATACTCGGCACTGTGGTGGGTGTCCTATTGTAACACTCATTTAATTTCACTGATTGACAAAATTGTGGGAGGAAATTGTATTCACTGTGGTTTGCGTCTCTACTTCCAATCTCCCTACCGCTTGTTGTCAGTCATTCATGCAGCCTGCATGTCCCTGAGAAACAGACAATACAGTCTAAGTTTCTGTTTTCAACTTATATCTAAGGTAGGACAAAGTACATTTTATAGTTTATATTCTGGCACTATTTTACTAATTGTGAAGTTGTCAGAAAGACATTTAGCACTAAGTCGTATCTGATACAATAGCTCCTACTTTCTTCTTTCATAAATAATCTTTTAGGTTCCTAAATAGTGAAAATTCTTTTAGCAAATTAATATATTAAGATCTTGCTTCAACTTAGAAAATTGAGTAACCTTTTAGTTTTAATGTACTCTGGCTTAATTATCGTATGGATTAGTTCATCAAAGAAGTCATTTGCTGACCAGCACTTTGCTTTATTGTATGAATTACTAAAGAAATTAGTTATTTTCAGTATACCGATTCCAAATTTCTGCATTTTCCAATATTTGTGTGTTTCTGTCTGTTTAACTATTTATTTGCCTCAAGCAAGATTTAGCGTTTTTCACCATTTCACGAGACGTGAGGGAATTATTCTTTAATCCTACATCATTTACTTCAATTTACTTACTTCACTTCTTCACCTTATTCATTTTCTCCCTTTTCTTCCAGATTCAAAATACTTCATTTCTCCACTTCTTTCTCCCTTTTCCTTTTGTCAGCCTATTGACGTCCTGTTTCTATATATTTGGTGCGATCCTCACACCACTTCCACACATCTCCATTTATTTAATTCTAAAACGCCATTGCTTGCCTCTATGAGCATTACCTTCTTACGCTGTTTTCCTTCAGACAACCTTATTTCTAGCAACATACTACCTTCTGCATAATCTCATGGATTATTCATATTCATACCTTACTTCGTATACTGCAAAGTGTCTCTCTTAGTTGTAGTTTCTAACCCTTTACAATTACATGAAATATTTTAATTTATTTATTTTAGCCATGTTTGCCTCTTATTGGTACTCAGACTTTTGTTTTGCCATTCACTAGGTAGATCCTTACTAAGAATACTTAAAACCTAATAGCATATATACAACATGAAGACATATGTGATTCTTACCTGTTATGATAGACCAGAAGAAGGGAATGAAACTTGAAAAGGAAATAAAGTTTCACCCAGCTGGGACTGCACGGTACGCCAAACCGTGTATCCGCCAAAGAGTGGCAGACTCCCTACAGTAATTAATTACTGTTAATTTTAAATTCCTTTAGATCCACAATATTTCTTAGACCTAGTTCTCTCTTACTCTTTGGATATTCCAAACGATAGGCATTTGCATGAGGTTTACTTACTATTCTAAATGGTCCATGATATACATGCATAAACTTTTTAGTTTCTGCTGAAATTTTCTTTGATTTTTCTTTTGTTTTGACCAGCACTAGCTCACCAATTTTAAAACTAGTGGGGGAAGCCCTGGCATCATGTATTGGATAAGGCTTCTTAAAAAATACCTTCCCAGGCTTGATATTCAAATGGCATTCATAACCTTTTACTTCACCAGGTGCGTTTGAGAATACATTACTATGCTTAGTTAACACACTCTTTAACTCTGATCTTTGTTCGTCAGCAATTTGCTTTGTTGATTGTACCTTTTCCTCTATTTCCTTTAGGATGTGTCTCTCTTCAACCTTAGCACTTTCCTCATTCTCACTGAAAACCAAATTTTCCTGCAAGTATCCTTTATTCTTTATTACTCTAATAGGCAGTTCCCAAGTTTCATTACTACCGCCTATATGACTTCCTATAAAAGACTCTCTTATCACTTTAGAGTCAGGTAAAGTTAAAATTAAGTTGTTCTGATCAAAATTGATCTTTCCCTGGTACTTTGATAAGAAATCAGTACCAATCAACATATCAACACTTAAGCCTAGCACAATCAAACAAGGATGATCTATTACTACGTCATTTATACCAATGGGTATCAAAGCTTCGTGTTGAACTGGTCTAGAGACTTTTCCAGTAGCACCTATAATCTTTAAGCCACTTACTTTCATAACTGTTAACTTCTCTTTATTGGGTATGGTGTCAAAAAATGTTTGTGATAAAGCACTTGCTTCACTGCCACTGTCAAGCAGACAACGCACAGTGACTCGTGATATGTTTACTTTGATAACAGGGTGAGTTATTTTACATTGAACAGGTTGCTCACACACCTCGTCTAATAAATCTCGTTCTATGTTCTTCCAGCTAAAGTAATTCTGATCAGTTGCAATTACCTTTACATTTACATCCTGGGGCTCATCGTGCTCTATAATCTTAGCTGCTTTCTCTAATCTGTCCACTAACTTTAAATCGAAGCATCTGACGACTTTTTCTACTTTTGTTTGCTGCACATCAGCCAAACTATCCTCTACCTCTGAGCAACTGCGTCCCTGCGCAATATTGCTGTTCATAAGAATGTCGTCACCTTCAACCATTTGTGGCACGTTTACACAGCTACTAGATTCTTTCACCTCGTTACTATTTCTACCCCCTTCATTCATCATTTCCTCCTCTCTAAAGTTTTGCAGTACTGATTCTACTTCTGCTACTTCTACTTCAGCTTTTAGATTGCCATTTTCATCGAAGATGTAAGCTTTCACTTCATCATTATTCCCATCAGACTCAAACCCATTATCTATTTCTTCCCCATTATCTACCTTGAGTTCCTGTTCTTCCTTGACCCATTTTTCTAGTGTATCCAAAATACTATCCACTATTTTGTGAGAGTGGCTTAACACATCACTGGTATTATCTGTATTTATTTCGTCATCCATGTTGTCTGTCTGTGTATGTTGGCTGATTGTCTGTGTTTCCGTTACTGGCTGTGTTACTGTTACCGCCTGGTGAGCGCCAGTTTCCTCATAGACGGGATTTAGTTTCCCACACGCGGCCTGTTGTGTTCATCTGTGACACCACTAGATATAGTAGCATCATGACTCCCTTCTTGTCTTAATGGCATAGTATTTACTTCTCCACTTTCGTCATAGTAGTTGTTACGAAAGCGTGGTGAGTATCTACCCCCTCTTCCTCTGCCACGGCTTTGGTTTCGATAGTTTGTTTTGGTGTGCCTAACTTCCATATTTCTAACGTTCACGTTTCCATTATTTTGTACGTGATTGTTAGAAGATTTGTTATTCTGCTGCACCTGCTCCTCAGCAGCAGCTACTCTTTCCACTCTTTCCAGATATTCAATAAATTTGTCTATATTATCTCTAGGGGCGGAAATGATCCTCTTCTGCCAGTACCACGGCAGCTTACCTTCTAAACCCATAATGATCATATCTGGCTTCATCTTTTCTGTCAAATGTGACAGTCTTGAAACCCACTTCCTAGCGAAATCCTTTACTGATTCACGCCCTGGGAAAAACTTCTTACCACTCCAGAATTCCCTTAACACATCATTTTGTTTGTTATGTGACCAGTATTCGTTGAGAAATGCAGACTTAAATTCAGATAAAGTTTTACATTTGATCATTACATCCGCTGACCATCGCAAAGCATCACCTGACAAATGACTTCTTATAAATGAAATTTTTTCTCTTTCTGACCAAGTGTTGGGGAGAACATCCTCAAAGTCATTCCAAAATTCAAGAGGGTGAATGTACTTATCAGGATCAAAGCGCAAAAACTGTCGACACCCTATAAAAGCGGCGTCAACTGAAGTCACATGCTGTACAGTAGAATGACTAGAATTAACAGAGGTTACTCTATTTTCTAGGTTAGCAATGTTAGTATTTAATTCCTCTACTTGTGACTCTACTGCTTCTATCCTGGCAGAACATCTTTGTTCCACTGCACCACGAATTTCGGTACAGGTTTCTTTTACTTTCTCAATGTTTTTCTGACAAGTATCTACTTTAATTTGTACCTCTTTAACTTTGTCAGAGCAAAGTTTGGACTCGTTGCTCAATCTTTCGGACAACCTCACTTACAAAAGTTCATCTGCCTCTTGATAATTTTTTTGAATTTGATCTATTTCACATTTGAAAGTACTATGCATTTTAGTTAACTGTTGCCCTACTTTTACTTGAATGTCATGATGGATAGCATCTATCTTATAATTCAAACTATTCCATTTTGATTGCAGTTCTTCTTTTAGTTCTTTATTACTATCCTCAATTTTATTTTCCAACCCTTTATTACTAACCTCAATTTTATTTTCCAACCCTTTATTACTAACCTCAATTTTATTCTCCAACTCTTTATTACTATTTTCAATTTTAGCCTCAATTTTATTTTGGTTTGATTCGAGTTTGGCAAACAGTATTTGCATCCAATCCGGAGCTTCTACCTTGATACTTTGTATCTCTTGACTTGACTGAGCTGGAGATATATTGAGCTCAGTTTCACTACCTGACAAAGTTAGCAACTCTACTGGCTCCCTTTTGACTTCTATTTCACTTATTGATTGCATCCCTGCACTCTCATTTAAATTAAAGTCATAATTTACTGGTGACAAATTACGTTCTAGTTCAATATTTGAGGGATTAATGGAACCATCCTCATTAAACTCAATTCCTGATCGTGAGGATTCTTGGTCAGAGACCGGTTCCCTTCTGAAATGTACACTACTTTCCATATCTTTTAGTTTGTTAGCAGCAGTTAATAAATATTTTAAAAGTCTTTGACTTAACTTAAATGCTTGATTTCGACGAATGATGTCGTCGCGGTGTACCAGCAATCGTGATGCGACGCGTCGCGACGTATTGAAGGCAGCAGCAGCAGCCGTAGCGTCGAGTACCGCCACAGGAATCGCCTACTGCAATAGCTCCAGGGGGGGGCAGCAAGGCACCGTTGACCGCTCGGCGCAGCCGGCAGCTGTCTCGCAGATCAGCGCAGCTCCGCGATGACGCACCGTCTTCCTTTAGTCTCAGCGCCGTCGGCAGCCGCGATCCAGCATCGTCGCCTTCCTCACCATCGTCACTAACCAACGTACAGCGGTAGACACTTATTGTTTATACACTACACCTGCCTTTACTGGTAACACTGTTCCCACACTAGTTCAATTCAGTGTCCTGTTATTGCCTACCGAGTTCGTTAATTTATACCAATCGCTTTCACACATCGAGCACTTTTATTTGCTTTTAATTCAGTTTTCCCGGCCGATAAGCACCATATGTGGGGCGGCGAAGAAGTTGGTCGAATGAGTTGTTTGTTCCTTTCACGTAACAGACTATTGCCGATGCAACATATGTGGGACGGCGAAGAAGTCGTTGTTTAATGTTGAATGAAAGTTGAACATTGCCACCTTAAATCACGCGAGCCTGGCAACTAATTTGGTGGCCAGTCAGAAAACGAAGGGAAACTTACTGACCTTAGTTCCCAGTCTGCACGGCCACATTCCTGTACAGCCCAGCTAAACGAAAAATATCCATAGTTCTTCACGGGATTAGGGCTGCTTCAATAAAATTTAAAGTTCCAAACAAGATTTTATTATCTTAAAGGCTCACACAAATTACTCGAAACTTCTGAAAATGCTAAAGACATTAAATATTGTTAATTCAGCCAATCGTTTAATAGTTCAGAGGCGACTTCTACAGCAAGTTCCTCCCGAATAGTTCATTACTCTAACTAACGGTGCTCTATTAATAGTTCGCAATAATGTTAAAAAAAAAGATTAATGCTCGCCTTAAAAGTGGAGTTAGTCACCACTTGCCACGCGGAATTATACTTCACACGGACGGCACAATAACAGTTCGTTACCGAAGTCTAAACGATCCAGGACGGTGTACAGTCCTCGCGATTTTCAATGTCCGTTTACATTGCTAAGTACGCGCATGTCACAGCCCGCTATGACGTCACCCGAGGCGAGGCGCGATCGGACGTTAAGCTCGCGTGGACTAGGCGTTGGTCTAATGCGGAGTGAGCTTACTACTGCCTCTGCCGCTCTTTTTATATAGCTCCGGCGCGTACCGCCAAGAGAGCATCTGTTCTTTTCGTTCCTATGCAGACGCCTGCAGCCAAAATGATCGCTATCTCAGGCGCATAATCTTAAATATCACATTTAATAATAGCTTTACAAACTTCTCAATTTTTGTATACATACATCTGAGCAGTACAGAAGCACGTAGAAAATCTCAGCCCGCTAAAATTAAAACTTTACTCTCTAGAATTTTTACAATGGAACTAACGGTAGATTGTTACCTCTGAACCATAGCTTTATCAAGACTTGTATCAGCTGTTAATTATGCTACAAGACTAAAACTTGGTGTAGCTTTGTTAATTGTCCTATCTGATCATTGGTCTTAAAGAATTTGTTTTATCATTAAAATTTAAAGTACTTAATCTATAATGCTTATGTACATTTTACTCACAAAAGTAGTTTTTACTAAATTACTAAAAAACGAGAAGAGGTAACTGATTGTGGTATTTCCATTATTATTATTAGGGTGAACTGAAGCATCCTACCAATTTTCAATATTGTAGCTCTATTATTTCGCGCCTCTGATTTTTCCGAAAAACGCGGATTCTGGAGTCAATTTTAGTTTTATGGTTTTGGAAACCAGCACCACTCATTAATGACTTCTTACTGCACCTTCTCACCAAATTTTGGCTTCCTAGCGTCATTATTTAGCGCCTCCTATTTTTCTTTCAAAACGTGAATTTTACGTAAACTACTAATTTTATAACATTAAGATTTGTTACCTGAAACATTATTACATAGAACTATACTTTTACAAAGTTTTACACACAAATCTTAATTTTTACTTTTATGTTAAATGTGGTGCAATACTATATGCAGGCGCGTTACGATGACGTGACGCTACTAGCAGTGAACTAGGGTAAGTCCCGTGCACTCGCTCGCCTCTGTATCTTATACATGATACAGCGCTTGCTTTGCTTCAAACCGAAATAAAATGTTCAAACGTACCTACGTTGTGTACTTTAATTTTAAAAAAACCTACCTGTTACCAACTGTTCGTCTAAAATTGTGAGCCATATGTTTGCGACTATAACAGAGCCATCTATCACAAAGAGAAAAAAGTGGTTTCAACTAAAACATTAATCTTTCTTTACGTACTACACGAATATGTAATAATAAATGGGGATTCCTATTTTTTTAAAAAACGCAGTTGATATTCGTTTGACCAATGGCAGCGCCATCTAGCGGACCAACCATAGCGCCATCTGGTTTCCCCCTTCAAGCTTGACAAGTTTCGTTCTTTGTATTTTTTTTTTTTCGTTTAACGCTTATTTCGTGAGATATTTGGACCGGTCACGACCAATGAACCACCCTGTATATGTCTCTTGAGACGCTTGCAACTATAACTGAAATAAGATTCGATGTTCATCCATTCGTGCAGATTTGGTAAACAGCTCCTATGTCAGTATAAAGATGATTTCCGCATGCACCGATCCTTCAGAACCCAACTTGCTATGGCTGCTCATAACATCATTATGGTAGATGACAGTGGAGCAAAATTTAATACCGTATATCCTGAATGCTAGAAAAACGTCGTTACATTTCCACTCCGTTGAGCATAAAACGAAATTCGGGGCAAAGAAATAATTGCATGGAGATATTACTGGATGGAAGTCTTCCCCGCAAAAAGAAATCGTTGCGTCGCTAATAACGGCAAGGCATCGTGAGAAATGATTATGGCATCCGGAGTGCCTGAAGGTAGTGTGATGTGAGCATTTCTTACCAAGTCTGCGACCGTAATCAGGTAGAACTGAAGAAGCAAATAGAGAAACTTGTAAGGAGAGAAGGGCGTAGAATAAGCAGAAAAGTGTCCCGCATACGTTCTCCAAACTCCACTGATACACGCTACAAAACAAGTGCAATCAATCACAGTGTAGTGTACTATTAAAATTCCGAGAGCTCACGTTCATAGGAGAACCAACGAACGTGTTGCTTCTCCGTGTGTATCTTCCGTGAAAAGAAGATGAATGTAAAATTAGAGAGGGTCGAGACCACGTAATGCCTCATTAGTTGTTTTTCTTTCCGAATATCATTCATGACTACAAGAGGAATGGCAAAAAATGATGATTGTGCAAGAAGTATCGCGTAGAACACACCATGAGATGACTTTTGAAGTACAAATGTTATTTTAGATAGTAACCTGGCAGATAACATCTATACCCATATGAAGCTCTTAGTAGATGACATAGTTGTATTGTTGGAGATGACATCGTTAGAAATTTGTTGCAAATGTCGAGACGCAAATATTCAGCATTTTTATGGCACTCGCAGTTCTATTTCCTTTGGATCGCAAAATAATCTTTGTCTAAATTTTGTGATATCGATAGATCTTGTAAGCTCTTTTAGCTATATCTTCGTGAAGCAGAGCTGCAGTTGAGCGTTTTCACCTTAGGTAAGTTCCGCTGAGATACAACCTATCAGGCGTTAGATAGTTGAAATCAGCCACGCGACCGACTCTGACAAGTTCACGCATTCGTTCTGTACCCTTCGGAGATGAGGTGTAAGCTGATTCCTGAGAGCGAGTTCTGTTGCAGATCTGATGAGACCTTTACAATTGTATCATCTACATCCACGTCTACGCATATATTCCGCAAACCACCGCACTGTACATTGCGGGGGGTACCTTGTACCACTACTAGTCACTTACTCTGCTGTTCCACTCGCAAATAGAGAAAAACGACTTTACAAAAGAATCCGTACGAGACGTAATTTCTCACTTCTTATCTACGTGGTCCTTACCTGAAATGTACATTAACAGCAGTCGAATCGTTCTGCAATCGGCCTCTTTCAATTTGATCAATAGCGTCTTTCGGAAAGAGAATCGTATTCTCTCCATGGATTTCCATTTCAGTTCACCCAGAATCCCGGTAATACTTGCGCGCTGAGCTAACCTCTTGGTAACAAAACTAGCAGCCGGCCTCTGCTCTTCGGTGTCTTCCATTAACCCTACCTGGTTGGGGATCACAAACACTTGAACAGTACTCAAGAATTGGTCGAACTAGCCGTCTTTACGGATGAGCTACACTTGCCCAAAATTCCCCCAATAAAACTAAGTCGAGCATTCGACTTCCTGGCCTCCAACCTGAAGTGGTCATACCATTTTATATCGCTTTGCGACTGTATGTCTAGGTATTTAAAAAATGGATCAAATGGCTCTGAACACTGTGGGACTTACATCTGAGGTCATCAGTCCCCTAGAACTTAGAACTAATTAAACCTAACTAACCAAAGGAGATCGATCACACACATCCATACCAGAGGCAAGAATCGAACCTGCGACCGTAGCGGTCGCGCGGTTACAGACTGCAGCGCCTAGAACCGCTCGGCCACGACGGCCGGCCCTAGGGCCTGCACCCTTCTAATGCTGTATTCGAACGTTGCAGGACTGTTTATCCTATTCACCGAGATTAACTTACATTTTTCTACATTTAGAGAAAGATTCCATTCATCACACAAACTAGAAATTTCGTCGAAGTCTCCTTGTATAATCCTACAATCACTTAACGACGACACCTTACCGTACACCACAGCGTGATGGGCAAACAGCCGTTAACTGCAGCCCATGCTGTCCGTCAGGTTATTTATCGTTCACATGGCTCTAAACAGTATGGGACTTAACATCTGAGGTCATCAGTCCCCTAGACGTGGAACTATTTAAAGATAACCAACCTAAAGACATCACAAACTTCCATGCCCGAGGCATGATTCGAACCTGCGACCGTCGCAGCAGCGCGGTTCCGGACTAAAGCGATTAGAACCGCTCGGCTGCAATGGCCGGCCAGGTTATTTATGTATATAGAGGCTGAAAGTGGTGCTATCACACTTCCCTGGGACACTGCATCTACATCTACATCTACATGGAAACTCTGCAAATCACATTCAAGTGCCTGGCAGAGGGTCCATCGAACCACCTTCTAACATTCTGGGTGGTGTATGATTGTTCTATATCGTGTCTCCCTACCACTTTCGCGCAACGACGCTTTGAGCGCGTTCTTTAGGGAATTGACTATTTGAACCTGGGACCTGTTGCTGGTAAGGAGACGCCAGAGCACACATGACATCTAGAATTCAGAAGAGTTCAGTGACACTAGCGATGATATAACCAAATACTTAATGAATTCAGCGTCAGCTCCACTGCACTCCCTGTAAAAGAATCTTAATATTAGCTACATTTAGTGGAAGGGGTTCAAGGCTTTCCTATTTTTAGTTAGCTGGTAAAATAACGTCGAAAAAGCAGTTAAGTTTACCACTGGAAATTTTATTCTACTCACAAAACATCGTTTATAAATTGCACTATTGATAAAAGGTAATGTTTTAATACAGTATGATAAAAACAAAGTGCGTTCAAAAAAATGTGAACGAATATTCCCTCAGTGGGTTTCCAAGTTCTACAATGAATCGAAGGATGACCTATGCCATATCACATCTATAATCTAGGTTTAAATTAAGTTTCTCAAGAGAGAAAACTGTTAAAATGGTCTACAGTGACCCCCAGTTATCTTTAATTACTTATCTAACTTGTCGCAAATTACAGTGGCTGATGTGGCTTCTCAATAACTATACAACAGAAAAATTATCGCGTTTCAGATTTTTACTTCAAGTGGCAAATGTGAACACCATGAGCTTTAATTGCCGATGGACACTAGTATTACGCAAAAAGGGGGTGTAACAGATGAGACTTCTGCAGTTCTGAGTGAAGCTTTATGCGCTGTTATGCAGCATCGCGTGCGTTCATTACCTTGTCGGTGTTCGTCAGGGGGCGGCGGCCGGCGCAGCTCCGTCCAGCTCGCCCTCTCGGAAGCAACTACTGTCGTAACTTCTCCTTACTAAAATTTAATGAAGTTGGTTTAAAAAAAACTATCTGGCTAAGTTTTCATCTGACAAATCACGGTATCAATGTTAACCTTAAGCTCCGCCTACAAAAATTCTGTCTGTCCAATGAGAAACATTATACTTTTCGTGGTGGGGCAATGTTATTAAAGTTTGTAACGTAACAGAGACACTTGACTCGGTAGATTTTTCACATTCATGTTTCTGTCATCTTGCGTGTGGCAGTAGTGATGAAATGCGAGCGTGGTATAATATTTAGTGGCGTGGTATTACAGAACCTCGGAGATCAATTAGTTTTTGCAAGATGTTAGCTCAGTACAGGACAGTGTCGAATTTATTCAGTCCAATGATTTAGACACTCAGTTTCGTAATTCTCTCCCGCATATCAGGTTATTTAATGCATCACTGCAAGGTATGTATAAACAAACTTGTATTTTTATGATAGTATCTAGAGATTCGATTCGTGTTGATGTGTACTATAAAGGCTACGTGGAATCTATCTACTGATTGATTATTCTGAGCTTAATACAATCAATTTTTTGTGTTGTTCCTCAATTTTCTTTCCTCGATTGGTTATTTAATTTTCGTGCGTAACCTTGAAGCACATGGCATGCAACGCCTTCTTGTGCATATTTATTGGGAGTCTCCACTTCGATCAATTCAGTGATAGACTACCATACAGATAATAAAATAATTTAGTCACTTGTAGTTTCTCCGAGGAGGTTGTAATAAATATCACACTCTCTGCATGTATACTTTTCAGTTCGTGAGTGGTGGGTTTCAGCGATAAATCTGAGATGGGGGTGATGCTGCGGAAGATTTTTGTAATAAGTATATTCATATTTTAGTGCAATAATTTGTATGGAACATGGTAGTGAGGCGTTCAGCTTCTGCAGTAGTAAATGCAAATTTTGTGCTTGAACCGCATCAATACTCAGTTACTTCGGTGAGGTATTTACAGAGTTAGACCGTGTTCAGATTAAAGCAGTGTGATCAGACTCATGGGAAATCATTCCACAACACTACGTTTAGGTAGAAGCAAACCACATTTGCATTCCATAATTTTGAGAGGTTTTCAAGAGTGATTATACACTGATATTCAGTTACACAAACGGTGCACATCTACTTCACGCTGCGTGGTTCCTCTTTAAGTGTGTACTACAGTCATTTTTTTCCCTTTTGGGTTACTTCGTAGTCATATAGCGATTGCAAACTGACTAGTGGGCCTTGAACAATCATAACGAGCAATATGGCGCTGTGGTTAGCGCACTGGACTTGCATTCGGAAGGACGACCGTTTAAACCCGCGTCCGGCCATCTAGATTCAGGTTTTCCGTGATTTCCCTAAATCGCTTCAGGCAAATGCCTGGATAGTTCCTTTGGATGGGCACGGACGATTTCCTTAACACAATCCGAGCTTGTGCTCCGTCTCTAGCGACACAGATGTCATCGGGACGTTAAAGCCAATCTTTCTTCCTTCCTTCCTTTGGATGTTTATATAACAGAGCCTAAATTCATAAATCAGGGTTTAATATAAGTACTTATGATAGTAGACCAGTACACGACTTACAGATGAAAAGTTTGGCAGGTCACTCAAAACATTATTAAACGTAAGTTTGTGAGTGGAAATAAATGAAAGAATATGATGTGACTGCGATCGATGATCAGGCACAATATTCATGTATGTAGGGGACTTCGTTAGGAGTGACGTAAAGAAGAACGAATACGTAAATTTAGCGGTTGGGAAGCCCAAGGTCAATGAGAAAATTACTGGAAGAATCAAATGCATATGTACATTCAGGTGAAAAACAGATGCCGGCAGAATCACGTACACGAACAGTGCATTGGTGGAGCTGACATATGTACTCTGGTGATTCATATGAAAACGTTTCCGACGTGATTATAGTCGCTCGACGGTATTTAACAGACTTTGAGTGCGAAATGGTAGTTGGACCTAGACGCATCATTCCATTTCGGAAATCGTTTGGAAATACAATATTCCGAGATTGACAGTGTCAAGAGAGTGCAGAGAATACCAAATTTCAGGCATTATCTCTCACCACGGCCATCACTTACACAGAGAGCAGCGGCATTTGTGTAGGCTTGTCAGTAGTTGTAACAGATAAGCAACACTGCGTGAAACAACCGCAGGACTTAATATTGGACGTAAGACGCACGTATCTGTTACGACAGTAGCGTAAATGGGCTGTGGCAGTAGACGACTTAGGTGAGTGCCATAGTTAACAACACGACGTCGCCTCTAGCGCCTCTCCTGGGCTCGTGACCGTATCAAAAATGATTTATATGGCTCTGAGCACTATGGAACTTAACATCTGAAGTCATCAGTCCCTTAGAACATAGAAATTCCTAAACCTAATTAACCTAAGGACATCACACACATCAATGCTCTAGACAGGGTTCGAACCTGCGACCGTATCGACCGGGTGGTTCCATATTGAAGCGCCTAGAACCGCTCGGCCACAGCGGCCGGACGTGACCATATCGGTTGGACCCTATACAGGAAAGCCGTGGCCTGATCAGATGACTCCCGGTTTCAGCTGGTAAGAGCTGATGGTAGGGTTCGAGTGTGACGCAGACCCCATGAAGTCATGGACCCTCGTTGCCAACAAGGCACTGTGCAAGCTGGTGGTGGCTCCATAATAGTGTGGGCTGGGTTAACCTGGAATGGGCTGTGTCCTCTGTTCCAGATGAACTGATCGTTGACGGGGATGGTTATTTGCAGCCATTCTTGGTTTTTATGCTCTCAAGCTACGATGGAATTTTTATGTGTGGCAAATGCGCCATGTCACCGGGTCACAATTGTTTGCGATTGGTTTGAAGAACATTGTAGGCAATTTGAGTGAATCATCAAGGTCGCTTGTCATGAATTCCATCAAGCATTTATAGAGCATCATCGAAAAGTAAGTTCGTGCAAAAAATACTGAGCCGGCAACACTTTTGCGATTATGGTTGGCTCTAGAGGGACCACAGCTCAACAGTTGTGTAGGGGACTTCCAGCGACATGAGCCGTCGCCACCTAGAGTTGCTGTTCTACGTCGGTGAAAAGGAGGCCAGACACGATAATCGGACGTATTCCATGACTTAAGTCAACTCAGTGTGGACTTTATGAAGAAGAAAGGAGAGGAGGAAAGAAAATTGGAAATCCGGAATGCATTGTAGATTTCGCATAGTAAGTGGAGTTAACTCCACGTTGCCCACAGTAAAACATTAAAACATGACAACCAAATTATTTCTGATTTTTTAAGAAAAGTTTCTTTTTAAAATTCAGTCTTGATGGCACTACGTATGCTACAATAACATAGGTGACCGGTTTCGTTCATATCACATGACCATCATCAGACCTGTAATTTAATTGCAGTCGAGTCGCAACTCACATATCGATATGATGCCACAATGCCAAAGGCCTTCACAACATCTTTGACTTTGAAACCAATGTGGTGGTACCACCTTAGCCCATACACGGCACACTGAGAATACATCGTCTGTACAGTTATTTTAAAGCTTTTAATTGATATTTTATACAATATTTAAGTAGTTCCATGGTCGTAAAGAGATATTTTATACATAACTATTTTTTTGTTATTATTGCACTTGGATTTTTACGTTTTGATGATTATGTGAACCCGTTTTACACTGATTGGTTGACGTGAGGTAGAGGGAGAAGAGGTAGGCAGAACATCTTCTTATTTAAGCGTGTGCCGGTCACTTAACGGCTGAAAGCAAGGGGAAGCTACAGCCGTAATTTTTCCCGAGGGCATGCAGCTCTACTGTATGATTAAATGATGATGGCGTCCAATTGGGTAAAATATTCCTGAGGTAAAATAGTCCCCCATTCGGATCTCCGGGCGGGGACTACTCAAGAGGATGTCGTTATCAGGAGAAAGAAAACTGTCGTTCTACGGATCGGAGCGTGGAATGTCAGATCCCTTAATCGGGCAGGTAGGTTAGAAAATTTAAAAAGGGAAATGGATAGGTTAAAGTTAGACATAGTGGGAATTTGTGATGTTCGGTAACAGGAGGAACAAGACTTCTGGTCAGGTGACTACAGGGTAACAAACACAAAATCAAATAGGGGTAATGCAGGAGTAGGTTTAATAATGAATAGGAAAATAGGAATGCGGGTAAGGTACTACAAACAGCATAGTGAACGCATTGTTGTGGCCAAGATAGATACGAAGCCCACACCTACTACAGTAGTACAAGTTTATATACCAACTAGCTCTGCAGATGACGAAGAAATTGAAGAAATGTATGATGAAATAAAAGAAATTAATCAGATAGAGAAGGGAGACGAAAATTTAATAGTCATGGGTGACTGGAGTTCGAGTGTAGGAAAAAGGAGAGAAGGAAACGTAGTAGGTGAATATGGATTGGGGCTAAGAAATAAAAGAGGAAGCCGCCTGGTAGAATTTTGCACAGAGCACAACTTAATCATAGCTAACACTCGGTTCAAGAATCATAAAGGAAGGTTGTATACATGGAAGAACCCTGGAGATACTAAAATGTATCAGATAGATTATATAATGGTAAGACAGAGATTTAGGAACCAGGTTTTAAATTGTAAGACATTTCCAGGGGCTGATGTAGACTCTGACCACAATCTATTGGTTATGACCTCTAGATTAAAACTGAAGAAACTGCAAAAAGGTGGAAATTTAAGGAGATGGGACCTGGATAAACTGACTAAACCAGAGGTTGTACAGAGTTTCAGGGAGAGCATAAGGGAACAATTGACAGGAATGGGGGAAAGAAATACAGTAGAAGAAGAATGGATAGCTTTGAGGGATGAAGTAGTGAAGGCAGCAGAGGAACAAGTAGGTAAAAAGACGAGGGCTAGTAGAAATCCTTGGGTAACAGAAGAAATATTGAATTTAATTGATGAAAGGAGAAAATATAAAAATGCAGTAAATGAAGCAGGCAAAAAGGAATACAAACGTCTCAAAAATGAGATCGACAGTAAGTGCAAAATGATTAAGCAGGGATGGCTAGAGAACAAATGTATGGATGTAGAGGCTTATCTCACTAGGGGTAAGATAGATACTGCCTAAGAACCACTTGTATGAACGTCAAGAGCTCAGATGGAAACCCAGTTCTAAGCAAAGAAGGGAAAGCAGAAAGGTGGAAGGAGTATATAGAGGGTCTATACAAGGGCGATGTTCTTGAGGACAATATTATGGAAATGGAAGAGGATGTAGATGAAGATGAAATGGGAGATACGATACTGCGTGAAGAATTTGACAAAGCACTGAAAGACCTGAGTCGAAACAAGGCCCCCGGAGTAGACAACATACTATTGGAACTACTGACGACCTTGGGAGAGCCAGTCCTGACAAAACTCTACCACCTCGTGAGCAAGATGTATGAAACAGGCGAAATACACTCAGACTTCAAGAAGAATATAATAATTCCAGTCCCAAAGAAAGCAGGTGTTGACAGATGTGAAAATTACCGAATCATCAGTTTAATAAGCCACAGCTGCAAAATACTAACACGAATTCTTTACAGACGAATGGAAAAACTAGTAGAATCCGACCTCGGGGAAGATCAGTTTGGATTCCGTAGAAATGTTGGAACACGTGAGGCAATACTGACCTTACGACTTATCTTAGAAGAAAGATTAAGGAAAGGCAAACCTACGTTTCTAGCATTTCTAGACTTAGAGAAAGCTTTTGACAATGTTGACTGTAATAGGCTCTTCCAAATTCTGAAGATGGCAGGGGTAAAATACAGGGATCGAAAGGCTATTTACAATTTGTACAGAAACCTGATGGCAGTTATAAGAGTCGAGGGGCATGAAAGGGAGGCAGTGGTTGGGAAGGGAGTGAGACAGGGTTGTAGCCTCTCCCCGATGTTATTCAATCTTTATATTGAGCAAGCAGTGAAGGAAACAAAAGAAAAATTCGGAGTAGGTAATAATGTCCATGGAGAAGAAATAAAAAGTTTGAGGTTCGCCGATGACATTGTAATTCTGTCAGAGACAGCAAAGGACTTGCAAGAGCAGTTGAATGCAATGGACAGTGTCTTGAAAGGAGGGTATAAGATGAACATAAACAAAAGCAAAACGAGGCTAATGGAATGTAGTCGAATTAATTCGGGTGATGCTGAGGGAATTAGATTAGGATATGAGACACTTAAAGTAGTGGAGGAGTTTTGCTATTTGGGGAGCAAAATAACTGATGATGGTCGAAGTAGAGAGGATATAAATTGTGGACTTTGAATGGCAAGGAAAGCGTTTCTGAAGAAGAGAAATTTGTTAACATCGAGTATTGATTGAAGTGTCAGGAAGTCATTTCTGAAAGTATTTGTATGGAGTGTTGCCATGTATGGAAGTGAAACATGGACGATAAATAGTTTGGACAAGAAAAGAATAGAAGCTTTCGAAATGTGGTGCTACAGAACAATGCTGAAGATTAGATGGGTAGTTCACATAACTAATGGGGAAGTATTGAGTAGGATTGGGGAGAAGAGAAGTTTGTGGCACAACTTGACCAGAAGAAGGGATCGGTTGGTAGGACATGTTCTGAAGCATCAAGGGATCACCAATTTAGTATTGGAGGGCAGCATGGAGGGTAAAAATCGTAGAGGGAGACCAAGAGATGAATACACTAAGCAGATTCAGAAGGATGTAGGTTGCAGTAGGTACTGGGAGATGAAGGAGCTTGCACAGGATAGAGTAGCATGGAGAGCTGCATCAAACCAGTCTCAGGACTGAAGACCACAACAAAAACAACAAACCCGTTACTTGCTGGCACCAGTTGATATCACAGCAGCTGAGAAGTGTGCTCCACCTACCATCTTCGAAGGATCATATCGGTATAACAAGTCTTATTGTATTTTATCCTTATAAGCAATTTGTCATATTTTATTGTCAATCTAGTAAGGTTTCTACTACTTTCTATATTAAATTACAGGTCTGACGACAGACATGTGATACGACCGAATCCGGTCACCTATATTCTTGTAGCATACGTGGTGCTATCAAGACTGAATTTTAAAAAGAACAACTTTTTAAAAAAATTTGATCGCTGTTCTAAAAATGTTTATTAAAATTGTTATTTCTTATTTGATGGGGATACATTTAAAAAGAAAATTTCATTATGGAAGCGACATATACTGGGAAACAAAGTCCAGGTTCTTAAGCTCACTGGCTTAAAATTAAACGAGTTTTGAAGAATAGGCCTTGAAAGAATCACAAGAACAGTTTTCTCAACGTTTGACGACACAGTCAGTCCCACATTTGGCATGTAATGATTTTTTGGCGAAGTCTTGGTTAAAGACAAATTTATTACTTTTCAAGTTTCATTTTCAAAATATTTCGACATAAAAACGGGTCATCAAGGCCAAGAACTTCACAAGAAGGAGAGAATCTTTTATCTGTAAGCATAGCAGTCACGTGATTAGTGGACTTGGTTTACCAACCTTCAACCTTATCGCCATATAGTTCTCCATATAGTCCTCTCAATAAGCTGATGGCCACAATGGAAATGTGACTCGCTGTGCACGCATGAGTGTAGAATTTGCGAACAACTCTCAGATAGGTGTGCACAAGCTTCCCACAAGAAGCTGTCTGTCATACCGTAGCTCGCCTTGTTCTTTCGTAACATTATGAAGACTGCAGACAGCGTAGTACAAATTAATACCATATATAGTGACGTCCAGAAGCAGTTCCACGCAGTCACGTGGCATACCAAATTCGGGGCTACAAATTATCAGCGGGGACATATTACTGGATGCAGGATTTGCCAGTAAACCGAAATCGGTAGGTCGTTCTTAGCGGATGGGTATAGTTAGAAATGATTGTAGCGTCCTGCGTTCCTGAAGGTTGTGTGATGTGGTCGATGTTGTTCACAATTTGTATAAATGCTTGAGTATTTTCTTTTAAGTCTAAGATCCTGATCACATAGAAGTAATGAAGCAAATTCACTCCTGGAAATGGAAAAAAGAACACACTGACACCGGTGTGTCAGACCCACCAGACGTACCGCCGAATTGCTCAACACGTGGGGCGTGAGGTCTCCACAGTACATCATTGTTGTCGCCAGTGGTCGGCGGAAGGTGCACGTGCCCGTCGACCTGGGACCGGACCGCCGAGACCTTAGGATACTACTCAGTGCCGTAGAGGACCGCACCGCCACTTCCCAGCAAATTAGGGACACTGTTGCTCCTGGAGTATTGGCGAGGACCATTCGCAACCGTCTCCATGAAGCTGGGCTACGGTCCCGCACACAGTTAGGCCGTCTTCCGCTCACGCCCCAAAATCGTGCAGTCCGCCTCCAGTGGTGTCGCGACAGGCGTGAATGGAGGGACGAATGGAGACGTGTCGTCTTCAGCGATGAGAGTCGCTTCTGCCTTGGTGCCAATGATGGTCGTATGCGTGTTTGGCGCCGTGCAGGTGAGCGCCACAATCACGACTGCATACGACCGAGGCACACAGGGCCAACACCCGGCATCATGGTGTGGGGAGCGATCTCCTACACTGGCCGTACACCTCTGGTGATCGTCGAGGGGACACTGAATAGTGCACGGTACATCCAAACCGTCATCGAACCCATCGTTCTACCATTCCTAGACCGGCAAGGGAACTTGCTGTTCCAACAGGACAATGCACGTCCGCATGTATCCCGTGCCACCCAACGTGCTCTAGAAGGTGTAAGTCAACTACCCTGGCCAGCAAGATCTCCGGAGCTGTCCCCCATTGAGCATGTTTGGGACTGGATGAAGCATCGTCTCACGCGGTCTGCACGTCCAGCACGAACGCTGGTCCAACTGAGGCGCCAGGTGGAAATGGCATGGCAAGCCGTTCCACAGGACTACATCCAGCATCTCTACGATCGTCTCCATGGGAGAATAGCAGCGTGCATTGCTGCGAAAGGTGGATATACACTGTACTAGTGCCGACATTGTGCATGCTCTGTTGCCTGTGTCTATGTGCCTGTGGTTCTGTCAGTGTGATCATGTGATGTATCTGACCCCAGGAATGTGTCAATAAAGTTTCCCCTTCCTGGGACAATGAATTCACGGTGTTCTTATTTAAATTTCCAGGAGTGTAGATAAATTTGAATAGAGATTTACGGATACTTTTTCGCAATTCTGTTGACAGACGCCACACAAGCGGTGCAAACCATCATAGTATAGTGTTCTATTAAAATTCCGAGAGGTTGCCTTTATAGAAGATTGAACGAGTACGCTGCTTCTCTGTCCGTACATCCCGTGGGAAGACGGCGAAGCTAAAATTAGAGAGATTCAAAGTGGCACAGTTGTGTACATGGAGAGAGCTTGAAACATGCAGCAGTTTCATTTCATTTACAGTTTTTTTTATTGCAATAAAAACATTGCTTATGTCTCATAAAGGTATCCTGTTATAGGTATCGATCGGTCATGCAAGCTCTTTGGACTTTATCTTTGTGAAACGCTGCTCTAGTTGAATATTTTAATCTTTTTGTGTTCCAGTCAGCTGCAGACAATCAGGCGTTAGGCGGTTGACTTAGACCATGCGTTATACCCATATTAAATTGTTGCATGTGGCGGCTTTGACGTGGCCACTGCAATTGCAGATTTGATGAGACCGTTACAGTTATTTGCAGTGTTCAAAAATGCTTCAAATGGCTCTGAGCACTATGGGACTTAACATCTGAGGCCGTCGGTCCCCTAGCACTTAGAACTACTTAAACCTAACTAACCTAAGGACATCACACACATCCATGCCCAAGATAGGATTCGAACCTGCGACCGTAGCAGTCGCGCGATTCCGGACTGAAGTGCCTAGAACCGCCTAGACACCGCGGCCGGCCATTTTCAGTGTTTATTAACAGAAAAAGTGTGAGACATTTGAATCGGGATACTTTGGGTATTTGCACATTTACATTGCTATCATTTTGCGCGTTTCATAGGAGTTAAATTGCAAGCGTGGTCTACTAGGTATTTAGCAGCCTTATTTTGAAGATGCTCTGAGATTGATTACTTTTCGCAAGTTGGTAGCGACTACAGGACCGTAGTTACGCAGCGTAATGATTTATGCAATCATTGTGATAATTCTTTACTGCACTTCAGTTCTCTGCCTCGTGATGACTGGGTGTTGTGTGATGTCTTAGGTTAGTTATGTTTAAGTAGTTCTAAGTTCTAGGGGACTGATGACCATAGCTGTTAAGTCCTATAGCGCTCAGAGCCATTTGAACCTGCACTTCAGGTAAATAATGCATTACTGAAAAGCGTATATGGGCTGGTCCATTGATAGTCACCGGGCCAAATATCTCACGAAATAAGCATCAAACGAAAAAACTACAAAGAACGAAACTCGTTTAGCTTGAAAGGGGAAACCAGATGGCGCTATGGTTGGCTCGCTAGATGGCGCTGCCATAGCTCAAACGGATATCAACTGTGTTCTTATAAAGGGGAACCCCCATTTTTTAATTACATATTCGTGTACTACGTAAAGAAATATGAATGTTTTAGTTGGTCCCCTTTTTACGCATTGTGATAGATGGCGCTGTAATAGTAAAAAACCTATAACTACGTGGTATCAGGTAACATTCCGCCTGTGCGGCCGATATTTGCTTCTTGATACATTACCCGTGTTAAAATGGACCGTTTACCAATTGCGGACAAGGTCGATATCGTGTTGATGTATGACTATTGTGATCAAATTGCCCAATGGGCGTGTGCTATGTATGCTGCTCGGTATCCTGGATGACATGATCCAAGTGTCCGGACCGTTCGCCGGATAGTTACGTTATTTAAGGAAAGAGGAAGTGTTCAGTCACATTGGAAACGTCAACCACGACCTGCAACAACTGATGATGGCCAAGTAGGTGTTTTCGCTGCTGACGCAGCTAATTCGCACATCAGTAGCAGACAAATTGTGCGAGAATCGGGAATCTCAAAAACATCGGTGTTGCGAATGCTACATCAACATCGATTGCACCCGTACCATATTTCTATGCACCAGGAATTGCAGGGCGACGACTTTGAACGTCGCGTACAGTTCTGCCACTGGGCAGAAGAGAAATTACGAGACGATGACAGATTTTTTGCCCGCGTTCTATTTAGCGACAAAGCACTATTGGGCAACGGATATTCACGATGGCTGTGACAAGTGGAACATCAGTGACCTTGGCGGGTTAATGTATGGTGCGGCATTATGGAGGAAGGATAATTGGCCTCCATTTTATCGATGGCAATCTAAATGGTACAATGTATGCTGATTTCCTACGTAATGTTCTACCGATGTTACTACAAGATGTTTCACTGAATGACACAATGGCGATGTACTTCCAACATGATTGATGTCCGGCACATAGCTCTCGTGCTGTTCAAGCGGTACTGAATAGCGTATTTCATGATAGGTCGATTGGTCGTCGTAGCACGTTCACCAGATCTGACGTACCCGCATTTCTTTCTGTGAGGAAAGTTGAAGGATATTTGCTATCGTGATCCACAGACAACGCCTGACAACATGCGTCAGCCCATTGTCGATGCATGTACGATCATTACGGAAGGCGAACTACTCGCTCTTGAGAGGAATGTCATTACACGTATTGCCAAATGCAATGAGGATGACGGACATCATTTTGAACATTTATTGCATTAATGTGGTATTTACAGGAAATCAGGCTGTAACGGCATGCGTTCTCAGAAATGATAAGTTCACAAAGGTACATGTATCAAAAATGGAACAACCGAAATAAAATGTTCAAACGTACCTACGTTCTGTATTTCAATTTAAAAAACCAACCTGTTCCCAACTGTTTGTCTAAAATTGTGAGCAGTATGTTTGTGACTATTACAGCGCCATCTATCACAAAACGAATAAAGTGGGCCAACTAAAACATTTATATTTTTTTACGTCCTACACGAATATGTAATAAAAAATGGGGGTTCCTATTAAAAAAAGATGCAGTTGATATCCATTTGACCTATGGCAGCGCCATCTAGCGGGCCAACCATAGCGACATCTGGTTTCCCACTTCAAGCTAGACAAGTTTCGTTCTTTGTTGATTTTTCGTTTGACGTATATTTCGTGAGATATTTGTCCCGGTCACGATCAATGGACCATCCTGTAGAATAATCTTGTATGCCTGTGATTGACTGAGATCCGATAGATGTTCAAGTGTGTTGTAAAGGCCACATGGTGTATATATAGAGTTTGAGTATTTTGAGCTATATACAGAGAATTCACTTTTGTGACCACTCATATATGTTCTCCTCCGTTATTTATTTAATGTTAATGCGTACCCTTGAAGTACTTGCTATGTGACGCCGTATTTTCCACACTTGTTGCCTATCTCCCACTTGGCCAGTTCTGTGATATTCTACGATACAGATAAGTAAATAATTCAGAAGTTTATAGCTTCTCCCACGTACCACTAATAAATACGTCACTCTCTGCATATATAATTTTCAGATTGTGAATGGTGAGTTTCGTCGATGACGTCGGGACGGAGATTAGCAGTGGAAAATTTTTATAATATGTTTATTGACGTTTTCGTGTAATAACTTGTGCACGAGTTCGTAGCAAGGCGTCTGGCATTGGCAATAGGTCCTCATGCAGAGTTTTTCCTTCGACTACATACACTATGTGATCAAAAGCATCCAGTCACCAACAAAAACATACGTTATTCATATTAGGTGCACTGTGCTGTCACCTACTGCCAGTACTCCTTATGGGCGACCTCAGTAGTCACTAGACATCGTGAGAGAGCAGAATGGGGCAATCCGCGAAAGTCACGGACTTCGAACGTGGTCAGGTGATTGGTTCTCACTTGTGTCGTACGTCAGTACGCGAGATTTCCACACTCCTAAACATCCCTAGGTTCAATATTTCCAATGTGTTAGTGAAGTGGAAACGTGAAGGGACATGTAAAGCACAAAAGCGTACAGGCTGACCTCTACTGTTGAGTAGCAGAGATCACCGACAGTTCAAGAGGGTCGTGATGTGTAATAGGCAGACATCTATCCAGACCATCACACAGGGATTCCAAACTGCCTCAGGATCCACTGCAAGTACTATGACGGTTAGGTCGAGAACTGCGCATAAACCACACATCACACCGGTAACTGCGAAACAACGCCTCGTTTGGTGTAAAGAGCGTCAACACTGGACGACTGAACAATGGAAAAGCTTTCAATGGAGTGACAAATCACGAAAGTGGCGATCCGATGGCAGAGTGTGGCTATGGAGAATGTCCGGTGAACGTCATCTGCCAGCTTCCCACTTCTTCTTTTGGGTGTCCGGATACTTCTGATCACATAGCAATAATGTACGGCCTGCGGCGGAGTAGTTACACAACAATAACATCCCTAAATGGACTGGCCTGCACAGAGTCCTGACCCGAATCCTATAGAACACCTTTGGGATGTTGTGCTACACCTACTTCGTGCCAGGTCTCACCGACCATCATCGATACCTCTCCTCAGTGCAGCACTTCGTGAAGGATGGGCTGCCATTCCCCAAGAAACCTTCCAGCACCTGATTGAACGTATGCCTGCGGGAATGGAAGTTGTCATCAAGCCTAAGGGTGGGCCAAAACCATACTGAATTCCGCCATTAGCGATGGCGGGCCCCACGAACGTGTAAGTCATTTTCAGCCAGGTGTCCGAATATTTTTGATCACGTAGTGTAAGTATTCAATTAGGTTAGTGTGAATTATACGGTATTAGACCATGTTCAGCCTAAAGTATTGTGATTACATTCGAGATAAATCACTCCACAAGGCCGTGTTTAGTTTCAAACATCGGTACCTAGCAATGTTTGAAGGCTTTTAAGTGTGATTATGTAGTGCTCGATGCCAAACTACACAAGCTACGCATATCTAAATCACGTTACGCGGTTTTTCTGTAAGTGTGCGCTTACTTCGTAGTCATGTAGTGCTTACAAATTGAGCATTGGGTAATTAAAATCTTATAACAGAACATAGCTTTATAAATCAGTTCTTGATCGACGAGTAAATACTCATGATAGTAGCCCAGTTCCAAATACAGTACAGAACTTGTAAATTGTATGTAGAGTGGCAGGTGCAATGATTGGCAGCTGACTCTTAACATTATTAAATGTAAGGTTATGCGTGAAAAGAAACGAAAAGATATGACATTAAGGCGGTCAGCGATCGGCCACAGTGTTCAGGTATATAGGATTTTCTGTTCGGAGTGGTGTAAATAAGAACAAGTACATAAATGCAGCCGTGGGAAAGCCCTGTGCCAATCTCAGATCAAATGGAAGAATCCATGCACGAAAGAGTTTGTTCATTGAAAACTCGTTTGAGTAAAGCTCCGATATCAATAGTATTCGTTGATATGGAAGTCATACCAAGGTTTAAACAGAGAAGAACAAAAGAATCAAATAAGAGCTGCACGATTCGTCACGGCTTTGTTTGGTGAACGTGAATGTCTCACTGAGATGCTCTGCAAATTTCCTTGGGGGATATTCCAAGAAATGTGTTGGGCAGGGCGAAGAGCCTTCCCCAGAAAACTTGCAATGCGTAAGTTTCGAAGCGAGTAAGGAAACACGCATTTCGCGTAATGGCTACAAAGCTACAAGCAGAAAAATTCGTGCTCACACGCTCCTCCAGCCCCTTTCCCCATCCCTACAAGGTAACTGATTGTCTCTCTTGCCGTAGGCCGTCCACAAATGGAATATACGAGGGTGACTCCAAAAGAAATGCACACCACTTCTTTTAAAAAATCCATCTTTTATTCTACATGTTTGCAATTATTACACTTTGTAGATACATCCTTTAGGAACAATATTTTCATTTCTGCACATAATATCCATACCTCTCAACTGCCTTACGCCATCTTGGATCCAGCGCCTGTATACCCGCACGGTAAAATTCTGGACCAACCTGTTGGAGCCATTCTTTGGCAGCGTGCACAAGGGAGTCATCATCTTCAAACCTTGTTCCACGAAGAGAGTCTTTCAGTTTCCCAAAGAGATGATAGTCGCTAGAGCCACGTCAGGACTGTATGGCAGGGGTTTCAGTGTTATCCTTTTGAGTTTTGTAATCGCTTCCATGGTTTTTAGACTGACATATGACGGTGCATGTCATGCAATAGCAAAAGATCCTGCTTTTGCCGATGTGGTCGAACACGACTCAGTCGAGCTTGGAGTTTCTTCAGTGTCGTCACATATGCATCAGACATTATAGTGGTTCCACTTCGCATAATGTCCACAAGCAACAGTCCTTCGGAATCGAAAGACACCGTAGCCATAACTTTTCCAGCAGGAGGTGTGGTTTTGAATTTTTTTTCCTTGTGTAAATTTGCATGATGCCACTCCATTGATTGCCTCTACGTCTCTGGTGAAAAATGATGGAGGTATGTTTCATCACCTGTCACAATTCTTCCAACAAATTCATCTCCATCATTCTCGTACTTTTCCAAAAGTTCGCTGCATACCGTTTTTCTTGTTCCTTTAGGAGCCACTGTCAACATCCTGGGAACCCGCCTGCCACAAACCTCCTTTAACGCCAACACTTTCTGTATTCTGCAAACACATTCTTCTCCTATGCCAACGTAGTAGCATGACAATTCGGTCACTGTGAGCAATTCGTTAACTCTCTGCACAATGTCTGGAGTGCGTGCAGTACGAGGCCTGCCGCTGCGAGGACAATCCTCAGTATTGCCGTGCCCGCTTTCATCACGTAACTTGCTTGCCCACCGACTAACTGTACTGCAATCGACAGCAGCATCTCCATACGCCTTTTTCAACCTCTTGTGGGTGTTTCCCATTGTCTCGTTTTTACAGCACAGGAACTCTATGACAGCACGTTGCTTCTGACTAACGTCAAGTGTAGCAGCCATCTTGAACACATGCTGTGACGGCGCCTCTCACGGGAACAGGTTGAACTAAGTTTGAAAACAAGGGGGAAGGATGTATCTACACACTGTGAAACTTTTGCAGATGCAGAATGAAAACTGTTATTTTACAAAAGTTGTGTGCATTTCTTTTGTAGTGACCTTCGATTTCTTTTGTAGTGACCCTCGTATTTTGGGAGTCTGACACTGGCAGGCTCCCTCTCCTCTGTTACGCTCCTCTGGCTAAGGGTGCATTGATTTGGATGCAGACGTAGAGGTGTGCCTCGACGTGAGAGAATATCCATATGCCCCCCACCCCCTTGAAGCAGTAGGCAGACCCGCCTTTGCTGCACCCATGCCAGCAAGTTCCTCTGTGGGCAGACCTAAGGGCAGCGTGGGCTCCACATTCAGCTCGTGGTGGTCCGCCGAGCCCTTAAGAAAGCCGTGCACGCCGCCAAGTCTGCGTGGATAATGAGCAATTACTTATTCAGCAGACTCTCCGCTCGGCGCCCGCAAAACGGGCAGGCGCCAGCCGCCCTATGGCTACTTAGTGGGGCGCGAGGCCTCCCTCTGACCTGTATACCGCGCCGGCCCTCGCCAATACGGAGGTAATGTGTTCCAATCTCCTGAGGAGATAAAAGAGGAAACAATACCTCATAGTCACTAGTTCTCTTCTACATCTACATCTACATCTACATGACTACTCTGCAATTCACATTTAAGTGCTTGGCAGAGGGTTCATCGAACCACAATCATACCATCTCTCTACCATTCCACTCCCTAACAGCGCGCGGGAAAAACGAACACCTAAACCTTTCTGTTCGAGCTCTGATTTCTCGTATTTTATTTTGATGATAATTCCTACCTATGTAGGTTGGGCTCAACAAAATATTTTCGCATTCGGAAGAGAAAGTTGGTGACTGAAATTTCGTAAAAAGATCTCGCCGCGGCGAAAAACGTCTTTGCTGTAATGACTTCCATCCCAATTCGCGTATCATATCTGCCACACTTTCTCCCCTATTACGTGATAATACAAAGCGAGATGCCATTTTTGCCACCCTTTCGATGTCCTCCGTCAATCCCACCTGGTAAGGATCCCACACCGCGCAGTAATATTTTAACAGAGGACGAACGAGTGTAGTGTAAGCTGTCTCTTTAGTGGACTTGTTGCATCTTCTAAGTGTCCTGCCAATGAAACGCAACCTTTGGCTCGCCTTCCCCACAATATTATCTATGTGGTCTTTCCAACTGAAGTTGATCGTAATTTTAACACCCAGGTACTTAGTTGAATTGACAGCCTTGAGAATTGACTATTTATCGAGTAATCGAATTCCAACGGATTTCTTTTGGTACTCATGTGGATCACCTCACACTTTTCGTTATTTAGCGTCAACTGCCACCTGCCACACCATACAGCAATCTTTTCTAAATCGCTTTGCAACTGATACTGGTCTTCGCATACCTTACTAGACGGTAAATTACAGCATCATCTGCAAACAATCTAAGAGAATTGCTCAGATTGTCACCCAGGTCATTTATATAGATCAGGAACAGCAGAGGTCCCAGGACGTTTCCCTGGGGAACACGTGATATCACTTCAGTTTTTCTTGATGATTTGCCGTCTATTACTACGACTTGCGACCTTCCCGACAGGAAATTACGAATCTAGTCGCACAACTGAGACGATACCCCATAGGCCCGCAGCTTGATTAGAAGTCGCTTGTGAGGAACGGTGTCAAAAGCTTTCCGGAAATCTAGAAATACGGAATCAACTTGAGATCCCCTGTCGATAGCCGCCATTACTTCGTGCGAATAAAGATCTATCTGCATTGCACAAGAGCGATGTTTTCTGAAACCATGCTGATTACATATCAATAGATAGTTTCCTTCGAGGTGATTCATAATGTTTGAATACAGTATATGCTCCAAAACCCTACTGCAAACCGACGTCAATGATATAGGTCTGTAGTTAGATGGATTACTCCTACTACCGTTCTTAAACACTGGTGCGACCTGCGCAATTTTCCAATCTGTAATGTCAGATGTATCGGTGAGCGAGCGGTGCTAAGTAGGGAGCTATAGTATCAGCGTAATCTGAAAGTGCGTTCAATAACTCCGCTTTAGCGGCACAGTCGTCGGTAACAGTACCATCGGCACTGCACGGCGAAGGTATTGACTGCGTCTTGCCGCTTGTGTTCTTTACATAGTCTTGCCGCTTGTGTTCTTTACATACTACCAGAATTTCTTCGGATTTTCTATCAAATTTCGAGACAGTGTTTCGTTGTGGAACCTATTAAAGGCATCTCGCATTGAAGTCCGTGCCAGATTTCGCGCGACTGTAAATTTTAGCCAATCTTCGGGATTTCGCGTTCTTCTGAACTTCGCATGCTTTCTCCGTTGCCTCTGCAACAGCGTTCGGACCTGTTATGTGTAACACGGGGGATCCGTTCCATCTCTTACCAATTTATGAGGTATGAATCTCTCAATTGCTGTTGCTACTATATCTTTGAATTTGAGCCACATCTCGTCTACATTTGCATAGTCAGTTCGGAAGGAATGGAGATTGTCTCTTAGGAAGACTTCTAGTGACACTCACCCGCTTTTTGAAATAAAATTATTTTGAGTTTGTTTCTGGTGGATTTGGAAGAAACGGTATTGAGCCTAGCTACAACGACATTGTGATCCCTAATCCCTGTATCGGTCATGATGCTCTCTATCAGCTCCTGATTGTTCGTGGCTAAGAGGTCAAGTATGTTTCCGCAACCATTTACAATTCACGTGGGTTCGTGGACTAACTGCTCGAAATAATTTTCGGAGAAAGTATTTATGACTATCTCAGAAGATGTTTTCTGCCTACCACCGGTTTTGAACAAGTATTTTTGCCAACATATCGAGGGAAGGTTGAAGTCCCCACCAACTATAACCGTATGAGTGGGGTATTTATTTGTTACGAGACTCAAATTTTCTCTGAACTGTTCCGCAACTATATCATCGGAGTCTAGGGGTCGGTAGAAGGAGCCAATTATTAGTTCGGGTGTCAAGTATAACCTCCACTCATACCAATTCGCACTGAGTATCTACTTCTACTTCACTACAAGATAAACCACTACAGACAGATACAAACACTGCACCACGAATTCTGCCTAATCTATCTTTCCTGAACACCGTCTGAGACTTCGTAAAAATTTCTGCAGAACTTATTTCAGGCTTTAGCCAGCTTTCTGTACCTATAACGATTTCAGCTTCTGTGCTTTCTATTAGCGCTTGAAGCTGAGGGACTTTCCCAGCAGCTACGGTCGCAGGTTCGAATCCTGCCTCGGGCATGGATGTGTGTGACGTCCTTAGGTTAGTTAGGTTTAAGTAGCTCTACGTTCTAGGGGACTGATGACCACAGATGTTAAGTCCCATAGTGCTCAGAGCCATTTGAACTATTTGACTTTCCCAGCACAACTATAACAATTTACAACTACAATTCCGACTGTTCCTTGATACTAGCACGTCCTGTATTTGCCACGCACCCTTTGAGATTGCAGCCCACCCCTTACTTTCCCGAGGCCTTCTAACCTAAAAAACCGCCCAGTCCACACCACACAGCCTCCGCTACCCGTGTAGCCGCCAGCTGAGTGTAGTGAACTCCTGACCTATTCAGCGGAACCCGAAAACCTACCACCCTATGGCGCAAGTCAAGGAATCTGCAGCTAACACGGTCGCAAAACCGTCTGAGCCTCTGATTCAGACCCTCCACCCGGCTCTGCACCAAAGGTCCGCAGTCGGTTCTGTTGACGATGCTGCTGATGGTAAGCTCTGCCTTCATCTCGTAAGCAAGACCGGCAGCCTTCACCAAATCAGATAGCCGCTGGAAGCCAGAGAGAATTTCCTCAGATCCAAAGCGACACACGTCATTAGTGCCGACATGTGCCACCACCTGCAGCTGGCTGCACCCTGTGCTCCTCATGGCATCCGGAAGGACCCTTTCCACATCAGGAATGACTCCTCTCGGAATGCACACAGAGTTCACACTGGATTTCTTCCTCTCCTTATCCGCCATGTCCCTAAAGGGGCCCAATACGCGCCTAACATTGGAGCTCCCAACTACCAATAAGCCCACCCTCTGCGATTGCCCGGACCTTGAAGACTGAGAATTTTCCTCTGAAACAGGGCAGGCAGCTGCATCTGGCTCAGCCAGATACAGTGCCTGAAACCTGTTTGTCAGACGCACCGGGGAGGCTTTCTGATCGGCCTCTGGGGACGTCTTTCGCTGCCTGCCAGGCCTTGGAACGACCTCCCAATCAACCACAAGCGAGGGCTCAGCCCCACTGCGGGCAGCAACCGGGGCAACCACAGCGGCAGACCGGTTTGGGGACAGACGGGACGAGGTTGACATCCCCGTGATACGCAAGTCCGGCTCCCCACAGTGGTGCCCATTGGCAACAGCCTCCAGCTGCGCGACCGAAGTCAGCGCCGCTTGCAGCTGTGAGCGAAGGGATGCCAACTCAGCCCTTATCCGAACACAGCAATTGCAGTCCCGGTCCATTCTAATCGATGTTGAACAACAGTTACTGAAACACGAGTCTGTGCCTAGATAACGCAAGCGAAACACGCAAATAATGTATTAACTAACCTATACAAATGCCTGAATTTACGATTACAGTAACTAAAACTCGAAATTACACCTCCTATACGAAACACACACACAATTTAAGTAAGAATCTACGAAGTAAACACTAAAGCGCGATGTTGCAACTCTCAAATACTATAATACGCCCGAAATTTATGAATTAAACAATGCAAGTACCAAAAACACGCAAAGAAATTGAGAACGAAATTATGTAACAAATGAGTGAGCTAGGAGTATACGACTTTCTGCTGGCAGCTGCTTATCCAACGGCGGCAGGGAGCACTCATCGTGTCCGTCCTTGTTGTCTACACTTTTTGCGATTCATCGCTTCCTTCTTTCGCTTTTTGTATTGACAAAGATTAAGCATACTGTACAGGAGCGTAATCCTGTTCCGACCTTGCCTTTCTACCTCTCATACCATTCAAAAATGATTATCGAAGTTCTTCATGTTTTCTCTGCATCAGTGGATACACCGGTTCCCGTGGGATCACCGAAGTTCAGCGCTGTCGGGCGTGGTCGGCACATGGATGGATGACCATCTGGGCCACCATGCGCTGTTGCCATTTTTCGGGATACACTCAGCCTCGTGATGCCAATTGAGGAACTACTCGACCGAATAGTAGCGGCTTCAGTCGAAAATACCATCATAATGACCGGGAGAGCGGTGTGCTGACCCCACGCCCCTGCTATTTCCATCCTCTTCTGAGGATGACACGTCGGTCGGATGGTCCCGGTAGGCCACTCGTGGCTTGAAGACGGAGTGCTTGATGTTTCCTCACTACCAGCCCCCTTACCTTTCTACCCCTCATACCATTCAAAAATGATTATTCAAATCCTTCATGTTTCCTCACTACAAGCCCAATTTGTAGTTCTTTCAACTCAGGCAATCGCATTTCTTCTCCTACTCTTGTTGACACTCTGACTACCCACTTTACGAAAACGTTATAAAAACATTGAAAATAAACGTTCTATGTGAACAGATACAGTATAATGGAGAAACAAGACTACTCCCAAGAACTACGTACAATTTCTTTACAGCTAAGAGAAATTAGCTAGTAACAGAGCAAAAGTGTGTTTTCAGACTATTTTCGACGACTAAATTCTGGCAGGAGCACACGAAAATAAAATGAAATAACCGACAAGCAAAAGTTTGTTTAAAATACAGAAAATTCTAGTGTATTCGGCGTCTGTTCATCAAACTTTTTTACCTTAAAATATGTCCAGTCCCGTAACTACAGGATCCTTAGGTCATGTTTAAGTATTGTCAACAGTGCGTCCTGTTTCAAGGAAATGCACTGCTGCTGCTGATTTATGTCGTTGTTTGCGAAATGTTGCGAGACGTTCGTTAGACCCAACTCTAAAGTTTCTGACACATTTCTGATCTTATACACTATAGACACTGCTAACCTGTCCACGCCATTTTATTTGTTTGCTGCCTGGCGTAATAGCTTATGTTTTGTACAAAAATTAATATTTTAATGAATTTTGTAAAAATATTACCTACTTTATCGGAGAGATTGACAAGGTATTTCAGGCACTGGTGTACCTTCTCGCCACAGTAACTGACTTGTGAGGCTGTAAGGCACTCTCACATACTCTTTTTGCAGTTTTTTATGAAGGAGATCTATGTCGTGAAAAGGACACCCGCTCTATTGAGCAATTAATACTGTAAAGGAAACCTATATATTTAGTACAATCCTAGAAAGAAATGTTATCTCCAGTTTGCTGATATTCCTTCTATTTCTCGCCTGCAAAACAAGGGGGTAATAAAAGTATGGTAGTAAGCACGGCTGTAATTAAACACATACAGAGGGTCCACAAAAATACGGAAACACGGCGAGACTCCATGTCTGGACATGAATACAAATCCCTGCCACGTCTGCAGGCTGCGCTGTTATATTTTACCGCGACCGGCACCTGTGCAGTGCCCTCAATACGTTTCAAAATGCCAGTTGCTACAACAGCGTTCTGTGTGGTTGTGAGTGCATTATTTCGGATCTATGTGACTTCGAATATCGCAGATCGTTGACGCTCGTGTCGTGGGTGCTTCCGTAACCAAGGGAGCCGTAGTGGTTTGTGTTTGAAGACGCATGTGCCGGAACCGGTTTATAGTATTTAGTGACCTTAATTACTTATAAATGATATTTCAGGTAGATGAAAAAATATAAAACCCGTTACCAATTGTCAGCGTAACAATTCGTTTGATCTCAAAAATGATTATCCCGGCTAATATTTGTCACTCTAAAAGGAAACATTTAGTCACAAATTACTACCTACGCACAACACTGACGTATGTCTCCTATTGAAATATTTCGTGTAAATCGTCCGAAATAATTAGGCTTCATACACCAGCAAATATGAAATTGATATGACGTAACGTGCTGTGAGCACTGTTTTTAAAGATACATTCTGAGTTGAATTCTGTCTTTTACATTAGATTCGGGACCACCGGTGCACATTTATTTCCATTCATTTATATTTAACAACATTTATGTTTGTTAAACTTCCCGATTCAAAACTGCCGCGGAGATATTTTTGCTAAGATGGCCGCAGACAGACAATAATCAGTTTGTTTATTATTATTCCCTACTACTTTTATATCAAGTTAATATATTTAGATAAAACTCTTCAAGCCTTTGATCTCTATTCTTTAACATTTAAAATTATTTTCAATGGAAATTACATCATATTTTTTATACCAGCTACTAGTAAACTCCGCTGTAAGTTATTGGCTCTAACGGCTGCGCTCCTAATTGCGGAGCTGAAAATTGACACTTAAAAACATTCATTATATTGGATTACAATTGAAATTAATACAAATCCACTTCTAGACAATAGTGAATATATTTTCAAATAATAATTAATAATATATAGTTACAGGTTTTCTCTGTAGAGACCTCACACGTCTCACGTCCGAACAGTTCATCCGTTAGCACAGGAAGAACAACTGAACCACAATTATCACAGATAACAAGAAAAGATTATAAGTGTCGTTGTCTATGACTGTAGTTCTCTGATGACAGTTTCAATTCACACAGAAATTAAACTATAATTATTAATATGTCATTTTTACACGATACGGTCTTTTTTGTACGTAGTATCGATAATACTTGTTGAAGTTCGTGCACTTAGTTTATTTTAACATCTTGTGGCTTGAACATATTGTCGTGGATATTACACGCACTATTTCGAAGATTTACACCAGATACAGGGAAAACGGATAAACATCTTCAGTCAAGTCACAACAGACGAAAGTGACTGTTGAGTAATCCAGACAGGCGACCTTTTTGATGAAAAATAAGAGAACGACAGCTGCAAAAACCACTTCCGAACTGAATATCGGACTCACAAACGTTGTCAGCCCCAAAACAACACGAAGGGTACTCCATAAGAAGATAAATGCAGGGCGAGCTGAAATGTTAAAAAATACAGATAGGTGATAAAAATAGCCGTAAAATGAAATCCTGGTGACGAAGCCACAAAAACTTGGACTATAGAGCAAAGGAGGAAAGCCATGTGGTCGGATGAGCCTTGTTACACGCTGTTTCCATCTTCGGGCCTAGTTGCAGCTCTAGAGTGAAACGTAGCGGTAGTTCGGTGATGATTTGGGCAACCATATGGTAGTCCACGGGCCCCGTGGTTACTCTGCAAAGTCGCATTACTGCTAAGAATTATGTGACCATGGTACAGTGCTTGTTCCCCAGGGACGATGCTGTGTTCCAAGACGACAGTGCCCCTGTTAACGCAGCTCGCATCGTCCACGACTGGTTTTGTGTGGACGAGAATCTTCACAGTCCCCCCCCCCCCCTCGCCGCCACAATCGCCAAATCTGAATATCATTGGAGAAAATAGTTCCAACACCATTACCTAACCTTGTCGATATCTTGCCGGAAGCGCTGGTATAAGGTTCCCTTGAGAACAATATGGACTCATGATCATAAATTAAGGATAATGCTGATACATGGTGAAACAACGCTCTGTTGGGCGGTTTGCAGGTTTAAATCACCTTGGGGAATGACCATGGGGTGCATTTGGCCTGCGGTCGTGGCACGGTGGTGCCGTCCGCCCCCGGTAGCTGAGTGGTCAGCGCGACAGACTGTCAATCCAAAGGGCCCGGGTTCGATTCCCGGCTGGGTTGGAGATTTTCTCGGCTCAGGGACTGGGTGTTGTGTTGTCCTAATCATCATCATTTCATCCCCATCGACGCGCAAGTCGCCGAAGTGGCGTCAAATTGAAAGACTTGCAACAGGCGAACGGTCTACCCGACGGGAGGCCCTCGTCACACGACATTTCATTTACGGTGGTGCCGGCAGCAGTCCACATACGCAGAGATGTGTTGGTGCAGCGAGTAAGTGTGCAGACGTTTCCAGACGTGCTAATGGTGACTGTGTGTTGAAAATGGCTCAAAGATCACATATTGATGACGTTATGAGGGGTAGGGTACTAGGGCGACGGGAGGTTGCTCAAACACAGCATGTCGTGGCACGGGCCCTTCGTGTGCCACAAAGTGTAATGTCAACATTGCAACAACGATTCCAGCAGACTGGAAACGTGTCCAGGATCTACAGGACGGGACGTCCACGAGAAGACCGATATCTCACTATCGGTGCCCGCAGACGGCCACGCAGTACTGCAGGTAGCCTTGCTCGGGACCTTACCGCAGCCACTGGAACAGTTCTCTCCAGACATACAGTCTACAGACGACAGAACAGATATGGTTTATTAGCCTGGTGACCTGCAAGGGGCATTCCACTGACCCCTGGCCACAGGAGAGCTTGTAAAGCCTGTTGTCAAGAACACAGTACATGGTCATTGGAACAGTCGCCCAAGGTTATGTTCACGGTCGAGTCCAGGTATAGTCTGAAAAGTGATTCTGAACCAGATACCAACCCCGTAATGTCCTTGAAAGGGACCTATATGGAAGTCATGTTTTGATGGTGTGGGGTGTGATAATGATTGGTGCACGTACACCCATGCATGTCTTTGACAGAGGAAGTGTAAGAGGTCAGGTGTCTCGGGGCGTCATTTGGCACCAGTATGTCCGTCTTTTCAGGGGTGCAGTGGGTCCAACCTTCCTCCTGATGGATGATAACGCACGGCCGCACCGAGTTTCCATTGTGGAGGAGCTCCTTGAAACAGAAGATATCAGGCAAATGAAGTGGCCTGCCTGTTCTCCAGACCTAAACCCCATCGATCACGTCTGGGATGCTCTCGGTCGACGTATCGCTGCACGTCTTCAATCCTCTAGGACACTTCAGGAGCTCCGACAGGCACTGGTGCAAGACAGGGAGGCTATACCCCAGCAGCTGATCGAACACTTGATCCAGAGTATGCTAACCCGTTGTGCGCCTGTGTACGAGTGCATGGTGATCTTATCCCATATTGGTGTCGGGGTACATGCACAGGAAAGAGTGGAGTTTTGCAGCACGTGTGTTTCGGGACGGTTTTGTCAAATTATCACCAATACCGTGGACTTACAGACCTGTGTCGTGTGTGTTCCCTATGTGCCTATGCTATTAGTAGTTTTGTGTAGCGCCGCGTTGCGTGGCACCAAATTCTGCAATTGTCCTTAATTTATGAGCATCAGTGTAATAGTTGTATTTATCCATTCCAAGACGACAGGAAACTATGTTGAATGATAACGGTTTTCCTACGTCGTATTAGGTATGGTAATGTACTGTGCTTGTGCTATTTTCGTGTTTTTGCCTACCCCATGTAGGCAGTTTGAAAACTGCCAAAAATTACTCATCTCCATTCCGTTATAACGTAAAGTAACGTTTTCCGAAATATTACAAAGACTCACTGTTACTAACGAAAAGCGAGTATCCTCTGCCCGTGGGACCTGAGCACTAAGTAGACGCCAGCTCTTGCTTCGCTTACAACTACAATCACTTTCCAGGAGTCAGCCATCTGTGGCCCTCGAATCAAAATCAAAATCAAGTACATACATCCCCCAGTCTTTGTCTTTACGTACTCGATATTGATATGGTACAACTTTTATAATACTTTTGACAATCACCGATATTCCGTCGTAGTATCTAAATACGGGTCTGCCTCAGCTGGTCAGTGATTTTCTCATACTATGATTTTGGCATACGTCTAACATAAGTATTTGTAATATGCCACGCAGACTTAATTTTGAAGCCAGTCATACAGATTATGCATTATATAGGGAACCATTTTCTCATCGTGTCTAACTACCACAGGCGTTGCCAAAATTACACATACGTAACCAGCAAGGCAAATTATTCGTGTCATTACAGACTCTCTTGCCCAACTGCAAAATCTGGGGTAGAAAATAGTGTTCTGTAGGCTACCGGGATATGCTAAAATACAGAGTACCGAGAAAGCTGACATCGAAGCTAAGGAAGTTTACCGGAGTCATACTGTAGACAACTGTGCAGTTGTAACTGAGCTAGAGAAAACGGGTGGCTGGAAGTAACAGAAAATCAACAGCAATCGGGGTTCATGCTTTCATTCATGGTGAGAGACGAAGTGTCACTATCCCGTCAACATGGACGCAACTGTCATTTGCACCGTAGCTAACAGTGTTGGCTAGAGCATCCTCTGATTGTGGTTCCGTATCTAGAGTCAATTGCGACGTTAGCTGCCGCTGCAGCTCGGTCGTTGCACGTAATCGACGCAACTACAACATCCGAGATACTCTCTGAGGACAAATTGAAGCAAAATATACGCTAAAAGTTTGGACCTCCACTTAGAATTGATTTTTTTTGTTGCCATTCCCGTTGGTTTAACTGTTATGACGGACCAGATATAGCTACCAACTGGCAAATATAGACCTCTAGAAGTTATTCAAACAAGCAGTTACTCATTATCGTTAGAAGAATCAATATAACTGATAAAATGTGACCTAGTGAGGAAACCTAAGACAGTTCTTAAATATTAAAACAGTGTTACCATTGCAAGGTTATAGATAATTAACTCTACAGAGCACTGTAAATTACCGATACTGGAGAACATACTGACTTTGAATTGTGTGCGTTACGTGCAACCAACGATTCAGACAAAAAGAGAAAGAAAATAAAAAATGAACCTCCATGGATCATTCATGTTTACTAAATGTAAGCTAGTACACTGTGCAAAAACGACATAAGGAGCAGACTACCAGCAAAACAGCAAAAAAGAGCGCTCGGCGGCAGAAGAACAACTGTTGTTTCTAACAAAGGTCCTATCTTCAGATGGAAATTTCTGAGAATATGGAGCACAGTACTCGAAACACAAGAGAGTCGAAGCACCAGTGTTGTGTTACAAAGGACGTTGAAAATTTAGTGTACTGATGAGGCAAGAGATAAGGAGGTCTTTCCCCGAAATAGCCAGGAAAGAAGAGCGTGGAAGAAACTAAGTAGTCGTGTTGAAACGTCGAGGAGTAACTTCAATGCCACTAGATAAATTCCTATAGAGCCGAAGATGAAGCGGAAAATATGCATTTGAATACAACCCGCTAAAAATTCAAGATATTGGGCGCAAATGGTACCCTGAGACGCAGAAATTGGTGCAGGAGAGCAATCTGTTCTGAGAGCTCCAAAACAGTCCGAAGATTGATAAGCAGAAAATAAATCCGCTGAATTAATACATCATACACTGCTTCAGCATATCTAAGCAGGATCTTTAGCTACTACACCAATAAATTCATTGAATTGCACACCGACATACAAGATCAATACATGAGTGCTTCGCAAAATGTATCTAAATAATATGCAAACAACTGGTAAGATCTAAACAGTCAACTCAATTCACTACTATTGCATATGGGTGTACCTTCTTCTGCATAGTTACCAGTTCCTAATCGAATACCTTACCAGATGTGTGTGCAGGTGGGTCATTAGAAACAGATCCATACCGCGCAGGATAGCCACTCGGTCAAGGTCGCCTTGTCACGGTCCGCGCGGCTCCCCCGTCGGAAGTTCGAGTCCTTCCTTGGGCATGGGTGTGTGTGTTGTTCTCAACGTAAATTGGTTTAAGTTAGATTAAATAGCGCGTAAGCGTAGGTACCGATGACCTCAGCAGTTTGGTCCTGTAAGACCTTACCAGAAATTTCCGAATTTCCAAAAACAGAGCCATACTCTCTCCAGATTCAGCATCAAGTGAAGCAAAACACTGGCACTCCGGAAAAACGGTGTTAAACTGGTCTATGACCAACAATCTACTTCCACATCTCTTTCCCGATACTCAGTTGTTATTGTTGTTGTTGTTGTGGTGTTCAGTTCTGAGACTGGTTTGATGCAGCTCTCCATGCAACTCTATCCTGTCCAAGCTTCTTCATTTCTCAGTACCTACTTCAACCTACATCCTAATGAATCTGCTTAGTGTATTCATCTCTTGGTCTCCCTCTAGCATTTTTACCCTCCACGCTGCCCTCCAATAGTAAATTGGTGATCCCTTTATGCCTCAACACATGTCCTACCAATCGTCCCTTCTTTTAGTCAAGTTGAGCCGCGAACTTCTCTTCTCCACAATCCTATTCAATACTTCCTCATTAGTTATGTGATCTATCCATCTAATCTTCAACATTCTTCTGTAGCCCCACATTTCAAAAGCTTCTATTCTCTTCTTCTCCAAACCATTTATCGTCCACGTTTCACTTCCATATATGGCTACACCCCATACAAATACTTTCAGAAAAGACTTCCTGACACTTAAATCTATACTCGATGTTAACAAATTTCTCTTCTTCAGAAACGCTTTCCTTGCTATTGCCAGTCTGTATTTTATATCCTCTCTACTTCGACCATCACCAGTTATTTTGCTCCCCAAATAGCAAAATTCCTTTACTACTTTAAGTGTCTCATATCCTAATCTAATTCCCTCAGCATCACCAAACTTAATTCGACTACATTCCATTATCCTCTTTTGGCTTTTGTTGATGTTCATCTTATATCCTCCTTTCAAGACACTGTCCATTCCGTTCAGCTGCTCTTCCAGGTTTTTTGCTGCCTCTGACAGAATTCCAATGTAATCGGTGAACCTAAAAGTTTCTATTTCTTCTCCATGGATTTTAATACTTACTCCGAATTTTTGTTTTGTTTCCTTTACTGCTTGCTCGTTATACAATATAGAATACTCAGTAGTTGTTCATATTTCTCTGACTTTTTTGTTAGCATAAGTTGCCTCTTCAGATGAGACTCAGATGTGTGAAATATGAGTATGCGTAGGTTATTCTAATATTAAACAAACAATAAACATACTTCGGCGGCTGAGAGGCCTTAGTTCGCCAGCAATCATAGTCCACTTTCGAATCTTAGTCTTCATGCAAATAACGCTAGGTATCTACGGACTACGTGAGGATAATCATTATGCAATAAAACAAAACTTTTTGTTTGTTTAAGTGTATTTTATGCTTGTTTCGGATGAACTATACCGAATAATCCTACTTTTATACAATCGTTTCTTTGGTTTTCTTGCGCAGTTATATGAAATTAATAAATTAAAATTATACACTCCTGGAAATGGAAAAAAGAACACATTGACACCGGTGTGTCAGACCCACCATACTTGCTCCGGACACTGAGAGAGGGCTGTACAAGCAATGATCACACGCACGGCACAGCGGACACACCAGGAACCGCGGTGTTGGCCGTCGAATGGCGCTGGCTGCGCAGCATTTGTGCACCGCCGCCGTCAGGGTCAGCCAGTTTGCCGTGGCATACGGAGCTCCATCGCAGTCTTTAACACTGGTAGCATGCCACGACAGCGTGGACGTGAACCGTATGTGCATTTGACGGACTTTGAGCGAGGGCGTATAGTGGGCATGCGGGAGGCCGGGTGGACGTACCGCCGAATTGCTCAACACGTGGGGTGTGAGGTCTCCACAGTACATCGATGTTGTCGCCAGTGGTCGGCGGAAGGTGCACGTGCCCGTCGACCTGGGACCGGACCGCAGCGACGCACGGATGCACGCCAAGACCGTAGGATCCTACGCAGTGCCGTAGGGGACCGCACCGCCACTTCCCAGCAAATTAGGGACACTGTTGCTGCTGGGGTATCGGCGAGGACCATTCGCAACCGTCTCCATGAAGCTGGGCTACGGTCCCGCACACCATTAGGCCATCTTCCACTCACGCCCCAACATCGTGCAGCCCGCCTCCAGTGGTGTCGCGACAGGCGTGAATGGAGGGACAAATGGAGACGTGTCGTCTTCAGCGATGAGAGTCGCTTCTGCCTTGGTGCCAGTGATGGTCGTATGCGTGTTTGGCGCCGTGGAGGTGAGCGCCACAATCACGACTGCATACGACCGAGGCACACAGGGCCAACACCCGGCATCATGATGTGCGGAGCGATCTCCTACACTGGCTGTCCACTTCTGGTGATCGTCGAGGGGACACTGAATAGTTCACGGTACATCCAAACCGTCATCGAACCCATCGTTCTACCATTCCTAGACCGGCAAGGGAACTTGCTGTTCCAACCGGACAATGCACGTCCGCATGTATCCAGTGCCACCCAACGTGCTCTAGAAGGTGTAAGTCAACTACCCTGGCCAGCAAGGTCTCCGGATCTATCCCCGATTGAGCATGTTTGGGACTGGATGAAGCGTCGTCTCACGCGGTCTGCACGTCCAGCACGAACGCTGGTCCAACTTAGGCACCAGGTGGAAATGGTATGGCAAGCCGTTCCACAGGACTACATCCAGCATCTCTACGATCGTCTCCATGGGAGAATAGCAGCCTGCATTGCTGCGAAAGGTGGATATACACTGTACTAGTGCCGACATTGTGCTTGCTCTGTTGCCTGTGTCTATGTGCCTGTGGTTCTGTCAGTGTGATCATGTGATGTATCTGACGCCAGGAATGTGTCAATAAAGTTTCCCCTTCCTGGGACAATGAATTCACGGTGTTCTTATTTCAATTTCCAGGAGTGTATAAACTAAGAACACTATCTATGAGATGAATAAACGGCTCATACGTATGTTACCTGCTTCTAATTGCCATTATTAATGAATAATATCATCTTCCTATTGTCTTAAACATCATCAAGACTGTTCATGTTGTTTGGTGTGTAAGCCGGGGATCTAAATCAGTAAAGCATAAAATAAAGGATGGTAACAACTCGTGCTCAGCACACATGTCTTATTCTGGTGTGACTATGGGAGACCAAGACCAGAACTGAAGACTACACGTTGTGTGTGGATGTTGCAAATACGCTCTAGAGGCCTGGTATAGAGGAGGACACATAGAAATTAACTTTGGTGAAACCAGAATTTGGTGAGAACCGACAGATCACCTCTCCAAGTGCTATTTCTGTGTTACTGTTTTGTTTCATCAAAATAGGAGCAAGAAACCCAATATTTCTGCATATCCAGACGTGCCATCATCTGTTAGGCCCATTCCACACGATGAAGAACTTCCTGTTCCTCCTCCTCCAGTACTGAAGGAGTGTGAATATAGCAGTAGTGAATCAGATACAGATATCGACCACGAATATGTTTTCTCAGAGAGTAAAGATACTACACCTCACTACCCCATACCTGAGGCATGGATGTGTGTGATGTCCTTAGGTTAGTTAAAGATGTCCTTAGGTTAGTTAGGTTTAAGTAATTCTAAGTTCTAGGGGACTTGACCAGTAATCTAGGACTTAGAAAATCCACTCCAGAAATTTTAACATCGAGACTAAAGAATTGGAACCTATTGGAAAACGTTGCAAGATATCTAACCAGAAAAAACGCCATGAAACTTTCTCAGAATAGTTCACTCTGACTGATAGACTGTGCTATTACCACAATGTACTAGGCCTTTTCAAAGAAGTAAGGTTTAACTATGATCCAACGGCCTAGCGACTCTTCATTGAAAGCTCTTGCAAGAGTCTGAAAGGTGTTCTCCTCCATAACGGAAACACATATCCCTCAATGCCAATGGCTTATTCGACTCACCTAAAGGAAGTTTACTCAAGTGTTCAACATTTCCTACAGGTGTTAAAACATGCTATCATCGGAGGGGTGCAATTTGTGTTTTACAAATGATAGCATTTTTAACAGGTTTGCAAGGAGGAAAGACACAGCATCTCTGCTTTCTCTATGTTTAGGATAGCATGGACACAGCCGGACATTTTGTGACTGTGGAGAGACCACTGAGGAAGGGGTTTGAGGTCGCCCAGAAAAACATGATGGAGGAACCCCTTGTCAAGCAGAAAAAGAATCAAATATCACTCCTCCATATCAAGCTTGCTCTCATCAAGTAATTCATAAAGGCATTAGATACAGTAATAGATGCAATGAAGTTCCTCCAGAATGTGTTCCTCAAACTGTCAGAGGCTAAACTAAGGGATGGAAGATTTGTAAGCCCAAGTGAAAAAATTACTTCGCGGTGATACAGCAGTTCACAGGAAGGCGCTGAAGAGGTTACGGCATGTAGTGAATGGTTTCCTAGGGAATCAAGGGTTGAAAGTTGGAATGTCCCTACAGTATATGTTTTCGAGTCTCATATGGGTGCATATTGAGAGGAACAGAGCGAATGATTCCATCAGGACTTACAGTTATTTGAAAGAAGATACCAGGCACAGTATAATGAGCGAATGCTTGTTGAATACGAGTGGGGACTGTCCAGACAGAGTGATGTAACTTAAAAGAGGAATCGCAGGAAGGCAGCACTTTTAACCATACTGTACATGACATGTACACATTTTCATGTACATCAATACTTTTTTCATACGGTGTATCTACCGCATTAGCATTGTTTCAAACATTGAATTTCAGAATTTCTTTTGTTCCGTTTTATTTGTCTTCCTAATATTAAGAAAATCCATGCCATTTCCCTAAAAATAACTTTCGATTTGTCAAATTGTGTTTACATAGTGTTGTGAAACATACTCGTCAGAAAGAAAAAATATTGACTTGAACAAAATCCTGTTACATGGTGTAAAGTGCTTACGACGCACCTCAGCTGATAAGGAATAAGCCAATACACGTTCATATTACCGCTGCTATCAACCATGCGACTTGTTCCAAACGCCATGTTGCCACCTTCAAAGAGGCATTTGCAGTGAGTTCACAAAAGTCATGGGATAGCGTTGTACACATATACAGATGGCGGTAGTATCGTGTACACAAGTTGTAAAGAACCAGCGCCACAAGCTGCGGCTTTATCACATTAGGACATGGTGTAGAAAAGATCTGAAGATGGCCATTACTGACTGAAACCGGTCATCGTCGAATGACTTTATATTGTGACCAAAGAATGGAATAAAAAAAACTGAAGGAGCAGCACATTGACGGAGCAGTCTTTTGTACTCTAGGACCGATTAGAAAAGGTTTTCGACGTGATTAGGGCTGTACGACGGGAATTAACAGAGTTTAAATGCGGAATGGTAGTTGCAGCCATACTCCGTACGTACGTCGAGAGAAGAGCTCTGACCCGGCTCATTTAGAACCTAACAATGCCGCGTCATTCATTGCAGCACTGCTGTAGGGGAGCATTCTGCTGACAGATGTGTTCCTTGATGGAATATTTTTACACATGTGCTACCAGTATTTGTCACCTTACATACTCATAAGTATTTTCTTTAATGATGGTGCAGCCATTTGACCGAAACAATTTTTATTTTATTGTTATACTTGTTCAAATTTCGCTCTATTTAACACCAGTCAGGCATATTTTGACATATAAATCAGTTACTTTACTTGAAAATGGCCTATGGCCGAACTCTGGATCGTGTAACAATAAAATAAAAATTATTACAGCCAAACGGCGGTAACCTCATTAAAAAATACCATGACTGTGGTTCCAGCCAAAATACAAATTACACACAGTCAGATTTTCAACATTAACAAGGTAAAATAAATTGCACATATGTTACGTGTAAAATATCGAATAAGGACATTACCTCTATTTTTCGCGCGGGAGAGTGAGAACCCCAAAATCATCGTCATCTGATTGGTCATCTCTCGTCACGATTAGATAGTCTTCTGTATTGTCGGTGCTGCTGTCCTCATCGTCTGATAAAGAAATTACAATATTATGAACGGATTCTTCTCTTACACCTTTTACTATGTTTGACCTCGTAATCTCTTTCCACGCGTGGTTCACGATGTTCTTCCAATATTCTGTCTTTATTCGTGTGACTGTCTCATTTCCCAGACTCCCTCTGCCTCGCAACATAAAGACTTGGCTTCGCTCCGCAGCAACTGGTTGTATGTGAACCCAGATGAGTTCAACTGAGTTGTAATGGCAGTGGTACGGAGGAAGACGTATAATTATGTGGCCGTGGTTCTCTGCTAGTGTATCACCACATAATGCATCTTCTGTGGCTTGCATCGTCTAATTCCAGAAGTCACAGCGCATTGGCCATTACAAAAACACTACCAGAACTGACGTTTGGTAGCAAACGAGGAACGAACCAGTCTCTGAATGTATCTGCATTCATCTCCTCGTGGTAGTAAACATTTTTTCTTCATAGTCACAGCACCGGGCACAAAACCGTTCATAGAACTAACATGAACTATAATTAGTCGCCCTCCACTACGAGTCGGCAGACTCGCAGACTCATAGTTTCGTGGTGCGTGTCGTCTGTCCATGCGACGGAATGTGCACGACGCACGTTGACCCATGTTTCGTCAATCCACATTACATTTTCCGAATTCACGGCTAACAATTCGGGCAGGAAACGACATACGTCTCCGCGTTACATTAATACCTTTCGTTCCGAGAACTGTTTCCAAAGGAAGCCATTTTTTAATGAAAGGAGAGACTTGTCATTCTTCCTGAGAACAAACCACGATTCGACAGTGATGTCATCAACTTTTCAATTGTCGGATACTCCTTCCTGCTGGAGTAGGCGTATATGTGTTGCGTGACAGTAATTTCGTCAAAGTTGTCTGTTTAAGTCACACGACACGACCTCTTCATTGACTTTCCCGGTGTCACAATAACAGGGCTAGTAGCTGAATTGGCAGTCTCTTTAACATTTGTGACTCCCTTCACTGTCGCTGTGTAGATGTTCAATACTTCTGCCACTCTCGATCACTTTACTCACTGATATCAAAGGCGCACCGTTGTCCGTTTCCCTTTCAAAGCCAACACGCAATTTGCATATGAATTCGAGTGCTTGTAGTTTCAGAGTAACTTCTTTCCCAAAAGCCCTCATCTTTGCACTACATGCAGCCATTCTCCACTTTTCCACACTTTTCCACTTATACACTTGGCAAGAAAGTCACAGAAGTAGCCGAATGCACTGGTATAATACACACAAACCTGAATGTAGCACGTGGAGCAACTGACTGAAAGCAGCGGTCGCCCAGCACTACGGCAACACTGGGGCGTTGCCACGGTTATGTAAACAAAGGCTCACGATCTGAATGGACGTCATGGATGCACGAAGCACGTGCGCCAAGGTTGCGTCAACTGTCCTCACGAGGTATGGAGTATAGATGCATGGGACATTCCGATTCGGAAACCATTAGGGCATTCGATATTCCAAGATCCACAGTGTTAAGAGTGTGCCGATAATACCAAATTTTAGACGTTACCTCTCGCTACGGACAACTTAGTGACAGACGGCCTTCACTTAACGACAGAGAATAGTGGCGTTTGTGTAGAGTTGTCAGTGCTAACAGAGAAGCAACACTGCGTGGAAAAACCCCAGAAATCAATGTGGGACGTACGACGAACACATCTTTTATGACAGGGCGGCGAAATTTGGCGTTAATGGGCTACGGCAGTAGACGAACGATGCGAGTGTCTTTCTTAACAGCATGACATCGCCTGCAGCATCTCTCCTGGGCTGGTGACCATATCGGTTGAATCCTACACGACTGGAAACTAGTGGCATGCTCAGATGTCTCCCGATTTCAGTTGGTAAGAACTGACGAAAGGATTCGAGTGTGGCGCTGACCCCAAGAAATTGGACCCAAGTCATCAAGAAGGCACTGTGCAAGATGATGATGGTTCCATAATGGTATGGGCTTTGTTTATGTGAAATAAACTGTGTCCTCCGGTCCAACTAAACCGATAATTGACTGGAAACGGTCATTTTCGAGGACTTGAAGACTATCTGCAGCCATCACTTCATGTTCACAAAAAAGGATTATATTTTTATGGGTGATAATGTCACTGGGTCACTTGTTCGCAATTGGTTTGAAGAACATTCTGGACAGTTCGAGCGAATGATTTGACCGTCCACATCTCCCGACCTGAATCTTGTCGAGCATTTACAGGACATAATCGGGCCGGCCGCGGTGGTCTCGCGGTTCTAGGCGCGCAGTCCGGAACCGTGCGACTGTTACGGTCGCAGGTTCGAATCCTGCCTCGGGCATGGATGTGTGTGATGTCCTTAGGTTCGTTAGGTTTAAGTAGTTCTAAGTTCTAGGGGACTAATGACGACAGCAGTTGAGTCCCATAGTGCTCAGAGCCATTTTTAATCGGGCAGTGGGAAGGGTAAGTTCGTGATCAAAATCCTGCACTGGCAACTTTTTCGCAATTATGGAGAGCTACATAAGAATCATGGCCAACTATTTTCGAAGGGGACTTGCAATGACTTTTTGCGTCCATGCGATGTGAACTGCTGCACTACACCAGTCAAAAGATCCGACACGAATTAGGAGGTATCCCACGTAGTTTCAGTCATACTTCAGCAAATTTTTCGGTATGTTTCACTTTTTTAAATGTGTACCTACATTTACAGTCCTCTGTTATTGCAAGCCGTTAAAATCAAAGATAACTGCACGAAAATTAAAAAGGTTGTACATTTGTGAAGTACATTACGGTATGAACCTTTATAAGTAGTCAATCTGTGCTAAATCTAGACTCTTGAGCAAAAACGTTATGACCAATCAGAATGAGATTTTCACTAAGCAGCGGAGTGTGCGCTGATATGAAACTTCCTGGCAGATTAAAACTGTATGCCGCACCGAGACTTGAACTCGGGACGTTTGCCTTTCGCGGGCAAGTGCTATACCAACTGAGCTACCCAAGCACGTCTCACGTCCCTTCCTCACAGTTTTACTTCTACCAGTACCTCGTCTCCTACATACAAAACTTTACAGAAGCTCTCCTGCGAACCTTGCAGAACTAGCACTCCTGAATGAATGGATATTGTGTAGACATGGCTTAGCCACATCCTAGGGGCGAAATGCAAAGGTCCGGTGTTAGAGTCGCGGTCCGGCACACAGTTTTAATCTGCCAGGAAGTTTCGTTATGACCATTGTTTACCTCATGACTGAAAGATCCCTGCTGGCATTGAGGGCATTTGATGCGGAAAGAAAAGAGTTTAAGCGTAGCATAGACAAACGGGAAATCATTCTAACGCCGATCCTTGCCCCAAATTCGGGAATCCACTGACATAAACGGCTCTGACAAAGCGCAGTTTGCTGCGGCATGGCCCTTGGAACGAGCATCTCGGAAACAGCGAAGCTGATCTGCTGTATGCGTGATGCTGTCGTCAGCCTAAATGGGAAGTGACTGAAGAACGATGGTAGTATGAGCAGATGACAAAGCGTTTGATGTCAGCGCCTCGCCACGGGCTGTTGCGGTCGGAGGGTTGCCGGTCTGTAAAGTAGGAAAAGTGGTGATGTATGGCAGATGCTGCCGCTGGCGCAAGTGTTCTGGAGCACACTGTTTGGCGCAAATTGTAGAATGAGGGCTCCGCACAATACGATTTCTACGTCTTCCCATGCTCACCCAAAGATATCGCCCTTTACCACCGGAGTCTGCGCGGAATCATCGAGACTGGACCGTGTATGAACGGAAAGATGTCGCCGGGTCATATAAATCACGTTTCTTGTTGCACCAGGTCGATTGTCGTTCCAGCTAGGCCGTCATCCAGGCGAATGGCTGCTTGAAATATTCACCACGTCATAGAATGAAGCCAACTCGGCACTATAATACACTACTGGATATTAAAATTGCTACACCAAGAAGAAATATAGAGGATAAACGGGTATTCATTGGATAAATTATTATACTAGAGCTCACATGTGATTACATTTTCACGCAATTTGGGTGCATAGATCCTAAGATATCAGTACTCAGAACAACCACCTCTGGCCGTACTAACGGCCTTGATACGCCTGAGCGTTGAGTCAAACAGAGCTTGGATGGCGTGTACAAGTACAGCTGCCCATGCAGCTTCAACACGATACCGCAGTTCGTCAAGAGTAGTGACTAGCGTATTGTGATGAGCCAGTTGCTCGGCCACCATTGATCAGACTTTTTCAATTGGTGAGAGATCTGGAGAATGTGCTGGCCAGGACAGCAATCGAACATTTTATGTATCTTGAAAGGCCCGTAAAGGAACTGCAACATGCGGTCGTGCATTTCCTGCTGAAATGTAGGGTTTCTCAGGGATCGATTGAAGGGTAGAGCCACGGGTCGTAACACATCTGAAATGTAACATCCACTGTTCAAGGTGCCGTCAATGCGGACAAGAGGTGACCGAGACGTGTAACCAATGGCACCCCATACCATCACGCCGGGTGATACGCCAGTGTGGCGATGGCGAATACACGCTTCCAATGTGCGTTCACCGCGATATCGCCACACACGGATGCTATCATGAAGTTGCTGTAAACAGAACCTGGATTCATCTGAAAAAAATGACGTTTTTTCATTCGTGCACCAGGTTCGTCGTTGAGTACACCATCGCAGGCGCTCCTGTCTGTAATGCAGCGCCAAGGGTATACGCAGCCATGGCCTCCGAGCTGATAGTCCTTGATGCTGCAAACGTCGTCGAACTTATCGTGCACATGGTTGTTGTCTTGCAAACGTCCCCATTTTTTGACTCACGGATCGAGACGTGGCTGCACGATCCGTTACAGCCATGCGGATAAGATGCCTGTCATCTCGACTGCTAGTGATACGGGGCCGTTGGGATCCAGCACGGCGTTCCGTATTACCCTCCTGAACCCATCGATTCCATATTCTGCGAACAGTCATTGGATCTCTGCCAACGCGAGCAGCAGTGTCGCGATACGATAAACTGCAATCGCGATTGGCTACAATCCGTCCTTTATCAAAGTCGGAAACGTGATGGTACGCATTTCTCCTCCTTACACGAGGCATCACAACAACGTTTCACCAGGCAACACCGGTCAACTGCTGTTTGTGTATGAGAAATCGGTTAGTAACTTTCCTCATGTCAGCACGTTGTAGGGGTCGCCACCGGCTCCAACCTTGTGTGAATGCTCTTAAAAGCTAATCATTTGCGTATTACAGCATCTTCTTCCTGTCGGTTAAATTTCGCGTCTGTAGCACGTCATCTTCGTGGTGTAGCTATTTTAATGCCCATTAGTGTATTATGGTTGCCACTCCAATGGGCTTGAATGGAATGATGACAGCTGTGGTCTAGGGGCCCATTATTGTGGACCACCTGCGTCCCATCATGCTTGATGTCTTCCCCGACAGCGAAGGTATCTTCCTACAGGATAACTATCCGCGTCACATGACCTCATTCGTCACATAGGGGTTTGAGGAGCATGATACTGAACTCACCTTGATGGCTTGGTCGTCAAGCTAGACTGATCTGTAACCAGTGGAGCACATATGACACACTTTTGCAAACTGCGAGTGCACAGATGCCTTTTGCCTGTAATGTATGGGAACTGAATTACCTGTGGGCTGAAATCTGGTGCCACACACTTGCGGAAACCTACCAAGCACCTTTCGTATCCATGCTACTTTTGGTACATAAGACTACTCTCCACACTTTTTCCTCACTTTAAATAAGTAGACTGTGTCTGATCTTCCTCCACAGTTAATTATGGTTATTTCTCTAACACTCATTTCAAATATGCTTATCACCAATCGATCTAACAAAAATTACGAATTAAAAATGAGATGACAGGAATTGATCCAGCTACAAAAGGGAAACAACCACCTGTGCATCTAACACGAATCAAACTCTAACATATGCCTGTACGGAAGAAAACTGAATTACATTTAAATCAAATTTAATTACAGCTATCGCTTTATTCACTTGTTCTTCCTTCTTAACAACGTAAAATAGTTTCACATTCAGGAAACAATCTATACGCTACATCATTTCAGCCACACATACTAGAATGATGAAGCTCAATGAAGAAACAAGAAATCATCTTGATATGCAAGCCTATCACGATTGAGAAAAATATAGTTTATCTTTGTAATTGGCAAGTAAATACAGGTTGACAGTTATTGAACTATGTGGAATAAACGTAAATTAGCTACAAACTACGGCGTGCACACACTTCATTCAATATGTAAACGTCACTACCGATATTCGGATTTAGGTTATGAAATGTTCCATATGCCTGCCATCGTTGGCGATGACGCAGCGCAAACGAATAGCGAAATTCTGCATGACCCGCTGAAGTGAAGGAACATCGATGCTGTCAATGACCTCCTGAATGGCTGTATTCATCTCAGCAGTGGTTTTGGGGCTATTGCTGTGCACTTTGTCTTTAATATAGCCTTACAAAAAGGATTCGCATGTTTTCCGATCCGGAGAATATAGCGGGAAATCGAGGTCCATGTCAGTGGCCTCTGGGTACCCCAGAGCCAGAAAGCCGTTCCGAGAGTGCTCTTCCAGGACATCAAACATTCTCCTGTTTCTATGGGGTCGCACTCCGTCTTGCATGAAATCAGGGTTGCTCTGGATAATGAGGATGAAATCGTCTTCCAAAACCTTCATGTACCGTTCGGTAGTCACCCTGCCATCAAGGAATATTGCACCGATTATTCCGTGACGGCATTGCCCACCACACAGTCACCTCTCGGTCAACCGTGTAGTTTGAACGTCCTAACGCAAACCGTTCTGAAGTTATAATGACCACATTTCATATAATTCACTAAGAGTCACCCTTTACTTTATTGTTACATATTAAATATATTCGCTTGGAGATGTTTCGTGCTTTGCTTTTGCATTGCAGTAATTAACATACCCGTAATTAATGTTTAATTTCTTGGTGTATGTTATAGTAATCACAGTTTAGACACAGACGATTTTACCCTGCAGTCACTGGTGGTGCTACGAGCGTTAGCTTTTGGTAACTAGTTGCAAGCTGATTGGTTATTGCCTCCATCTCCATCTTTCCAACGGGAAATCTCACAGTCACTGTTAGATGATGTGTCGTTCTTCAAGAACATTAAATAAGGTGTATATTTGTGATTTGTGTATCCCCCACCCTCTTTTGCATGTGTAAAAAGTCATAAAGTTACTTTCTGCGGATAGCAATCTACACGCCCTCGTCAGGCAGACTCGTACGTCGTAGCCCCGAATTATTCTTTTTAATCGAACACTTCATATGTTCATTCTAGATTAGATGATTTGCAGTATAAGGCCTACTGTAAATATAAATTGGTATCCTACACGCGAAAATCATTTCTTTAAGAAAAGAGCTTTCAGGCATATATTTAGCAAATTGTTTTCGTTACTGAATATGCTGACAAACCGATGACCAATATGCAGAGTTTAGCGTCATGAAGGTCCCAGGCGGGGGAATATTATCAGAGAGAACCAAACTGCATACTTTCTGTGGTATGATATCCGTGTGTAGGATATGGTCACACTGTCTCCTTACACAGTGCCATCCGTTTCTCCTTATTGCAAGATGATCGTCATCTGTTTCTCCTTGTTGCTGTACAATCATCACGGAAAAATACGTATGTCGTCGACCGCTAAAGATCACTTTGGCTGTAATAAGATTTTGAAGACAGATTTTTGTTGGTTGATTAGAGTGAGGGGACCAAACAGCGAGGTAATCGGCCCCATCGGATTAGGGAAGGATGGGGAAGGAAGTCGGCCGTGCCCTTTCAAAGGAACCATCCCGGCATTTGCCTGAAGCGATTTAGGGAAATCACGGAAAAATCTAAATCAAGATGGCCGGACGCCGGTTTTAACCGTCGTTGAAGACAGCATTAAATGTTCAAAAATGCATAAGAGACAATAAAGCGAACAAAAATATTTTTATTGTGGGACGACAGTCACGCAGAATTATTTGAACCTGCATATTCATCATCGGCTGTACTATTTGTTACAACTTTCGCTACTGAAATTTTGATCTTCGGTCATTTTCAAGTGGATACAGGTACTGAAAATAAAGTACCAGTCAACATTAGTAAAATGAATGAAATGAGGTGTCACTATTCGTCGCATACACGATCGGTATGTAACGGCTGCGATTAGAACACTTGAAAATAGGTTCGTGCTTACTGCACATGTCAGTGCGAACACCATGGTTCAAATGGCTCTGAGCACTATGGGACTTAAAATCTGAGGTCATCAGTCCCCTAGACTTAGAACTACTTAAATCTAACTAACCTAAAGACCTCACACGCATCCATGCCCGAGGCAAGATTCGAACTTACGACCGCAGCAGCAGCGCGGTTCCGCACTGAAGCACCTAGAACCACTCGGCCACAGCGGCCGGCTAGAACACCATACTGGTCAAAACAAGAGGGATCCGCATCAGTGTTTTTCATCATTTGCAAGGAAGCTGGGAAGTATATTCCGCCTTTTTCGACCAGTACAACTATTCTTACAGACATTAGCAGTATGCACGAATCGAGAGTTGTAATCACATACTTTGCATAACGATGGCGTATGTGAAGCATGCTGATATGAGCCATTGAGACTCACGTAATTTTTATTCACTTTATTAATGTTGTAAGTAGGCTGTTTAGGTTTTTATGTTGGTAACGCCACGTAGCGCTCAGTATGAAAATCAATGACTGTGCTGTGCTGGTTTGCAATGTTGGAATTTTTGCCATTGTAGTGTTAGGCTGTTGGATGTGAACAGCGCGTAGCTTTGCGCAGTTGGAGGTGAGCCGCCAGCAGTCATTTCTGTGCAATCACTGTCTCCAAGTGCGCGTAAACTAGGGTGACCAAATTATTATCGGTGAAAACCGGGACACATTCACCTGGGGTCCAATGGACACCTCATTCCACATGTACCCAGGTTTCTTAATTTTAAATATTAATGTTTTGTTGATACATTTTGTTAACCCGATTATTATAACTAATAAGAGGATACAAAAGATTGATATAATCTAGATTATCTGTATTAATGACATTTAATAAACGTATACAGTAATAAAGAAATGTATTACGATTTTACAAAATTTTTGCAGCCATTCAACTTTTAATCAATTAATATTAACATGAGTTTTAATATTACTCAGCACTTGTAGATGGAATTGACTGTCCTTGCAGAAAAGGGTATTTTTCACTGCCTGCAGCCTTCTTGATCATTTCTTTGTTCTTTGAGACACAGTGATAAAACTCGGCACAATCCATTTTGTAGTTGTACAGGATCCGCAGGATTTCTTCAAGAGAGTCCACCTCCAGTCTGTTTCTTTCTTCAGTCCACTGGATATTCATGAATGAAAAAATTCTTTCCACATTGGCGTTATGGGCTGGAATTGCAAATAAATACCTTGTAATTATTACCAACTCAGAGTAATGCTGAACACAGGCACAGCTTTTAAAAAAACACACCCACTTCTCATGACATTCCAATGGTGTTCTTTTTTTTTCATCATTCCACTTGTGAAGACTTTCTTCAACAAAATTTGTCAGTATGCCGAACTGATCAAAGAGAATGGAATCATCGATTCCAATCTCTTTACTCTTCAAGTAAGAAACTCCCTCTTCAACACTTTCCCATTTTGGCACTCTTTTTAACATCCAATCAAACACCGGCGATGAGGGTAAATATGAGGCGCTCCACTTGCTGAGATATTCTACACAAGTGCCATAATACTTGCTAACTTCTTCTCTAAAACTCCTTTCCACTGCTTCTGATACTTCTGCTCTTTTAAGAACAAATTTAATATTAAAAGAAATGAACTGCTGTTCTCTCCTCTTAGTAACAGTTTCCAGAGTATTTTTCAAAACATCATTTACCTCTGTTACATTTTCCGTGCTTCCCTCAATTTCCTTTATCCCATGCCGCAAAGTGCTAAGCTGACTGTGAATGAGCCATAAGTAGGCTTCACTTAAAGGGTCACTGAAAAACTGAACCAATATTTTGGGGGCTTTGTCTTCATTTACGACAAAATCTTTTAACGGTTCAAACAGGCGGATTACTCTTTCAACTGCTGGAAACAGTGATAACCAGCGAGTTTTCGAGTGACACGTTACATTCATATATGCAGTTCCCACATAATCACAGAAATCCTTAAGCCTCTCTGTTCTAACAGTATATATGTAAAAGTATGAGTATACTTTCATGACGATAGTTTCAACATCACAACTTAAACTGTCAGCAGATGTATGCACGCTATTGTGTAAAACACGTGCAGGGCACCCTATGCCTTCAATGTTTTCATGCAATGCTGCCTTTAATTTGGTAAATACGTTGCATTTGCCTTGTCTTTTTAAGCCACCAAAGTTTGTGTTGGTGTTGTCTCCACAAAATGCCACACATTCATTTTTCTCAAGATGAAACATTTCAATAGTACTCATACAAAATCTTGAAATTTCGTCAGATGTTTCATTAGGTAGGAAACTCACCTTCAAGAGTTTGGTCTGAATTCCCTTATTAATATCGAAAAACTGAACAACAAACGGAAATATTTTAGTAGCCTTATGATTGCTGGCATCACTGGATATCCCGTAGAAAGAAGACTTTTTGATGTATTCAAGGCTTTCTTTTACACTCTGGGGAGCAATAACTCCTTTCACTAAGGCTGACACTTTAGTTCTTGCTGAACTAAACTTTTTTTTTTTTTTGCAATGGAAGAATCATCAAACATAATGCTGTTAAGCTTATTAGTACAATCACTAGATCTATAAGTTTGGTGATGTTTTACGGTGTGGTAGGCTAGTGTAAGCTCGGCTGCTCTAACTTTCGTCTCTTCGCTTGACAGATGTTTCACAAAATAATTTTGTAGAGTTTTACTGCAGCTCGGTGCACTGTATCTGTTATGTGTTTCTTTGACCTAATGTGATCAACTACACTCCTGGAAATGGAAAAAAGAACACATTGACACCGGTGTGTCAGACCAACCATACTTACTCCGGACACTTCGAGAGGGCTGTACAAGCAATGATCAAACGCAAGGCACAGCGGACACACCAGGAACCGCGGTGTTGGCCGTTGAACGGCTCTAGCTGCGCAGCATTTGAGCACCGCCGCCGTCAGTGTCAGCCCGTTTGCCGTGGCATACGGAGCTCCATCGCAGTCTTTAACACTGGTAGCATGCCGCGACAGCGTGGACGTGAACCGTATGTGCAGTTGACGGACTTTGAGCGAGGGTGTATAGTGGGCATGCGGGAGGCCGGATGGACGTACCGCCGAATTGCTCAACACGTGGGGCGTGAGGTCTCCACAGTACATCGATGTTGTCGCCAGTGGTCGGCGGAAGGTGCACGTGCCCGTCGACCTGGGACCGGACCGCAGCGACGCACGGATGCACGCCAAGACCGTAGGATCCTACGCAGTGCCGTAGGGGACCGCACCGCCACTTCCCAGCAAATTAGGGACACTGTTGCTCCTGGGGTATCGGCGAGGACCATTCGCAGCCGTCTCCATGAAGCTGGGCTACGGTCCCGCACACCGTTAGGCCGTCTTCCGCTCACGCCCCAACATCGTGCAGCCCGCCTCCAGTGGTGTCGCGGCAGACGTGAATGGAGGGACGAATGGAGACGTGTCGTCTTCAGCGATGAGAGTCGCTTCTGCCTTGGTGCCAATGATGGTCGTATGCGTGTTTGCCGCCGTGCAGGTGAGCGCCACAATCAGGACTGCATACGACCGACGCACACAGGGCCAATACCCGGCCTCATGGTGTGGGGAGCGATCTCCTACACTGGCCGTACACCTCTGGTGATCGTCGAGGGGACACTGAATAGTGCACGGTACATCCAAACCGTCATCGAACCCATCGTTCTACCATTCCTAGACCGGCAAGGGAACTTGCTGTTCCAACAGGACAATGCACGTCCGCATGTATCCCGTGCCACCCAACGTGCTCTAGAAGGTGTAAGTCAACTACCCTGGCCAGCAAGATCTCCGGATCTGTCCCCCATTGAGCATGTTTGGGACTGGATGAAGCGTCGTCTCACGCGGTCTGCACGTCCAGCACGAACACTGGTCCAACTGAGGCGCCAGGTGGAAATGGCATGGCAAGCCGTTCCACAGGACTACATCCAGCATCTCTACGATCGTCTCCATGGAAGAATAGCAGCCTGCATTGCTGCGAAAGGTGGATATACACTGTACTAGTGCCGACATTGTGTATGCTCTGTTGCCTGTGTCTATGTGCCTGTGGTTCTGTCAGTGTGATCATGTGATATATCTGACCCCAGGAATGTGTCAATAAAGTTTCCCCTTCCTGGGACAATGAATTCACGGTGTTCTTATTTCAATTTCCAGGAGTGTATGTCGGAACGTCCACCATGACTTACGCTAATAAAGCAGTTACATACGGAACACTCTGCTTCGTAATCAAAACGACCTTTCTTAATGAAAATCCATTCCTTGGAATAACATTCACTGAACTTGTAGGCACGTTTCGGCATTGTGTTTCACAGTACTGCAGCAATAATACCACTAATATGAGAAAAAAGTATTGCAGTTTGTCTGACAAAACATCAACTACTACACTGTGCTGACAATGAGTGTGTGAGTAAGTGGCGCGACAGTCGGACGGTTTCATAGCTCTGTTACAATAATACAACTTCCACCTGATGGCCAAAGTACCGCTCAAAGTAAATTATTACCTGAGTCTATCAATAATGATACTGTGATTACTAGTATGGGACAATGTAGGTTTTAGACAAATAAGCTAAAATATATTAATTTCTTGTGTTGTACTTCCTTTAATGTAGTGAAATCCCAAAAATTTGAGAAAGTTTCACGAAATGTATTTAAAAACAGAATTCCGGGACTTTTGAGCGTACCGAAACATATTTTCGTGAAACCTGAACACTGGGATGGAAACCGGGACAATCCCGGTTTTCCAGGGCGTTTAGTCACACTAGAGTTCACCATAATTACTCTACCACACAAGCATTGGCGTTACACTCGTCTGGTATGAGACGATTCCGGAGAGGGGTTGGGGGGGGGGGGGGTAAGGGGGAGGGGGTGCACTGTTGCCGAACCGCACAAAAACCCTGGGTTCAGTGTGGGCCGGCGGTGAGGTGGATGGACTGCTGTAGCCTGTTGTGGGGTTGTGAACCACTGAGGACTACGGCGGGACGAAGCCTCTCTGTCGTTTCTAGGTCCCTGGTTCAATACACACATACATACTTAGGTTGTGGACGATTGTCTCTGAGAAAATAATGAGCAATGAAACAAACAGGTACGAGCGTCTTTCGCTGAGAGTACGGGACTGCCATTCAAAGAAGATACCATGGGCACGTCTAATAGCTGCATAAAGTCACGTAGAGATAAATAATATTGGCAGTGGTCTTTATCCCCCAGTCCCTTAGGGCTGGAAAAATCTGGCCTGTGAATTGGCCCGTCCGACTAATTTGGGACTGAATCATCATCCAGTAAATCGTGGTGTGGAGCACCGCGATTGCCCACCGACAACTGGATAATCCTGCCAAAAGATAACGCAGGGAGAGAAAAAAAAAGGATGAGGACAGTTTGGCCGGTTAGTGATTACGATCGACGCCCATATAATGAACTTTAGAGGTGTCCTGGAATGAGAGGACTTGGCGATTGTCGTCCGGGAAGAGCGGGTGGTGGCGGAAAAATGGGGTGGGGACCGGGTTAAGCGAACGTCACACAACACCTGCTGTTCGACGGCTCGATATTAAAACCGACTCAGCGACCGCTCGGAACTGGTGTGAAACGACATCACGACCGTTAGGTCCCGTTACTGCGGGTATAGCTGTTTGGAAATGCATTCAGAGTTTATTGGCACGCCGTTGTCCCTCCACTATGGGGTGGCCGTGGTCGCGGACGGAGGCCCGCAGATAAGCAGGAAAAGCGGTCCTCCAGCTGCCGCCCCCGCAAATGCTCCCCTTCCCTACAAAACCTACCCCCAGCAAATGGTCCATTCAGACGCACGAGCTGTGCTCGTAAACGCAGGACATCAGAATTGGTCGGTGTTTTATAGAGTGCCATATTAAACAAAGGCACGAGCAACCTCTTGCAGGAGCTGTTTCGCGCGCTTCGGAATGACAGCAGTTCGTGTCCAGTTTATGTAACGACCCAACTAAGAAGCTGTTTTATTTTTGGGCAGAGTCTCTATCGCAAGCAGTGTTGCGAATTTAGCTTAAATCACAGTAATTTCATACACTGACTGAAAAAAAAATCGCTACACGAAGAAAGTGGGGCCGGCCGGAGTGGCCGTGCGGTTCTAGGCGCTACAGTCTGGAACCGCGGGACCGCTGCGGTCACAGGTTCGAATCCTGCCTCGGGCATGGATGTGTGTCATGTCCTTAGGTTAGTTAGGTTTAAGTAGTTCTACATCTACATCTACATCCATACTCCGCAAGCCACCTGACGGTGTGTGGCGGAGGGTACCCTGAGTACCTCTATCGGTTCTCCCTTCTGTTCCAGTCTCGTATTGTACGTGGAAAAAAGGATTGTCGGTATGCTTCTGTGTGGGCTGTAATCTCTCTGATTTTATCCTCATGGTCTCTTCAAGAGATATACGTAGGAGGGAGCAATATACTGGTTGACTCTTCGGTGAAGGTATGTTCTCGAAACTTTAACAAAAGCCCGTACCGAGTTACTGAGCGTCTCTCCTGCAGAGTCTTCCACTGGAGTTTATCTATCATCTCCGTAACGCTTTCACAATTACTAAATGATCCTGTAACGAAGCGCGCTGCTCTCCGTTGGATCTTCTCTGTCTCTTCTATCAACCCTATCTGGTGCGGATCTCACACTGCTGAGAAGTATTCAAGCAGTGGGCGAACAAGCGTACTGTAACCTACTTCCCTTGTTGTCGGATTGCATTTCCTTAGGATTCTTCCAATGAATCTAAGTGCTATGTTCTAAGTTCTATGGGACAGATGACCTCAAAGGTTAAGTCCCATAGTGCTCAGAGCCATTTGAACCATTTGAAGAAAGTGATGCGCGACATAAACGAGAGTTGGTAGGCGTGTTTCTACAAGTGAACGATGTCTATTTAATTTCGCGTCAGTCGCATAAGAAAGGCGCTAGTGGCGCACTATGGGGATGAAAATCAGACGCTATAACGGTGAACATAATCCTTGAGATTGGACTTGGTGAGTTGATGTTAGTCAAGAATGCCTTTAATGCGGCATAACCGCCGTTATGATCACCTCACTGAGTTCGAACGAGGTCGTGTAGTAGGCCTGCGAGAAGCTGGATGTTTCTTATGCGATTCTGCAGAAAGACTTGGCAGAAATGAATCCACCATTCGTGGTGGCTGGCAGCGGTAGCCACGAGAATGTACGGTCGGAAGAACACCGGGCTCCAGACAGCCATGTGGCAATACCGAGATGGAAGACCATTGTGTTAGCCGTATGGTCTGGCGCTTCGTGCCGCATTTGTAGTGGCAATGTGAGCAGCAGGTGACACTACAGTCACACAACGAACTCTTACAAATCGGTTACATCTTGGACAGCATCCAGAAGCCCTGTAGCGCACATTCCACTGACTCCAAACCACTTCCAATTACAACAATCAGTGGGAATAATTACTTTTGGAAACCTTTTATCTGACAAAGCCTGTTGTAACAATAAACTGTTTCGCTTAATAAAACGGCCGCCAGCCCAAACCGGGCACAGTGTCGAGACAAAAAGATGAAGTCAATGTTCGACACTGAATAAATAACTACTTTCATTTCCTACGGTCACTTGGCGGTAAGCACTATTAATCCTACTTTCTGTTACATATGAGATTTATCACTATACTTCAGTAATTATTTACATAAGGCACACATATGCTTCAACAAGGATACAAAAAAAATTAAACTTATAGCTATCATTCATAAACCAGAACTATTATTTAACACGACTAAATTTCATTTCTTTAGGAATGTTATTTGTTAACGTTTTACGAACACCAATATTTGTCTGGCTTTCTTTGACATGGAGAAGATTGTTGCAGTTAAACGATTATGTTACTTTACTTTCAGAAATACTATTGAAAACTTATCCTCATGGTCACGCAAAGCGGTGGCCCTTAAACTGATGCATGCAAACTTTAGTATTTAATAATGATTTTCAGAATTTACTACCAAAACAGTACTATTGCCAGTAATTTACTATTAGTCAAGCTTCAATAAACATCAGGATAATTGGAATAAATTCGTTTAGGTAAGGACCCTACTGAGGTAAATGACAGGAAAATTACGGTTAAATACAAAGGTATATTTAACACTTATATTCCACTGATTGAAGATGGATGGTTCATACTGTGATACACTTCTAAATAAAGTACTTTGCCTGTTACTGATGTCGAAGGTGGCGTGAGGCCGTGCTGCGTAGTAACATTGCGCAGGTACGGCTCTTGGTGTACATGGCTCTGTCTTCCTCTTGGTGGCGATGATGAGATTGCAAATTTCTGAGCTATTAATATATTGCCGTACTGCGCCGATTATGTGGAACACGTCCGACGCCAAAACCCAGTCTTGCAGGTAAATTCGGGGTACATTTAAGTTCTAAGGCCTCCGATTTTTTTTTCTAATTAACTACTCCCCCTCCCCATGAACCAAGGACCTTGCAGTTGGTAGGGAGGCTTACGTGCCTCAGCGATACAGATGGCCGTACCGTAGGTGCAACCACAAGGGAGGGGTATCTGTTGAGAGGCCAGACAAACGTATGGTTCCTGAAGAGGGGCAGCAGCCTTTACAGTAGTTGCAGGGGCAACAGTCCGGATGATTGACTGATCTGGCCTTGCAACATTAACCAAAACGGCCTTTCTGTGCTGGTACTGCGAACGGCTGAAAGCAAGGGGAAACCACAGCCGTAATTTTTCCCGAGGACATGCAGCTTTACTGTATGATTAAATGATGATGGCATCCTCTTGGGTAAAATATTCCGGAGGTGAAATAGTCCCCCATTCGGATCTCCGGGCGGGGACTACTCAGGGGGATGTCGTTATCAGGAGAAAGAAAACTGGCGTTCTACGGATCGGAGCGTGGAATGTCAGATCCCTTAATCGGGCAGGTAGGTTAGAAAATTTTAAAAGGGAAATGGATAGTTTAAAGTTAGATATAGTGGGAATTAGTGAAATTCGGTGGCAGGAGGAACAAGACTTCTGGTCAGGTGACTACAGGGCTATAAACACAAAATCAAATAGGGGTAATGCACGAGTAGGTTTAATAATTAATAGGAAAATAGGAATGCGGGTAAGCTACTACAAACAGCATAGTGAACGCATTTTTGTGGCCAAGATAGATACGAAGCCCACACATACTACACTAGTAGAAGTTTATATGCCAACTAGCTCTGCAGACGACGAAGAAACTGAAGAAATGTATGATGAAATAAAAGAAATTATTCAGATAGAGAAGGGAGACGAAAATTTAATAGTCATGGGTGACTGGAATTCGAGTGTAGGAAAAGGGAGAGAAGGAAACATAGTAGGTGATTATGGATTGGGGATAAGAAATGAAAGAGGAAGCCGCCTAGTAGAATTTTGCACAGAGCACAACTAAATCATAGCTAACACTTGACTTAAGAATCATGAAAGAAGGTTGTATACGTGGAAGAACCCCGGAGATACTAAAAGGTATCAGACAGATTATATAATGGTAAGACAGAGATTTAGGAAGCAAGTTTTAAATTGTAAGACGTTTCCAGAGGCTGGTGTAGACTCTGACCACAATCTATTGGTTATGACCTGTAGATTAAAACTGAAGAAACTGCAAAAATGTGGGAAATTAAGAAGATGGGAGCTGGATAAACTGAAAGAACCAGAGGTTGTACAGAGTTTCAAGGAGAGCATAAGGGAACAATTGACAGGAACAGGGGAAAGAAATACAGTAGAAGAAGAATGGGTAGCTCTGAGGGATGAAGTAGTGAAGGCAGTAGAGGATAAAGTAGGTACAAAGACGAGGGCTGCTAGAAATCCTTGGGTAACAGAAGAAATATTGAATTTAATTGATGAAAGAAGAAAATATAAAAATGCAGTAATTGAGCAGGCAAAAAGGAATACAAACGTCTCAAAAATGAGATCGACAGGAAGTGCAAAATGGCTAAACAGGGATGGCTAGAGGACAAATGTAAGGATGTAGAAGCTTATCTCACTAGGAGTAAGATAGATACTGCCTACAGGAAAATTAAAGAGACTTTTGGAGAGAAGAGAACCACGTGTATGAATATCAAGAGCTCAGATGGCAACCCAGTTCTAAGCAAAGAAGGGAAGGCAGAAAGGTGGAAGGAGTATCTAGAACGTTTATACAAGGGCGATGTACTTGAGGACAATATTATGGAAATGGAAGAGGATGTAGATGAAGACGAAATGGGAGATACGATACTGCGTGAAGAGTTTGACAGAGCACTGAAAGACCTGAGTCGATACAAGGCCCCCGGAGTAGACAACATTCCATTAGAACAAATGACGGCCTTGGGAGAGCCAGTCATGACAAAACTCTACCAGCTGGTGAGCAAGATGTATGAGACAGGCGAAATACCCTCAGACTTCAAGAAGAATATAATAATTCCAATCCCAAATAAAGCAGGTGCTGACAGATATGAAAATTACCGAACTATCAGTTTAATAAGTCACAGCTGCAAAATACTAACGCGAATTCTTTATAGACGAATGGAAAAACTGGTAGATGCGGACCTCGGGGAGGATCAGTTTGGATTCCGTCGAAATGTTGGAACACGTGATGCAATACTGACCTTACGACTTATCTTAGAAGAAAGATTAAGAAAAGGCAAACCTACATTTCTAGCATTTGTAGACTTAGAGAAAGCTTTTGACAATGTTGACTGGAATACTCTTTTTCAAATTCTAAAGGTGGCAGTGGTAAAATACAGGGAGCGAAAGGCTATTTACAATTTGTACAGAAACCAGATGGCAGTCATAAGAGTCGAGGGGCATGAAAGGGAAGCAGTGGTTGGGGAAGGAGTGAGACAGGGTTGTAGCCTCTCCTCGATGTTATTCAGTTTGTATATTGAGCAAGCAGTAAAGGAAACAAAAGAAAAATTTGGAGTAGTTATTAAAATTCATGGAGACGAAGTAAAAACTTTGAGGTTCACCGATGGCATTGTAATTCTGTCAGAGACGGCAAAGGACTTGGAAGAGCAGTTGAACGGAATGGACAGTGTCTTGAAAGGAGGACATAAGATGAACATCAAGAAAAGCAAAACGAGGATAATGGAATGTAGTCAAATTAAATCGGCTGATGCTGAGGGAATTAGATTAGGAAATGAGACACTTAAAGCAGTAAAGGAGTTTTGCTATTTAGGAAGTGAAATAACTGATGATGGTCGAAGTAGAGAGGATATAAAATGTAGACTGGCAATAGCAAGGAAAGCGTTTCTGAAGAAGAGAAATTTGTTAACATCGAATATAGATTTCTGTATCAGGAAGTCGTTTCTGAAAGTATTTGTTTGGAGTGTAGCCATGTATGGAAGTGAAACATGGACGATAACTAGTTTGGACAAGAAGAGAATAGAATCTTTCGAAATGTGGTGCTACAGAAGATTATTGAAGATAAGGTGGATAGATCACGTAACTAATGAGGAAGTATTAAATAGGATTGGGGAGAAGAGAAGTTTGTGGCACAACTTGACTAGAAGAAGGTATCGGTTGGTAGGACATGTTTTGAGGCATCAAGGGATCACAAATGTAGCATTGGAGGGCAGCGTGGAGGGTAAAAATCGTAGAGGGAGACCGAGAGATGAGTACACTAAGCAGATTCAGAAGGATGTAGGTTGCAGTTGGTACTGGGAGATGAAGCAGCTTGCACAGGATAGAGTAGCATGGAGAGCTGCATCAAACCAGTCTCAGGATTGAAGACAACAACAACAATTAACTACTCACCCGAAATCGATGAAACCGGCGTTACTTCTCAACGTAATCGCCCTGCAGACGTACACATTTTTCACAACGCTGGCGCCATGATTCAATGGCAGTGGCGAAGGCTTTTGTAGGAGTCTGTTTTACTACTGGAAAATCGCTGAGGCAATAGCAGCACGTCTGGTGTATGTGTGGCCACAGAGAGTGTCTTTCATTGTTGGAAAAAGCCAAAAGTCACTAGGAGCCAGGTCAGGTGAGTAGGGAGCATGAGGAATTACTTCAAAGTTGTTATCACGAAGAAACTGTTGCGTAACGTTAGCTCGATGTGCGGGTGCGTTGTCTTGGTGAAAAAGCACACGCGCAGCCATTCCCGGACGTTTTAGTTACAGTGAAGGAAGGAATTTGTTCTACAAAACATTTTTGTAGGATGCACCTGTTACTGTAGTGCCCTTTGGAACGTAATGGGTAAGGATTAAGCCCTCGCTGTCCCAGAACATGGACATCATCATGTTTTCAGCACTGGCGGTTACCAGAAATTTTCTTGGTGACAGTGAATCTGTGTGCTTCCATTGAGCTGACTGGCGCTTTGTTTCTGGATTGAAAAGTGGCATCCACGTGTCATCCATTGTCACAAGCGACGAAAAGAAAGTCCCAATCATGCTGTCGTTGCGCGTGAACATTGCTTGGCAACATACCACACGAGCAGCCATGTGGTCGTCTGTCAGCATTCGTGGCACCCACCTGGATGACCCTTTTCGCATTTTCAGATCGTCATGCAAGATTGTGGGCACAGAACCCACAGAAATGCCAACTCTGGAGGCGATCTGTTCAACAGTCATTCGGCGATCCCCCAAAACAATTTTCTCCACTTTCTCGATCATGTCGTCAGACCGGCTTGTGCGAGCCCGAGGTTGTTTCGGTTTGTTGTCACACTATGTTCAGCCTTCATTAAACTGTCTCACCCACGAACGCACTTTCGACACATCCATAACTCCATCACCACATGTCTCCTTCAACTGTCGATGAATATTAATTGGTTCACACCACGCAAATTCAGAAAACGAATGATTGGACGCTGTTCAAGTAAGGAAAACGTCGTGATTTTAAGTATTTAAAATAGTTCTCATTCTCGCCACTGGCGGTAAAATTCCATCTGCCGTACCGTGCTGCCATCTCTGGGAACGTATTGATAATGAACGCGGCCTCATTTTAAAACAATGAGCATTTTTCTATCTCTTTCCAGTTTGGAGAAAAACAAATCGGAGGCCTTAGAACTTGAATGCACCTCGTAATGCGTGTTCACAACTTGCAGGTCAGCTACCGACTGTGTGCCACTCGCGCGCCAATTCTCACTCATGCTCCCTACCTCCTTTTTCATTCCACTACAGAACGGAGTTCCGTTCTACCTATGTTCCCTACATCTTTTTAATTTACACTTCTGCTTAGAAAAACCCTAAGTAAGTACCATCTACAATTGCATGACAGCATATACATACAAAATTTGCATAAGTAATTACAGTTGTACTAGACATATTACATAATTATTTACAAATTATGTTTTAATTCATTTATTCCACCTACGTCAAAGAGGTTATTTTAAACAGATAAACTACACTTATCAAAAGCTTACTCTCGTTATAGTATTTGCTTAATTTTTCAAAATTATATATGGAACGAAAAGTTTTAAAAAGCATTACATATTGTGCATTCTGATGAAAGCTGGTTCTGCCTCGGTGCTAGTGATGGCCGTGTGTTGGTTGGAAGGAAGCCAGTTGAGGTCTTGCAACCAATTTTTCTGTGTGCTAGACACCCTGGACCTACAACTTGAATTATGGTCTGGGGTGCAATTTCGTATTACAGTGGAAGTACTCTCACGGTTATCCTAAGCATCCTTAACGCAAAACATGCCACATTGATAAGGTATATTGTAAATCCCTGGTTTTCGTAACCCCAGGTCGTCTTTGACACTCCCCAGTAGTCCCCCAATCTTGTTGGATGGACAGAAAACACACTTGATATTGTGTTTCCGAAGGATCCTACTGATTCTGGCAGAAACAGAGCCAGCATAGGGCAGATATGCCACCTTCTTTGCTTTATCTTGGTCTTCTTCAGGAACCTGTGGCATAGTGGCTGGTTGGAGTGCCCTCTAAATTTCTCTGTCCGTGTACCCATTCTTGGGGAAAACTGTTTTGAGACGTTGTATCTCTATAGGTAGATTCTCTTGGTCTGACAGGGCATGTGCTCTGTGGACCAAAGTCTTCAGAACCCCATTCTTCTGTGCAGGGTGGTGACAGTTGCTGGCCTGCAGATATAAATCAGTGTATGTTGGTTTTTGGTACACACTGTGGCCAATTGATCCATCTGCTTTCCTCTCGACTAGTACATCCACAAATGGCAGCTGGCCATTCTTCTTCAGTTCCATGGTGAACTCGATATTAGGGTGGCATGAGTTAAGATGTTCAAGAAACTTATTGAGCCTTTCCATCCAATGTGGCCAGATCACCATGGCATGTCCTACATTGGCCAGACGACAAGAACTGTTGAGATCACGTGCAAAGAACATCAGAGGCACACTAGATTAAGACAGGTGACTAAGTCAGCCATAGCTGAACACTGTCTAGCCCTAGATCATGCCATGAAGTATGAGGATACCAAGATTCTAGCACAAACACCCAGATTTTGGGACAGTGTTATAAGCGAATCGATAGAAATAAAAATGGCTGATGATCTTATGAACTGCGACACAGGGTACCAGCTAAGAAGAGCCTGGAATCCGACTCTGGAATTCTTAAAGGAGCAACGGGGCCAGCTGCAGCACTACACAAACAGAAGAACCAGAGACATGGAGATGGAAAACGAGCCCCTTTCGGACTGCCTGGAGCACCAGACCGAAGATGGAACACTCAGAAGTGGGACTCGTGGGCGCGGACCGCAGAGGGAACATCCAGAGCCGCAGTGGACGAAAAACGTAGCGGCGCCTCGCGAGGATCTGCATGGAGATAACTTGTCCTCCGATGTGTGATAGAGTTCGCAGCAGTTAGTGCTTTGCCTCCCATGCATGCCGGTGTAATACGTCTTCACATGTAGATTGTCTTCTTGAGTGTCTCCTCAGCACAGTTCTGCAGTGCTAGCTATGCAGCGAGCAGGTGTGGCCATCGGGTGGTGACGCTGGGTGGCAGTTAGCGGCCCAGCGTCCGGATTTGGGCGTTGTGTGACCGGCCAGCACGTTCGTAAAAGGTGCGGGCGGTCGCCTGGAAGAGGTCATGGAGCAGAGGTACTTCCGCGATGTCGTGAAGATGAGCGGTGGGGAAATTGTAAGGCAGGTGCAACGCCAGCCGAAGGATGCGATTCTGCAGTGTCTCCAGCGTCTTCAGGTTCGTGTCGGCGGCGTTCCCCCAGACGTCGGCGGCGTATTGGAGTACAGGGGGGAGCAGTGCCTTGTAGAGAGTGATGCCCAGCAGCGGTGGTAGTTGATAGCGTGGTTCAGCAACGGGTACAGGATGCGGAGCCGGTTGCGCACTTTGGCCTTCACTTCGCGGATGTGCGGAACCCACGTGAGTCGGCGGTCGATGGTGACGCCTAGGTAATGAGCCGTGGGACGCCACGGAACAGGGCTGCCACCGACGGTGAGCGGTTGCAGACCTGCAGGAACGAGTCGCCTGGTGACGATCAGGAACTTCGTCTTGGCCCCATTGAATTGTAGACGCCACTTGACGGCCCAGGCTGTCAGGGTGTCAACGGTGAGCTGCAGACGGCGGCGCATGACGGCGGCATTGAGGCTCCTCGTATATAGAGCCGTGTCATCCGCGTACAGGGCGAGCCGCACACGGTCGATCTTCGGCGCTTCAGAAGTGTACAGCGAGTACAGGAGTGGTCCGAAGTCCGAGCCCTGTGGCACACCGGCGTAAATGCGGCGGACGAAGGACAAGCCATGGAAGGTCCTATCGGCAAGATAGGAACGGATGAGACAGACGTGCGACCTCGGGACGCTAAGTTCAAAAAGTTTGAACAAGAGGCCGCGGTGCCACACACTGTCGAAAGCACGCAACACGTCCAGGAACACCGCGCCGAAGAACTCGCGCAGCTCGAGGGCAAAGAACGCATCTTCCACTAGCCAAAGGAGTTGGTGAATTGCCGAGTGGCCCCTGCGAAAGCCGAACTGCTCTTCAGGCAGGAGGCCTTCCTCGTCAACGTGGCGCTGCACCCGCCTGATGTGCACCTATTCAAAGACCATGGAGACGGCCGGCAGTGAACTAATACGTCTGTAGTTCGCGGGCTGACGCAGATCCTTCCCAATCTTCGGAATCGCCACGATCTCTGCATGCTTCCTGGACTGAGGAAAACTGCAGGACTGGAGGATTACATTAAAGACGTCGGCGAGATGAGTGACAGCCACCAGCGGCAACTTCTGGAGTAGGGCGTTGGAAACTTCGTCTGAGCCCGCAGCTTTCCTGGGGTTCAGGGCATGCAGGATGGACGACACCTCCTCCACCGTCGTCTCTTCAATGACGTCATCGTCGTCGCGTGCCTTCAAGTAGCGTGGGAGCCGGTCAGCAACCAGGTCGTCGTGGACAGCGTCGGTCGGGTCTTCGATCAGCGTAAACGCAGCCTCAAAGACGTCTGCGAGGGCATCAGCCTTCGCAGCTGGTTCGCAGAGAGCCCGACCATGGACCAGCAGCGGAGGGATACGTTGCGTGCGGCGTAGGAAACGCTTCGTCGTCTGCCAGGCTGTGCCGTCGTCAAGACAGAGGGTGGCGACCTTGTTATTCCAGTCGCGGCTGCGATGGTTGTCAATGGCGACCCGGATGTCCCGCCGCATCCTGTTGAGGAGGCGCTTGGTGTCGGCATTTCTTGTCCGCTGCCACTCCTGGTAGACCCTGCTCTTCTCAGTAATGGCCGCAAGGATGTCCGGCGGTAGCTGGCGGGAGTAGTCAGGCGGAGTGCGAGGTCGAGGCGGCGTTGCTATAGTGGCAGCGTCGATCGTGGTTGCCGCAAAGTGCAGAAGTGCTGCGTCCGCTCCAGCTTCCGCAGGGGACGGCGCGGCAGAGAGTGAGTCCGTCACGGCTGCTTCAAACCTACTCCAATCGATGCCAGCAAGTGAGATGCCTCTCCTGGATTAGATTAGAGTAATACTTGTTCCATAGATCATGAATACGACACTTCGTAATGATGTGGAACGTGTCAGGTTAATAAAAGATGTCTGTACAAGATATTACATTACACAAAATATTGCATGACACTAATGACTAAGTTTTTTTTTTACTTAGTTTATATCTAAAAATTCAGCCAATGAGTAGAAGGAGTTGTCATCTAGAAATTCTTTTAATTTATTTTTAAATGTTAGTTGGCTATCTGTCAGGCTTTTGATGTTGTTTGGTAGGTGCCCAAAGACTTTTGTGGCAGCATAATTTACCCCTTTCTGTGCCAAAGTCAGATTTAACCCTGCATAGTGAAGATCATCCTTTCTCCTGGTGTTATAGGTATGCACACTGCTATTACTTTTGAATTGGGTTGGATTATTATCAACAAATTTCGTAAGGGAATATATATACTGTGAGGTTACTGTGAGGATCCCTAGATCCTTAAATAGATGTCTGCAGGATGACCGTGGATGGGCTCCAGCAATTATTCTGATTACACGTTTTTGTGCAATGAATACTTTTCTACTCAACGATGAATTACCCCAGAATATGATGCCATACGAAAGCAGTGAATGAAAGTAGGCATAGTAAGCTAATTTACTGAGATTCTTATCACCAAAATTTGCAATAACCCTAATAGCATACGTAGCTGAACTCAGACGTTTCAGCAGACCATCAATGTGTTGCTTCCAGTTTAACCTCTCATCAATGGACACACCTAAAAATTTTGAAAATTCTACCTTAGCTACAGACTTCTGTTCAAATTCTATATTTATTACTGGAGTTGTGCCATTTACTGTACGGAACTGTATATACTGTGTTTTATCACAATTTAAAGAGAGTCCGTTTGCTGAGAACCACTTAATAATTTTGTGAAAAACATCATTTACAATTACATCACTTAGTTCTTGGTTTTTGGATGTTATTACTGTACTTGTATCATCAGCAAAAAGAACTAACTTTGCATCTTCATCAATGTGGAATGGTAAGTCATTAATGTATAACAAGAACAGTAAAGGACCTAAGACCGAACCCTGTGGGACCCCGTGCTTGATAGCACCCCAGTTTGAGGAATCAGCTGTTGTTTTAACATTACACGAACCACTTATTTCAACTTTCTGCATTCTTCCAGTTAAGTATGAATTAAACCATTTGTGCACTGCCCCACTCAAACCACAATGATTTAGCTTATCTAAAAGAATTCCATGATTTACACAATCAAAGGCCTTTGAGAGATCACAAAAAATACCAATGGGTGATGTCCGGTTATTCAGAGCATTTAATATTTGATCAGTGAAAGCATATATAGCATTTGCAGGGCGTCGATATCATAAACCACTGGGACATGATCGGAACACAGTGCCGTCCTCGTCGTGGCAGTGATCTGATGAGGGATGCCCTTGACGACCGCGATGTCGATTATATCCGGGAGGCCACGGGTAGGGACGATTGTCTGGTCGTACGGCCCCACCACAAGCATATGGTGACTTTCCGCTTCCCGGGGCAGGCAGCGGCCAGCGGCATTGGTGATCTTGGAGTTCCAGGAGACGTGTTTACTATTGAAGTCCCCGGCGACGAACAACTGCCCCCTCAAGGAGAGCAGAGCATCGATGTCAGCAGGGTCCAGTGGACGAGACGGCGGTCGATAGGCAGCGACAAACGTGATGGCGCCCGCTGAGCTGTGAACGACGACACCAGTGGCCTCCAGGGTTGCCAGTGGTGGAAGTCATATCACGTGATGACGAATGCCATTGCAGACGTAAGCGGCTGTCCCACCACCTGTCGTCAGTCGATCGGTGCGATAGCTGGAGTAATTGGCCGCCCTGACGTCGACCCCAGGCTTCAGGTGGGTTTTTGTTGATAAGGCCGATGTCGACAGTTTCATCTCGAAGAAATTGGCGAAGTTCGCCAGCTTGAGTGCGGACGCCGTTGGCATTCCACGCGACGACCGTGAGCCCTCTAACGCTGCCCATGGTGCAGCTGGTGAGCGTTAACAGCTGTCGGGGCCGGAGAGGCCATCGGCACTGCAGCGGTGAGTTGCTGCGACAGGACTTCTATCAACTTCGTAGCACTGGCCACCAGGGCAGTGAGATGTGCGACAAGGTTGGCCAGGTCAGCGGTACAGGCAGCCTGCGCGGCCCCGTCGCTGGAAGGGGGAGGCGTGGCTGACTCACTGTGAGAGTCCACGTGGGGCTGCTCGACTGACGGTGCAGAGCTCTGGGTACCCACGGGGCGCTGACCCTGGCGCCGGCGATTGGCGGGACGCGGTCCGGCCGACGTCCCGGGAGAGGCAGTACCCAGGTCGGCCACTAGCAGCTGTGGTGGAGGCACAGGAGCCTCAGGTATCGGCACGGCATCGGACGCGGCAGGAGCAGGAGCAGCCGACGCAGCCGGGACGGCGGAGGGCGCCCCTGACGTTGCCGCCGCAAAAGAGACGCCAGGCCGTCTCGTTGCTGGCTTCTTCGGACGGAGCGCTGATGTTTGGCCACGTTGGCAAGCGATGGCACGCTTCCACACCTCACACGCACGATAGCTGGCCCCGTGAGCACCGCCACAGAGTGCACTTGTCGGTTTCTCGGTGGGCGGACTGGGGCACGCACTTCCTGCGTGGGCGCCGGCGCATTTAACACATCTGTCCGATACAGAGCAGTGGCGCGCGACGTGATTGATCCCCTGGCAGCGAAAACACTGCACAGGGCATCTCTGGGAGCAAAGATCTTCGGTCTGAACCGGAACGTCGGCGACCCGCGTCAATTGGTAGAGTTTACGGTTCTCCACGGTGTCGGAGCAGACGACCAGGAAGAGTGGCGTATCATCGCGTGATTTATGCGACTTCATCTTCACGACTGCCCGTATGTAGAAGCCCAGGTCAGTGAGTTCGCGATGCAGGTGATCGGCTTCCATGTTGAATGGGAGGTCCCGGATACCAATCTTCAAGACCTTGTCAGGTGCGGAAGCGTGGGTATAGAACGGGATACCACGCTCAGACGCCTCCTGAGTGACCCGGCGATTGTCGTCAGCAGTTCGGAGTGTGACCCTGTACAGGTCTCGTCCGGCAGGCTTCACGGTATACACGGCTGTTGTCCAGCTGCGCAACAACTTCTGCAGTTCCCCATAGGGCGGCCGAAACCGAGGACCACCGGCGGAAGATGGGAGTCTTTCTTCGGCGAAGGATCGCGCGGCAGCTGGTCTGGCGCGTCAGCGAGCGCGTTGTATGATTTGGCGACGGCAGTTGGAAGCGTCGTCGATGACTGCAAGCGTCTTGCAGTTCGCTAGGCCGGGACAATACCATTAGCGTCAGGGGCGAAATCTTGCTTGGCCCTCTTCTCGATCGGCGAGCTGCGAACAGCAGACGTCGCGGCTGTAGCCCTCCTCTTCTGTTTCCCGCTTCGTCCACGTGGCTGAGGGGCGGTGGAGCTCTCATCTTCAGAATCTGGGAGCGGAGCAGACAGCGCTGTCTTCAAAGTTTCCGGAGCTGTATCCATCAAATCCATAGCCATAGCACTGGTCGTCATAAGTGGGGGGACAGATGGGGCCGCCGATGGCGCAAGCGCGGCCGGACGGCAATCTGCCACACCCTTCGCGTCGCTAGCAAGCGCAGAGACGTCCTTCTCGCGGCTGCACATCTCAGCGACTCCGTCGTCGTGCGTCAACGTGCGTCACGGAGCGGCAACGCTCCTACGGATCGTGGTGAGCGGGCACGGACCGCAGGCGGAACGCTTCGTACCCCAGACCGTAGATGAAACCCCCAGGAGCGGGTTAGGTGGGCGCAGACCGCAGAGGGAACACCTAGAACCGCAGCGGACGGAAAACGGAGCAGCAACGCTCCAGCAGGTCGCAGGGAATGGGCGCGGACCATAGAGGAAGCGCCTGCAGCCGTTGGTGGAGCGGGAAGGCCATAGGCATAAATACTGGACCAGGTCCACTCTAGGAGCAGTCTCAGGTCGCATCTGATAAAGGTTACGAGCTACGTGACCGAAATATCGTGCAAGTACGACGCTGATATCCGGCAGAACACCCGATAACCCAAGATGTAAATATCCAAGCGTTTCATATTGGCAATGGCTTACCTCGAGCGTACATTAACCTGTGATCTTACAATGTTAATCACTTAAATATGATACCCAGACAAAGGTATTCTCGACATTTCAGTACTCTACATTAATAAGTTTTTATTTTTATTTTACGATTGTTGTTTTCCGACAGTGTATTTACTTTTCCAGTTTATTGAAGTTACCATATTATCTCACCTGCGTTATACTCTCCTACAGCAGATTGAATAAAATTTATTTCTGGTGTGACAACTTGAGCAATGCATTCACATTTACATCTATACTCTCCAAGTCATTCAAGATCATGGCGGAGAGTACATCTCAGTGCATCTTGTACCAGGGTTTCTTCCCGTTCCCCTCTCGTGCAGGGTGCGAAAAGAACGATCGCAGTTGAGTCGCTGTGTGCGCTGTAAACTGGTCTTGAGGTCAACAGCGGATAATTGGATTCTGTATTACGATAATGCGCCATCCCATACTGCTCTGTCAGTACAGCAATTTTTAACCTCAAAACAAATTTAAGTACTACCACAGCCACCTTATTCACCAGATATCGCTCTGTGCGACATTTTTCTATTTCCAAGAGTCAAAACGCCGGTCAACGGACATCATTTTCAAACAACACAAGATGTCCAAAAAGCTGTGACGAGGGCCATGGAGGATATTACAGAAGATGAGTTCCAGAAATGTTATCATCAATGGCAGAAGCGCTGGAAAAAGTGGTTGCACTCAGTGGGGAACTACTTTGAAGGAGACCACGCTAAACTTGGCTAAAACGGTAAGCAACATTATTTTTCCACCCCAGTCTCATTACTTTATTGTCGCACCTAGTATCTTCGATATTTCGTGATATAACTACGGGTATTTTGTATGGGACCACCAGACTTGAGCAACATTCTAGTTTGCTCGTGTAATACGACAATATTTTTCATTGCACATTTCAGTTTCTTAAATACACTTTAACCTTTTTGACCGTTAAGGAAACTGGAACCAAGAAAATGCAGATTGATTTTTGTGACACTAAGAGCAAAAATTAACATAATAGGAATGCTATAGAGATCGAGACGAACCACTAATACCACTCGAAGGCTGTTGTCTAAGAATGGTCAACGATTCCTGCTTAACCGTGCACAAATTCCGATCCGTTTGTCTATTAGCTCACAAGTAAGCGATAAATTCCTGTAGTCGTCTTCAGTGTGCCATGATTCTACGGAAGCTTGCGTACGTCCAGCTTTGGGTTCGGTTTCCTTGACTCTGTGATTTGTCCACTATATTTATCTGGACACAGTTGTGATAACTTCATACATTCCTCATTCTTCAGCAGACGATTATATTGTCAACAGCTCTGGCTATTTGTTCTGCAGTTGATTTGGTGTCACTGGATCTCTGACAGTATGACATGCCGCAAATATTAGTCTGATAAGATGGATTCCGTGATTTACATTCCACGGACTAAAACGTAGAGGCATATCATGACCACATTTTTCTGTATCATAGAGTCTTATTATCTTGATACGTAGCGTTAGCTTTAAGTTTCTGTCATAATTATTGAATTTTATGACTTTTTTCGGAAAATGTTTCCACAACGTTGAGGACTCGCATAAATTCTTCTCACAAGTTGTCATCACCATGTGCACCATTGAATACTATTTGGACGTATACAGGGTGTTACAAAAAGGTACAGCCAAACTTCCAGGAAACATTCCGCACACACAAAGAAAGAAAATATGTTATGTGGACATGTGTCCAGAAACGCTTACTTTCTATGTTAGAGCTCATTTTAAATCACATTAATCATGGAATGGAAACACACAGCAACAGAACGTACCAGCGTGACTTCAAACACTTTGTTACAGGAAATGTTCAAAATATCCTCCGTTAGCGAGGATACATGCATGCACCCTCTGTCGCATGGAATCGCAGATGCGCTGATGCAGCCCTGGAGAATGGCGTATTGTATCACAGCCGTCCACAATACGAGCACGAAGAGTCTCTACATTTGGTACCGGGGTTGCGTAGATAATAGCTTTCAAATGCCCCCATAAATGAAAGTCAAGAGGGTTGAGATCAGGAGAGCGTGGAGGCCAATGAATTGGTCCGCCACTACCAATCCACTAGTCACCGAATCTGTTGTTGAGAAGCGTACGAACACTTCGACTGAAATGTCCAGGAGCTCCATCGTGCATGAACCACATGTTGTGTCGTATTTGTAAAGGCACACGTTCTAGCAGCACAGGTAGAGTTGAAACGTACCCTTAAAAAATTACTGTGCTGATATACCTGTTACGTTATTTGATTTTCAATCAGCTGAGCAGAACTGAACGTACTCAGACATTTCGCATTTCGCGCTTTACCTATTCTGATAAACACTAAAAAGACACGCAATATTTTTAGCGCAACGCAATCCGACTTTCAATGATCCTTACAAAAGAATGACCCTGACTAACATTAACCTATACCTTTCACAAATCACTTACCTCACAAAAATCTTCTTTACTCGAACTACTGCAATACAGCGAGCGCCACTACTGCCAGCTAAATGAAAGATTCAAACTACTGAAGGCACTAACTACTGATAAGCATAGTTAGCCAATGAAACATTTTGATAGAGAACAAGCAATGTATATACCTTGAAAGTGTTCAAAAGTCATAATATATATATCAGTTCATGACATCCAGTATTTAAATTTACTGTCTCTGTCCAGATCATCCGCTCTCAGAACTCCGCCATCTCACTCCCCACATCCACCACTGCTAGCGGCTCACCTCCAACTGCGCAATGCTGCCCGCTGTTAACAGCCAACTATCCAACACTACAATAGCAAATTCCAACAATGCCACCCAGCCACAGACTGCACACAGCACAGCCAGTGATTTTCATACAGAGCGTTACGTGGCGGTGGCGTTACCAATATAAGAACCTAAACAGCCTACTTACAGAGTATCCCGTATAAAATCATGGCGGTGAATCGAGGAAGTACAGTACATACTGACGAAACTAAAATGAGCTCTAACATGGAAATTAAGCGTTTTCGTACACATGTCCACATACCATCTTTTCTTTATTTGTGTGTGACCAATGTTTCCTGAAAGTATGGCCGTACCTTTTTGTAACACCCTGTATAATAAGCGCTGCACTGAATACTTGTATATAGTTTATGAAGAACGTTCAGACATTCTCTGGCTTCAAACCGACCATTATTTGTGTCCTCTGTGTTGGACAAACTGGGCTCATACCATGAAGCAAAGATTTCTATGGATGCAGTAGCCGTCAGGTGGTTTTGTCGTATATCTTAATAACTGCACAAGTGATCCCTGCGTCGGGGAATAAAAAAAGGCATTACAGACTTGAAGAAGCTGCTGATAAGACAGAAACAGGATTCTCGTGTTAAATGTGCGGAAAACCTAGACCAAGATCACTGAACCGTCATTCGCCCTTGAAGATGTCAACAACAGATCTATCCTTCCTGGACACTGTGCGTTAAGGCCAGTGTAGGGGCACTGGGTCATAAATGGGTAGTAGTAACGACTTAAGACAAAAATAAATTATTATTATTATTATCGGTCACACAAATGGACCAAAATCGAACTCCTTTATCTTTTAAGGACGAAAATATTTTTATTGTGTGCATTAAGAGTTAGACTCTGGGATATCCACATCGCCGCAGATGTTTCATCACAAAATAGCTGTTTCTGTGGATGTCACGAAAGACAGCATCGCCGGCATGCGCGACGAATTGGTTAACTTGGTCTGCGCTCCCAGCGCTCTCTAGTGACCAGTGCAAGCGTTATTTGGCTTGCAAACCACACAGTTTCTACCAAAATGCACCGAATAAAACAGCTGCATTTAACTCAGTTGGCTATTGCCGAAGAAGAGCGGAGAAAATCGCGAAGAGGGTTCAGGGCTATTCGATGACTTGTACAGGGAATTGATGGTAAGGAACATTACATAATGCTGTACAACGATATGAGATACATAATAGTACAAGTTTTTCGCTAACTCAAGTTTAGCTTGTGTTTACGTTCCTTACATAGGCTGGCAGTCACGTTAAGATTTCCAACCACTGGGGAAACATTCCAGTGTTACCTCGTTAGCAACATGTTCCATGGATCCTTGCGCACCATAGATCCTAATAATACGGATGTACTGAAAGAAAAAAAGATATGAAGATTTGAGTTTGTAATTCCTACGCATTATCTTTTACACGTTACAGTAATAGAAATTGTCAAGCAGAAACTATTTCAATTTGTTATCACATTAGATTTGGCTGTCTATCAAAATTTTCAAACATGTTTTACAAACATGTATTATGATATTTATCGCGAGCGAAAATATCTGTGCGAACCTACATAGGTTTCGAAAACAACGATCGCGTGAAACGCAACTCGCTCTGCTCATTCACGATTCACAGAAAGCAGTACACCGTGTACCTTGGCTTCCGGAAGGCATTCGTTACAGTTCCGCACTGCCACCTAATTAACAAAATACGGGGCCATGGAATATCAGATCCACCTTGTGACTGGATGGAAGAGATTTAAGCGAACATGCTACAACATGTCGTCACAGCATGTCATTCTGAACGGAGAGGAGTCTCCACATGTAAAACTAACTTCGCTCTTGCGTCAGAGGAGTGTTACATGACAATCTATTTACACAATATTCAGGGTGATTATAATTAAAAGGGCCGGCCGAAATGGCCGAGCGGTTCTAGGCGCTCCAATCTGGAAACGTGCGACCGCTACGGTCGCAGGTTCGAATCCTGCCTCGGGCATGGATGTGTGTCATGTCCTGAGGTTAGTTAGGTTTAAGTAGTTCTAAGTTCTAGGGGACTAATGACCTCAGATGTTAAGTCCCATAGTGCTCAGAGCCATTTCAACTATATAATGAAAGTCAAACATTCAAACCGGTATAGAAATAACACCACTGGTCAGAATGACGTGATTTCAGCATAATATTATCGGAAAGGGGGAAATGGTGCACCAGAAGGAAAATAAATAGTTACAAAATGTAGCAACAGGTGGCGCTGTAAGCACCATAATTTAATGGTGGTCGACTACAAATGACAAACGAATCATACAACAGTATCAAAGGTGAACGTTTAACGTTAAACAAGCTGTACCCAACAGTGTGCATGGATGTACACGTGTGATACTGTTAGTTACCTAAGCCCATCCACCACGGCAAGATCATATCACATCGGATGGGAAAAATCGGTTTTTAACTTTCCTGAGGCCAAAAACCGTATAATGAGCGTCAATCACATCGGTTTTTAATTGTCCTGAGGCCAAAAACCGCATAAAAGCATGAATCAAAATCAAATCGGATTTTTAATTTCCGTGTGACTGGCGCCGTTTTCAGCAACAAGATCAAATCCAGAAACAGCTTGTTCCACAACTGATCGAAGTGTTTACCGGGTTCACGTTCAGAATGTGTTGCGCAATGTGTGCATTCAATGCAACTAAGTTTGGATTCGCAACACTGAACACATATTTCACATAGCCGCACAGCCAGAAGTAACACGGATTAAGAGCAGGTGATCGGGACGTCCAGGCTGTAGGGAAATGGCGTCTGATACTAGCATTTCCGAAACGTGCTTCAGCAGTGCTCCATCTTGCATAAAATGATCCCATCCACACATCCATGCTGTTGGAGAGCTGAACTTACGTGGTTGCGTAAAAGACATTCATAGCGCTTACCAGTGACGGTACAGGTAACGAGGTCGGAAGCATCTGTCTCTTCGAAAAAATATGGCCGTATGATAAAGATGCCGTAACCTGCACCACACAGTGGCCTTTTTAGGATTAAATTTTACTGGTTGATTTGCGAGTGGATTTTCCGTTACCCATATTCGACAATTCTGTGTATTGACATATCCTGTCAGATGGTAGTGGGCATCATCTGTCCACAAGACTTTCCGCGGCCAATCATTGTCCACTTCCATGCGAGCAAGAAATTCTGAACCAAATGTCTTACTTGCTGGCAGGTCAACAGAAAGCATCTCGTGCACATGGGTAATTTTAAATGGATAGCAAAGAAGGAAGTTACTTAGGATTTTACGCACCGTGTTGACGGGTAGGTCCAATGATCGGACAATTCTCCCTGCCCTAAACTTTTTCACATCACCACTCGTCTCCTCCTGAGGTGCGTCGAGTCAATTGGTTTCGTCTCTACCAGGTTGCACACCAAAAGAACCCGTCTCTTGGAATTTGTGAATCATTTTCTCCAGACCAACGTCTGTTTTTATACCCTTCAGTGGCCGGAACTATGCAGAGCGATGTGTGCACAGTCATCAGTTTTGTACAGCTTTACAAAGTAGCGCGCTATCCTGCACTGAAACAGTCATGGTGAACGTCGCAGACGCGAAAGGAGGAAAAGCCCCATACCCGGCGTGTTTATACCAAGTTCAAAGGGTCGTGCTCGTCACAGTTGTTTTCATTTATGTATTCTTACACACACAGCGCCATATATTGATAAATTCTCACACTTTTTCTTTCTTCCGCCATACCTTTCCCCCCTTCTCCGATAACATTCCGTTTCAATATGACGTCTTTCTGGCCAGTGGTGTTATTTCTACAGTGTTTTGAAAGTTTAGCTTTAATTATAATCTCCCTGTATACAAATGTCGTAAGAGATACCGTCAGAAGTTCAATAACGTTTTTCGTGGATGACGATGTTGGACATAGAGAAGTCGTCACGCTACAGAATTGTAGCGAAATGCAGGAAGACCTGCTGGGGATGGACGCATGTTGCATTGACCCTCATCATAAACAAATATAACGTACTGCGAATACACAGAAAGACTCTTAGACTGCTGTATGATTACAAAAATGCAGAAGAATCGCTGGAAGCAGCTACCCCCATAAAATATTTGGGAGTATGTGTAAAGAACAATTTGGAGTGGACTACCACACAAAATTGATAGCAAGTGAGGCAGATACAGTGAAACGTCCCCTTTGAAAAATTATACAAGACTGTGCTTAAGCTGACACACAATATTTTTAGCGCAACGCAATCTGACTTTCAAAAATCTCTACAGAAAAATGGCCCTGACTAACATTAACCTATACGTTTCACAAATCGCTTACCACACAAAAATCTTGGTTACTCGAACTACTGCAATACAGCGAGCGCCACTACTGCCAGCTAAATAAAAGTTTCAAGCTACTGAAGGCACTAGCTACTGACAGGCATAGTTAGCAAATGAAAGATTTTGATAGAGAAGAAACAATGTATTTATCTTAATAGTCATAATATATATAGCAGTTCATGACATCAAGTCTTACAAATTACAAAACTCCTCCATCTGTCTCCCCACATCCACCACTGCTGGCGGCTCACCTCCAACTGCTCGACGCTACGCGCCGCTAACAGCCAGCTGCCGCTGCCCAACACTACAATGGCAGACAACAATGCAAACCAGCCACAGACTGCACACAGCACAGCTAGCGATTTTCATACAGAGCGCTACGTGGCGTTACCAATAAGAAAACCTAAACAGCCTACTTACATAGCCCCCATGCTCCCCACAAAAAATTTTACGAAGTGTTTTCGGCACTGGCCAATACAGGTTTGAAAAACTTTTTCATAATTATAAATACAATAACAAAGAAATCAAATGCACACACTTATTGATACAATGTTGGTCAAAAGCTAAAATTTTCTCACAGTCCATATAGACAGTCCTGATCATTCGTCACAGTAAAATAGCAGTGCTTTTGTCAAAGACTGAGCAATAAAAGAAAATGCACATGGAAGTAGTGGATTTCCATGCAGTCTTGAAGAAGTAGTGTTTTCTTCCAATGGAAAGACAGTGCTGACTCTTGAAATGCAGATAGGTAATGGGCCACAACAGAGCAAACCCACAGCAGAGTCAGTCGACGTTGAAGACTATTGGTAGGTAGGTCAACACAGAGTAGACCCATTGTAGTCCTGGTAGAGATTACGGTATTGTTGGGCCACCAGAGGTGCAGACCCACTGTAGTCCTTGTAGAAATAATGGTATTGGTGAGTCATCGAAGGGGCAGACCCACTTCAGTCCCTGTAGAGATAGCCAGCATTCATCTGTTGCGACTGTGCAGGTGCACAATGACCATCGAAGAGTCTTGCGGGGAATATAGCAAGTCTATCAACCACCACTTGTGCACGCACAAAGTTTTTGGAATTGTCCTTAGAACCAGCAATGCTGTTTTCCAGTCTCTTGGTGAATTACTAACACACGTGCAAACACTATCAGTTCTTCTTCTCACATATTGTCCATATACTATGACCAACAAAAACGTGTGCAGTGAAATGTAATTTACAAGTTACTTAATTTGATGAACTGGTATCACTTACAATTTTTTTAGCATGAGAATACAATAACAAACGTACAAAATATATTATTAAAGAACATAATAGTACAGATAACATTTGCAGTAATACAGGCTTTACAATAGAATCGAAATAACAAATACATCAGTGTTACAAAAATTATGGCATAAATACATACATAAAAGATCAGAATAACTTTTGAAACACCAACTTCGCACATGAGCATTAGAACAAAACAGAATAAATAATGTGTAAACATCTTTATGAAGTAAATAACATGTTATTAATGCAAATTATATTTGAGGATAACAGTATTCCTCATCATAGTGAATGTAGCTTAGTATTAGAAAAATTCTGCAACATAAGTCTTATCACATAAACATATATATAAAGACCGGTAGAACATAAATACATAAGGGTACACAAACACATAGTGGGATAACAGATGGAAAGAACAGGGTTTGTTTTCAGTGTAACATTTGGTACTGCAGTCCAACCCAAAACTTCATAACATAGATCTTTCGTCTTATCTCAACATTTTCTTCCACCAAAAATATCCTATCCAAGCGTACTTTCTGTATTTTGCTCACATCCTCTTTGAAAAATAGTTTTTCTCCACTGTACACTACTTTTTTGGCCAGATCATTTTCTTATAACTTCTCAATGCATTTCGTCCAATTCCTCATAGTTAGTTTCTTATATAGTCTACCCCCTCTTAAGCTAACTTAAATCTACTGAGCTCAGATGCTGAACTAAGGGACGAAGCAATGCAGCAGCATAAAACAATTAACACAAACACCAATGACAAAAAAATGGAAATTGGCAAAGTAAGCTACAGTAAATCTAAATTACCAAGCAATGCAACATTACAACTAATATGACCCATTGTGCAGCAACAAGAAAAATAAATCAGTAATAAAATTCGCTTAACCTAGTAATACAAAGTGACATTCAGTAGCACAATGCATGGCAAACAGCAGCAGAAAATGCTATAACTTATACTTAAACATGACAAAGCTCAAGCAGAAAAAATATTATGCTAAAGACAACAATGCAGATAAGGACAATGTCTATTCAGATCTTAATGTCTATGTAATTAAAGTGGTGCACCACAAAACTAATTCTATGAAATAAATTACCAAGTATTTGAAAAGAAAATTATGTATGCAGTTCCTGTGAAGGGAAGTCTTTTTGTGCTCCTTCGTTTTTTTTTACGTACACCATAAAGTTATTATTTACTGGATCTGTAGGCATAAAATATTTATGATACTACATCCATTAACTTTTATTGCAACCAATGTGGCAGTGCAGCTAGAAACTAGGTATTAAACAAAATAGGCAAAGAAAGACGTGAAACGTCATTCACTAGCCATAAGGCGTTTCATAATGCTGTAAACAAGCATTCAACTAGCAAGACAATAGACGTCAAATGTTTCTCATCATTTCATTTCAGTAAATATCATAAATTAAAAGCTTCACAGTGAAATCATATGTTTTCAAGTTTGGGGGTGTCGTATTTATGATGCTTTCAACAAAGGAATGTCAATAGCGAGGATAATAGCTTCTTTTTTTTTACCTATGCCTCTGAAAGGCACACACTAATGGCTTTTTCCCAGGCGACTGTCGCACAGCTGGGTGCCCACGACGTATTACGTGCAGGTGGTCACTTACCTTTCTTACTGAAAAATTTACGACAGCAGTTTCCGCTACAGTGACAGTCTCATATAAAAATATTTTCACAGGTTGAGAATTTGCGTTACAATCTGTAGAAAAGAAATCCTTTAAATATAATAGTATCCAAAAAATTTTCACCAGTATAGTGATACATTCACGCATATACACACATTTCATAACTCTTAAAGTACGATTCTCGGTTTCCAACATCCTTTTTCACAAACCAGAGACCCTAACCACTACTCATTATTCCTTACCTTATTACACATATACATATTCGTCGACACTTCTTCAATATTTCATAGTAACAGATACGTAGCATAACCAAATAACTCATATAGCATCAGCTTAAACATACCTCAGCAGCATAATTCACATCGTCGTCGTAATAATAACATCATAACACCTCAGTCAACTTTCAAAATCGTCGTAGCTTCCTCCAATAATTTCAAAAGCTAAAAAAAATTCTCTGCTCATGTCAAAAGTGTCATATACCTCAAACGTACTTTAAAAATCATAATCCCACACCAAGTACATCATTCAAAGCTCTCATAGTATCACAATGGTTCCGAAAAAATATGAACAGTTCACAAAGTGCAGACAAAATGCAGTTTCATAAGTGTGAAGTTATCCAACTGTGTAATTGCGTAAACATGACACTGATGTAGTAAAAAAATGTTTGGTTTTCTGTTAAATGATCAGATAGCTGTGTAATTTATGTGTTAGAGAAATATGGTACCGAAGTGTAAAATTGTAAAAGCAAATACCATATTAACTAGGGCCCCTTGTGCTTGCTAAACACATGATACACAAAGTAAGCGTGTACCCCCCTGAGGATTAATGTAATTATATCCTCAGTTGTTACAGATTACAGCAATGGAATGAAATGTATCACGGAAAACCTTTGTATCATTGTACTTCAAATATCTTTAAAAATAAATGTTTTAAGTTCAAAATTAAACACTCAAATACGTGTACTGTAGCGCTAAACTGTGTGTCTTGTTGTAAGATAATCTCTGTGGAAGTGTCGTAGTTATCGTCCTCCGAAAGCTATGTTCTACAGAAGTCAATGTACTTACCTCATGATAAACAAAAGTGAAATGCTTTGCGTATAGATATCGTAGTTACTACGCTTATTGCCGTGATGAGTTAAGTACTGTTGTGCTACAGAAAAGGCTGTCTCATTGTAGCTATACCACTAAGTTACTACTAAAACATGTTTTCCTTTCCAGAAGAATTCAGAAAAACTATGCAGATATACAACAGATACAGTGCAAAAGCACAATGTAAATTGTGTCACACATTAGTAGCGTCATGATATAATCGTATAGCTATCAAAGAAACCAAATGCTAAGTCATCTTTAATCTCACAGAAAGTACTTCAAATAAAGAATGTCTTTTCAACGAAACCAAAATGTTGCATTAAAATCTCATTAGCAGTATATGTTCTAAGTATGTGAGCCTTATGGTCGTTACGTAATCGTGCAACTAAGAAGCAAGAATGTACACACACAATAACACTGTGTCGTTTGTTCACTATAACAATGCATTCGTAATTTCTGTTTAAAAATGTTCCCTAGGATCTAGACTGTATAGTTAACTTCAAAACATTGTTGCATGTTAACAGTTTCTCAGTGTGACAAAGCATACTAGAAACGTGAAGTGAAATGTTTTATGGCAAAGACAGAGTTAAAAAGCAGATTATATTTCAATAAACGGTTTTACATGTGAAATGTAGTAAAATCCTTTACTCTTCCTAGTGCTCAGAGTTAACTTGAACGCAATTATAATCCAGTATACGTCGGTAAGGAACACTGGAATTTTGCTCAAGGTTAGCTTATGTTATTTTTCTCTGAGCCCGCCGGCGCACGCGGCTGCCTGCGGTGGGAGTCATTGTCTGTTTCTTTGTTGGAGCGCGTCGTTATTGGGATTAGGAAACCTAACTTCTACAAATTCTCCTTGCCGAGAGTGCCCTGCTCTGTTTGAATCCCGTCAGTTCTGATAAAATTCAGGTCTGTTGTTATGATTATATCGTCTGTCGTCATGTCGGTAGATTCCATAATTTCTTTCTTGTCGGTCACGTGGTGGTGAATTTCTCCATGAATCGTAACTGCGCGCTGGACCGTTGCGTCTGAAGTTATTCTGTCTCCCTTGATAATAATTATTTCGGCTTCCATATTGTCTGTTTCTCTGTGATAGTCATTACCGCGGAGAGGTGATCTTTACGTTGTACGAACAGCTTTGTCGTGTATTATTTCTGTCATCGCGGAATTGTGACAGGTGTGATCTGTAATTGTTGTGCTCCTGTTTTCGCGTTCCACGATTGTCAGTGCCAATTTCCAGTTCTTGTAACAGTCCCTGAAAAGCTTCAATGTCGTCTTTGCATCGTCCTGCTAAAATAATCTGTCGTAAATGTTCAGGTGTCTTCAAAATATTTCACAAGACTGGAATATTCAGATTGTTCGAAATGTTTCATCATAATGATGCTATGTTTTACTCGGTCTTGTGTAGCTTGAGACCAATATGCTGAGAGGAAGGCATGATAAAATTCTCCTTCACTGTGACAATCGTGAATGACCGATCGCATTCTTACAGCTGGTTCATTCTCTAAAAAGCCACACATAAATTCTAATCTGTGCTCTAGTGACCAGTTGGGAGTAAAACAATGAGAGAATTGATGGAGCCACGCTTGTGGATGAATGTCGTTGCCAGAATTCTTAAATGTTTTGTATTTATATGCAGTAATGAATAGCTTACAGTCAAAATCCTCGTGTCGGCGAGTAGCATATCGGTCATTGTTACGTCGTGTCGGCGGTTCCATCTCAAAATTCGGTGCACCTTGCCAATTTATTTCATGATTTCCGAAGGGCCCTATGTTATTATTTTGTGGCTTTTCCGTATTTCTAAGTTCCTCTTCCCGTGTTGGAGCGCGAGTGTCCTCTGAAATATGTAATTTTTGTATTACCGTCGTCAACTGATCTTGTACTTCCCAGATTTCTCTTTTGTATTGCGTATTAATTTGATTCTGGTTTTGTTTGAATTTCTTAATTTGTTCGTACTCTTCTGTGTCAGTGATGGCTACAGGTCTTGTGTCATTCATATCATCATCTACCTTTGCAGATAAATTAGTGAACTGATCCTAAAGTCCGGCTACTTTCTCTGATAGTGAACACATTTCCTCAGTGTGTTTTTCTGAACCAAGTTTCAGAGTATCCATTTGTGTTGAAATCGAATCTACTGTGTCCTTTAAGTTTTCCTGAGTTCTTGCAAGTTGTGTAACCGAATCGGTGGATACAACTGAGTCCATTTTAGCTTGCAAGGTGTCGTGATTTTCACTAACAATAGTTTGCAATTTTTTTATGGCTGCTTCGTGATTCTGTAATGCATTTTCATGCCGCGGAAAAATAGGTTAAAAATGCTCACAAATTTGTGTTTTTACGGCATTACAGATTTTTTGACATCTCGATTCAATTTTATGTAACTCAGTAGTTAAATCTTCATGTGTTTGTTCAAGTGTGGTTTCTAACTTTTGAATATTTTGTTCCATTGTGTCTAACTTTTGAAGCTTTTGTCCCATTTGTTGCATTAATTGTAATAACAATGCACTGGTGTTTGAAACATGTTCCTCAGTGCTATTCGGCAATGCATTTGAACCGGCAATATTGACAGTTTGAAAAAGAGAAAATGTGTCTTGTCTTATTTGATAAAACGGTGAGGACGCAAAACCTGAATCTACAGTATTTGCAAGATTGTGTCTTGTCTTTTCGGAATCCTGAGGTGAGCTGTTGCCGACCGATCGATCGATAATGCTTCCCTGTTCACTAATTGTTTCACTGCCTACACCATTATTTGCAGCCCGCTCCATTTCCCTATCCACAATTACCAAATTACTACTTTGAACATTAGTTAATTCATTACACAGTGGCGCTAACACACTGCTTTCGTCTTCACTGTCGTTTCTCAGTTTTTACTTTGTAGCCTAGTATTACGTTTTTCGCACGCCATTATTGTCACAATATTTCACACGACAACCCATAAAAACACAATTTGAAGAGCAAAAATAGGAGAACACATTGACATAGCAAATAATATCTAGTTAATTGCAAGCGCAGATGCATATCTACATGCATGCCACAACTGTTTTACTGTACAACAATGAAAGACTACAACTACAAAGGAGATTCTCTCTACAATTACGAGCTTGCAATAAACAAAATCTACACTAATTACACAAACTACAAGAAAAAAATCAGAAGATTCCAGTGAGGTATCCTCGGCTAAGGGTCGACATATGAAACGTCTCCTTAGAAAAATTGTACAAGACTGTGCTTAAGCTGACACACAATATTTTTAGCGTAACGCAATCTGACTTTCAAAAATCTCTACAAAAAAATGGCCCTGACTAACATTAACCTATACGTTTCACAAATCGCTTACCTCACAAAAATCTTGGTTACTCGAACTACTGCAATACAGCGAGCGCCACTACTGCCAGCTAAATAAAAGTTTCAAGCTACTGAAGGCACTAACTACTGACAGGCATAGTTAGCAAATGAAAGATTTTGGTTGAGAGCAAACAATGTATTTACCTTAATAGTCATAATATATACAGCAGTTCATGACATCCAGTCTTACAAATTACAAAACTCCGCCATCTCTCTCCCCACATCCACCACTGCTTGCGGCTCGCCTCCAACTGCCCAACGCTACGCGCCGCTAACAGCCAGCTGCCGCTGGCCAACACTACAATGGCAGACAACAATGCAAACCAGCCGCAGACTGCACACAGCACAGCCAGCTATTTTCATACAGAGCGCTACGTATCGTTACCAATAAGAAAACCTAAACAGCCTACTTACAACAGGAGTAACGTTCATTGGAAAAATCCTCAGGAAAAGTAGCCCATCAGGAAAGGAAGTAGCTTACAAGATATTCGCTCAACGAATACTTGAGTATTGCTCATCAGTACGGTGTCCATACCACATATGACTGATAGAGGAAATACAGAAGATCCAAAGAAGAGTAGCACGTTTCGTTACGGGTTAATTTAGCGGCGCGGATGCGTCACGGAGACGGTCAGTGCGAAGATGCCTAATGGCTAGTGCTAGTGTAGCTGCAAACAGCGTCCCATACTAGCAAATCAACTGCGTCTTTACTTGCAGTTACTTGTGCTGGACCTACGCTCGGATCTGTTTAAGATGAACAGCTCGATGTTGTCATAGTGTCGAGCTGGGCACGGCTGCCTTCGTGCCCCATATCTAATTCGCTGGAAATTATATCCTGTAGCTGTTATTCTGCATTCATATAATCTATGTATTGGCTAGAATTGCAAGTTAATAAAATAGACAGAAATAGATAATAAAGGTTAAATGAATAATTTAATAACAAGGGTTCTATTATAACGTCTGTAATTCATGCAGGCGACAAAGAATTGTGCTGAATTATGTTTATCCAAGAAAGGACGTCTCAAATAAATGGGGAGTGGTCCTACGATATTCTGTTAAAAAACCGACAGGCTGAAAAAGTTAGCCCTACCCTAGGACACATTCACACCTTTCGAAATATAAAGTCCTTTCAGAAGGAAAAGTATGGTAGCGGCCGCTCACCGTTCAGGATCAAACACTTCCATAATTGAATACCACTCATAACCACACGAAGGTATGACTCCTTTTAGGGCACTCGTAAAAGTGCTCAGAGTCGCTCCCTTGAGCTCTTCAGGTGAGAAAGTCCCAGTCTTCATTTGACTCCCACAATGTTCCGCTATTGTCTGGTTTTCCATAGAATGAAGGCCGTCCACACCAAAACAACAACGTTCTTAACTTCAACTGACGTAGTTTGACTCATCTTCGCCACTTCCCACATTAAACTGATATTTTACAACAATATTTAAATACAGAAATGTCATAAACATTCGTCACACTCAGGCAGTTCACACTAAATACACTCCTGGAAATTGAAATAAGAACACCGTGAATTCATTGTCCCAGGAAGGGGAAACTTTATTGACACATTCCTGGGGTCAGATACATCACATTACCACACTGACAGAACCACAGGCACATGGACACAGGCAACAGAGCATGCACAATATCGGCACTAGTACAGTGTATATCCACCTTTCGCAGCAATGCAGGCTGCTATTCTCCAATGGAGACGATCGTAGAGATGCTGGATGTAGTCCTGTGGAATGGCTTGCCTTGCCATTTCCACCTGGCTCCTCAGTTGGTCCAGCGTTCGTGCTGGACGTGCACACCTCGTGAGACGACGCTTCATCCAGTCCCAAACATGCTCAATGGGGGACAGATCCGGAGATGTTGCTGGCCAGGGTAGTTGACTTACACCTTCTAGAGCACGTTGGGTGGCACGGGATACATGCGAACGTGCATTGTCCTGTTGGAACAGCAAGTTCCCTTGCCGGTCTAGGAATGGTAGAACGATGGGTTCGATGACAGTTTGGATGTACTGTGCACTATTCAATATCCCCTCGACCATCACCAGAGGTGTACGGCCAGTGTAGGAGATCGCTCCCCACACCATGATGCCGGGTGTTGGCCCTGTGTGCCTCGGTCGTATACAGTCCTGATTCTGGCGCTCACCTGCACGGCGCCAAACACGCATACGACTATCATTGGCACCAAGGCAGAAGCGACTCTCATCGCTGAAGACGACACGTCTCCATTCGTCCCTCCATTCACGCCTGTTGCGACACCACTGGAGGCGGGCTGCACGATATTGGGGCGTGAGCGGAAGACGGCCTAACGGTGTGCGGGACCGTAGCCCAGCTTCATGGAGACGGTTGCGAATGGTCCTCGCCGATACCCCAAGAACAACAGTGTCCCTAATTTGCTGGGAAGTGGCGGTGCGGTCCCCTACGGCACTGCGTAGGATCCTACGGTCTTGGCGTGCATCCGTGCGTCGCTGCGGTCCGGTCCCAGGTCGACGGGCACGTGCGCCTTCCGCCGACTACTGGCGACAACATCGATGTACTGTGGAGACCTCACGCCCCACGTGTTGAGCAATTCGGCGGTACGTCCACCCGGCCTCCCGCATGCCCGCTATACGCCCTCGCTCAAAGTCCGTCAACTGCACATACGGTTCACGTCCACGCTGTCGCGGCATGCTACCAGTGCTAAAGACTGCGATGGAGCTCCGTATGCCACGGCAAACTAGCTGAAACTAACGGCGGCGGTGCACAAATGCTGCGCAGCTAGCGTCATTCGACGGCCAACACCGCGGTTCCTGGTGTGTCCGCTGTGCCGTGCGTGTGATCATTGCGTGTACAGCCCTCTCGCAGTGTCCGGAGCAAGTATGGTGGGTCTGACACACCGGTGTCAATGTGTTCTTTTTTCCATTTCCAGGAGTGTATAAATAAAGTTTGCTCATAAATAAATAAGCCAGTATTCACGAACAAGTGTGCTCACAATAAATGACAACAGGTAATCGTTAAATATTGTTTAAACAATTATTTAAGCCTACTTTTCAGGAGCGTCTTTTGGAGTTCTTTTTTAAAGTTGGTGTCGGATAACACATGTGACAGACCACTTGTTTCATTATCACGATATTATCAATTGCAATTAGTATTTAAATAAAGTTACTAGTAACCTAGTAAACTGGTCATTAAATAAATGTTAAACTAAGAAAAAATATGAGGCATTCATGTTGCGTTTAACGTAGTAAACTGTTCATTAAATAAATGTTCAAGTAAGACAAAATATGAAGCATTCATACTGCACTCATTTGCTGTGTGACTCTGGAGCGTGTTATGAAAAATATTCGCATAATGCAAAGATATAAAAACGTAATAAACCAAAGATCAAACAGATACAGATACGCAGCTTTCAGAGACGATGACTACAGTACAGTGCTATCATCTTAGATATCGGGAGAATGAGGACAGGCAACAGTTAGTAGAGATTCGTGCTGCTGTAAAAAGAGCGATGCGCGAAGCATTCCACCACTACCACCGTCATACCTTAGCAAAAGATCTTGCTGAAAACCCAAGGAAATTCTGGTCTTACGCCAAATCGGTAAGCGAGTCCAAGGCTTCCATCCAGTCACTCACTGATCAGTCTGGCCTGGCAACGGAAAACAGCAAAACGAAAGCTTAAATTTTAAATTTAGCCTATGAGAAACCTTTCAAGCAGGAGGATAGTACAAACATACCGCCGTTTGAGTCTCGCGCAGATTCCCGTATGGAGGACATAGTGATAGACATCCCTGGGGTTGTCAAGCAGCTGAATGGGTTGAAAATAAGTAAATCGCCAGGTGCCGATGGGATTCCGATTTGGTTTTACAGAGAATACTCCACCGCATTGGCTCCTTACTTAGCTTGCGTTTATCACGAATCTGTTGCCCAACGTAAAGGCCCGAGCGACTGGAAAAAAGCGCAGGTGATGCCTGTGTATAAGAATGGTAGAAGCACGGATCCTCAAAATTACAGACCAATATCCTTAACATGGATTTGTTGCAGAATTCTCGAACAGATTCTCAGTTCGAATATAATGAATTTCCTTGAGACAGAGAAGTTACTGTCCATACATGTGTGCTAATTTTTATTTGCTAATATCATTCTGACATTTCATACTGTAATATACACCCTTTCTTAGCTCACAGGTATCCTAACTCTACGACATTCTGTACCGCTGAACGTAACAAATAAGTGGTTAGACAAATAAGTGGTTAAACAAATGACCTATCATAGGACGAAATAACTACAAAAACAATATCAATTTCGAGATGCTAAAGATGATAGCACAGTACAATAACACAATGTCTACCTGTGATCTATACTAAATGTAATAAGAGCACACAGATGTCGCACATTAACAACCAGCGACAATAATATACTCGATATTAATGACTGTATGACTTTCACAACAAAATGCATTGTTCTCAGAACAATAGATGCTCATAGCCACATAGCCTCATAGCCACATCAGAATATGCCCTACCAACCGATCCATTCTTCTAGTCAAGTTGTGCCACACACTTCTCTTCTCCCCAGTCCTATTCAGTACCTCCTTATTAGTTATGTTATCTACACATCTAATCTTTAGCATTCTTCTGTAGCACCACATTTCGAAAGCTTCTGTTCTCTTCTTGTCCAAACTATATATCGACCATGTTTCACTTCCATACATGGCCACACTCCATACAAATACTTTCAGAAAAGACTTCCTGACACTTAAATCTATACTCGATGTTAACAAATTTCTCTTCTTCAGAAACGCTTTCCTTGCCATTGCCAGTCTACATTTTATATCCTCACTACTTCGACCATGATCAGTTATTTTACTCCCTATATAGCAAAACTCCTTTACTACTTTACGTCTCATTTCCTAATCTAATTCCCTCAGCATCATCCGATTTAATTTGACTACATTCCATTATCCTCGTTTTGCTTTTGTTGATATTCGTCTTATATCCTCCTCTCAAGACACTGTGCATTCCATTCAACTGCTCTTCCAAGTCCTTTGCTGTCTCTGACAGAATTACAATGTCATCGGCGAACCTCGAAGTTTTTATTTCTTCTCCATGGATTTTAATACCTACTCCGAATTTTTCTTTTGTTTCCTTTACTGCTTGCTCAATATACAGATTGACTAACATCGGGGAGAGGCTACTACCCTGTCCCACTCCCTTGCCAACCACTGCTTCCCTTTCATGTCCCTCGACTCTTATAACTGCCATCTGGTTTCTGTACAAATTGTAAATAGCCTTTCGCTCCCTGTATTTTACCCCTGCCACCTTTAGAATTTGAATGAGAGTATTCCAGTCAACATTGTCAAAAGCTTTATCTAAGTCTACAAATGATAGAAACGTAGGTTTGCCTTTCCTTAATCTTTCTTTTAAGATAAGTCGTAAGGTCAGCATTGCCTCACGTGTTCCAGTATTTCTACGAAATCCAAACTGGTCTTCCCCGAGGTGGGCTTCTACTAGTTTTTCCATTTGTCTGTAAAGAATTCGTGTTAGTATTTTGCAGCTGTGGATTATTAAACTGATTGTTCGGTAATTTTCACATCTGTCAACACCTGCTTTCCTTGGGATTGGAATTATTATATTCTTCTTGAAGTCTGAGGGTATTTCGCCTGTTTTATACATCTTGCTCAACAGATGGTAGTGTTTTGTCAGGACTGGCTCTCCCAAGGCCATCAGTAGTTCCAATGGAATGTTGTCTACTCCGGGGGCCTTCATCGTTTATGAATGCCATATGGCTGCCACACTGGTTTAGAGGTTTACAATGAGAATATTCGAAACATGTACTCATGCACATTGGAGTATGTCAAGGGCGTGTCACAACTGGTCCCTGTCTGGTGGATAGCGCATACTGTATAAACACGCTGTCAGTCCTCCTCGCTGTTTAACCTAATGCGCATTACCCTTGTGACAGACATCGTTCTGCATTATTCATTCCAACACCGCTATGAGTAAAATGTTCGCTTCAAATTACACTGTTCAACTAACGGTAATAAACATGACGTTTTCACAATCCTATTGATAGAATAGTAGTAAAAATAATTATAATAATAATAATGGCCGGCAAAGCGGTTCTTGGCGCTTCAGTCTGGAACCGTTCGACCTCCACGGTCGCAGTTTCTAATCCTGCCTCGGTCATGGACGTGTGTGTTGTCCTTAGGTTAGTTAGGTTTAACTAATTCTAAGTTCTAGGGGGCTGATGACTTCAGATGTTAAGTCCCATAGCGCTCAGAGACAATAATAATGCATTGAGATACATATTAATCAGCATGCGGTTACCAGAGTCGGTGTTGAAAGGGATAATAAGGGGGACCATGGTGATAACACATACAAACAGTAACCGAGTTTGGACGTTTGGACGTTTGGACGTTTGGACGTTTGGACGTTATTCGCAAAGCACGTCGCTAGTCGTACGGGTAACATAAGGCCCTAATGAACCGTAACATACCTAAATGAAGCAAGAATAATGGTTGGTATTAATCTATGGGACCATTGGGCAATAGTACAAAGAAAACAGGTTTTGCATTTAGTAGATGAAGTGGTGCGAATAAATTAACGCCCATAACGTTAATTTATGGAAAGGGCTTCTTTAAAAGCTGACCAACCTTCCATTTCTACGATTGTAGTACGTAAGTGCAAATAATGTTACTTAAAAACCGTCTTGATTGCAAATTTTTTATTCATATGACCAGTTTCGGTTCATTCAGAACCATCTTCAGCTCTGATATTTCAGTTACAGGAGTAACCCGTCCAAATCCAGCAATTTTCACATGCTATGTGTGCTAAGTCCGCCGCTGACGCGCTGCCAAGATTGCGTAAGATGTTCGGCGGGTTGCGTAACATGCTGTTGCATCCTTGAGCCCCCGGTTCTAGATGTACCCTTGTCCGGTTCTCAGCTACGCTACAGATCAGTTTGCAAATAAAAAATTTATTTATGAAAATATACAGTACAGTTACCAACAAACTTTACATATTCACATACACCTTTTCCTTTCACCCAAATGAATACAGACTCATTTACAGATATTTTTCTCCTGTTACGAGTATACAAAGACAAAGCAGAAGTCGACATATAAGCAGATTTACCAAAGTCTTTATTAACAAGTTCGGCCATATGGTAGGTGCGAAATGCAATAATGTCTCTGTCAACGAAACTTTCGAGTCCAGGAATAATTGGTACTCCAGAACCTCCACGAACAATGGCTATAGTGAACCATCCGTTACCAGGACTAAATGAATCATTAGTATCTAAGCTAAAATTAAGTCGGCAGCCACAGAAAACAGAAGGTCCGTCCAACAAGGCCTGAGCAGAAACAGACTTCACTGGTATACGATTCTTCTTGTCTCCAGATGTTGTAGCATACCCAATGTTCTCAGTAGTTTTGTAGACTGTCTGCTTAGAACGTACAGAAGATACCGTCGCCGTTCTAAACAGACAGTGTACAAGACCATCGAGAACATCGAGTGTGCTACAACATCTGGAGACAAGAAGAATCGTATACCAATCATGTCTGTCGCTGCGCAGGCCTTGCTGGACGGACCATCTGTTTTCTGTGGTTGTCGACTTAATTTTAGTTTAGATATTAATGATTCATTTGGTCATGGTAACGGTTGGTTCACTGTAGCCATTGTTCTTGCTGGTTCTGGAGTACCAAATGTTCCCGGACTCGAAAGTTTCGTAGACAGAGACATTATTGCATTTCACACCTACCATATGACCGAACTTGCTGATAAGGACTTTGGTAAATCTGCTTATATGTCGCCTTCATCTTTGTCTTTATATACTCGTAACAGGAGAAAAATATCTTTAAATGAGTCTGTATTCATTTGGGTAAAAGGGAAAGGAGTATGTGAATATGTAAAGTTTGTTGGTGACTGTACTGTATATTTTCATAAATAAATTGTTTATATCCAAACTGATCTGTAGCGTAGCTGAGAACCGGACGAGGGTACATCTAGAACCGGGGGCTCAAGGATGCAACAGCATTTTGCGCCTAGAAAGGCGGCTGACGCAACCCGCCGAACAGCTTACGCAATCTTAGCAGCGCGCCAGCGGCGGACTTAGCTATGTGACATAGCATGTGAAAATTGCTGGATTTGGACGGGTTACTCCTGTAACTGAAATATCAGAGCTGAAGATGGTTCTGAATGAACCGAAACCGGTCATATGAATAAAAAAAAATTTCCAATCAAGACGGTTTTTAAGTAACATTATAAAATCACTGATTGCTGTTATCCCATAAGACATTATGTCTGTTTTTTGCAAAGTAAGTGCAAATGTTTTCTAGGGGACCTGCTGCCATAGCTGTTGACGATTAAGATGCCATATACCATACCACCTGGACTACATTTTACCAAATAAAAAACATATGCATAACCCCAAGATCGAACCATCGACATTTTGCGTGCTAACCCAAAACTGTATCCACTGCACCAACTGTACAGCGCGATGAGCAAGTACTGACAGAGGCAGTTACTGTTAATGTTCTTACATTGTTGCCAGATTGCCACTCTTTAACTTCCTTTACCTCCTGAATGTACTCGCCGGACGAAATTTGTGAGAGACTTTTTTCTTTTTTTATCGCAGGCGTGTGAGGAGTCGCGCTGAAAGCCCGAGTAAGCGAATTTCGCTTCAGTCTGTGTACTTTCACTTAGTTTATTGCTCGTTATACCAACAAGCGGAACAACATAGATGGTAAGCTGCCTTCCTCCTAACGCCCTTTTTAACAGGAACTTGTCTTTCTTAAAATTACACTGTTATTATTCCCGCTAGATTTCGCAGATTTTGTATATCATTGGTTCGTCTCCGTACTTTAGCAATACATGCCGCAATACCAGTTTTTGATCCAGATATTACAGTAATAATTGTAATATTATAAATAATAATAACGGTAATAATGAATGTAAAACAAAGTTTATGAATGAAGACTTTTTTTATGTATGACCGTTTGAAATAGTAGGACTCACTAGGGATTAATGTTACTACTACTAATGCTATTAGTAATAAAAATAATAGTAACAACAACGGCGGCCGATGTGGCCGAGCGGTTTTAGGCGCTTCAGTCTGGAATCGCGCGACCACTACCATCGCAGGTTTGAATCCTGCCTCGGGCATGGATGTGTGTGATGTCCTTAGGTTAGTTAGGTTTAAGTAGCTTTAAGTTCGAGGGGACTGATGACCTCAGATGTTACGTCCCATAGTGATCAGAGCCATTTAAATCATCTGAATAATAAAAACAATAAAAACAGTAACTTAGGAAAAACCTTATTTCTTCATGAGTGTACAAAACAGAGACATATCGAAGTCAAAGAAAGAGGGAAATGTAGCTAGAGTGTTGCACCTAAGGACTTTGGGAAAAGAGAAGATCTGGTGGGAAGGGAAGGTACTTAACAGGAATAAGAGTCACCAAAGTGTAAACTAGACATTCTGTTTTTGAGACTGGAATGGACTAGTCTTATTACGTGTGACAGTGGATTAATCTAACTGACTTCTTCATACAACTGTTTTGGCATATTATGCCATATGTGATTTACCAATATCTCGATATGTACAACAACTGTAGTTTCAAGAATGTTGAATGTTTGAACTAAAAGTGATCTTGGCATTCATTACAAAAGAATTATACCAGGACAAACTGTTGACGAATATATATACCCTTCTCTAATTTTTTGGAAAAGGATGATCTTTAGTTACTTTTAGCACAGTCATTACTTTATCGGACTTTCACAAACTACGAAAATGTAGCTTAGCTCTACTTCATTTAAAAAACCACCAAGAAAAGTATACACATTTCGCAAAGTATTTCTTTTCGTCTTATGGGATGTTTAATCGATGCCACAAAAATTTGAACATAATTTCCTCAAACTTAGTTGAGAGCAACAGTAAAAGTTGATGATGGAGCCTATGCTTATTTGCTGCATATCAGTAAAAACAGTGTGCTTTGAAATCACTGAATAAAGGAAATGTTCATAATGAAAATAACGAGCTCATCTCCCAGTGCCTTCCAATTCTCTGATAAATAGCGTATGAGTCTGTTAATGCTGTTGGCTGTGGACGTACCTGTTTCCCTCATCCCAGCGGAAATAGCGTGCTCCGGAACCAGGGAGTGGGAAAATATTATTGATAAAGCTTTGCTGGGGGATATTCATAAATATTTGTATTCGCAACATTATTAACTAAATATATATCTTAATATGATGTACTGATGTCCGTATCAGTATATGCAGTACAACTCATCCTTTGCTACAGTTTGACATCTGCAGCCGATTCGGATATCTCAATACTACATTAGAAGATAATTAACAGATCAACGTTGACTTCAGAATATAGCATAAATAACTGAAGTAAAACAATCTAAAATTAGCAGAAACCCTCATAAAAGCAGTAGTTTAATTTTGGGTCTAATATTTCGTTAAACAAAATAATATACTACTGAGATATCCGGATTACTGTTTTGCGCCCCTCCTTTCCGCCTAGTGATACCCATCACTCTTCAGTTTGAAGGTCATTTCACCTCGTCCTCTACATCATGATCGTCTAGGTGGTTTTGGACATTCTGTCTTCCTGTAATATATCTGCTGGACTATTATGCCAGTGTATACCAGGACAACATGTCCTGCCCATTGCAAATGACTCGTTTTGACAATGTTCCCTACCGAAGGTTTATCAACTATCTTAACTAGTTCTTCACTATATCTGCCAACCCTTATTTATGTTGCTGGATTACATGTTTGCCCAAAAAGTTATCCCTGCACTTTCCTTTCGAGGACTAGGAGTTGGTGTTTCTCACATTTGGTCACACTCCACGTTTCTACTCCGTACAACAGTACTGGCCTGACGTTAATATATTAATAATATTAGGAATATAAATATCAAAATCTCTGAACGTATATATCGTCCAACACTTTGTTGGACAGAAAATAAGTAAGTTCCCTGACGATTGTGAAATTGGGCGTTAACGAAGAAAACAGTGTTATCTCAAGGTAGAACCCTATTTCCATAATTATACAGAGTATCATATTTTACCGGTTTATAAGATGTAACCAAACTGAATGTTGGAGTTCAGCGTAACCGTTATCACAGGTCAATAATCGTGTATCACTGAATCAGTAAACGTCAGAGTGAGAGTTTAACCCAAAGAGGTGCAGTATCTCACATTATGCATCGCGTAAAATTAGAGAATAATCTCGAAAAATAAACGAACTTTCGTTTCGTGCAAGTTACAAGATTAAGATCCACTAAAATGATGTAGCTACATACCGAATGCAAATCACCCGGAAATAACAGTGGTAAAGTTTCAGAGTGAAAACTACTTCGCCCAATGCGAAATATTCGTTCACAGGTTAAAAAAAAATACAAGCGAGGTAGTGCAGTGGTCAGCACGCTAGACTCGTATTCGGGAGGAGATGGGTTCAAATCCTCGTCCAGCCATCCTGATTTAGTTTTCCCGTGAATTCCCTAAATCGCTGAAGGCAAACGCCGGTATGGTTCCTTCGAAACGGACACCCCTGATTCTCCTTGCCTATCCTTTCCTAATCAGAGCTTATGCTCCGTCTCTAATGACGTAGCTGTCCATGGGATGTTGAACACTAATCTTCCTTCCTTCCTCCTGTCGAAAGTATGTCAGAGTATTTGCTAGCGACACACTTGGATATTACGGATCTATGTTCAATTCTTAGAAAAATTTCAATACACTCGAGATGCAACCTGTACCTCTGGAAGGCATGTGTGTTAATTTTGAAGGAATTTTTCTTGTTTTGGATGTCTGAAATCGCGCTCGTAAGGTCTGAATTGCTTAAAAACACGTTCAGCTTCAACAGAGATGCTGCGTCGCACGGAGCTAAGACAGAGGTGATCGTTGCTCTGTGAAGATGCGCGCAGGTTGATCTGTTGATCACGAGGAGAGAAAACGAAACCGTCAGTTGAGCTATGGTGTTAGGCGTGAACAGTCGGGTTCTTGTTTTGTAGCACCAAGGAACCAACAATGGAGAATTTTGGAATTACAGTACTAGACTTATTCCGGAGAAATTGGAATTGAGTTCTTTCAAACCAGAGTCATTGTCCACACCGCAATAGTCAATTACTAGTCAGTTTTTTGGAAAACATCAGAAGACTAGAAACTAAGAATGTTAGCAATGTTTTTAGAGTACTCATTCGCTTCTACGTATCTCTCTACTGAGATTTCGCTGGTCTGTTATCGAGACACACTGTAGCTACAAGAGCAGTTTACACCAAGGTAAGACCAATTGTGTAGAGAACAGATTCTTTCTTTTGTTTAATTTCAAAGGGACCAACATTGCTTTCAAAGTAATCAGTTTTCTTTTATCAAAGTTCATAAATTTTGTGATTACAGTAAGTTTCAGACAGAGCATGAGTTTCTAACATTCTCGCAGTTAGATTTCTGAATGCATTCTTGCAGTCTAATTTCGTCACCTACAGTAACAGATTCACTCAGCTATATTTTCACTCATACAACATATGGAAACAGACAACTTTCACCATTCATGTGTCCTAGATAACAAAGCCGACTGCTCCACGAATCCGAAGAATAGTGTCTCCTACAAGATGCTGCTTTTGTTTAATCCCTTACTTTGATATGAGTGAAACACACACAATTCCTGTCTCTGCAACATATTACAAAACTATACATATAACGTTACGCAAATTTATCAGGCGTCATTTTATATTCAATTTCCTCAACTTTCAATTGCTGTTCTTAATTTATCTCTAAGAATTAGTTAAGGAGTTCGTTCAGAAATAAAGATTTTATCGAGATAAAAACTAAGTTTTGCTGTTTTGTTGCTAATAAATGTAAATAAGTACAACTAAGTATATTCATACATCCCAGTCTATGTTCACTTTTTTATGTTTTCACTTCTGTATTCAAATGGCATGAAACCTGTAACAGAAAACCACACTCTCTAATTAAGTGTGAGGATTGTGATTTTCAATACACAGCCCGAACAGGGTGGACGTTAGCCGTCAGGTTTAAGGAATATTAGGACCAATGTGATTCAAAATTTGTTTTAAGTAGCCATCATAATACGTGTCGACACTCAATTACTGAAATTAACAAAACTCTCAGCATCGTCCACCATCATCTCAAAGGAAGGATTTATCCTCGACATCGTTGAAGAAATTTTCGCACAATCTGAACCGGAACCCCAAGTTTACGGTAAATGGACAAACTATGCTTAAACACCAGTTTATTCTAAATAGCTATGCATTTCTTAAGCATTAAGTTATGCACATTTGTTCTCAGTCTTCCACGCTTCCATTCTTTAGTAACTGATAAATTGTTTTATCATTGACACTCCCATGTAGACTAGGTGATCAAAAGTATCCGGACACCCTCACAAATACACGTTTTTCATTTTAGGTGCTTTGTGCTGGCACCTACTGTCAGGTACTCCATTTCAGCGACCTCAGCAGTCATTAAACATCATGAGAGAGCAGAACGGGGCGCTCCATGGAACTCACAGACTTCGAATGTGCTCCGGCGATCGGGTGTCACTTGTGTCATACTTCTGTACCCGAGATTTCCACACTGCTAAACAACCCTAGGTCCACAGTTTCCGATGTGATAGTGAAGTGGAAACATACGTACAGCACAGCAGTGTACATGGCGACCTCGTCTGTTGACTGACAGACACCGCCGACAGTTGAAGATGGTCGTAATGTGTAATAGGCAGACATCTATCCAGACATTCACACACTAATTCCAAACTGCATCAGGATCCACTGCAAGTACTATGACAGTTAGGCGGGAGGTGAGAAAACCTAACTAACCTAAGGACATCACACACATCCATGCCCGAGGCAGGATTCGAACCTGCGACTGTAGCGGTCTCGCGGTTCCAGACTGAAGCACCTAGAACCGCTCGCACACACTGGCCGGCTCTCTGTCATCACATTAATCGTATTGTATCCTATGTTTAATGTTCTTATCCACTACTTACAAATTTAGTATCGTTAGTCGGCTCCCTTATTTTTAGTTTGGAGACCCTTTTAGGTCTCTCTTACTTTTATGGCAGTTGGTGCAGTGTGATGCATCGTTCTGTTTTATATGTGTACACTAATATTCCTGTTGTGCATAGCAGTTTCAATTTCACCCTGTGGTCTAGAGGCAGCGTCTTTGACTCATAATTAAAACTTCTTCGATCACGGTGAAACGTCCTCTTTGAACAATTATACACGAATGTTTTTCTCCACTATACACTACTTTTTTGGCCAAACCATTTCCTTACAGCTTCTCAATGCTTTTCTTCCAATTCATCATAGTTAATTTCTTATATAGTCTACCCCCTCTTAAGCTAACTTAAATCTACTGAGCTCAGACACTAAACTAAGGGACGAGGCAATGCAGTAGCACAAAACAATTAACACAAACAGCAATGATAAAAAAAAATGGAAATTGGCAAAAAAAAAAGGCAGCAACATTACAACTAATATAAGGCAATGCGCAGCAAACAAGAAAAATAAATCAGTAATAAAATTGGCTTAACCTAGTAATACAAAGTGACATTCAGTAGCACTATGAATGGCAAACAGCCGCAGCAAATGCTATAACTTATACCTAAACATGACAAAGCTCAATCAGAAAAAATGTTACATTAAAGACAACAATGCAGATAAGGACAATGTCTATTCACATCTTAATGTCTATGCAATTAAAGTGGTGCACCACAAAAATTTATTGTAAAAAAATATTACCATGTACTTGAAAAGACAATTCTGTATGCAATTTCTGTGAAGGGAAATGTCTTTTTGTGCTACTTCGTTTTTTTTAAGTACATCATAAAGTTATTATTTACTGGATCTGTAGGCATAAAATATTTATATTAGTACATCCATAAAATTTATTTTAACCAATGCTTCAGTGCAGTTAGAAACTAGATATTGAACAAAATGAGTAAATAAATGCATAAAGCATGCCACATGGCATTTCTCTCAACTATCAGGACAATAGCCATGAAATGTTTCTTGTCGTTTCATTAGGCATTTTAGTAAATATCGTAAATTAAGAGCTCCACAGTGTAATCAAATGTTTTCAAGTTTGGGCGTGTAGTATTTGCGATGCTTTCTACAAAGGAATCTCAATAGCATGGATAATGACCTCTTTTTTTTCTCCACCTGTGCCTCTGACAGGCACACACTAATGGCTTTCTTTTGTCAGGTGGTTGTCGCGCAGCTGGGTGCCCACGACGCATTACATGCAGGTGGTCACTTAACTGTCATATCGAAATATTTACGACACCAGCTTCCGCTACAGTGGCAGTCTCATATAAAAAAATTCACAGGTCAAGAATTTGCGTTACAAATATGTAGAAAGAAAATTCTTTAAATAGAATAGTGTCCAAATAATTTTCGCCAGCATAGTGATACATTCACGCATATACACTCATTTCATAACTCTTAAAGTACGATTCTCGGTTTCCAACATCCTTTTTCACCAATCAGAGTCCCTAACCACTACTCATTATTTCTTACCTTATTACACACATACATATTCGTCGACACTTCTTCAATATTTCATCATAACAGATACGTAGCATAACCAAATAACTCATATAACATCAGCTTAAACATACCTCAGCAGCATAATTCACATCGTCATCGTAATAATAACATCATAACACGACAGTCAAATTCTCAAAATCTCCGTAGCTTCCTCCAATAATTTCAAAACCTAAAAAAAAATTCTCTGCTCATGTCAAAAGTGTCATCTGCCTCAAACGTATTATATAAATCGTGATCCCATACCAAATATGTCATTCAAAGCTCTCATAGTATCACAATGGTTCCGAAAAAATATGAACAGTTCACAAAGTACAGACAAAATACAATTTCATAGATGTTAAATCATCCAACTGTGTAATTGCGTAAACATGTGTCACTGATGATGTAGTAAAAAAAATGTTTATCTCTCAGTTAAATGACCAGATAGCTGTGTAATTAATGCGTTAGAGAAATACGGTACCGATGTGTAAAGTTGTATAAGCAAATACCATATTAGCTAGGGCTCCTTGTGCTTGCCACACACATGGTACACAAAGTAGGCGTGTACCCCCCTGAGGATTAATGTAATTATATCCTCAGGTGTTACAGATTACAGCAATGGAATGAAATGTATCACGGAAAACCTTTGTATCATTGAACTTCAAATATCTTTAAAACTAAATGTTTTCAGTACAAAATTAATCACTCAACTACATGTACTGTAGCGCTAAACTGTGCGTCGTGTTGTAAGATAATCTCTCTGGATGTGTCGTAGTTATCGTCCACCGAAAGCTAAGTTCTGCAGAAGTCAATGTACTCACCTCATGATAAGCAAAAGTGAAATGCTTTGCGTATAGATATCATAGTTACTACGCTTATTGCTGTGATGAAGTAAGTACTGTACTGTAACGTATTGTTGTGCTACAGAAAAGGCTGTCTCATTGTAGCTATACCACAAAGTTACTACTAAAACATGTTTTCCTTTCCAGAAGAATTCAGAAAAACTGTGCAGATATAAAACACATACTCCGTAAAAGCAGCAATGTAAATCGTGTCACATATTAGTAGCGTCGTGATATAATCGTGTAGCTATCAAAGAAACCAAACGCTAAGTCATCTTTAATCTCACATAAAGAATGTCTTTTCAACTGAACCAAAATGTTGCATTAAAACCTCATTAACAGTATATGTTCTAAGTATGTAAGCCTTATAGTCGTTACGTAATCGTGCAACTAGCAAGCAAGAATGTACAAATAACAACACTGTGCCTTCTGTTCACTATAACAATGCATTCGTAATTACTGTTTAAATAAGTTCTCTAAGTTCTAGACGGGATAGTTAACTTTAAAACATTGTTGCATGTTAACAGATTCTTAGTGTGACAAAGTATACTAGTGACGTGATGTGAACAGCTTTATGGCAAAGACAAAGTTAAAAAGCAGATTATCTTTCAATAAATGGTTTTACATGTGAAATGTGGTGTAAACCTTTACTCTTCCTAGTACGCAGACTGTCAACTGAAAAGCAATTATCATGTGATTACGTCGGTAAGGAACACTGGAATTCTACTCAAGGTTAACTTATGTTATTTTTCTCTGAGCCAGCCGGCGCACGCGGCTGCCTGCGGTGCGAGTCATTGTCTGTTTCTTTGTCGCCGCACGTCGTTATTGGGATTAGGAGACCTAACTTCTACTAATTCACCTTGCCGAGAGGGCGCAGCTCTGTTTGAATCCCGCCAGTTCTGATGAAATTCCGGTCTGTCATAACGATTATATCGTCTGTCCTCATGTCGGTAGCTCCTGTAGTTTCTTTCTTGTCGGTTAAGTGATGGAGAATTTTTCCCTAAATTATCACTTCGCGGTGGACCGTTGCGTCTGAAGTTATTCTGTCTCTCTTGATAATAATTATTTTGGTTCCTGCATTGTCTGTTTCTCTGATTGTCTCTGTGATATTCATTACTACGGAAATGCGATCTTTCTCTGTAACTATTATTACTCTGGCAGTGGTTGTCATATGGGTGGTGTCTGTTTTGGTCACGAGGTGTGTTGTGAGAATAGCCTTGTCGTGTCCAGTTATTATTTCTTTCATTGCGGAATTGCGACGGGTGTGACCTGTAGTGATTGTTTTCCTGTTTTCGCATCCCGCGACTGTCAGTGTCAGTTTCTAATTCTTGTAAGAGCCGATGAAAAGCTTCAATGTCGTCTTTGCAACGTCCTGCCAAAATAATATTCCTTAAATGTTCAGGTAATTCCATTATGCAAATGCGGATGAGTTCTGAGGAGCTGTATGGGTTTGAAAGATACTGATCCTTATGTAACATGTCTTCAAAATATTTTACAAGACTGGAAAATTCAGATTGTTCGAAATGTTTCATCATTATGATGCTATGTTTTACTCGGTCTTGTGTGGCTTGGGACCAATATGCTGAGAGGAAGGCATGGAAAAATTCTCCTTCACTGTGGCAATCGTGAATGACCGATCGCATTCTTACAGCTGGTTCATTCTCTAAGTAGCCACACATAAATTCTAATCTGTGTTCTAATGACCAGTTGGGAGGAAAACAATGAGAGAATTGATGGAGCCACGGTTGTGGATGAATGTCGTTGCCAGAATTCTTAAATGTTTTGAATTTACGTGCAGTAATGAACAGCTTATAGTCAAAATCATCGTGTCGGCGGGTAGCATATCGGTCATTGTTACGTCGTATCGGCGGTTCCATCTCAAAATTCGGTGCACCTTGCCAATTACTTTCATGATTTCTGAAATGCCCTGTGTTATTATTTTGTGGTTGTTCTGTATTGCTATGTCCCTCTTCCCACACTGGGGCGCGAGTGTCCTCTGAAATACGCAATTCTTGTATTACTTGAGCCAACTGATCTTGTACTTCCCGCATTTCTCTTTTGTACTGTGTGTTCATTTGATTTTGATTCTGTTTGAATTTCCTAATTTGTTCATACTCTTCAGTGTCAGTGAAGGCTACAGGTTTTGTGTCATTCAGATCATCATCTACCTTCGTAGATAAGTTAGTGAACTGATCTGAAAGTTCGGCTACTTTATCCGACAGTGAAATTATTTCCTCTGTGTGTCTTTCTGAACCAATTTTCAGAGTATCTACTGTGTCCTTTAAGTTCGCTTGAGTTTTTGCAAGTTGCGTAACCGAATCGGTAGATGCAACTGAGTCAATTTTAGCTTGCAAAGTCTCATGATTTTCATGAACAATAGTTTGGCAGTTCTTTTACGGCTGCTTCATGATTCTGTAATGCATTTTCATGCCGCGAAAAAATAGGTTGGAAATGCTCACAAATTTGTGTTTTTACGTCATTACAGACTTTTTGACATTTCGATTCGATGTTATGTAACTCATTAGTTAAATCTTCACGTGTTTGTTCAAGTGTGGTGTCTAACTTTTGAAGCTTTTGCTGTGTTTGTCTCTGATTTTGTTCCATTGCGTCTAACTTTTGAAGATTATGTTCCATTGTGTCTAACTTTTTAAGATTCTGTCCCATTTGTTTCTGATTTTGTTCAAGCGTTGTGTCTAACTTTTGAAGATTATGTTCCATTGTGTCTAACTTTTTAAGATTCTGTCCCATTTGTTTCTGATTTTGTTCAAGCGTTGTGTCTAACTTTTGAAGATTTTGTTCCATTGTGTCTAACTTTTTAAGATTTTGTTCCATTGTGTATAACTTTTGAAGCTTTTGTCCCATTTGTTGCATTAATTGTAATAACAATGCACTGGTGTCTGAAACATGTTCCTTAGTCCTATTCGGCAATGCATTTGCACCGGCAATATTCGCAGTTTGAAAAACAGAAAATGTGTCTTGACTTATTTGAGAAAACGGTGAGGACGCAAAACCTGAATCTACAGTATTTGCAATATTGTGTCCTGTCATTTCGGAATCCTGAGGCGAACTGTTGCCGACCGATCGATCGATAATGCTTCCCTGTTCACTAATTGTTTCACTGCCTACACCATTATTTGCAACCCGCTCCATTTCCCTATGCACAATTACCAAATTACTACTTTGAACATTAGTTAATTCATTACATGGTGGCGCTAACACACTGCTTTCGTCTTCACTGTCATTTCTCAGTTTACTTTGGAGCCTACTATTACGTCTTTCACACGCCATTATTGTCACAATATTTCACACGACAACACAAAAAAAGCACAATTTGAAAAGCAAAAATAAGAGAACACATTAACATATCATTGAAAATAATATCTAGTTAATTGCAATGCGCAGCTGCGAAATACTTTGTGCAAAACTACACGCATGCTACAACTGTTTTACTGTACAACAATGAAAGACTGCAACTACAAGGGAAATTCTATGATTATGCGCTAGCAATAAACAAAAGCTACACTAATTACACAAACTACAAGAAAAAATCAGAAGATTCCAGTGAGGTATCCTGGCAAGGTCGCCATATGAAACGTCCTCTTTGAACAATTATACACGAATATGCTTAAACTGACACACAATATTTTTAGCGCAACGCAATCTGACTTTCTAAAATCCCTACGAAAGAATGGCCCTGACTAACATTAACCTATACGTTTCACAAATCACTTACCTCACAAAAATCTTCATTACTCAAGCTACTGCAATACAGCGAGCGCCACTACTGCCAGCTAAATAAAAGATTCAAACTACTGAAGGCACTAACTACTGATAGGCATAGTTAGCAAATAAAAGATTTTAATACAGAACAAACAATGTATTTACCTTAATAGTCATTATATATATATATATATATATATATAGCAGTTCATGACACCAATTCTTACAAATTTCAAAACTCCGCCATCTCTCTCCCCACGTCCATCACTGCTGGCGGCTCACCTCCAACTGTGCAACGCTACGCGCTGTTAGCATCCAGCTGCCGCTGCCCAACACTACAATGGCGAGTATTACAACAATGCCAACCAGCCACAGACTGCACACGGCACAGCCAGTGATTTTTATACAGAGCGCTACGTGGCGGCGGCGTTACCAATAAAAAAACCTAAACAGCCTACTTACAACGGGTTCGAATTCCGCCGTTGCTTAAATTTTGATTAATAATCAGCATTGGCGGCCGAAGACTTATGACATAAGAGGTCACCCTCATTCTGTTAACAGCCTTGTCAAGAGGGAGGAAGAGCGGACAGAGGTGCAGGGTACTGCCCCTTAAGGCGGAAGAATCAGCATTGATCTACTGCATGAGGACGCCGAAGGCAATGGAAAACACTGCATTAAAGAGACGTGACGTGTATCCACAGGCCATGTGCCCTGTAATTGAAGAAGTGTCATGATGATCTCTCCATTGCCAAAGGATTCCGGAATAGACCCCCATTGGGATCTCCGGGAGGGGACTGCCAAGGGGGAGGTTACCATGAGAAAAAGATTGAATAATAAATGGAAGGGTAACGTTCTACGAGTCGGCAGCTGAAGATGAAGAGATAGAGAAAGTGTGTGAGGCTATTGAAAGGGTTATGCAGTATGTAAAGTGGGGTGAAAACCTAACAGTCATGGGGGACTGGAACGCAGTTGTAGGGTAAGGAGTAGAAGAAAAGGGTACAGGAGAACATGGGCATGGGACAAGGAATGAGAGAGGAGAAAGACTAATTGAGTTCTGCAACAAATTTCAGCTCATCACAAGAGGAGGAGGTATACTTGGAAAAGCCGGGTGATAGGGGAAGATTTCAGTTAGATTTCATCATGGTCAGACACACATTCCGAAATCAGATACTGGGTTGTAAGGCGCACCCAGGAGTAGATACAGACTCAAATCGTAATCTAGTAGTGATGAAGATTAGGCTGAAGTTTAAGACATTAGTCAGGAAGAATCAATACGGAAGTACTAATGAATGACGAGGTACTCTTGAAGTTTTCTAAGGCCATAGACACAGCAATAAGGAACAGCTCAGTAGGCAGTACAGTTGAAGAGGAATGGACATTTTAAAAAAGGCCATGACGGAGGTTGGGAAGGAAAATCTAGGTAAAAAGAAGGTGACTACGAAGAAACTATGGGCAACACGAGAAATACTTCGGTTGCTTGATGAAAGGAGTAAATATAAAAATGTTCCGGGAAACTCAGGAATACAAATACAAGTCGCTGAGGAATGAAATAAATAGGAACTGCAACGAAGCTAAGACGAAATACCTGCATGAAAAATGTGAAAACATCGAAAAAGAAATGATTGTCGGAAGGACAGACTCAGCATGCAGAAAAGTCAAAACAACTTTCGGTGACATTAAAAGAAATGGTGGTAACATTAAGAGTGCAACGGGAATTCCACTGCTAAATGCACAGGAGATAGCGGATAGGTGGAAAAAATACACTAAAAGCCCCAATGACGGGGAAAAGTTGTCTGATGTGATAGAAGAAGAAACAGGAGTCGATTTAGAAGAGTTAGTGAATCCAGTATTGGAATCAGAATTTAAAAGACCTTTGGAGGGTTTAAGATCAAATAAGGCACAAAGAATAGATAACATTCCATCAGAATTTCTAAAATTATTGGGGGAAGTGTGCACAAGGTATGAGTCTGGCGACACAACGTCTGACGTTCATCATCCACAAAATTCCGAAGACGGCAAGAGCTGAAAAGTGCGAGAAATATCGCACAGTCAGCTCAACAGCTCTGTACATCGAGGAAGCAATGATGGAAATGTAAAGAAAGGTTCAGCAAGTGGAATGAAAATTCAAAGTGAAAGGATATCAGTGATACGATTCGCTGATGACATTGCTATACCGAGTGAAAATGAAGAAGAATTACGTGATATGCTGAACAGAATTAACAGTATAATGAGTACACCATATGGACTGAGAGTAAATCGAAGAAAGATGAGAGTAATGAGAAGTAGTAGAAATGAGTTCAAATGGTTCAAATGGCTCTGAGCACTATGGGACTTAACACCTGTGGTCATCAGTCCCCTAGAACTTAGAACTACTTAAACCTAACTAACCTAAGGACATCAAACACATCCATGCCCGAGGCAGGATTCGAACCTGCGACCGCAGCAGTCGCGCGGTTCCGGACTGCGCGCCTAGAACCGCGAGACCACCGCGGCCGGCAGTAGAAATGAGAACAGCGAGAAACTTAACACCAGTATTGATGGCCACAAAGTAGATGAAGTTAAGGAATTCTCTTACCTAGGCAGTAAAATAACCAACGACGGTCGGAGGAAGGAGGACATCAGAAGCAGACTAGCTATGGTAAGAAAGGTATTTCTGGCCAAGATAAATCTACTAATATTAAACATCGGCCTTAATTTGATGAAGACATTTCTGAGAATGTACGTCTGGAATACAGCATTGTATGGTAGTGAAACATGGACTGTATGAAAACCTGAACAGAAGAGGATCGAAGCATTTGAAATGTGGTGCTATAGACGAATGTTGAAAATTAGGTGGACTGATAAAGTAAGGAATGAGGAGGTTGTACGCAGAATCGGAGACGAAAGGACTATGTGATAAACACTGAAAAGGATAAGGGACAGGATGATAGGACATGTGTTAAGACATCAGGGAATGACTTCCATGGTACTAGAGGGGGCTGTAGAGGGAAAAAACTCTAGAGGAAGACAGAGATTGGAATACATCCAGCAAATTATTGAGGATGTAGGTTGCAGGTGCTACTCTGAAATGAAGAGGTTAGAAGAGGAGAGGAATTAGTGGCGGGCAGCATCAAACCAGTCAGGAGACTGGTGACAAAACAAAATCTTGTTTTGGTTCCTAAAGACAAGACCGTACATGTCCTTCAGCTCTCGTTGTCTTACTGCTCAGTTTTTGGAAATATTTTTTGTATGCCATGAGTACCCCCTGTTTTGTTGCAGTGTTGTCTTTTTATTGTCACGCGTTCTGTCACTTTGACGTTTAGGTATTTTTCCTGAACATTTATGTTTATCTATTATTATATTAATTGTATTAAAGATGACGCTCCGATATGTCATTACTTGAACTACTTGTCTTTGAATTAATCCTGTTGTATCCCAGGTACTGTGGTCCCGTCCAGTACACGTGGGCTTAATTTCTTTGTTCGCTTTCCTTAGTCCCAGTTCATAGTCCCTTTTACGAATCGTTATTTTTATTACGTCTGCTACATTCCAGATGAAAAATGCTGTGTTATACTTGTACAGTGTTATTCATGTTGCGTTTATGTTTTTAATCCTAACTATATATTTTATACTAAAACATTGTGCTCCTTAAGACTAATCATGAGTACTGATCCTAACAGTTGGCATCATTCTCATACCACATACACTCCTGGAAATTGAAATAAGAACACCGTGAATTTATTGTCCCAGGAGGGGGAAATTTTATTGACACATTCCTGGGGTCAGATACATCACATGATCACACTGACAGAACCACAGGCACATAGACACAGGCAACAGAGCATGCACAATGTCGGCACTAGTACAGTGTATATCCACCTTTTGCAGCAATGCAGGCTGCTGTTCTCCCACGGAGACGATCGTAGAGGTGCTGGATGTAGTCCTGTGGAACGGCTTGCCATGCCATTTCCACCTGGCGCCTCAGTTGGACCAGTGTTCGTGCTGGACGTGCAGACCGCGTGAGACGACGCTTCATCCAGTCCCAAACATGCTCAATGGGGGACAGATCCGCAGATCTTGCTGGCCAGGGTAGTTGACTTACACCTTCTAGAGCACGTTGGGTGGCACGGGATACATGCGGACGTGCATTGTCCTGTTGGAACAGCAAGTTCCCTTGCCGGTCTAGGAATGGTAGAACGATGGGTTCGATGACGGTTTGGATGTACCGTGCACTATTCAGTGTCCCCTCGACGATCACCAGAGGTGTACAGCCAGTGTAGGAGATCGCTCCCCACACCATGATGCCGGGTGTTGGCCCTGTGTGCCTTGGTCGTATGCAGTCCTGATTGTTGCGCTCACCTGCACGGCGCCAAACACGCATACGACCATCATTGGCACCAAGGCAGAAGCAACTCTCATCGCTGAAGACGACACGTCTCCATTCGTCCCTCCATTCACGCCTGTCGCGACACCACTGGAGGCGGGCTGCACGATGTTGGGGCTTGAGCGGAAGACGCCTAACGGTGTGCAGGACCGTAGCCCAGCTTCATGGAGACGGTTGCGAATGGTCCTCGCCGATACCCCAGGAGCAACAGTGTCCCTAATTTGCTGGGAAGTGGCGGTGCGGTCCCCTACGGCACTACGCAGGATCCTACGGTCTTGGCGTGCATCCGTGCGTCGCTGCGGTCCGGTCCCAGGTCGACGGGCACGTGCACCTTCCGCCGACCACTGGCGACAACATCGATGTACTGTGGAGACCTCACGCCCCACGTGTTGAGCAAATCGGCGGTACGTCCACCCGGCCTCCCGCATGCCCACTATACGCCCTCGCTCAAAGTCCGTCAACTGCACATATGGTTCACGTCCACGCTGTCGCGGCATGCTACCAGTGTTAAAGACTGCGATGGAGCTCCGGATGCCACGGCAAACTGGCTGACACTGACGGTGGCGGTGCACAAATGCTGCGCAGCTAGCGCCATTCGACGGCCAACGCCGCGGTTCCTGGCGTGTCCGCTGTGCCGTGCGTGTGATCATTGCTTGTACAGCGCTCTCGCAGTGTCCGGTGCAAGTATGGTGGGTCTGACACACCGGTGTCAATGTGTTCTTTTTTCCATTTCCAGGAGTGTATTATCTCTAGAAGATATTACTATGTTTCGTCGGTAACCATTGTTTAAGTTGTATTTTTATCCTTCATTTCTTTAATCTAACTTGTTCTGTCACACTGTCTTTTAGGCATTGTTGTCGATTCTTCATGTTTGTATATTATTAAATGTATTCTTATATTTGCAGTTCTGTTTTGTATTGATCTTGTGAAGACACATGTCCAAGCGGACGGGACAAGTCAGTCCCTTTTCCACCTCTTTTGTGGCTTTCTCGTTCAGTTCCCCACCTCCTTGGGTCCTACCCCGGTCACTTCCGCCGTCTGCGCTGGTCACTTCCGTGTCGTGCTGTCCTGTCGGGCGCCGTTATTTCTGGCTCTATGCGTTAAATGGTTCAAACGGCTCTGAGCACTATGGGACTCAACTTCTGAAGTCATCAGGCGCCTAGAACGTAGAACTACTTAAACCTATCTAACCTAAGGACATCACACACATCCATGCCAGAGGCAGGATTCGAACCTGCGACGGTAGCGGTCGCGCGGTTCCAGACCTTAGCGCATAGAACCGCTCGGCCACAACGCCCGACGGTCCTATGCGTTAGTTGAGTTAATTATCTATTTACCTGTTTACAATATTATTGGATTCATTTCTGTCCGGAACCATCCTCAAAAAAGTTATTTTTTCGAGCCCCATGTGTTTATTTGACATGGTTGTGACCCCCACCGCCCATGACTGACTGGCCTGACGGCAGCTCATTTGCGTTCCCATACTTATGTGAAAATGGTTCAAATGGCTCTGAGCACTGTGGGACTTAACATCTGAGGTCATCAGTCGCCTAGACGTAGAACTACTTAAACGTAACTAACCTAAGTACATCACACACATCCATGCCCGAGGCAGGGTTCGAACCTGCGACCGTAGCACCAGCGCGGTTCCGCATTGAAGCGCCTAGAACCGCTAGGCCACAACAACCCGCATACGTATGTGAGTACATCACTTTTCACAACTATATCTTTCACTTTCGTATACCAGCCCCATAGTATTTGTAAGGTAGTAGCCCCTCCTCTTGCTCACAGTTGGTAGCACCTGAAGATGCTGTGTGCTTCGAAACCAGTTGTGGAATAAACCAAAAATTACTGGCAACTGATACAGAACTTTACTCTGTAGTTTCCTTTCAGTGTTTCATTTGTTATTTAGTTAAAAGATCAAAATTTCACGCACACAATGCCTATTCCAGCCTACAATTTAAAATTGGCAATGGTTATATAAAACTTTCAATGATTGTAGCATTCCATGACACCTGTCTGTAGGCACTTTGTTTGTGAAAATGGCTTAAGGTGTCGTCGATATATTAAATTTTTAAGTTCGCACTACACAGTAGAAATTTAACATGAAATAACAAACCGAGGCTGAGTATTCAAGCACGCAGTCGTCTTACTTTGGTTCTTCTAACCATATCGTAAGTAGGCTGTTTAGGTTTTTATGTTGGTAAGGCCATGTAGCGCTCTATATGAAAATCACTGACTGCGCTTTGTGCACTCTGTTGCTGGTTTGCATTGTTGGAATTTGCTATTGTAGTGTTGGGCAGTTGGCTGTTAATAGCGCGTAGCGTTGCGCATTTGGAGGTAAGGCGCCAGCAGTGGTGGACGTGGGGAGAGAGATGGCGGACTTTCGAGAGCGGATGATCTGGACGTGTGTCCATCAGAGACACAGTAAATTTGTAAGACTGGCTGTCATGGACTGCTATATATATTATGACTTTTGAACACTTTCAAGGTAAATACGTTGCTTGTTATCTATCAAAATCTTTCATTTGTTAACTATGCCTATCAGTAGTTAGTGCCTTCACTAGTTTGAATTTCTTATTTACCTGGCAGTAGTGGCGCTCGCTGCATTGCAGTAGTTCGAGTAACGAAGATTTTTGTGAGGTAAGTGATTTGTGAAAGGTGTAGGTTAATGTTAATCAGGGCCATTATTTGTAGGGATTATTGAAAGTCAGATTGCGTTGCGCTAAAAATATTGTGTGTCAGTTTAGTGTTGATCAGAATAGGTAAAGAGCGAAATGTCTGAGTACGTTCAGTTCTGCTCAGCTGTTTGCAAATCAAATAATGTAAGAGGTTTACCAGCACAGTAATTCAATTTTTTTTTAAGGGGACGTTTCAATATTGCTGGCTGCTAAGTAACTGTGTCCAGTTTTTATTGGGTTTACTCTTAAATAATATTTATTCTTATCACTCAGCTCAGTCATGGCGGTTACTCGCTACACATTTCTCGACAGAGCCCGGATGCGCAGCTTCTCCCAGTCACGCATCCAGAGCATGCATGCTGTCGTGCCATTATTGTAATTCTCACAGTCGCTGTTTCCAGCAATCACTGCCGCCATCTACTGATGACACCGCGAGATTCGTGCGGCTCTCCGAGCACAAGCCAACGTGGCCTCCACGGCTCTTCAGTTATCAAGACACAACGCAGTTGCTCCTGAAGTCTTCATCTACATCCATCCTCCACAAGCCGCCTTACGATGTGTGACAGATGGTACATTTTGTACCAGTGTTAACTTCCCTGTTCCAGTCGCGTATGATTCGTAGCAAAAACGATTGCTGGTAAGCCTCCACGTGGGCTCGAACATTTCTAATTTCACTTGTTTTGTAAATCAAACTGCCTTTTCCTGCGGCTAGTTAATTTATTAATCCCATACGCGTTTCGCCTTCTCCTTTTCTAACGGATAATCTTTACATTTATATATTTAGGTACAAGATCGTTACATTTGTATATGTTGTTGAATTTTATGTGTTGTATGGTTTTATAGATGTTCAGATGAAGTATTCTGAATTTCTGGTATAGGCCACCTGTAAATGCCTGGCATGGTGTGAATAACAAGTTTGTTTGTGTGGCCATCCTCCGCAGCAAGCATTTAAATACTTGTTTTGCAAATAAAACTGTCTTTTCCTGCTGCTAGTAATTTTATTAATCCCATAGCCGTTTCGCCTTCTCCTTTTCTAAGGCATAATCTTTACATTGATATGTTTAGGTACAAAAGGCAGTTTGATTTGCAAAGCAAGTATTTATATGCCTTCTGCGGAGGATGGCCACACAAACAAACTTATTATTTCTAATTTTATCTTCATGGTCTTTTCGCGAGATTTGCGTGGGAGGAATCAATATATTATTGGAATCTTCTAGGAATGTACGCTTTCGGAACTTCAACAGTAGTTCATGAAGTGATGCAGGACGAATCTGCTGCAGCGTCTGCCGCTGGAGTTGAGTGATATAATATTACGCCTACGTACGCGAGGGCCACGTTGAGTTGGTAGGAGGTAATGTGAATTTGCTTGTAGCGGCCTGGCGCTTAGGGCGCTGCTTGGCCGGCCCAGCTAAAGCGCCGCTGCAGGGCAAGCTGCAGCAGCCGGAACAAGCGAGCCAGATGCAAGGGCGTCAGCAAAGGGCCGGCCGGAGGTGGTGAAAGCCATTACAATGTCTGAACATCTGTTGGTCTACAATTGGTCGATACTTGTCTACATTAACTCACTCTCCCTCTTTGTATGATTCCTTGCACACAAGTGGCATATGGTCTCACTCTTTTCTTTCTCCTTTCTTGGTGGTACCCATTCCATGATCTGTTGTGTCAATCTCTCATCTGACATGCTTGTCTGATCTCCAAACCATGTGAGTTGTTTGTCTTCCACAAAATCAATAATTGGACTTACCTCTCTCGTGACTGTAACTCTAACTGCTTCCCATCTGGGTATATCCATGGAAACCATCTGACAAAACCCAACTTTACCATGAATCTTTTAATTCATTAGTATTAACTGTGCATACTTCTGATCCATATGTAGTAACGACTGTAATAAGTATTTAGAAGGTATTTTCTTTTGTTTCCCTACTAATCTGCTGATTATTTTGTATTACAGTAATCAACTTCACAGCATTTATTCTTGAACTAATTTCGTTATCTTGTTTACTACCTTATATGACTTTTACTCCTAGATATTTGTACTCTTCAGTATGCGTTCAGTATGTATAAAGGTCCCCATCCTTTCATCCGGTATTAAGTCTTGACTATTTCTTCATATTGTCATGTATTTTGTCTTATTCATGTCGATCTGAAATCCAGCCCCCTTTTACATTCCTCTATTAAATTCTTGTTAATATAATTAATGTGTTCTGCATCTTGTGCCAAAATTTGCTTGCCACATGCAAATAGTAGAGTATATATGGTACTGTCATTTATTGAAATTCTCATGTTCCTATATTTTATTATTGTTTCCGATGCTTCTCGAGTGATTAAAGAGAGCAAACGACGGTCATGGAATTCGTTCTTGAATTCCATCTCTCGCTCCACTAGTTCTACGAAAGTATGGGAAGCCATGAGGAGGATTTCCGGGAAACTCAGCCAGCTACCTGTCACGGCATTGCTGCATCAGGGATGTCTCCTCACGGCGCCGAGAGACATTGCCCAGACACTGGCCATGCATTTTGCGGAATCTACCGCCACTATTAACTGTGATCCAGATTTCTGCCGCTACCGCACTGCCATCGAAAGGGGTCACTTGGACTTACGGTCTCTAAATTCTGAACCCTATAACTGCCCCTTCACAATGTGGGAACTGGATTCTGCGCTGTCTGTGGCTCATGATACTGCGCCTGGTCATGATCAAATCCGGTACAGCATGCTGCGGCACCTGTTGCTGCCATCCAAGGAAGTTCTCCTGAACTGTTTCAATATGATATGATTATCTGGCACGTACCCTGACTCGTGGAGGGAGGCAATTTTGATTCCCCTCCTCAAACCAGGGAAGGACCGAACGCATCCCAGTGGTTATCGGAGTATTGCCTTGACGAGCTGTGTTGGGAAGACGTTGGACCGCATGGTCAACCGCCGCCTGGTTTGGCTGCTCGAGACCAGGCAGCTCCTTAGCCCCTCTCAGTGTGGCTTTCGGAGATGTCGTTCCACTATAGACAACTTGACCCTGCTTGAGGCCGCCATCCAGCAGACCTTTCTACGTAACCAGCATTGTCTAGGGGTCTTCTTTGACATTAATAAGGCGTATGACACTACTTGGCGCCGCCTTATCCTCAATCAACTCCATGAGTGGGGCTTTCGTGGCCGTCTCCCCATCTTCATTCGGTCCTTTCTTTCTCACCGCCTCTTCCAGTATCGGGTTGGTAATGGGCTATCGGATTTGTACGTGCAGGAGAATGGTGTTCCTCAGGGCAGCGTTTTAAGTGTCACCCTCTTTGCCGTCCACTATCCGAAGTCCTGCCCAATGCTCCTTGTTTGTGGACGATTTTGCTGTTTTCTGTTCTTCCTCCAGTCTTGTCACTGCTAGTCGGCAGTTGCAGCTTACGATAAAGCGCTTAGAGGTATGGACTGCAAAGACGGGTTTTACCTTTTCTGCAGACAAATCTGTGTGTGTTCATTTTAATCGTTCTCGGCGTCTCTTTACCTCCCCTGAATTGCGTCTGAGGGACACCGTTCTTCCTTTTAGAGACACTGTGAGGTTCCTGGGCCTCACTTTTGATTCCAAGTTGTCGTGGTTGCCTCACCTTAAAGACCTCAAGGTGCGGGCCCTGAAGGCACTGAATATTTTGAAGTGTCTGAGCCATCGGTCCTGGGGAGCAGATCGGGCGCGTCTGCTGCAGTTTTATAGGGCTTACGTCCGACTTGACTATGCTTGCACCGTGTATGGGTCAGCAAGGCCTTCGTATCTGAAGATCCTTGACGCAGTACACCATGAGGGTATCAGGCTGGCCACTGGTGCCTTCCGTACCAGTCCCATCCCCAGCCTGTGTGCTGAGGCAGGGGAACCGCCGCTCGCCATCCGGCGGAAACTCCTCATGGTGCGACGGGTGTGTCATTTCCTTGCCTGTCCTACCTCCCCTGCGTACCCTACCGTTGCCCGACCGCCTATGGAACGTCTCTTTTCCAGTCATCCCAGGGCAACAAGACCATTTGGGATTCGTGCCAAGCATTTGCTTGAGTCCCTTGGTGTGGAGCGTGTGGCCCCCCAACGACAAGGTTTTACTCGCCTGCCTCCCTGGTTGCTCTAGAGGCCCAGCATCCTTCTAGACTTGCCGGAGAACCGGAGGAACTGCACTCCGGCGTTTGTTTTTACCTCCTTATTTTACGATATTTTAAACCAGCATCCGGACCATGTACCTGTATTCACAGATGGCTCTAAACAGGAGGACTCTGTTGGTTGTGCTGTTGTTTTCCCTGATCGAGTCGTCAAGTTACGGCTTCCTGCGGCGTTTACCATCCTCGATGCCGAATTGTTTGCAATCTTGCGGGCATTGGAGCAGATGAGATGTGTTACCAGTCTTAAGTTCCTCATCTTTTCTGACTCCCTGAGTGCCCTTCAGACCATGCAACACTTGTACCCAGCGGATACGGTCGTCTAGAACATCCATGATGCCCTACTCCACCTGCAACGGCAGGGGAAGGAGGTTTCTTTCTGCTGGGTGCCGGGGCACGTGGGTATTAGGGGAAACGAACTGGCGGATGTGGCTGCCAAAGATGCATGTTCCCTCCCTCACGTTGTTGAATGTGCCGTCCCCCTCCATGCTGTAACCTCCCTTTTGCGTTTTCGTGTTATGCATCAATGGGAAGAGGAGTGGTTGGCAGTTTCTGACAATAAGCTGCGTCTGGTAAAGGCCACTACGCGACCATGGCGTACGTCCTACCAGTCATACAGGCGGGATGAGGTTCTCCTCACTCGCCTCCGCATTGGACACAGTCCCTTCACGCATGGTTTTTTACTCCGGCGGGAGGACCCCCCAATCTGCAGTGCTTGTGGCGTCCAGATTACTGTCCGCCACATTTTACTTGACTGTCTTTTATTCTCTGACCAGAGGGCGGTAGTTTCCTTGCCACCGGATTTGCCCTCTATTTTGCAAGACGACGCAGCGACTGTGGTTAAGGTCTTACGGTTTTGTGTCCTGTCCAATCTGTTGCCTCGGATTTTAGGGAGAAGGTTTTAATGTGCTGCTGGGTGACTGGCTCACCCAGGTTTTTTCCCTTCGGTATCTGTTCTCTTTTCCTTGTGTTTCCTTTCCTTTTTTAGTGTGTTTCTTCTCCTCTTGTTTTGCCTCTGTATGTGCGCATTTGGAACTGCGTCAGGCCTGTGTCTTTTAGCCGTTCTCCTTGTTCGGCGTCCGTCTTCGTCCCTTCGCCGCTTGTGTTCCTGTTTCTATGCGTTTGGGCGCTGATGACCACGCTGTTTAGCGCCCGTAAACCTCAAACACACACACACACACACACACACACACACTCCGATGCTTCTGTTGTATTGTATGTTAACCGGGGACCTAGAACGACGGAGAGGCTCCGTCCCCGCTGCAGCCGCAGTGGTCAACAACCCCTCGACGCCTACCGAAGTCCATACCACCCCTCCGCCGCCCCCCAGCGAACACAGGGTTACTGTACGGTTCGGCCCCCGGTGGACCCCCCAGGGAACGCCTCACACCAGACAAGTGTAACCCCTATGTTTGCGTGGCAGAGTAATGGTGGTGTACGCGTACGTGGAGAACTTGTTTGCGCATCAATCGCCGACATAGTGTAGCTAAGGCGGAATGAGGGGAACCAGCCCGCATTCGCCGAGGCAGACGGAAAACCGCCTAAAAACCATCCACAGACTGGCCGGTTCACCGGACCTCGACACAAATATGCCGGGCGGATCCCTTCCGGGGACCAAGCGTTCCTTCCCTCCCGGAAAGCCGTGCGTTAGACCGCACGGCTAACCGGGCGGGCCTTCCGATGCTTACTGAGTTAATATTTTATAAAATATTAGTGACTGGCTGCATGTGTAACGTAATCCCCCACTAACATTAAATCCAGGTGATAGAAAGTTTCGTATTCTCATTCCTGCTGTTGAAGTTTCATAAAGCTCTTGAATTGCTTTAATTATGATACGATGAACATTAGATGAAGGAAAGAGGCTAATTTCGAATGTTTAGTTCTCCAGAATTTGCTGACAGCAAAATTTATGGTTCTTATAGTTGATCTTCTTGTTCTGGGACTGGCATGTTCTTTGGCCTCCACTTCCTACCTTCCAGTCGGCCCCCGTTCTGAGTGGTGAGCGCGGCCGAATTCCACGCCAAGGAACCCCGCTTCGATTCCCGGATGGGGCAGACGATTTTCTACGCTGAGAGGCTGGGTGTTGTGTTGTCCTCATCATCATTTCATCCCCGTATCAGACGCGCAAGTATCCCAATGTGGCGTCGAACGTAATAAGTACTCGCTCTCGGCGACTGAACTATCCCGAATGGGGGGCTCCCGGTCCACAATGCCGTACGCTCATTTCCATTTCCTCTCCTGTATTCTGTCTCCAAGAATGTTTAATAATCCTTCCGTAAACTCTGCTGAAAGATTTCTAGAGTTCGTATAATTTATCTGTACCATATTACAATAGAAAATTGGCATTCCTCCAGTTCCTCTAGTTCTTCCATTCTTTAACGTTTTGATTAATATTTTACCAGTTTTATGAACAAATAAAGGCCGTAATAGTCTTCTGTTAACTCTGTTCCGTTATTGATTGAATGCGATAATTCTTCCCCATTCTCTATAACATTTTTTTAAAAATATATTCATTAGGAACTACTTTATGTATCACAAGTCAATTATTAAAAGACATTTGTGACGGCTCTTTCTTACTTCCACGGAGTAAACTGTGAAACGAGAGGCGAGCCTTAGCGACCTGGGTAACGTGGGAGTGTTTCAGAAGGCAGAGACACCGGCTGGCACCTGTCCACACGCAGCGTGACTTTTTTGGCTCGCGTGCGCCATTTTGCCGTGGCTTTATGACGCGGCCGCAGATCCCCAACTCGCGCCCGCGCGGCCTCTCCCCCGAGGATAATTACCGGCGCTCCATGAGGCGTGCTTTCCGCGCTGAGCGCCGCGGCGCCAGCCCCGGGCTACGCACTCGCCATTCCGACGCCCGGGGGCGGGCAGCGCTGCTGGAGGAACGGCCGTACTTGAGAGTTTGTTTCTGTGTCGCCAGGAAGCAGCCCCAGGTGACAACAAAGGGGGCGCAGCTTTACGAGCCGGCGGCGGGCGGACGCGGCTTCCTGGACGCGGCGCGCCGCCTGATGGCGCCGCATCCTGCCGGCGGCGGCGTCGCTTCCGCCCCCACTCCTTACAGTCGCGGCATCCGCCAAGTCTCACCTCTCAGGCCGCTCTCACGTGACGCTCCTTCGAGAAAACACCGCTCAGCCGACCGTCATCGCTGGTTTCATCACTGTTGTTGTTGTTGTTGTGGTCTTCAGTCCTGAGACTGGTTTGATGCAGCTCTCCATGCTACTCTATCCTGTGCAAGCTTCTTCGTCTCCCCGTACCTACTGCAACCTACATCCTTCTGAATCTGCTAAACGTATTCATCTCTTGGTCTCCCTCCACGATTTTTACCCTCCACGCTGCCCTCCAATACTAAATTGGTGATACCTTGATGCCTCAACACATGTCCTACCAATCGTCCCTTCTTCTAGTCAAGTTGAGCCGCGAACTTCTATTCTCCCCAATCCTATTCAATACCTCCTCATTAGTTAAGTGATCTACCCAACTAATCTTCAGCATTCTTCTGTAGCACCACATTTCAAAAGCTTCTATTCTCTTCTTCTACAAACTATTCATCGTCCACGTTTCACTTCCGTATATGGCTACACTCCATACAAATACTTTCAGAAATTAATTCCTGACACTTAAATCTACACTCGATGTTAACAAATTTCTCTTTTTCAGAAACGCTTTTCTTGCTATTGCCAATCTACATTTTATATCCTTCGACCATCACCAGTTATTTTGCTCCACAAATAACAAAATTGCTTTACTACTTAAAGTGTCTCATTTCCTAATCTAATTCCCTCAGCATCACCCGACTTAATTCGACTACATTCCATTATCCTTGTTTTGCTTTTGTTGGTGTTCATCTTATATCCTCCTTTCAAGACACTGTCAATTCCTTTCAACTGCTCTTCCAACTCCTTTGCTGACTCTGACAGAATTACAATAACATCGGTGAACCTCAAAGTTTTTATTTCTTCTCCATTTATTTTAATACCTACTCCCAATTTTTCTTTTGTTTCCTTCACTGCTTGCTCAATATACAGATTGAATAACATCGGAGAGAGACTACAACCCTGTCTCATTCCCTTCCCAACCACTGCTTCCCTTTCATGTCCCTCGACTCTTATAACTGCCATCTGGTTTCTGTACAACTTGTAAATGGCCTTTCGCTCTCTGTATTTTACCCCTGCCACCTTCAAAATTTGAAAGAGCGTATTCCAGTCAACATTGTCAAAAGCTTTCTCTAAGTCTACAAATCCTAGAATCGTAGGTTTCCGTTTCCTTAATCTAGCTTCTAAGATAAGTCGTAGGATCAGTATTACCTCACGTGTCACAACATTTCTACGGAATCCAAACTGAGCTTCCCCGAGGTCAGCTTCTACTAGTCTTTCCATTCGTCTGTAAAGAATCCGCGTTAGTATTTTGCAGCCGTGACTTATTAAACTAACAGTTCGGTAATTTTCACATTTGTCAACACCTGCTTTCTTTGGGATTGGAATTATTATTTCTTCTTGATGTCTGGGGGTATTTCACCTGTCTCATACATCTTGCTCACCAGGTGGTAGAGTTTCCTCAGGACTGGCTCTCCCAAGGTTTTCAGTAGTTCTAATGGAATGATGTCTACTCCCGGGGTCTTGTTTCTACTCAGGTCTTTCAGTGCCCTGTCAAACTCTTCACGCAGTATTATATCTCCCATTTCATCTTCATGTACCTCCTCTTCCATTTCCATAATATTGTCCTCAAGTACATCGCCCTTGTATAGACCCTCTATATACACCTTCCACCTTTCTGCTTTCCCTTCTTTGCTTAGAACTGGGTTTCCATCTGAACTTTTGATATTCATACAAGTGGTTCTCTTTTCTCTGAAGGCCTCTTTAATTTTCCTGTAGGCTGTACCTATCGTACCCCTACTGAGATAAGCCTCTACATCCTTACATTTGTCCTCTAGCCATGCCTGCTTAGCCATTTTGCACTTCCTATAGATCTCATTTTTCATTATTATCGCCATCAACATTATCGCCAGGCTGTCCTACGTCACATCTAAAAGCACACCAAACAGAAAATGAGTGATCGCCTCCAGCCTTTATAATGTCTTCATTTCAGCAACAAAGGGGGTCCACAAGTGTGACATATGAAGCTGAAACCACTCACTAATGTTTCAGTACAGTAGAGCTACAGAACTGAGGCCTTGCTGATTGCTATATTTCACCAGAATTCGCAACTAAATCCTCAAAATAAACACTTGCTTTTTCGTAGCCTGTACAGGCTTTATATAACTGACAGTTCTATCGCTTGAGCCTTGTCCCGCAGTTACGCAGGGTCAGCCATCATTAAGCGGATTTAGCATGTTAATGTTTAAGGGGTGGCCGGATGCCCTTCCTGCCGCCACTCCGCCCCCCCCCCCCGCCCCCCGCCCCCCCCCCCCCCCCCCCGGGACGGAATCAGTGTACCCCAACTGTGAGCGTCGAGTGTAATCCATGGAATAGTGCGAATGTGTTCATATGTTCGCGAGCTGTGCAACTGAGGCGGAACATGGGGACCAGCCCGGTGTTCACCTATCGGGATGTGGAAAACTGCCTGAAAACCACATCCAGGCCGGCCGGCACCTTGGCCCTCGTCGTTAATCGGCCGGGCGGATTCGAACCGGGGCCGGTGCGCCTACCTGTGTCCAGAAAGCAGCGCGTTAGCGCTCTCGGCTACCCTGGTGGTTTCTTCATATGACTGACCATGTTTGTGCCTATTTGAAAATTAACTAGGGAATATTACTTCGGTGGAATTGTTTAGTGGAAAAACTAGGGGGGCGTTACGAAACTAAGTTACGTACTTCATATCCTACCTCCATCTATCCTGCTAATAGAAGGTTGTCCATTAAAGCGCATTGACAGCGTACACCACTAGGTCATCATCTATACTGACTCACCTAACGAACCATCCTTCTGCAAAATAATTTATGCTTCCTAGATCAGTCGACGTCTCCCGAAACTACGAATCTTGGAATAACCAACTTGTTTGTTCAACTTTGCATAGTTACTGAATTTAATGATAGTTTCAGAATGGCACTTACAGACTTGAAACTTCTTCACATTCAAGTACTACTTTAAGAAACATGTCCACAAAACTGAATTTCATACTGATTCCCGTCATCATAATTATGCAATAGACTTTGAAAATGCTGGAAGTTCGCTCAAAGTTATTCACTGGTTAATTGCGAATTTCTTAATTTTGTTGTCATGCCGCGTTTCGGGATTATTACATCATCTGATGACCTGATAAATAAACAAAATTTTATACGGGTGATCGTATCAGTGAACCACAACAACTCAGTTAATGAAAACAGTTCAAAAACTGAGATAATGTAACCTTACAATACAACGAAAGAAGGCCTTGATACATTACGTAAAAATGCACCAGTTGTTCAGATTCTAGAAGAACTCAGCAATGGTTCAAATGGTTCCGAGCACTATGGGACTTAACTTCTGGGGTCATGAGTCCCATAGAACTTAGAACTACTTAAACCTAACTAACCTAAGGACATCATACACATCCATGACCGAGGCAGGATTCGAACCTGCGACCGTAGCGGTCACGCTGCCACTTAGAAATGGTCATGCGCTTTTTTTCTGCAGGACTGAATACTACGAGTGCAAATGGGTTCGGTTAATGGAAGACGTCAGTTAGTGGGAAGCGTATGAACAAATTTGTGCCAGGATAATGCTGTTTGATTTCTCTCTCAAACTGAAGAAGAGATCTATAAGGGAATTTCCTATTCCTACAAGTATTAGAGATGTGAGAAGCTTCCTCGGATTATGTTCTTGTTACCGTCGTTTTATCAAAGACTTTTGTATCAAAGCCATGCCACTCCAAGAGTTGTCAAAAGCCAGTGCTAAATTTATCTGGGGTGGTGCGCAACAAGATTCTTTCGATGTTCTGTGAAAAACTCTGACGACTGACCCTACATAACTACACACAGATGCCAGTAGGAATGGGATCGGTGCTGTTCTGGTGCAAATTTCCGATGGAAAAGAGGTTATAGCCTATGCTTCTAGGACACTTAGAAAAGCCGAGAGAAACTACTCAACTACAGAAAGAGAATGTCATGCTGTGATCTGGGCCATGTGCATATTTCGACAATATCTCTATGGAACGCCATTCACAGTTGTTACAGACCATCATTCACTTTGTTGGTGACAGGTCTTAAGGACGCAACAGGACGACTCGCCAGATGGGCATTACGTTTTCAAGAGTTTGACATTACCATAGTGTACAAAAGTGGAATAAAACACCAACATGCCGGCTGTCTCTCAAGACACCCTGTGCAAGACCAACAAGACTTTGATGAAGATAGTCACTACCGGGCTGCACTCCAGGATCTCTCTGCTGAGTAGAAGGACGCAAAGATATATCAAATTATGTTTGCCTACATCTGTCAAAGGACGTGAATGGACAATTTAACGTAGTTAATGGATTACTCTGCAAGAAAAACTTTTATCCGTTTGGAAAGAGGTGGCCTCCAGTGATTCCTAAACACATGCGCTTAGATATTCTACAGGAATTCCATGACATACCTGAGACCGAACTTTTAGGATTTATTTAGACGTACGATAGAATTCTCAAGAGATTTTTCTCACCAGGTTTATTTAGGAGTGTCCGTCACAATGTGTCGCATTGTCGAGAATGCCAGAGGAGAAAGGCAGTTCCTCATAAATCGCCTGGCCGTCTCATACCAGCCTAAACGCTTTTCCAGCATGTTGGGATTGACCTCCTAGCGATTTCCAACGTCTGCTAGTGACAATAGATGGACTATTGTTTGCACTGATTATCTGACACGCTATGCTATTATAAAAGCCGTGAAAACAGCGGAAGCACCCGAGGTTGCCAAATACATTGTGGAAGACATTTTATTAAAACATGGTGCCCCAAGGTCGTTAATTACGGATCGAGGTAAAGTTTTTCAATCGTATCTTGTGACAGAGAAAAACCGTCGGTGCAACATTACTCATCACATGAAGACTGCATCCATCCACAAACTAACGGGGCTACTGAACGCCTTGATAAGTCCTTGGCCGACGTGCTATCACTGTTCATCAATGGTGAGCAGAGCAACTGAGATGAGGTGCTACCTTTCGTGACGTTTGCCTACAACACAGCCAAACATGACACCACAGGATTTACGCCATAGTAAATGAGTGTGACGTGACTACGACGATGGACACTGTGTTTCCGTTATACCCTGAAAACGTTGACGACGACTGCATCGGCATGGTGTTAACCAGAGCTGAGGAAGCTCGTCAGTTAGCTCGACTCCGCACACTTCAGGCTCAAGAAAACGATCGCTGAAGGTACGACGTGAGCCGCCGCCCTGTTGTCTACCAGCCTGGTGACCTCGTGTTGATCTTTACTCCTGTTCGGAAGGTTGGTCTCTCTGAGAAGCTCCTCAGGCGCTACTTTGGACCTTATAAGGTTGTAGGACAGCTGTCTTGGTGTTACTTATGAAGTTGAAGTTTTCCACCCCGATGCAAGACGATCAAAGGTCAGAGGTACGCTCCACGTCCTTCGAATGAAGCCCTGTCAGGATCCAGCAATTCAGGGTACATTCGAAGCTCCAGCGACAGGAAACAAGCATGAAGGCGACGAAGAACGTAGCGACAATAAAAGTTCTAGGAAGATCACCGCCAGGGTGAGAATCAGTCATCAGGAGCCGGAGTAAGCAGGACCGATGACTCGTTCCAGGACCAGGACGACCTAACACCGAGACACTGTTCACTGAAGGAGGGAGCAATTTCGCGGAAGAAGCTGGGGAGCACCGTGCTGTAGTGGATGGTATAGCTGTACAGTTATTGAGTCGAAAGTCGTAATGGTATATTTTAGTTTTGTGAAAATGGATGTATCCATTCGTTATATCAAATGTTCGTTGTAAGAGTCTTCCCATCGTGTCTCATTCTGTTTTTATCTCTTTCTACGTAACTTGATTGATAAGTTGATAATGCTATAGTAAGTGTTTTACGTATACATGCCTGAAGATGACGCACTGAAGCGTTGAAACAGTTTGCAACAAAATAAAATTAAATCTTAAGAATGCCTAAAGGTGTTTTATTTTGTAATGTAATAAGTTGCATTGTACTTGCGGGAAGCCATGTATCGCTTAAGAAGTTGTGAAAACTCTATAGTGAACAGGCCGAGAAAGAACAGGGTGCGAGCAGTAATAGGCAGTAAAGAGAACTTCTGAATGTCTCGGTATTAGTGAAAGAACAATGAACCGAATTTGCAGAAAATATAAACAAAATTCATGTCTTCTAAAAAAGAGTTCTGGCAGGTGACAGAAGTTTGTACTAATCGAGTTTACACAGGGAGTCTTCAGAGAAAAATCGACCACTTTTATGTGAAAAGGCAGTTCCAAACAGTAGCAGCCGGGTTCTAAAAGTTAAAGACTAAAGGGGAAGACTTTCCTGATATGAATGAAACAACACCTTGCTGTGCTATTCGAAAATTTGGCTTGAGATACAAAAAGTTCAACAAAAAGCCTGTGCCGATGAAGAATAACCAAGAAGCAGAAAAAAAAGAGGCGAGTTTTTGCGGGAAATAAAACAGTCGCGCAACTCTGGATGGACGATTTATTACACTGATGAGAGTTGGTGTGGTGCAAATCATTCCAGAAGCTTTTGTTGGTGGAAACCAAATATGCCTTCTGAATTGAAAATATATACGATTACCACAGAGGGCCGGCCGGAGTGGCCGAGCGTTTAGTTAGTCCTAAGTTCTAGGGGACTGATGACCTCAGAAGTTAAGTCCCATAGTGCTCAGACCCATTTGAACCATTTTACCACAGAGGAAGTGTTGAAGAGTGGAATGGCTGGAAAAGAGGAATTCAAACACCGTCCGGTTCTGGGAAAAGGATTACAAGGTGCCGCTTTTGGAATGTAGATCGATTCGTGCAGATTGGTGGCTTATGTTTCAATGGGCAAACAGGAGGTGCTGAGCATCATTCTGAAATGAACGCCAGATTCTGCGAAGAGTAGCTTAGGAGAGTTCTCGAAAAATTAACAAACAGGTCTGCGTTTGTTTTAGACCAGGCTATATGTTAGTTTTGCGTCGGAAACAAGAAACTTGAATCCCAGGAGAACGTCCATCCGGTAACCGTGGCAGCGTTGACCCTTGGAGAAAAATCGGCTGGAGACTGATGTATTGAATCGAGACGCAATTTGTGTGTCCCATCCTCATTATGAGGGTGGGACGGTAAGAATTAATTGTCAGTATTGAGTCGGAATCAAGAAACTTGAATTCTAGCAGTTCGTCCATCCAGTGACCGAGTCAGCGTCAGGCCCTTGCAGAAAAGTTGGCTAGAGACTGATGTAATGAATCGCGACGCAGTTTGTGTGTTCTATCCACATTACGAGGGTGTGAGTGTTACTATTATCTGTCAGTATTGCGTCGGATAAAAAAAAACTTAACTCCCTAGAGAACGACCATTTGATGACCGAGGCAGCGTTAGATCCTAGGACAAAAGTCGGCCTGAGACCGATGTACTGAATCGCGACGCAATTAGTGTATCTCATTGTGATTAGGAGGGTGGCAGGGTTATAGTTAACAGTCAGTTGAGCGTCGGAAATAGGAAACTTGAATGGCAGGAGTTCATCCACCCGGTGACCGTGGCTGCGTTAGTTGCTTGGACGTCACGAGGAGGCTGATGTATTGAAGGGCGACGCAATTTGTGTAGTCCAATGTCATTAGGACGGTGGTAAGGTAGCGGTTAACAGTCAGTTTTGCATCGGAAACAGGAGACATGAATGCCAGGAGAACGTCCATCCTGTGGCCGCCGCAGCGTTGACCCTTGGAGAAAAGTCGGCTGGAGACTTGATGGAATGAATCGCGACGCAATTTGGGTGTTCCCTCCTCATTACGAGAGTGGGACGGTAAGAATTAACTGTCAGTTTTGCGTCGGAATCAAGAAACTTGATCCTAGGAATTCGTCCATCCGGTGACCGAGTCAGCGTCAGACCCGTGGAGAAATGTCGGCTTGAGGCTGATGTAATGAATCGCGACGCAATTTGTGCAGTATCACGAAATTTGTTTACCAAATGAAGAAAGGATTCCATTATTGAATGGATAGAAAGCATTAATGTAGAGTTTCCATTTAATGCGACAGCACATGTGGACTACACTAAAACTGGCCTACTGGACACGCGCGATCGCACTTCAGGGTGCGGGCATACATTTTTGGAAAGCATATTCCACTCGTTTTGCGATCAGTGGACCAGTAAATTAAAAGTTTTCTGATTGCCTGCGAACTGAATGCCATTGAACGTACCTGTGCATTTATCAACTACAAGGTAGCAAAGGAGAATAAGAATTTTCAATAAATGTGTCGTTTCTCTCTTGAAAGTAATCCCCAAAGTGTCTGAAAGAATTTAGTGAGTCATGTATTGAAACTTGCAAGCAGTTACGCACACAGAACCCACTCTCTTGACATAGCAATGGAACCGTTGCTGATCCAAGTAGACGAATACAACAGCAACAGCAAGACTTCAGCCAGCAGCGAAAGCGATTAATGTGGGTTTTATTTCAGTCATCATTCTTTACTGCAAAATTCATTCCAGCTAATCGACTTCCCCATTTGCCGTGAAATGTGCTATACAGATGTTCATTTATTGTGAGTTGCTTGCATATCGAGCATTTATTCGCAATTTCCCCAGTTATTAGCCTCTACTCGCAACAAAAAATGAACGCCTCGATGCTTTACTGGAATGTGACTACGAACCTGCCGTTCTTCGCTGACGAACAGGCACTTACGGGGCATTACAATCCGCGTTGCCAGTTTGTGGGGAATTCCCCACATTGTGGGGATTTGCAGCTGGATTGGGGATTTTGTGGAGATTGACATTATGTGAGGAGTATGTGGTGATTTTAACATTTTACTGTTTAATAAAGTATCATAGCTGTTACATCGATAACTTGATGATTAGTAAATTTGTTGCTGTTAATTCTAATAATTTTAAAGACCTTAAGCTCAGAATAAATTTCACAAAGGAGATTTCAAGGAATATTATACAAACAAGGTAAATAAACATTGTTTTATATACAGATATTATTTAAGTGACATTTCCAGTGCAGATGTGGACACTGACCACAATTTATTGGTTATGAACTGTGGATTAAAACTGAAGAAACTGCAGAAAGGTAGGAATTCGAGGAAATGGGACTTGGGTAAACTGAAAGAACCAGAGGCTGTAGAGAGTTTCAGAGAGAGCGTTAGGGAATGACTGACAAGAACGGGGGGAAAGAAATACAATAGAAGAAGAATGGGTATATTTGAGAGATGAAATAGTGAAGGCAGCATAGGGCCAAGTAACTAAAAAGACGAGAGCTAGCAGAAATCCTTAGGTTACAGAAGAGATACTGATTTTAATTGATGAAAAGAGAAAATATAAAAATGCAGTAAATGAAGCAGGCAAAAAGGAATACAAACGTCTCAATAATGAGATCGACCGAAGTGCAAAATAGCTAAGCACGGATGGGTAGAGGACAAATGTAAGAATGTGGTGGCATATATTACTGGCGGAGAAAAGAGAACCACTTGTATGAATACCTAGAGCTCAGATGGGAAAGCAGTTCTAAGCAAAGAAAGGAAAGTAGAAAGGTGGAAGGAGTATATAGTGGATCCATAAATGGGCGATGTACTGTAGGACAGTATTATGGAAATGGAAGATAACGTAGATGAAGATGAAATGAAAGATATAACACTGCGTGAAGAGTTTGATAGAGCACTGAAAGACTTGAGTAGATACAAGATCCTGGGAATAGACAACATTCCATTAGAACCACTGATAGCCTTGGGAAAGCCAGTCCTGACAAAATCCTAAGAACAAAATGAAATTTCAGTCCCAAAAAAGGTTGACAAGTGTGAAAATTATCAAATTATCAGTTTAATAAGTCACGGCTGCAAAATATTAACACAAATTCTTTACAGACGAATTGAAAAACTGGTAGAAGCCGACCTTGGGGAAAATCGGTTTGAATTCCGTAGAAATGTTGTAAAATATGTGGCGATGCTGACCCGACGACTTATCTTAGAAGACAGATTAACGAAAGGCAAACATACGTTTCTAGCATTAGTAGACGCAGAGAATGTTTTTCATAATGTTGACTGGAATAAAGTCTTTCAAATTCTGAAGGGATCTGATATCAAATACAGGGAAAGAAAGGCTATTTACAATTTGTACATAAACCAGATATCAGTTATAAGAGTCAAGAGACGTGAAAGGGAAGCAGTCGTTGGGAAGGGAGTGAACAGGGTTGTAGCTTGTCCCCGATGTTATTGAGGAAGAAGAAAAGGAAACAAAAGAAAAATTTGCCGTAAGAATTAAAATCCACGGAGAAGCAATAAAAACTTTGACTTTTGCCGGTGACATTGTAATTCTGTCAGAGACAGAAAAGGACCTGGAAGAGCAGTTGAACGGAATAGTTCGTGTCTTAAAAGGAGGATATAAGATGAATATCAACAAAAGTAAAACGAGAATAATGGAATATAGTCGAATTAAATCAGGTGATGCTGAGAGGATTAGATTAGGAGATGAGACAGTTAAAGTAGTAGATGAGTTTTGTTATTTAGGGAGCAAAATAACTGATGATGGTCTAAGTAGTGAGGAAAGCGTTTCTGAAGAAGAGAATACTAATTTAGTTTTGGAGTATCAGCGTGGAGGGCAAAAATCGTAGAGGGAGACCAAGAGATGAATACACTTAGCAGATTGAGAAGGATGTAAGTTGCAGGAGGTGCTTGGACATGAAGAAGCTTGCACAAGATACGGTAGCATGGAGAGCTGCGTCAGACCAGTCCATGGACGGAAGATCACAACAACAACAACATTACTTCAGTGAATCTGAACTTTACAGCGGCTGAATGCATGCAAGAAAAAGCTGCTGAGCCCATGCGTAGAGCAAAGCTTTGTTCCCCTTCCACACTCTATTCGCTGGGCAATTCTCTCGCCACTCTACATCTCACATAGCATGTATTCTAATACGCTCGACTGCTTAGTTTTGTTTCTTTCGTTGGGAAATAATAATGATTTTGTGCAAAAATGGATAAATGGTTATTAAAATGTGTACACAAAAAGGCAGAAACTAATACTTAAGAGAGTTTCTAACTTAATTTTGTATAGCTTGTTCACTTCTAAACGATACCCATGCCTGCATTCCGATCTGGGGTGCCTATATTCTGATCGGTGGATATCCGGAAGTTTCCTGCTACTTTCCAGCTCCTGCCAGCCATCACCATGTATGAGTGTGTGACGTTACATTAGTCAGTCATTAACTCAGTGAAAGGTTTATTGTTGTTATTGTCGGTTTGCTGGGCGCTGCGAAAGCACGTGATACGTGATAGCGAAGACAGTGTTCATACCACAATATCATCGACATCTTTAATACCTCGAACGCATCTTCTTACATTTTGTACCATTCAGAGACAATTTTCCGAAGCTGTTACAGATTTATTTCTACAACGATGTACTCCACATCATTTGTACCTCATTTTTCGCAACATAAATTCCAAAACAATGTGCTACTTGAAGCGAGTTTACGACTATAGTGGGAGCTTACTTAATCAAGGTGGCACAAGCATCACACCACATAAAAGAATGTTTTTGTGGCCTTACGAATTAATTGAATTTCTGTTTTTTCTAGCAAATACTTAAATTTACGAAGAATAAAAGAATATTATGAGCATGAAATAGAGTAATCAATAATTTACTCTAGACGAGTACCAGAAAACTCTCAAATATCCTATTACGTTGGGAAGATGAGGGGAATCGGTAATTTTTCGTACCCGACTTGGAGAATTTAATCTACACTCATGCTCATAAATCACGGATAACTGCAGAATGTGGTCCGACACTACGTGGCACTACACAAAATTGGTGCTGATAGCATAGGCACATAGGAAACACACACGACACAGATCTGTAAGTCCGCAGTGTTGGTGATAAGTTGAGAAAACCGTCCCGAAAAACATGTGCTACAATAGGCCACTGCTTCCTGCGCATGTACCCCGACATAAATATGGGATGTGAGCTCCATGCACACGTACACAGGCCGCACAACGGGTTGGCATACTCAAGATCAGGTGGTCGAGCAGCTGCTGCGATATAGTCTCCCATTCTTGCACCAGTGCCTGTCAGAGCTCCTAAAGTGTAGTGGGGGTTTGAAGACGTGCAGCGATACTTCGACCGAGAGCATCCCAGACGTGCTCGATGGCGTTTAGGTCTTGAGAACAGGCAGGCCACCACATTTGCCTGGCATCTTCTGTTTCACGGTACTTCTCCACGGTAGCAGCTCGGTGGGGCCGTGCGTTATCATCCATCAGGAGGAAGGTGAGACACACTGCACCCCTGAAAAAGCTGAAATATTGGTGCAAAACGACGTCCCGATACATCTGACGTGTTACACTTCTGTCAAAGACATGTAGGGGTGTACGTGCACCAATCATAATCCCACATCACACCATCAAACCACGACCTCCATACAGGTCCCTTTCAAGTACATTAACGGGTTGGTTCACGCCAGATGGAAACCCGGCGAGAATCAGTGTTCAGACTATATCTAGACTCGTCCGTGAACATATCCTGGGGCCACTGTTCTAATGACCATGTACTGTGTTCTTAACACCAGGCTTTACGGGTTCTCCTGTGATCAGGGGTAAGTGGAATGCACCTTGCAGGTCTCCGGGCGAATAAAGCACGTCTGTTCAGTTTTCTGTAGACTGTGTGTCTGGAAATAACTGTTCCAGTGGCTGCGGTAAGGTCCCGAGTAAGGCTACCTGCAGTACTCCATGGACGTCTGAGGGCAATGAAGGTAAGATATCGGTCTTCTTGTGGTGTCGCACACTGTGAACGTCCCGTGCTGTAGTACCGGGACACGTTTACTGTCTGCTGGAATCGTTGCCATAATCTAGAGATCACACTTTGTGGCACACGGAGGGCCCGTGCTACGACCTGCTGTGTTTGACCAGCCTCCAGTCGCCCTACTATTCTACCCCTCATAACGTCATCAACATGTGTTCTATGAGCAGTTTTCAACACACAGTCACCATTATCATGTCTGAAAACGTCTGCACACTTACTCGCTGCACGGTACTCTGACATGCACCAACACACCTCTGCGTATGTGGACTGTTGCCAGCGCCAGCGCCAACGTACAACGATCGAAGGTCAAATGCACCGCTTGGTCATACCACGAGGTGATTTAAACCCACAAACTGCTCAGCAGAGCTTTGTTTCACCATTTATCAGCATTACACTTAATTTATGAGCATAAGTGTAGATTTTTAGGGAATTTGGAATATTTGGCAGAGGGAACACTAATTACAATAGTGGCGGTCGCATCATGTGACAACCATGCTCCACCACAGCCTCGCATATCTTGCAGCTACTAACACAGTTGCTTTACAACCTCTTAATTAACAAACACTAGCACTATTCATTAGTAAAGACATATGATGCAACCAGCAAAAGTTCAGGCTTAACAGCAGTGCCTCCTCCACCGCAACAGAAACAACGGTAATGTCAATCGCGGTGTCTTGCGTTTGACATTATGGCAACGAAACGAGTAATCAGATAATAACGGAAATCAGCCTGTAAATATAACAAGATTGTAATTTTAAACTGTGAGAAGGAAATTTTTCTCTTAATTACGCTTTGATTTTTAAGCATCCTTTAAGTTGACACTCGCCAGAAAAAGCTAGAAAAAGCACGGTTTCTTTTAAATTTACCGCTTATGTCGCCCCCTCTTGAACTAAGATGTAATATTCATACATGAATAATAAAAGTATTACTTTCTCCAATTCCGGAAATGTATAACCTATTGGAGCGCGGCATTAGCTGAGCGGTATCGGGCGATGCAGTCATGGACTGTGCGTCTGATCCGGGCGGAGGTGTGTGTGTGTGTTTGTCCATAGCATAATTTAGATTAAGTAGTGTGTGACTGATGACCCTAGCAGTTAAGTCCCATAAGATTTCACACACATTTGAACATTTTTAACATATCGATGTCCGTAACCCAGTATGACTAGAATTGAACTCTAAGTCAGGGGTCATCAGGAAAAGGATAGTAGTACCCCTTGCCCATTATCCGCATTACTCACCACATTTTGCCGATTCCCCTAAGACTACGAGCATGGTGGGCATGTGCACTGAAGGGATCATTAGTCGCCTCGTCTTATATATATATATATATATATATATATATATATATATATATATATATATATATATATATATATATAGTGTCCGAGAGAATTAAGGCGAATCGGTCAATGATTTCTTCAGTGCAGATGCAACCAGCGGCTCGAAATCTTACGAGAATAGTGACGATAATAGGCAATGGGCACTACTTTAGTAATATGTGGGTAAATTGAGAATATGGGTCTCACGTGATACGTGCTAGGGTAGTTCGTGCAGTTGGAACGGCTGCTGTGTCTAGATGGCTTAGTAGTCAGCGCATCGGCTTAGTAATCGGGAGACGTGGGTTCGAATCCCAATCCAGCCCAAATACTCAACTTTCCACATTGATTAAAGGCAATGTCCACTCCCAGCTAATGTCTGTAATTGCTTCATGACTTAATTCATAATGGATGCTGGTTCAAGCCCGCATATATATGAAACTATAAGTATATATAAAACTATAAGGACAGTAACTATACAGGCTGATTCATCTACCCGTACCTACGAGTTTTATGCAACCCGCAACGCCTTCAAATACCATACATCAGATTTTCATATTCGCTCCCTCACAACACACAAACAGTTAGTCCCACATGTGAGATTTTCTGCACTTTGCATCTACACAGCAAGTGGACTAATGTGTACAAACCTAGCTTACCACTTAGCACGCAAATTTACGAAACAACTGAACTGTCTTCTCAATCTAGGCGCTCAGTCCGGAACCGGGCGACTGCTACGGTCGCAGGTTCGAATCCTGCCTCGGCCATGGATGTGTGTGTTGTCCTTAGGTTAGTTAGGTTTCAGTAGTTCTAAGTTCTGGGGGACTGATGACCACAGATGTTAAGTCCCATAGTGCTCAGAGCCATTTTTTTTGTCTTCCGAAGATGAGGGTGGTAAACAGAAATTCTATATAAATATGGCCCTATAAGGCAGCTAATATCATGTGCGGATCATAACAAAAATCATTGGAAATGGTGTTATCACTTAACTAGAATGTATAAATCAATAAAAGTGAAAGTTTGGGGTCTATTCTAGAAAGACAAAACAGCTACTCCCTTTTTTATTCTGCATATACGAGGTGTATTCAAGTTCTAAGGTCTCCGATTTGTTTTCTCCGTACTGGAAAGAGATAGAAACATGCGCATTGTTTTAAAATGAGGCCGCGTTCATTATCAATATGTACCAGAGATGGCAGCACCGTACGGCAGATGGAATTTTACCACCAGCGGCGAGAATGAGAACTGTTTTAAATACTTAAAATGACGACGTTTTCCTTACTTGATTAGCGTGCTATCATTCGTTTTCTGAATTTGCGTGGTGTGAAACCAATTGAAATTCATCGACAGTTGAAGGAGACATGTGGTGATGGAGTTATGGATGTGTCGAAAGTGCGTTCGTGGGTGCGACAGTTTAATGAAGGCAGAACATCGTGTGACAACAAACCGAAACAACCTCGGGCTCGCACAAGCCGGTCTGACGGCATGATCGAGAAAGTGGAGAGAATTGTTTTGGGGGATCGCCGAATGACTGTTGAACAAATCGCCCTCAGAGTTGGCATTTCTGTGGGTTCTGTGGACACAATCCTGCATGACGACCTAAAAATGCGAAAAGTGTCATCCAGGAGGGTGCCACGAGTGCTGACGGACGACCACAAGGCTGTCCGTGTGGCATGTTGCCAAGCAATGTTGACGCGCAACGACAGCATGAATGCGACTTACTTTTCGTCGGTTGTGACAATGGATGAGACGTGGATACCATTTTTCAATCCAGAAACAAAGCCCAGTCAGCTCAATGGAAGCACACAGATTCAACGCCACCAGAAAAATTTCTGGTAACCGCCGGTGCTGAAACAATGATGGTCTCCATGTTCTGGGAGAGCGAGGGCGTAATCCTTACCCATTGCGTTCCAAAGGGCACTACGGTAACAGGTGTATCCTACGAAAATGTTTTGAAGAACAAATTCCTTCCTGTTCTGCATCAAAAACGTCCGGGAAGGGCTGCGCGTGTGCTGTTTCACCAAGACAACGCACCCGCACATCGAGCTAACATTACGCAACAGTTTCTTCGTGATAACAACTTTGAAGTGATTCCTCATGCTCCCTACTCTCCTGACCTGGCTCCTAGTGACTTTTGGCATTTTCCAACAATGAAAGACACTCTCCGTGGCAGCACATTCACCAGCCATGCTGCTATTACCTCAGCGATTTTCCAGTGGTCAAAACAGACTCCTAAAGAAGCCTTCGCAGCTGCCATGGAATCATGGCGTCAGAGTTGTGAAAAATGTGTACGTCTGCAGGGCGATTACGTCGAGAAGTAACGCCAGTTTCATCGATTTCGGGTGAGTAGTTAATTAGAAAAAAAATCAGAGGCCTTAGAACTTCAATGCATCTCGTAATTTATCAACTGCATTTTCAGGGGTCAAGAGATGCACAACAATCATGTTCAATTACTTTTGACACTCAATAACAAAATATTTAGCTCTTGGACATGCTGAGTAGACGACTATTGAAATTATGATCGATACATAGGAAAAAAAATTTATAACAGGAAAGAATGATTAAAATCTTCATAAGTTCATTTACATCTTCAATGTTGTAGATGGTCAATGCACTGAGTTGGTGGAGAATAAATTTACTTTATGAACCAATGAAAAAACTCTTGTGTACTCAGTGTGAGGGTAGGTTAGTATCCTAGCTTCTTGTATTCAATGGTCAAAGCGAACGCAAGTTGAAGTGAGCAAAACCTCGACTCAACAATTACTGTGGCCTAACTCGTGATGGTACTTTACCAAGCGGCATCTGGAACGGCGTTGTCTCCGTGCTGGATCCGAAACGCTAATTCCCTACTGTGGCATTGACTGAATTCACACAGTCTCAACCTTCCTGCGATCTGTAAAATGCTAATTTTTCACTATTCAAAATAATGGCTACTGCACACTCGCTAAGGGTTGGAGTGACGTCCTCAATTTCTTTGCCCACAAAAGTTCCCACAGGAATAATTAATTACCTCTTTACTATCTGTCGCCATGATACGGGAAGCATATAGTCCACACTTCACAGGGAGCAAAGCTCTCAACGCCCTCGCTATTTTCCACACACTTGTGTGCGGTCCGCTGCGAGACGAGAGAGATAGCTAGAAAACTTAGTTCTCAGAATGCTTATATATAATGGGAATCTCCCCACTGTGTCGCATCTGCATCACCCAGTATGGCTTCAGCGAATCGCCATATTGTTAGAGGTGAATTTTATTTTTCTTGCCAGGTGGCATCCTAGTCCTGTTAAAGTTGTCCAGCCACTCACCCTCGGTCCTGGCTGTATTTACGTAAAAAGTAATAATGTATTGTTCTGGCCTTATCCCCTTCTGCATTGATGCTCACTATTCTCTTGTTAAGCGGGTTTTTCTGATGCTATTAACCACCTGCTCGGTTCGTCTCCAAAATGAATTTCAGTTTAACTTATTTATTCATGCCCCTGCCCATATTGGTAGATATTTTTTGTTAGTTTTCGCTACATGAGATTACTACAATTGCCTTTTGTTGGTATAATGTAATTATTATATTCTGAGGATTCATTCTGCATCATACTGATATTATGGATCAAGCTCATGGAAGGTCCATAAAATCAGGACGCCTTACACACAGAGAAAATGAGGAGGATTTTTTATAGGAATTTCAAAAAAAATGGTTCAAATGGCTCTGACCACTACGTTACTTAACTTCTGAGGTCATCAGTTCCCTAGAACTTAGAACTACTTAAACATAACTAACCGAAGGATATCACACACATCCATACCCGAGGCAGGATTCGAACCTGCGACCGTAGCGGTCGCGCGGTTCCAGACTGAAGCACCTAGAATCGCTCGGCCACTGCGGCCGGCTTCCCAGTACAAAATTAAGTATCAGATTACATTTTCTACTAGAATGGCCTTTTTAGTTTTTCTCTAGGAATAATGCACAGAACCGCCAAAGAAACGGGTGCAGGCAAGTGTATTCAACTGCGGATAGATGTAAGCAATCAGAATACGGCTCTGTGGTCGGCAGCGCCTAAGTGAAACAAGTGTCGGGCGCAGTTGTCAGATAAGTTACTGCCGCTACAATGGCAGGTTATCAAAATATAAGGCAGTTTGAACGTGGTTTTATAGTCAGCGTACGAGCGAGGGGACACTGCATCTCAGAGGTAGCGATGAAGTGGGAATTTTTCCGTACCACCATTAAAAAATTGTACCGTGAATATCAGGCATCCCATAAAAAAATCTAATCTCTGACATCGCTGCGGTAGGAGAAAGATCCTGCAATAACTATCGAAGACTGAAGAGAGTCTTTCACTTGACAGAAGTGCAACCCTTTCGCTAATTGCTGAAGATTTCAATGCAGGCCATCAACAACTGTCAACATGCGAAGCTTTCACCGAAACCTAATCGATATGGGTTTTCGGAACCGAAGGCCCACTTGTGTGCCCTTGATGACTTCACGACACGATGCTTCACGCTTAGCCTAATCCGTTCAACATCGACATTGGACTGTTGATGACTGGAAATATGTTGCCTGCTCGGAGGAATCTCGTTTCAGACTACATCGAGCGGATTGACTTGTACGAGTATGGAGGCGACCTCCTGAATCCATAGACCCTGCAACTCAGAGGGGACTGTTCAAGCTGGTGGAGGCTCTGTAATGATGTGGGACGTGTACAGTTGGAGTGAGATGGGACCCCTGATTCTGACAGTTGACACGTATGTAAGCATTCCGTGTGATCACTTGCATCCATTCTTGCCGTTGTGGCCGAGCGGTTCTAGGCGCTACGGTCGCAGGCTCGAATCCTGCCTCGGGCATGAATACGTGGGATGTTCTTAGGCTAGTTAGGTTTAAGAAGTTCTAAGTTCTAGGGGACTGATGACCTCAGATGTTAAGTCCCATAGTTGTCAGAGCCATTTGAACCAAGCTCCCCAGACATGAACATTACTTAGTATATACGGAATGCTTTGCATTGTGTTGTTCAGAAAGATGTCCACCCCCTCGTACTCTTACGGATTTATGGAGAGCCCTGCAGAATTCGTGGTGTCAGTTCCCTCCAGCACTATCTCAGACAATAGTCGAACCCTTGCCACGATGAATTACGGCACTTCTGTGTGCTCCCGGGGGCCCTACGCAATTTGAGGCAGTTGTACCAGTTTATATGGCTCTTCAGTGTAGTTTCCACGTTGCAAGGGATGGAAATATCGCAGATTATTAAAAATAGTGTTTTAATGCTATAAAATTATGGATTATCGTAAAACGAAGTGAGGTAATAAATGTTAAATGCCTGAACCATATGTAAGTGCTGTAGTGCCGTATTGACGGATAAATGGTTTATGGGTGTGTGACAGGACGGATGGGTGGGTGTATAGATAAGAAGCGTGAGGGAAGGGAGGTTACTGGATTGAGATTATGCAATTCCATCCATCATGGCACTGCACACTGAAAAGCGAGCAGGTGATTGATTCCCCAACCTGTCTGCCCCTCTACAGCGAGTAATGCGTGTTTCCACAAAGTTATACTGACATTTCTGCAGCTCACCTTACAAGTTACTGATGAGGATGTTTTCAATCATCTGCTACTTTTGCATCCTCTGCAAGGCGGAATCTGTTAGCCCTACCCAAAATCTGAATAGCGCCCTTTTTGTAGGAAATTTAATGTAGGGTAATGTACTGGCAAGCATATTCGCCAGGATCCGCGATTTTCGAGTTATTCTAGAAAAACTTAAAAAAGTGAACATTAATGCTTCTCCTTTCCTCCGCGCCCATATGCTCCCACACCACAGGATATTATTTTTAGCATGTTGTTCATAACACTCCTTCCTAGCGCTGAACTACAACAATTTTTCCCCTAATTTTCCTGCGTTTACTTGACTAACATCAAGCATGAACATGTATATGTATATCCGTAATACGGGTGGCCCCATCCATGTTTGGAAAAAATGTTCATATCTCGATAAAATATTGTATCGCCTGTACCATCGAATCTTTTTGAGCCAGCTAAACCGTTCCAGAGTCGTTGCGACCAATGAAACCTTTTGGTTTCATTCCAGTAATCTCTACACTTACTCGATGTCGAACTCCAGATGGCCAAAGGTGCTCGTATTTCGTTTCTTGCATGTTTCATCCCTATTTACAACATGGCCGCCACGAAATGTCGCGAGAACGCAAAATGAAAATACTTTTCGATTCTGCTCCCACATTAGCCTATTCGTTGCATGTTGATAAAAAATTTCAAAGCCAGAAATAAATAAGAAATTCTCTGTCAGAAACAGACAAAATGGCGGACTGTGCAGATGACAAGAATCTGCAGGCACGTAGAAGTGACGTGCTGTGAGATGTCAGATCTACATCCAAATGAACAGTATATAGTTCACTCTTTGATACGTATTTCTGCGATCCTCAAAAATGGTCCGAATGGCTCTGAGCACTATCGGACTTAACTTCTAAGGTCATCAGTCCCCTGCAACTTAGAACTACTTAAACCTAACTAACCTAAGGGCATCACACACATCCATGCTCGAGGCAGAATTCGAACCTGCGACTGTAGCGGTCGCGCGGTTCCATACTGTAGCGCCAGAACGGCTCGGCCACCAGCGGCCGGCTCTGCGCTCCTCAGCAACCCGACAACACGGATAAAAACTTATTAAAAACTTACAGATAAACTCCCAGAAAGGTATAAAAATTTATTACAATGTTTATCTTCGTATTCGGAAAGGGGAACATATATAAACATTCTGGATAGTTCGTAGGTCATAGATGTATTTAAATAATGCCGCGTATTTTATTTAACACCTCAATACTACCTGGAACTACAGTAATTACCACTGTGATAAATTTTCTGTCAGAAGTACGATCCCTATCTCACAAACATACGAGGTCTGTTAAAAAAATTCCGATGCGTTCGTGGTTCCGCACCACTGGTGTGTTTGAGCGAAATGAAGTTGGCATCCCTGCACACACTTGTGTTTAATGTGTAACTGCCGAAAGTTTCACTGTTGTATGTCTGTTAGTAGTTCTTCAGTGGCTGTATTGAGTAGAACGTTTTGTCGCACAGTTTGCGAATTTCGAGAAGGCTGAAGTAGAGAAGCCCCGCGTCTGCTTTAAATTTTGCTTGAAATTCAGGAAAACCTTTACGGAGACACACCAAATGATGCAGAAAGCCTACAGCTTAAGCCGTATTCGGTGCTAACGAATGGTGCACACAGCTTAAAAATGGTCGGACGGATGTTAAACACGACGCTCGTTCAGGACGCCCTTCGATGTCTACATACGATCTTCATTCCAGGAACATCAACGGACTGACAATCAAACAGATTGCAGAAGAATGCAGCATTCCAGTTGCATCATGTTATTTAGTCCTGACGCAGCATCTTGGAATGCAGCGTGTTGCTGCGAAGTTCGTTCCACGGATTTTGAGTCAAGACCAGAAAGGCCTTCGCGTCGCAACCTTGAAGAGGTTTCGGATCGTGCAAATGAGAACGAGACGTTCCTGAAGAGAATCATAATTGGTGATGAACGTAGGTCTACGGTTATGTTATTGAGACCAAGGTTCAACCTTCACAATGTGTCGGGAAAAATTGTCCTATACCAAAAAACGCTCGTCAGGACAGGTCAAATGCCATAGCCATACTGATAGTTTCCTTTGGCTTAGGAGGATTAGTAATCATGAATTCGTGCCACAGGGAGAAATTGTTAATCAGTCGTACAATGGAACGTGTCACGACGCTTTCGAGAAAATTTGAGAAGTAAACGACGTGAAATGTGGCGGGACAATCTATGGCTCTTGCATCACGATAACACATCCGCACGTTCATCCAGGTTGGTGTGTGACTATTGCACAAAATGGACGTCGTCGACATTCAAGCAACACTGGAAACAAAACCATTTAAGTTGCACCATGAACTCCAAAAGAAGATGACACATCATAGTGACCACAAAGGTCTGCACCATCAAGATCGAATGCAAACGCCTTGTTAGGTACAAGGCATGCAGTACGTTCAGCTAGGTATCCACTCTTAAGGAATACGTATAGAATCATATTGGTATAATAAGGTGATGAGAACTGATGGAATATGATGGCATGCAGCCTAATGTGAAACAGTCTGCCATGGAGCTTGCCGTGAAACTGGCTATCTTTTAAGCGGTAGCTGCAGAAAGTACGATAATATTTTTAATAGGCAAGGAGAAAAACGAACATCCAGAGGCTGAATTTGTCCAATGGTTCCAGGTGGTATTATCTAGAATGTGACACACTTTTCAGGCGCAATAGTTTGGTCTAGAGGAGTGTAATTGTTTACGCAGGCAAGGAATCAGAAAATTGACCAGCCATTGGCCAAATGCAGTGCTCATACCATAGTTGTAGTTCTCTTACGCCCATTTTCCCACTCTTGTTTGCCGTGACATAAATATTCCCTACTGCGCTTGCAAGATCTCACACGCAAGGAAGAATCGTAGGGGTCAGAAAGCCTCCAGTTTGTCACAGCACAATAAATAACCTTCCATGCCACCTCCGTAGTTTCCTGGGCATCGTGGAGTTGGCGCTTTGTTTCAAATTTCGTTATCTTACGTGTTTCAATTCTGCAGTACGGTATGAAGGTATGCAATCATCCACTGTTTGACTTGAAATCACTGTAAACTGTGTCACTTGCAATCTGGTGTGTATAACGTAGCAGGTCACTGGCATGCACAGCCAGTAAATTGTACCGAGCATCCCTGAAACACGCAAACACCAGTTTTTATACGAAGTGTGCCTTGTCCTCCCTTGAATACCCGCAGGTTTTCGATGAACCTTATGCACTACACGGTAATATAGCTACTGACGTATTCAAAATCTCTTCGTAACAGTTCGTTTATTATACTTCAGATAATCTTCCATGTAGGTTGTTATGTTAAGTACGCTCTCCTTGGCCATATATGGCACCATACATTCCACTGACTCATATTGCAGTAACACCCTTTTTTCATCTTCCATTCCTTCCCACTCTGAGAAATTCTTTGGCACTACACATTCAACTGACTCATCTTGCAGGAACACTAATACACACATAAAAAAAGTTTTGCATCACCTCGGTTCTGAGAGTTCCGGAACCTGTACAGAAAATTGGAATAGACACCAACATCAACATCATTTCCGGCCTTTTTATTGCTCATGTAAACCACACATTACATGTTGTACCACCATACAGCGACACCTTCAGGTGTGGTGTTCTAGATTGCTGTACACACCGGTACTCTAATACCCAGTAGCACGCCCTCTTGTATTGATGCATACCTATATTTGTCGTGGCATACTGTCCACAAGTTCATCAAGGCACTGTTGGTCCAGATTGTCCCACTCCACAACGGCGATTCGGCGTAGATCCCTGAGGGTGGTTGGTGGGACACGTCGTTCATAAACAGTCATTTTCAATCTATACCAGGCATGTTCGACAGGGTTCTTGTCTGGAGAACCTGCTGGCCACTCTGTTCGAGCGATGTCACTGAAGGAAGTCATTCACAAAATGTGCACGATGGTGGCTCGAATTCTCGTCCATGAAGGCGAATGTCTCGCCAATATTCTGCCGATATGGTTGCACTATCGCAGGATGGCATTCACGTGTCGTAGAGCCGTTACGACACCATCAATTACCACCAGCGGCGTACGTCGGCCCCACATGACGCCACCCAAAAACAGCAGGGAACCTCCACCTTACTGCACTCGCTGGACAGTGTGTCTAAGGTATTCAGCCTGACCGGGTTGCCTCCAAACACGTCTGCGACGGTTGTCTAGGTGAAGACATATGCGACACTCATGGGTGAAGAGAACGTGATGCCAATCCTGGTCAGTCCATTCAGCATGTTTTTAGGTCCATCTGTACCGCGCTGACCGGGTTGCCTCCAAACAAGTCTCCGACGTTTGTCTAGTTGAAGACATATGCGACACTCATGGGTGAAGAGAACTTGATGCCAATCCTGGTCAGTCCATTCGGCATGTTTTTAGGTCCATCTGTACCGCGCTGCATGATGTCGTCATTGCAAAGATGGACCTCGCCATGGACGTCAGGAATGAAGTTGCTCATCATGCAGCCTATTGCGCATAGTTTGAGCCGTAAAAAGATTTTCTCTGGCAGCACGAAAAGCATTATTCAACTTTGTGGCACTGTTGTCAGGGTTCTTCCGAGCCATAATCCGTATGTAGCAGTCATCCACTGCAGCACTGCAGTAGTAGCCCTAGGGCAGCCTGAGCGAGGCATGTCATCGACAGTTCCTGTCTCTCTGCATCTCATCCATCTCCGAAAAACATCGCTTTGGCTCAGTGCGAGACGTCTGGACACTTCCCTTGTTGAGAGTCCTTCCTAGCACAAAGTAACCGCGATATTCACCGTCTACGCATGGTTGAACTACAAACAACACACCTGGCAGTCAAGTGGTTCCTCGTAAGGTATTTCCCTACAGCTGATGACGGTAGAATAGGATTTTAGATGACAAAAAAGTGCTGCGACAGGATTTATGTATTACTAGCAAATATACTCAACACTATGGTTCGCGATTGCTGGAAAATGCTAAGTGGATTACGTAATTCATTACATTCCTAGGGGTGATGATGAACTAATAGTATTAAAAAAATCTGTTTGGTCGTCCAGATAATCGTTTATTAATATCTTTCAAAGAAAATTGGTTTTGCGAGTGTCCGCCAATACACAGGAGATACAGTTTGGCACATTCGTAGACATCGATTCGAGTTATGCTGATGTAAGTTCATGATTAACTGTATGCTGTGTATCACAGATATGTGGTCGCCTGCGAAACCGATATGCAGATTCGCACTGAATACGTATGTATCATGACAAACTGATCCCACAGTCTACAGTGTAGGTGTCTTACGTTTGTCTGACATTTATGTAAAATGATGAAACTGACCATCCTAACTGATTGTGTAGATGTTAGATACTGTAATGTACCCCATTACCTTCGTAGAAGAGGGTTTACTTGTAAGTGGGAACTAGTGCACCGAAAGCAGGTTTGTGATATGTATAAGATGGCTATGGGAAGACGCTTGGTGACATTCCCGTAGAACGAGTCCTAGAGAGTACTTTATAATTCTTTATAATTCTTTTTTGCAGATATGAAGTCACCGAAACGCTTCTTCTACTTCTGTCCGAAATCGGTGTCCATGAAACCGAAGACGCTTTTCGTTTCCACTAATTTGTAAATTTCGTAGGCCTACAAAGCTGATATTATTTAGCTGTAGTGAGCGACCAATAAAATTGTGACGCTGACATTGCCATATTACAAAATTTAAAACTGAAACGAATCGGACGAGATACTGATCAGATTCACGTTGTCCCACAAAATAAAAAGCTACATCCATTTGAATTTAAATCGAATGCAGTAATGGAGTTCAAAGAATGAATGCATTCCATTCGATGATTGCATTAATTAAATGGAGATATGCAAGTACATTTAATTCGATCTCTGTGTTTGCGGGCGTTCCTTCTTTTTTTGCGCTTTAGCGAAGCTTTAATTAATTCTTTCGGCATGTATGAGTTGTCCGTGACTGGCCACAGAAATGAACAAAATACGTAGATAGAGACACTGTCAGGGTGCTAGTAATTTCAGAACGCAAAGCTATAAGTGTGGTGTGAGAGAAGTCTATTTCGAAACATTAGTGTCTACCTATTATGCAACCATCAGCGAAGAATAGATTGAAAAGTAATATTAGGATGGTGTAAAAGCTTCCCCTGGCTGCTACTGATGTTTAAGGAAGTTCCAATATTAAATGCACTTCAGTGCAACGACACATATGTTGCAATTTTTGTAAAGCGTCGCTGAGGGTGGAACTGCATAGCGAAGTAAGTTACCTTGCCTTAAATGTAGACTAGGTTTCTCAGCTCCTGTAGAATATATTGGATCATAACTTTGTTTTACAAAGAAGAATAGGTTCCGTTTACGACCATAACGGTAGCATCAAAATGCGCTTATGTGATTTATGCTTTCTTGATGACTTACGGTTTATATCTGCTGCTATCACTTATAATTTAGCTGCAGTGCGTGTCAAGTACCATGGTACGCTAAGCTGGCAACAGAAGATGCTTCAAACGTTTACGTATGATTTCATTTATCCTTTATGCCAGACCATTTATTTTTACCATGTACATCTTAGTTACTTGATGCAGTGTTACGTTTTATACACTAATGTGAAACAACAATATTAGCAGACGTGTAGCCCACCGAGAACTGTATACACCGACTAGAAAAACTTGTTTTGTAAATATCATTTAATGTAATGTATAAAACATTTGCATATTTTATGAATGCATACACTATATATTCATGTGTCAAACGCATCTAAATTTTCTTCCCTGGGTACGTCTCTCACTTTCTTTGTAAATATGGAAATATACATTACTTTAGTTCAGTTGTAGACTCTACCACCTACAACTGTGTTACAGTGCGAATAACAGGTGATTGTATAAGCGCAAAGCAGATATATACATTTTACTCTATTTTATTGAGGTGATGTGTTTCTATATCGTGGGCATATTGCTTTAATTTTTTATTTTATATGTCACATTCCGTAGGACCAAATTGAGGAACATGTCTCCATGGTCATGAAACGAAATTTTAACAGAAGGGTAATAACAGAAAAAATGAAACTATATGAACAGTACTCAGATAGCAAGCCATGAGTTTAAATAAACATGATCAATAACGTAACATAGGAATTAGCTTAATTTTTTATTCTTGCCAAGAGTTTTTCGATAGAATAGAAGGAGTGAGCCATGAGAAAACTCTTCAGTTTAGACTAAACTGCTTGGCTTTTTGCTAAGATTTTTGAATTCTTCTGGCAACTTAAAGGAAATTACGACGGTCGGCGGAATGGAGTGGGGCTCCAAATGCGTATGCCCGTTGTCTCTCGTCGTCTAACTCGGGGAAGATCTCCTATCCTTTCTACCTCCAGACACATGGGCTTGATACCTGTTAAAGTGCATAAACAAAATACTGTCGATGCAGCTGACCGACGGGTATAAATGTCAACCAGGATAAAGTCTGAGAAGCTGATGCAAGTGACGAACCAAACGCGTGTGTTAAGTTCATTTAAATTTACGAGTTTTTATTCACAACTAAATGACGTTCACTGGTGGTATCTTCCAAACGGTCACGTGCCATTTTAATTATTGCTCGAGCACCCAGTAACGATACTGAAGATGATATAAATTTTAATAAAAGTTGATGAATTCAGAAGAACGCATTCAGCACATCGATCAGTTGGCTAAAACACATCTTAAAGTCACTCGTCACTAGCGCAAATTCCTAAGTGTTGAATGTAACAAATTACTTAAAGTCCCGACTGCTTTAATACAGTTAATGTCCAATGACACTGTTTCAGAATCAATCACGTAAACGTGGTGAAAATAATTAGTCCTACCTAAACGTATGAGAAACAACGAGCCGTTGGTATCACAAGACACAGATCGGAACGCTCAAAAATAAACAGTCCCACAGTAGCGCTTCAGCGGCTTAATCTGGCGACACTCGAATGGAAACAGAGTCCCACAGAGTTAAGTGGGCTGCTTCTGTGTTGGCAGCGCTGTGTAGCGCTTTGCATTGGATCTCTGACTGCTCTTTCTTTGTAAGAGACTCAGTGGCTGGTCGGACCCGTTGTTGGAAGTTAATCGCCAGTACTGTTGGGCAGTTGGAAATTAGTCGCCAGCAATGACGAAAGTACTGTTGGGCAGTTGGAGGTGAACAATGATGGATGTTAGATGTGAAAAGCTAGCATTGATAGAGGGTAGAGTTCTGAAGTGTTACCGTAGGCTAACGAACTGTATACGTTCGACTTGGAGATTGAATATTATTCATGATTAAATACCTTTGTACTAGATATCAATGACGATCTATGTGTTTGAAGTGGATATCACATTAATAAGGAAAAAATATATTATTAGGTTTGCAACAAAATCTTTCCTTTGCTAATCACATGCCTATTAGTAGTTAGTGGCTTTAGTAGTTAGACCCTTTTATTTAGCTGGCAGTATTGACGCTCGCTGCACTGCAGTAGTTAGCGTAATGAAGATTTTTGTGAGGTAAGTGCTTAATGAAATGTATAAGTTTTTGTTAGGATTTCTTTTTAGTCAGGGCCATTCTTTCGAATTAATTGTTTGAAGTCAGGTTGTAATGTTCTGGGCAGTCAGATTGCGTTGCGCTAGAATATTGTGGGTCAGTGATGACATGATAAGAAAAAGTAAAGGGAAAGTAGGCTCTGTACGTTCAGTTTTCCTCAGCTGTTTCAGAATCAAATAACGCAGAAGTTTCATCTTCTCAGTCATTCTGCAATTTAAGTACAGACACACGCATTTAAATAATGAAGATTCAACAGATACGATTTTGTGGCACAGTCATATTTGCTTGTAAAAACTCGTGAAAAACACACTGTGTACCACACCAAAAATATCCCAAGTCCGGACTCGTGAAAAATTCCTTCACGCGCAGACGCGAAATTCGTCTAAGTTCAGCACTTCGGGAACCACAAAAGCAACCACCGAACTGTCGGGTCGAGCAACACAGTTCCGGCGTCGCCAAAGGCGCCCAGAAAGAACTCTGTCCCATGGAGCTTTGTGTCGGCTCCGCTCTTAAATACCCTCGATCCTGAACTCCACAAACTAAGTCAGGTACCTGCGTTCCATTGATCGCCACTTCTTTGCACAACGTTTTACGTAGAAGAGCAATCTTAATTCTTTTTGAGCCATTATATGCGCGCTCAATTTCTCATGAAAAACATGTTAAACAAACATGTAACTGCAATAGTTTGTCCAGAATTAATGTTTTAATGTTTTGCAATTACCTTCGCAGAGTGCGAAAATAGTTTTTGTCCATATATGCCACTAAATAACATTGGAGTTCTTTATAAAGCACCACTGCCCTTACGTACTTAGAGCGCTCTTTCTGATGCGCTGATCAGAAATTACCTATATACAAAGGTTAAACGAATATTGGCAAAACTATGCAAAAATTAGGAACAAACAAAGACAACATACCATAATGATTACAAATATCACGAACTAATGTCACTGAAATGTGTACCTACATATACATCTGTGTCTGTACTCTGAAAACTATATTGAGGTGCGTGGCAGAGGGTACATCCCATTGTACCAGTAATTAGGGTTTCTTTGTGTTCCATTACGTATGGAGCGCGAGAAGAATGATTGATTGAATTCCCCTGTCCGTGTAGTAATTATTCTAAACTTATTCTCAGGATGCCTTTGTGAGTGATACGTAGGTTGTAGTACATCCCTAGAGTAATCAGTTATAGCCGATTCTTGAAACTTTGTTAATAGACTTTCTCGGGACAGCTTATATCTGTCTTCAAGAGCCTGCCACTTCCGTTCCTTCAGTATCTCTGTGAAACTCTCCCATGGATTAAACGAACCTGAGACCATTTGTGCTGCCCTTCTGTGTACACGTTCAGTATCCCCTGTTAATCCTATCTGGTACGGGTCCCACAAACTTGAGCAATATTCTAGAATTAGTCACACGGGGGATTTGTAAGCAATCTCTGTTGTAGACTGAGCGCACTTCCCTATTATTTGCCAGTAAACCCAAGTCTACCACCAGCTTTACCCACGACTGAACCTATGTGAACATTTCATTTCATATTCCTACAAAGTGTTAGACCCAGGTATTTGTATGAGTTGGCCGATTCCAGCAGTGACTCACTGGTGTTATAGGATACTGCGTTTTTTGTTTTGTTTTGTAATGTGCAAAATTTTAGATTTCTGAACACTCAGACCAAGTTGCCTATCTCTGCACCAAGTTGAAATCTTATCAAGATCTGACTGAATGTTTATGCAGCTCCTCTCAGTACTTCATCATAGATAGCTGCTTCATCCGCAAAAAGCCAGACTTTACTTTAATATACAACATGAACACCGAGGATCCCACACACGTCCCCTGGGTACATCGAAAACCACTTCTACATCTGACGATGACTCTCAGTCCCAGAAAACATGCTGTGTCCTCCCTACCAAAAAGACCTGAGTCCAGTTACAAATTTCACTTGATACCCCATATAATCGAATTTTTGACAATAAGCGTAGGTGCGGTACTGAGTCAAATGCTTTTCAGAAATCAAGAAACACTGCATCTACCTGGTTGCCTTGATCCAAAGCATGCGAGTTGGGTTTCACATGACCGATGTTTTCAAAATTCATACTGGTTGGCATTGAGGAGGTCATTCTGTTCAAGGTTCCTCGTTTGTTTGAGCTCAGAATATGGTCTAAGGTTTTACAACAAGACGATGTCAAGGATATTGGACGGTAGTTTAGTGGATCGCTTCTACTACCTTTCTTGATGATGGATGTGGCCTGTGCTTTTTTCCAGGAGCTGGGCACCGTTTTGTGTTCGAGGGATCTATGACTGATTATAGTTAGAAATGTGGCTAGCTAACTCCGCCGCAGATTAACTATAGGATATGGCAGGGATTCCATCGGGGCTTGACGCTTTGTTTAATTTTAATGATATGATGGAACTTTGTTCAGTTTTAATGATTTCAGCTCTTTCTCAACACCACTGACACTAATAATAATTTCATTCCTCTTTTCAGTAGTATGAGGATTACATTGGGCAATTCTCCAGGATTTTCCCTTTTAAAGGAACATTTGAAAACGGAGCTAGGCATTTCTGCTTTTGCTTTACTACCCTCCATTTCAATTCCTTTCTCGCTCGCTAGGTACTGGACACTAACTTTGGTGCCACTAAAAACCATTATATACGACCAGAAATACTGCTACGGTAGCCACTGAAGTCATAGCGCATTGCTCTCTTGACAGCCAAACGAGTTTCATTCGGCATCTCTGTATCAATAACCTTAAATTTTGTTTTACACCTATTTTGCAGTAATCTCTGTTTCTCTAGAAGTTTCTTTGCGGTCATTGTATACCATGGAGGTTCCCTCCCACTATGAACTGTTATACTGGGTACATATTTATCCAGTGCGTGGTCAACTATTCTTTTAAACTTGAGCCAATGTTCCCCTACATGCTCCTGGCCTGTACTGAAAGTTTGAAGATCGTCATTGAGCTATGACATCGAGGCGTAGCGCCTTTCCATCGTGCCTATTAAGATTGGAGATCTGTGAACAGGCGTGCAGTATGAGTCAGACGATGGACACGTGGCGTCAGATTGCTCGAGTGTGCGTAGATTCTATGTGATCCGGTAGATGCCACAAGCCGACGGACACTGTTTGAACTGCAGTCAAAGTACTGTCATTTTTGTTTCCAGTTCCGTTTGTTTCGTTTTCTAATTGTTTCTTAATTGCTATTTTAATTGTTCTTAGTTATAAGATTGAATGAAAATGTGAATGTGAAATAATATTTAATGTAAAGTATTTTTTGAGTAACTAATCACTCAAGGTATGCTTGAGAATGACGTATGTGTTGGTCGTTGGTACTGGGGAATTTGTTATGAACTATTTCGTCAGTTTATGGTACTGCGGAAACGAGATTATGATTCCGGTCAAATAGTTATGTTAAGAGGGCATAAATTTTATATTTGTGCGTTTTCGAAACTTATTTAGGGCAATGCACTATTCCGAGTTAGTGACAAATTTTGATTGGTTCTGTATATATGTGAGCGGCTTTGATGCAACTGTAATATCACTGGTATTTAAAAAAAAATATTTGATCTAGTATTATATTTATCACTTTTGCTGGTGGCATTGTTTAGGGGCCAGTGACCGATCTCAAAATTACGCAGTGTGCGTAATTACCTTGCCAGGGTACTGGTAGGAAAGATCGGTAGAAGAGATCTCAGGGACGCTGAAATAAAAGTTTGATAAAATAAAAGCCGATTGAACACTAGTACTTTTCGGCTGTGGCCACCAAACAACTCGTCGGCAACTCTCCTACGCTGCAGCCTGAAAAAGTTCTTCATTCAAATACGGCTATTGTAATTAAATTAGCGGAATTATCAAGCCGAAAGTTACAGATACGAGAGCGACACTTACATTTTGTGAAACAGTCACATAAAAAAAATAAACGAGAGAGAGAGAGAGAGAGAGAGAGAGAGAGAGAGAGAGAGAGAGAGAGAGAGAGAGGGGAGGGAGGGAGGCAGAAAGAGAGAGCTCATAGCTTCTGCTTTTATATAATTCAAAAACGAATTACGGCAACTGCATTCAGCTTGCTTTGCAGTTTCGATATACAAACATTTCTCTGGAACATTCTTTATCAGAACAACAAAGAAAAATACATTCCTTACATTAAAACGTGATCTTTCCTCCTCACTTTACAGATTTATTTACACAGAAAATTTTTATTCTTAATGTATTTTACCCTTAACGAAACTATTGGGGCATATCTATTAATTATTCAGAAAGCAACGTTTCATTGCCCCTTTGAGCACTTGTTCCTTATTTTATCTCTAGAAATACAGAACAAAGGTTAAACATCAAAATCCACTAGGGTTATTAAGGAAATACACTGTCCTTTTGGCAGTTCTATTAGAGAAAATGTTACGTACATACACAGTACACTTTACTGTCTTTGTGTACCTTTTTCTTAAAGTTTGTTCAAGTACGTTTGTCTTTATGTTCATAAGATTTTAGTAAATATACAGAAATACAACGTTAAAGACATAATTACTTTCTGTGTGTTATTGTCTCTTTTCCTTCTTTTATTATTTTTTTCGATAGGAGTCTTGACGCACTTGTCCGGAAGTACAAAACACGCGCGGCTCGTCCGATTGACACATCACAGCACTTTCTCGATTTGGCGCGCTCTGCTGAGGAGGCGGGACCGTCGGCTCGTGCGGTGACCTCTGGCGGTGTTACCAGAAAACCCGCAGCCTAGCTAGAGGCCCATCGTAACTGGAACACGTGCGAACGACTCTGGCGAATGGCCACGTCCCCACTCGTGCTTGCTCCATATACGTGACGGCCGGCTGCGACCGTTGATACATGAAAATAAAAGCAAAGCAGTATCAGTCCTATAAAAACCACTTCAATATCACAGAGCTGCCCTAGGGAAAAATTTGATTAGTACCATTGATTTCACTTTCGTTATTGTCTCCTGTGTGTATTGTTCTTGCGATCCAGGTCTATATTTAGGGAACTTTATTTTTCACTAGTTGTAGTTGGCACGGCTGTGTACTGATCATGGCGTATTTTCAGTCAAAGTGAATCGATTTCTTGTTCGCTGAGTTCATCAACAAACAGTACTCGTTTATGATGTTTGGTGTTCACCACTGGCGTTCCCTCCACAGTCACTGCTTAGAATTGTTAAAAAGAATTCACTCAGTGTACAACTGCACCTTTCACACGGTTGTTGTTTATTGACGAGGCGGTTTTGTACATTTGTCCATTACCTCGCCAATTAAATAATATCATCCATTAAGTTCACTAAGTCACTTTGGTGTGCGGATACATGTGTCAACTTGCATGTACAAATCGAAGACAAATCTTGTGCACAGGACTCCTCATTGCGTTGGATGGCGTGCATTTCACAACGGTGAGTTTGACATATAAACTGTTCAATTCATGTAAAACGTATATACTGTACACATTTTGGATTCACAACGCCACACGCTTGAATGTCCTATTGCGACCATTGTCCACCAACTGACGTAGAATCTTTATGTATAAAAACACTCAGAAATAAATGAGTCCCTTTTCCTTAGCCACACCAGTTTGTTCGTTCCCTGGATCGCATTTACTTCCTGTACAAATTAACTGACATAGTTTTTACATACGTCTTTCTGACAAATGGGATACATTACATGAATAATGTGTCGCTGAAGTATTTCGTGTGTTAGCCATGTCTGTTACAATGCATTGCCCGTGGATTGATGTTCACAAAATTCTTCACTTCCCTCTTTTTATATTTCACAGATTGCGTATCATTACCTAGGTTATCGTCATGTCACCATGCACTTACGAAATAATCCCGTTCTAGACACGGATCGGCAACGAGCAAAGTTCAAACAAAATCCAAACAACATAGACCGCGGTCACGAAATTAACATATGTCTCGGAAATCGCATGTGGCAAAAACCTAAACTTCTGCTCCGCATAAACTCACATGACACATGGTCTCACAATATCTAACATTTAATGGATCATGCTGATGAAACTGTGCCACTATATCTTTGCATAGCAGTTACCTAATTCAAAAGAGAATTCATGTCAATTCACATGAAGTAGGTAAGTAAGAGTTTAGCGTACACATAAATATTCACATAAAAAATAATACATCAGTCTGAAGCACATTGTACTAGCTTCTGCTTGATTTATTTACTACATACTATATACTAATATTTACAGTCTGCATATTGTTATTATAAATCTTCCTTTGAACAAATGATCATCTCAATTTAGTGTCACCCCATATGGCACAAGTGTGACCAGAGAACGCACTCTACGTACAGTTCACTATCAGGATTCACTGACTTGGTAGTATTAAATGTATTAGTGTTGTTGTTGTTATGGTCTTCAGTCCAGAGACTGGTTTGATGGAGCTCTCCATGATACTCTATCCAGTGCAAGGTTCTTCATCTCCCAGTAGCTATTGCAGCCTACTTCCTTCTGAATCTGCTTAGTGTCTTCATCTATTGGTCTCCCTCTACGATTTGTACCCTCCACGCTGCCTTCCAGTACTAAACTGGTGATCCCTTGATGCCTCAGAACACGTCCTACCAACCAAACCCTACTTCTAGTCAGGTTTAGCCACAAACTCCTCTTCTCCCCAATTCTATTTAATACCTCATCATTCGTTATGTGATCTATCCATCTAATCTTCAGCATTCTTCTGTAGCACCACATTTCGAAAGCTTCTATTCTCTTCTAGTCTAAACTATTTATCGTCCATATATCACTTCCATTCATGGCTACATTCCATACAAATACTTTCAGAAACGACTTCCTCACACTTAAATCAGTACTCGATGTTAACAAATTTCTCTTGTTCAGAAACGCTTTCCTTGCCATTGGCTCTCTACTTCGACCATCATCAATTACTTTGCTCCCCAAATAGCAAAACTCATCTACTACTTTAAGTGTCTCATTTCTTAATCTAATTCCCTCAGCATCACCCGACATAATTCGACTACATTCCATTATCCTCGTTTTGGCTTCGTTGATGTTCATGTTATATCCTCCTTTCAAGACACTGTGCATTCAATTCAACTGCTCTTCCCGGTCCTTTGCTGTCTCTGACAGAATTACAATGTCATCGGCAAACCTGAAAGTTTTTATTTCTGCTCCATGAATTTTAATTCCTACTCCGAATATTTCCTTCGTTTCCTCTACTACTTGCTCAACATACAGACTGAATAGCATCAGGGATAGGCTACTACCTCTCTCACTTCCCTCTCAACCACTCTCATACCCCTCGACTTTTATAACTGCCATCTGATTTCTGTACAAATTGTAAACTACATTTCGCTCCCTGTATTTTACCCTTGACACCTTCAGAATTTGAAAGGGAGTATTATAGTCAACATTCCCAAAAGCTTTCTCTAAGTCTACAAATGCTAGAAACGTAGGTTTGCCTTTCCTTAATCTATCTTTTAAGATAAGTCGTAATGTCAGTATTGCCCCATGTGTTCCAACATTTGTACGGAATCGAAACTGATCGTCGCCGAGATTGGCTTCTACCAGTTTTCTCATTCGCCTGTGTACAATCCATGTTAGTATTTTACAGCCGTGAGTTATTAAACTGATAGTTCTTCTGTCAACACCTGCTTTCTCTGGGATTGGAATTATTATATTCTTCTTGAAGTCTGGGGGTATTTCGCCTGTCTGATACCTGTTGCTCACCAGATGGATGGCAGGGTTTTGTCAGGGCTGGATCTCCCAAGGCCATCAGTAGTTCTTATGGAACTTGTCTACTCTGTGTGCCTTGTTTCGACTTACATCTTTCAGTGCTCTGTCAATCTCACAATGCAGTGTATCATAACTCCCATTTCATCTTCATTTACGTACTCTTCCATTTCCATAAGATTGTCCTCCAGTACATCATCCTTGTATAGACCTTCGATATACACCTTCAGCCTTTCTACTTTCCCTTCTTTATTTGAAATGGGTTTCCATCTGAGCTCTTTATACTCTTGCAAGTGGTTCTCTTTTAGCCAAAGGTGTCTTTAATTTTCCTGTAGGGAGTACCTATCTTACCCCTAGTGATATATGCCTCTACATTCTTACATTTATCCTATAGCCATCCCTGCTTAGCCGTTTTGCACTTCCTGCCGATCTCATTTTTGAGACGTTTGTATTCCTTTTTGCCTGCTTCATTTGCTGCATTTTTATGTTTTCTCCTTTCATCAATTAAATTCAATAACTCTTGTTACCCAAGGATTTCTCCTAGTCCTTGCCTTTTTACCTACTTCATTATCTGCTGCCTTCACTATTTCCTCTGTAAAAGCTACTCATTCTTTTCTACCGTATTTCTTTCCCCGGCTTCTGTCAATCGTTCCCTAACGCTCTCTCTGAAACTCTCTACAACCTCTAGGTTAGTCAGTTTATTACAGTCCCAACTTCTCAAATTCCCACCTTTTTGCGGTTTATTCAGTTTTAATCTACAGTTCATAACCAATAGATTGTGGTCTGAGGTCACATCTGCCCCTGAAAATGTCTTACATCTTAAAACCTGGTTCCTAAATCTCTGTCTTACCATTATACAATCTATCTGAATCCTTCCAGTGTCTCCAGGTCTCTTCCATTTATACAACCTTCTTTTAAGATTCTTGAACCAGGTGTTAGCTGTGATTAAGTTATGCTCTGTGCAAAATTCTACCAGACGGCTTCCTCTTTCATTCCTTATCCCCATTCTACATTTACCTACTACTTTTCCTTCTCTTCTTTTTCCTACTGTCGAATTCGAGGCATCCATGACAATTAAATTTTCGTCTCCCTTCACTACCTGAATAATTTCTTTTATCACATCATAGATTTCATCAATCTCTTAGGCATCTGCAGAGCTAGTTGTCATATAAACTTGTACTAATAAGGTAGGTCTGTCTTGGCTACAATAGTGCGTTCACAATGCCGTTTGTAGTAGCTTACACGCACTCCTATATTTTTTATTCATTAGTGAACCCACTCTTGAATTATCCCTATTTGATTTTGTATTGATAACCCTGTATTTACCTGACCAGAAGTCTTGTTCCTCCTGCCACCGAACTTCACTAATTCCCAATATATCAAGGATTACCCTATTCATTTCCTTTTCAAATTTTCTAACCAGCTCCCCGATTAAGGGCTCTGACATTCCTTGCTCCAGTAAGTGGATGGCATATTTATTCCAAAGAATTATTAGCTTCTGACTTCACATTTCGAGCATCGTATTCTGCCACCGTCGAATCGGTACTATTGTAACCGCCATAGACGTTATTTTCAGAAGCACTGTCATTAGCGGAATCCATGTTTTCAGGTTTACCTATCTTTGTCATAACACAAATTGAAAATGTAGTTTGAAACAAAATGTCTTGACAACTCACAGAACAATCAGCATAAATTGACCAGAAACTAATTGTTGCGTTACTAAAATGACAATATGGACGCTACAGGCTAAAACAATTCGCAGTCACTCGTTTTCATCTCTTTTGCGCTCAGCGGAAAAACAGCCATCTTAGTATAGCGCTTAGCAACAATGCCTGCTGCTATTACAAACTACTCAAATTGCAGAAACTCCAAAACTGTCCGTGAAATAAATTGAGCTACGAGTTGCAGACTACGGAAACAAAGGCAACTGGTAATGTGTTAATAACCGTATCCTTTTTTGTCGTGTTGCTACTTCGAGTCTGCTTTGTTTCCGTTACATCAGTTAATTTCATTTATATTTCGTGTAGCCATCGCCAGTTTGTTCTTGACTCCAACAGTAGAGTTGATTCATGAAAAATGGAACAAACAAGCATCAGTTAACACCATACAATGTTTTATTTCGAGCAACAGGTTGCTACGCCAGTATAATATTACTGGTGTTTAATATATATATATATATATATATATATATATATATATATATATATATATATATATATATATAATGTATTATTAAATTCATCACTTTTACCGGTGGCAACGCTTCCGAAATGCTAAAATGGTGCATAGAAATTTTTCACTTGTTGATGATGAAATTACAAAGGGCGTTCAAAAAGTTTTTCACAATCGTCTCTAGTGTTTTTATTTTTGCGGGAGGAGAATGGAATTTTTTATGAATATACTTGTAACATTTAGCTATACATTGAGCCTACTCAACGTAGTCTCCATCAGCTGTGACGCATCTGGCCCAATGTTCTTTCCATGATGTAAATGCACTTTTGTAAAACTCCAGGGATTGACATTTAAAGTCGCTTGACACAGGAAATAAAGTCTTTCTCACTATCAAATGTTTTATCTCGCTGGTGGGCCTTCAGTCGACCAAAGAGGTAAAACTCAGACGGAGGCAAGTCCGAACTGTAGGGCGGGTGAGGAAGAATTTTTCAACCCATTTTCCTTATTTTCTCCTGCGTCATAAGGGCTGCAAGAGGATTGGATTGCCATGATGCAGTCTGATGAGCTGACCCTGAAGCTCTGGTCTGTGGGTCTTGATGGCACGTCGCAGCTTGTCCAGTGACAATGTCGTCACACATCTGTCATTTTGGGTGATCTGATCAATGGTCTCCTTACTCACACCACTCACTGCCGTCGAAGGTCTACCGTGTCGTGGATTGTCCAGTAGAGAGAAATCACATTCTTTAAACCTCTGCAACCACCGCTGGATACTGCAGCGATCCACTGCGTCCTCCCCATAAACAGGGAGCAACTTCCTGTGAATCGATGTGGCAGAATCATCACCGGTCTTGAAGAAGAACTCCTTCACCGATCGTTATCGCAACCTGACATCAACTTCACAGTCCATTATGGCTCACCTGTAAATAAAAGAAAATACGTTTGTACACCAACTTATAGCTAAAGGTTCCCAGTATGTTCACAAAAAATATCATTCTCCTGCGGCAAAAAATAAACTAGGGACTACTGTGCAAAACTTTTTGAAAGACCTTTGTACATTCCGCCAAGCTGCATCAGATTCCCATCAGACCGACGAGATCGTTGACCGACGGCAATGTTCAGAGGCCAGTGACCGACCTTCAAATTACGCAGTGTGGGTAATTACCTTATTATTACTACTGACAGGAATGATCGGTATCTCAAGTACGCTCAAATATTGTTTGATAAAGTAAAAGCTGATTGAACACTAATAGCGTTCGGCTCTGGCCATCAAACAATTCGTCAGAAACTCTCCTTCGTTGCAGCCTGAAAAAGTTCTAAAATGTAACATAATAGATTGAGACTGGCGTTAGTGGAATAGGAAACTAGGTTCTTTATTCAAACACGGCTATTGTAATTACGTTAGCATAATTATTCAGCCAAAAGTTACAGATACCAGAGTGACGCTTACATTTTGTGAAACAAATGAGAGAGGAAAAGAGAGAGAGCTCACAGCCCCTGCTTTTATATAATCCAAAAACAAATTACGGCGACTGCCATCAGCTTGCTTTACAGTTTCGATATATAAACATTTCCCTGGAACATTCTTTATCGGAACAGCAAAAAAATACATTCTTTTCATTAAATCGTGGCCTTTTCTCCTTACTTTACACATTTGTTTACACAAAGAGAATTTATTCTTAATGTATTTTAGCCTTAATTAAATGATTGAGGCATGTTCTATTAATTATTCAAAACCAACAATTCACTGCTTTCCGATTGGCTGTGACGTTTCTCTGCCAATCAGAAATGAGCATATTCGCGCCTATTTTGGGAATTAGAATCATCTTTTATGTAGTTAGAAGGGGGGAGTCGGAGCTTGGATCTCATAGTGATCCAGACCTATTGCTTTGTGCTCCATTGAAAATTATTAATATTGTGATATGCCGGTATTAAAATGCTTGAGAAGTTCCGTAAAGTGTGTAGGAGAATTCTGTTTAAAGCATAGTGTCAAATTCGGGACTTTTGGTGACATTTACGTAACTAAATTACAAGTGGCATAATGAATACTCGCGAACGTGAACATTGTGTTAAGTGAGATTAGTTATTGCAACATTAGAGGTCGCAATTCTAAAGGAAACAGTCCGTTATTAAGCTTTCGATGAAGGACATTTTATAATTACCATAAACTGGTTACAGTCATGAATGATGTGTGCGTGTGGATTTTTCAGAATTTGTGTACCTTAGAGTAAGGCGTGACAGTGGCATGTTGCAAGCTTATAGTAATAGAGTGAAAAATTACGCACATAAATACGTTCATTTAAATATTCATTCCACCGAAAAAACAAATTTAGTGTGATTTGTGGTGAAGAAGTGTATAGCTGTTTATAGCTTTTTCACGCCGAGAACTGCTTTTCAGTAACTTCAAGAACGCGTGCGTGCGAGAAGACAGGTGAAGTGAAACTTAGCAATGAATCACGCCGCCGCAACACTACTGCTTTTTATCTAGTTTACTGAACCTATATATCTCCTGCTTGTTTTAGTTTTCCTTTGTACTTTGGTAATCGTTGTTGCGACAACTGCGTCATAGTCACGGATACCAGTTTCGATATGGACATCTTTAAAGACGTCAGGTCTACTTGCTACCACTAGATCCAGCATATTTCGACCGTTCCTATCTGTTCTAGATAGTTTTCAGAGTAGATATTTAGTCTAGTTTCACAGAATTTGCTATCGCGCACAGCACTAACAAAACTTTAATTTTCCTAGTTAACTGATGGATGATTAGTCTCCACCAGCGATTACAGCACGAGTGGAGACCACACATACAAGTGAAATAAGGTTTTCTCTAAAGTTTTCGGTTACATCAGGATATGACTCTGGTGGGCGATAGCAGGAACCAATTATCATTTTATGACCACCCCTGATACTGAGTCTTGCCCAAACAATATTGCATGCAGCTGCAATTTCTATATCAATGGATCTGAGTGGATATGAGTTTCTTGTCTACTGCGACAAATACACCACCTCCATTTCTCATTTGCCTACCGTTTCGATATACACTTAAATTTTCTCCAAAAATCTCACTGCCATCAACTTCAGGTTTCAACCAGCTTTATTTGCCAAGTGTTACGTGAGCTTCATTGCTTTTCATGAACGCTTCAAACTCTGCAACTTTGTTAGGAATGCTTCGGCAGTTTAGTATCAGTATTTTAATACTATCAGGTGTGGGAGGCATTTCTTTCCAGCTTACACTGATACTTCTAGATTCTCTACAGTTATCGTTATCTGGATTGGATGGAGAGTCACCTAATCTAAAAAACCATTGTGTGCACACCACAAACAGTGAGGTCCCTGAGTAGCAGCCTCTGATGTGTAGTGTACAGATGACCAACTTAGGGGGACCCTCAACCCTGTGGCGCAAGTCCAGGAAGTCACAGCTTAGTTTGTTACAGAGCCTTCGGAGGTTCAGTCCTTCCAGTCGACTTAGTACCAAAGGGCCGTGATCTGTTCTGGGGACGATGCTGCAAATTGTGAATTTCGTTGAAACTTCATACACTGGACTGGTCTTCTCAACCTTCCTTGCAGTTCGCTAGAATGATCTAAGAATGACCTCAGAGACCAGACGACAGAAATCATTTGCTCCAACGTGCCCCACAATCTGCAGTTGTCTGCACATTGTTCCCTCAATGGCTGCCGGAACAGCGTCTTCAACGGGTTGAATGGGACCCACAGGCATACACAGTGAGTGCGTCTGGTGTCATTTCATGTCCCCTGTTGCCATTTCCTTAAGATGTATCGTCATTGGCCATATATTTCGCCGACAATTAACAGACCCCTACCTTTCTGCATTTGCTTCCTCCTGGACAGTAAAAGTTTCCCCAAAACATGTGAAGTGAGTGCCACTGGTTCAGTTTCAGTTTCAGTGAAAGAGAGAACTTCGAACTTCTTGGCTAAGGGGGTCAGTACAACACCATGAGTCCTCCCTGGTCACTGTCCACCCTCTACAGGATGCCTAGATCAGCCATTGACATGCCATTCGCAGTCAAGTGGACGGGTAATGACAGATCCTAAACTTCCTGCAGAGGAGATAGGATCCATAGTAAAGGACAGTACTTGAGGTATCTCTGCTACAGGTACCTCATGTACACGACTCTCGGGAGCTCTTCCAACACACCGATTCGCTGCTGCTGGCAATCATTTAACAGGAGTCGGGGCGATTTCCAGCTGCTTATGAACGTCCACCAACTCATGCTGTATTTGAGAACAGTGGATCTGCATTTTGGCTGCTGCAATGTACTACAAGACAGTGAACAAATAACTTTAAATTAAACCTGCTGATTATCTTTAAATCTGTTGAGGTAAAAAGCTGCTAATTCCCTATAGGAACTGAAGCAGATTTACTAAACGAGATTTCTTTTATGGCAACAAAGAAACTTGCTGTAAATATTACTAATTTCGTAATACGTTTCGACATTAATTATAGTTGACAGTAAACCAAAAAACGGAGTTAATTTTCGGTAAATGCAGAAAATATATATGGCTACATTTTAGTTAGAAAATCTGCTACAATAACTAAACCTCAAACGCCGATTGGTAACAAACTGCTCGTAGATTGTGCAAAGTACCTAGTGGCTATGATTAAACTTCCTCTATTTAACACGTTATAACACGGAAACTAATTACCTTACGAGGACCAAACTTGGTAGCTTTAATGTAAAGGACATGGGGACATAAATGATGGAGAATCGATTCAGCTCAAAAACGTTTAATGAGCGACTACGGTACATCATACCATTATATACCGGCACCATTACTGCTATAAAAGGGACTTAATATGGCGCCCATCAGTGTCAGAAGAGTCTGAAAGCGAAGGATTGCGTTCTGGACAGCAGGACGAAGCATGGCTGTGGGTATACTGGCTACCTCTCTTGATAGGCTGCGCTTCAGATCAGCGCATTTCTAAATGTTCACCTGGTAAAAACCCTGTCTTTCAGCTAGACCCACAAAGAGAAAATCACAAGGAGAGAGATCAGGTGATAGTGGCCACCAAGCATTAGGAAACGATCGGCAGATAATTTGATCTTGCTAGAAAACTTTTTATCTCAACGCCTCTCTCTCTCCAGTAGGTCGGTTATGACATGCTGGCTAAGCATATCGCAGTAACGCTGACCAGTCACACTGCACACCTTTGGTCCTTAAGAACCGACCTGTTCAGAAAATGGTGGGCCAATGATGAATGCAGCCGTGAAGCAACGCCATACGGTGACACGTTCACCATACAGAGGAATTTCATACACAGTGACTGGAGGCGATGATCCCCACACTCGGGAATTCTGTGTGTTCACCTCACCCATAAGAGGAAAATGAGCTTCGCTTGTCCGTAGGATGGCCAACGGTCTAGTCGCAGTGGGTAACATCGGTTCCCGTCATATCACCGAAGTTATCGCTGTCGGGATGGGCTAGCTTTTGGATGGGTGACCATCCAGTCTGCCGAGCGCTGTTGGCAAGCGGGGTGCACTCAGCCCTTGTGAGGCAAACTGAGAAGCTACTTGATTGAGAAGTAGTGGCTCCGGTCTCGTAAACTGACTTTACGGTCGGGAGAGCGGGGTGCTGACCACATTCCCCTCCATACCCACATCCAGTAACGCCTGTGGACTGAGGATGACAGGGCGGCCGGTCGGTGCGGTTGGGCCTTGCAAGGCCTGTTCGGTCCATAGGATGGTCCACGGCTAGCCCTCGTCAACCTCAATCCTTGTGAGACAATGGACAGCGAAGTCAACACGTCGCTGAGCGTCCTGTGGTGCAAGCTGCTGTACGATTTGGACCTTGTACAGATACCATTTCAGTATGGTTCGAAGCACCCTCAGTCCAGTGGACCACGGGATGTTCAACTATCGTGACACAGCACGCGCACTGCCTGACAATCGGGGAATGCTCGCAGTGTTGTCTGCCATATCGACAGCGATATCATCAACGACCTGTGGTGGAACCGCTCGTTGGCCTCTTACCGGAGTGACGCCCTGTTCTCTACTTGATTCGAACTTCTTCATTTTGCTCGGCACAGAAGGTGGAGAAAGAGCTTCCGTAATCCTTTCAACTGGAGATATTCTCTAAGTGCAGCTGTTTTGATAATGTAGCTTCACTAATAATGCCCTGTTCCTTTCGCCCAAGCTCATGTTAACACGTCAACAAGCGCAGTGCGACTGAGCAGATGTGTGAGACTATGAATCGTGATGACTGATTGCGGCACCTGGTGGCCATAGCTGGAACTGGACTGTGGTGGTGTGACACATGTAAATCTAGCACCTCATACTCCGGACACTAATGATAACATGTTTCGTACCCGTACGGTATTGTTACAACATGTTAAATAGGGTAAGTTTAATTTTAACCACCTAGGACAGTGATAGCACTTTCTCTACTCTGCACATACATTGATTTAAGAGCTATAAATCACTCAGTAAAGGCACATATTGCAGATCTGTTTATTTAACATTTTTTTGATACTAACTTCGTTTAAATCATATCAGCGTCTTGGCTGGTTCGTCTGAAACTCTGCTTCCATTTACCGTATCGTACTTTGTCATTCTAATTTGTTTTTGTTTGCAATCAGTCTGAATGTGGATAAAGCATCATGTTAAAGCTGTGTGCTGAAACGGCCAAACCGGCGTGATATCTCTTAACTGCCAGCTGTTTGAAACTGACAAGTCGGGGTGGAGCTATCTGCCACTGACCACTCACTCGCCTCCCCACCGTCTACCATCGAGCTCACGCCTGCTGCATGGTTGAGTCGGTCTCATCGGTCGCCATGACCGCTGCACGCGACTACAGTCAAACCTCTCTCTCCAAATGACAACAAATGACTGTCATGTCACTAAATGGATGCAGCTGAATACTACTGCACGCCTTTCTGCGCAAGAGTTGAGGAGGTGTGTTCCAAATGCACATTGGATTACTACCTACTATAAACTGAGCGAAGCTGCTAACTTTTGTGTGTAAGCTGATATTTTTAACAGCAAACGACATTAAAGAAAATACGTATGTAGAGGCTAATATCAGAATTCCCAGACTGCTGAACAGAGGTCGTCAAGATTTCATTAACGTAGATATGTTCATGAACTGCACTACATGTTGCTCGAACTGCCTTTCTGTGAGCCAAAAATACCCTTCTTGAAACAGAAGCGTTATCGCAAAAAGTAGTACCACACGTCAGAAGCGAATGAAAATAATCAAAATAGACTACTTTTCTTGTTGAACTATCACTTATTTCAGATAATTTTCTAATAGTAAATGAAGCAACATTTAGCTTTCAAACAACATCCTGAGCATAGGCTTTTCATGACAGCTTACTATTCATCGGAACGTCTAGTAACTTCAACTGTTCCGTCTCACTAATAAAATGTCCATTCTGTGTAATCAGAATGTCATTTCTTATTGAATTGTCTAATAGAAACTATAAAAATTGAATGTTACTGTGATTTAGCAAGTCATGACCTTATGTCTTGAAATACGTTGTTTGATACTGTGTCAATATTGCACATAACGTTCTTCGCTACCAAGCTGGTGTCATCAGGAAACATAAATATTTTAGAATCATCTGAAATACCAAAAGGCAAATCATTTACATAAAATTTACATAAATAAGAAATAGCAACGCCCCGCACGAAGACCGGGGGTAGTCTTTACTTAACAGTGCTCCATTGGGACAGCATGTCGAAGCCATTCTCAGTCCCATGGAGAAGGAAATTTTTCTATCTGTTCTTAAAGTATGAGGTGAATCAGTTGTGTGCTACTCTCCTCATTTCAATATGTAGAAAATTTATTTCCCGTTCTACAATGTTAAATTTCTGGAAATGGGAAGCTTAAAGTCCAATTGGAGAAATAAATGTACTTTCTAAATGTGATTAATGTTCAAACTGATGGCCTTCAGCATCAATACATTTCTGAGTACGAGTCACCACTGATTCCGTACATCGTACCAAAGTGTCCAATGAGATTTCTGTGCACACTGTCTGAATCTCATTCCAAAGTGTGTCCAGGTGACGTGGTTTACATTTGTACACCTCATCTTTTACTGTGCCCCATAAAAAGAAATCCAGCGGCGTGAGGTCTGAGAGAGCGTGCAGGAAACTCGGTTGGTCCCTGCGTCCTATCCACCGGCCTGGCACATTCTGATCCAGGTATGCTCGTATATCCCTATGATAGTGGGGTGGCGCACCATCTTGTTGGAAATAAAATTCTTCATTAAGGTATAATGCACGAATAGCAGGGAATATGGGGTCAGCAAGCATTGTTACGTACGTTTCACCAAAGCGGAAAGGCCCAATGAGTCCCCTTGCAGACAAACCACACCACACATTTACACCAGGCAAATTCAGAGCCTTTTCAGCTATAATGTAAGGATTATCTTCAGCCCAGTACACACAATTGTGCCTATTGACAGTTCCATTGAGTTTGAATTGGGCTTCATCCGACCAAATTACGCTACCCATAAATCCCGGTTCACGTCTCACCATCTCCTGAACCCATTCACAAAATACTAACCTTCTAACTGGATCGTCGTGACTTAGCTGTTGCACCCGCCTTGGAATATACACACGAAACTTGCCTTTCTTCAGAATGCGTAGCACACTACTAGCACTTACATTACTCTCACGTGCCGCTTGCCTTCAAGATTTTGAGGCGAACGCTGAAACAGTTCCAAGACCGCAGTTGTGGAATCATCATTTGTAGCTGTACGAGGTCGCCCTGACCGACCTTTATGAACATCACACACAGTTCCATGAATTTCGAATTCTTCTCGTAGACGTGTAATTGTTAACCTTGAAGGTGGTTCTGTACCGTACTCACTTCTCCACTGTCTTCGAACAGCAGCTACATTCTCAAACTTCCAGAACCACTTAATTAGCTGGCCGCGGTGGTCCCGCGGTTCTAGGAGCGCAGTCCGGAACCGTGCGACTACTACGGTCGCAGGTTCGAATCCTGCCTCGGACATGGATGTGTGTGATGTCCTTAGGTTATTTAGGTTTAAGTAGTTCTAAGTTCTAGGGGACTAATGTCCACAGCAGTTGAGTTCCATCGTGCTCAGAGCCATTTGAACCACTTAATTATCTGCTTCCCCGCTTCGAACCTCAGACGCAGGTCCGCCATGTTGCAGTTACTTCCTTGCCACTGCTGCCACCTGTTGAAGAAACATAACATTACTTTCTCACATATATTTAACCTTGTAGAATGGGAAATTAATTGTCTATGACAGTTCATAGTGTGTGTACATTTTTTGACGCACTCTGTATATATAAAACCTTTTCAAGAACTTTAGCAAATACCAATGGCGCAGGTAAGGGTCTAAAATTGTCTGGATCATTCCTGTCTCCTTTTTTATATAGTGACTTAATTACTGACTATTTTAATCCGTCAGAGAAATTGTCATTCAGAAAAGGAAACTTACAGGTATGGCTGAACACTACCAACAGCATCAAAAAGTGTCAGCGTGATAACCATTCAACGAAGCATCATGGATATTGGCTTTCGGAGCCGAATGCCCACTCGTGTATCCTTGATGACTTCACGACACGAAGCTTTAGGCCTCGCCTGGGCTTGTCAACACCGACTTTGGACTGTTATGACTGGAAACATGTTGCCTGGTCGGACGAGTTTCGTTTCAAATTCTATCAAACAGATGGACGTGTACAGGTATGGAGACAACCTCATGAATCTGTGGACCCTGCATGTCTGCAGCGGACTGTTCAAGCTGGTGGAGACTTTGTAATGGCGTGGGGCTTGTGCAGTTGGAGTGATATGAGACCCTTGACATGTGTAGATACGACTCTGACAGGTGACACGTACATAAGCATCCTGCCTGATCACCTGCATCCATTCACGTCCATTGTGCACTCCCAAGGACTTTGGCAATTCCATCAGCACAATGCGACACCCCACACGTCCGTGATTGCTACCGACAGGCTCCAAGAACACTCTTCTGAGTTTACACACTTCCACTGACATATGCTGGACAGAACTATAGTATTATGCTAGATACCTTGTCATATCAACAAGAGTTCTCAGTCTTTATTGAATTAATTGTTGACTTAATCTCCCCACCATCATTATCCTGAAGGAGTATTTAAGATAATAGTCTCAGAAAGCTATTTTCTAAGAGTGTTATATGGTTCCCTGTAGGAACTAAGTTTCTATTGAGGCCATGTGCTGTATTCAAAAAGTGATTATTAAATACTGCATACATTGTCCGATTTAATAGTAAATAAAACATTTCGGGTACGCTTTGATTTATATATCCTCAACTTGGTGCTCCAAGTCGAGCACTTCCTTTATGGTGGCTGACCATTTTTTTTTAATTTGCTACTGAGAATTACCCATTCTGTTTCTGTACTGCATACTTTTTGCCTCCCTAATAACATTTTAATCATCTTACAATACTGTTTGTAGTGGGTTGCCACAGCTCAATTGTGATTACTTCTAACCTTTTGATATAAATCCCATTCTGTTCTACATGATATTCTTACCCCCCAGCCAGCCACCCTGGCTTCCTGATAGTGCTGGTATCCCATTCTGAACTTGTAATGGAAACTTTCAAATAAACTTTGAATGAGCATGAAAATTGTGTTGAGGACATAATTATATTTATAGTCTAGGTTATCAGTACTATAAACATCCGGCCACTGTTGATCCTTTGAGAGATTGCAGGGCAGTCTCGATTCTGATTCGGTGCAGCGAATACGATCTACTGCGATTTGACTTCATACATTATGATGAAATGATGGGCAGTAGTTTATGATCTTGTTTGCGAGCTCTAGGGAAGGAAATACAGTAAGCTTTACCTGCATTCAAAGGAACAGGATGCTGACTGCAGTAAAAGCACAGCATTGGTAGGCCAACAAGGCGCGTTTTTTTTCTGGAGAACGGTGAGGAGACATTTCCAGATGGCGGCATTGTGCAGGAAAACATTAAGATGGCGCTGGACTACAGGCAGACACCCATGTATACAGCCTGGCGCCGAAAAGTCGCCGACAGCACATTATAGGCAGGGACTACAGCAGAGGATGAACACTTGTTAGGGGGCAAGCCGCCAAAAGAAATGTAAACGTTCTGCAAATGTTCGTGGGACACGGAAACTGGCGCCCAGACGTCCAGACTCTGTTTCAAAACATGTTTTGCCAATGCACGAAGCTGTTTGCGTGCTTATGGCCATTCCCTGAAAACTCTAAAATGAACGCAACAGGGGAGATAACAAGCTGTTTATGGAGGGATGTGCTCCCACCCTGAATTGTGTTAGCAAAAGACGTGGCAAACGTGTGGAAAAGAGGCCGCAAAGCTAAATTTTTTTCCTTTTCTGCCAGTTAACTTTAACGTCCCTTATTGGTCAAATCGGTTTGCAGTGCAAATACCATTCTCCGAGCTTAGAATGCCAGGCTCCAGCTCTTGAATGGCTTGTGTGAAAGTGCCGGGAAGTCAAGAAACAGAAATGTGCTTTTGGAACCGAGCTGAGGAGGAAACGAGTAGAAAGGAAAAATGATCACTCTTGCACAAGTCTCTTGTACTGGCACTTTGCTAGTAGAGAACTGCAGGTCTCTAGCTAAACGGTGAGACTTTTGTCCTTTCCTAGTGTTCGACTTAGAGCCTGTGCCAGTCACCTTCTGAACCGTCAGAGGTACTGCTTATATCATCACGGTCACAATGAGTGATGCGTGTGTGTACTTATTTGTCTTCAGTTGGCTGTCTAATCATTTGACGTATTCCGACACTCACAGTCGTGGCATGGAGTCGAATTGGTTTGGCAGACCAGAAAACGGGTCCACCTGCACATTGGAATCTATCGGGGTTTCAGAGGCTCATAGGGAAGTACGTGCCTTATGAGTTAACCGAATGTGAGACCGAGTACTTGCACATTTCGGGAACGCACATTTAACAACAGATTGCATCTGTCCGTGACTTCAGTTGCCGAACGCATCGTGGTGTGCTGCCTTGACCAGTAGGATGGTAAAGTATTTGCTGCTGCGAAATAGGGCTATAATATATATTTCTTAGCACCCTGTTCTTTCGAACCATATTTTTCCTCTTTTTTGTATCATAGAATATAGGCGCTTGGTGGTGGGGTAGTTTAATGCCATAGCCTGGATTCACGTGTATGAAGTCAGATAGAGCAAGTAGTGTTCTGCTTAGTGTCATGTGGCGATCCCCAGCAGATCACTTTGTCCACAATAGATCCCACGGTAGTAAGTCATTTGTTAAATATTTTTTTTGTTTCTTTAATAATTTCGTTGTCTTGTAAAATTTAAGGTCAATAAATCGATTGTGAACTAGACTACAGCTGCTCTCTGTGTTCTAATTAACAGTTCCATAGCATTTTTTTATGGCGGTCTAGATCTGAACCATAAGGAGTAGCTTTTTCATTTGGTGTCCAATGCGTGGTCATTTTATTTCATTAACAATAATCTTCTTTCACCTTAACGAGGGCCGGCTGCGGTGGTCTCGCGGTTCTAGGCGCGCAGTCCGGAACCGTGCGACTGCTACTGTCGCAGGTTCCAATCCTGCCTCTGGCATGGATGTGTGTGATGTCCTTAGGTTAGTTAGGTTTAAGTAGTTCTAAGTTCTAGGGGACTGATGACCACAGCAGTTGAGTCCCATAGTGCTCAGAGCCATTTGAACCATTTTGAACCTTAACGGGGTTTAATAAGGCCCGTATTTCAACTAGATTAGCTTTTCTGAATAGTTTACAGTTATCTTTAACTTGTAACTGAGCACAGAGACCTTTTAGCGTTAACATTTGTGCGTCATGGTCTGGAAGGTCATTCACCTCATTCCTAAGCGAATGTCACTCTAGTAATGAAGAATGAACAAAAACGTTGTCTATGGTGAATTTTTCTCGGGTTATCAGCCGAGTGGTGGCGTCGTCTTGTCGCCACGTTTCAATGAGTTTCGTACGCAGAAGATGATGGGTACGAAACTCATTGAAACGTTGCAACAAGACGACGCCACCACTTGGCTGATAACCCGACAAGAATTCATAAGTGAAATATGACAGGAAAGACTAAAATCGCATGTATGTTGGCTATGGTTACGCTAGTGTTCCCCTGCATTTCCGATGGAAAGAATACAGTTGGCTACAGGTGATATGAATTAAGGAGATCTACAAGAATCTTCTTTTTTGCATGCACACTTACAGAATCAACACTGAAATTGCAACATACAGCTGATTTTTGTACTTCTTATTGTGTGAAACAAGAATCCTCTCTATTTTGAGCAGAAATGTTAAGAAATGAGAATCAGGGGATCTGTAAATAATAACAATCAGTTGTTTAGTTCCACTAAATTCAACCACACTTGCACAAGATTCACATACCTGTTCTGCGGAATGCTTGAAACATCAATGGAATGATATGGAATGCCGTTTTTCATGAACATGGCCACTCACACACACCGCAAGGAACTAGAAATATGTATTGCATCTTATATAAAGAATTTGACTTCGTTCATCCCTCTCTGATCCCTAATGTCCTTGACAAAAGTAAGATTATGTACGTTAATTTTTCGACATCCAAGGTCGATTTAATAACTGTTCATAATATTAGTTACTTAAAATACCTGCTTAGGTTTCTAGATCCAGTATGTGTAAATACTGTTTTGTAATGTGTCTTTTATGCATACCACCCTGATATTTTAACATATGGTTCATTAATCTATTTTGATGTTCTAATATACATTTCATAAAATCTGTTGTTGGATGTAAGATTAAACTGCATTTGATTTCCACCACAGTAGTGTGATTTCCAAATGAGATGAAGTGATTACATGATTCTGCTACGATGTTTTCAATCTCAGATTTCAATGCAGGTGTGTTACGCCATGTATGGATAAACTTTTTCGATAGTATGCCACAACATGTAGGACATATGGCGCTCTGTTCATGAATAACTGTGAATGACTACCTCCATGGAGTGTAAACACAATTGCAGTTATGGTTACTGATATCGCATTGTGTATATATTTTAAAATAATACTGGTCCATATTCATGTCTTTTTGTAGATGCTGTAAAATGGCTTAGAGTCGGTATTGGGCAGTTGTGAAACATATAAAGAATAACTATACAGGCTAATACAGACAATGTTTTCTTTAACAAAATGTTTGACGGCTGGAGACCTATATATGAATAAAATATTCACTTGTTTTGCATTTGGTATCAGTGTCTAGGAGTCGTCTTGAGTTGATTATCTTAACAAAGTAAAAACGAGTCCTGGGTTTTGTTTCAGAGGTTACTGATGTCCTGTTTGTTGATTCTTTCGTTTCCAATTTTTATTCTCACATTTTGCAGTGCTGCAGACTTAGAATCACAAACGCTTTCATGCCTCGTAAAATCACAACACTTGTATAAAATCATTATGTGTAGTTGTTCACAGCAATCTCATGAATTGATCATCAGCATGGTCGAAAAATTGGCGATGAAATGGTACAGGCTTTGGCAGATATCGATCAAATGATGTTCTAGAAGCATCCAGACAACTGGTTGATTCAAATTGGTGGTGTATGAACTTCCAGGTTTAATGTTGAACACAAATCAAACTTAGCCGGTGTTTTTACACACCAAAAACACTTCGAAAATCGTATGGAAATAAAAGACATTTATGGAACCGAAAAAATTATGTATATGTTTTTAAAAATAAAGTTGTTACACATCAATTTAAGTTCAACAGACTATAGTTTAAGAAACTAAAACATGAGCAGAATTTTTCATAAATGATCTTATATCGATTTTTTCAACAAAAATTATAATAAAATTGTATTTTGTTGTAATGTTTGTAATAAGAATTATTTTTGTAGCTTAACCTTATAGTGTATAAAAATATCGATATATACTCGACCAACGTTAAGCAAGTCAGAGCTTTGCCAGACTGCAAAACATTGTGTAAATATCCACAAACATGAATCTTACACTATATTTCTGAAAATAGGAACAACCATTGCTGAAAATAAGATGTCGTCGTAAAAATTTATATAATCCCTTGGTTTATGGTAACACCAAAGTACTTTCTGGGCCAAATACACTCGAATACTGCTTGTGGGAACCCACACTACAAGTCACACCATCTAGCCACACCCCCTACTTAATATATCTTAATATATCTTAATATAAAACAGACCAATCAGGGAGCTTCTAAGCCAACACACTCATATTTAGAACTCTCAGTCACAGCCCAATACTTTAGTAGCCCTTACAGTAAAACAACCAATTACATTCCAGCATTTTACCAGAACTTAAAACTAAATAGCCATCCCTCATCTGACTGCACAATAATTGCTCTTTTCTAGTAGCTGATACATTACTTTAGTTAACATGTGTTTTCTAGTACAATAATACTTATAATTTATACATGGGAATAAGATTATAGCACTCAGTTTGTAAACATTTATGTTTTAGTTTGGAAGTGTAAGTTACCCATCCCTCCACTTTTTCAGCAGCTGTCACGTTATGTTCACTACCATGTGTTTTATTGAGCAATATTACAGAAAATTAAGAGGTAGAAACATAAATTATTTACTGATTTATTCATTAAACCTGAACTTATTAGAGCCATCAGGACCTCTCTTACAATGGACAAGCGTTTCACATACACAATAACATTTTTACATTTTAGTGGCATAAGAAATAACAATTTGAATGTGACAAATAGTATTAAAACGATTTGGGTGTCCACATTCACAATTAGAGTAAATAATAGTGACAATGGACTAATAAAGATAATATTAACAGTACTTCTACTACTGCTGCTGCTGCTGCCAATAGCAATGATGATAGTAGTTGTAATAACAGAAATAAGAGAATTACAATAATGACAATAACAACAGTAATGGTAGTGGCATATATAAAAAGAATTTATAAGTGAACAAAACAGATGTTTTCTGATATAGCAAGTTATGGTGAAAGGCAATTTAAGACTGAACCAGTAAGAATACCAGGAACTGAGGAAGACCTGGTTGGAAAGTAGGATCTACAAGGGTAACGAGTGCATATGGGGACAATGGTAATAATTATTGTTGCTATGGTAGATATGTCATTAACTATGTTCTGGAGCATTGGGCAACATAATTTGAGAGTCCACAGTCATGTTTTATGGCTCAACTGCAAGTTATACAACAACCACATTCTTCCAGTAGCTGTCACGTTACTTTATTTTCCATATCTCTTATAGATAGAGTATGTGGGCAGTTTAGACATTGAAATAGCACTACACATCTTCGTTAAATGATGTAGACGACAGAATTTTCTAAGTTACACCAGTATTGTCAATATCTCTAAGTACTGTAAACATGTGTTTTGCTGATGTATATTTGACATACCTTCAGATACAGAAATACTTATTTTGCACCCTTTACATATTTTGGCAGTCATTCTGGATGTGGTAATAAAATTGTGGAACTTAGCGTAAACATCATACAGGCGTTGCTGGTATATTTTTGACAAAGATTTTAGGCATAGTAATACTGTAAGTTGCTTTTTTATTTAATTTCAGTGGCTAATTAACATTGTGACACCTCATACAGAATCATTTCGTGCGCGCGCGCACGCGCGTGTGTGTGTGTGTCTGTGTTTGTATGTGTGAGTGTTTTTGTGTGTGAAATCTGAATGTGGAAATATTTAATTTTCTGGCTCATTGTGTTTTACTTAAAGTGCAGCACAGAGACTGAACTGCACTTATTGAGAATTGAAGCTTAGTATGGAAGTTGGATCACTAGTGATACTAAGCGAGTTGTATCTCTTTTGCACTCCTATAGAAGGAACTTTTTGTGTATTGTGATAAATAATAGAGACAATTTGCATGTGCAAATATTTAATTATGTCTTGCACCAAGTGTACTAAAATGTTAAAACTTTTCTCGTTGAGTAGTGGGAGATACAGAGAACAATATGGCGATTGGTGTTTCTTTTTGAATGGCTGGTAAAATACTTGAAAGTAATTGACTGTTTCATTTTAATGGCTTTTAATATACGGTGCTGCGATTAGGAGGTCTACATACGAGTATTGTGGCTTAGAAGCTCTCTGATTGGTCAGTTTCCAAGAAAGGGTCGGAGCCTTGGTAGAGGGAGTGGCTGGGGGAAAGGTGATTAGTAGTGTGACTAAGAGTTCTTGCTGTGGGGCGTGGCTCCTTTAAAGTGCTACTCACGTGAATGTACCCGAGCAAATATTGCCTTCCTACCTAGTAACTATTCCAAAAACTCTTGTTCCCCTCGATAAGTCACCTATGTTAGTGTGATGTGCTTGTCGTTTCTGGACAATGGAACTCGACTCAATACTTTGCGTGCTACCATTCATACACGCAGAATGCGGCGACGAAGCGCCGACGTCTAAACGTCAATATCTGTTGTAGTTCTCCAAAGTAGAGCCAATAACGCGGATGAAACCACAGCTCAGACGAAACTCCATGGTCCATTAGCGACAAGCAAAGTAAACGTACCCTGTGAACGCATAGTTTGGTATTAAAGCTGACGGCGCTGTCGTTCTTTTCACTAGCATAGTTTTTGAGGCATTATAATTTTGTTGCTGATTTAAAGACCACTCATTTAAGTATTGAATATCACAGTTTTGCATGCAGTATTGTTTGCATTCTGATAAAGATACGAATGGAGTATACACTGTGACCCTGAGAAGTAAAGTGCCTGAGTAGCCCACTAAAGAAGCGAAACGATGTTTTCGCAGAAGAGTAATTATTTTTCTCCGAGTGTAAAGAAATGTTAAAATACATATTGAAAAGGCATATTAGCCGTATAGAAAAGTGCTTATTGTGGTATTTTGTAGTAATACACGAGGATACTGTGTATTGAATTGTAAACAGTGAGGACTGCACTGTGACTTATACCCTAGAATAGAGACCATTACCTATACGAACAATGAACCACGCTATGCAACCGTGAAATGAATTGCAAAAAGCACAGATGGACTTTTCTGTGATTAAACGTATGATAGAGATTGTAATTCTGGAGAGTAAATGTAAACATGTATTTGATGTGACATCCGAGTTATTCGAGTGAAATTCGTGCACGCAGGTAACAGCTGGTACATGATACCAATTGTTTACTGGACCTGAATATTCCGGTTACGGTACAATTATCAGGACATGGTATTTAGCTGACATCAAAGCATACTTTACACTGTAAACAACGCTGACAAAATATATTTGTCTAGTATTAGAACATGGGGATCATTCACCAAAAGTGTGGTATCATGATCGAAGCGTAGAGATTTCCCTCAGTATTGTTTGTGTTATATTTGTAAATGATTTCCGCTGTAGTGATCAGACCTGGCGGTGAAAGAAGGTAAAAATCAGTTGGTGGGTTATCTGCAGGCAGGTGAAAATAGGTGCTTGTCAGTTTTTCGTCATTAACTGACAACAGTGTATGGGAACCCATTTTTTCCTTCTATTTTTATCCCGCGGAGACACTGGTGAGCGTAAAATCAGGGAGATTCGTGTTCCCATGGAGACTAACCAATAAACTATCTCCCTGCGCATCAAAAAGTGGTGTACGAAGGAGCCTCTGGGCAAGCAAAAGCGACAAGAGTTAGATTTCATATTACTTGAAAGGTCATCACGAAAATATCATCTCTAGCTCAACCAACGTTGAGCACCGCAGGACAGAGTTGAAGAGTATCATACAGTACGCTTTAGACAAGTGTGGATATGTTGTTGTTATTGTGGTCTTCAGTCCTGAGACTGGTTTGATGCAGCTCTCCATGCTACTCTATCCTGTGCAAGCTTCTTTATCTCCCAGTACTTACATCCTTCTGAATCTGCTTAGTGTATTCATCTCTTGGTCTCCCTCTACGATTTTTGCCCTCCACGCTGCCCTCCAACGCTAAACTTGTGATCCCTTGATGCCTCAACACATGTCCTACCAATCGTCCCTTCTTCTAGTCAAGTTGAGTAGCGAACTTCTCTTCTCCCCAATCCTATTCAATACTTCCTCATTAGTTATGTGATCTACCCATCAAATCTTCAGCATTCTTCTGTAGCACCACATTTCGAAAGCTTCTATTTTCTTCTTGTCCAAACTATTTATCATCCGTGTTTCACTTCCATACATGGCTACACTCCATACAAATACTTTCAGAAACGACTTCCTGACACTTAAATCTATACTCGATGTTAACAAATTTCTCTTCTTCAGAAACGCTTTCCTTCCCATTGCCAGTCTACATTTTATATCCTCTTTACTTGGACCATGATCAGTTATTTTACTCCCTATATAGCAAAACTCCTTTACTACTTTAAGTGTCTCATTTCCTAATCTAATTCCCTCAGCATCACCCGATTTAATTTGACTACATTCCATTATCCTCGTTTTGCTTTTGTTCATGTTCGTCTTATATCCTCCATTCAAGACACTGTCCATTCCATTCAACTGCTCTTCCAAGTCCTTTGCTGTCTCTGACAGAATAACAATGTCATCGGCGAACCTCAAAGTTTTTTTTTTCTTCTCCATGAATTTTAATACCTACCCCGAATTTTTCTTTTGTCTCCTTTACTGCTTGCTCAATATACAGATTGAATAACATCGGTGAGAGGCTACAACCCTGTCTCACTCCCTTCCCAACCACTGCTTCCCTTTCATGCCCCTCGACTCTTATAACTGCCTTCTGGTTTCTGTACAAATTGTAAATAGCCTTACGCTCCCTGTATTTTACCCCTGCCACCTTCAGAGTTTGAAAGAGAGTATTCAAGTTAACATTGTCAAAAGCTTTCTCTAAGTCTACAAATGCTAGGAACGTAGGTTTGCCTTTTCTTAATCTTTCTTCTAAGATAAGTCGTAAGGTTAGTATTGTCTCACGTGTTCCAACATTTCTGCGGAATCCAAACTGATCTTCCCCAAGGCCCGCTTCTACCAGTTTTTCCAATCGTCTGTCAAGAATTCGCGTTAGTATTTTGCAGCTGTGACTGATTAAACTGATAGTTCGGTAATTTTCACATCTGTCAGCACCTGCTTTCTTTGGGATTGGAATTATTATATTCTTCTTGAAGTCTGAGGGCATTTCGCCTGTCTCATACATCTTGCTCACCAGTTGGTAGAGTTTTGTCGGACTGGCTCTCCCAAGGCCGTCAGTAGTTCTAATGGAATGTTGTCTGCTCCCGGGGCCTTGTTTCGACTCAGGTCTTTCAGTGCTCGGTCAAACTCTTCACGCAGTATCTTACCTCCCATGTCGTCAAGAGCAAAATTTTGAAGGGTGGAGAAGACCTATCGTGGCTCGACAACCATATTGGAAAGCAGCTACGGAAGCCAAGAGAGCTCCGCTGCAAATTTAGACTCAGCCAAGGCATCACAGATAAATAAAAATGAAACAAAACCAGAATTAGCGTAAGAATGGTTATGCTTGAAGCGTTCGACGATTACGAAAATAAAACTGTCTACCATATTGGCAGAAAATCCAAAAAAGTTTTGCTTTATCGCACATCCGTAAACGGATCGTAGATAGTTGTCCAGAGACTCTGCGAGCATAATGGCACTAAATCAGAAAGCGACAAACAGAAGGCCGAAATACTAAACAGCTTATTCCAAAACTGTTTCACGAGAAAGATCGCACTGCAGTTCGACCTTTGAATCGTCGCACGAACGGCAAAATAACCGGTATCGAAGTAAGGGTCTAGGCTGTCTATATGCAAGAAAATTGAAAAACTTTCTCCTCATGTGGCGTGTACTTTAGGTAACGTATTCAATAGCTGAGCAAAACTGACTGTAGGTTGGCCTGTGTTGCACATGCGAACAGCATTGTGAAATATACTTTTAAGCTTCATGAAATGGAAAATTGGAGATAAAGGAAACAATTCCGCTTAAATGCCATAAGCAACTGTGCTCAATGAAATCTATATAACTATAACACAGTACCGAGTTACATTATGAACGTTGTGTGATATGAAGTGCAATGTTAGACCTGAAATACCCACATAAATAAATTACTGCTCTATTCGGAAGAAAATGGCTGTTTGAGATCACCAATACTGTTCACTGAAAATTAATGTGCTTGCTAGTATGACACCTAGCAACTCCGACTACACACAGTTTGCTTAAGAATGCAGGGCGAGATCTGCCCTGAAATAAAAGCGACTTAATTCTTGCACAGCACGCTGATCTTTGTGTCTGGAGTACTGACGTTCTCGAAAGCAAATACAGATAAGCAAATGCATCAGCTAAAGACAAATAATCTACTCCAAAAAGTTTTGTTTGTCAGAAACAGTACGTGACATCATGTGGCGTAAGGCACAATTGACATACGACAAAATCTTGTCAATTTTACTGTGAATTATGGGGGTTGGTTCGTTTCTGAGAAAATTAACTTTGATTGTCGGGCAACAGCCAGCACAACGTAAGAAGACTGTAACAATTACAAAATTTGCTCATTACATACCTTTCAAATTCCTCCAAAAACTTCTCCATTAATATAAAGATGGAGAAAATATTATAAATCAGTTTTTATCCCCGTAATAAAGTATTCTAGATAGTTTCTCCCAATTTCACAAATAACAGGTCTCTTTCTCTGAAAAACTTAACTGCTCACTAATGTGCCTAAAAAGAATGTCCCAGCGCTGCCCAACAGACTGACCTGCAATTCAGCCACAGATCAAACTTAACAAAGAGTCAATACACTTATTCACTGCTCACGCAGTGCGCTCATTCACCTTTGCGCAGTACAGTAAAGCTGAATTATTAACAACAGCAGCCGGCCGAAGTGGCCGAGCGTTTCTAGGCGCTACAGTCTGTTACCGCGCGACAGCTACGGTCGCAGGTTCAAATCCTGCCTCGGGTATGGATGTGTGTGATGTCCTTAGGTTACTTAAGTTTAAGTTGTTCTATGTTCTAGTGAACTAATGACCTCAGAAGTTAAGTCCCATTGTTCTCAGAGCCATTTGAACCATTAACAACAGCAGAAAACATATAAGAACCTTATAAGCGACCAAAGCGTAGAAAAGGATTTGACATTGCTTGATAGATAGAACAAAGGCTACTAGACGGGAGGGGGTACCAGTTCGATTCGATACAGAATGTGCAAAAGAGCGTGCCTCTCGTCTGTCGGCGGTATGCCGTAGGAGAGGAGCTAAACGTTCCTAATAGCTGTAAAAAAGATAATGTCAGTCCCGTTTTCAAGAGGGAATGTGAAACAGAGGCGCAAAACTAAAAGCCTACTTGTCTGACGTCTGTGTATCGTAGTTAGTGTTGATCTGTTTTTCTCATGTACAACAGAGTGTATCAGATTTACAAATAAAATCTTACTTCTCATCAATCCTCAACAAAATCTCTTCAGTAAGCTTCCTTTTCTCTCGAAAAAACTGGTAAAATGTAAATAGCTTTGCTAGATACTTCCCAGGCCAAATAGTGGTAATGCCACTTTACCCTCAAGTGTATCTGTGTAGTTATGTACTCAGTCTAGTAAAGTTAAGAATGTTTTCCCAAAATCTTGTGCACTTAAATCCATAGTATAAGTAAGTGTCTTGAAATTAGGAATGTTAACTGTTATATCTTCACTTCCAAAGTCAGTTCCCACCCTCACTTCATCTCATCATGTGCTTATGAAGAAAGCATAAGTTTCAGAATTTCATCCTACCTAGCACAGTTCTCTCTTAATTTACTGTAGTCAAACTGTAGTTTTTTCCCGAAACAGAGTATTATTTCCTATGTTTTTAAGTGTCCTACTTTCAATGGAAACTGCATGGTGCATGTTAACGCTGTCTATTTCTTTTTCTTGCAATACATGGACTCCCAATTCATAATCACTGCTGTCAGTTGTAAGGCTAAAATGGATGGATCAGCCAGGTCTGTGTAATATCTCACTGTTAAGTAACTGTGCTTTGATGTTCTCAAATGCTCATTGACATTATACATCCTGCTCACACACAGTGTTCTTTTTAAGCAAATTATTGAGATATGTTGGATTTAGTGCTTGTATTTTCACTTATTTGAGAAATATCCGTAATAAACAAAAAATGACTTGTTTCTTAGTGCTGGAAGGAGGGAAAGAAGCAAATGTATCACTTGGTCTGTGTCAGAGAGAACCCGATCTTCAGTGATTGTTCCAGAAAATAAAGATGTTTGAGAGCAAATTTATGTTTAGGTAGCCTCAGTGTCACTCCTCCCTCTGTCTTTTCGTCAACCATTTCCCTTAAATTTCTCATATGTCTTTTCAAAGTCTTGGCTGAGACTAAAATCTCATCTACAAATATAGTCAGTTTTTCTAATGTGCATTTAAAGTGTCAGTCTGTATTCAATCATCTTGAGGTTTGTACAGATGTACCATTGTTTTTCTCTCCTTTTCACAGAAGGTCTTCATACTGCCATTGACTTCCCTAAAACACAGACCATTTAAAAACTCTGTTTTTATTCTTGCCTCTTTTGTGCCAGACCAGAATTTGCCCAGCAGAGGTTTCTCAGAATCTGTAAAAGTCGTATTTCTTTGGATGTGTTGATTTGCGCAGACAAGTTCATCACTATCCAGAACTTCTTTGACAACCTTTATCTTCAGCCTATCAGACATGGAATTGTTAAAGTTACCTTTACACTGAAAAATAAAATCTGCAGGACGGATCTTGTTCTCATTAGAGAAAGTTTTTATGATTACGTTGCTCCAACCACTATTCTTATTGGAACAACGTCCTTTGGTAAACACACTTTCCTCAATTTGAACAACGTCCTTTTGTACATGGCTAACTTTAGTTAAGCATGTATCAATACTACTTTTTACTGTTAAAATATCAGAACTGTAATGTTTTTCAGACCGTATTCATATGTATTTTAAAACTTATGTCTCGTTCTTACTTTATCAATGAAAATTTTGTTTTATTATTTCCCTGTCACCTTCAGCTGAAAATTCAGTATTAACTTACTCTATTTTTTGGTAATCTGTTTAATCTTGTGTCAAACTTCAACTTTTCATTATCAACAACGTTTATTGGTCTACATTTTCAACAAATTTGATAGTTTTGGTAAAATCAATTTCGATAGTATTTAATTCCTTTTTAAAAATTTTAATGCCCGCATTCCGTTTTTCATTAGCTTGGCCTAATCTGTCAAGCTTTCAATCCTGTTGATCAACCTTTTGACCCTTCTGAACCAAATTTTGACACTCTTTGGTGGGTGACTCATTTGAAAGTTTGAAAATCAGTTCAGTTAATTCAAGTTAACCATTAGTGACCTCCTGATTAGTGAACCCATGGAAAGGATAGCCAACACTGTTTGTCTCCCCCCTGTAGCCCCAGTTTATGACTGATTTTCAGTTAAATTAAATATATTTTCTGGATAATCTTCATTTTCCTCATTTCGGTTTTCACTATTTACTTTGACGCACGTGATAGTTTTGTATGAGTCAAAATAAAGAAATATAAAATAGATTTCGTCTTCACTTATTTGTTTCACACGACCTCCTTTTCTACTTTTGCACTACTGTTGCCTTCCAAAAAATGTGTTTCCGAATATCTTCGGTTTTCCGACTTCTGGAAAGCACAGCGTGCAGAACAGGCAACACATCAGCTGTGGTACGAAGGTTGTGTATAGCTGGTTGTTGGTTGCTTCCACACAGATGTTGTCATCTGTTTCAATTAGAGATTACGTTCCTTGTCAGTCTGTGAGCATCCTTGGTGAACCTGAAACTTGATATTAATACCAGCTCTGCAGTGTGGCTTATTTTGGTTCCCAGCTCCTCCACCGCTTTGTAACGTTATGACATTTCAAAATCTGCTGAAGTGTAAAAGATTTTGTTGCTGTTCATGAACAGACTAATACTGTGAGTAGTTCATCAGAAGGGGGTGCAAATTAGGCGAAGTACGAATATTTACCTTCTTCTTCTTTTCTTCATTGCTGCAACAGCTGATTCTAGTAGATAATCTCGAATTCTTCTGATATGGAGACCTCACATATGACACGTATAATAATCAGTTTACAGATGCATCATTTGAAATAATACGGTTTATTATCATATTGTTAGGACGACGACAAACATAGATCCCGCCTTAAAATGTCTTGGAACACTGATCCGCTGCCTACATATTTCTGCCAGTATTTATAGTAAACACTACAATGGGATAATTGCTATAAAGAGACCAAATGACTTCCAATTAATAGTTTTACATTGAGTTGACAGTTCGGTGACAAATTGCTTCTAATTTACAGATACATGTTTTTAAATACAATGGTCGCAGTAATTTTTATATTTTCGTAGTTAAATATGGGATCTAACAACAGTTCGTTTATTTCTTTCTTCACTTATGGCCAAACTAGTTACCAAAAGGAGTTTCACCGTCTATTGAGACATGAAATTAAATATAAAATTTTGTGATATAGGTAGAACTTATGTATCCTGGCTTGGTTAGCCGAAAGTCACAATTGTTTACATTTCCTAACAGTGTCCCCATGAAGAATTTTACATTTTTAACTTATTAAGTTGTTTCTGTAGCTCTAAACACATGAAAAGTTTGCAAATATTTAATAGAAATACATTTGGCTTAATATTACATTGAAGTATGATGGTAGTAATGTTTGATAAATTGCAATGCATCACTCTTTGTGTGTGTGTGTTCTTGTGAATTACAAAAGAGCAAGATAATCTTATTCATTCCTGTCAATGTCATCAGTACATTTCAATTCTTAGAACATTACTACATAGTTATTTGTTGCCAAACTGTTTCCCAAAGGTGTTTTTTTACTGATGTTTGCCTGCTGGGGTGGCCGAGCAGTTCTAGGCCCTTCAGTCTGGAACCATGCTACCGCTATGGTCTCACGTTCAAATCCTGCCTCGGACATGGATGTAAGTAATGTCCTTACCTAGGTTTAAGTAGTTCTAAGTTCTAGGGGACTGATGACCTCAGAAGTTAAGTCCCATAGTGCTCAGAGCCTTACTGATGTTTGGCTGTTTTGTATTATTCTCTTTGTATTGTATGCATCTGTAGTTACACGTATTTGTTAGTGAATTCAATATATATATCAGATCTGCGCATAATTATTGAGTAAGTGAATATCCCATATGTGACTTCGGATATGGTCGAAATCACATGTTACACTTCATATCTCACTCAGTTTAAATCTCTTCACAGACGGTATTTAGGAGCAAATGTTTCGTCGAACATTGATAAAAACACAGAGCTGACTTGTGACCAAATGAAGGGGTTTAAACTTACATGTTTTGATTGCGAGTGCTCAACAGATACTCAAATGCTTTGCTTTCAGTGATAATGTGGTAAGTTATTTACAAACACTTGACTGAAATTGTGTTAGAGAGAACAAAATTCCTTCTATTGCCCATCTGGCATCAAAATTTCCGAGTTTGATTAAAAGTGACATTCAGGGAAGTGACATTGAATGGAGGTTATTGAGACACAGGGGAAAAGAGTATTGATATGGCTGGATTCTGAAATGCTGCTCATAAAATGACACGGGGAGATGGGACACGTACGTCACCGAGCCGTGACGTTGTTGTTGTGCTTACTTCATTCATTAACCTGTGTAGAAAGAGTATTTTCGGCAGTAAACGCAAGTAATAAACAGAACACTAGAACAATAATCGGACTGCTATATTCCAAAATGAGTACGAGGTTTCTGTCCTGTTGCGGCTTTCTTATTGCCATGGAATTTCTGTGTGTGATGATTAATTAGGATAGCTTCTGAAATGATGGTGTGTCTTCCGAGATTTCAGGTCCGCCAATGACTTCAATCAGTGTGGATTAGCTCTGTTGTACAGACTTCGTCATAATAAATATGCGCTTATTCAGATAAAGGTTCTGTTACTGTACGTTCCACATCCCATAAACTGTATTGTGCCACAGGTACTTTAACTGCAAACCTTCACAATGGGTGACTTACACATTGTGTCACCTCGCTCGGTTAGCATCTGAGAGACTTTTCTTTAAAAATAGGTACCATGTATCATAACATTTTGTTATGAATGCGAGAGAGGAGTGATGGGAACGGAGTCAGCACAGAGGGTTACATTCCTTTTGTTGACATGAAATTTCTATGGCAGTAAGATTTGTGTTAGATTCCGTGCCTTGTCCTCTCGTGCTACATATATCAAGTTCGATTTAAATAAAGTTATGCATAGGTCCTTACACCTCTTAAATAAACATAGATGTTTTGCTTGATATATAAGATTAGAAAAACTTTTTGTTCCACATATCCTTGGTAATAAGATAGTCATAATACATAATATGCATTTATAGCAAAACAAATAAGGTAATACCGCTTTCACCGATCCTAAGTGAAATAGTCCTCTTGGATGTGGCGTAAGACGAAAACTCTTAAACATTTTTTCATTTTAGAGTGACATTCCAACAGTTTTCTAATTCGGATGTTTGTGTTAAGAAATAAAGCAACAAACAAAATAACACTGAATATCAGGGATTTCCAAAGTTCCAATTGCGGGTGCGTATGTAAATTTAGACCAGTGATTCAAAAAAGTACTGAAGCAGATTTGTCTGCTGTGGGCATTGGAACTTAGTATAGTGACTCATATTATATGATAACAGAGCAACGCATTAGCATAAAGTTTTGTTGCAAGTTGAGAGAAAGGGCTTTGAAGACTCAAGCAGTGTTGGCGTCTGATAAAGATTGAGTAGGTAGATTTGCTCTCCATTTGTGCTCCCAAGTGGGCAGCAACTTGTTGGCGATGTTATGGACTCGAATGTCAGATCAAGGTGACGCTCCTAGTTCAGTTCGGAATGTGCACCGTTCTCTGCGTCACATTTCGAAGACCATTGTAAATCTTTCAGATCATATAATGCTCCAAGTAATATAAGTGCAAGTGTAATACTGTGTGGGCAAAATAAAACTTGTCTGTAAAAATTTCAGGCCTCTTAAGATAGGCAACCCAACTTACATCATCTGTCCTGGGTGTAGGTATTAAATGTTGGGTGACCTACCTTAAGGTGCATGAAATATTTTTCGAGCCAGTTTAATTTGGTTCACCTTCTATATCGAAGGTGGGGTGATGGTTTATTGAATGCAGAATCTAATCAGAGGGGAAGGTGCAGACCAATCAGAAATGACAATTTCGCTACACTAGCATCGATGAAAGCTGCAGTCATACACCAAAACAGACGCAAAGGTACACGAGAATTCAGAAAAAACGAAAGAGAAACAATGCAAAACGCAAATAATAAGATCAACAGTCCAAAATAACAATACTGTTCATACAGTGACTCTTAATTTTACTTGCATAATTTTACAGCAAGAATGACGCATAGATCCTGGAAAGTTACTTTCTAGTGAGTGTGAAATTGGGGAAATGTTAGGTAATGATGGGAACCAAATCACCTTAGTTCTCAAAATCTGATAATATTCAAAGATATGACGCCAATGCAGTGCAGGAGAATGTCAAACAAAGCAGACGATATGGAAATGCACATTCGTATTTAAACATGAAATGGATCCGTCAAATAGCTTTTGTTACCAGAACCAAACTTAGAATCACTGTAAGCTTTTATATTGTCAATATTATAAATTCAGCGGATTTGAGGAGGCAAATTCTTTTTCAAGAAATCTGATAGTTCGATCACAACTCCATCGCTGGGCGCTAATGACCACTGTAGTTGTGTGCCCTAAAATCACAAAAAAACGCTATCGGGAACACATATTTATTCAAAATTTATTGAAAAAATTGGCAAGAATTATTATTTTGCATAACTGTGCCCATAAAGTAAACAATACTGGAAATCAGTAAGGAAAACTATTGTTTACAGGAAAACTCTCGCTTGGTTCGGCAGGTAGAACATCAGCGTCAGTGGAGTGTCAATGTACGATATGGCATTGTAAGACAACACATTATTGGCCTGAATTCCATTGTTGGCACTATTAAGAGGCAACAGTACGGGCTGTTCTTGAGTACATCTTACCTGGACTGATGGAAGACTCATCTCCTCATTTGCGTCAAATAACACGGGATCAGCATGATGGATGGCCTGCGCAAAATGCCATGGTGGAAGGAAATGCACTAAACCAACAATTCCCAAATCGATGGAGAGAAGGGCAGTCCTGTTCAGAGATTTTTAACGCGGTTTCCGTACCTCATCCGCATGGTCTTTTCTGTCTTGGGACGTGTGAAACATATGGTATAACAGCAAGTTCCAGCAATAATGGACAACACGAAAGCCCATATTACCAATACATGAACTGTAATAACATTGACAACAGTGAGTCGGCCAGTGCTGGAGCGTGTACAGCAGTTTTTCCATGAAAATAGCGATCTCTTCGAACATACAATGTAGCGTTTCTGCTGTGAGGAATCTGATTGCGTATCGGCGTTCATTTGCTGTGTCCCTGAGAGGATGTATGTTTGTTTTTTAGATACTGTTGTATGATTGTGTAACCGCTTCACAATGTGCGAAAGTTAATTTCTTACGTTGTCATTAAAATTGTTGAGTGACATGTCCTGTAGCTGTTATGTACCATTATGTAACTGATGTTCAAATACGTACAACTACCATTTACCCATCTGTTAGATTCTTAGCTAGCCATAAATTATTTTTATCCTGAACCCTGATATCTGGTTCTTTGTTACGGTTCAATTGCAGTAGTAAAAATTGATAAAATACGAACGAGAAAATCCTTTACTTATTTTTCATTGTGTGTGACTGCTCATCCGTATTGTTTCCAGTCCACTTAATAAGAGTGTAAACAGCAGTGAGTACACCGTTTGTCCAATCTCAGTACATCAATCTTGTCACTACTATGAGCAAACGTGAGGTTCACGCTTGCATCTCTGGATGCGCAATAGCGGCGCCTTTTTTAATTTCAAGCGTCAACCTCTCTTCGAAATTTTTCGTGATGAAATTGACGTATTGCGATGCAAACAAAGCCATTCATTTTCTGATTTTTCATGTTATCGATAGCGTAACAAATAATAATATATTTAAAAAACATAAGTTTGTGTCGAAACTAATATTTACTTACGTTACAGAATGTCTCGTAGTATTTACCTTCATGAGCCCCTGCCTTGCATTCATACCCGAGAAAATCGTTTTTAAATGTCTGTTACTTTTCCAGAGATCTTTGTACTGGAACATGTAAGTGGACCAACCTATATATTAAAGATATATTATTTGGAAATTCATATGCATATGCTTTTCAAAAATTAACCAGATACTCTCTGTAAAATACACTCCCGTAAATTGAAATAAGAACACCGTGAATTCATTGTCCCAGGAAGGGGAAACTTTATTGACACATTCCTGGGGTCAGATACATCACATGATCACACTGACAGAACCACAGGCACATAGACACAGGCAACAGAGCATGCACAATGTCGGCACTAGTACAGTGTATATCCACCTTTCGCAGCAATGCAGGCTGCTATTCTCCCATGGAGACGATCGTAGAGATGCTGGATGTAGTCCTGTGGAACGGCTTGCCATGTCATTTCCACCTGGCGCCTCAGTTTGACCAGCGTTCGTGCTGGACATGTAGATCGCGTGAGACGACGCTTCATCCAGTCCCAAACATGCTCAATGGGGGACAGATCCGGAGATCTTGCTGGCCAGGGTAGTTGACTTACACCTTCTAGAGCACGTTGGGTGGCACGGGATACATGCAGACGTGCATTGCCTTGTTGGAACAGCAAGTTCCCTTGCCTGTCTAGGAATGGTAGAATGATGGGTTCGATGACGGTTTGGATGTACCGTGCACTATTCAGTGTCCCCTTGACGATCACCAGAGGTGTACGGCCAGTGTAGGAGATCGCTCCCCACTCCATGATGCCGGGTGTTGGCCCTGTGTGCCTCGGTCGTATGCAGTCCTGATTGTGGCGCTCACCTGCACGGCGCCAAACACGCATACGACCATCATTGGCACCAAGGCAGAAGCGACTCTCATCGCTGAAGACGACACGTCTCTATTCGTCCCTCCATTCACGCCTGTCGCGACACCACTGGAGGCGGGCTGCACGATGTTGGGGCGTGAGCGGAAGACGGCCTAACGGTGTGCTGGACCGTAGCCCAGCTTCGTGGAGACGGTTGCGAATGGTCCTCGCCGATACCCTAGGAGCAACAGTGTCCCTAATTTGCTGGGAAGTGGCGGTGCCGTCCCCTACGGCAATGCGTAGGATCCTACGGTCTTGGCGTGCATCCGTGTTTCGCTGCGGTCCGGTCCCAGGTCGACGGGCACGTGCACCTTCCGCCGACCACTGGCGACAACATCGATGTACAGTGGAGTCCTCACGCCCCACGTGTTGAGCAATTTGGCGGTACGTCCACCCGGCCTCCCGCATGCCCTCTATACTCCCTCGCTCAAAGTCTGTCAACTGCACATACGGTTCACGTCCACGCTGTCGCGGCATGCTACCAGTGTTAAACACTGCGATGGAGCTCCGTATGCCACGGCAAACTGGCTGACACTGACGGAGGCGGTGCACAAATGCTGCGCAGCTAGCGCCATTCGACGGCCAACACCGCGGTTCCTGGTGTGTCCGCTGTGCCGTGCGTGTGATCATTGCTTGTACAGCCCTCTCGCAGTGTCCGGAGCAAGTATGGTGGGTCTGACACACCGGTGTCAATGTGTTCTTTTTTCCATTTCCAGGAGTGTAGCATACAGATATTATTATCAGGAACTTCATAAACATAGGGGCAGATTTTAAAAAATGGGTAAGATCAGTCCTGGACAGCTATAAACAGGTAGTGGAAAATGTAATCCTCTACAACATTTGTATTCTTTTCGGCCGATAACGCTCACCGGTAAGGTGGCGCTCGACTCTAAGGAAGCCGGTTTGAATCCTGGTGCTGGAAAAAAAAATTACACCTCCAGTATTTGGGCGTTATGTGAATTACATTATAAGCTACTTGCCAGATAGTCTTGGGGTGAGCACACGTGAAACTCTCCGCGAAATATGAGTCACTGTAGACCCCAGTTCTTTCTACCCGATTCCAGAAAGCTGAGAATGGGGAAGGAAGTTCCAAATGGGGAAAAATACAATAATATATTTTTCTTTTTAATTTTGATTGTTGAAGGCTGAGTGCACTGTTTGAGATGGGGCCATTTTCAAGTACAGACCTTTCCAGTCACATCCCAGCGAACAGGGGTTGGGGCAGAGAGTGGTACAGTAGGGAGGGAGGATTCCGAAACTGGGATGATGTAAGATAGGATTCAGAGTTCCACCATGGCCACGACAGAAAACATGAAACATTGTTGTAGAGTGCAGAGGGAATTGACTGTACAACATTATGGAGTATTGGGAAAAAAACCACTGAAAGTAATTGAGCTACCGAATACGTATTTTTGTTTCAGTCCTTAGGCATAAAATGTAGATTTATTGTGCAAAAGAGAAGTAAATTCTGAATTGCCTCAAAGTGATAACTTCCTTCACGCACTTTTACACTAGTCTGGGTGTCGTTTCTTCGTCACCAAAACGAAATTCATAATTACTGGTCAAAGATCTACTAAGTTCCCCCATACGTAAATAGTACTCATCTTTGAAAAAAAACAGGAAGTTAATTTCAAAGAAGTTATGTTTGTAATAAATGCTGCTATCTTTACTGTTTTGACAGTGCGGTATTGTACTCCTTACTTATCGCTGGTTTCTGGAATTTCCGAGGGGAGAGCACGATCTTTGTGCATAACGCCAACAATGCTCCAGTGTTACAGGCCACGGACCGAGTTAGTGCGCGTAGAGTAGTTTAGGAAGGATTTGCTACAAAGTATGATTAAGAGTTGAAGCTTTTATGTTGATTCGTACGAGAAAATGGTTAAGGTATTTAGTTTCTTCGCTGAAAGACGTGCACGATTAGTAGAGATAGTGGTTGAAGCAGTATCGTGTTTGTAACTTGCGTGGAGGAACATATTTATTACCTATTTAATTAATCCGGAAACGCAAAGTAGCAGTATGAATGTGAAACGTGCTTAACTCTTAACGGAAGACTGGATCAGTTTAGGCATTGATAGCGAAGTGTGTTACGTCCTTAATGAACACTAAAACAAGGTCATTTCACCTGAACTGTTAATGTTTTAAAGTTAAAATTTTTATTTTTCAATTGAGTAACTTTAACATTTGAAGAGACACGTGTTCGTATTAGGCACATGGTGAGATTTATTTTGTAACGAATCGTGCTCTCTTAGTAAAGCTACCAAACTCGAGGCCTATATCCGCAAAAATAAATTAACAAACAAAGGAGACAGCTAAAGACATGTAATGTGTTCTATACGATTTGTGCATAGCAAATTTATATCACTAAGGGGCTAAAATGGTCTCACAACCCCAGATTCAGTTTGTCTATCTAACAGCTTGCAGGGGTTCAAAACGATTTTTCGGTATTTCATATAACCGTTGAACGAATTCAAAACTTTATAATGCTGCCACAATCTACTCTTTAAGAAGTACACATTTTATGTTAAAGGTTTATGTAGAAGTTCAGTTCTTTAAATAATGGCAAGTATGGTGTTCAGTGGTCCTGTAACTACATGTTGTGTCTGTTGTGGCCTTCTGTCCCAAGACTGGTCCGATGAACTTCATTACACCAGTCTATTACGTGGAAGCCTCTCCATTTACGATCGCGTCTTTCACTCGAGTTATGCCACAAATTTATTTCCTCCGGAGATCGATATCACCGGCAAACCTCAATATATTTATTCCTTCTCACTTAACATTAATTCCTTCTCCAAATTTTTATTTTGTTTGCGTTACCTTTTGCTCAGTGTGCATATGGAGTAACATCATTGGTAGGTTACAACCTTGTCTCACTCCCTTCTCAACTACGCCTTCTCTTTCAAAGTCCTTCGATCGTTATAATTCCAGTCTCATTTCTGCACAAGCTATGTGTAACCTTTTGCTTCCTTTATTTGAATCCCTCCTACCTTAAGAATTTCAAAGAGAGTATTCCAGCCAACATTGTGAAAAACTTTCTTTAAGTCTATAAATCCTATAAAAGAAGGTAGGTTTTCCGTTCTTTAACATACCTTCTAAGGTAAGGCGTAGGGTCAGTGTTACTTCGCACGTTCAATATGTTCAAATGTGTGTGAAATATTTAGGGACTTAACTGCTAAGGTCACCAAGCCCTACGTAACCTATATTAAGGTCATCAGTCACTACTTAACCTAAACTATCCTAACGACAAACACACACACCCATGCCCGAGGGAGGACTCGAACCCTGCTGGGACCAGCCGCACAGTCCATGACTGCAGCGGCTAATCCCACGTGCCTTCGCGTGTTGCTAGGTTTTTCGGAACCAAATTGGTCTTTTCGCAAGTCGGCTTCTACCATTTTTTTCCATTCTTCTGTAAGTAAATCGCGTCAGTACTTTGCAGACATGGCTTATTAAGCTAATTGTTCGATAATATTCATACCTGTCAGTTTCGGTTTTCTTTGTCATTGTTATTATTATCGTTATTACACACGTTACAAGCCTTTATCAGACCACACGAAGCATTTATGACTACTTGTTCTTCCTGTTCTTCCAGCACTCTTTCATTCGTTCGCTGAAGGCCCTCTTCCTTTCTTCGGTCCACTTTGGTCTTTGGGCTTTAGGTGCTATCTTTTCTGATATTACTTCCCACTTGTATATTTCGTGTCTGTAGACGCTTTTACCTGTGATGTCCGCTGAATCTACCTGTGCTTTTTCAAGTTGAATTTTGGCTTGTGCCATCCACGGTTTAGTGATTTTTAGCCTCTGTATGCATCTGAGTATTCTGTTGGTGAGTCTGGTCCTTGGGAGTCTTCTGATGTGGCCGTAAAACTTTAGAGGGCTTTTTATGTGGTGTCTTTGGAGTGAAGCTTGTATCCTTCGTCTGTGAGTTTTGGTCCAAAAATTTTCCTGATAGTTTTTCTTTCCTGTGACATTGTAAGTATTACATTCTTCTTTTAGTTCGGAGATACTTCCACTCTCTTCTATTTCTTGCACATGAGGTGGAATAGTTTTGGCATGACTGCCTGTCCCAAGGACTTGAGTAATTCCGAGACAGTGTTATCTACTCCTGAGGTCTCGCTTCGACTTAGATCCATCAGTATTCTGTCAGATTATTCCTGCAGTATCATGTCTTCCAGCTGGTCTTCAGCTATTTTCCGTCCCCTTTCTATAATATTGTTTTCAAACTAATGTCCTTCGTAAAGCTTCTCTACATATTCCTTCGATCTTTCAGCTTTATATTCTTTTCTCAGTAATGTGATGTCATCTGCGCTCTCGATATAGGTACAACTGCCTCTCTTATGTGCAAAGATATCTTTAATCTTCCTACAGGCGATACCTATTTTTATCACAGATATACATTCTCCTGCAGCCGTCTAACATTCCTGCTTAGCCATTTTGCACTTTCTGTCAATTTCATTTGGTAGAAGTCTGTGTTCTCTTTCCCCTGCTTTATTTCTTGCTTTTCCTATTTTCTCCTTTGTAACCAATGTTAACATAAAAATCTAACATTTAAATTTGTTGTTTAGTACTGTGGTTCATGGTGTGAGTTCCTGTAGTCATGTCCTAGTTCATGAACCACGGGCAACGTATGAGTGGCCAAGTAAGTGGTCCCAACAGTCGGAATACCAGTTACTTTGGAATAAGGCAGGGCATCTCGGACATATTCTGAGTCGTGATCACCTTTGTGCTCATACGGCAAAGACTACCAAATCCACCAGTTAGTCCCTCAACCGTTAGGAGTAATACCCAATGGGACTCAGGGTAAGTAAGGCTAGCAACCTGCTTCCCTGGTACTATAAATATGATGCTGGCAACAATCAGAACAAAATGCCTCGGACCTTTGGAGGTGACAGAGTCCCACCTCTAGCTGACAAACCAGGGACTCCTAAGATACGACTTAGCAAACAAATGGTAATGAGATGGGGAGCTATTAATATCAATGGGGGCTACTCTGGGAAGAGGGTAGAGCTGACAGAGGCTGCAAGTAACATGGGGCTGGACGTTTTAGCTGTTAGTGACATTCAGGTAAGGGGTGAGAAAGAAGAGGAAGTTGGAGAATACAAGGTCTACCTGTCAGGAGTCAAAGCAGGAATAGCACAATGGGTTGTAGGGCTCTACATCAGGAAAGGAATGGAACCCAGCGTAGTTGCAATAAGGTATGTAAACAAACGACTGATGTGGGTAGATTTGACAGTGTCTAGCAAGAAAATTAGGTTTGTATCAGTATATTCGCATTGTGAAGGGACAGATCAAGATAAGATGGATCGTTTTATGAGACACTCATTGATGTAGTTGTTAGAGTAAAGGACAAGGACAGTGTTCTGCTCATGGGTGATTTTAACGCCAGGATTGGAAATCGAACAGAAGGGTACGAAAAAGTTATGGGTAAATTTGGAGAGGATATGGCGGCCAACAGGAACGGGAAACAACTCTTGGATTTCTGTGCCAGTATGGGCTTAGTAATCACAAACTCCTTTTTTAAACATAAGAACATTCACCAGTATACTTGGGAAGGCAGGGGAACTAGATCTGTAATTGACTATTTAATAACAGATCAGGAATTCAGGAAGGCTGTGAGACACACACGTGTATTCAGGGGATTCTTTGATGACACTGATCATTATTTAATCTGCAGTGAAATTGGGATTGTGAGGCCGAAAGTGCAGGAGGTCAGGTCCATATGTAGGAGGATAAGAGTGGAGAAACTTCAGGATATGGAAATCGGGCACAAGTACATAACAACGATCTCAGAAAGGTACCAGGTAGTTGAATGTAGTCAATTACAGTCATTGGAAAAGGAATGGACAAGGTACAGGGACACAGTACTAGAAGTGGCTAAAGAATGTCTTGGAACAGTAGTGTGTAAAAGCAGGAAGAAGCAAACAGCTTGGTGGAATGACACAGTCAAGGCAGCTTGTAAAAGGAAAAAGAAGGCGTATCAAAAATGGCTACATACTAGAACTGAGGTAGACAGAGAAAGTTATGTTGAAGAAAGAAACAAAGCCAAACAGATAATTACAGCATCCAAGAAGAAATCTTGGGAAGACTTTGGAAACAGGTTGGATACTATGGGTCAAACTGCTGGGAAACCATTCTGGAGTGTAATTAGCAGTCTTCGATAGGGAGGTAAGAAGGAAAGGACAAGTATTTTGGACAGGTCAGGAAAACTGCTGGTGAATCCTGTGGATGCCTTGGGCAGATGGAGGGAATATTTTGAAGAGTTGCTCAATGTACGTGAAAATACAATCAGTAATGTTTCAGATTTCGAGGTAGAATGGGATAGGAATGATGACGGAAATAGGATCACATTTGAGGAAGTGGAGAAAATCGTCAATAGATTGCAGTGCAATAAAGCAGCTGGGGTGGATGAAATTAAGTCGGAACTCATCAAATACAGTGGAATTTCAGGTCTTAAGTGGCTATACAGGATAACTGAAATGGCCTGGGAGTCAGGACAGGTTCCATCAGTCTAGACTAAATCAGTAATCACACCAATCTTTAAACATGGAAACACAAAAGATTGTAACAACTACAGAGGTATCTCTTTAATCAGCGTTGTGGGTAAAATCTTCTCAGGTATTGTTGAAAGGAAAGTGCGAGTATTAGTTGAGGACCAGCTGGATGAAAATCAGTGTGGGTTTAGGCCTCTTAGAGGTTGTCAGGACCAGATCTTTAGCTTACGGCAAATAATGGAGAAGTGTTATTAGTGGAACAGGGAATTGTATCTATGCTTTATATAACTATAAAAGGCATATGACCGGGTTCCTAGGAGGAAGTTATTGTCTGTTCTACGAGATTATGGAATAGGAGGCAAACGTTTGCAAGCAATTAAAGGTCTTTTCATGGATAGTCAGGCAGCAGTTAGAGTTGACGGTAAATTGAGTTCATGGTTCAGAGTAGTTTCAGGGGTAAGACAAGGCTGCAGCCTGTCGCCACTGTTGTTCATATTATTTATGGATCATATGTTGAAAACAATAGACTGGCTGGGTGAGATTAAGATATGTGAACACAAAATAAGCAGTCTTGCGTATGCGGATGACTTAGTTGTGATGGCAGATTCGATTGAAAGTTTGCAAAGTAATATTTCAGAGCTATATCAGAAATGTAAGGACTATGTTATGAAGATTAGCATCTCCAAAACGAAAGTAATGTCAGTGGCAAAGAAATATAAACGGATTGAGTGCCAAATAGGAGGAACAAAGTTAGAACAGGTGAATGGTGCAAGTTTTTAGGATGCCTATTCTAACAGGATGGCAACATAGTGAAAGAACTGGAAGCGAGGTGTAGCAAAGCTAATGCAGTGAGTGCTCAGCTACGATCTACTCTTCGGCAAGAAGGAAGTCAGTACCAAGAATAAGTTATCTGTTCACCGTTCAATGTTTCGACCAATTTTGTTGTATGGGAGCGAAAGCTGGGTGGATTCAGGTTACCTTATCAACAAGGTTGAGGTTACGGATATGAAAGTAGCTAGGATGATTGCAGGTACTAGTAGATGGGAACAATGGCAGGAGGGTGTCCACAATGAGGAAATCAAAGAAAATCTGGGAATGAACTCTATAGATGTAGCAGTCAGGGTGAACAGGCTTAGATGGTGGGGTCATGTTACACGCATGGGAAAAGCAAGGTTACCCAAGAGACTCATGGGTTCAGCAGTAGAGGGTATGAGGAGTCGGGGCAGACCAAGGAGAAGGTACCTGGATTCGGTTAAAAATGATTTTGAAGTAACAGGTTTAACATCAGAAGAGGCACCAATGTTAGCACTGAATAGGGGATCGTGGAGGAATTTTATGAGGAGGCTATGCTCCAGACTGAACGCTGAAAGGCATAATCAGTCTTAAATGATGGTGATGATGATGATGATGATGGTTTAGTATGTGATCAAAATACAACTGCATCTGGGGATTATGTATTGCCACTGCATTGAACGTGCTTTGTTAATGTAGAGAAGTCTTCTTCTCAACAGAGGATAAATTTGTTCTAAATAGTTAATGTTCAATAATTTGTAGTGAAGTGCTGCTGGTAAAAAGGACAATGACAAATAAGTAGAATTTTAAATTATCGATGAGAGTAAATCATTTTCTTGGATGACTGGTGCGAAATCTGACGCACGCAGCAAGTTGATACTTGGAATAAAGTTTGTTGAAGAATTTGCTGATGTCAGCTACGCAATACAGTTGGTCAGTTATAACGAAGTACGTGTTTCGGCATGTTTGCAAATTAACCCTATGGGGGTAAAATAGTGGGTGAAAGCTTTCTTTAAAAAATATGTCATTATTAAATAACTACTAAGGTAATTTTAAAGTTACATCTATGAACATAGGTGTTTGACTTCTCTGTTGCATATAAAAAACTACGTTAATTTTATCATGTTTCTTCCGAGACTGTATTACCTCACGCGAGTTCAAGTAACTATTGGCTCCCTTTGTGTTTAGTATAGTGGGGGACTCAGCCACTGAGATGTAGAGGCTCGTTGGTAGCGGAGCAAAATATTTGTTTATATGACAATGGTCTTGCACTCTAATGAAAAAGCCATTAAGATTTGCTTTAGGAATGGCCTTGAACTCACAAAACTTATTTATGTCTACTGTATTAAGGCAAATATTGTCTAATTTAATGATAAATCAAAGGTTTTCCGAAACTCCGATCTCAATGCTGGTACACCTTTGCCCTTGCAAGACCTTTTGACGTAATAGCAGCAGTTAATTTTGGCTTTCAGGCAGGGCGACGAGGCTGAGCAGTTCTTTTAAAAGCAATAATGGCACAATGTTCCAGTTTAAATTTCTTTTTTGCACGAAAACTGGTTCTCGTGGCATATCGTTTTCAAGGAGCGCTCAGAGCTTGGTGAAGAAAATTTTGGACTCCTGCCATCTCTGTTCTGGTTGTGATCGACTAATTCCCCACGAAAATCAATTTTCTTCTTTACAAGCATTACGGGTGATTCTGTTATTTCGGCCCTTCGAAAGTCTTTCGATGTGAGTACATATTTGCGTCCTTCAGTGCTTTTATCTCCACAATCTTTATTTCAGTCGTTACTTTCGTGTCTCATTGTACCTAAAATAATTCAGCAATTGACATTGGGTGCGTCTAATAATGTGGCCTGGGACTGTGTATCTGAGAGTCGTTATAACATTTAACGCAACTGCATCTATTTCATTTGGAAAGAACGTATATATGGCATCAAACTCACCCGCTTCTGCAAGAGACACACTATCGAAAATTTATCAGCAACGACAATCACGGCCGATGGTCAAAGTTTATTGAGCTTACATTAAATCGCCAATCGTCCCACGGTTTGTGAGCAAATGTTACCTGTTCCACCCCTCCTAACGTTTCCTTTTTTTCATCTACTGGAATGAAAAGTTATCACAACTGCCATTCGAAATGAACCAGCCTCGTTGAGTAAATATTGACTCAGTTATGGCCCTCATTGATAAAAAAATCTCGTTAAAAAAAAGGAGGGAGAAATTTGAATGGTCGACAGTCGATCGGAATCAAATCGAAGGCAAAGCATTGAGGGGTGCATGCGTAAAAATAGCGAATGACCACCGGCTTTATTTTCCGGCAAAGGGCCACTTGCGCAAATATAAATCGAGCAAATATTTACCGGCCACACAGCACCAAATACATTTGGGTTCCGCACACAGTGGGGAGCTGATGTGTGATGTGCTAAAGGCTGCGTTCCCGAGGACAAACGAACGATACATTTTATTTTCAGTTATCCACCGCCACAAATGCCCGGATGGGTATTATCCTTATAGAGGCGAGCATCGATACGGTAACGCGCAGGTTTCTAGAGAGTGGGAGGCGCTAGAGCAGCCACAAAGCCAGTCCGAGGAGAGCGGGGACCGAGGAATGAATCCCGCCCGTTCTTCACGGATCGTTAATCTGCTGGATAAAGAACAATTAAATCCAGTAGATGGGAGGGTGGGGGAGAGCGGGAGTGGGAGGGAGAAAAAGAGGGAGAAAGAGGGCCGCGGAAGAGAAGGAAGGAGGCTCTCTCTCTTGCTTTTTTTTTTCCTCCGCCTACATCGCTTTTTCACGGCGCGGAATGCCGTTGTGTGGAGACGAGAACAATGAGATATTTACCTCCGTTTGATTTGCATTTGTAACGGTTTATTCAGCGCGGTGCGGCGCCTGCGACGCTTGTCCCTCGAACGAGGAGATTTATTTTGGTGGCCGCTCCGAAGCGACGGCAGGCGGCAGGGAAACTGCGCAATAGCTCATGAAATCGTTGAGTGATGTTGCCGGAGGGAGAATTTTCGGGTGGGGAGGGGTGGAGGGAGGAGGAGGAGGTGGAACGGAGAGCTGTGTGGGAGGACAGACAGTGAGGAAAAGTGTGGAAACGGTGAGAGAGAGACGGCGCACACGCTCCCAACCCGCGGCGACGCAGCGCGGATTCGTGGTTCCGCACTCTCGGTCCGTTTGGAGTGAGCGATTGCCTGCCCGCTTTGCTTTAAAAAGAAGTAATTAAAATTGAGTGGGCGCCGTAATTATGTGCGTAAAATACAGCATGGTCGGTCGTCTGGGCGGAGGAATACGACAGCAAGCGAGAACTGGAGCCGGCGTTCCGTAGCGAAGAAACCGAGACCCTGGCCGGGTTTGGAGCGCCTGCTGTGTCGTGGCGTCGTGTTTGTAGCGTGATACATGATGTGCCACAGGCAAATAGTTCGCTCAGAAATTCCACGAAAATTATGTAAGCTCGAAGATGCGGCAATTATTTGCCACTACGCCGCATTTGTCTTAGTAATAACATTTCCGGGACTTCCGTTTATTCACATAACTTCCTCCCCCCCCCCCCCTTCCAGTATTCCATCAGTACTACATACGAAAAAGACTGAAAGCTCCCTCAGCCCGAACTCCAGGTCTACGATAACGTATCTTCAACAGTGGGAAATGCCAAAGGGCGTGCCCGGCGAAATAGTACATGAGTGCTGCTGACTCGCAACCCCTAGAAAAAAGAAAATTCCCACCCTGTCCTGCCAAACGGACAAAAGGATCAGTTCAGTATCAATTTGAAAAAAAAACTGCATTTTTACAGGGTTATTCAGATAAGACCGAAGACAAACACTTACTTACTACATTCTTTATCTTTATCTTTCATTCATACATCAAATGCCTTTAAAAATGATGCTGGAACTGTCCGCAGTTTTGTAGTAAACACTTATCGACTAGACAGTATATGTTTCGAGATACAGCAACAAAAATGTTATGATTTAAATCTTCCATAGTTGTCGGAAAACTGTCTTCTTAAAATGACCATAGAAACATGAATCTGTGGAAATCAGGTCTGGTGAGCTTGGAGACGATAGATATTCAGAAGTTAAGCGACCGTCGAAGAACTCATGAAGCATCGCCATCGTTTCATTGGAGCTGTGACACGTTGCACCATCCAATGACCATACTTCCAATCAAGCATTGCTATTAACTGATTTATTATGTGTGCTCAAACAACAGAACTACCAGTTGTGTTAAAAAGTTGTTGTTGCTGTGGTCTTCAGTCCGGAGAGTGGTTTGATGCAGCTCTCAGTGCTACTCTGTCCTGTGCAAGCTTCTTCATCTCCCAGTACTTACTGCAACCGACATCCTTCTGAATCTGCTTAGTGTATTCATCTCTTGGTCTCCCTCTACGATTTGTACCCTCCACGCTGCCCCCCAATGTTAAATTTGTGATCCTTTGATGCCTCAGAAGATGTAGTACCAACCGATCCCTTCTTCTGGTCAATTTGTGCCATAAACTCCTCTTCTCCACCATTCTATTAAATACCTCCTCATTAGTTATGTGAGCTACCCATCTAATCTTCTGTACTGGACCGAAAATTCGCTGACTACGTATGACACACCACATTTTTTTGTGGGTTAAGTTGGGTGGCGTGCAACGTGTGGGAATTATTGGGAGCTCAAATGTGAGTGTTCCGGCTCTCACCGTATCTATTAGAGTAGAACCATGCTTCACAACCGACAAACGTACTGTTTAGCTTGTTTTTCAGATTGGTAACAGCGATCTCTTAGACCACTGACAAAAGGCAGCACGCTTTTCTGAATCTAAAGGACGCCATTCTTGAACAACTTGGACTCGGTTTGTCATAAACTGTTGTTTTCCCCGCAATATAAACATCAGAGAACTTCTCGTGGAACTCGAAGCACCGCTCGCAAGACTTCACCGCGAAGTAAGGTTGAAAGGTAACTTTGGTGGGACTATATAACTGATTGAGAATGTTGGCAAAATTTAGTGTAGTAAAAACATCTCTTTTTTCAAGCAAGAAATAAATTATACTAAACAAGTTAGAGATTGAATACTCTAAACAACTAACAGGTTATTTACTACTCCACTGGGTGGATCCTGGTTGGAAAAGACAGTTTAACTTGGTGATTAGTGAGTCAAGTACTCTGGCCCTAAAAATGTGGACAACGGCTGAATTGATCTGATGCTGAGCATAATTTGATTTATCAAATCTACTAAGTTTCTCTACATAGGTGCAGCTGAGAGCAAGTGGCCATTGAGATCTGTACACCCTTACAATGCCTGAATGGCAGTATGTTACCCCATTTACTTCATGCAGCCACGTGACTTGCAGGTGGCGAGACGTGTGTGGCGGAGGAGGTGAGACGTGGAAGCGGCACCTGTGAATCCATCGCAGCCACAAAAGAAATGCAGAAATCTCTCAGTCTAGCAATCAGGCACAAGGATCGCAGTTTACTCTCTACCAGAGCCCTGATATCACGGCAGATTTCAGCGTGTCACACCCCTGTTTGCTGGTCGTACTAATGACCAATTTGGCCCACTTATGCGACAAAGCACACAAGGAAACCAAAGTGCGCCCTCAGCAAACGAGTAGTCCGAGACATTTGATGTCACACTGTGGGTACAGTAAGAACTCCACCACAGGCTCCCCAGTCTCAGGACAGGTCCCAAGTAACAACCACACGTGCCATAGCTTCGACCAGATGTGTTTAGCAGACCAAAGGTTGACACCTGAGTGCCTCGCACCTGTCCAGGAAAAAAAACTCCGTTTTCCCACAAAGTGCATGAATGACTCCGCCTTCACCTAGTCTTGAGCCAATCACAAGGCCTTGGAGGCGCTAAGCCTCCCCTCCCACACGACAGCACAAACTCCTGTCAAACCAGCGCAAGAGTTAAGAAACCTGCCACCCTGAGAAAAAGAAACAGCCAATTACTGGCTTTTCTAATTTTTCTCAGAGGAGGAAGGGGTCATTTTTTTCTGAAGTCACATCTCTTCCCACAGCAGCAAGTGAACAGACACCATCTCAAAGGTCTTTATCTAAATTGCCTGTGCCTTAAAGATTTTTAGTCCTAGCTATTAGATGTAATAAAGATTGTATCTCTAAACGTTTCTCAGACGCCAGGGTTTTCTTATACAACTGAGGCGCCAAGGGAAGTCGTTCACTGGCCTTTTTGCACTATTGGAATACATGAAAACATGTGAAATTTTATTACACATGGCTCTGCCCTCAATGCCCAGTTTACGACTCCAGTGTGTAGACTCATTCCTTTAGACCGTCGCCCCCACCCAGGCTTCTGCTAGTGCCACAGTAGGTAGCACGGCATTGTTCTGCTGGAGTCCTGTCTCGGCGAGGAGCTGCCCTGTTTGCCCTGTGTGAGCCTATCTGGCAGGATTTACTAAGAGATGGGCTAGCCATCAATTGCTTTCAACTCCCAGCAAGCCGTTTCTATCAGCTAGGAATCATAAAAATACTTCATGCTTTTAGTGCCCTACCTGCCTCTGTCAACGTCTGCTCAGGCTGTTAACTTTCTAGAGTCTCAGTCAAGGTGCATCAGGTTGTAATGAAATCTTTAATAATGTTCCGTATGCGAAAAATAGGTGAGAGAGTAACTTGTCCTCTCTCAAGGTAACAATGAGCGACCCTCTGCTCCTCCAAGAGCATTGTGGCAGGCTGAGTAGTTGCGACACTAGCGCATGTGTGCAAATTGAGAGACTAAAGCATTACTACACAATCGTTCCCAAGGCGAATGCTATGAATAACCATCAACGACACAGAGCACTCATGGTCACTTTTGGAACAAAGTGCATAAATACATCGTCTAGTAACATTAATTTGAAACGCCTATGTTCGACGTTAACATGCAATAACCACTCGTGGACTAGAAGTGGCAGCAGTAGCAGTGTAGAGCAGGAAAACCCTGTTTGGGGAACATGGAAAATAACTCAGTCGTTGTCATACTGTGGAAAAGGAACGATTTATGTGATCATTAGCTTTTGGGCCTAGGGTGTGAGCAATTCCGAAACGGTTAAATTTTCCATTCACATGCCACCATGGTAAATTATACTGTGCATGGTAAAATGGCGCTATCCAAAACCAGCACTGACGCAGCTATGGTACGTCAAGGGCTGTAGATGACAGAGATGAATGGTGGCTGCGCAAATGTGTACGGGCGAACACACTCGCAACTGTTGAGCAACTGACTGCCCAGATGAATCAAGAGGGTATCAACGTGTCGCCTCAAGGAGGCCCTCGCCACAAGACATTTCATTTCAACGACCATTCAAGGAATTTTTCTGCGTATGGGCCTTTGCATTAGGCACCTGGTATAAGCACCCATGTTGGCTGCGGTTCATCAGCGACGAAGGGTGGAATTTGCAGGCCAATACCGAAATGGACGCCCACTGAGTGGCGACAGGGCCCTTGCCAGACGAATAACGTTTTTTTCTCCATAGTACACTCAGCAACAATCATCAGAACTTTTGCATTAATTATAATAACAAAATATATAATATAATCGTTGAGGGCTGAGCTGTTATTTCACTACTTGACTGGCTTGCCTTGGCTTGGCTTGGCAAGACTGGATGGACTCAGGGCCCCTATCTCCTCAAGCCCTGGGACTATACATTCTCTCTCCTTGTATCGGATATTTGATTAAAGTCGGCTCTATATAGCAAGAACCACAGTTGTTACAGGTATGGGCTTGAATTTGTATCAAGATAGAATGGACAAAAAGTAAAAGAGTAATTTGTGAAATTTCAGGAAATCAAGCGGCTGCTTTGGCTGGAACTGAGAGAACTCTTGCACAAAATACCTTGTGTCACAATCATACCTACAGTTCCATGGATTGCACAACAAATGTCATTAAAAATTACATGCGAACGAACGAAAGTGGAAGCCATAGTTCATAATGTATCATCTACTTGGTGGAAACAATTTCTTGAAGAAGATCTTCACCATTAAACTTTCTAAGTTTATCCATTCGTACCAGTAATCTCAAAGCAACAAAGTTTATTCCAGTATTCGTTACATATTTCATTTCAAAAAGAAGGATAAACAGAAAAAAGACATTGTAATTCACTTCTCTTGAAAATGAAACTACTAACCTAAGACCTGTAAATGTGATGTACGTTCTACTTCATCACTGCCTAGAAAAAAAGATTCTATGTTTTTCTGCTGAAAATAAGAACAGTAAGTTTGGTGGAGCGAACGCAAGTGGCAGATAAAACGTTTTTGTTGAATTATAAGCAAGCCTTGGTAGGAATTATGCTACAGGTGTGGGTCGCATGGCACACATCATCTACAACAATGTGGAAATAGCCGCTGGGAATCTATCATTTGATACAGAGAACATAATTTGTAAAATCTGCAAGTATTTTCATATTTATGCTATATGTGTGCCGACACTCACACTCCCGTGTGTTGTAAATGTCTGTTACCGTAAACTGATGGGTTATAGTAGTACAAGATGGCAGCCATTGCTTTCTGCTCTTGATAGAGCTTTTAAAATATATTCTACTCTAAACTAATTCCTCCTCTTTGATTCAGGTTGTTCTTTATCTTTGCTATCTGTTTTGAACATTGAGACTCTTGAATTATGGTTGCGGTTTGCTCTTACACAGATCCGTCTTTTTGAAACAAGCATTCGATAAATCTAAAGACATGCAGCAGCAATATCTTTCGATGAGTTACTTATAATAAGGATAAAAAACGGTAATGAAAGAATTTTGTGACTTTCAATGTTAAATCTATGTTGAAAAAATTTGTATGAGGTTGTCAAGTTGCTCATAGTAGGTTTTATTCCTATGCTCACTCATTCTGTACTTCAATATAAGGGACGATCGAAATCTTCCGTTTCGAAGGCCGTGCAGTCCTACATCGGTATGCCACTGAGGCAAAATCGCCTTCAGCACTGCGCCAATTATACCACTCACGTGCTAGGCTGAAGATGCCCATCTGGAAAACACCTTTTCCTGCGGCATGAAGAAGTCCGTAACTTATTGTCGACCGTTCAAAAAACCGCAGGCGTTGTGATCGCAAGTGGACGGATCAGGACTAGAGGAGGGCTGCTGGACTGTCTCCCATTTAAGTTGACAGACGTTGTTTCTGCGTTACATATAATTTGCAGTATGCGGAAGTACGTTATCACGAACTTGGCACACCATTCCACAGCGGTGGTTTTCATCGGACGTGCTTTCCCAAAAAAATTTCTTCATTCTCCGATGGATGTCTATCGGTGTTTGTCCTTTGGCAGCCAAGAACAGAATAACAGCACGCTGGTCGTGTTTGACTCATTTGGTAACAACCTCGCTATAAGAAAAATGAGATTTTCACTCTGCAGCGGAGTGTGCGCTGATATGAAACTTCCTGGCAGATTAAAACTGTGTGCCCGACCGACATTCGAACTCGGGACCTTTGCCGTTCGCGGGCAAGTGCTCTACCAACTGAGCTACCGAAGCACGACTTACGCCTCGCTATAGTTCACGTTTCTATATTTGCCGCACACACGTCTTACTAACAAAAATAGCACACTGATTTCGTGTCTGCTTGTCGGTGCTTATGTACCCGCATCAGAATCGCGCTACTTTGTATATACGCTGCAGCAATGCATCGGACGGAAACTGTTTGACCGTCCATTATACAGGGTGTTTATAAATGATTGTGGGGGTTTAAACGCTTTATAATATTTATTATATCAAACATCCAGTTATAAATGATATGTCAGATAAATAGCAACTCAAAGTTTTACTAGGAACCTTATAAATGTTGAATGTGAGCACCTTTTTGACACGGCATACATCAAGTCTATAGCCGAGTTCCTCCCAAACGTTGAAAGGGCTTGCTTTGCATGGTTGCTTCGGGGCTTCATCAACGATCGAGCGTACGTGCCTCCGCTACCAGCAGACCTCCCTGAATTGAGAAACTTGATTGAAGCAGCTGTTGCTATAATTATCAACGTTTGGGAAGAACTCGGCAACAGACATGATCTGTGCCATGTGACAAATGGTGCTCACATTGAACATTTATAAGGTTCTTAGTAAAAGTGTTTGAGATGCTCTTTCATTTGACATATCATTTATAACTGTAAGTTTAATATAATAAATATTATAAAGCGTTAAAAGCCCGATACTCATTTATAAATACCGTGTATGTGGTTTCAGGTGTGAACCAGTTTTCAGGGTGTAATTCACTTTGTTGGACCATTTTGAGAAAGGAACTAGAACGGAGTGATATGGAATTGAATATACCATTGGTTCAGAAATTATGAGAATTGCCACCTGTCCCATCTAAAACCGGAAAGTCCTGTTTTTTAATAAAAAACTTAAATTAGGCTTAATTTATATTTAACAATTCCAATTTTTTTTTAATTCTTTACACCAACCAAATAACGAAGGTGGAGTCAGCTAAACTTTTCAATTTAATTATTCTATGGTTTCAATATTTTGTATGAGTTTGTCACAAGTTGGGAGCATTGTGGATTTCTTGCAACGAATTCCAATGGATTTTAGTGTAAGTTCGACAAGAGGTCAAAGAGGCTTTGTATTTTAATTACGTCGCATTGTCCACTGTCTACCTCTGTCGTCCAGTGATATGAAGACGGCTCCAATAAGAACGAACTATGAAAGATAGGCCAGTAATAGCTTGTATTTTCTTATCACAGCTGCATGTCACTTCCACGTGGAAAATAAAGTAAGAGTTACAGTATCAGTTTACGTCTGCTTCTCCTTCTGTACTGTTATATTATATAGCGACAAAAACAACAAACAAAACAAGCTGTGACAATGTCGCAATTTATTTTCATTATCGGTGCTTGCAATAAAGACCTACTAAACTTGAAAGGAATACTGCTGTCGTGCAAATGAATGCACCAAGTATACCCATTGTTGCGCGCGGCCGAATGAAGTAGAAAGTAATTCGTCGTGGCTGTATTAGACGAAAAGCACACTGCATGGCTTTAGTTTAAAACTGAACGGAATCGTAGTGGCTGAGTGATACGTGTACGTATATAACATCATATTATAGTGAGCTTCTCAAATGCAGAGGGATAAAACACAGCGCCGTGAGTGTCATCTCCATGAAAAACGGCTAGAAGAAACAGACTTTTCGGGGTGGCTTTCTAAACAAGATGAATGTACCGGATATTGTAAAACATGCCGTGTACGTTTGTACGTTCTACCATGAAGGACGACTCCAGTGAAAGTGGTAAAGCATTATACCAGTACCAAGATTCATATTGATATGATGCAGGATGTGTTACGGAACTGCGCTGTTCAAAAGTACTTCGTGCCAGCGGGAACTAGTCAGAAAGAGTAAATGTCATCAACTGAACAAATATTAACATATCATGGAGTGAACCATCACCATAGTTACCTTTTACAAGACTGTGAAAATGCTCCCCTATCTCACATTTTGTTTCAAGATTCGAAACTATCATCCAAATTCACTGTGGATGGATTAAAGCCGAAACTATAGCTGAGAATGTATTGGCTCTACATTTTCTGCAAAAAATTCTGAAAAAAAGTTGGTACAACACTATTCTCAATTGCATGTGATGTTTCAAATAAAGGAAATGTTAGGTTTTTTTTTCCTTTTGCTATTCGGCACTTGGACCAAGAAATGGGAACAGATTTTTACAAAGACGCTGACGAAACATCAACTTCAATACCCAAAGAGCTTAAGACAGCATCATTAAGACTGGTCTTCCAGGATAACAAGTAGTTGCTTATTGTATGGACAACTGTTTACGAAATCAAGTAAACTAGCATCTACCTGGGAGCCTGTATCTAATATTTTCTGGGTCTCATGAACAAATAAAGCGAATTGGGTCTCACACGAACGCTGTTTCCGGAATCCATGTTAATTCCTACAGAGTATATTTTGGTTTTCCTAAAACGACATGATACTCGAGCAAAAAACATGTTCTAAAATTCTACAACAGATCGACGTCAGAGATATAGGTCTATAGTTTTGCGCATCTGCTCGACGACCCTTCTTGAAGACTGGGACTGCCTGTGTTCTTTTCGAATCATTTGGAACTTTCCGTTCCTCTAGAGACTTGCGGTACACGGCTGTTAGAAGGGGGGCAAGTTCTTTCGCGTACTCTGTGTAGAATAATTTTGTGAGTAGCACCATCCGTTTAGCGCGCTGTCTATCTGCAAGTGTGCCCCACTTCAAACTTTCTATGAGATTTGTAAAGATCTCGCGATGGCTAAATGTACCAGTCACGAATCCTGCTGCTCTTCTTTGGACCTTCTCAGTCCCTTGAATGAGACCCAACTGGTAAGTGTCCCATACAGACGAACAATACTCTAAGACTGGACGAATTAACGGATTGTAAGCAATTTCCTTTGTTGAAGGACTGCATTGCTTCAGGATTCTACCAGTAAACCGTAATCTAGAGTTCGTCTTGCCCGTTGCTTGTGTAATCTAATCATTCCATTTGAGATCATTTCGAATAGTCACACTCAGATACTTGCGGATCCTACCGCTTGCAAAGACTGGGAATTTATTTTGTACTCGTACATTAATGGGGATTTTCGCCGTGTTATACGCAGTAGGTTACACTTACTAATATTGAGAGATAACTGCCACTCATTTACACCACGCATTTATTTTCTTCAAATCCTCACTGATTTGTTCACAACTTTCGTGCGATAGCTACTTTCATGTAGACTACAGCATCATCGGCAAACAACTTAATGCCGCTGTCAATACCATCAACCAGATCGATTATGTAAATCGTAAAAAGCAGCGCACTTATTATGCTTCCCTGGGGCACACCTGAAGTTACGTTTGTTTCTGTTGAAGTCACCCCAGACTGCTCTCTGTCTGTCAGAACGCTTTTCCATCCATTCGCATATGTCATCGGATAGACGTAAGCGCATACTTTTTGGAGCAAACGACAGTGCGGAACTCAGTCGTACGCCTTTCGAACGTCGAGAAATATGACATCAACCTGGGAGCCGATATCTAGAGCCTGTTATACATCATGCACAAAAAGAGCCAGCTGTGTCTCGCATGACCGCTGTTTCCAAAAACCCTGCTGGTATTGGCAGATGAGGTTCTCAGAGTCTAGAAAGGTCATTATGACTGAAAACAAAATATGTTCCATGATTCTACAACAAATCGATGTCAGTGAAATTGGCCGGTAATTAGGTGCATCCGATTTTCTACCCTTTTGATAGATTGCTATGACCCGGGCTTTCTTACACTCCCATGGAACTTCCCGCTGTTCCAGTGATCTCTGATAGTGACGGATAAGAATGGTGCTACATTTGTAGCATAGTCAACATAAAATCTTACGGGGATACCGTCTAGGCCAGATGTCTTCATAAAGTCTAAGGATCTTAAATGTTTTACAATCCCAGATATACTAAACACTATGTCCACCATGCTAGAGTTTTTCCTAATAATTGAAAAGGGGAATGGTGCTGCAGTCTTCTACCGTAAACGAGTTTCTGAATGCTAGGTTTAGAATTTCGGCCTTCTGTTTATCATCGTCCGTTACATTACCCGTACTGTCAGTAACATCTGTAAAAACGGTTTTACTTCAGTGAACATTCAACTTTCAACCTTATATTTCAGTTAAATCTTGAAGAACCCCTTAAAATGAAGATCACAATGAAACTTATAGATTATTTCAACAGAAATATAAACCGTGACGAACTATTTTCTGAAATAAGTGCAGTGGATGACGTCTTCCTGTCCGTTAAGAAATTGCCAGACTCAAACATTTCAAACAAATGCGTGACATTTTAAAAGAGAAGCGAAGCACATAATTTTCTGAAAGTTGTTTCACACGAGCTAGCACTGCCTCGGTCCTATGCGCTTACAGGGCGGATTTTCCGTGTGATGATAAATATCTGGAATCAATGAAAGAAACAGACCGAAAGTGGAAGGTGGAAATGGTGAAAGCCGGACTATTTGTGAATTTTAACTACCGTATGAAATCCGCTAAATGTGTCAAATCCGACAACGGGAAAGAACTTGTTAAAGCTGTGAAGACAGAAAACAAATATAATTTCAAAGCATAAAAGTATAACTAGCAAAGGAAGTAGAGACACATATAAATGGCTATATTCGCAGTAATAACGGCGAGGTCGTATAAATAAATGCATGTTTCCTGCTGTAGCAGCTACAATGTATGTATGGTGTAAGGTGTTGTGAATAATAATAGTAATAATAATAACAATACATTTTCGAGTTGTCTGGTTTTGGCTTAAGTTGGCAACCCTAGAAAGTAAGAAGGACTGTTAGATGAATACTGTATTGTCAAAACGATTGTAGCTGAAAAATTTAATTACTGGAATAATTCCAAGAAAGGAGTGTATACCAGATAGTTTGGAAAATGCAGTGTGTTAAAACAAAAATGTGTAAAAGTTTAAATAGTACCAAAAATTTCAGAACTTGCTCTGTGAATCCTGGGGTCGAATGCAGCAGCTGAGCGTATGTTTTCAGCGGTGAATCATTATTGGTCATTTGATGAGACGACAAATGTTTTAAATAGTACAGTTACCAATGAAATGATGGTCAAGTGTAATCTAAGCATTCATATGGAGCCTTGTACGATAGACCGTCACAGAACAAGCAGCTATGTGAGCTCAATCATCCAGATGAAAAATAAATAAAATATTAATAATAGGAAAGATTTATAAGCGCGCTTTACTTAGGGTATTAATCAACAATGTTCTGATACTAAGAGCATTTATTCAAATCACGTCTCCGTTATCCTGCTGATCTGGTAAAACAGTTATTCAGAAATTATTGACCGGTGCATCACAGCCTTTTCAGGGGTATCTCCTGTTTTAATGGGGGGGGGGGGGGAGGAGAGGAAATGTTAAGCTCAGACAACTAAGGACTTGGAAAAAGTATCTATCTTGGTATCGATACCGAAACCCCGTACTTTCCAATTGACACTTTTGCTCAAATCGGTACATTATAGCAGCTGTCGTACAAAATCATCCTGATAATGAAATATTACATTTTTACTATTTACCTAAACTTCTGGATACATGACACTGTTACAACACTCAACAGTTGATGGCGCCACCGCTAACTGGCCAACAGTTGTATTACCGATTTGGTGAGAGCGATAGACCGAGTGTACGCAAAGATTGGCGATGCTTCTGGAACCTTGACAACGTCTCGCTCGCAGTTTGTTCATCCAGCAACCCTTTCTATTCACGATTCGACGTTCTTGTTTGTTTGCGTATTGCTGTTCACAGCAGAGTGAGTGCAAGAATGACTGAATCAGTAGACAGAGTGGCGCCTGGCAAAAGTGAATCGGTTTGTGACTTGCGGATTTCATTGTTAGACATTAGCAAGCAACAAACAGTAGAAAAAAGATAAAGCAGTCACCTCTTTCGAATCTCTTCTGGTTGATAAAACGAAAGACTAAGCATTTGTTTGGCAACATGTCTTGTGTCAGTACTGTGGACTAGTCCTTTAGAAAATGAGAAGACTTGAAAGTTTAATTGCCCAGTTTTATAAGTTTGTCACCACGTTGCTGATGAGGTTTCTTGGCGCTATGCCGGCAGTCGAAGAAACTTTCCTGTTCCTGACGTTTCGCACAGCGCAGCTCTGGGCGAAACATCAGGAATCGAAGTTGCCCGGAAGTCCCCATTAGCAGCCATGACACACGGTCGTGAAAGCCTTCCCTAGCCACCGAGTCAGTGCCCTCCGAGATTTCATTTTCAAGGCCAGACAGCTCGTTGCCAAAGTCATGTAACAGATTATCGGTGAAACGATTGAAGAGAACATTGTTTTTGAGCAACTTTATGGTAGTAGAATGGAAAATTTAGGAAAAATGTAAGACTTAACTCATTTACCATTGAGTACATTCAGCTGTTTTTCTGGAAATCTATTCCTTTATGTAATTTAGAATTTTAAATTCCAAATTTTTAAAATCTTTCAAAGTCTTGTATATTGTAACACGTAGTAAAAAGAAATAGAGTGGTTAGTTTACCGTTTGTATACCTACAGATGCTTTCATGACTAAGATATTTTTATTGCAATGCTGCTCATGAGAGAAGTACAGATAGATTTCGCCCGATATCGTATCCCTTGTGACATCTCTCGATATGTTTTTATTGTTGTACGAGGCGTGTGTTTTAAGTAAGTTCCATTCTGAAATTAAAAAAAAGACGCCATAAGATATCTCAATAATTTTATTTTTACATGAAAGCCTGTACCTAAATCTATTTTTCTACATAATTTCCGTCAGTATTGAGGTACTTGTCACAACGCTGTACCAGTTTTCGAATACCCTCCTCATAGAAGTCTGCCGCCTGACTTGTTAACTTGTTGAAAAAAACTCGTTTCCTGTGCGCATTTCTTGTGTATTTGACACGTTCCACATCATAACGGTTTTTCCGTGCTATTGATCAATGGAACACGTAACTAACTAACCGCTTCATTACCACTGTTTTTACTTCGTCATCGTCTTGAAGGCGCTGACTGACAGGTTTTTCTTCAAGTGCAGGAACAGATGGTAGTCACTGGATTTCAAGATCGGAGGATGATCTAGAGTTTCCCTTCGAAAATATGTGATGAGATCTTTGGTCTGATTCGCCACATGCGGACGGGCGTTGTCTTGCAGCAAAACAATGGCCTTGCTCAACTTCCATGTTGCTTTGATCCTGGTGTGATGTAGGCGATCCATGTTTCATGGCCCGTAACAACTTGGATTAAGAAAGCATCACTGTAGTTGTCGTATCGCTCAAGAAAAGTCAATGCACTGTCTAAACGTTCGGTTTTGTGCACATCCGTCAACATTTTCGGTACCCAACGTGCGCACAATTTTCGGCAATTCAAGTGTTCGGTTACAATGCTATACAAAACACTACAAGAAACAGTAGGAAAGTCACCCCGCAAGGAGTAAATCGTAAAGCGTCTGTTTTCTCTCACATTATTGTCCACTTCCTGCACCAAACTTTCATTAAGGACCGAAGGACGCCCACTCCGTTGTTCATCATGCACATTTGTGCAGCCATCTTTAAATGCTCAAACCCGCTTTCTTATCACTCCCTCACTCATAATGTTTTCTCCACAAACTTAACAGATCTCACGATGAATACCGCTCGCTTTTAGGCCTTTAGCACTAAGTGCTTCACAGTTGGCGGGACTCACGATTATCGGAGGCATCTTAAACACTCAGTACACAACGCAAACAAGGAAGAATCAGACTGTAAAGGCTTCAGTGCGAAGATTAAGGTACAGGCTTTCATGTAAAAATAAAATTATTGACATATCTTAGCACGTTTTTTTTAAATTTCAAAACGGTACTTACTTAAAAACCACGCCTCATCGTTTAGCTTACATTACACAAGCCGTGTGTGAAAGCCATATGTGGTACAAAAATCAAAACTGTTTCATTTTGTACCTTAAATCTGGATATGAGTTCTTCTGTCACAGCTGACTGCACCATTTTCGATTTAGAAATAGAGCGGCATACTCTACAGTTAACGACGAAAGCGTTTCATACTACAAGACAAAGTTGAAACAGCAAGGGGTAACTATTTCAGTGACGGGAGGTACAGCGTGTTGGTAAGTGATTGTGTGTCACACTGAAGCTCCACGCTGCTTTGTCCCTCGACCTATTTCTTAATGACTACTGCTACACCGAGACGACTCCGCTACATCTGCCCTGACAGCAGCAGCGTAGGAACCACGAGGGAGATGGCACCGACCTATGCGACGCTGCGTCGTGTTTACTGGAGAAGTGCGAAGCGGAGCAGACGCTAACAAGCTTCCAGGGCTGCGTGTCACTCTGTCGCTCCCTACAGGTTCGCAGGCTCCTCTCTTAAGCCGATTGGTCACCGTCTCTGGAGGCGCGCGAGAGAGACACTGCAGAACTCGTCCCTCCTTTGGAGTTTGACGACGTGGCCACTCAGGCGAACAGGAAGCGTAGACGGAGGCATCAGAGCTCACCTCATCTACATCTGCCCCCTGCCGCCGTTGGATAAGCAGCTGCCAGCAGCAAGTCGTATACTCCTAGCTCACTTATTTGTTACATAGTTTAATTCTTAATTTCTTTGCGTGTTTTAGGTACTTGCATTGTTCAATTCATAAATTTCGGGCGTATTATAGTATTTAAAAGTTGAAGCATCGCGTTTTAGTTCTTGAATAGTGTAAAATCGCGTAGTCTTCAAATGTTTCAAATGGCTTTGAGCACTATGGGACTTAACATCTGTGGTCATCAGTCCCCTAGAACTTAGAACTACTTACACCTAACTAACCTAAAGACATCACACACATCCATGCCCGAGGCAGGATTCGAACCTGCGACCGTAGCGGTCCCGCGGTTCCGCACTGAGCGCCTAGAACCGCTCGGCCACCGCGGCCGGCTGCGTAGTCTCCTTCCGGCGCCGAGCAGTGTGACAGCAGTGCGCAAGCAGCAGCATTACTGCATTTACTAGGCAGTCTTGTATTTTAATAACCCTTTAAATTTTGTGTCGAATTGTTTGTGCTCTCTGTAGATTAGTTCAGACGTTCTTTGCACAACTGATTTTAGCATGGATAGGGACTGTAACTACTGTGTTCGGATGAGGGCTGAGTTGGCATCCCTTCGCTCCCAGCTTCAGGCAGTGTTGGCTTCGGTCACACAGCCTGAGGCTGTTGCCAATGGGTATCACTGTGGGGGTCCGAATAGGGGTTTGTTGGGGACGGCCAGCTCGTCCCACGCATCCCCCGATCGTACTAAGACTGTGGTTGCCCGGGATACTGCCCGCATTGAGGCTGATCCCTCACCTGTGGTAGAGTGGGAGGTCGTCTCGTGGTGTGGCAGGGGGCGAAAGACATTCCGGAGGGCTGAACGGAAGGAATCTCCAGTTTGTCTGACGAACCGGATTCCGGCTCTGTTTCAGGTTGATACTGATCTTCGGCCGGACATGGCTGCTAGTCCTGTTCCAGAGGTTGCCCCTTAGTCTGCAAAATCCGGGCGGTCGCAGAGTGTGGGCTTACTGGTAGTTGGGAGCTCCAACGTAAGGCGCTTAATGGGCCCCCTTAGGGATATGGCAGCAAGAGAGGGGAAGAAAACCAATGTGCACTCAGTGTGCATACCGGGAGGAGTCATTTCAGATATGGAAAGGGTCCTTCTGGATGCCATGAAGGGTACAGGGTGCACCCATCTGCAGGTGGTCGCTAATGTCGGCACCAATTATGTGTGTCTCTATGGATCGTAGGAAATCCTCTCTGGCTTCCGGCGGCTATCTGATTTGGTGAAGACTGCCAGTCTCGCTAGCGGGATGAAAGCAGAGCTCACCATCTGCAGCATCGTCAACAGGACTGACTGCGGACCTTTGGTACAGAGCCGAGAGGAGGGTCTGAATCAGAGGCTGGGACGGTTCTGCGACCGTGTGGGCTGCAAATTCCTCGACTTGCGCCATAGGGTGGTGGGTTTTCGGGTTCCACTGGATAGGTCAGGAGTCCACTACACGCAGCAAGCGGTTAAAAGGGTAGCAGGGGTTGTGTGGCGTGGACTGGGCGGTTTTTAGGTTAGATGGCCTCGGTCAAGAACAGAAAGGACAACAGCCTCAAAGGGTGCGGGGCAAAGTCAGGACATGCGGGGACCAAGCAGCAATAGGTATTGTAATTGTAAACTGTCGAAGCTGCATTGGTAAAGTACAGAAACTTCAAGGGCTGATAGAAAGCACCGAAGCTGAAATCGTTGTAGGTACAGAAAGCTGGCTGAAGCCAGAGATAAATTCAGCCGAAAGTTTTACAAATGCACAGACGGTGTTTAGAAAGGATAGACTGCATGCAACCGGAGGTGGTGTGTTTGTCGCTGTTAGTAGTAGTTTATCCTGTAGTGAAGTAGAAGTGGATAGTTCCTGTGAATTAGTATGGGTGGAGATTACACTCAACAACCGAGCTGGGTTAATAATTGGCTCCTTTTACCGACCTCCCGACTCAGAAGCATTAGTGGCAGAATAACTGAGAGAAAACCTGGAATACCTTTCACATAAATTTTCTCAGCATGTTATAGTCTTAGGTGGAGATTTCAGTTTACCAGGCATAGACTGGGACACTGAGATGTTTAGGACGGGTGGTAGGGACAGAGCATCGAGTGACATTATACGGAGTGCACTATCCAAAAATTACCTCGAACAATTAAACAGAGAACCGACTCGTGGAGATAACATCTTAGATCTACTCATAACAAACAGACACGAACCTTTCGACTCTGTAAGTGCTGAACAGGGAATCAGTGATTATAAGGCCGTTGCAGCATCCCTGAATATGGAAGTTAATAGGAATATAAAAAAGGGAGGAAGGTTTATATGTTTAGCAAGAGTAATAGAAGGCAGATTTCAGACTACCTAACAGATCAAAACGAAAATTTCTGTTCCGACACTGACAATGCTGAGTGTTTTTGGAAAAAGCTCAAGGCAATCGTAAAATGCGTTTTAGACAGGTACGTGCCGAGTAAAATTGTGAGAGACGGGAAAAACCCACCGTGGTTCAACAACAAAGTTAGTGAACTACTGCGAAAGCAAAAAGAGCTTCACTCCAAGTTTAAACGCAGCCAAAACCTCTGAGACAAGCAGAAGCTAAACGATGTCAAAGTTAGCGTTAGGAGGGCTATGTGTGAAGCGTACAGTGAATTCGAAAGTAAAATTCTATGTACCGACTTGACAGAAAATCCTAGGAAGTTCTGGTCATACGTTAAACCAGTAAGTGGCTCGAAACAGTATATCCAGATACTCCGGGATGATGATGGCATTGAAACAGAGGATGACACGCGTAAAGTTGAAATACTATACAACTTTTTCCAAAGATGTTTCACAGAGGAAGACGGCACTGCAGTTCCTTCTCTAAGTCCTCGCACAAACGAGAATATGGCTGACATCAAAATAAGTGTCCATGGAATAGAAAAGCAATCGGAATCATTCAACAGAGGAAAGTCCACTGGACCTGACGGAATACCACTTCGATTCTACACAGAGTACGCGAAAGAACTTGCCCCCCTTCTAACAGCCGTGTACCGCAAGTCTCTAGAGGAACGGAAGGTTCCAATTGAATGGAAAAGTGCACAGGTAGTCCCAGTCTTCAAGAAGGGTCGTCGAGCAGATGCGCAAAACTGTAGACCTATATCTCTGATGTCGATCTGTTGTAGAATTTTAGAACATGTTTTTTGCTCGAATATCAAGTCGGTTTTGGATACCCAGAATCTACTCTGTAGGAATCAACATGGATTCCGGAAACAGCGATCGTGTGAGATCCAACTCGCTTCATTTGTTCATGAGACCCAGAAAATATTAGATACAGGCTCCCAGGTAGATGCTATTTTCCTTGACTTCCAGAAGGCGTTCGATACAGTTCCGCACTGTCGCCTGATGAACAAAGTAAGAGCTTACGGAATATCAGACCAGCTGTGTGGCTGGATTGAAGAGTTTTTAGCAAACAGAACACAGCATGTTGTTATCTATGGAGAGACGTCTACAGACGTTAGAGTAACCTCTGGCGTGCCACAGGGGAGTGTTATGAGACCATTGCTTTTCACAATATATAAAAATTACCTAGTAGTTAGTGTCGGAAGTTCCATGCGGCTTTTCGCGGATGATGCTGTAGTATACAGAGAAGTTGCAGCATTAGAAAATTGTAGCGAAATGCAGGAAGATGTGCAGCGGTTAAGCACTTGGTGCAGGGAGTGGCAACTGACCCTTAACATAGACAAATGTAATGTATTGCGAATACATAGAAAGAAGGATCCTTTATTGTACGATTGTATGATAGCGGAACAAACACTGGTAGCAGTTACTTCTGTGAAATATTTAGGAGTATGCGTGCGGAACGATTTGAAGTAGAATGATCATATAAAATTAATTGTTTGATAAGGCGAGTACCAGGTTGAGATTCATTGGGAGAGTCCCTAGAAAATGTAGTCCATCAACAAAGAAGGTGGCTTACAAAAAAATCGTTTGTCCTATACTGGAGTATTGTTCTTCAGTGTGGGATCCGTACCAGATCGGGTTGACGGAGGAGATAGAGAAGATCCAAAGAACAGCGGGGCGTTTCGTCACAGGGTTATTTGGTAAGCGTGATAGCGTTATGGAGATGTTTAGCAAACTCAAGTGGCAGACTCTGCAAGAGAGGCGCTCTGCATCGCGGTGTAGCTTGCTCGCCAGGTTTCAAGAGGGTGCGTTTCTGGATGAGGTGTCGAATATATTTCTTCCCCCTACTTATACTTCCCAAGGAGATCACGAATGGAAAATTAGAGAGATTCGAGGGCGCACGGAGGCTTCCAGACAGTCGTTCTTCCCGCGAACCATACGCGACTGGAACAGTAAAGGGAGGTAATGACAGTGGCACGTAAAGTGCCCTCCGCCACACACCGTTGCGTGGTTTGCGGAGTATAGATGTAGATGTAGATGTACATCTACGTGACTACTCTGCAACTTACACGTAAATGCCTGGCAGAGGGTTCATCGAATCAATTTCACACTACTGCTCTACCGTTCCACTCTTCAACAGCTCGTGGAAAAAGTGTACACTTAAATCTTTCCCTACGAGCGCTGATTTCTCTTACTTTATTATGATGATCATTTTTCACAACAAAACGCTTTCACATTCAGAGGAAAAAGTTGGTGATTAAATTCTCGTGTAAAGGTCTCGCCGCACGGAAAAATATCTGCCTTTTAATAAATGCCACCTAAACTCGCGTATCATATCCCTGCCAGTTCAAATGGTTCAAATGGCTCTGAGGACTATGGGTCTTAACTTCTGAGGTCATCAGTCCCCTAGAACTTAGAACTAGTTAAACCTAACTAACCTAAGGACATCACACACATCCATGCCCGAAGCAGGATTCGAACCTGCGACCGTAGCGGTCGCGCGGTTCCTGACTGTAGCGCCTAGAACCGCTCGTCCACCAAGGCCGGCTATCCGTGACAGTCTCTCCCATATTTCGAGATAATACAAAACGAGCTGTCGTCTTTGAACTTTTTAGATGTCCTCCGTCAATCACATCTCGTAAGGATCCCATACCGCACAGCACTTTTCTAGCAGAAGACGGACATCAGTAATGAAGGCATTCTCTTTAGTGAATGTGTTTCATCTTCTAACTGCTGTACCAGTCGATGATTCACATTCCCCGCAACATCATACACTCCTGGAAATGGAAAAAAGAACACATTGACACCGGTGTGTCAGACCCACCATACTTGCTCCGGACACTGCGAGAGGGCTGTACAAGCAATGATCACACGCACGGCACAGCGGACACACCAGGAACCGCGGTGTTGGCCGTCGAATGGCGCTAGCTGCACAGCATTTGTGCACCGCCGCCGTCAGTGTCAGCCAGTTTGCCGTGGCATACGGAGCTCCATCGCAGTCTTTAACACTGGTAGCATGCCGCGACAGCGTGGACGTGAACCGTATGTGCAGTTGACGGACTTTGAGCGAGGGCGTATAGTGGGCATGCGGGAGGCCGGGTGGACGTACCGCCGAATTGATCAACACGTGGGGCGTGAGGTCTCCACAGTACATCGATGTTGTCGCCAGTGGTCGGCGGAAGGTGCAGGTGCAAGATATCCGGATCTGTCCCCCATTGAGCATGTTTGGGACTGGATGAAGCGTCGTCTCACGCGGTCTGCACGTCCAGCACGAACGCTGGTCCAACTGAGGCGCCAGGTGGAAATGGCATGGCAAGCCGTTCCACAGGACTACATCCAGCATCTCTACGATCGTCTCCATGGGAGAATAGCAGCCTGAATTGCTGCGAAATGTGGATATACACTGTACTAGTGTCGACATTGTGCATGCTCTGTTGCTTGTGTCTATGTGCCTGTGGTTCTGTCAGTGTGATCATGTGATGTATCTGACCCCAGGAATGTGTCAATAAAGTTTCCCCTTCCTGGGACAATGAATTCACGGTGTTCTTATTTCAATTTCCAGGAGTGTATGTGTGACCGATCCAGTTTAAGTGATGAGCTGGCAGCATTTAAATTTGTGAGACTTATGGTGTAACACCTTTCATTACTTAAGCTTGGCTGACATTTTTCGCGCAGTACAGATATTTTCTCAAAATCACCTTGCTATTGGTTTTGAATTACTGATTACTACACTAAACCGTAATTGGCAGCGTCATCTACGGACAGTCTAAGATGGCCTGCAATGAAAATGGTGGGATGGAATAACGACAGTACAAAAAAATGGACAGACTGCTACTAACCTTCTAGAGAAGGCACTAAGTCGTGGGCAGGCACAACAATAAGACGCCACACATTGGAACTTTCAGCCAAAAGGCCTTCTTTTATAGTAGAAAGTACACACAGGTTCACACAACCACAACTCATATGCACGTGGCAACTGTCTCTGACTGCTGACGCTAGACTGCGTACATCAACTATACGTTATGGGAGTAGCAGCCGGAATGGGCGAGAGGGGGGGGGGGAGAGAATCAGGTAGGGGTGGGGGAAGGTGCAGCGCTACTTGTGAGAGCATGCATGGACATGCTGGGGACAGGATAGGACCACTAGACGCTGAGGCTCAGTCTACACGTTCTGAGTGGGGGGGGGGGGGGAGGCGGGGGAACAGGTAGCAAAGGAGAGAAGTAGAAGAGGGAAAAATGTTGTGGGTGTGTTGGAAAAATAGAAGGTTCTGTAGTCAGGAGGGGGGAGGATATAGATGGGTGAAGGAAAGGCGCTGGGGAGAGACGAGGCTGTGGAGGGTGGGGAGGGGGGAATGTTACAGGAATATTGGATATATTGCATGGAGGGTCTCCAACTGTTCAATTCAGAAACTCTGCTGTTGGTAGGAAGGAACCAGATGGTTCAGGCTGTGAAGTATTCACTGAAATGAAGCATGTTCTGTTGGGCAACAAGTTCAGCAACAGTGTGGTCCAGCTTCTCTTGGCCACAATTTGTCAGTGGCCATTAATGCAAACAGACAGCTAACACAGAATGCAGCACATGGATTGCAGCTTCGTTTGTAGATCATACATCTGCTGTGACACATAGCCCTGCCTTTGATGGGATGGTGATGCCAGTGAGTGGACTGAAGTAAGTGGTAATGCCAGGATGTATGGGACAGGTCCTGCATCTACATATGAGCATTGAGACAAGGGATTGGGAGCAGAGCGGAGTAGAGACGGACAAATATTGCATATGTTCTGTGGGCAGTTGAATAACACTGTGGGTTGGAGTGCACCTATTGTGACTGAGTTACACCCAGGAGTGCAGCAAATGAAGCACATCCCCTGCCATGGTTCAATTACTTCATGCCCTGAGAGAGGAATTTCCTACATAGTATTCTCCCCACACCCCTCACAGTGATATTTCTCTGCCCACTGAACCTACACAGTATTCTTGTCCATGCCTAATCCACCCCTGCTCCCAAACCCAATCCTCATGGCTCATATGTCTCTAATAGTCCTAGATGTCAGACCTATCCCATACATCCTCCCACCTCCACCTACTCCAAACTGGGCACAGGTATCATCACCTTTCCCATCAAAAGCAGGGCTCCTTGTCAAAGCAGTCAGGTGATGTACTAACTGCAACCACTGTGCGGTTTTCTACATGGGCATGAAAATCACAAGCTTTCTTCTGCACCAATGGCCACTGACAGATTGTGACAATGGGACCCCTGGACAGCCCAGTGCTGGATGTACTGTCAAAATAATATGCTCCACGTCAACGACTACTTCACAGTCTGTCTGATCCAGATCCTCCCCACCAACACCATCTTTGCTGAAGTGTGCAAGTGGATATTCTCCCTGCATTATATCCTGCACTGCCGCAATCCCTGACCTCAACCTTCGCTAGCCCCTCTTCTTCATCCAGCTATCCCCTTCCATACTCCTACTTCAGCTCTACACAGCCTTCTATTCCACCAATACAGCCACTAGTATTCTCTCATTTTCCCCTCTTCCTACCCCTCCACCAAACCTACAAATTTCTCCCTGCAGCTGTACCCTGTCTCCAGAATATTCCCACGATATCCCACGACCAGCGGTACACTTTCACCCACTGCAACCTGCTTTCCCTTACCCTCCTCAATACAGCCTACTCCTCACCCATAACGCCCAAACAGTGCTTTACCCATCATATGTAGATGCTTTATGCAGGCAGCCTTCTGTCGCGAAAAGTGGCCTCGTGTGTATGAACTGTGGTTGGGAAAATATGTGTATGTTTTGCTTGAAAGCTTAATGGTGTAGCAGTCTTTTTGTTGTGCGTGCATGCAACTCAATTTACATAGATGGTCTATCACACATCCTTAGGGAGCACCAAATATCATTTCCATTTTATTCGATGACTTTCCGTAAGGTACTATGAACTATAACCTTTCTGACAGGAAATTGTGAATCCAGTCACACAACTGAGCCATACTCACGTGCAAGCAACTTCATTAGACGCCGCTTTAAGGAACCCCTCCTCTGAAAATCTGGAAATGTGAATTCAATTTGAGATGCCCTGTCGATAGACCCACTGCTTCATGTGAATAAATAGCTACAGGAGTTGTGTGTCACAGATAATATATTTTCTGAATCTTCACTTACTATGTGTCAGTAGATTGTACTATTCGAGGTAATATCCAACGTTGGAACACAGTATAGATTCCAAAGACATGCTGCACATCGACACCAGCGGCATGAGTATGTGATTCAGCGAATTAGTACTATTTGTTGACAGGGTACAGCAACCATCAACATATTCGGTTTAGGCTACTTCATGAAAAAAGTACCATTACCGCTCTTGAATTTATACAATTCTTCCTCAGATGATTTTCATGATTTCCTTAAAAGTATGACGCTCTGGTTTACTGGTGACCTGCCCCAGGATAAACAATAATTCACAGTTACAAACGTATAATAAAGATTGTCGCCCTGCAGACTTGTGATAGAAAGCAACTTACGTGAAACGTACGTCTGAAACGATAGTTTATACAAGTAACTTCCAACGACTCATATTCACAATGCTATTTATAATTCCAAGATCACATACGTTGCTGTGTTCTTTCGTTTTCTCACAGACTGATTTTCCATTATGCATCGTATTTTTTCACTGACAACATATGAATACAAATAAAGAGTTTGCAGAATATAGGAGAGGCAAAGATGATGCTATGCAATAATTCGAAATGGCATTTTGAGCAAAGAAGCGTAAACCATTGTGTTCAATTTAAAAAGTATTTTACGTTAAATGTAGAGTGTTAAATACGGACAAGTAAATACGATTTTGTGAATTACCTCGTTACAAACATAATTTACAAAACGATAGAGAAACAAATGTGAACAAGAAAGCACATGAAACACATATGTGGTATTCAAACAGTGATATTGATAGTATATTAAAATCTATTCATATTTAGCGCTATTGTTAATACTGACTACTGCAGATACATACAGTATTATAAAATTTGTTATTCAATCGGCAGAAAGATGTAGAAACATTTTTATATCAGTTTGTGATAAGTACTTCCTCGAAGTTTGCAGAAAAGAACCATATAGCCACCAGAGTCTGCTCATTAAAGATATTGGCAGGGTAACTGCTGTTTTGTATGTCTATTTCTGGTTATTCTAACAGATTTTTCGTGGCTTCTTGTTGCGCTAAAAGTAATATTTTCAAGCTGTTCCGTGTGTTTCTCGCTAACTAGTTGTCTTGAGTAACGTGGGCTGCAAAGGTACATTGGTTCATATCGCCCATCCTTAAAGCATGAAGGTATGTTTTGCACCTAATCTCGAAACTTCTGCCTGTCTGATAAATCCAGTGTTTGTGACACGAATCACATTATTATTGTGAGTAACTGCTTTAATCCCATTGATTCCATTTTGTTGATTTGTGTGACTCGTAGGAACTTCCTGCATTCATTGTACCATTCCTCTGAAACATAATACTGTGTTATGATACTTTAGTATGTGTTGGTGTGGTGGTGGTGGTGGTTAGTGTTTAACGTCCCGTCGACAACGAGGTCATTAGAGACGGAGCGCAAGCTCGGGTTAGGGAAGGATTGGGAAGGAAATCGGCCGTGCCCTTTCAAAAAACCATTCCGGCATTTGCCTGAAACGATTTAGGGAAATCACGGAAAACCTAAATCAGGATGGCCGGAAACGGGATTGAACCGTCGTCTTCCCGAATGCGAATCCAGTGTGCTAACCACTGCGCCACCTCGCTCGGTTACTTTAGTGTGACATAATGAGTTGTCAATGCTGGCGTCTGGAGTGGTGGACTTATGTAAATGCTAAATTAACGTTTGTGGTTAGTATTATAAATTTTAAGATCATAAAAATTTACACTCCTATTTGTTTCACTTTCAGCAGTGAATTTAACATTTCTAAGCATTTCGCTGATGTCTGCTCACAGTGCATCAGTTTAACTCTGTACCATCACGAGGCAAGATGCGATCAGCAAAATATCGTTTTATAGTGTATTATTTTGTTCGTGATTTGTTGATTAGTTGAGAAGTATTTTTGTTTTATTTTCTTGTTGTAAATGTCAGCTTACATACCAGAGAGATTACTTCCCATTGCAAGCTATAATGTTGTTTGTAAAACGGTTTGCTGATTCTAAAGTAAGGAATGAGTCTGGGAATTTCCATAGTTTTACAGGCCCCTGCAGTACTACAGACTGTTTCATATAATGTTGACAGTCTCTTTAGCAGAGATGTTTTTATATGGATTGACTATATCCAGTGACGCAAATTTAGTTGTGTGTGGTATCTTCAAAATAGGCTACATGTTCATGTGTGTTATGTATGTTTTAGGTTTTAGCTTCCAATTTATAAAGTATCCTTGGCTGTCTCTCGAGTTAACTGTTGGGCGAATGGGACAACTTTCTCTATGATTCTTTGACTGTGCACACAGGTTTGGTGCTGAGGGATTCGTTGTTGTACAATTGTGAACTGAATAAGCGTTCAATAAAAATTTACAGTTATGTAGAAACTTATGGGGTTTAGTTTGGAACCTCATTGTGGGATCTGACTTTATTTCAATGATGTTGTTGTTATGGAAATATGGTGTATATATTCTTCTGCATTTAATATGACAATATAACTTCCTTTTACGCTTTTAATGTGTTTGCTTTACTGTCAGATAATTCCATGTTGATATCATCCAATATTTTAGTTCAGTGCTCCTTTAGGTGTTATTTAGTTTGCAGCGGTTTCATTATTAGTTAGAGCAGTAGCAGGCCAATGCATTTTTCTCATATTCGTCCATTTCATCTGTATGGCACACAGGTGTTTCAAAGGCTGTGAGATTTTTGGCACTGCGACAACTGAATTTTGTTCAAGTGTTACCATGTTTAATAAAGTAAAGTGATAGGGCTGTCAATGGTATTAACGAACTTGTCAGAGAATTTACATTGACTATTAAGTTTTATCTGAAGCAGATTTATTAACAGATTTTAGTGCTTCTAATTTCGTTTTCTGTTTAAACGAGATTATTTGTGCTCGTTATTTACTTCATCATGTATGTGCTGTACGATGTGTGAGAATCGTAAAGGCGAGAGGCTGTTTCCTCTTGGGAAATGCAAGTTGTTCATGATATTTCAGTCTTTATTCTTGTACTGCATTTTTATCTCGGTTTTTTGACAAAACATGCAATGTTTTTGTTTCGCTAAGCTGGTAGCTTTCGTCTTACAGCTGAATGACTCTAAAAAATCTGCTAACATCAAGGTCAAGAATGAATGTGTGTCACTAAAAGTACTTCCAAAATGTGTCGGAGTCAAAGTCAGGCGCAAGACTAACGCTGCCAGATTATCGAAAGAAAAAAAAAGACATTATTGGGTTAAAATCTGAAATGGAAATGGAAGAAAACTTAAATATTCTAATGTAAGGCTTCCATCTGCAGACAGGAAACAGCCTCTCGCTCTTAGGATTCTCGCGCATCCTACAGCACCTCCTTCATAAAATAAATTAAGAACAACAAATAATCTCATCTAAAAAGAAAAAAAGAATTACTTTGACAGTTAGTTAAAATCACTGACATTCAGTTCAGTTACACGGAACATACTGTGTTAAATAGAGATCTGAAAAACAATCTCACAATGAAATCCAATATTTAAATGTCAAAAATCTCCTATCCTGTACAAAATTTGCATGTGACACAGCTAAACTAGACACATGTGAGAAAAATGCACTGGATTTTAAGCCAAGTAAGTTTGTAATGAAATGACTAAAAACGAATAAAGACAAAAAGAAACTGAACTGAAAGATTCGAAAAATGCCGCCATTAAATTTTATAAAAGTAAAAACCTTGCAGTAAATCATGATAATTGATGATACGTTGTCACATTACGTGAAAAAAATATATGTAGAGAAATTACAACTATTTTTCTGGAGCATAACATTATTGAAGTAATTCCAAGCCAGACTGCATATGATTCTACATAAATATAAATTTTTATTGACTCTTATTCAGTGCACAACTTTACAACAATGAATCCCTCAGCACCAAACCTGTGTGCGCAGTCTAAGATTCATAGAAAAAATAGTCCTATTGGTCCAACAGTTTAGTCGAAAGACAGAAAAGGATACTTCATAGGCTGGGAGCTAAAAGCTACACCATACACAATACACATGAACTTACAGCCTCATTCGAAGGCATTCACATACCACCCACAGCCAAAGCTGCAACACTCGATATAGACATCTACGTAAGAACATCACTGTTAAGGGGACTATTGACACTATAACAGAAAGTTGCTGAGATTTAGGAAAATTTCAGCTTCAAAAACAAGTTTTACCTATAAAACCATGCCCTGACAAAGGGATGTAGCCGCACTGGATATTAGCTGACACAACAACCAAGTAGCACGTAAATCTTCTCAACTATTCAGCAAATCAAAAGCAAAATAATATACTACAAACGATATTTTGGAGATTGAATCGTGCCTTGTGATCGTAAATACAGTGAAACTGATTCACTGTGAGCAGAACTCATCATAATGCATAGAAATGTTAAACTCATATCGGAGCATGAACGAACAACAGCAAAAATTTCATCGACCTTTATATTTGTAATAGTAACTATAAACATTAGATTAACTCATATAAAATACCCACCACAACAGATTTCAGAAATGTCAACTCCTCATGTCACACCAGCCGCAATGAAGTGACGTCTTTGAGAGCAATATTACAAAGAATGCAAAAATTCATACAAATCAACAAAATAAAATGATTGGAATTAAAGCAGTTGCTCATAATAATGACTATAATCCTATAACTGTAGAAAAACTCCACAACAAAGCAAAAACGAAAAGCACAAGTCATAAAGCAGAAGACCATACAACGTTCACTCCAACAGAAATAAGATTCCCACAGATGCCAAACCAATATATACAGTTATCGCATACATAGGCGCACTTTAATACCAAATAGCACACTTATATAGAAAGAATATTAATATCACCTTCTCTTCTAACAGCAAATTAGGGAAAAGGTGTTTCACAGTAAACTAGTAGTACAGGAGCTGCAATTTGATTTGTGACCCAACGTCTGCGTTGGTCAGACACGCCGGAGTTTTGAATTATTTGCAAAGCACACCTTCAAGCTTTAAGGCTGGGTGATTTGAGCAAATACACATTTGTAGCCCCCATTACTCAAGACAACCAGTTAGTGACAAACACTAAGAGCAGCCTGAAATTACACACATCAAATAAAGTTTGGCATCACCCCAGTTCCCGGAACTCCTGAAAACAGAGGTTGATTGAGGGTATTGTATCACACACACAGTCCCTTTGACCGCTCAGAGATGTCACTAAACCCGCCCAAAGATGTAAACGACCATGCATGAGCAGTGCGTATTAGACGGATGGGTCTGACAGCAGATCAGTTCCAGTCATTCCACCAGGAAGAAGGTACACGTCTCGTGTTGTCTGTACTTCAAGAATGCCCATAAGGTTAATAACGCGGTTCTATTGCGTCCGCATTGTTACTTTGTACCAGGAAGGGCTCTCAGTAAGGGAAGTATCCAGGCGTCTCGGAGTGAACCAAAGAGATGTTGTTCGGACATAGAGGAGATACAGAGAGAGAGGAACTGTCGATAACATGCCTCGCTCAAGACGCCCAAGGGCTACTAATGCAGTGGATGATTGCTACCTACATTTAATGCCTCGGAGCAATCTGACAGCAACGCCACCATGTTAAATAACGCTTTTCGTTCAGCCACAGGACGTCGTGATACGACTCAAACTGCGGCAATAGGCTGCATGATGGGTAATGTCTATGACGAGGTCCATCTTTGCAACCACGACATCATGCAGCGCGGTGCAGATGGACCCAAGAACATGCTGAATGGACCGCTCAGGATTGACATAACGTTCTCTTCACCGATGAGTGTCACATATTCCTTCAACTGGACAACCGTTGAAGACTTTTTTGGAGGGAACCCTGTCAGGCTGATTGCCTTAGACACACTGTCCAGTGAGGGCAGCAAGGTGGAGGTTCCCTACTGTTTTGGGGTGGCATTATGTGGGCCCGACGTACGCCGCTGCTAGTTATGGAAGGCGCCGTAACGGTTGTACGATACGTGAATGCCATCCTCCGACCGATAGTGCAACCATATCGGCAGCATATTGGCGAAGCATTCGTCTTCATGGAAGACAATTCGCGCCCCCATCGTGCACATATGGTGAATGACTTCCTTAAGGGTAACGACATCGCTCGACTAGAGTGGCCAACATGTTCTCCGGTCATGAACCATATTGAACATGCCTGGGACAAATTGAAAAGGGCTGTTTATGGGCGGCGTGACCTACCAACCACTATGAGCGATCTGTGCCGAACCGCCGTTGAGGAGTGAGACAATCTGGACGAACAGTGCTTTGATGAACTTGTGGATAATAGGCAACAAAGAATACAGGCATGCATAAATGCAAGAAGACGTGCTGCTGGGTATTAGAGGTCCCGCTGTGTACAGAAATCTGGACCACCACGTCTGAAGGTGTCGCTGTATGTTGGTACAACATGCAATGTGTGGTTTTCATGAGCAATAAAAAGGGCGGAAATGATGTTTATGTTGATCTCTATTTCAGTTTTCTGTACAGGTTCCGGAACTCTCGTAACCGAGGTTTCTTGACGTGTATATTAGGTTTAGCACAAAAAGGAACCACAACAGATCTTTTAGAATAGCTGTAAACAGACACAGAAAAAAGCATTTCGCTTGCTAATATCCTCAATGAGCATACTCAGTTGGCTATATGCTTCTTTTGTCGCAAACTTACAGAATTACTTTTCACAATCTGATGTAAAAAGTGTTTCTACATCTATCTTCAGATCGAGTAATTAATCTTTTAATACTGTAGCATCTGCAATAGTCAATATTTTCATGGCACTAAATATGGAGAGACTTTAATGTAGTATTAGCATCAGTGTTCGAATACCACATGATTCTTGTACTTTCGTTCCCACATTTGTTTCTCCATCGTTTTGTAAGTTATGTTTGTGACGACGTAATTCACAAAATCGTATTTATCTATCTATATTTGAAACCCTACATTTCATGTAAAATACTTTTTAAATTGAACACAACAATGATTTACTCTTCCTTTCCGAAAAAAACATATTTTCGTATTACTGCATCGCATCATATTTGCGCTCATGTACTTTGCAAACTCTTTATTTGTATTTATATGTTGCGAATCAAAATATGCGGTGCACACTGAAAAATCGTTATGTTACAAAACGAATGTGTTTAATCGCGCAGATCGAAACATGAGATCGTGTAATTACAAACGACAATGTGAATATGATTCGTTGGAAGCTTTCCGTGAAAGCAAAAGCTGCAGAAGTACATTTCACGTAAGCTGCGTTCTTGCACAACTCTGTAGCATCTTTATTACACGTTTGTAACTGTGGCTTATTGTTAACTCTAGATTACTTTGTCAGTAAACCAGTGCGTCACAGGTTTTGATGAAAGCATGAAAGCTGTCTGCTGAAAATTGTATAAAATTTAAAGGCGGTAACGATACTTTCTGAATAAAGTAACCCGTAGCAGATTTTTGGCTGTCGCTGTACACCATCAACAATTTATTTCATATAACAGCCAGGGTCTCGAAACATGTATTTGTTCGTCAAAGTTTCTTTACTCCTAGTTAATTTCTTGAGTACTGGTGCTACCTGTACAACATTCCAGCCTTTAGGTGCAGATCTTTCATCGAGGGCGTGGTTGTATGTGATTGCAAGGTGTGGAGATGTTATATCAGCATATTCCGAAACCTATCTAACTGATATACAGTCTGAATGTACACTATAAGACTTGCGTTTATGAGGTGATTTGAGTTGCTTCGCTGTAATGAGAATATCTACGGCTACGTCACTCATTCTGGCAGCAGTTCTCGACTTCAATTCTGGAATATTTACTTCGTATTCTTTGATAAAGGAATTTCGGATAACCGTATTAGTAACTACTTTTTAATAGCCCTGTCAATAGTAACATTACCACACCTATGGTGCAGTGAATGTATTGACTGTGCCTTACCGCTTACGTACTTTACATATGACTTGAGTCTAAATGGTTCAAATGTCTCTGAGCACTATGGGACTTAACATCTGAGGTCATCAGTCCCCTAGAACTTAGAACTACTTAAACCTAACTAATCTAAGGACGTCACACACATCCATGCCCGAGGCAGGATTCGAACCTGCGACCGTAGGGGTCGCGCGGTTCCAGACTGTAGCGCCTAGAAACGCTCGTCCACCAAGGCCGGCTATCCGTGACAGTCTCTCCCATATTTCGAGATAATACAAACCGACAGGTTGACCTGAGTCTCTTCGGATTTTCTGCCGGGTTTCAAGATAGAGTTTCTTCGTGGGAACTATTAAAAGCAAGCCACATTGAAGTCTGCTTTAAACTTCAAGCTTCTGAAAAACATTGCCAATCTTGGGAATATTGTGCTCTTTTAAATTTGGAATGATTTTTCTCGTTACTTCTACAATAGTTTTCTGTCCTGTTTTGTGTACCAGGGGTGATCGTTCCCTCTCTTAATGTATGTGTTGTAAATTTCTCACATGCTGTCAATATCTCTTGGAAATTAACCTAAAACTGGTCTATGCTTATATCGTTCAGAGGGAATGGAGACTGCGGTTTTGGAAGGCGTTCGGCAAATTCTTAAAGTTATGCTAGAAGATTAGGGTTTAATGTTGTGAGAAATCTGATTGAAAGTTAGAAGTCACCCGACGAACAAATCCATCAAGGAAATTTAAATCATTCTAAAGCTGCCCAAGTCGACTGTTCCATATACACTCCTGGAAATTGAAATAAGAACACCGTGAATTCATTGTCCCAGGAAGGGGAAACTTTATTGACACATTCCTGGGGTCAGATACATCACATGATCACACTGACAGAACCACAGGCACATAGACACAGGCAACAGAGCATGCACAATGTCGGCACCTTTCGCAGCAATGCAGGCTGCTTTTCTCCCATGGAGACGATCGTAGAGATGCTGGATGTAGTCCTGTGGAACGGCTTGCCATGCCATTTCCACCTGGCCCCTCAGTTGGACCAGCGTTCGTGCTGGACGTGCAGACCGCGTGAGACGACGCTTCATCCAGTCCCAAACATGCTCAATGGGGGACAGATCCGGAGATCTTGCTGGCCAGGGTAGTTGACTTACACCTTCTAGAGCAACGTTGGGTGGCACGGGATACATGCGGACGTGCATTGTCCTGTTGGAACAGCAAGTTCCCTTGCCGGTCTAGGAATGGTAGAACGAAGGGGTCGATGACGGTTTGGATGTACCGTGCACTATTCAGTGTCCCTCGACGATCACCAGAGGTGAACGGCCAGTGTAGGAGATCGCTCCCCACACCATGATGACGGGTGTTGGCCATGTGTGCCTCGGTCGTATGCAGTCCTGACTGTGGCGCTCACCTGCACGGCGCCAAACACGCATACGCCCATCATTGGCACCAAGGCAGAAGCGACTCTCATCGCTGAAGACGACACGTCTCCATTCGTCCCTCCATTCACGCCTGTCGCGACACCAGTGGAGGCGGGCTGCACGATGTTGGGGCGTGAGCGGAAGACGGCCTAACGGTGTGCGGGACCGTAGCCCAGCTTCATGGAGACGGTTGCGAATGGTCCTCACCGATACCCCAGGAGCCACAGTGTCCCTAATTTGCTGGGAAGTGGCGGTGTGGTCCCCTACGGCAGTGCGTAGGATCCTACGGTCTTGGCGTGCATCCGTGCGTCGCTGCGGTCCGGTCCCAGGTCGACGGGCACGTGCACCTTCCGCCGACCACTGGCGACAACATCGATGTACTGTGGAGACCTCACGCCCCACGTGTTGAGCAATTCGGCGGTACGTCCACCCGGCCTCCCGCATGCCCACTATACGCCCTCGCTCAAAGTCCGTCAACTGCACATACGGTTCACGTCCACGCTGTCGCGGCATGCTACCAGTGTTAAAGACTGCGATGGAGCTCCGTATGCCACGGCAAACTGGCTGACACTGACGGCGGCGGTGCACAAATGCTGCGCAGCTAGCGCCATTCGACGGCCAACACCGCGGTTCCTGGTGTGTCCGCTGTGCCATGCTTGTGATCATTGATTGTACAGCCCTCTCGCAGTGTCCGGAGCAAGTATGGTGGGTCTGACACATCGGTGTCAATGTGTTCTTCTTTCCATTTCCAGGAGGGTATAATGACCTCAGTGTCGACGGTGTGTTAAATCCTAATCCTCCCTCATTCCTCCCTCCCAAGTCTTCGGTTGGTGATGTCGTGTTGAACTGGAAACGTGAAGGAAGAACCACGGCTAAATCAAGGTTAGGCGTAGCTCGTGAGCTGACGGACATGGGCACTCGAACACTGCTAAGGGTGGCTGTGGAAAATCGCAGTAAACCAACAGAAGCAATCACTCATGAGTTTCAGAGTGCTGTCAGTACCTCAGCTGGCACTGTCACTGTACACAGGGAGTGAAAAGAATCGTGTAAAATTGTCGTGCAGTTCCTGATAAGCCACATGTTTCTGTAGGTAAAGCTAAGTGATGCTTGAGGTGGAGGAAACGGTGACGCCAATGGACAGTTGACGAGTAGAAATGAGTGATTTGGAGTGCTGACCCACGCTCCACACTGTACAATTCCATGGAAGGGTTTGGGTTTATCGTGTAAAATTGTCGTGCAGTTCCTGATAAGCCACAGGTTTCTGTAGGTAAAGCTAAGTGATGCTTGAGGTGGAGGAAACGGTGACGCCAATGGACAGTTGACGAGTAGAAATGAGTGATTTGGAGTGCGGACCCACGCTCCACACTGTACAATTCCATGGAAGGGTTTGGGTTTAGTGATTTCTTGGAGAATGTTACCTGCCATCACGTGTAGCGTCCACAGTGAAGTACAGAGTACGTGGTGTCACAGTATAGGGGTGGTACCCTTATTGCTCTTAAAAAAACCATAAATGTGGATGGATATGAATACATTTTACGTCAATGTGTACCGCTTACAGTTTATGGAACACCTCTGAGACGATAACTGTGTCAGTGTGACAGTTGATCTGGTCGCAACGCATCACCTGCGGGGCAATAGTTTGTTGTCAGTAACAGCCAAGATATGGACTGATCTCCCAAGAGTCCTGTCCTGAGCTGAGGCCAAAACGTTTGAAATGAGTTAAAACGTCGTTTTATTTCCAAAACTCAGCGTCATCATAAAAATCTTCTCAGTTATCAATTTTGAGGAAGAAGGGGCTGCCATTTCTCCAAACACATTCAGACATATTGAAAATGTCTGAAGCAGAGCTGATGCCATTTTAAAGGCGAAGAGTGGAACACCCACTATTAAAGTCTACCAATAGTTGTCTGGATCAGTTTTGATAAGAATGTTTACTTCATATGTCCCAATTTGATGTAAGGTTATTGCAAAAACGACGTTTTAAAAATTTGGATTCCTTACACCGAACCATGAAAAAAATGTGCGGTAATCATGGGCTCCAAACCGCATACCTTAGGAACTATGAGCTCTTATTCATCCTTGATACTGTGAATCACATCTCTCATTCAGTTAGCTCTTTGCTTTCCATTTATTGGGAAGATTTAGTATGAACCAAAACAAGAAAAAATGTTGATAAACATGGGCTCTAAGACGCATACCTTAAGACCTGCGAGCACCAATTCAGTAGAAGATATGTCTTTTACTGTAGCGAAGATTAACAAGTAATCGCAAGTCGTAAGGTAAGTACTTTAGAGCTCATGTTTACTGAATAGTTTTTTCTTCTTTTCGTGTATGGAACCTATCTCCCAAATTTTTAAAACGTCTTTCTGAAACACCCTGTGTATTGCATTTCGATCACTTTTCTAAATAACATACTGTTATGTAACTCCAAGAGTACGTTACTGATTGTTTGTGATCTCAATAATGGACCTGGATTGGCGCGTACCAACATGTTGGGGCTCCGTGTACTTTCTGACAGTGGTGTTTGATCATTGTGTTAAGTGCCACAAGTACCGTGGCGCATCCAACCAACCAGTTTTGCGCCGTGCTGTTTCAAAACAACGCCTCCCCCACTGTTGCGGATTCCTGACGCGGCAACAGAGAGGTACGCCGTCATAGCTAGCCTCGCTAGCAGCAGTTTAAGCTCTGCTCTTAGGTTTCTGCCCTACCGCAACTTCGGAAATGAAGGGCCAGATATATATTACAAGCAAGGAGGTGATTGTTGCCAGTGGCTCAAATGGCTATGAGCACTATGGGACTTAACATCTGTGGTCATCAGTCCCCTAGAACTTAGAACTACTTAAACCTAACTAACCTAAGGACATCACACAACACGAGGCACAGAAAATCTCTGGCCCTCCTGGGAATCGAACTCGGGAACCCGTGGTCGCGAGTGAAACTGCACCCTCCGAAATCGTAAGATATCTGGAAAAAGCAGTCGGAATACAAATACCATTGCACCTCTTTTTGCTCGCAGTAATTTATCTTTCTTTTTTTATCAGACAGTATACACTGACGGAAAAAAAATTCCAGATGAAGGAGTTGTGTGATATGAACGAAAGTTGGTAGGCATGCTTCTACATCTGAAAAGTGATATAGGTTCAAATTTTGCTCCAGTCACATAAGAGTGGCTTCAGTAACGCCAATGTACGAATTCAAATCAGGTTTTCTATAAATACATACTATAACGGTCGTAACCGTTAGTTACCTTTGAGATTGGACGTAGTGAGGTGACGTTAGTCAAGAATGCCTGTAAGACAATGAAGATGCTGTTATCAACACCACGGTGTGTTTGAACGAGGCCATGTAGTAGGGTTACGAGTTGGAGGTTCCTTCAGTGATATCTGCAAAAAGACTTTGGAGAAATGTAGCCACTGTACAAGATAGGTAGCGTCGATGGTCACGGGAATGTAGTACGGTCGCAAGAAGACTGGGCTAGGGACGGCCCCGTGGTATTACCGCGAGGGAAGATCATTGTGTTCGGCGTTTGGTGCTGGCTCATCGTACTGCTTCCGCAGTAACAATTTGTTTAGCATTTTGCACTACAGTGGCACAACGAACTCTCACAAATCGGATATCATAGCCAGCCCCGAAGCATAAGCCCTGTAGCGTGCATTCCACCGACCCTAAACATCAGCAATCTGCAACTTCAGTGGTGTAAAGCGAGAGCTCATTGGAGGGCAAGCTGGAGGTCTGTTGTGTTTTCTGATGAAAGCTGATTCTGTTTCGATGCCAGTGATGGCCGTGTGTTGTTTTGGAGACCATTTGAAGGTGTGCCACCAATCTGTCTGCGTGCTAGACACATTGGACCTACGTCCAGATTTATAATCTGGAGTGCGATTTCATATTAAAGCGGCAGCAGTCTCGCGGTTACCCGAACCGCCATGACTAGAAAATTCCACGTCATTCTGATGATTCGACCTTTTGTAATGCCATTCATGAGCAGCATTCCAGGGGTTGTTTCCCTAAAGGATGAAGTTCGTCCACACACCGCCGTTGTAACCCAAAATGCTCATCATAGAGTGGTCACATTGGCTTGCCGTGCTCGATCACCACCAGACCTGAATCTAATCGAGCACATATGGGACATCAATGGAAGTAAACTGCAACGTCATCCATAAACGGCACTAACCGTCCCTGCAGCAGGCATGGAACTCCAACATACAAACTGACATCTGGCACGTGTACAGTATATTGGATGTACGTTTTCGTGCTTGCATTCAACATTCTGTCTGTTGCCACAGTTATTAATGTACCAGCATTTTACAATCCTAGTAGCTTGTCTTGCGCTTACATTTACCTGTGATTTGTAGTATTTATCACTTAAATATACACTACTGACCATTAAAATTGCTACACCAACAAGAAATGCAGATCATAAACGGGTATTTATTGGACAAATATATTATACTATAACTGACATGTGATTATATTTTCATGCAATTTGGGTGCATAGATCCTGAGAAATCAGTACCAAGAACAACCACCTCTGGACGTAATAACGGCCTTGATACGCCTGGGCATTGAGTCAAATAGAGCTTGGATGGCGTGTACACGTACAGCTGCCCATGCAGCTTCAACAAGATACCACAGTTCATCAAGAGTAGTGACTGGCGTATTGTGAGGAGTCAGTTGCTCGGCCACCACTGACCAGACGTTTTCATTAGGTGAGAGATCTAGAGAATGTGCTGGCGAGGGTAGCAGTCGAATATTTTATGTATCCAGAGAGGCCGTACAGGACCTGCAACATGCGGTCGTGCATTATCCTGCTGAAATATAGGGTTTCGCAGGGATCGAATGAAGGGTAGAGCCACGGGTCGTAACACATCTGAAATGTAACGTCCACTGTTCAAAGTGCGGTCAGTGGGAACAAGAGGTGACCGAGACGTGTAACCAATGGCACCCTATACACTCACGCCGGGTGATACGCCAGTATGGCGATGACGAACACACGCTTCCTATGTACCTTCATCGCGATGTCGCCAAACACGGATGCGACAATCATGACAGAATCTGGATTCATCCTAAAAAATGAAGTTCTACCATTCGGGCACCCTGTTTCGTCGTTGAGTACACCATCGCAGGCGCCCTGTCTGTGATGCAGCGTCAAGGGTAACCGCAGCCATGGTCTCCGAGATGATAGTCCATGCTACTGCAAACGTCGTCCCACTATTCGTGCAGATGGTTGTTGTCTTGCAAACGTCCCCATCTGTTGACTCAGGGATCCAGACGTGGCTGCACGATCCGTTACAGCAATGCGGATAAGATGCCTGTTATCTCGACTGCTAATGATACGAGGCTGTTGGGATCCAGCACGGCGTTCCGTATTACCCTTCTGAACCCATCGATTCCATATTCTGCTAACAGTCATTGGATCTCGACCAACGCGGGCAGCAATGTCGCGATACGATAAACTGCAATCGCGATAGGCTACAATCCGACTTTTATCAAAGTCGGAAACCTGATGGTAAGCATTTCTCCTCCTTACACGAGGCATCACAACAACGTTTCACCAGGCAACGCCGGTCAATTGCTGTTTGTGTATGAGAAATCGGTTGGAAACTTTCCTGATGTCAGCACGTAGTAGGTGTCGCCACCGGCGCCAACCCTTTGTGAATGCTCTGAAAAGCTAATTATTTGCAGAACACAGCATCTTCTTCCTGTCGGTTAAATTTCGCGTCTGTAACACGTCATCTTCGTCGTATAGCAATTTTAATGGCCAGTAGTGTATAATATGTCATTAAGACAAAAGTTTTCCTGAAATTTCATTATTGTCTATTAATTATTTTTGTTGTTGCGATTTTTATTTCCTTCAGTGTTAAACGAGCCTATGTCTATGGGCATACTCCGTCGTAAGACTGTATAAAATGTGAAGGGTTGTTCTTACCATGAAACTGTCGGAAAAGCAATAGCCTACGCCAACCAGTTTCGCATTGTGGTATTTCGGCCCACAGCCTCTTCCACCGTTACAGCTGCCTTTGATGGTCATAGAACCCACGGCTGGGACATTTGTGTGCAGAAACGATACCTTGATGTCACGGGTTGCGAAGTTCACCGTCACAAAATCTAAGACGCCGTGCTAGGAGAGCTGTGCAGTACTAATACAGTCTTTGTTATGCGCGAAAGTGGCGTGTGTACACATTTCTGGAAGGTTGTTGGCGCTTGGCAGCTGGCCGCACTGCTCTGGGGCATTTATTGTATGTTATGGTTTGTGTTAAGTGTAGGGCTGTCAGTATGTTAGTGGAACATGATTTCTAGGGAAATTAATAACTGTCAATAAGGATGTTTTGGGGAAAGAGACGAAACTGTTTAAAATAAACGTAGTATTTGAGAACTTTTTTGTTAACTGCGGCCGCCAGTAACCTTCACTGAACATAGCAGCACAGAAAATCACTCTCATACATACTGTCACACAACTCTCGCTGTACACTGACTCGCGTGTAACCAAGTCCATTGTTGAGGCCGGAAATAGACCGTAATGTATTGTTAAGGTTTCTCTACATTACAATGAGGTGACAAAAGTCATGGTATACCTCCTAATATCGTGTCGGATCTCCTTTTCCTCGGAATAGTGCAACAATTCGTCGTAGCATAGACTCAAAAGTAGTTGGAAGTCCACTGCATAACGGCGAGCGAGTCTACCTCTGTAACCGACCACTGTAAATCGTCCATTATTGAGAAATTGTTGCAGGTTCATAGATTGTGCAGGATGTGGCCTCTCAATTACGTATCGTAAATGTTCGATGGGGTTCGTGTCGGACGATCGGGATGGCCAAATCATTTGCTCGAATTGTCCAGAATGTTCTTCAAACCGGTGACATGGCACATTGTCGTCCACAAAAATTCCATAGTTGTTTGAGGACAAGAGTACCCAGTCCACACCATGTAAATAAAGCCCACAACATTATGAAGTGAGCACCAGCTTGCATAGTGCTTTGTTGACAACTTGCGTCCACGGCTTCGTCGGGTTTGCACCACATTTGAATTCTACCATCAGCTCTTACCAAATGAAATCGGGATTCATCTGACGAGGTCACGGTTTTTCAGTCGCTAGGGTCCAACTGACGTGGTCACTAGTGCAGGAGATGCTCTGCAGGCGATGTTCTGCTGATGACAAAGGCACCCGCGTCGGCCGTCTGGTGCCATAGCCGATTAACGCCAAATTTCGCCGCCGTGTCCCAGCTGGTACTTTCGTCTTACGTCCCGCATTGACATCTGCAGTTATCACACGTGGTGGTGCCTGTCTATAGGGACTGAGAACGCTATGCTAAGTCAGTGCTCTCGCTCCTTAAGTGAAGGCCGTCGTTCACTGCGTTGTCATCTTAGTGTATATTATTTGGAAAAGTGATCCAAATCTCACGTATATAAGTACAATAGGCGCCAGTGAAATCGAATCCATATGGTCGGACAGGTATTTGAATCAACGTCCTCTCGTATTCGAATCCAGTGTGCTGACCACTGCTCCAAGTGGACCACACTTAAAAGTAGGGCAGAGACACTGCTTATTTACTTCTGCATCTCTATCTATACCAGCTCCATTTCCCTATTTTCATTCTCAATTCGTGGACGGTGTGCCGGAAGAGTGACTTCTCACTGCCCTTCCGTCTTAGGGCGGGTGCACACGACCGACTGTCGGTCACCAACTCCTTTGTTGATTGTAAGAGACATCATGTACACTCCTGGAAATTGAAATAAGAACACCGTGAATTCATTGTCCCAGGAAGGGGAAACTTTATTGACACATTCCTGGGGTCAGATACATCACATGATCACACTGACAGAACCACAGGCACATAGACACAGGCAACAGAGCAGGCACAATGTCAGCACTAGTACAGTGTATATCCACCTTTCGCAGCAATGCAGGCTGCTATTCTCCCATGGAGACGATCGTAGAGATGCTGGATGTAGTCCTGTGGAACGGCTTGCCATGCCATTTCCACCTGGCGCCTCAGTTGGACCAGCGTTCGTGCTGGACGTGCAGACCGCGTGAGACGACGCTTCGTCCAGTCCCAAACATGCTCAATGGGGGACAGATCCGGAGATCTTGCTGGCCAGGGTAGTTGACTTACACCTTCTAGAGCACGTTGGGTGGCACGGGATACATGCGGACGTGCATTGTCCTGTTGGAACATCAAGTTCCCTTGCCGGTGTAGGAATGGTAGAACGATGGGTTCGATGACGGTTTGGATGTACCGTGCACTATTCAGTATCCCCTCGACGATCACCAGAGGTGTACGGCCAGTGTAGGAGATCGCTCCCCACACCATGATGCCGAGTGGTGGCCATGTGTGCCTCGGTCGTATGCAGTCCTGATTGTGGCGCTCACCTGCACGGTGCCAAACACGCATACGACCATCATTGGCACCAAGGCAGAAGCGACTCTCATCGCTCAAGACGACACGTCTCCATTCGTCCCTCCATTCACGCCTGTCGCGACACCACTGGAGGCGGGCTGCACGATGTTGGGGCGTGAGCGGAAGACGGCCTAACGGTGTGCGGCACCGTAGCCCATCTTCATTGAGACGGTTGCGAATGGTCCTCGCCGATACCCCAGGAGCAACAGTGTCCCTAATTTGCTGGGAAGTGGCGGTGCGGTCCCCTACGGTAATGCGTAGGATCCTACGGTCTTGGCGTGCATCCATGTGTCGCTGCGGTCCGGTCCCAGGTCGACGGGCACGTGCACCTTCCGCCGACCACTGGCGACAACATCGATATACTGTGGAGACCTCACGCCCCACGTGTTGAGCAATTCGGCGGTACGTCCACCCGGCCTCCCGCATGCCCACTATACGCCCTCGCTCAAAGTTCGTCAGCTGCACATACGGTGCACGTCCACGCTGTCGCGGCATGCTACCAGTGTTAAAGACTGCGATGGAGCTCCGTATGCCACGGCAAACTGGCTGACACTGACGGCGGCGATGCACAAATGCTGCGCAGCTAGCGCCATTCGACGGCCAACACCGTGTGTCCGCTGTGCCATGCGTGTGATCATTGATTGCACAGCCCTCTCGCAGTGTCCGGAGCAAGTATGGTGGGTCTGACACACCGGTGTCAATGTGTTCTTTTTTCCATTTCCAGGAGTGTATTTTAGTAGAGGCAAGCACACGACCTACACAATAGTCGGGCCGACAAGAAGAATGGGACATTTTCTATTTTCCAGAAATTCGAAACGATCCAGTTGTCGGTGATGACAGTGAAGCATACGCATTTAAATGGGCTTAGCTACAAGACCGTCTCGTCAAGTTACTTTGGTGGGTTGTGTTAACAATGGATATCTATACAGAGTGTCGAAGATTGAAGTGCAGAAGCGGCCTCCTTTGTATGATACTTCCCGAGCAGGATAGCATGAAAGAAACTTAAAGAAAAAACTATTGGAGGAACTATGTTTGTATCACTTTGCTACACTTTACCATATTGTCAATAAGCTGACCCTTGAGGTGACGTAAAGCACTTGGCGAAATAATCCCTAATCAGCATTTCGATATTTATGCTCCTTGTGCCTTGGAGTGACATACTTCTAAAGGGCGGTCCATACAATGTATCTTTATAACGAATGCCGTATTTCTTCCGTACAAAGATGTGTAGAACACATGCTACTTTAATTATATGAATATAATATTCCAACCCAACGTCTAAGCTTTTATGGAATATCCTGCATTTACTAGCTCAGACTTTCAATATACTTTCTACCACACGCCTTGCCCTACATAATCTGTAGTTAAAAATCATTTTCATCACATCAAATATCAATGAGAATAAGGTCTGAAAATGTGCGTTGATGCTGCAAGTGTCTCATCTTCTGTGAAAGCAGCTGGTATAAGTTTATAATGTACAACATGTGATATGCACCTCGTAAATTCAAGCGACCTCCAACTAACAGTTTTCCAAGGTATGAACTTACATTTGAATCGCTAGATTTGCCATAGGCCCCTATATCAACATAGGTGAAGCAGTAACGTGAGTTCAACACAACTAGGAATGTAACAGAGAAAAATTCTTTATAACCGAAGTAGTGTAAACCCGATCTAGACGGCATTTTACCAGGAATGGCTCCTAAGCAATTACGAAAGTAGCTTTGCAGCCGAAAATACACTCGGGAAGCACTCCATAGAAAAGGTGAAAGTAAATTTGTTTCTAGAAGATACTGTTCCCGGTGCCTCATTCATAAACATTATCATCATTACAAGAAGGTGATCAGAATGTAGAGGAACCTCAGATAACAGCACAAGATAATCAAAGTAGCAATTCTTCGAATCAAAGAAATAGAAAACCAACTACGATGAAGAAATTTTGCGTTTCACAATTGAACAAAGCCACGAGTAGCTAATGAAGATGAGTTTTTTTTTGTTTGCTCATTCCCTTTTTCAAGTACTACAATCTGGATATTGTTGAGAATATAAGTTACGAACACCATTGCCAGATTCGGGTAGTATCGATGGGTTTCGAACTACTGATCAGAAATATTATATCACAAACCATCAAACACACAGTTGATACTTTCATCCAATACTGCATGTGCTCAACAACAAGTAATATCTACAAGTACAAAATCCAACACAGCTGAATAGTCAACCAGCTGCTACGATAAATGGCATGGCCATAGTCAGTCAACTGTAGTGGTGACAGCCCAAATGGAACTAGTCCACTTACACAGAATAATCAACTATTAGTTACGAATTTGTGGAATTCAGATACAAAGATGTAAACTGAGCCGTAATGAAAGATATGCCTTAATAAGCATGGTATATGTGATTCAAACTAAAAATGATTTTCTCTTCTTAATGTAGCAACGACCTCACTTCCACTGCTACACAATTTCTCGTTTCAGAATCTTAATGTGATATTATTGTGCCAGTACGCGCAGCAATTGATCGAACGAGCTTTTGGACATACGATAATAGTTTATCTTTTCACGGTGCTCACATAAATGCTCGTGTATCGTATTAAGCTGCCCGTTATGTATACGTTTGCTGACAATTGGATGGAACCGGAATTGTCGATTTTGTCTTCTTCGTCGATATCTCCGATACATAGCTAAGCAGTGCAGCTGTTGTGAATTCATCTTCATTCATAACTATCCACAAACTGTCGGTCATGTGCACGTTCCCAAAAACTGTCTGAGGTGTGCCCTTATACGTCGACATTTCCATCGGCCACCCATTGTCAGTCGTGAGCGCTCTTGCTAAGCTGGTATTACATTAATTTTTATCATGGGAGATGTTTTCCACAGATAACAATGTGAACGCCCTCTGGTACGTGAGATTATCGAATCCGTTTCCTTTTCACTACTCTCGGTCCGATAGCTTGTTATTAAAATTGTCGAGTGTTAATGTGGGACCATACGATTGGATCACCGCGAATGCTCTTGTTATTTGCACTGTGCTGCCGTTTAAATATCATGAAATAAATGAAGCCTTATCACACAGTCCGTACTATCCAGTCCTGCTTCTTTCGTTTACGTCAGGTTATACGAGCTACACAATTATTCGACTTATAATGCACTAACTTTGACGATATGGAGGTTATAAAAATTTTGTTAATTGTCTGATAGTCTTCGCAGTCTCATTACTGGGTGTCCTGTTAAAATATTTTCACAAAAGCGAAAAAACTTTTAAATGCAATCACAATATGATGTAACACAAAAAGCAGAGCAGTGTAACAACACTTTGTAGCAAAAATATTATTTTGTGACTGCTGTCGCTGAGGGAACATTTGAGCACAGCGTGCCTCTACCACTCTGCTATTGTATTCAGTGAACCCATACAAGAAAGGCCTGTGAGATTACTCCGTATTGCAGGGTGGTGCATGAAAACCGGCCCCGAGTATTAGACTGCTCATTGTCGCCCGCCATTTGCCATCTATTATTTCAAAGCCGTTGCGACTACATGTTATATTGCCAGTGCGAAAGCCGTATTGACTTCAAGGCGTGTGAAGTAAGTATCTCAGCGAGATGTATCTTCTTCAAGAATTAATCGCAGTAGTGGAGGCGTACGTGACTACTGGTTTATTTAAGGGAACATTTCCACAAAGAAATTTCCTGGTGTTTCCATGCCAGCAAATATCAATATACAGGATTTGATGACAAAGTGGCGTTGTACAGATCACTTCCGGACACAAAAAAAGAATCGAGCCACGTCCGTTCGTACACCTGTTTTGATTGCTGATATTCGAGCATCATACTGAGTCCAAAGAAGTCGACTTGCACGTTGTCACAACAAGTGAACGTTTCGCGTAGGTGTTGTCAACGTATTTTGCATCATTATGGGGATGAAGTCCGAGAAAATGACATGAGTCCAAGAACGAAAGGAAAACGTGTGAAATACTGCACGTGGCTATGTGAGACAATTGAGACAGTGTTGGGTCCGTTGCTGTATTTCATGAGTGATGAAACATGGTTCCATCTGGAAGGGTATGAGAACGGCCAGAACACCGGATACTGGTCATCAAACAGTCCCTACACGATTTATTAGCAATGTCTTCATTGTACTGTGGTGTGCCGTGTCAGCAAGTCTGATTGTGGGTCAAGTATTTTTTGAAGCGACAGTAAACACTGTTAAATATTTGTGAATCTTGAGGGAATTTTACGCACAGTTGATTCCTGAACGTACGTGTGTTCTCTTTCCACAGGATGGGGAGACCTGTCACACTTCACGTGAGTCAGTCTCACGAATTCATGAAAGATTCACAAAGACATGATTGTCGGCAAAGGACTGTAGCCACCGCGTTCGCCGGACCTACCACTTGTGACGTATATCAGTGGGGCAGTCTAAAAGGAGAAGTTGTAAACATTTAAATTTCTATTGTCTATTGTCAAACCACAATTTATGAAAAATGTTTATATTTTATTAATAGTATTAATGAGGAATAATTAATATTTGTCATGTTGGATATAATTGTTGTAGCAGCGAACGTCTGTATTGTAGGCAAGAGAGACCGCAAATTGATATAATTTTTAAAAGGGCGGGAGAGACTGCGTATGGATACTATTCACGAAAAGAACGGGAAAGACCGTGCATTGATACATTTTCTAATGGTAGCATGGACTGTCTGCACCAGAACGCATTGTTGACAGGAGAGACCGCACTTCAGCGTTCGTAGGAAGTCAGTAGTAAGCGAGATGTGAAGCGAGTTGGTGGCAGGCCTGAAGCGAGAGGTTGAGAGGAGCGGTGTGCCTGCCAGCCACCAGCTATGATTTACAAGGGATCATAAATGGATGTACAGACATCAGCTAAGTATTACCATAAGAGGAACTAATATTACTGATTATAATCCATTCCAATAATCACCAACATCAAAATTAAGCAAAATTTTATTGTTGTCAATAAAAAGTTTGTAGGCAAGAGAGACCGCAAATTGATATAATTTTTAAAAGGGCGGGAGAGACTGCGTATGGATACTATTCACGAAAAGAACGGGAAAGACCGTGCATTGATACATTTTCTAATGGTAGCATGGACTGTCTGCACCAGGACGCATTGTTGACAGGAGAGACCGCACTTCAGCGTTCGTAGGAAGTCAGTAGTAAGCGAGATGTGAAGCGAATTGGTGGCAGGCCTGAAGCGAGAGGTTGAGAGGAGCGGTGTGCCTGCCAGCCACCAGCTATGATTTACAAGGGATCATAAATGGATGTACAGACATCAGCTAAGTATTACCATAAGAGGAACTAATATTACTGATTATAATCCATTCCAAAAATCACCAACATCAAAATTAAGCAAAATTTTATTGTTGTCAATAAAAAGTTTAACTATGAATTACGTAACTTCAGTCAAATTAATTAAAGAATAACGTCAGCTTTGCTATTAATGATTAACGTCAGCTTCGGTAATAAATACAGCCACTTATTATGAAAGCCCGCCAGAAGTTAATAGAGTATAGTAAAACAGAGTAAGTATATTTATATCGCAGTTCGATGTAGCAGTCAGATGGCGATCCAGTAACAGCAAAAAAGGTAAGGAACAGTTTTGGTTTATTGCAGATAACGACTGAGGATCACGACGACGACACATTCTATGTTTCGTCGAAATAATCAGAAAATCACTTTTCATAAGCAGCAATTAAATTTGTATGCGAAGACTGAGAAAGAGAATAAATTTCTAAGGGAAGATTTCATTTGTTATTATTAAGCGAGAGACAGAAATCCTAAGGAAAGGTTTCATAGGTTATTGTAGAAGGGAAGGTTGAGTAACAAATGAGATATAGAGGAGACGGTTATTGCGTAACAACAAAAGAGATGTAGAGGAGACGGGAAGGTTTCAAAGTGTACACAAATAAACCAAGACTTGAAGGATACACAAATAACCCAAGACTAGAAGGAAATATTCGTAATGGAATTTTGAGAAATGTTGCGGCAGAGTTACGCAAAATGAGTATTAATACGTTAGCGCTGGCGCAAAAGTGCATTGAAGCACAAGGAGGTCATTTTCTTCGCCTAATTTAAAGTAATTTAAAAGACAAGATCAATTCAGTAAATATGGACCTTTTCATTAACTTATTTGTTATTTCTTTATTATCTAATTATTACATGTTTATCCATTAGTTGTATCTGCTAGTGGCGGATAACATTTTGTATGCTGTTGGCATGCATTCTGTACTCTGGGTCGGTTTTTCGTGCACCGCCCTGTAGTAAACCTACCTATACCGTTAACGTGCAACTAGCACTGAGGGAAAAGCGGACTCTCCAACGAGTCATCGGGGGCCACGGATCAGCTGTTCCAAAATACTCATTAAATATTTCTAAGCAACCACTGAAATGTTTTCTGTGAAGTTCTTGCTGTAAATGTAAATGAATCTGGAAGGTTGATTCCTGCTGGGTTTATCTTTTCACCTACACAAACACTCATGAGCAATTATCGACATACGTTCAAATGGTTCAAATGGCTCTGAGCACTATGGGACTTAACATCTGTGGTCATCAGTCCCCTAGAACTTAGAACTACTTAAACCTAACTAACCTAAGGACATCACACACATCCATGCCCGAGGCAGGATTCGAACCTGCGACCGTAGCAGTCGCCCCGACATACGTTGTCCACAGTTTGATTTCGTGGTTTTTGAAACTGAGTAGTTAATCACAGCCAAAATACTTTGTTACTCTTCAAAATTATGTTACCAGGTTTAAGCAAGACTTGTTACAAGCAAATGGGCCATATTCACATTTCTATTGTGAATGTCATTACTGACGGCATCTCTAGCGGAGGTGCGTTGCAAGCACAGAGCAGACATCAAGTTTCTTTTGGTGGAAAACCAGAACATCGCCTGTTGTGCTTGCAGAATGTCTACGGAAACTTGGCAGTGAACAAAGGCACGTTGAGTCGTCGGGTGAGGCATCTGTCATCATTGCAACAAGGCCACACACAGCAATGCTTGCTGGTAAGGTGGTGTAAATGTCGTCGCATTAAATAGAGATTATGTTGAGTATTAGAATTCCGTAGCCAAAAGAGTGGAGAATAATATGGTGTACTGGATTCCTGAATAAAACTAACCTGCTTTCAGTAAAAAATGTGTTGCATTGCTTATTGAACTTCCTTCGTAAATAACCGGTTACTGAGTAGTAACAGTTATCGACATAACAAGGCTGTTATTTTAATAACTGTCAGTATAGTGTGTCCTACATCGTACTTCACTATTCCACTTCGGTCTCGCTCTTTCTTGCACTACTTATGAATACATTGACCACGTGATGCTCTTACTACCACGAAAATAACAATTGAGTGTGCTGATACTGTGCACTACTTGTTAACCGACGAATGTTCTACTAATAGGTCTCGCTCTATCTCGCCCTGGATAAATCACAATTGCCTTACGATATTCGTACCTCCCTGCAAATAACTATCGGAATAAACGGATGTTTTAAAAAATAAAGAACTATTGGAGACTATTCGTAATCAGAATACAGGATAACTGGAGTCCATTACTGTTTCGTTTTTAGAAGATGCTATAAGGATACTTTTCGTTCCCTTTCGCTGCCGATGGTGTACCGAGATGAAGAAACGCAGGACCAGCCAACTATGGCACTACCTCATCATCTAGGATAATGAATTCACCAATGTGATTTGTGCAGTAAGAATGAAAAAGGCATAGGTGTAATTAAAGAGAAAGTTGTGCAACATGACAGTGACGAGTGAGAGTGTGGGAAGTACGGTAGTAATCCTATTTGCAGAGCAACACAATGAGCGAGATTACTGAGGCCTGAAAATAAGGTAATGTACGAAGAAATGGTTTGTCTCAAGCTAAAATTTAGTACGTTGTCATCTGGATTAATTTTGTGAGCAGTTATTAAAATCGTCTTCAAACCGTTATCTCCACACCATACCACAGTTTATCTCAAACGTAAACCGTGCACAGGAATAAATGATTGTGCTACCTTGTTACCACCGTTACTTGTGTAGTCTTTCAGTAGATCAGACAGCAGAAATGAAGATTCGCATTTTGCGCACGTAACAATTTACGCCTATTTTAAAAAGCGCTTATTAAATATTTCACTTATAATTGCGAAATGAAATTTTTCCTGACTTCTGCTTTCAAAACTAACTTTCTGATTACATTAGATAGACAAATTTCACATTACGCCATTCCCTATCGTTTATGTAACATCGATAACCTCTGAAACGTTATTGACTGGGAGATACTATAAACTCATTCTGCTCGGGATTTCTACGTATCTGTATAATCGGCTCAACTTGACGGTACCACACAGTTCAGCAGATACTGCTGCCAGTTAGTAATACCCGCAGTATCTGTAACGCGTTCTGTGACCGTTACACTGACAACCGCATCCGCAGTAACTTATACCAGACGCAGAGGTACGCCGTTGGTGCATTTCGTAGAACGGGTAACTTACTTTTCGCAGTTATTTTTAACGGCTAAAAATAACCTTTATAAAAAACTAACTTCATCGTGATAATTGATATTTGAAACGAATTTCAGTGCAATGAAAGGAAATGAGGGCCTGCATACCTAATATATGTAAGTAGCAAATAAATGAATAGGTTCGTGAGTGCAATGGATTACTTTGTTCGTGTTCCACTTCCATCATCGAGCTGTGTTATTCGGCAGCCTGCACTCTTGTGTATAGAAAAACTGAGAATGCAGAAAATAGTCATCAGAGTGTCAATATAATGCAAATTCACTTCGTCAGTAACTTTGTATAAACAACAGTGTATGACATTTCTACACGGCGGTGAATCCCACAGTGACTTTTTTTTAAAATTGTCATGTCATTTCAAAATGAATGTAGCGATTACTGTCAGATATACATTCAGGTGATAGAAATGATGGCGCGCGCTCCGTCTTGAGGCCACAAGTGGCCCATCGGGCCCACCGACCGCCGTGTCATCCTCAGTTGAGGATGCAGATAAGGAGGGGCGTGTGGTCAGCACACCGCTCTCCCGGTCGTTATGATGGTTTTCTGTGGCCGGAGCCGCTACTGTTCGGTCGAGTAGCTCCTCATTTGACATCACGAGGCTGAGTGCGCCCCGAAAAACGGCAACAGCGCACGGCGGCTGGATGGTCACCCATCCAAGTGCCGGCCAGACCAACAGCGCTCGGAGTAGTGCAGTAACTCGATGCGGCAAGGATTGAACACATCGTAGGAGGTCCCCTCCGGAAATATTGAGCCATACTGCCCCTATAGTGCGAAAGTGTAGCCAGAGCAAGATTTTGTGCACGAACGGGTCTCTCGATTACGTTCCATAATTGTCCGATGGGATTACTGTAGGGCGATCTAGGTGACCAAATCATTCGCGAGCATTGTCCAGAATATTCTTGAAACCAACGGTGAACAACTGCCGCCGATTGGCATGGTGCTTTGTCACGTACAAAAATTCCATCGTTGATGGGAACATGAAGTCCATGAATGGCTTCAGACGATCTCAAAGTAGCCAAATATACGAGGGTCACTCCAAAAGAAATGCACACTATTTTTGTAAAAATACAGTGTTCATTCTGCATGTGTGAAAGTTTTACAGTGTGTAGATACATCCTTCCCGCTTGTTTACAAACTTAGTTCAACCTGCTCCCGTGAGTGGCGCCGTGACAGCATGTCTTCGAGATGGCTGCTACACCTTACGTTCGTCAGAAGCAACGTGCTGTCATAGAATTCATGTGCTGTGAAAACGAGACGGTGGGAAACGTCCACAAGAGCTTGAAAAAGGTGTATGGAGATGATGCTGTCGATCGCAGCAGAGTTAGTCGGTGGGCAAGCAGGTTACGTGATGAAAGCGTGCACCGCAATATTGAGGATTGCCCTCGCAGCGGCAGGCCTCGTACTGCACACACTCCAGACAATGTGCAGAGAGTTAACGAATTGGTGCTGTTGACAGACACATGACAGTGAACGTATTGTCACGCTACGTTGGGATAGGGGAAGGAAGTGTCTGCAGAAAACTGAAAGTGGTGACGTTAAAAAAGGTTTGCGCCAGGTGGTTTCCCAGGATGTTGACAGTGGCTCACAAAGAAACAAGAGAAACGGTATGCAGCGAACTTTTGGAACAGTACGAGAATGGTGGAGAAGAATTTCTTGGAAGAATTGTGACAGGTAATGAAACACGCCTCCATCATTTTTCACCAGAGACGAAGACGCAGTCGTTGGAATGGCATCATGCAAATTCACCCAAGAAAAAAAAATCAAAACCTCACCTTATACTGAAAAATTTATGGTTACGGAATTTTTCGATTCCGAAGGACTGTTGCTGGTGGACATTATGCCAAGTGGAACCACTATGAAGTCTGATGCATAAGTGACGACACTGAAGAAGCTTCAAGCTCGACTGAGTCGTGTTCTACCACACCGGCAAAAGCAGGATGTTTTGCTGTTGCACGACAATGCACGGCCACATGTCAGTCAAAAAACCATGGAAGCTATCACAAAATTCGGACGGACAGCACTGAAACACCCTTCTTAGAGTCCTGACCTGGCTCCATGTGACTATCATCTCTTTGGAAAACTGAAAGACTCTCTATGATGGTGACTCCCTTGTGCACGCTGCCACACAATGGCTCCAACAGGCTGGTCCAGAATTTTACCGTGCGGGTATACAGGCGCTGGTTCCAAGATGGTGTAAGGCAGTTGAGAGGGATGGAAATTATGTGGGAAATGAAAATATTGTTCCTAAAGGATGTATCTACACATTGTAAAACTTTCAAACATGTAGAATAAAAGATGGATTTTTTTAAAAAAATAAGTGTGCATTTCTTTTGGAGTGACCCTTGTAGATATTTCCAGTTAGGGATCGGTTCAGTTTGATCAGAGGACCCTGTCCATTTCGTGGAAACACAGCATACACCACTTTATCACACCGTTTTCAACTTGCAAAAATAAAGACAGCGCAATGGATAATGCATCTTGGCAACCTCAAGAAGTTAAATAAGTTTATACACAAGAGTTTTAAATATTAACTCTCTGAAAGAACATTAAGCTTAAGCACAATATTATGAAAGTTTAATTGCAAGTTTCTTTACATTAATCCTAAGCACAATAATATGAAAGTTCAATTGGACAAATTGCTCCCACACCTACGTTATGATGTTGGTCAGTACTAAGAAAATCTTCCGATTCCGGTTCAAAGTTTTGTACTACATAAGATGACAATCAAGTCTACGGTGGATCGTTAATCAAGTGATAAATTTGAGCGCAAGATTACCGAAGGCCGCTAGAGTTTACAGTGGATGCAAGCTGGTGAACCAATAAAGTTTATGCCTCTGCACACAGTATTTACCTTAAGCTGCGACGTGCAGCTCTCTGAAATGCCGCTCTCTCCCACTGAAATTCCTACAAAACGAATCTGCCCTTTACTGAACTTTCCAGCAGAAACTTTCACTATGTTTCTCGTTATGCGAGAAAACATGTTTGGAGCAGCATGCATATTATAGTGCCCTCTCACTTCTCACAAGAACAATTAACTAATTTTGCTGGTTCGTTTCTTCATAGTTGGAGGTAAACGTTGCTACAGCTAATTTTAGCTGGAGTGCAGCCACTGTGAACGCAGTGTCCACACCAGTACCTTTTCTACATTGTACGGAGCATTAAGCACTCCGTTCTGATCTTGACGCCAGTTCACAGAAGAGTCCCGTTCCAAGATTTCTCTCTTGTCCTCTCATGGTAGAACTGCCTCGCTCCACTTCGGTTCCTTTTTCACGTCATGTTCTATTTCCACCAATAGGAGCCTTCCTCATATTTCGTAGAAACGCCCACTGCAAATCTAAACATCCCTTCTATCAAACTGTGTCGAAACTTCAGTAGTTTTCTCCTTCCTAGTGAGTTTCCGCCAATCGGACGTTTTGTGCCCACTGTAGATGCCTAAAGTACATTGACCTATCCGTGTGTCGCACTTGCTGAACGAAATTGCGCCACTTGCTTTGTTCGTATCCCATTGGAAATCCGAAACACAGTTTTCTAAAGCTTCTTCTCTGCCTTTGTACCGATGCCCTCGCCACAGGCGGCCCTCCAGCGATGTCCTCTTTCCTGCTACCCCTTTAAGTGGTTGCCTGCGTAGCTCCCGCAGTGCGGTTTCGTTACGCTGTTGTGGAGCTGGCTTCTCAAAACTAAAAGCGACTCGACTCACGTTCCCTGTTCTCCCTTCTGCTCTAAGACATGCGTTGTATAGGAATGGTGTGTTAATTACCATCGACTGACTGTCATCCCTTTTTGCATTACATATTGATAGGCAAATGTTTACATAACTGTCGATTTACGTTAGGTGTCATCTTCACCTTCTCATTGCTATTTGTAGAGGTCTCATGTAAATTGCGAATCTGACCATGTATTCTGCCACCTTACAACTTTTGTCACCTCATTGTAATTGGCCATAGTATAACAACCCATGGATAAGAAGTACAAATAATGTAAATGAGTATTAAAAATTTTTTACATACTATATAGGTTTTCTACATGAATCACCTGGGCCGGCCGGAGTGGCCAAGCGGTTCTAGGCGCTACAGTCCGGAACCGCGTGACCACTACGGTCGCAGATTCGAATCCTGCCTCCGCCATGGATGTGTGTGATGTCCTTAGGTTAGTTAGGTTTAAGTATTTCTAAGTTCTAGGGGACTGATGACCTCAGAAGTTAAGTCCCATAGTGCTCAGAGACATTTGAACTATTTTTTGAATCACCTGGGTCACAAGAACAACAGTAAGTGATAACCGGTTTTGTGCTGTACTTTCTGAACCAAATGGAAGGTACATTCTGAGTTTTGGAATTCATTTTCGGAAATGAAGCACATACAGAAGGTCTGTTGATATTACTGTTGCTGACTTCATTCCAAAAACTAGCTCCCAATTCTACTATATAACGTGAAAACTTCTTCCCTGACGCCTCAAGATGTGTCCTACCAATCGACCCCTTCTCCTAGTCAGACTGTGCAATAAATCTTTTCTCCCCATTTCGATTCAGCAACTAAGCATTAGTTATGCAATCTACCTATGTAAGCTCCCGCAGTCTTCAGTAGCTCCAAATTTCTAAAGCTTCTCCTCTAGCCTCTGCTGCTTATTGTTCACATTTTACTTCTGTACGAGCTACACTTTACACAAATACCTTCACAAAAGTTTTCGTAAAGTGTACATTTATGTCAGACGCCTACAAATTCCTTTATTTCTGAAACGATTTCCCTGCTACAGACAGTCTGCATTTTATACCCTCTCTCCTTTGGCCATCAGCGGTTATTTTGCTGCCCTAAGAGCAAAAATCATCAAGTATTTTGAGTATCTCATTTCCTTATCTAAATCCATTATCATCGCCTAATTTAGTTCTACTACGTTCCATAACACTTGATTTAATTTTGTTGGTGATCATCTTACGACTTCTTCTCACGATGCCATCCATCCCGATCACATGCTTTTGGAAGAGCTTTGCATCTCTGAGAGAATTACAGTACCATCGACAAACCTCAACTGCTTGTTCAGTGTACATATTGAATAATGTCGGGGAGAGGCTGCATCCCTGTTTCACTCCCTTCTCAACCACCTCGCTTCTTCCATTTTCCTCGAATCTTAACATCACTCTTGTTTCTGTACAATGTCGGCAAATCTTTTACTCTCCGTAATTTACCTCAACTACCTTCAGAGTTTCCAGAAATATTTTCCAGTCATCACTGTCGAACACTGTTAGCGATAAGAAGCTTAGTAAACATTTAAGATTACGGGATGGCAGGTATTCCCTTTTATCCGAGCAGTTATTCCATTGTAACTTCAACAATACCGTTATTTTTTCAAAAGATGTACAGAGCAATCCTCACTGCACAACTTGATACATCTCCGACTGTTTATAAGTCATCGTCCGTTAGTTCATTGACGGCCATTATTCGGAATGCTTCCAGGTCCAAATCCAGTTTCGTATGGAGTTTCATTGTACTACTTTTAACAGCATGTTCTGCAGCACACTTTATGAACGACATATAATAGACGCACACTAATTTCAGGGCATTTTTTTCTTCCCTTCGGGTTGACGGACGATCAGTGCAGGGGACACCCAAAAGAATTCGCAGGCGAAAACTTCATCCTCTTATGTAAACGAAGTTTGTTGACTTTGGTTCCTTCCCGAACCGTTCAAAAGTCCTGTCCATCAGCTGTTACATATTTTCGTCGTTGTGCTTCCGTTCATGGATTCATACCTTTGCCACTAAGCGCACATCCACAGTGAAGACGCTGATATCTGTCATTGTTGTTCATCAAGCACGGAAAGGCGAAAGAACAATGACCAGGTCAACGTACATCCTCCCCGGCCGTTATGTTTGATTGTCGCTGCAGTCACTTTATACTTCGCGTCAGGAGCACTGTTACCATACCAGTCAACAGAACGAGAGCTTCAAATCTTCATTATCCAAGGCTTCGGCGTGCAGGAAGCTGTAACAGCGGGGTTTCACTAAATCTACAAATGTTTTACACGTGCTTTTGGCTTTCTTCATTCTATCACCTAAGATAAGTCGTAGGGTTAATATTGCATTCCGTGTTCCTACGTTCCCCTGAACCTAAACTGAGCTTCCTCCAGATCGATTTTTCTACATGCCTGTTCATAATTCCAGATAGAATTTTGCAGCCACTGTCTGTTGGTATTGACGTCTGTCAGCACCTACCCTCCTTGGAATTGTTAAATTCTTTCTGCAAAGGTCATTTCAATTTTCCTAGAGGAATCTTCTATCTTTCCCGTAGTTACGGATGGTTCAATAACCTTGCATTTCTCCAACAATCATTCCTGCTTTACCATTTTGCATTTCCTGTCAATCTCATTTTTTAGATATCTGTATTCCCTTTTGCCAGCTTCAAATGCCGTATTTTTATTTTTTTCTCCTCTCATCAATTAGATTAAATATAATATTTGTCATCCAAAGATTTCTATCAGTCTTGTCGTATCGGTGTCTGATCTGCTGCTGCTATTTCATTCTTCAAAGCTACTCATTTATGTTCTGTCGCACTCCTTTCCCGTGTTCCAATTAATTGTTCCCTAATGTTCTGTGTGAATTTCTCGACAATCACCCGTTCTTTTAACGTATCCAACCGCTACCACACTGATTTCCCAACTTTCTGCATTAATCATCAGTCCATACCCAAAACATTGTTGTCAGAGTACACACACACCCCTGGATACATTTTTCAGTTTAAAATCTGCTTTCGAAATCTCTGAATTACTTCGAATTTGAGAGTATGACGGTTCAAACCCCCGTTTGGCCATCCAGATTTATATTTTCCGTTCAAATGGTTAAAATGGCTCTACCCACTAAGGGATTTAACATCTGAGGTCATCAGTCTCGTAGACTTAGAACTACTTAAACCTAACTAACCTAAGAACATCACACACACCTATGCCCGAGGTAGGATTCGAACCTGCGACCATAGCAGCAGCGCAGTTCCGGACTGAAGCGCCTAGAACCGCTACATCTACATCTACATCTACATCCATACTCCGCAAGCCACCTGACGGTGTGTGGCGGAGAGTACCCTGAGTACCTCTATCGGTTCTCCCTTCTATTCCAGTCTCGTATTGTACGTGGAAAGAAGGATTGTCGGTATGCTTCTGTGTGGGCTCTAATCTCTCTGATTTTATCCTCATGGTCTCTTCGCGAGATATACGTAGGAGGGAGCAATATACTGCTTGACTCTTCGGTGAAGGTATGTTCTCGAAACTTTAACAAAAGCCCGTACCGAGCTACTGAGCGTCTCTCCTGCAGAGTCTTCCACTGGAGTTTATCTATCATCTCCGTAACGCTTTCGCAATTACTAAATGATCCTGTAACGAAGCGCGCTGCTCTCCGTTGGATCTTCTCTATCTCTTCTATCAACCCTACCTGGTGCGGATCCCACACTGCTGAGCAGTATTCAAGCATTGGGCGAACAAGCGTACTGTAACCTACTTCCTTTGTTGTCGGATTGCATTTCCTTAAGATTCTTCCAATGAATCTCAGTCTGGCATCTGCTTTACCGACGATCAACTTTATATGATCATTCCATTTTAAATCAATCCTAATGAGTACTCCCAGATAATTTATGGAATTAACTACTTCCAGTTGCTGACCTGCTATTTTGTAGCTAAATGATAAGGGACCTATCTTTCTATGTATTCGCATCACATTACACTTGTCTACATTGAGATTCAATTGCCATTCCGTGCACCAGGCGTCAATTCGCTGCAGATCCTCCTGCATTTCAGTACAATTTTCCATTGTTGCAACCTCTCGATACACCACAGCATCATCTGCAAAAAGCCTCAGTGAACTTCCGATGTCATCCACCAGGTCATTTATGTATATTGTGAATAGCAACGGTCCTATGACACTCCCCTGCGGCACACCTGAAATCACTCTTACTTCGGAAGACTTCTCTCCATTGAGAATGACATGCTGCGTTCTGTTATCTAGGAACTCCTCAATCCAATCACACAATTGATCTGATAGTCCGTATGCTCTTACTTTGTTCATTAAACGACTGTGGGGAACTGTGTCAAACGCCTTGCGGAAGTCAAGAAACACGGCATCTACCTGTGAACCCGTGTCTAAGGCCCTCTGAGTCTCGTGGACGAATAGCGAGAGCTGGGTTTCACACGACCGTCTTTTTCGAAACCCATGCTGATTCCTACAGAGTAGATTTCTAGTCTCCAGAAAAGACATTATACTCGAACATAATACGTGTTCCAAAATTCTACAACTGATCGACGTTAGAGATATAGGTCTATAGTTCTGCACATCTGTTTGACGTCCCTTCTTGAAAACGGGGATGACCTGTGCCCTTTTCCAATCCTTTGGAACGCTTCGCTCTTCTAGAGACCTACGGTACACCGCTGCAAGAAGGGGGGCAAGTTCCTTCGCGTACTCTGTGTAAAATCGAACTGGTATTCCATCAGGACCAGCGGCCTTTCCTCTTTTGAGCGATTTTAATTGTTTCTCTATTCCTCTGTCGTCTATTTCGATATCTACCATTTTGTCAACTGTGCGACAATCTAGAGAAGGAACTACAGTGCAGTCTTCCTCTGTGAAACAGCTTTGGAAGAAGACATTTAGTAATTCGGCCTTTAGTCTGTCATCCTCTGTTTCAGTACCATTTTGGTCACAGAGTGTCTGGACATTTTGTTTTGATCCACCTACCGCTTTGACATAGGACCAAAATTTCTTAGGATTATCTGCCAAGTCAGTACATAGAACTTTACTTTCGAATTCATTGAAAGCCTCTCGCATAGCCCTCCTCACACTGCATTTCGCTTCGCGTAATTTTTGTTTGTCTGCAAGGCTTTGGCTATGTTTATGTTTGCTGTGAAGTTCCCTTTGCTTCCGCAGCAGTTTTCTAACTCGGTTGTTGTACCACGGTGGCTCTTTCCCATCTCTTACGATCCTGCTTGGCACATACTCATCTAACGCATATTGTACCATGGTTTTGAACTTTGTCCACTGATCCTCAACACTGTCTGTACTTGAGACAAAACTTTTGTGTTGAGCCACCAAGTACTCTGAAATCTGCTTTTTGTCACTTTTGCTAAACAGAAAAATCTTCCTACCTTTTTTAATATTTCTATTTACGGCTGAAATCATCGATGCAGTAACCGCTTTATGATCGCTGATTCCCTGTTCTGCATTAACTGATTCAAATAGTTCGGGTCTGTTTGTCACCAGAAGGTCTAGTATGTTATCGCCACGAGTCGGTTTTCTGTTTAACTGCTCAAGGTAGTTTTCAGATAAAGCACTTAAAAATATTTCACTAGATTCTTTGTCCCTGCCACCCGTTATGAACGTCTGAGTCTCCCAGTCTATATCCGGCAAATTAAAATCTCCACCCAGAACTATAACATGGTGGGGAAATCTACTCGAAATATTTTCCAAATTATTCTTCAGGTGCTGAGCCACAACAGCTGCTGAGCCCGGGGGCCTATAGAGACATCCAATTACCATGTCTGAGCCTGCTTTAACCGTGACCTTCACCCAAATCATTTCACAATTCGAATCTCCGTCAATTTCCTTCGATACTATTGCACTTCTTATCGCTATAAACACGCCTCCCCCTTCACTGTCCAGCCTATCTCTGCGGTATACATTCCAATCCGAGTTTAGCATTTCATTACTGTTTACGTCTGGTTTCAGCCAACTTTCTGTTCCTAGTACTATATGGGCGTTGTGACCGTTTATTAATGAGAGCAGTTCTGGGACCTTTCTATAGACGCTCCTGCAGTTTACTATAAGCACATTAATATTGTTATTCCTTGTTGCATTTTGTCTACTCCTGCCTTGCCGCGTCTCAGGACGCGTCTTGTCGGGCCTAGGGAGGGAATTCTCTAACCTAAAAAAACCCCATGTGCACTCCACACGTACTCCGCTACCCTCGTAGCCGCTTCCGGCGTGTAGTGCACGCCTGACCTTTTCAGGGGGACCCTACATTTCTCCACCCGATAGCGGAGGTCGAGAAATTTGCACCCCAGCTCTCCGCAGAATCGTCTGAGCCTCTGGTTTAAGCCTTCCACTCGGCTCCAAACCAGAGGACCGCGATCGGTTCTCGGAACGATACTACAAATAGTTAGCTCTGATTCCACCCCGCGAGCGAGGCTTTCCGCCTTCACCAACTCCGCCAGCCGCCTGTACGAACTGAGGATGACCTCTGAACCCAGACGGCAGGAGTCATTGGTGCCGACATGAGCAACAATTTGCAGTCGGGTGCACCCAGTGCTCTCTATCGCCGCCGGTAGGGCGTCCTCCACATCTCGGATGAGACCCCCCGGCAAGCAGACAGAGTGAACACTGGCCTTCTTCCCCGACCTTTCCGCTATTTCCCTAAGGGGCTCCATCACCCGCCTAACGTTGGAGCTCCCAATAACTAATAAACCCCTCCCCCCATGTGCCTGCTCGGACCTTGCTGAAGGAGCAGCCACATGTCCACTCACAGGCAGAGCGGGCGATGCCACACGGCCAGCCTCCACATTGACCCTCCGCCTCGTGCGCCGCGAACGCCGCTGAACCCGCCACTCCCCTTGGGGAGAGGGTGGCCCAACTGCGCCCGGTACCCGCGAAGATGTCTCGACAGCAGGGACAGTGGGTGAAGCATGTAACACCTGGGGTGTACCTTGCGACGCACCAGACTCCCCACTGCCGCTACATTCCGAGGCAGCAGCCTGAAGACGGCTGACCGCAGCCATCAACACGCTCAGCTGTTCGCGAAGAGTGGCCAGCTCCTCCTGCGTCCGTACACAGCAGCCACACATCCTATCCATCCTAAGAGGTCAATTTACTATAGAGTGTTAATAAACTTTTAAATAGACTGCTAATTCACTAAAGGCGGTTGATTATTGACGAAAGTGTGATTGCTAACCACTCCTTGTAGAAAACAAGGAAAATAGCACTACCTGTCTCTGGACTGTATTCAAAACAAACACTAGCACTACTAGCACTATGGCTGACTAAAGGGACTCTCTGACTGTATTCAAAACAAACACGAGATCTATGGAACACTTAATATCACTCGACTATTAAAGCTTCCTAAAAGCAAAAACACGCAGAAGAAGAAGTGACAAGTAAGAAAAATACAGTTAATACTTAAATTAAGGTAGCTCGCTGCACAGCAGACGTGAAGCAGACGGCGGTTAGGGCGACACTGACACTACTGAGGCCACAAAGGCCGGAGGGTTTTCAGCGGTTTCCCTAAATCGCTTCAGACAAATGCGTGGGTATGACTTCGTAAGCTTGCCCGGCGTCTCTTCGGGTTTGCTGCCGGATCCTAAAATTAACTCGATTCCATATTTCGGCGATCCAACTCTTCGCCATCTTCAGGAGAACGCTGCTTCTGCTGCTACTGAGTCCCGCTGAGAACTGGATAGTTCCCTTGAAAAGGTCACGACCAATTTCCTTTCACATTCGTCTGTATTCCAGACTTGCGTTCCATCTGTAACAAGGTCATTGTCTACAGGACATTAAACCCCAATCTTCTTTCCTTCCTGTCACATTTTTTCCATGCATAAAACCTTCCGTCATGGATCTCATACCAAGTATTAGCAATGATTACATTATGCTCTATGCAAAATTCAACGAGGCGGCATTCTGCTTGTTTCGTTTCGTCTAGTCCATGTATTTCCACTGTTATTACTTCTCGTTCTTTTCCTATTATGGAATTCCTATCCTCCATGACAAGTTTTTGCCTCACTTAGTTAATTTCTTTTATGTCATAATTCGTTTTTCCAGCCTCATCATCTGCAGAGCTAACTGACATAATTATGATCCCGTACTATTGTAGTGGATGTGGCGTTTGTATCTATCTTTGTGCAGGCCCGTGTGGCCGAGAGATTCTAGGCGTTTCAGTCTGGAACCGCGCGACCGCTACGGTCAGCTTTAAGTAGTTGTAAGTTCTAGGGGACCGATGACCTCAGATTTTAAGTCCCATAGTGCTCAGAGCCATTTGAACCATTTTTTGTCTATATTTGTTATGACAACACGTTCATAGTAGCGTACTTTCATTTTCGCTTTCGTATACATTACTAGATATACTCCTGCATTACCCCTGTTTGACTTTGGGTAGGCAATCCTGTACTCACCTGACCAGCCTGCCGCCGCACTTCACTAATACACATTGTACATAATTTCAACTTATTTTGAGATGTGTAGCTTAATCTACATAATCGTAATGTAACACAATGGAGAACATTAACTTCTATCAATAATTAAGAAAGTAACTATTGCTGTGTCAATAAAACAGGAACAAACGAGCAGCAAATGGCGATTCGAGCCACTACCGCTTGCATTCAAGTTCTCTTGTGTGAACTTTCCCTGGTGGTTTTCTTGGCCTGGCACGCTCCTGTTCTAGTGTTGGAATCACACTCTCTACTGTGTTTCTTGTAAATATTCGACCAAGTATTGTTCAGTTGTTGAATAGTTGTTTAGTGCCGGGTTGTATGAAATTGTTTGACGAAAAAGTATCAGTAAAAAATAACAACGTCTAGTTATAGTGGAGTGTTTCTGTAGCTAATCAACCAGTATGTTCTCAAAACTCAAGTGAAAGATACTATACATAATCCTTTTCTGAGCACGGTCAACTTAGTTCGAAGGATAAGGCGGTGTTACACTATCCATTTCCATTTTTAGTTTCTCTATCTCACATACGCGACTGATGGATCTAATATTTCATGCCCCGACGCGTAGACTATCAGATTTGTTTTTCCCGATGGCATAAAAAATAATGAATGTCAGTCCAGTGGTCTAGTAGGTGTCCTCTGGTCCAGTTATTCAGTAACGGTTTGTAAGATGTTTATTTAACGATGTGCGAATCTCTATTGTTGAAACAGCTCAATGAAGGCAAAGTGGAGTGTACATTTTTTGTACTGAATGCCGAAGAGCATAAACTTTTCGTGAGACACTTTGATATTCAGTTACACATAAGCCTCTACAGTACCCAGTAGTCGAATGATGTACCATTCAACCTCATAACTTGTGTTAAAGATTTCCTCATCGCTGAAAATGATGTGTACAACAAATAATCATCTTGGGGTTGAAGCTCTTTTTTCTGTGTTTACGTTAACAATATGTTTGTTTCTGGATAGGGTCCGCGTTTAGCAAAAAACAGTTTTGTTTTTTAACCCAAACATGTTTCACTACAGTTGCAGCATCTTCAGTAGGCTTTTATGGTGTGGCTGTTAAAGATAAAGAATGTTCTTTACAGTTTGTATACATGTAAGCATTAGTTTGAAATCGTAATTACAGTTATTTGAAAAAACACATAAAATTTTGAATTCATACCTATTTATCACATGATGTGTTTTTCTGATATGCTGTGTTTCTACAGTGACTGTTTTGTTTCACAGTTTGTCATCTGCAACTAGTTACACCTTAAAGCAGATAAATTGTTTAAGCCAAATTTATGATTTGATCATTGTTATTTCTATGCCTGAAATTAATCAATGTGTGTGTGTGTGTGTGTGTGTGTGTGTGTGTGTGTGTGTGTGTGTGTGTGTGTGTGTGAGGTGTGAAAAGGGGAGAAAGAGAGATGGAGGGAGAGAGGGAGAGAGAGAGAGAGAGAGAGAGAGAGAGAGAGAGTGACAGTAGGTTTTAGGTGTTTTGCCAAAGGCAGACTCTATCCAAAAACATTCATAGCGTATAGTAAATATTTCTTCCTCCATTGCCTCCGGCAGTGCTGAGCGTAATTCGTATGTACGACGTACTCTTCCTATATTCATTTCCCGTAACATCTTAAACACTTACAGCTTCCCTTTTAGCTACGTTTTGAGAAGACGCCATAATGTTGTTTTCGGTATTTCTAGCTCCCTGTTGGTTACCTACGTCAGATCCGTGGACAATATTCAAACTAAAGCCGAAGTCTTCCAATATTTCTTGCTGGTACTTTTTCCTTTGTGCAAACATCATCTTTCCACAAACTCACAGTGTCAACTGCAAACGTTGTTGACAGTTAGGTGCACCTGATTGTAGAGTGCAGCACACGAAATAACTTGACCCCAAGCTACGCAGGCTGCGTATCTTCGCAGAGGACAGCGATAACGTTGGTTGCTCCAGTGAGAATTACCATTGTGGTGTAGGGGAGTTGCACTTCGACCTTTGCACAAATGCCTATTGTACTGAACTTGTAAACTACAGGTAGCGAGTCTGCAAATGTTGGTATTAACAAGTTATCTCAGTACGACCAATAATTGAACAAATATAGAACTTCAAAGTCAATAGAGTACCTAAAATCGATCAAACAAAGCAAAACAATATTCAATATGTGCAGGAAGCAGGAAAACTCGAGAAACAAAGAATCGGTAAAAATGTAGTGCAGAAAACGGCCGTTACGACAATACTGACAATGCAAAGTAAAAAACATGTATCACTTACAAATAATGTGCACGTCACCTGTACGTCTTCTTTCCCCGCATCTGTTTTTATTGGGCGACTGTATTAACTTGTGGTTCCTGAAACCATCTCATGCAAAGTCTTTAGTAAGAGTCTGGCTTTCTGGCGCGCGTCCTCCTTCAAAGGTTTTACGGCGTTGCATTTAATTGCATATGCCTGTTTGTGAAGAACCTCCCTTGTACGTATGTTGCAAGAAGGTGCAGCGCCATATGTGGTAAAAAAGGTGATGATGAGAACTCCCGAACTGTGCAGGACGTGTAGTGAAAGTCAAAAGTTGCCGTCCCTTCGATACAAGGGATGGAGACGCCGAGCGGTCGTAACAAGAATCTGTTTCTTGCCGGTCATATGTTATTTCGTGTGACTTCTATCGTCGGCCATGTCTTCTCTGCATTGTGGTAACCGACCGACAGTGCTTACATTCTAAATTCTGCCTAAGAACCAGAACTTCATTTACGACATGGAACATTTAATTCATGCATCACCACATGCTCCGGTGTCCGAGCCCCTGTGGTTGAGCCAAGATCAAAATTTTGAAATTTCTTTCATATTTTCTGTAATTCTTATTGGTGTATCGCTATGCATTAAGTAGTTATAGCTGCTGGTAATCACAATATTAATCTTATTGCTCAGTGCGTTTTTCTGGAAACAACAAAAATTTTGGATCTGTATTATCGGTCTCGATTGTTACATCATCTTCAACTTTTAGTCTTGCTGTGTCAATATATCAGGAAATAACAAATAACAAAAACTTCAGTTACATGCAACATCCAGACTGAAGTGGGTTACTAACAGAAGTAACTAATATGAAAGGCACGTGCTCAGCGTCATATTACATTGTTGCATAAGAAACCGAAATACAACTTGCACTGAAACGCTGTGTCTCGAGACATGATATTATTTCTGCGCCAACGGAAGCTACTGGTGTGCTGACCACATGCCCGTCCACATCTGAATCCAGTTACGCCTGTGAACTGAAGACGACACGGCGGCCGGTCGGCACAGTTGGGACTTCCAAGGCCTATTCGGACGGATTTTAGAGTTAAGTTTAGTTTCAACGGAAGCTACTGAAGGGGATGCCTGAATGTTGCTTAGTACCCAACGAGGAAAGAAATGAGACACGGAAATTACACAGTTTCTTAGCGAAGAAAATATTAGTGTTTAACGTCTCGTTTATGGCGAGGATGTTAGACACAGGAGTGAGCAGTTACGAAGGCGGTACCTATTACAGACGTTTCGAACCGAACCATGTGACATTCGCCGTAAACTATTCAGAGGATACTAATCTAGATGGCGGGACGGGGTTTGAACTCAACTCGATCTGAATTCGCGTCCATTTTGTCTATTCCAGTCGGGTCATGTATGCAAATAAAATAACTCCAATATATGGAATATTGTAATTCAGCGTACCTCTTTTAAGGATAACGCCTTTAACTCTGCCTATACTAACGTCCAAAGTTCTGTACACAAGAAACCTGAGAACTGCTCCTTGTAATGTACACTAGCTCATCAAAAGTATCCACACACCAATTAGCGGATATTAATAAGCGAGCCTGACCTGATCTGGGGACACTTTCAGTGAGGTGCCTGAATGTTTGTGGAGGATTGGTAGCCGAAACCAGAGAAGGATGTGATATTGGACGCTTTGATCTGGAGCGAAGTCGACGTGCTAACTCGTTCCAAAGGTGTTCCATTGGGTACAGTCTGGACTCTTGGTAGACCAGTCATTTCTACGAATGTTTTACAAACCATTGTCTTACAGATATTGCTTTGTGAAAGGCTGCATTGTCATAGTGATACAATCACTTATCGTCTCCGAAAGGTTCCTCTAAGGTATGCAACACACAATGGTGTGAAATGTGGTCATATCCTTCCGCGTTTAGTGTCTTCTTAAGCAAAGTAAGGAGGCCACATCCAAACCATGAGAAACATCTTCGTACCGGAACACCACCTCCTCCGTATCACTGCTGGGACAACACACAATGGCAGGTAACGATCTCCACGCATTCGGTGAACAGAAACAGTGCCATCAGATTACCGCAGGCTAGCGTGATTCGTCACAACAAATCAGTCGTTTCAAGACATCCACTGTCCAATTGGGTCGTTCTTTCCACAACCTCAGGAAACGCTTTGTATCGACTGCAGGGAGGTCCAGGTTATGAGGAGCTGCGCGCCCACTGTACCCCTTTCTTCTTAACTCTCTGCGCACAGCCATTGCGCTACATCGGACGTTCCCAAACTTCTTGAGACAATTACTCTTGAGCGCAGTCAGATATTAGCTACTACCTCCTCCCTCCCAACTAAGCAAACATCACAAAAAAAAGAAATTATTTGAACACTTATAAAACATAAACAATAGATACTTAGATTTTGTAGATTTTATATTAAAGAACGAACTGATGAGTCAGAGGGACAATTGGTAGTTATTTCTAGAAATCTTTTCTTATAGAAAGATGAAGCAATTGTTAGTGCATCGCGACGGCACCGTGCAGTTCTTTCTCAGAAAAGAATGTCAGGTATCCACATTGAAGGAAGACACTTCTTATAAATCATGCCTCCTCTGCAACGCTCCTTTCCCTAGCGACACTTCCTTAGTCACTTAATGCGGCTCCATTTAAAATCAAGTACATTAAAATGTGTGCGCTATATTCAGGCCTAATGTATGTAAATCACGTGATTGATGGAGACCTTACTTCTAAACTGGCGTAAATTGAAGTACTGCAGGACGATAATGCTTTGTGTTTGACCACTGCCACTGATTATAATAATAACTTCAGGCTGATAATGCTTTCAGTTTAACGCCTGACACTAATAATAATAATAATCATCATCATGTTGCGCCCTTCAGCATGGTAATAGCTATTACATAGTTACCATTGCGTTATGCTGTGAGCTAGTTTGTTTATTGTTGCGAAATGAATATTGATGCAATTTCTGATCTATTGCAATAACTATCTACAGCTCGGAGAGGCATCTTAGTGAGATAAAAAGTATATGAGATGTTTATGGGCTTGTTTTACTGTCATAGATGCCTAGTACAAAATACGATGGTTGCCTGGAAAGTAAATTACCTCAATTTTGTCTTCCACAATACTTTATGGAACATAATGTGAATTACCCACATGAAATAATGGTGTTTTACCTACACATCCTATTTTTCCACGTAAGCTCCATCCCCTTCTATGGCCTACCTCCAGCGCAAAAAAAGGGCGTGTACGCCTTGTCGGTACCAATCCTTGTCCTGGTGGCGGAGCCACTGCTTCACTGTGTGGATCACGTCCTCATCTTCCTCAAAATGTCTTCCACGAATAGCATTCTTTAATGGCCCAAACAAGTGGAAGTCCGAGGTGGCTAGGTCAGGGCTATAGGTTTGATGGGGTAACACTGTACAATTCTGCTTTGCAATGTGTTCAGCAGTCCTCAGACTAGTGTGGGACGAGCGTTATCGTGTTGAAGCAAAACATCTCCTTGGTTGTTGTGGTGCCGAAGTTGCTGGAAGTGCGTCTTCAGTTTTGTTAATGTGTTGACATATGCTTCAGAATTAATGGTACCGCCTCTTGACGTCACGTGAATGAGAATTACACATTCACAATCTAGCAACAGTGATAGCAACCTTACCGGGGGAAGCAGTTTCTTTGAATTTTTTCTTCTGCGGGGAGTGGAAATGGCACCATTCCATTGACTGTCGTTTTGATTCGGGCTCAAAACGGTGAACCGAGGTTTCATAACCTGTCACAATCTAGTACTAGAAGTCCTCAGCCTGAAAATGTTGCTACAAATCAAGAGAAACGTTTTTTCCTTGCGATTTGTGATCCACCTTTAGACACCATGGGACCTATCTTGTACACACTTTTGAATATCCAAGAGTGTGGACAATTGCATGCACACTTCATTTGCCGATTGACAGATGCAGCGCCAACTGCCGATCCGCATGTCCTCGCGAATGACATCAGCTCGCTGCAACGTGTCAGGTGTGACAGCCGGAAATGGTCTCCCCGACCGCTGCAAATCGTGGATCTCCGTCGAACCGCCTTCTGATAACTGCACTTCTGTCGACAGCAGATGCTCCATAGATTTTGCACAGGCGTTTGTGAATATTTCCCACAGTTCCTTTCCGTGCCGTGAGAAATTCTATGACGGCACGTTGCTTGTAATGTACATCAAATATAGAGGTCATTTTGAAACTGTCCTGCAGCTGCGCTATCTATCGGAAGTGACGGGAACTTCGCGCACTCACTCAGGAGACTTCAAATAATACATACGTAACGTTGCGCATTCGTAGCACTGTTTATGGTTGTGAAAAAAAAACGTGGTGCATTACCTTCTTGGCAACCCTCGTACAAAGTATGTGTCTGCTGAGCATACTACGTGTCAAAGATGTTCATATATTCGTTTCACAACATGTAACCTCCACAACATTGTATCACATGTTAAAGCTAGTGTTTACAGAGATGTAATTATTGCTAACTTACGTAATCAGACTTATGAAATAGTGACAATGGTAATGATCTTTTAAAAATAATTTATTTCCTTGGCCGAAAGACAATGCAACATTTTTACTTTTATTCTCATAAAAAAGCACTTTATCCCTCGTGGGTAGGGGAGGGGTAATTACCTCCAGGTTGGGACCCACTGTGCTAGATGCACTGCTGGTAGCATTGTGGACCTCACTTGTCATTCCTTCACCTGATTCCATTCTATTTTTTTACAGTCACATTCCGGGATGTCGACGGTCCCAATCCGCCGGTATCAGCACATGAGGTCTATCTGGACTTGGTTTAACTCTGATTGTTTCTTCGCGCTTCCGCTTCAGAGTTACGTTACCATCAGTCGAATTCGGAAGCTTTAAAAAAAGTTGAAATGCCAGGAATGTATTTGTTACACCCAATAACTAGTCCTCATCCGAAGTCACTGTACTTTCCAGGCACAACACTGCTTCTCTACTGACAACACCATACTCTCCACTTGGTTTTATATTGGTGGGCCCGCCTCCTGTGACATCTGGTGATGAATTCCGCATTACATGTGGGTGTCGGGGTTAATTTGATGAGGTAGTCTAAAAGGGTAAACATTAGTATGCAAACTTGCCGAACTTTAGAGATATTGTCTAACTACTGCAGCACTCCACTCCACCAACATACACATTCCACTAGGAACTGTACGATGCATCATGTAGGATACTCTGTGGGAATACGGCTTGAAACGTTTTATGTATGCCACAGGATTTTTAGAAGTTTGAGGGTGTGCATACCCCCGAAATCTGAAACTTTGATATGAAAGGAATAATTTCGATAGTCCTGTGACGTGATGAAACCAACAAATGGTCAAATGCAAAAATTTTACTTCCAAAACCTATTCTACTGTAAACACCACCAAGGAAAACATACGGAGCGAAACTATTTGCTGTTGTTAGCCTGTAAGCCACTTATCGGTGGGTACCTCATGTGCTGTATTGGTAAACAATCCAATTATGTCGTTTCTGTCTTGGATTATTTATATTGAAAATATTACTGATAAAAAGAGTTTCACAAAAAGGACGGGAATATAGATATGTGAAAGAGTCAGTCTTGCTGTAAGGCAAGCTAAGCCCTCGGGGCCTCTCCGCGCCCATGTTCTGGACGCCCGTATACGTATCCTTGGTAATGCTCTCAATCACAGAAGGGACTAATACGGGAGATTAGGCTGTTACTCGCCGGACTAACAGTATTTCTCTGGCTTCGCTGACAACGCTAGACGCAAACATGGTCGCTGCTGCCATGCCCTGCGTCCTGCCGCTGGGCACAAAGGAAGACGGCACAATTAATCATATGAATATGCATGGCCATCTGTTATGGAATAGGACATGCATGAACGCATACGTGTTGCCAGACGGCGGGCAGCGCCGGCACACAACTTGCTCTCGGGAGGGCTGCACGCATTTCAGACAGCGAAACTGTGGCACCGGACTGCTTCTAATACGTCACATAAAACTCCTTGCGTTCTTTTTAGAATTTGCTTTGCCATTCCAAACTATCCAAAACAATCTTTTGGAGAAACGTGGAGTTTATAGCTTTCAGTAAGTGTTTGACCTCGTATTTAACGAATACAAGCAATATATTATGCTACTTATGGACAATATTTTTCGCGTTGAATCTTCTTCTGAGAGAGCGCCACTGATATGGTGATCATCTTTAATGTTGCTGGCAGATGACGTTCGATAGATGTGTGTTGTCAGAGGGAATAACAGGTAAAGTTTAAATATTCTTTAATGTTGCTGGAAAATCACGTTCGATAGATGTCCATTAGCAGGTGGAATAACTTGTTAAATTAAAATGCATACATTTCTCTTCCTCTCCCTTTGCCTGCTGCCATTCATCCCTATCTATGACTCCCAACCAAACTAGTACTGTAAGCAACATAGTTATTGTAATTAAAGTTTGCAACATGTTACCTGATTATGTAAACGAATATGAACTTAAATCTATATTAACTTGGCAGAATCGGATTTATATACCACCTAAAACATTTATTCCAGCGCATGTATTCAACACCTCAAAATAAAAATCTCCAAAATCCTTATAAACTTATTCTGTAATAAAGTTGTTAGATGTATATTCTTTGTACTTTGTGATAATGTTTCTCTTCTGTTGTATCATCCTTGCACCTAGTGGTTGCCAGGTACCGTATTTGTTTACAAAATATGACAGTGTACATGTGATGTGTCACGGCAGTGAAAGTAACCTGTGACCACTGGAGGTATTTTACTTTATTTTTTTTATTTTCAACATTACATATATGACTAGTTTTTTGAAAAGAAACCCAAAATCATGTTCTGAAATAGCGTTTCATTTCTCGACTAGACATTGCCAAAACTTCCTCCAAAAAGTCGTAACACAAGACACACACATATGTCGTAGTAAGAAACTTAAATCCATGTGATGATGGAGGTTTAAACCTCTGAAAGGCGTCGTAGAGATAAATAAACAGTGCCTGGTAACAGTAAACTTGTTGTTTCATTTAATGTCAATAACAGTCATGGTAAAGCCTAACCTAAATTGCACACATTTAAAGTTAATCTGCCCAGTCAGGCATTGAAAACAACATTCCAGTACGAAAACACCTCAGAAAAGAACGCAAAGGCGACACAGGAAATTCACTGCAACAGAAATTATCTCAAAAATAACGTTATTCCATATTATGTCATGACTGACATTAAACAAACAGAATAACTGCAAAGGAAACTTTGGGAAACGCGTGAAAACTTTGGGTGAAGAAAGAAATGAAAGAACTTTACATTAAAAAAGGAATGCTCAACATACAGCTTTATAATGCAGAATTACTGCTGGGAAAGTTTCTTCAGAGGCCAAAATATGATTGCATAACCGAAAAATTCAAAAAGTACACCGAGTTTACGGTACAGAAAACGAAAGCCACAGAGACAAAAAAACTTGCCGATCTTATAAAACAACAGTAACCTCTCAAACAGAACCAAAACAGCCGAAGAAAAGACGCTTCTATACACCTTTCCTCAACAACACCAACATAATATTCATTACAGAAAAAGAGGCAGTACTCTGCAAAGGTTTAAAACACAAAGTTCAAGCTCAGTCGTACCAAAGAACCAAGAGAAGCTCACTACTAGCGTCACACAGATTTCATCTCCTTTAAGAAGTAAAATGACAGAATAGCCGTCTGCCACAAATTTGACGAAATTATTCAGAAGGAAATTGCAAAATCATTCCCAGAACACAAGGAAAGAGAAGACCTTACACGCGCCGTTAAGACTAAATTAAACATGAATGATGGAATAATTGTAGAAGCCGTTGCAATGAACAGAGCAACATACTTAGAAAAAACTTTAGACTTTTTCCAAATCAACAATATAACAGAAATACATAAAGATCCAACAGCCAGAATACACAAAGAGATGAAACACATGTCAAATAACATCAACTTATTACTCACCATCCAAGAAGCAAGAAACATTGTAACAATGAGCCCCCAAGCACCTTGAATTAGATCACACCCAAAGATACACACAAATGGGACCCATCAGGCCTATAGCGAACTGTGGGAACAGCCCTACATTCACACTTAACAAAATGCTCTTTAAAATTCTCAAAGAAGCATACACATTCAATAATGAGAGAACACTTAAAAACTCAGAAAAACTTACACAACATACCAAAAACATACAAGTTCCTGGTGGAAAGCACTTGCTGCATTTAACATACCCATCAATTCCACCTTTCCAATAGATCCCACACTACAGATAAATAATGCCAACCTACAAAAGCACAAAAAGAATCCTTGCAACTCACATTACTGAATTAAAGGACCTGCTCCAATTCACACTTTCACAGAACTATTTTAAATTTAACAATAAAAACTACAAACAAACAGAGGGCCTCATAATGGGTTTGAACTTTTCCAGATTGTTAGCTGAAATATTTATAAGTAATTTAGAAGGCAAAATCCTGAATTACAATCGCCATCTACTAAAAAAATCAAGTATTACTACAGATGTGTTAATGATAACATCATTTTAATCAGTGGCACAAGAGAGACACCAATGCGTTGAAACAGTTATTCAAAAACTCCAATGAAAATATAAAATACACACTTGAACGGCAAGCAGGTGACACTAAAAAACTTTTACACCTTACCATTATGATAAAGAAAAACAGATATCATTTTTAAATTTATTGGAAGCCTACCACAACATATAGACAATCTAAAATACACAATAGTGACAAAGCAATCACACCACAGAAAACAAAGAGAAGATAACATCTTCCATACAATTCCTTTTTTAGATAATATTTCATATCAGATTGCCAACGTCTTCAAACGAAAATGCATAAACATATTCTTTACCACAGGCAATAAGATTGGATAGAAGTTAAACACAACATCATCACACAAAACGCACTTCATCACACAGGTGTGTACAAAATTTAATGTTTAAATTGTGACTGCTTCTATATAGGCCAGACATATAGATTATTTAAGATTAGATTCAAAGGACACATGGCACCACTAATAAACAAAGGATACCACACTTCAGCAATAGCCACCCACCTGCATGAAACAAAACACCATGTTAACAACAAAAGTATCAGTAGCCAGCACATCCAACCTAAAGAAAGAAGCTAGACATTCTTGAAACACTCCAAATACACAACCACCAGCGAAATAACCTGAATCCATCGTAAATGACAAAAATGACATTATTTGCAAGAGTATCATCTTTGTTGCCTTAGGTCACACCCAAAGATAAACAAAAATGTGACCTACATCAGCCCTATAGTGAACGGTAGGAACAACACAACATTCAAACACTAGAAAATGCTCTTCCAGTACATTATCAAATAGATCTATCCAACTATCACTCTCTGAAGACAAATGTGAACAAGAGATTGAAATAATAAAACAAACAGCTATTGCAAATGGTTATAAAAACTCCATGGTAGACGCTCTAAAACACTCAGTTTTGGCAAGGCAATCACATCACAAAAAACAAAAAGATAACATATATTTCATATCAGATTGCCAATGTATTCAAACGAAAATGCATAAACACATCCTTCACAGGCGTAAACACATCCTTCACCAAAGACGACAAGATTAGACAGAAGTTAAACACAACATCAACACGCAAAACATGTTTCATCACAAAATTGAATGTTTGGACTGTGTCTGCTACATAGGTCAGATAGGCAGATCATTTGAGATTAGATTGAAAGAACACATGGCAGCATTAAAAAATACCACACATCAGCAATAGCGAACTACCTGAAACAAACAAAATACCTTGTTAACAACACAAGTAACAGCATCCTACACACCCAACCTAAAGACAACAGACTAGACATCCTTGAAACTCTCCAAAACATACTGACAGCAAACAAAACGACCTGAATCCTTCTTAACTGACAGTAATTACAATAGCATGTTCTGTGTTTTCAGCAACTGCCTGCGTTACTAAATTTGCAATGCGCACTCACGTAAACAAACAAACAAACACAAATACACACACATCAGAATATCTATCATAAGTAATTAGTTATGTTACCATGACATCCCCCAGATGTACTTGGGATCGACCTCGTTTACAAATATACCATCACACCAACAGCTTGTGACACCTGTCAGCTCGAAACTATATGTGCATCACCTAATGGCACAAATTTTACATACATCTGCATATTTTAAAACATTAACCTATGTATTGCCCCAACCTTTAAGCAGTTATTACATGTAACAGATAAAATCTTAAGAGCCCCCTGCTTTGGAAAGTCTGCTCCCATCCAATCACTCCCTCCACCCTCCCCCTCCCTCTCACTTTCTCCTTCTCTTCTTCTCCCTCTGGCTCCAGGCTCTCATTTCTATCTATAACTCCCAACCAAACTTATTAATGTATTATTTTACCACTGTAGCCAACATAATTATTGTAATTAAGGACTGCAACATGTCACCTGATTATGTAAACGAATGTTAACGTGACATATCACCGCACATTCCGCTGCAGAGTGAAAATCTCCTTCTAGAAACATCCCCCAGGCTGTGGCTAAGCCATGTCTCCCCAATATCGTTTCTGCCAGGAGTGCTGGTTCTATAAGGTTCGCATAAGACTTTCTGTGAGGTTTGGTAGGTAGGAGACGAGGTTCTGGCAGAACTGAAGCTGTGAGGGCAGGTCGTGGGCCTTGTTTAGGTACTTGCCGCAAAAGGCTAAGGTTCCCAGTTCAAGTCTCGGTTCGGCACTCAGTTTTACTCTGTCAGGAAGTTTCAAAATCGGATTTATATACCACCTGAAACCTTTATTCCAATGCATGTATTCAACACTTCTTTTGTATCCCGCAAAATCAATATGAACGCGTTGCCAAGGCGCAGTAGGAGTCGGCCACGCAAAGAAGCGCTTGCGGGGAGCAGATTTGATGCTCCGCGCTAGAGTGACAATTAGCAAGGTAATTCTCCGTTTATTTATCAATGCCGACCCAAGTGCAGTGACGACGCGCTAATTGGTTCGTCCGCAATATACCCCAATGATCAGCGTGCAGTAAGCGGAGGATTTCCGACTGCAATGAACGAGGTACAACCACACGAGACTGATAATTGTCAGTTCGTAACAAAATAACACCGTGGTCTACAGACAAGTTGCGACATTGAGCAAAGTAACGTCGAACAAGGGGTGACTTAAGTGGGAGTTCAATGCATCAATGATTTCTGCGTAATTTTTAGTCACTGGGCGGGCGGTGGGGAACAATTTTACACGGTATAACACAACACCCGCGTTGGCAATGAAAAACAGCAAGCTGTACCTGCTATGTTGTATGAGGCGAAGTGTGCCTCGAGCTGGGCTATGTATTCTGGCCAGCGTTGAACGTCCGGATTGAAGACACGAAATGGCGGCGCCATAGGCGTCGTCTGTGGTACAGGCGGGGACGTCGAAGGCACCGTAGTAGCTGCAGTTTCTAGTGTGACCAGCCCATTTACAGCAGCAAGCAGATATGTCAGTTGCTGAGCCTGAAACAGTACAAGATCGCGCAGCGAAGCCTGTTCCTGTGGCGAAGGCATCGTTGACACAAAATAATGTCTTATAGCGAAGGGTGGAAGCACTCATCCACTCAGTCACTCGGAGAAATCACAAAAAAGCTAAAGTAGTGCCGAGCAAAAAATCTTAGGTTAGAGGAGAAAAAAATGATCCACGTCGCCAATTCTTTTGTATCCCGCGTGGGTCTACTCCTGTGATCTACAAAACAGACCGAGTGGAGGAAGCGAGTAGGAGCAGGTGAGGTAATCGCTTCGGTACTGCGTGTAAAGTAAAAGCACATTTGCAATAGGGAAAAGCAAGTTAATAGATGGTTACATAACTTTACGTAGGTAGCCGTATTCCCGTCGTAAGTAGTACGAAGTCTCAATAGTGAGCCAACACATTCTGAAGTAGAAGCGATGTACCAGGCCGTCTGCCCTTGATGAAATCAGGAGAAAGCAGAGTGGCGTTGGTTGAGCTCCACAGCGTCGGCTAGAGGGCGCTGTGGTCGGCGTAGTTCGTCCGCTCTCGTAGTGCCAACATACGAGCATGATTTCTGCGTGACATCGGAACTATCGATACCACAACCTCAAAACAAAGATCTCCAAAATCCGTTAAACTTAGTCCGTAATAAAGTTGTTACGATGTATGTTCTTTGTACATTGTGATAATGTTTCCTTTTGCTATATGACCCTTGCATCTGATAATTTCCGGCACCATATTTGTTCATAAAATATGACAGTATACATCTGATGTGCTACTAATCCGCAAGGGTAGCCGAGCGCGCTAATGCGCTGCTTCCTGGACTCGGGTAGGCGCGCCGGCCCGGATGGAATCCGCCCGGCAGAATAACGACGATGGCCGCCGGGATGTGGTTTTTAGGCGGTTTTACACACCCAGCTAGACGAATACCGGGCTGGTCCCCACGTTTTTTTGAAAAGAAACCCAAAATCATGTTCTGAAATAGCGATTTGTTTCGCGACTAGACAGTGACGTAACTTCCACCAAAAAATCGTAACACAAGACACACACATATGTCATGCTAAAAAAATGTAAATCTACCTGATGATGGAGGTTTAACCCTTTGAATCGCATCGTTGAGATAAATGAACAGTTACTGTTAACAGTAAACTAGTTGTTTCATTTAATAACAGGTGAAGTATTCGCAAAATTTATTATTGGATCCTTGCAACTGACATATCAAGTAACAGAATAAGAAAACAATTCCATCACTTCTGTACATCCTTATAAGTAGCACCGGGGAAAGGAAAATAGTTAAAATTGCGTATTCCAAATTCCTGGATCGACATTTTGATACAAACATGGACTGGATATAATTCATTATCCAGAGCGACCCAGAACTCCTCGAAAGAATTTCGAATTATATTTAAAGGTGTGAGGTGTAAAGGTCTTTCTCTGGTATTTACACACAGATGTAATTATGATTTACAGAGTTCCTTACGCCCTCGACGTTTGTTTGTATCTTCACAACTGCGAAAATGCCTCTCATATGGAGCCATCAAAACGTGCAACACAAAACACAGAGTGATACAGACAGATGTATAAGTTCTGCGGGAACAGGACAGTACTGTATGCAAGTTGAAGGAAAGGGGGGGGGGAGCAATAAAGTGGGCAGTGTCGTTGTTAACAACAAGTATCACGAGTGAGAGGAACAAAGTTGTTTCCAAACGAGACTGACAGCGCGTACCATCGACGTAAGCACAATAGTGCTAAAACTTTGAGTGAAATCCAAACACAAAGATAAATATGGATAAGAATCGAAGGAAATACAATTATTATGCAACCAAACCTACCCCAATGAACCATGGATCTTGCCGTTGGTGGGGAGGCTTGCGTCCCTCAGTGGTACAGATGGCCGTACCGTAGGTGCAACCACAACGGAGGGGTATCTGTTGAGAGGCCAGACAAACGTGTGGTTCCTGAAGAGGGGCAGCAGCCTTTTCAGTAGTTGCAGGGGCAACAGTCTGGATGATTGACTGATCTGGCCTTGCAACACTAACCAAAACGGCCTTGCTGTGCTGGTACTGCCAACGGCTGAGAGCAAGGGGAAACTACAGCCGTAATTTTTCCCGAGGGCATGCAGCTTTACTGTAAGGTTATATGATGATGGCATCCTCTTGGATAAAATATTCCGGAGGAAAAATAGTCCCCCATTCGGATCTCCGGCCGGGGACTACTCAAGAGAACGTCGTTATCAGGAGAAAGAAAACTGGCGTTCTACGGATCGGAAAGTGGAATGTCAGATCCCTTAATCGGGCAGGTAGGGTAGATAATTTAAAAACGGAAATGGATAGACTGAAGTTAGATATAGTGGGAATTAGTGAAGTTCGGTGGCAGAAGGAACAAGACTTTTGGTCGGGTGAATACAGGATTATAAATACAAAATCAAATAGGGGTAATGCAGGAGTAGGTTTAATAAGGAATAAAAAATAGGAGTGCGGGTAAGCTACAACCAACAACATAGTGAACGCATTATTGTGGGCAAGATAGACACGAAGCCCATGCCTACTACAGTAATACAAGTTCATATGCCAACTAGCATTGCAGATGATGAAGAAAGTGATGAAATGTATGATGAGATAAAAGAAATTATTCAGGTAGTGACGGGAGACGAAAATTTAATAGTCATGGGTGACTGGAATTCGAGAGTAGGAAAAGGGAGAGAAGGAAACATAGTCGGTGAATATGGATTCGGGGAGAGAAATGAAAGAGAAAGCCGTCTGGTAGAATTTTGCACATAGTATAACTTAATCATAGCTAACACTTGGTTCAAGAATCATAAAAGAAGGTTTTATACATGGAAGAACCCTAGAGATACTAGAAGGTATCAGATAGATTAATATAATGGTAAGACAGAGATTTAGGAAACAGGTTTTAAATTGTAAGACATTTCCAGGGGCAGATGTGACTCTGTCCACAATCTATTGGTTATGAACTGTAGATTAAAACTGAAGAAACTGCAAAAAGGTGGGAATTTAAGGAGATGGGCACTGGATAAACTGAAAGAACCAGAGGTTGTAGAGAGTTTCAGGGAGAGCATAAGGGAACAATTGACAGGAATGGGGTAAATAAATACAGTAGAAGAAAAATGGGTAGTTCTGATGGATGAAGTAGTGAAGACACCAGAGGATCAAGTAGGTAAAAAGACGAGGGCTATTAGAAATCCTTGGGTTACAGAAGAAATAATGAATCTAATTGATGAAAGGAGAAAATATAAAAACGCAGTAAATAGAGCAGGCAAAAGGGAATACAAACGTCTCAAAAATGAGGTCGACAGGAAGTGCAAAATGGCTAAGCAGGGATGGCTAGAGGACAAATGTAAGGATGTAGAGGCTTACCTACTAGGGGTAAGATAGATACTGCTTTGGAGAAAAGAGAGCCACTTGTATGAATTTCAAGAGCTATGATGGAAATCCAGTTCTAAGCAAAGAAGGAAAAGCAGAAAGTTGGAAGGAGTATATAGAGGGTCTACACAAGGGCGATGTACTTGAGGACAAAATTATGGAAATGGAAGAGGATGTAGATGAAGATGAAATGGGAGATACGATACTGCGTGAAGAGTTCGACAGAGCACTGAAAGACCTGAGTCGACCAAGGCCCCGAGAGTAGACAATATTCCATTGGAACTACTGACGGCCTTGGGAGAGCCAGTCCTGACAAACCTCTACCATCTGGTGAGCAAGATGTATGAGACAGGCGAAATACCCTCAGACGTCAAGAAGAATATAGTAATTCCAATCCCAAAGCAAGCAGGTTTTGACAGATGCGAAAATTACCGAACAATCAGTTAATAAGCCACAGTTGCAAAATACTAACGCGAATTATTTACAGACGAATGGAAAAACTAGTAGAAGCCGACCTCGGCGAAGATCAGTTTGGGTTCCGCAGCAATGTTGGAACACTGAGGCAATACTGACCCTACTACGTGTCTTAGAAAATAGATTAAGGAAAGGCAAACCTTCATTTCTAGCATTTGTGGACTTAGAGAAAGCTTTTGACAAATTCTAAAAGTGGCAGAGGTAGCTTACAGGGAGCGAAAGGCTATTTACAATTTGTACAGAAACCAGATGGCAGTTATAAGAGTCGAGGGGCATGAAAGGGAAGCAGCGGTTGGGAAGGTAGTGAGACTGGGTTGTAGCCTGTCCCCGATGTTATTCAATCTGTATATTGAGCAAGCAGTAAAGGAAACAAAAGAAAAATTCGGAGTAGGTATTAAAGTCCATGGAGAAGAAATAAAAACGTTGAGGTTCGCCGATGACATTGTAATTCTGTCAGGGACAGCAAAGGACTTGGAAGAACAGTTGAGCGGTTTCTGAGGAAGAGAAATTTGTTAACATCGAGCATAGATGTAAGTGACAGGGAGTCCTTTCTGAAAGTATTTGTATGGAGTGTAGACACGTATGGAAGTGAAACATGGACGATAAATAGTTTGGACAAGAAGAGATAGAAGATTTCGATATCTGGTGCTACAGAAGAATGCTGAAGATTAGTTCGGTAGATCACATAACTAATGAAAGCGAAATATGGACGATAAAAAGTTTGGACATGAAGAGAATAGAAGCTTTCGAAATATGGTGCTACAGAAGAATGCTGAAGATTAGTTCGGTAGATCACGTAACTAATGAAATTGAAACATGGACGATAAAAAGTTTGGACATGAAGAGAATAGAAGCTTTCGAAATCTGGTGCTACAGAAGAATGCTGAACATTAGATGGGTAGATCACATAACTAATGAGGAGGTACGGAATAGAATTGGGGAGAAGAGGAGCTTGTGGCACAACTTGACTAGAAGAAGGGATCGCTTGGTAGGACGTGTTCTGAGACATCGAGGGATCACCAATTTAGTATTGGAGGGCAGCGTGGAGGGTAAAAATCGTAGAGGGAGACCAAGAGATGAATACACTAAGCAGATTCAGAAGGATGTAGGTTGCAGTAAGTACTGGGAGATGAAGAAGCTTGCACAGGATAGAGTAGCATGGAGAGCTGCATCAAACCAGTCTCAGTACCGAAGACAACAACAACAACAACAACAACAACAACATGTAACAAAACACTCCATATTACGAGTCTCAGAACCAAATACTCCTAACATATACCTGAACAGTGGCCTAATTTTATCAATGAAGCTCGGATTCATCCTATAGAGATTCTCAAAGGCATGAATTCAATAATAAGTTTAATAATATTTACTCAAAATGAAATTCCCAATTTGGTTGTGATCACAGCAGACAGGAGAGCTACCATGCATACTCCATGTATTTACGTTATGCGGCAGTTCCGCAGTCGGACACACAATACTCGTTGCACGTAAGTTGCTACAGAGATCATGTCTGGCCTCAGACGACGAGCTTCGCATAGACATGTAGGCGTTTTCCTCAAATTACGTGTTCCTGGTTTATTCGCTCTCCATTAATAAATTCTCACCCTTTCCAAGATGTTCTCCACGTTATTGGAATTATTCTTCATTTTCTTGAAATATTCGTCATTCTTTTCTTCATTTTTCGGAAAGATATCAAAGATGTTCTTAAACTGTTCTTCACTATTTTCTTGACCTTCCTTAAGTAAATTCTCACTTTCCATAAATTGTTCAATAAGGAAGCCCTGCATGTCGAATGTCGGAGGTGATGGCAGAGAATGATCTCGCTGGGCGCCACTCCGTGCTACACGTTCCCAGCTTGTAATTCCTAAGTTTCCTGCTACAGATGAAGGATCACGCTATTCTGCTCTCCTGCTTTCATTCTGAGACGTTTCATCAGTACTCAGTTCCTGATCATGTTCTTTAATCGTGCTGACTTCGTCCCGAGACGCTACTGCACACTGTTCGTTGTTATTTAACTCCCAAGTGTTTACGTGCGGCCCTTCCATATATGAAGCACCGTTTAATGTTTCTGAATTATGTGAAATTTCCCTCTCTACCTCGCTTATTCTCACATAACTTCGCGCTCGCTCTCTAGTGTATCGTAGCATTCCCCAACAGAAATACTGACATTCAAGACAGACTAACGAACCTAATACAGTCTTCGTGCACACACTAAAATCCATTCCCCACCTAGAAACCGACATGCAGGGGTACATGAAAGGAGATTTCTCGAAAATAGCTATTGAGAAAAGCAATCGGGCGTAACCTGGCCGAAACGAAATGAAAACTGAACCTTTCACACCGTAAACATCCATGTACAAGCCCTCTCTATGGCCACAGCCAAGCATTATGTCAACGAACATAGAAGGACTAACATCAGCTAAAGAACTTTGCAGACGGCTCCAATGTCATGCACTGTGCCTACAGGGAACATATCCGTGCTGTGACATTCGTAGACCGGAGACAAACGGGAAGCGCCTCGCCATCGAAAGACCACAAGGTAACTTTAGTAAGGCTCACTAGTAGAGATTTGCAGATATACTGGATGCCGAATTGTCTTCTGTGTAACCAACACCATAATGGTACGTCACCTTCACCACAGCTGTAAAGAGATATTCCAGATTATCTGTGCCTCGTGTCTGTTGAACATTTTACAACCCTCGGCTCACGTCAGATCAGCCAGTTTTACTTACGGAATATAGCAACCTATTCAGAGGAAACTCTTTCAATGAAAGAACTATAGAAATAGGAAACAAACTCATTTCCTCTATAAGAGGGTCAAAAAGGAGAAAATGGATTGAAACAATAGCAAATTTAGATCTGAAAAGAGACAGTCCGTAGGGTTGGAGACTTCTGTGACCCTTGTGCAATGATCCATCTAAGACCAATGCACACCAAAATACCACCGCCAACCAAATTGGGGAACTCAGCCATACATCCAAGGAACCAAAACTACCATTAACTGAGCAAGAGCACAATTACGACATTTAAAGAAGGCTACTAAACGGAGTAAAACTGGTAACTCAGTTGCTTTGAACGATGTACGAACTGAATAAACCACCGCCAACCAAATTGGGGAACTCAGCCATACATCCAAGGAACCAAAACTACCATTAACTGAGCAAGAGCACAATTACGACATTTAAAGAAGGCTACTAAACGGAGTAGAACTGGTAACTCAGTTGCTTTGAACGATGTACGAACTGAATAAATGAGGCATTTACGATTACCAAAAAAGGAATGGACTCTCCAACTCTTCAATAAATGTATTGATAGATGTCAAATTCAAAGAAACTGCAAAAGAGTAGAGTAACTGTTATAATGGAACCTGGTACAGAAAGAAACTGTCCAAAGAATTTTAGACCAATCGCACTACTGTGTCACCATTACAGACTGCTAGAGACAATGACTCACATGTCACAGAAAGCTGGGTTCCGCCCTGGTGAAACCTGCACAGGAGAATTTCTCAGTCTTACACAGTGCATAGAAGATGGTTCGGAAGCCCTAAGGTGAAAAGAGTGGTATTCGCGGAATTTACAGCAGCGTACGCCACTGTCTCTCACCAGTTACTATTAAATAAAGTCTACAACCTAACCAAGGATTTCTGCCTCACCAGGCTCATCGCAAGTCTTCTGCAGAACCGAGGATTCTCCGTTGACCTCCAAGGGTAACACAGCAGATGGAGCCTACAGAAAAACGGCCTTCCCCGCAGAAGTGTGTTGGCTCCAGTTCTACTGCTTGACTGCGTGCTTGGCAAACCCTTCCTTGACCAGCAAGGTCGCCACGTATCTCTAGAACTGAGAATTTTAGGAGCACTATATGCAGGCTCTCCAGTTAGCTCAGGATTTTGACGGTATAGCTCGTCAGTTGGACAGATTTTGGTGTTGTACCCTTCGGTACGCCATCCAGCACTTTCACAATCAGTGGCAAGCGGACTAATTGCTCTCATAAGGGCCAGAGGCTGACAACTTATTGTTGACTTTTACATTTGTGAAGCTCTTTCCCATGACTAAACCAGCCAATTACTCTGAAACTGTAGTCGTTTATTTCTCTGTACGTGTAAGTCATACCTACCGATTTCTACCTCATTTGGATAATTCCTTCACGATGCGCCGTCTTTATTCTTGTCTTAAAGTGTGTGCAAACGGGCCCTGTATCTGGCATACAATAAGTAATTACCCTCCAAAATAATTACATAGGAATCCAACGACTACTAAAGGATACAAGAATCGCAGTTACTTTGGTTTACTCCATTAAAGTAATTCATAACACAATTGATAAATAATGGCAATATTCTTATAATAACACATTGGCACACATAACAAATGGGTCGAGAGAAAGCTTGTCATAACTGTGCAAGTGAAAGAATTGCAATTTCAAAGTTGCACCGTCATTATCCTGATGTTAATTGAAATACAGATACTACTACAGGGAGGAATCTAAATGCAACTCTCATCGGCACAGTCAAGCTTCTCTTTCTATTCTCTAGTTTATTTATATTATCCAAATGCTGTGATTCTTACGTTGCATACTCATTTTCCTTTTGTGAAGTCATAAATCCATCGTCATCTCACACTTTCAGAGTCCCATTCCATTTTCGAGATGTTTATATGGGGCGTCTGATGCTTTCTGGAGAAACAGTCAGCTTTCTGCCTTTGCACACAGCAGTCTCTTTTGCTTGAAAGTATTCCACCTCCTTCCACTCCGGAGTTGTAAAGAGGTCATAGCTGGAGGGCTTGTACCCTAGAATATCTTATCCATGTTTGTCTACGGTACTGTTCAAATGTGTGTGAATTCCTAAGGGACCAAACTGCTGAGGTCATCGTTCCCTGTACTTACAAACTACTTAAACTAACCGCCTCCCTTGGAATCACTACCCTGACAGTACAGGTGCTTCCATGACGCATGCAAACGCGAATAATAGAGTAAATGATGAGTAATGTTACATTAATCAGTTATTGACAGTCTAATGGGTTTCTCATTATGACCTCACATACATTACAGGACTTATTCTCAAAGAAAGATCATGGAACAGTGGCCAGATGGCGCGAATCTAGCTTCCACTACATGCGTGTCGGTATCTATGTTTCTGGCAAAACTCGGTTGTTGAGTGTGCTTTTCATGTCATGCCTAACCATTTGTGTAGTCCACCATACATATACACAGTGTGTAGAAAGAGGATTCGACAGTTAGAACAGAGACCAAAAAGGGAGTCTAGGCGAATGTTTTATTTCTGCTAGTCACTTGTTAGCATGTATGTACCCATGGTAGTAAACCAATCTTGTGAAGTGGTCAGAGGTATAACGTCGGTCGCCATGTACATAAGTGAACGGAGTTTGCATGTAATTTTTTGTTATGATGACTGAATGACAGAAACATCTGAGAAGGCGTAGGAACAGGTTGTGATGACGCATTTTTGTTTCGGTGTGAACAATTTTAATCAGAACATTGGGTGACAAACCAACTGACTGTGTGCTGAATTCAATTGGATGCATGTTTGGTAACAGCAAAACCAAATCTGGCCCCTAGCTGGAAGGAGGCCTTCATTTCCATTATGTGATTATTATATTATTGGGACAAAGCTAGATTTTATGTTACAAATTATATACTGCATTGCGCATAATAAGTAAAGTCGTATGACCTGAATGGCCTGGCGACCCTCCTTTTTTTGCATGTTTAATGAAATTCAAGAATATGCTCCACTTAGAAAATAAATGAGCTCCAGTAATCCATTTAGTTCCTTAAACTTTGCCCCAATGTGCGTTGCGGCACGACATCTCCCATCCTGCGGTCAAGAAGTGTTGGTTAAAAAGTATGAAAACTTTGACATGTAAAAATACAAATGCTTCTAATGAATTTTTTTTCCCTACCACCCTCCCCCCCCCCCCCCCCCCCCTCGTCTTCCTGTTGGATACGCACTTGCTCACATTTAATTTGCAAAGACTCAAAGAACAATTACTTTAAAAATGTAAAACACTTCTTTGTGTATAATTATTCACCCTTCGCCGGAAAATATTATTCGTCCCAATGAGTCATTTTAAAGTCAGAGCTGCTAGAAATGCACTCCCATATGTAACGTATGCATGAAAGATAATAACATTTACTTGGAAAACATATAAAATCGCTGAAAATATTTTGTACTTCATTGCATTGTGCAGATTTTTAGACAGAAAATGCAAATGCAGGATTGCGGTGTCGCTGCTAATCGTCAATGTTAAACCACTCTGAGCAGAGTTGCGAGGTGTGGTAACCGTTTTTTGTGTTAGTATGAATCATGAGTAGTCACGCTGACACAATTTTGTGAATGGATGAATTGATATTTATGCTGCTCTCAGCTTCATTTCGTCTAAAAGGTGTTCGAATGTAAGTGCAGTAGGTAGTGTTGTTTCGATAAATGGTGTACCAAACCTAAGGCGACATTTAGATGTTCTGTGATATGTTACCTTATCTATCAAATCCTTAATTCTATTATCAGATACGTTTCAATAACAGTTTGGTATAGGATTCAGTACAAATATTTATTGATTCGGTTACTCAATAGGGCCTGTGATTTGTGTGGTTCATCACAGTAGCACCCAATGCGTTGTCGCATTGTTCACAAAAAAAGTGGCGACAACGGCTTCCCGTATGCAGAGATCTGTGCGGATATATATATGGATAGCCACAATAGCAATGACTTTGTAGTAAAAAGTTAGACAGTGTCGGTGTTCGGCTATTTCTGTTACATGGGGACATAATAATAATAAGTATGGCCTCACCGCGGAGTGTCCTGTAGAGCGTAAATGAGTGTTGGCGTCGGAAGTTTCTTCATCCGTGTTCCGTACAAACACATGTGCGACTTGTTTCCGTCGGACCAGCACCTGCCTTACTTCTGAGTCATTCCTGCTTTCGTTTATCGTCAAAGATCATTTGTTGCATTACTGAAAGCTGCCACATACCTACATGTAGATCCTTCTAGGATAATTCACCCAGTGCGATCGTTGCAACACGGTCTGGCTACTGTTCGCGTATCAAATACGCCTCAAACAATGTTCGGTATAACATTAATGAACCTACATATCAACGATCCTATTAAATATACAGGGCGAACAGTAATAAAATCGACAAACTGCGGAGACGGATTCGCGACTGGAAATGGATGAAAAACAGTCTTATGACCATTTGTCCTGCAAATGCATCGTTGCCACAATAGATGCCGCCGACGAATGAGAGTGCCTCTGACGGCGTGCAATATGTTGCTTGAGTGTTTGAGACTGTGAGATTGACCCAGCGTAATGTAAGCAACTAAGTGGTTTGGCATTTACGTCAGTAACAAGCCGAGATGCTGTTTGTGTACGACCAAAGGAATGGAAATCGTCGAAAGGCAGCACGGCAATACAAAAATAGTAGCCTAACAACCAACAAGCATATCACACAACATTTAAAGCTCTTTTTGGGCGCTTTTGGTATCATAGGTCCTCTCAGACAGACGAATGTGCAGGGAGGCAGCGGTCTTTGTGTGCAGTAGATATGGAGGATCGGGTACTACTGGATATTGAGACTAACTCCAGTACAATTTCCAAGAAAGTGGCCTGCAAGCATGGTGTAAGCCGAAGAACGACTGTGCGTATCCTGCATGACAACCGCTATTATCCATGTTACTTGCAATCCCATGCACTTTGAGCATGTGTTGTGACGTCAGTGCGATGCAGCTCTTTACTGTGTTCTGGAACATTTTCTTATCATTACACGCACACCGTCCGTTTACGGACACATATTCACAGGACATTCTTTCATCCTTTTTCAGTCAGGAATCCGTCTCTGCAGTTTACCGTTATTGTTATTGTTAACCCTGTATATAAAAGTACACATTATAACGCTTATCCTGTTGAAAATTTATTGTACTTTGACGTGTGAACTATGTGACCGATGTGTATGTACGCGTCTTAATCTGACTTTGCAATGAAAGGAAAGACTTTCGCAGAAAATTTCACAAAATAACATTCATCAGTTACTACAGGAAGTTACAAGTTGCAGAGCATATCAAGATTATGGAGACTATATTTATGTTAAAATGTGGTCATGATCTGCGTCTCTTGAAACGCCCCATACAAAATTTATGAATTACTGTGCTGCTTAACTGGTTTTTTGATACAGGGACTGTTGAGTAAAACTGAACGTACTTAGACATTTCTCTTTTTATTTATTCTGATCACCACTAAACTGACACACAATATTTTTAGAGCAATGCAATCTGACTTTCAATAATCCCTACAAAAGAATGGCCCTGACTAACAATAACCTATACCTTTCATGAATCACTCACCTCACAAAAATCTTCATTACTCGAACTACTGCAATACAGGGAGCGCCAATACTGCCAGCTAAATAAAACATTCTAACTATGGAAGGCACTAACTACTGATAGGCATAGTTAGCAAATGAAAGATTTTGATAGAGAACAAACAATATATTTACATTAATAGTGTTCAAAAGTTATATATATATATATATATATATATATATATATATATATATATATATATATATATATATATATCAGGGCCATTCTTTTGTAGGGATTATTGAAAGTCAGATTGCATTGCTCTAAAAATATTGTGTGTCAGTTTAGTGGTGATCAGAATAAATAAAAAGAGAAATGTCTAAGTACGTTCAGTTTTACTCAACAGTCCCTGTATCAAAAAACCAGTTAAGCAGCACAGTAATTCATAAATTTTGTATGGGGCGTTTCAAGAGACGCAGATCATGACCACATTTTAACATAAATATAGCTTCCATAATCTTGATATGCTCTGCAACTTGTAACTTCCTGTAGTAACTGATGAATGTTATTTTGTTAAATTTTCTGCGAAAGTCTTTCCTTTCATTGCAAGGTCAGATTAAGATGCGTACATACACATCGGTCACATGGTTCACACGTCAAACTACAATAAATTTACAACAGGATAAGCGTTATAATGTGTACTTTTATATACAGGGTTAACAATAACAATAACGGTAAACTGCAGATATATAATCAGTTCATGACATTCAGTCTTACAAGTTTACTCTCTCTGATGGACACACGTCCAGACCGTCGGCGCAAAACTCTGGCACCTCTCTTCATACATCCACCACTGCTGGCGGCTCACCTCACACTGCGCAACGCTACGCTCTGTTCACATCCAACTGCCCAACACTACAAAAGTGGATGTTCCAACAATGCCAACCAGCGACAGACTGCACACAGCACAGTCAGCGATTTTAATACAGAGCGCTACGTGGCGTTACCAACATCAAAACCTGAACGGCCTACTTACATAGATTACCAACATAAAAACCTAGACAGCCTACTGACACTCTTTGTAAGTGGAATACAAATTACGAGGCCCAACTTCGGCAGACAAGAATTTAGGCCAGTGCCTATCTGACTGTCAGGCCTCCGTTCACTGATAATGTTAAAGTAGTTTGTTGTTGTTGTTGTGGTCTTCAGTCCTGTGACTGGTCTGATGCAACTCTCCACGCTACTCTATCCTGTGCACGCTTCTTCATCTCTCAGTACCGTTGCAGCCTACATCCTTCTGAATCTGCTTAGTGTATTCATCTCTTCGTCCCCCTCTACGATTTTTACCCTCCACGCTGCCCTCCAATACTGAATTGGTGATCCCTTGATGCCTCACAATATGCCCTACCAACCGATCCCTTCTTCTAATCAAGTTGTGCCACAAACTTCTCTTCTACCGAATTGTATTCAGTACCTCCTCATTAGTTATGTGATGTACCCATCTAATCTTCAGCATTCTTCTGTAGCACCATATTTCGAAAGCTTCTATTCTCTTCTTGTCTAAACTATTTATCGTCCATGTTTCACTTCTATACATGGCCACACTACAGACAAATTCTTTCAGAAACAAATTTCTCTTCTTCAGGAACGCTTTCCTTGCGATTGCCAGTCTACATTTTATATCCTCCATACTTCAACCATCATCAGTTATCTAGCTCCACAAGTAGCAAAACACCTTAACTACTTTAAGTGTCAAAGTAGTTTACAAAACGTTTATACGCACCTATACACCCGATCCTAAACTGTTCACCGTTTACAGTTTTATGCATGCTCTCTGGGTTACGCGGACTGCCGGCCGTTGGTGGCCGAGCGGTTCTAGGCGTTTCAGTCATTTGAAGCATCCATTTTTACGCGGCCTGTGCTCAAGCCGTAGTTGGAAGGTACAGTGCGTATTCGGTTACCGGAGGATGCATTTCGTTGCTAGCAGCCAGTAGGCAGTAATGACGTGAAAAAGAAGGGTCACACTTTGCGCTGGATGAGCCTGTGGCAGAGACAAGTGACCTGCGTTGTGAGGTGGCTACCGAGATAGCGGCGGCTCCATTCGGGCGACGCGACGCCACGGAGGGAACGGGCCCGCATTAATCGGCTTGTTTATCGCGGCCCGGCCCGGCCCGGGAACTGTAAAGTGTTAATTGGAAGCGGCGGCCTCTTCCTCGCCCTGAGCCTCGCCTGGCCCCGGCCACCTCCTCATTTTCTTGATTCCTTTGCTCCTTTACCACCTTTTGTCCCGATAGAAACTCAATTTACTCCGCCGCCGGTCGCCCCCACCCTCCTCGACCTCCCGCTTGCGGCAGCCACCGCCCGCTGCCCGCCTTTCTGAGCCAACCAGAGACCACCTCCGGCAGCCTTCCGCCACCTATTCGTTGCGTTTTATAGGGCAGTAATTCTCGCGCGCTGTGGGGTCGGCAGCAAACGCCTGTCCTAGGAGCTGCGCCGCCAGCGGCGCAGTTTCGGCGAGAGCACTTCTGCGTCTCAATCTGCATCCGCGCTAGCACTCCGGCAGGTGGCGGAGGCGTATGGGCGAGAATATTCGCAACTTCCTTCGGGCACTTCCCCTCGTAATTGCTTGTTTTCCTGTCCCCATTTCCTAGTCCATTACACAATCATCAACGCCAAATACATTTACATCGACATCTACGTTACTACACTGCATTTCCCGTTTAAGGCAATAATTCAAGAACAGTCTCGATCGAATTTATTATTGTTATAATCCCGCCATCTGGTTTCAACCCGGCGTAGGGGTCATCTTATGGGCGTTTACACCATTGGTCGAATGCTGGTGGTGTCACTCCTGTCTAGATAACGGCAGCCGTTATGTAGACAGGAGTGACACCAGCAGCAGTCGACCAATGGTGTAAACGCCCAGAAGATGACCCCCACGTCGGGTTGAAACCGGTTGGCGGTATTATAACACTAATAAATGCGATCGAGACTGTTCTTGAATTACTGATAAATCATACTAATCTCTGCTTCTTGCCAAAACCACGTTGTCCAAAAAGCCAGTTTAAGTACTTGACGCAAGGTTCATGGGTACTCTTCACATTTCTCAACCGTTACGCTCTCGAATACCACAAGGACAAATGAATACCTATGTCTTTCCCCACGACCTCTGACTTCGCTTATTTTATCACGATGGTCGTTTCTCTCTACGTACTCGGGGATCGACAAAATTCGAAGGATAATGCTGTAGTTGAAATTTCTCGCGAAAATGCCTTTCAGAATAAATTTTTACTCTCCAGCGGAATGAGCACTAATATGAACACTGCTGGCAGATTAAAACTGTGCGCGAAATCGGGACTAGAAGCGGGGTACTTTCCGTTTTCCTGGCACCTCTTCTACCGACTAAGGTGCCCAAATACGTGCGTTGGTAAAGAGAAATATTATCTCATTCAAATTCATTGGTATAGCGTACGAAGGTGAACGAACCGTTGGCAAGAGCTTCAAGGGGAGGACTTGAGGTAAAAAAATAAAATTATACGTATACACTGATGCGACAAAGAAACTGGTATAGGTATCCATATTCAAGTACCGAGATACTCAAACAGGCAAAATACGCAGCTGCGGTTGGATCAAAAATGTTCAAATGTGTGTGAAATCTTATGGGTCTTAACTGCTAAGGTCATCAGTCCCTAAGCTTACACACTACTTAACCTAAATTATCCTAAGGACAAACACACACATCCACGCCCGAGGGACGACTCGAACCTCCGCCGGGACCAGCCGAAGAGTCCACGACTGCTGCGCCCTGACCGCTCGGTTAATCCCGGCCGGAGGCTGCGGTTGGCAACGCCTATATAAGACAACAAGTGTCTGGCTCGTTTTTAGATCGGTTGCTGGTGCTACAATGGCAAGATATCAAGATTTAAGTGACTTTCAAGGTTATGTTACAGTCGGCGCATGAGCGATCGGACACAACATTTCCAAGGTAGCGATGAAGTGAGGATTTTCCCGTACGACCATTTCACGAGTATACCGTGAATCCGATAAAACACCACATCTCGGACATCGTTGCAGCCAGAAAAAGATTCTGCAAGAACGGGCCCAAAGACGACTGAAGAGAATAGCTCAACGTGACAGAAGTTCAACCTTTCCGCAAATTGCTGCAGATATCAACGCTGGACCATCAGCAAGTGTCAGTGTGCAAAACATTCAACGAAACATCATCGATATGGCCATTCGGAGCCGAACGCCCAATCATGTACCCGTGACGACGGCACTACAAAAAATTTTACGCCGCGCCTGGGTCTGTCAACACGGAAGTTGCACTGTTGATGAGTGGAAACAAGTTGCCTGGTCGGACGTGTCTCGTTTCAAATTGTATCGAGCGGATGGACGTGTATGGGTATGGTTACAAACACGTGAATCCATGGACCTTGCATGTCAGCAGGGGAGTCAAGATGGTGGAGGCTCTTTAACGGTGCGGGGCGTGTGCAGTTAGAGCGATATGGGGTCTCTGATAGGTGGCACGTATGTAAGCACCCTATCTGATCATCTGCATCCATTCATTTCCATTGTTTATTTCGATGGACTTGGACAATTCTGTCACGACAATGAGACGCCCCAAATGTCCAGAATTGCTACAGAGTGATTCCAGGAACACTCTCCTGAGTTTAAACACTTGCGATGTCCACCAGCTCCCCAGACATGAAGATTATTGAACATACCCGAGATGCGTTGCAAGGTGCTGTTCAAAAGAGATCTCCACCCCCTCATCCTCTCGAGGTCTTACGGATTTATGGACAGCAGTGCAGGATTCATATATACACACACCTAAAAAAGTTTTGCATCACCCCAGTCCTCAGAACTCCTGAGAATAGACATTGACTGTTCAGATATGTCACTAAACCTGCCCAAAGATGTAAACAACAATGCATGAGCGGCGCCTATTAGACGGAGGGGGTTCGACAGCCGATCAGTTCCAGCCATTCCACGGGGAATGAGGTACACGGGTCGTGTTGTCTGTAGTTCAACTATGTCTAGACGGTCAATACCGCGGTTCGATCACGTGCGCATTGTTACTTTGTGCCAGCAAGGGCTCTCAACAAGGGAAGTTAAAAAAAAAAGTGGCTCTGAGCACTATAGGACTCAACTGCTGTGGTCATCAGTCCCCTAGAACTTAGAACTACTTAAACCTAACTAACCTAAGGACATCACACACATCCATGCCCGAGGCAGGATTCGAACCTGCGACTGTAGCAGTCGCACGGTTCCGGACTGCGCGCCTAGAACCGCGAGACCACCGCGGCCGGCAACAAGGGAAGTGTCCAGGGGTCTCGGAGTGAACCAAAGAGATGTTGCTCGTACATGGAGGAGATACAGAGACACAAGAAATGTCGATAACACACCTCACTCAGGCCGCTACCTGCGGATTACGGCTAGAAGGAACGCTGACAGCAATGCCACCATGTTGAATAATGCTCTTCGTGAAGCCACAGGACGTGATGTTACTACTCAAACAGTGTGCAATAGGCTGCATGATGCGGTACTTCACCCCCGACGTCCATGGCGAGGTCCATATCTGCAACGACAACAACATGCAGCACGGTACAGATATGCTCAACAACATGTGGCTGGGACCGCTCAGGATTGGCATCAAGTTCTCTTCACCGAAGAATGTCGCATATGCCTTCAACCAGACAATCGTCTGAGACGTTTGGAGGCAACCCGGTCAGGCTGAACGCCTTAGACACACTGTCCTGCGAGTGCAGCAAGGTGGAGATTCTCTGCTGTTTTGGGGTGAGATTGTGTGGGGCCTACGTACGCCGCTGGTGGTCATGGAAGGCGCCGTGACGGCTGTACGATACGTGAATGCCGCCATCCTCTGACCGATAGGGAAACCATATCGGCAGCATATCGGCGAGGCATTCGTCTTCATGGACGACAATTCGCGCCTCCATAGTGCACATCTTGTGAATGAGTTCCTTCAGGATAACGACGTCGCTCGACTAGTGTGCCAGCATGTTCTCCAGACATGAACCCTATCGATCGTTCCTGCGATAGATTGGAAAGGGCTGTTTATGGGCGCCGTGACCCACCAACCACTCTTAGGGATCTACGCTGAATCGCCGTTGAGGAGTGGGACAATCTGGACCAACAGTGCCTTGATGAGCTCGTGGATAGTATGCCACGACGAATACAGGCATGCATCAATGCAAGGGGACGTGCTACTGGGTATTATATGTACCGGTGTGTACAGCAGTCTCGACCACCACCTCTGAAGGTCTCGCTGTATGGTGGTACAACATGCAATGCATGGTTTTCATAAGCAATAAAAAGGGCGGAAATGATCTTTATGTTGATATCTATTTCAATTTTCTGTACAAATTCCGAAACTCTCGGAACCGAGATGATGTTAAACTTTTTTTGATGTGTGTATATATATGAAGGTGATTCAAAAGTCGTCTCCCATAGTACATTGATGAAGCAGTTTAATAGTCTTGGCCCATAGTACTAATTCGTATTCAGGGACATCACAGGAACAACCAATCAAACTAGTTCGGTAGAAAAGTTGTGCGTCATAGTAGCGAAGATGAACAGGTGCTCATAGCTCTTAAAGCATGCATTTTGAAGCCCATACTTATTTCATAAATTTTTATTGCTTTGATCAACACTGTCATTTTTTTGAATATGGAAGGGAATGAACTTGAAGTAAAAGAAATTTGATTCACGGTATTGAAGATGAAGAAGTGCTAATAGCTCTTCATGTATGCCGGTCGGAGCCCATGTTTACTAGATATTTTTGCTTGGAGTGATCGTTTCTCTCATATCCCTCAACACGACTTTGTCCTATGGAGCAAGACTATTGAAACACGGCTGTAGACTCTGTCCTACGGCTCATTACATTTGAATCACTCCCGACGTTTCCGGGTTTGATTCCTGATACGCCACACAGTTTTAATCTTCCAGGAAGTTACAAAAACGCATTTTTTTCTAGTGACTGCCACCCCAGCACGCATATAATCTCAGTAACAGTCTCTCCCCTGTTTAGCGATAACGGATATCGAGCTGCCCTACCTTGAACTTTTTCAATGTCCTCTGTGAATCCCACATCGTTGCGATCCCATACTGCTCAGCAGTACTACAGAAGAGGACATGCAAGCGTCCTACACGTACCATGTTTAGTAGATGTATTGCGTTTATGTCTCTGTGCATGAACTGTCTTTGTATCATCACTTTTTTTTGTAATTATGTTTTCGTATTCCCACAAATGGGCGGAATTTAGAAATACCACATCACAAAGCAGCAGTCCGATATTTATCAAACTCTGGGAGGATGTACATCCCATTCAATACTGCTGCCTATCTCGTCATCAGTATGAGGCCACGAACACTTTATTGTATCAATGGTGGTATGGAAATAAATAGCCTCAGAATATAATCTTGAAGAATATTTTGCCTTTCCTCAAGCAGATGCTGTACAGTCAATACACTGTCGTTTGTGGAAATTGCAACACCAAGAAGGAAACTATGAATTCAATTAATTTAATACCACAGGTTAGGTACATGACAATTAACAAATGATTACCTTTTCAAATCTGCACGTATCCTTCGAGCCCTACCATTCAGTATTTCGTGTGGCCACCATGCGCTGCAATTAGACCTGCTATACGCCGTGGCACTGAATCAATACGGTTCTGAACATGTTCCTGAAGGATTTCCCTCCACGCAGTTTTCATCCGAGCCCACAAATCCGTGACACCAGTTACTGGAGGACCGTGACACACCAGGTACCGACCAGTCATATCCCACACATGTTCAATGGCCGCCATGTCTGTCGAATGTGGAGGCTAGGGAAGCAAAGGTACCCGTCGCTCTTCGACGAAGGCCTGTACATTCCTCGCAGTATGTGACTGGGCATTTTCTTCTTGAAATGTGACCTGTGGAGATGCCTGAAGCAGGGGGAGTAGCTTCGTTAGGTACCGGTTGCTGTTCAACATGCCCACAATACGTACGAGGCGAGATAGTTTGTTGTAACCAATGGAGCCCCAAACCATCACACCTGCTTTTCGTCCGCTCCTCAATGCAGCCCTCCAGGTTGAGCTCACCATGGTACCGGTGTTGCACTTTTCACAAACGGCAGTATTGAAATTGCTGGTTGGACGGTAATGTGAAAGTATATATCTTGTCAGAGCGTCGAGGTCGCGCTCTGTAGGTGAAGCAGCGTGGGAATAAGGTGGCCAGTCGAGTATCCATACATTCCTCAAGTGGTTTGTGGTGTGTGCTGCAATGTAGGTTCTTGCTTTATACTACCACAGTAACCCATTAGGTACCCTGGTCGTCAGAGGGTGGCAATAGCAGTCACCAGTTTCACATGCTTATGAATATTCAGTCTTCCTTCAACTGTTGTCATATCTGTCTGTCACATATATAAAGCAGAGTATATGCGTGTATGTCCGTGACCTCCTACCAAACCGCTGGATCGATATTAAATAAAATCGGCACAGAAACAGTAGGCCTCACAAGGATCACCATTGTGGGATTTATATCGTCCTAGCTCCCATAGGAGCGGAAATACAAGTAAAACTGCGTGTCTTGCAGTCCCTGTCGTATAGACCGCCATGCATGATAGGCATGTTGTGTGGAAACAGTAGTAACCGGCCAAATAAACCTGCTTTGGAGGACTGCCTGCTTGTCACTGGCAAGAAACGATTTTTCGCGCCTTGACATGTAGACTGCCCTGAAAGACAGGTATGAGGAGGAAATGGGCAGGGTGAGGGGAGAAAAAGGACAGGCGTGAGTCAGGTGGAAGGGTAGACAGCTAGGTGGAAAAAAAAGAGTGGGAGGAAGAGATGGATAGATTGGCAAGGAGGTGGATATGGTTAGAGGAGTGGGAGCAAGATGTGGTCAGAGAGAGACAGAGAGAGGGGACGAAGAGAAGGAGGAGATGAAGAGACAGAATGGGGAGGAGAGGATAGAGCAGACAAAAAACGTGAAAATCTGTGTCGAGTGGTCGCCTTTCAAGCTGTCTTGGTTAAAATTGTTTGCTGTCATTTTTCAAGTTTATTAGAAATAATTTGTATTACTATTTCAGGTCAGTTTTTCAAACATGGTAGCTACAACATTACATAGTAAACACCTGTCTGGCACCCATCATGATTTCAGGTAATTTTGTAAGAACGTAAGCCATGGTTTTGTAAAAATATATCTGTTCATTATGAAACTAATAGCGAGAATTTTTCTCCTCAGGAATGGTGTTCATCATACTTTACATTTCGTAAGTATTTCACAAGGAAATACGAACAGTAACTTCTCAGGAATGCTGATCGTCATACTTTACATTTCGTATGTATTTCACAAGGGAATACGTACAGTAACTTAACATCCGCTCTCATTCTAACGCATAATACCAGTATTGTTTGTTCGGTGAATATAAATCTGTTTTCAAGACAGTAACGCATGGAGGTAGTAGGGTGAAGTACATTGTAAGTGTATTTTATGTGGAAAGAAACGATCCCGACGATTTGGATAAATTAAACGATAGCCTTTACAATAGCTTCGGTAGAGGTCAAAACGCAGTTGTATGCAGGAAATTGTGTTGTCAACAACGTTTCTTCACAGTTTCATATAAAGTTGTAATCCCGAACTGCTAAACAGTAAAATCCATCACTCTTTTGCAAGCGTAAAATTACGTCCGCGGATCAAGATCTCTTGCTGATATCACGCTTACGGACGCAACTAGCCATTCGATGCCGAAGCGTAACCAATTTAAGACAGCATTAAGTAATAAAAAAAATGTTAATAGAAAAATGAGTGAAGTTACATGTTGTATACGCACAATCGCAGATATTTATTTCTCAAAGGAATTCCTGTGTTCAGTACTAGATGCCTTTATCTGAAGAATTTCCTTTTTGCCTCTGATAATTAATGTACTCGTTACATTTTCCTTTATTCGAGCATCTCGCATAGTCTGGCTTGTAAGGTAACAGAAATGTTACCCGCGAGGTTTTACATTGTTATTGTTTCCTCAGGTGTTTGCAAAAGTTTATATTTCATAACTACCAGTAGTTGCTGTTAAAGTAAATATTAATTAACTATTGGTTTAGATTGTTTATTAAATAAATCTTTCTTCAAATCTCTGACTGACATCAAGCTTCATAAAATGAGAATAATAATTTTATGATCCTGACTGTGGGGTACTGCTAGCGAAAAATATGTTTTAACTGCTGAAGTCTCATTTATGTATCTCTATAAGTACATGCCTCGAGTTATAGAATTTGCTTGATCTTTCGTATTGCCGTCCGGGAGAAAGATGTTTACGCAAAAACAAGCAATCTGAGGTGTTATTCATTGTTTAGAATTAGTTTCAAGGTGTATTTTTTTTTCAAAGAGAAACGTAAAATCAGTTTATTTATTTTATTATAAAGCGAATTTTTTCAGTCATTATTTATTGTTGCCCTTACTGACGTATTCTACAAACAGGCCGGGGAATTTTTTCAGGCTCTGGAGATTTCCAGGGCCAGTGTACTACGTTTGTCATAATGAGAGAGTTATGTACTGATGAAGAGCACAACGACGTAGCTGCAGCTGTACTCGCATGTCTGTATCTGCGGCGCAAATGGAACAGACTGCATGTGGAGCGGGAGTCATTTTCATTATGGGCGGGAGTGGCGTGAAAATTAATAGCGCGCCCACCGATTTATCAGCGATGACAATTTCATCGAATTGGTAATTTCATACAGAGATAATTTTATCTTACTGCACAACGGGATGTGAGCAAGTGCGTGCAGTCCGTGTCCATTATCAAGCGCTCGTCAGCGGCGAAATGCCGGCAGGGAGGGTTTGGATCCCAGTGCCAAGGTATCGGCTATTAATCACTGCCAACCAGAAATTAATGCTTTCCTGTCCCCATACGGCTATGAAGCATGTAGAGTATAAACTTCGGTCGCTGTTATTTGTCCCTCCCGTGGTCCATGCAGAAAACTCTGGTGCTTCTACCATCATGAAACTTTTCGATGTCGTCTTTTAAAATGATTTTTGTACAAATTTTTAAGCGATTTACGTTTTCCAGAATTAATTGAATACTTATTTGTTTTCGGATGGGCTAACTAAAGATCAAGTGCCAGTTTCTGTTCGTTATTCGTTGTCCTCTTCTGTTCTTCCAGTACTCTTTCATCTGCTCACTACGTTTTTTTCCTGTTATATGAACACTTCAGACCAGTCTCCTACCTTAGAATCTTACCCTATTCAAACCTTTCTCCCTAAAAACTTCCCTGACAGTTGTTTCTTCAGTTTTTACATTCTATTTCCTAAATAGTTTTTTACTTCAAGGATACAACTTGTTGGTTTCTTACCCCTCGAATACACGAAGCTCTTTTCGGTTAATCTGCTGCTCTGCATTCGTTATAAATATAAAGATAAGTAGCAGTCTCCTTTTTCTTATTACCTCTCCTGTGTTTTGATAAATTTCACAATGACTAGGTAATTTCCAACTTCCGTTTTTCGTGAGTCTAATAGTTCTCTAATAATTGGCCTGGTTATGATTTCTAATTTATCCGAATTATAGTTCAATGCTAGACATTCTCTTGCAGCTAAACATTGTGGCTTCACTGCTATATTGTAATGCCTTATTTTTGCATTTTCAGACAGGATTTTTTTGTTGCTCAACTCTTTAGTTATGCTATGTTACTTACCCATTTTGTATACCCTTTCCTCTACATGAGCCTTTTCCAAACTATTTTCTTTGATTATATGCCGAAGACAATTTAAGTTTTTAAATTTTACATTTGTGTAGTGTCTTATTTCACACATTTCGGTGCGCTTTTAATGTTCGTAAGAAAATTGTTTTTTTTTCTGTAGATGTTCTTAATTTAGACTTACTGTCTATTTCTTCTAAAATACTAATTTGTGTTTCAACAGGTCTCAAATTTTAAGAAAATATATCAAAGTCATACGCAAATGCTAACCTATTGGTGAAATATTATACTCAATCACTTTTTCTTTATAAATTCTAACTATTTTCTAGATCACAATTAAGAAGAATTGGGGACAAGTCATTTCCTTGCTGTACACTGGCTATTGTTTCGAAGGATTTAGATATTTATCCCTTAAATTTCGCTTTAGATACTGTGTCTGTGTTACCCTAATTAAATTTGGTAGTTTCGACTTTACAACAAATTCTCATATTATTTTGATATAGTTTGTCTGTCAACAGAATCAAATGCCTCTTTGAAGTCAGCAAACATTACTACAATACCTTTTGAGTTCAGTAATGTGTGGTGAATGACTGACTTCAGATTTAATATTTGTCCAGAACATGGTCTGCCGTTCCTAAAAACACCTTGATGTTCCCCTACTCTGTTTAGAAAGATCTTGGATAATATAGTATACGCAACTAGTAGTGAAGAAATTTCTCTTTAGTACTTAACCTCCTTTTTATTGTCTGTCTTATGTAGTGGATGTGTCCAGGCTACCTTCCGCTCTTCTGAATTTCCTTCTGTTTGACGATTTCCTCAAGATTAAATATAGCTCATTTTTACTTTTTGTAGAGACCATTTGAAAATTTCTGCTGTATATTTTACTTTCAGTCTTTCAGTAAGTTCTTTAGATTCCTGTGGTACATTTAATGCACATAAAAATATGTTGTCCACGTAACACTGATAGTAGCTCTACGTAATTTGTTTTGAGATATGAGTCTTTGACTTACTGATGCTGCCCCAATTTTTTCTGGCTTTCCCTCCCATGTGCTGAACTTTACATTTATATACAGAACATACAGCCAATTTGTTGTACAAATTGTTTGTAATATTCTGTATTTGTCTCCGTCTACTACTTTTCCCTCTACTACTTTTTGAAATACCAAGATCACTGTTTTTCTCTGGATTCCCCAGTAATGTGCCCCTCACTCTGGTAAAGGTCCTGCTCAGACTCCTTTCCTGAGGCACCTTTCTTAATACCTCTTCATTTCATACTACACTTGGGTACTTATTTTGAATATTGTTAACATTTGCAACCATTTCCCTTCTACAAAATTGTTAAGACTTTCGTGGCCACTTGTTGACAAACTGCTTATTTGCTTCTGTCTCGGGTTCTTCGGCCGACGTTCGTGTGATGATTTTGCTGACGTTTCGCCAGCACGAGTGGCTGGCATTGTCAAAGCTTCACCCTCCATTGCCGGAGGTGAACTGGAGCCGGGCTCGCGGCCGCAGACTATATGTACCTTGCGCGCCAACGTCCGAGGGCTTCTCCGCGGTCATTTCCGCGGTCATTTCCGGTGCGTTTCTCCTCTTGCTACCTGCTACGGTCGTTCTCTGCAGTACGGGAAGCCAGGAGCCGTTTACCTTAAGGCTTTCTTCTTTCTTGTTGAAGCTGTTCCCGTGTTTGTGTATTTCTACATAAGCGACATTGCAGGTTGGGACAGGTGGAAAAATCGGCCGTGGCAGAACACGCACTGAGTGAGACCGACCAGGTACATGTAATAAAATTCACCGACACGGAAGTTCTGGCTGTAGAGAAGCACTATCACACCCGCTTGTACAGAGAAGCTGTAGAAATACACAAACACGGGAACAGCTTCAACAAGAAAGAAGAAAGCCTTAAGGTAAACGGCTCCTGGCTTCCCGTACTGCAGAGAACGACCGTAGCAGGTAGCAAGAGGAGAAACGCACCGGAAATGACCGCGGAAATGACCGCGGAGAAGCCCTCGGACGTTGGCGCGCAAGGTACATATAGTCTGCGGCCGCGAGCCCGGCTCCAGTTCACCTCCGGCAATGGAGGGTGAAGCTTTGACAATGCCAGCCACTCGTGCTGGCGAAACGTCAGCAAAATCATCACACGAACGTCGGCCGAAGAACCCGAGACAGAAGCAAATAAGCAGTTTGTCATTTCCCTTCTGTCACAACTTCAGCCATGCTTTATCAAATAGATAAGAGTAATTCGTCCCTTGCTAATGAATGTTTTATTGGTGTCTGCCAAAATTGACTCACAAATTCATGCTAGGCATCTTGAGTAGTATATAGTACAAAGAAAATATATAAATATTTCGGTTATATATATATATATATTGGAAGGAGATTTGTAGTCATCTTTGGCGGCTCACTTACATGTAACTGTGTCCATATAGAACTATATTTTATGTCCCTTTCACACATTTATACATTGCTCTGTAAGTACTAGATGAATGTAAACTAGTTTTTTTTTTCAGTTGATATATCACGTTTACTGTTCTTGCTCACATGCTTCAGGGCTCACTGAGGGACCATGTGAGCTGTAGAGTGTAAGAGTAATGTGTGCTTTTATGGTGTGCATGAGTGGAAGATGGGTGGTGGTGCACTGCGTGTGTGTGTGTATGTGTGTGCGTGTGTGTGTGTGTGTGTGTGTGTGTGTGTGTGTGTGTGTGTTAATTTCTTGAAATTTTTGTCGTAATTGTAAATTAGTTTGAATATTCATCTGTTATTGCTCTTTTGATCACTGAAAAGACTTTCATTTTTGTTTATGGCCTTGATATATTCTTTTTGTAGAATGTGCATTTCCTTTTTTGTGTTATTAGGGAATAGATTGACATGTCTGTTCCAATCCAGTGCTGTGGCGATTTTCTTTTCTGAGATGTTTCACGTAATTAGAGTGGTACATTCGCCTTTCAATGCCTGTACATGTTCTCTGTACCAGATATTAAAATTTCCTGCAATCATCCCGTTACACTTAGAAGTCAATTACTATCTATGAATTCCCGAAGAGTTGTATTTATCCTTCTTCTGTCGCAGTATTTAACTACTTTAATTTTGCGCTGTTTGTGTTAAATATAATAATTTTATATTTTAGGAGATTTTATTGACCTTGTGTGTGCGTTGGTTGTGGTACAGTGCTGTGTACTTTATGGTGTGCCATTTTGTCTCTTGTTTGAGGGATGTGTTTTCTAGTCTGATTGTGAGCATTGTATGTCTTGGTACGTCTGATCTGTTTTTATTATCATTGACTTCTGTTTGTATTTTCTCTTTAATCTTGTCGTGCAGTTTCTATAGTTTTTTGCTCTTATATCAATGGTTTTGCGCTATTTTGTACCATATGTCTGATAGTTGCCATTTTTTGAGAATGATTACTTGTCTATAATCATTTCTGTAATTCTTGTCTTTCTGTAAATGCTGAAGCTGTGTCTGTTCTTTGCCTTTGTGATTTTAGGATATAGTTGGACAAAGTGAATTTTTTCTTATCTGTATGATAAAACCCGACTTATTTTTATGTTCTTCGATGGTGCTGCATTTCAAATAATTTTTGTCCATCTCTGTACCTCCAGTGATTCATGTTTCCCTTACGTACGCTTCAGTTCTACAAATGTGAATTACCTGGAATTTCTTCTTGATTTCTGGGCCACTACTTCATACCAGTAGAGCTCTTTTACAGACGAAAGATTTTTTTACCTCAGCAAATATTCATTTTGTATTTACTGTGCATTTACTATCCTGCGTAATCGTGAATCAAAGCAGGGGATTTTTTCCCACTTCTACTACTGTGCCACTCCCACTTTTGATGTTTCCTATTACTATAAATCACCCATGTCTTGCCTATATTTCCCTTGAGCTATGTTCTCTTCTAAGTACACTGTGCACTCATTACAAAAGGTCAGCTATGTCTTACATACAACGAATCAAAAGCACTATTTCTTCAATGAATCTTGGTACAGGTAACTGTACCCCTTGTAGCTTTATCCCCTTCCAAAAATGTTTCTGTTCGCTCATTGCCTTATTGGCATTACACCTATGGCGGCTGAATAAACATGAAGTCCTCTTGACTTACACAACTTTTATATTTAACAAAAGGTTTTTAAAAATCGACACAAAACTTTCGTTTCTATGCCGCAGACAGACTACAAACGATTTACGATCATTACTCTACAAGTATGTTGTCCATGGAATAACTCAGAGGCAGCTAGAGACTCAGATCACAATTTAGCAATGATGAAGAGTATGTTGAAATTTAAGAGACTAGTGAGATAGAATCAATGTACAATGAAGTGGGAGCGGAAGTATAAAGAATGAAGAGGTATGTGCAGTTGACGGACTTTGAGCGTGGGCGTATAGTGGACATGCGGGAGGCCGGGTGGACGTACCGCCGAATTGCTCAACAGGTGGGGCGTGAGAACTCCACGGTACATCGATGTTGTCGCCAGTGGTCGGCGGAAGGGGCACGTGCCCGTCGACCTGGGACCGGACCGCAGCGACGCACGGATGCACGCCAAGACCGTAGGATCCTACGCAGTGCCGTAGGGGACCGCACCGCCACTTCCCAGCAAATTAGGGACACTGTTGCTCCTGGGGTATCGGCGAGGACCATTCGCAACCGTCTCCATGAAGCTGGGCTACGGTCCCACACACCGTTAGGCCGTCTTCCGCTCACGCCGCAACATCGTGCAGCCCGCCTCCAGTGGTGTCGCGACAGGCGTGAATGGAGGGACGAATGGAGACGTGTCGTCTTCAGCGATGAGAGTCGCTTCTGCCTTGGTGCCAATGATGGTCGTATGCGTGTTTGGCGCCGTGCAGGTGAGCGCCACAATCAGGACTGCATACAACCGAGGCACACAGGGCCAACACCCGGCATCATGGTGTGGGGAGCGATCTCCTACACTGGCCGTAAACCTCTGGTGATCGTCGAGGGGACACTGAATAGTACACGGTACATCCAAACCGTCATCGAACCCATCGTTCTACCATTCCTAGACTGGCAAGGGAACTTGCTGTTCCAACAGGACAACGCACGTCCGCATGTATCCCGTGCCACCCAACATGCTCTAGAAGGTGAAAGCCAACTACCCTGGCCAGCAAGATCTCCGGATCTGTCCCCCATTGAGCATGTTTGGGACTGGATGAAGCGTCGTCTCATGTGGTCTCCACGTCCAGCACGAACGCTGGTCCAACTGAGGCGCCAGGTGGAAATGGCATGGCAAGCCGTTCCACAAGACTACATCCAGCATCTCTACGATCGTCTCCATGGGAGAATAGCATCCTGCATTGCTGCGAAAGGTGGATATACACTGTACTAGTGCCGACATTGTGCATGCTCTGTTGCCTGTGTCTATGTGCCTGTGGTTCTGTCAGTGTGATCATGTGATGTATCTGACCCCAGGAATGTGTCAATAAAGTTTCCCCTTCCTGGGACAATGAATTCACGGTGTTCTTATTTCAATTTCCAGGAGTGTAGATGCTGTCTTAATGAATAGTTCAGTAGGCAGTTCAGTTGAAGAGAAACGGATGTCTCTAAAAACTGCAGTCGCAGACGTGGGAGAGAAAAACGTAGATGCAAGGAAGGTAACTGTGAAGAAACCACGGGTAACAGAAAAAAATATTTCAGTTGATCGAGGAAGGAAGAAAGTGCAAAAATGCTCAGAGAGAGTAAGGAATACAGAAATACAATTCACTTAGGAATGAAATAGATATGAGGTGCGAGAAAGCTATGGCGTTATGGAAACATGAGAGACGTGAAGAAATTGAAAAAGAAATTACTGTCAGAAGAATTGACTCAGTATATAGAATAGTCAAAACAACCTATGGTGAAATTGCATTGGGAATTCCGCTGTTAAATGCAAAGGAAGGAGCGGATAGTTGCAGCAGATACCCTATGAGTGTCAGGAGGTATCTGTTTAGGTAACAGAAGAAGAAACAGGAGTCGACAGGGAAGAAATTGGGGATCCACTATTAGAATCAGAATTTAGAAGTGATGTGGAAGACTTAAAATCAAATAAGGAAAAACGATGGATAACATTCTACCCGAATTTCTAAAACCCTTGAGGAAAGTGGTAAGGAAACGATTATTGACGTTGGTGTGCAGAATGCATGAGTCTGACGACCTACCATCGGACTTTTGATAACACATCATCTTGCGAACCCAAGACAGCAAGAGCCGACAAGGGTGAGAATTATCGTACAAGCAGCTTAACAGCTCATGCACTGAAATTTCTGTCAAAAATAATATATGGAAGAATGGAAAAGAAAATTGAGGAAGAATTAGATGACGGTCAGTTTGGCTTGAGGAAGGGTAAATGTACCAGAGAGACAGTTTTGACGTTGCGGTCGGTAATGGAACGAAATGCTCACATTAAAAAGGGTGTCACACAGAGATGCAGTCTTTCACCCCAACTATTCAATATAAACATAGAGGTAGTAGTGACGGATATAAAAGAAAGATTCAAGAGTGGGATTAAAATTCAGGGTGAAAGAATATCGCTGATAAGATTCGCTGCTGACATTGCTATCCTGAGTGAAAATGAAGAATAATCACAGGACCTGCCGAATAGAATAAACAGTCTGACGAGTACAGAATATGAACTGAGAGTTAATCGAAGACAGACGAAAGTAATGAGGAGTAACAGAAACTATAACAGCATGAAACTTAACACCATAATTTGGTGATCACGAAACAGAAAGAGTTAAAGACTTCTGCTTCCTTGGCAGGAAAATAACACATGATGCACGGAGCAAGGAGGAAGTAAAGACAGACTAGCACTGGCGAAAACGGTATTCCTGGTCAAGAGAAATTTACTATTATCAAATTAGGCCTTAATTTTTGGCACAAAGGATGTGTTCCTACAGGATAACGTTAAAAATTAGGTTGACTCATAAGGTAAGAAATGTGGAGGTTCTACACGATTGCGTTATTTTATTTTCTCGATTCATATTAACTACACTATAGGTTGTGGCATCTCAGTCGATGCGTCTTTATCTCTACTTTACCTTGCTGCATCGTGTTTCCTGTTTTTAATTAAGGTTAACAATATTGTTACTAAAACTGCATACAAAATATAGAGAAATATTAAATATCATAAAATAAATATTAATTTTTAACTTTTGGTAACAGATGGGCGTTTTATGTTGCTTTAACCCTCGATAGGCGAGCCATTCAAACTTTCATGTGTGGGCTGCATGTCACTTATACATTGCAATGAGTATTATACTCTTAACCTTATGAAAAGTAATCATTATATAACCGTTAGCTTCATTTGAATGGAGAAAACGCACTATAACATTACATTGTATGTTGCTCTACAAAAATAATCTTTTATCTATTTCTTACCTTCATAATTGTCTGTCATTGTCATTGTAATTTATAAGCTGTCGGTACTCTCTGTTACTGTCGTGGTTGTTTGAATTATATCACTTAACTTCACTAATTAACGTGAAACGAAAGCACCAAGAGAACACATTAGCAAATCGAGCGCTCATAAACTCCCACTCCTGGTTATGTTTGTGAACAAATTAGTCAACTTCCATCTGCAGCTTACTTTCACATTGCATTAATTTTGTGTCTGTGACACAATGTTTGATGTATATATTTTTCTTGCATTTCATGCGTACTTTTTGCGTTATATTGTTTTTATGCTGCTACATATGTAATTAAGTCCAGGTATTACTTGTTCCCTGGTCTGCTTTTCTTCGAGCCTCTACTTGGTCGAAAAATCTTGAATATCCTTGCGAAGTGTTTGATGTAAAGCTCATTGGTGCAAACGTTCTTCCATCGGACCAAGAGCACGATGTTTCAAAAAATTTATCTTCTTTCTCGATTATCAATATTATTGAATTTAAAATTAATGTTTACATTTATCCCTGCAATGTCTAGATATATGGAAGAAAGTTCATGTGACCGCTGTCGCATAATTCTGGAAGTGCTGTATGAAGAGCAAATCTGATCTACAGTGCCTACTCCTCCCTTATTATGATTGTAGTCAAAATTAACCCTACATTTTTAGTATCTGATCTATTCCATTTTGTGCAGCGCATTTTAGAAAAAAAATAGTCACAGCTTTTTTCTTTTTTGGAACAGTCGAGATGATACAAAAATCGTCTTGAAAACAGAAGACACATGATTGAAAGTTTCTGGTTATATTTGCTTGGAATTCCGGAGGAATTTCCTTCTTATTGTTTTCATGGTTACCAAGAAAGTCAATTATTTGCGAGAATGTTTTCAGCCAGAGAGTGGCTACTATAATTACTATTAGTCGTAAGGTTTCTGTTTGTTTTCTCAATTGGTATCACTAATCTTTATACAACGTCATGAGGCTCTTTAGGTTTCAGGTAGGGCCTTGGCATATTTGGAATTTCAAGCTATAAAATGTTTTGACATTACAGAAGGCTAAATCTTGATCCCATATTTTGCAGGCTTATGAGGGATGTAGTATAAAAATCCACAGTGTCCTTTGAAAGGATACAGCATTTCGTCAGTGTAACAAACTCTCTGAAATGTTATTGAGGGGCGGACGGAGTGGCCGAGCGGTCCTAGGTGCTGGAACCACGCGACCGTTACGATCGCAGGTTCGAATCCTGCTTCGAGCATGGATGTGTGTGATGTCCATAGGATAGTTAGGTTTAAGTGGTTCTAAGTTCTATGGGACTGATCACCTCAGAAGTTAAGTCCCATAGTGCTCAGAGACATTTCAACCATTTGTTATTGAGGAAGACAGTTGTTCATAATTCCTGACGGGAGTCCCGAATAGGTGCTAGTTCGTTACTTTCTTTTCTCTCACTGGTGCCCAGGTTATCGCACCTAAGAGCCCGAAGTTGCAAACGAAAATGCTTTTAGCTGAAGAGAGCTCATAAAATGATCATTCCTGTACCATCTGAACCCCACAGTTCACAGAAATTCGTGTGTCCCCCTTTCCTCATATCTATCAGATGTAACACACCTAAAAGAGATCTGTCTCTTGTTCTGTGGTATCTCTGCAGTATCGTCCTCTTGGAAATTGAACTTCAGCTATTCTACTATTCTGTATATACAGGTTTGTATTTTCCACAATGTTATAAGTCATCCCTTCAATAATAAGCAGGTAAAACACAACAGTTTGTTTTTCTGTAATTTCGGCACTAGTTTTTTGATCTGGCGAAGCTTTTATGATGCTCTTGGCCTTGATTGTAGATGAAGAAGGAAGTGGTTCACTTATCCAAGAAGTTCATTCATCTTTTGACATGTAAAAATGATAATCATCTATTTGTCGTCGTTCAGTTTGACGGTGCCTCGGCAATTACTTCTTTTTCTCCATTTCCACACTTTTATGACACATAATGAAACAAATTTTCATGAAAGTAAGATATTGTTGCAAAATAATATCCAAGATTTTTAAAAAATTATTGAAATTCCATATAGGAACTTTCATTTTATTTGAATATTCATTACAAACTAAAATTAAAGAAAGATACCCTTGAAGCGAAGAAGAACACAAATACGGAACACACTTTTATCACAAGGTACGAAGCGGCAAACACACCGCAAACACAACACTCACTCTCCGAACAACAACAGCGACCAAACTGCTCTAAGCATGAATTGCGCAACTGTAGTAAGTGGTGCCATCTGCTAAGAATAAAAAATACATATATGGACGTGCACCCAACTATAACGGTACCTGTGATACCAAATCTTGTGGCTAACTGCTGCAGGCGCGCCCACTGAAGTGGTAAGCTCCTTCTGCGCCATCCCTCAGCTCTGTACTTTAATATAGCAAACGCTATTAATTCTCTTAAATTACAATAATATGTATATCCTTATGATACCGTAACTCCTGAAGTAACTGTGCTAAGAAGAAGAGCGTAGGCTTATTTACTTCGTCTCGTCAGGACCTTAAATTTGGGATGCTTAGGTTTTACTCCGTGGTCGTTCTTTTTCTTCTTCTTCTTCTTCTCCTTCTCCTTCTTCTGCCTTTCGCAGATTAGGCCTATCGACCGGTTATGACCTCAGACCGATTTTTTATCTGGCCTTCCTGTGTCCCTCTTTTCTTTGGTTTGTGTTGTAAGGCTGCTTTGCGAATCTTTGTGTCTTCCATTCGTTCCAGATGTTCCTTCCAGTTTTGTTTACGTTCTTCCAATTTATCATTTACTGCAAAACAATTCAGTTCTTGTCTCTTTCCATTAGAAATTCTGCCAATCTCAGTACAACCTTTGACTGCAAATATAAATTTCATTTCACAGCTGAAATCGTTCCTCCTAATAACACAAAATTCACCGCCATAAAATATAACAGATAGAGTTGTAAGCGAAAATTCTGCTCATAACTCTGACTATTGAATACATCTACCGGCACTGTTGTTGCTAAGAATGTAGGGTAGGTTACTTTCATAAGTGGTATTTATGAGCAAAACAAGAACATTCCATAAATATAATCTATGAAATCATACATATGGACACTTGTTTAGTAGAAGAGATGTGCTCCACAGTAGCGAAGTCATCCAAGTGTTCATAGCCGTGTTAATGCGCAAAATAGTAATGGAAAGGAATCAGAATTTTATTTCACTAAATAGTTTGCATTACCACAGGCAGTACCAAGCAGGTTAAGACAGAGTCTCAAGTGAAAACGTACCAGCACAGTCGCAAATAGGAGAGACCTGGACACACATTTCAATAGCGTCACCATATGCCAAGCGCTGAGTACACATTCAGCAGAATGATGACAGAGACAGAAATCAAATGCTGAAAAAGAAAGGCATATTCACTATAACGTAAGGAGTGTCTCCTGCGAAATAACGCATAGCGAGAACCTGATGCAACTCTTAGCAGACTCTAACGGAATGTTAAGTGAAGAGAGCAGAACGAGCTTTGCTGGCAACAAAGAAAGAGCGTGACACGTTCAGTCACTAGGAATAGAACGTTTCGTCACACCCCCACGCTAGTCCCTTTAAATACCCCAGCCTTATAACTCTCATTCCTAGTTCATTATTGCAATCGGTAGCATTCACGTCTCAGTGCTTAGAGCTGTGTAGTGAATCTATGCCCTAGATATTCTAGCACCTCTCATTAACTAGTGGAAGGTGTTCTCGAAATGCTGACGTATGTTTGGCGAACTCCATGCTGCTCACTGTCTAACATGTACTGATGGGCAGACTGACTGTCTTCTGCCACCACGACGTTGCAAATTGCTGGTCGAACTAATTTCATCATGGCATTCAGAAGTGAGGGGCTCTTGGGGTCCCTCTCAAGACGCGTCCGGATGCTGAGACGTAACAGACTGGTAGGGACGAGATCAACCGACCACACGATTACCAACACTGGATACGTCGCTGATGAGTCATTAAGGGTCAGCATAAAATTGGGAGTGGCGTAGGGTACACTCCAGGAAGCAGTGCGAAACCAAATATTCGCGCTGCGGCAACGGGCGCAGCCGGTACGACATCGAGAATGCAAATTCGGCTGCCTGGAGCTGCAGGAGCTGAGTTGACCAAACTGACGACAGCAGTAATCCTACGAGCAGCTGAATGAGATATCAGTTGAGGCTGGTACGGAAAGCACCGAGTTGTAAAAGTAGCGAATACAATGATACAACTCTAATGCTGTCCTAACAGCGTTCACCATAGGTTCTCCCTAGCCATTCTGACAACACAGGGGGGTCACCGATCGGCCCCCTGCCGGTCTTAAGATATGTATTTTAGAGCCGATGTTAACTAGATGTTTTACTTGGTTTGATCCATACGACCAGGTGTGGAGATTTCCTATCCTACAATGTTATCAGCAACGTTACCGGTACATGTCTTTTCCATTGTGAGGTATCAGAAGGATTTTAGCGTGTAACTTCAGACTCGATCGTTTTCGTACCATGGTACTCTACGTCAGAGTGATACATGATCCCTACTTTGTAACGTCATGAAGAAGTCATCCCGTATAATCTATAATGGATTTAGTTCCTCTGTTAGTCCACGTATTTTTCTAAATATTTTTTTCGGAAGAATGTATCAGTTATTTTGAGACACTTCTGATCTGATTACCATTTGCATTTACAGTACATTCTCCGTATGTTCACGCCGTGTCTTTAATAAGGCTATTACCTATTCTGGTATTCCAATCTCTACATTTGTAAATCATGCGAGTTTTATTTATTCCATTCTATGGATGTTTCGCGTAATTTTCTTCTGAGCCCTATACTATTTCTTCTTCGGGCAGTAAATGGCAACAACATTTAGGTAACTTTGGTCTATTTTGTACCTTATAGTCACTAATCTCTCATTGTGAAAGTAATGAGATGTAATTCTTTCCTTCCATTTTCAGGTTATCACCACGATTACGCCCTCCTGTGCACATATATCTGTGCTTCAACACCGCTATATAACAGTGTACATATAAACCTGTAGTTCCTCTCTATTTCTTTCTTTTTTCTGTCAGTACTGAAATATTAATTCTGTTCTTATTTAATTCCATCTACCGTAAATTTTCTTTTGTTCTAAAAACTCTGATATTCCATGTAGCAATATTAGGCATTCCCTATACCACATCACTTGGCCTTGTCCTTTCTGACGTTGTATCCACCGAACTTCCTTGACTGATTTCTTTCAGACTGATGAGTAATGAGATTTTTTATTCGAGCAGTCTACGACTCATCTGCGCAACACACAACCTTGGAGAACGATCAATTTATAATGGAAGTTTTCTTCCTCTACCCTTAAGTGTTCCAACGCCGTACTGCCAGGCAGCAGCTACTCTGTTCATCATCGTTACAGAGAGGGTTGCTAGTTCCGTTCTTTGAGCCAAGAGCCATAGTGGGTGTCTCTTGGACACACTGTGATTTGCTGACCGTACGCCTGGTAAGGGGATCTTTCAATGTGCTACCAGCTGGTAGCAGGTGGAAAAAGGTTTTTTTTTTTAAAAAAAAAAAGATGTTACTCCTCCTCTTCTCCTTTCTCAACTGCCTTTGGGACTGGCTGTGGCGGTGCTATGGTACTTCCTGAACTTTATGATTTGACTGTAGTGTCGAAATGTCTGTTAGCTGGCTACAAGCTTCTGACACCACACCCCTTTTACATTCGTCAGACATCAGCAACAACACCTTGTGAGTGCGTTAACGACACAAGAATAAATTAATGGGCTAGTAGTGGACCCTTATTCAGCAAAAACACCATGAGTGCGTTAGCCTCACTAGAAAAAATTAATGGACTACAAGTGGACCCTTATTCTGTCACAGAGCACATCTATGACAGAGCTGTACAAAATTGGTTTATTTACTGTACTATTGTCAATGAGACACACTCGTTCACATAGTGTGTGACATGTCAAATTCAGGACAATTGTAAAGCTAACGTGTTACATCCTGATTAGTAGAAATAACACTCAACACAACAATATCACTTTCTCTGCAACATTTTCTTACTTCTAAACCGTGAAGCACTGTCTGATTTGGCCAATATTATGTCTAATCATCAGATTCCAAGTTCTAAGCTCGGTACTATTTTAAGGTGGCGTGGTATCCTCACCTTCATTGCTTACATATTCCGTCCTCACAATCGTATTCTGGCCATGAAGAGGCTTCATTACAACTCATACTCGATAAGGTAGAATCAGTCTTGTATGAATTCATGCAAGCGATATGCAAATCTAATAAGTAAATCGCAAGTGCGCACTGAGGTTGACAAAATCGAGGATGGCATACAGAAAGGCCACAGGAATTTCGTTCTAAAGAGGAAACCAGCCCGCTTGGAGGCCCGTCCCTTCAGACGGATGAGTCAACACACACCTACTTCGGCCGGAGCGACAGACCAGAGAGAGGACAGCTTTTGCCAGAGCGAAGGGATAACAACCCCCATGTTCGACTTAAAAGCAAAGTCCGCTACATTTTGTGTGAGCGCCAAGAAGACGCATTTTTTGATGGACCGACTGCATAGTTACGGAGTTCTCACAGGAGGACAATATACGCCTAACAGATATGCTACGTATTTTCGCATTGGTCTACTTAAGCGAAACGTAATTCTCCCATTTAAAAGAGCAATGCTGATTGGCGGTGTATTTCTGACACAAAGAGCCAGAGGAGTGAGGGAAGACAGCGAATGATATACCCTTGCAGTTTTTCCAGAAAATGGGGCCATTCCGTTGTCGCTCTTGGAGTGGGAACACGTAACGAGAACGAGTGCGCTCGTACCTGTATGCAAAGAGCGAGGAACAAAGTCTCTCCTCAGTACTTCACTGGGAGAACACCTCTGTCGTTAGTGAATCAGAGTGATACTCTATACCGAATCGCTCGCGATTAAGTGTTGTTCACTGTGTTTGCTGCCGCACTTATTGTGCGGTGTGAACATGGACAGAGTACGGTACTAGTTAAACGTCTGCGAGCGAATATTGAGTAGCCACACGTTGGACTGGTTATCTGACTGGTATACCACACCAACAGTTAGACTAGGGGCGGATAGGAGACCTTGACTTCATCAAAGCGTAGAGAGAGTTTGATTGGCGAAGGTCCATCCAGAGAGAAAGAGATAGTTGCGATATTTGTCAGCAGGGAGCGACGCAGAGTGTGCGCTGCAGAGTGAAAATCTCATTCTGGAAACATCTCCCAGGCTGTGGCTAAGCCATGTCTCCGCAATATCCTTTCTTCCAGGAGTGCTAGTTCTGCAAGGTGCGCAGGAGAGCTTCTGTAAAGTTTGGAAGGTAGGAGACGAGGTACTGGCAGAAGTAAAGCTGTGACTACCGGGCGTGAGTCGTGCTTCGTTAGCTCAGATGGTAGAGCACTTGCCCGCGAAAGGCAAGTTCCCGAGTTCGAGTCTCGGTCGAGCACACAGTTATAATCTGCCAGGAAGTTTCATATCAGCGCACACTCCGGTGCAGAGTGAAAATCTCATTCTGGAAACTTCCCCCAGGCTATGGATAAGCCATGTCTCCGCAGTATCCTTTCTTTCAGGAGTGCTAGTTCTGCAAAGTTCGCAGGAGAGCTTCTGTAAAGTTTGGAAGGTAGGAGACGAGGTACTGGCAGAAGTAAAGCTGTGAGTACCGGGCGTGAGTCGTGCTTCGGTAGCGCAGATGGTAGAGCACTTGCCCGCGAAAGGCAATGGTCCCGAGTTCGAGTCTCGGTCGGGCACACAGTTTTAATCTGCCAGGACGTTTCAAGACTAACCTTTACCGAATTCGATATACACTGCCTGATGAAAAAAAGAGAAGCACTCAGCATACGAACAGGAAACGAAATATTTCACTGGTTGACAAGGTGTGATGGTATTTGATGTTACTGTAGTCATTACAAAATCGTGTCATTTTTACGAGTAACTTGCCAGTATGACATCGCAGCCACTCTGGCGTGGATGTATGTACTGTGTGAGGTAAGGGGGGAGTTGTGAGGCCAGTTAGGAGTTGGCTGGGCCGTGTTGGCGCTTCTCGGCGGGCCGCGGCTCGTCAGCGGCCACGTGGCTCCAAACTGTAGCTGGGGTCCAGACTGACAGTGTGGCTGGGAATTCCATGGCTACGCTGAGTCAATGAAGAAGACTTGCAGGGAGTGCCGAAGATGGTGGACTTCGTGAAACCATAATGGCAGACATTTCGCAGTTCATATAGAAATTAATAGTAGCCAGAGGAATCATAATACCTTAAAAAGAAACACGTACATTATCCATCACTTGCACGACGATTCTGGTGGTGTGTTCAGATTTTCAATATATTGATTAGTTTAAAGTTTAGTATCTAACTGTAAATTATACAAGTAACACCCAGCGACGAATTTTCAAAACCTAAAGGGTTTAACCGATTTTGTCGATCGACGTGTCTTTAAGAAGCTATCAGTGTAAACCTAACTTGGTATAATTTACAGGCTTGTAACTTGAATAGTACATGCGTTATTGGAGATCAAAGTGGCCGATTACTTTCGATCGCGTCACACCATAAGTACTCCATAGTTACACGAGAAAACGGTAGCAGCATATATATATATATATATATATATATATATATATATATATATATATATATATCTTTGTTTATATATTTATGTCTTTGCTTATATATTCTTGAATAAATTGGTTAAATATTCACTGTGTTTTAGAAAGCCAGAGATATTAGGCTACTGGCCTACCTTTTCTACAATCTGCATATACATTTATACTCCGCTGGCCACCAAGCGTTGTATGGCGAAGGGCACAATTTGCCCCCTTCCGTTCCACTCGCAGATTGCGCGAGGGAAAAACGACTGTCTGAACGCATCAGTACGAGCTCTTATTTCCCTTATCTTTGAATGATGATCATTACGCGATACATCAAAAGTTTCTCCATTCATTGAATGGTTATAATACACTCCTGGAAATGGAAAAAAGAACACAGTGACACCGGTGTGACAGGCCCACCATACTTGCTCCGGACACTGCGAGAGGGCTGTACAAGCAATGATCACACGCAAGGCACAGCGGAGACACACGGAACCGCGGTGTTGGCCGTCGAATGGCGCTAGCTGTGCACCGCCGCCGTCAGTGTCAGCCAGTTTGCCGTGGCATACGGAGCTCCATCGCAGTCTTTAACACTGGTAGCATTCCGCGACAGCGTGGACGTGAACCGTAAGTGCAGTTGACGGACTTTGAGCGAGTGCGTATAGTGGACATACGGGAGGCCGGGTGGACGTACCGCCGAATTGCTCAACACGTGGGGCGTGAGGTCTCCACAGTACATCGATGTTGTCGCCAGTGGTCGGCGGAAGGTGCACGTGCCCGTCGACCTGGGGCCGGACCGCAGCGACGCACGGATGCACGCCAATACCGTAGGATCCTATGCAGTGCCGTAGGGGACCGCGCCGCCACTTTCCAGCAAATTAGGGACACTGTTGCTCCTGGGGTATCGGCGAGGACCATTCGCAACCGGCTCCATGAAGCTGGGCTACGGTCCCGCACACCGTTAGGCCGTCTTCCGCTCACGCCCCAACACCGTGCAGGCCGCCTTCAGTGGTGTCGCGACAGGCGTGAATGGAGGGACGAATGGAGACGTGTCGTCTTCAGCGATGAGAGTCGCTTCTGCCTTGGTGCCAATGATGGTCGTATGCGTGTTTGGTGCCGTGCAGGTGAGCGTCACAATCAGGACTGCATACGACCGAGGCACACAGGGCCAACACCCGGCATCATGGTTTGGGGAGCGATCTCCTACTGGCCGTACACCTCTGGTGATCGTCGAGGGTACACTGAACAGTGCACGGTACATCCAAACCGTCATCGAATCCATCGTTCTACCATTCCTAGACCGGCAAGGGAACTTGCTGTTCCAACAGGACAATGCACGTCCGCATGTATCCCGTGCCACCCAACGTGCTCTAGAAGGTGTAAGTCAACTACCCTGGCCAGCAAGATCTCCGGATCTGTGCCCCACTGAGCATGTTTGGGACTGGATGAAGCGTCGTCTCACGTCGTCTCCACGTCCAGCACTAACGCTGGTCCAACTGAGGCGCCAGGTGGAAATGTCATGGCAAGCTGTTCCACAGGACTACATCCAGCATCTCTACGGTCGTCTCCATGGGAGAATAGCAGCCTGCATTGCTGCGAAAGGTGGATATACACTGTACTAGTGCCGACATTGTGCATGCTCTGTTGCCTATGTCTATGTGCCTGTGGTTCTGTCAGTGTGATCATGTGATGTATCTGACCCCAGGAATGTGTCAATAAAGTTTCCCCTTCCTGGGACAATGAATTCACGGTGTTCTTATTTCAATTTCCAGGAGTGTATTTTACAGAAACACAGTAGAATGTGGCTGGTATCGAAAGGTTGAGGTGAGGTGCCGTAATGGTTACGTAATTCAAGTACCATTACAACATGAATCGAATGGTCGAAGATTCATATTATTCGGCAATTGCGAATTTTGAATAAATAGACATTAATAAATTAAAGATTGCAATTAAATAAAATTTGCAGCTGCTATTCTTTAAACGATTTTTACGATAGTAGAAGTACCTATTAGATTTATTGGGAGAAACCTAAGGAAATGCGATCCGAAAACAAAGGAAGTAGGTTACAGTACACTTGTTGGCCTATTGCTTGAATGTTGCTCACCAGTGTGGGTCCGTGCCAGATAGGGTTGACAGAAGTGATAGAGAAGATCCAACGGAGAGCAGCACGATTCGTTACAGGATCATTCAGTAATAGCGAAAGCGTTACGGAGATGATAGATAAACTCTAGTGGAAGACTCTGCAGGAGAGACTCTCAGTAGCTCGGTACGGGCTTTTGTTGAAGTTTCGAGAACATACCTTCACCCACAGTTCATAGAAACACAGACCATGTGAGGATGACCACTTATTCTCTTGAAAAACGGTACCACAGTACTATCCTATAAGGGTTAACACGTGAGGACACACGACGCCTGTCAAATGTCGTGGTACCATTAGAGTTCCTTCAGTCACAGACAGCCATGGCTTGAAGTCATACCCGAAGGTATCCCACACCATGATGCTAACACTAGAATGGGAAGTGTTCCAAGGTCACCACCATACTCCCCGATGGTGGTCGTTGTGGGTAGTGGCGAAACACAATCCATCGCTGAACATAATGCTATGCCATTCATCAACAATCCGTACTTTCCAGTCTCTACACCGCTCCAGTCGAAGCCGTTAGCGTTATGGTGGAAACGACAGCCTACACATGGAACAGTCGATCTTCAGCCTGGTCCCACGTAGTCTCGAATTAATAGCGAGGGATGACACAGAAAGCTACAAGGATACAGTTACTTATCCAGGATAGTAGGTGCAAGTGCGAAAATGTTACTATGTGCTTGTCACACAGCAGAGGAATCCTTCCTTTTGGTAGTCAGATCTGGTCTACAGGAAGCCTGACCAGGAATGTGCCAGTGCTCACGTCCCTGTACAGTCCAGCATAGCCCCACCTGCAACATCCCAATGCCCTACTAATATGGATATTACAGGACTGGACTAGACTGTCAAATGGAAACTCACAGCGAGGCCCATTTGATATTCTGCCAGGTGCTTTTAGCACTACATCATATGAGTACGAGGCATATCCATGTGCTTTACAGTGATCGCTCAACATGTGACGCTGTTCATGGCCCTTATATACTTTATCAGGCCTGGTAACAACACTAAACACGCACGTCACTAATATAGAAGCCGTGCAGAATAACGTCATTTTTTCGAATGAATCCAGGTTCTGCTTAGAGCATCATGATGACCGCATCCGTGTTTGGCGACATCGCGGAGAACCCACATTCGAAGCGTGTTTTCGTCATCGCCGTACTGGTGTATCGCCCGGCGTGATGGTATGGGGTGCCATTGGTTACACGTCTCGGTCCTTCGCACTGACGGCACTTTGAACAGTAGGCGTTACATTTCAGAATTGTTACGACCCTTGGTTCTACCCTTCATTCGATCCCTGCGAAACCCTACATTTCAGCAGGATTTGGGACGACCTCATGTTGCAGGTCCTGTATGGGCCTTTCTGGATATAAAAAAATGTTCGACTGCTGCCCTGGTCAGCACATTCTCCAGATCTCTCTCCAATTGAAAACGACTGGTCAATGCTGGCCGAGCAACTGGATCGTCACAATGCGCCAGTTACTTCTCTTGATGAATTATGGTATCGTGTTAAAGCTGCATGGGCAGCTGTACCTGTACACGCCATCCAAGCTCTGTTTGTCTTAATGTCCAGGCGTATCAAGGCCGTTATTACGTCCAGAGGTGGTTGTTCTGGGTACTGATTTCTCAGGATCTACGCACCCAAACTGCATCAAAATGTAATCCTATGTCAGTTCTAGTATAATATATTTGTTCAATGAATATCCGTTTATCATCTGCATTTCTTCTTAGTGTAACTATTTTAAAGGCCAGTAGTGTACATTAGCACCTAGAAATAATTCCGATGAAAATCTAACGAAAGCAGCATCATCAGTGCCGGATTTACAGTAAACCCCACATCTCTGTTCTTGTCATGTTAAAATTTGCTTCTTTTCCCAAAACACAGCAGAGTTTAGACAATGTCACCGCTAGAACATGTTGTGAAGACGCATTTGCGAGAGAATTATGAAACAGTGGTTTATTAACTTTATTAAGTAAGGAACGCAGAACAGTTATGGTCAATAACTTATGAAAAAACACATCCACAGTACAAAAATTAACGTCTGATTCTTCACTTACGTTGTTCCAAAATCCGCAGAAGTTGTCATTTCACCATCTGACAATGGCTCTTAAAAATTACATTCTTTCACCGAAAAAGTTTTAGTTCATCAAATGAAATAGTAGGTATTGAAGTTGTGCGTAATAACCATTTGGCAAAATACTTTCCTCTTTGCACGCTATCATTTGCCAAAATCTCGTGCCAATGTCACGAAATGTTTATGAAATATGAAAGTTATGAGTAATTTAATCTGGCTTTACAGCTGGCGCCCGCGATCGCAAGTGGGTGTGCTACATCAGATAAATGTTCCCGAGTTTTGTGATAGTCTAAAGAAAAATTCAGTATCTTGGTTAAATTTCGTATGCGTCAACATATTATGTTGCACTAAACGTAAAACCATTGCGACACCTATTTTTCATAGCTAACTTTTTCGAATTTCGCATATATCTTCTTTAAATGTCAGCGATGGTGAGTGTTCATCGGAGGTGAGGGTATCATCTGGAGTGCGCCAGGGAACTGTGGTAGATCCGCTGTTGTTTTCTATGCACATAAATGATGTTTTGGATAGGGTGGATAGCAATGTGTGGCTGTTTGCTGATGATGCTGTGGTGTACGGGAAGGTGTCGTTGTTGAGTGACTGTAGGAGGATACAAGGTGACTTGGACAGGATTTGTGATTGATGTAAAGAATGACAGCTTACTCTAAATATACGTAAATGTAAATTAATGCAGATGAATAGGAAAAAGAATCCGGTAATGTTTGAATACTCCATTAGAAGTGTAGCGCTTGACACAGTCACGTCGATTAAATATTGGGGCGTAACATTGCAGAGCCATATGAAGTGGCACAAGCATGTAATGGCAGTTGTGTGGAAGGCGGATAGTCGTCTTGGGTTCATTGGTAGAGTTTTGGGAAGATGTGGTTCATCTGTAAAGGAGACCGCTTTTAAAACACTAATACGACCTATTCTTGAGTACTACTCAAGTGTTTGGGATCCTTATCAGGTCGGATTTAGGGAGGACATATAAGCAATTCAGAGGCGGGCTGCTAGATTTGTTACTGGTAGGTTTGATCATCATGCAAGTGTTACGGAAATGCTTCAGGAACTCGGGTGGGCGACTCTAGAGGAACGGAGGCGTTCTCTTCGTGAATCGCTACTGAGGAAATTTAGAGAACCAGCATTTGAGGCTGACTGCAGTAGAAGTTTACTGCCGCCAACTTACATTTCGCGGAAAGACCACAAAGAGAAAATAAGAGAGACTAAGGCTCGTACAGAGGCATATAGGCAGTCATTTTTCCCTGGTTCTGTTTGGGAGCGGAACAGGGAGAGAAGATGCTAGTTGTGGTACGAGGTACCCTCCGCCACGCACCGTATAGTGGATTGCGGAGGATGTATGTAGATGGAGATGTAGATGTAAATGGAAATAAGCACCTCATCATGAATATCACATATAAAGCTATACGTAACACAAGATTGAAATTTTTTTACCAATTCGTTTCTGTAAAATCGTTACAGAAAAATTGTTGGACATGTGCCCCTATTTTATCACTGCAGTCGGCAGCCAACTGGCCGAAAGTGGGTCAACAGTGTAGGCCTCCCTTTCCAAATAAACGAATGAACTCACGCAGTGCCTTGGACGAAAATTGGTCACTGTGCATCAGCTACCGTATTCTGTGCGGACTCTATTAGACTGGCAGTTCTACTGTCGCGGAGAATTGCAACTCTAATTATGTACTTACCTGCACGAAATTAATAGGCGCCGAACCATATCTTCCAGGTTCTTCACCTTTTTGTCAGGCAGTGTATTCATTGCTATAATGTCATAATGTTATTATTACCCGCCATTTTATACTATATAAATCCTAATGTTGACTCACAAGTGTCTCGTTAGATGTGCAAGATGGCCTGAAGATCCAAATTTTAACAGGTAAGGTAATTGTAGAAGCCAATTAACATGTAGATAATATAAATATGAGTACGTATTTATGTTATATACCAGGAAACTCTTGTTTAGAAGAAGGCCTGTGGATAAATTTCTGCATGAATCAGATAAAAAAATACGCCTCGGAAATATTCCCTCATTACGAGAGCAGGGGCGCTTCTTGCCAGGGACGCACAGCCCCATCCCGGAGCGCTTCCACGAGAATCAAAGAATGGGCCGTCCTCCATCCGTCAGCTCCTCGGCGACGAGGCAGAGCAGCCCGCTCGGCCATTAAGATTTTCCGCAGATTTTCCGCCTCCGGGGGACGGCGCGGCTGCCGATAATGACGACGACCTGCTTGCGCCTCCTCCGTCAGTTTGGACCTCGGGCCGCCGTAACTCGACCGTCCGTTCCTCCGACGCCCTCCAGATATCCCCCTCCTTCCGACCCACTCCCCTCTCCCCCTCCCCTTCCGTAATGCCACGGCACGGCGACAGGCCTTCATTTAGCGACCAGGAAAAAAAGGTGCTCTGCGGCGAATGTACAGCGGCCCGCAAAGTTCCTCATTTGTTTTCCGTCAAGTACGTCGTAACGCCAAATTCGCGTGCTTTTAGTGCGCTCCAGAAAACCGCGAGTGGTCGAGAGGCAAAAAGTCAGATAGCAGAACGAGGAGAGGACAGCGTAAAGACTGCTCGCGTGCCCTCTCTGCACCCCGGGCCGTTCTTACCCGGCAGTCGCAGAAGGTCGCTGGCACGGAAAATCTCAGGGCGCTTGCCGATTCCCGATAGCATATTTTCGGGGACATTAATAATAAACGACACAGCATTTTGGTTCTCTCGGCCTTCTCACTTCACGGGTGCGGGCTCAGTTATCAAGGGTAACAGTAACGCTCGCTCTTCAAAAGCGACTTTAACGGCGAGGAGAGCTCATCTGGGATTTTTCAGCCTCCTGTTGCAAGCCTTTCAATCTGAAGGAATTAGCGACTTGCGCGTCGATGAAGATGAGATTATATTATTAGGACAATACTAACTTCCAGTCCACGAACTAAAAAAATTTCGAACACCGTCCGACATCGATCCCGAGACCACTGATCCACAGGCAGCGACGCTAACCATTAGACCACGAGCAGCGGATTTTAAAACATATAAATGCCGTTTACTAAAATAGTTAACAGGTATTAATTTGCCCATGACAGTGGTGGTTAGATTCTGCGGACGTGGACTAAATTATTTGAAGTAATGCAGCAAACAGCCTCCTCTCGTCATATAATTTTATTGGGTACCCGCTATTGCTTAGTTATGTATTTATTCCAGACCTACTAGTCCGTTTCCTTTTTCCCTGTCTCTCTGTCCATCCTCTCCTGCCACTCTCCCTGTCTGTCTGCTACTCCCCCATCTCTCTTCCCATTTGCTACTCCCTTCTCTGCTCCTTCGCCTTCTATCTCCTCCTCTATCTAAGTGCATTTCCTTTTGTACCCTCTAACAACTCCTCACCCCCTCCATCTCCTCCTGCTCCTCTCTCTGTGCATCTCCTACTCCCCTTCTCACTTTCCATTTCCACCTCCCCCTCTGTCTCCACCCATCTGTCCATCTCCTCCTCCTCACTCTCTCTGTCCACTTCCTCCCACCCCTCCATCAGTTCGCCTCTTCCACATTTCTTTTTCTGTTCATCTCTTCCTCCTCTCTCTCTGATTTATCTACTCTTTCCTTTCTCTGTCCATTTCCTTCTCCCTTTTCCTCCATGCATTTTCTCCTTCCCCTCTCTCTGTCTGTCGCCTCTTCTTTACTTTGTCTGTTCTCCTCCCTTTGTCTCACTATTTCCCTTTCACCTCTGCTACCCCATCACCTGGCCTCCCATACCTGTGTCCCTCTCCATCTTTCCCCTTGCTGTGTGACCATCTTTTCCTCCCACCTAGTATTCCACATTCTCAATCACATCCCAACAGGAGGCCGGTGGTTCTTACGCCCACAGTATTTCTTTCCACATACTACTGCAAGAACTATGTGTACTACGTTTAGATGAAGTCGATCCAGAGGATCAGAGGGAGCTTTCTACATATGGCATAATCAAATGTAACACGTATTTGACATATTTCGTACATATTGGTGTACATGTTTCACCTGTATCTCTAGCAAAATTCGCACTGTAGTTCCGTTTTCAGGCAGCTCAGTGTTTACTACGCCATATCTCCTAACTGTGTGGTTATAATAATAGAAATTTTGAGTGACAACCAGTGGTTTATATGTACGCTGTATGTGAACTGTAGGCTGTACAGATTTAATAGTTTTTCATGCACTTCAGTGTTCATGACGTGACCTCCTGAACTATGTTTCGTCAGTGACATATTTTTTCGGGTACATTTAATGATATACGTGGATAAATTGTAAGAAATGTGTGCGGATAGAGTTCTTACTGATGAATTAATAAATTAATAGGTCATGTCTGATGTGACAGTTTTACTACATGAACAGCGAAAATGTAATAAGCGATAACGTTTGTTTTTTTATCGTTTTGTTGGGGGTGTGAAAGAGAAAAAGTCTCGTAAAGCTTCGAAATTATGTATAAAGTTGTCATAAATCACAAATTGCTTTCATATTCAAACATTGGATCAATATATTTTGCTATTTGCGCGTATTGAGCTCAGCTTCTTTTTCCTCCTACCCTCATTCCTTTGAGAAGTAGGTAGTTCTTATTCCGTAGTGGTTCTTTCCAGACGGTAAGCAATACATGTACCAAATTTGGTGGAAATTGATCCACTGGTTTAGAAGAAGATGTGGAACTTACACACAAACATCCCCTTTTATAATACCCATAGATTTTTGGCAAAATGTGTGTCGTGTTTTCATTCATGTTTACTTCAGTAATGTATTCACCTCCCGACAGCATTATGAGTGCTTAAGCTGCATTATGTACTCTTACTTGAAGCTCCATGTTTTTGATTTATATGTTTAACACACAAAAACAGACTTTCAGATTTACCTGTGTACTGGCGCAGCGTAGCATTCACTACGTCACTGACTCATAAATCGGCGAGCTTTCGACGAAAAATATTGTTTATAAATCAAGCTACTTTTTCCCCGGTCATTCCTATAATTTTTATTCCGGAAATTGTTAACTGTGTACAAAATTTCACAAAGGTTTTTGCCTATAAACAGAAATGTAATTTCTTTCCAAATTCTTTCGTATTGTTTTGACAAGTAACTGCACTTGTCAGGGAGGTCGTTCTTCAACGTTTGACTTTCACACACGGTGACAATTATTGAACTATATGAAAGAAAACGTAACTTAGTTACAATCTACGACTTGCGAACACTTTATTCGACATGTAAACGTCACAACAGATATTTGGATTTATGTCATGACGTGTTCGATATGCCTGCCATCTTTAGTGATGACGTGGCGCAGACGAATAGCAAAATTCTGCTTGACCGGCTGAGATGTCGGAAAGTCGAAGCTGACGATGATCTCCTGAATGGGTGCTTTCAGCTCGGCAATGGTTTTGGGGTAATTGCTGAACACCTTGTTTCAATTATGGCCCCACAAAAAGGAGTCGCATGTGTGGAGAAAATGGCGGTAAATCGAGGTTCATGCCAGTGGCCTCTGGATACCCCGGAGCGAGAATGCGGTTTCCAAATTGCTTCTCCAGGTTGGGGTTGAGCTCCGCCTTGCATGAACCACATCTTGGCGAAATCAGGATGACTTCGGACAACGGGGATAAAATCATCCTCCAAAACCTTCACGTAATGTTCATTAGCCGACTCGCTATCAAGGAATATCTTACCGATTATTCCGTGACTGGACTTTCCACACCACACAGTAACCCGTTGAGGGCGAAGAGACCTCTAGATCGCAAAATGCGGATTCTCAGTCCCCTAAATCTACCAGTTTTGCTTATAGACAAACCCATCAAAACGAAAGTGCGCATGTTAATTCCTATCACGCCCCGCGGTCAACAGTGCAGTTTGAACATCTTAGCGCAAACCGGTCAGAATTTATGACGATTATATTTCATATAGTTCAGTAATTTCTGCCGAACATTAGTTTATGTTTAATGTTCTTTTGGTATTGTATTCGCAGACATGCTCTTCTCTCTCATTCGAAATTTAACTTTCAGAGCAGAAGAAGAAAAGCCTTTAAGAAGGGAAAAGAATACTGGCAGACAAACATGTACGAAATTTGTAAGTAGAAATTTACGCTATCACTGAATAATAAATACGCAGAAAGTTCCAGAATTGTTTAAAAGCACTATATATAATGTTCGAAATGTAAAGCAAAGTGGCCAAAATAGAAATGCTTTTATTCTCCATGCCACTGAAGACGCCTTGCAAATAATAAAGAGGAAACGTATCGGGCAAGATGAATTTATTTTTATTAAGTTGTGATTGGACAGAACTGAAGTAATAATTGTCAGCATAATATTACACGCAACTGTGCGCGAAAGTACAACCAAGAGGTAACGATGAACAAAGGCAAACCTACGCTTACAAAATCTATAGTCTTGGAGAAAGCTTTTGACACTCTTAACTGGAATGTAGCCAATGAAATCATGAAAGTAACAGGGATGAAATACAGAGAAAAAAGGTTACTTACAACTTCTACAAAATCTATACTGCAGTTTTAGCCGTTACAGTACAGAAAAGCGAAGTAACAGATTAGGAGTCACACACTGTGGTGACCAGTCCTTCATGTTATTCCATCTGTGCACTGAACCAGTTGTGGAGGAGAACAAGGGAAATTCCGAAAAAAAAGGTTCAGGAAGGAGAAATATAATCTTTGGAGTTTGCCGATGACACAGTAATTCCGCCAGAGAAGGCAAATTACCTGAATTATTGGTTGAACGTGATGGTCAGTGCTTTGAAAAGTGGTTATACGGTGCAGCGTAAGTATCACAGGAGTAATGGAGTGATAACGAATTAAATCGGGCTATGTAAAGGGAACAACAACAGTAAATCTGTAATTGGAAGTGGTAAATGCGTTTTCCTGTTTCGGTATCAAAATACATTGTTGTTCTGGTCTTCAGTCCCGACACTGGTTTGATGCAGCTCTCCATGCTACTCTATCTTGTGAACGCTTCTTCATCTCCCAGTACCTACTGCAACCTACATCCTTCTGAATCTCCTCTTTTGGTGGTTGAAATTATACGATTTTTATCCTCCACGCTGCCCTCCAGTACTAAATTGGTGATCCCTTGATGCCTCAGAACATGTCCTACAAACCGATCCCTTCTTCTAGTTAAGTTGTGCCACAAACTCCTCTTCTCCCCAATCCTATTCAATACCACCTCATTAGTCATGTGATCTACCCACCTAATCTTCAGCATTCTTCTGAAGCACCACCTTTCGAAAGCTTCTATTCTCTTCTTGTCCAAACTATTTGTCATCCACGCGTCACCTCCATACATGGTTATTTATTATAGAGAGGATTACATATCGGGCGAAATGAATATAAATCGTTTTATTATTATTGTTTTAATATTTATTCTTTCTATAGGGTTTTTAATTATTAGTCCTAATTTGATTAGAATTTTGGTAGCATGAGATGGTTTGGGTTTAGTTTCTTATTGTTTAGTTATTTACTACCAAAATGTAAAATCTTATAGCGCTGGTATATTAACTGCACTTTCTAATCGTTTTGCTGATGTTGCAATTTTAATTTCTATTGCTTGAATATTAAATTTTGGTGGTTGAAATTACACGATTTTTATCCTCCACGCTCCCCTCCAATACTAAATTGGTGATCCCTTGATGCCTCAGAACATGTCCTACAAACTGATCCCTTCTTCTAGTTAAGTTGTGCCACAAACTCCCCTTCTCCCCAATCCTATTCAATACCACGTCATTAGTCATGTGATCTACTCACATAATCTTCAGCATTCTTCTGTATCACCACATTTCGAAACCTTCTATTCTCTTCTTGTCCAAACTATTTGTCATCCACGCGTCACTTCCATACATGGCTACACTCCATACAAATACTTTCAGAAACGACTTCCTGACACTTAAATCCATACTCGAGGTTAACAAATTTCTCTTCTTCAGAAACGCTTTCTTTGCCATTGCCAGTCTACATTTTATATCCCCTCTACTTCGACCATCATCAGTTATTTTGCTCCCCAAATAGGAAAACGCCTTTACTACTTTAAGTGTCTCATTTCCTAATCTAATTCCCTCAGCATCACCTGACTTACTTCGACTACATTCCATTATCGTCGTTTTATTTTTGTTGATGTTGATCTTATATCCTCCTTTCAAGACACTATCCATTCCCTTCAACATCTCTTCGAAGTCCTTTGCTGTCTCTGACAGAATTACAATGTCACCGGCGAACCTCACAGTTTTTATTTCTTCTCCATGGATTTTAATACCTACTCCGAATTTTTCTTTTGTTTCCTTTTCTGCTTGCTCAATATACAGATTGAATAACATCGGGGAGAGACGACAACCCTGTCTCACTCCCTTCCCAACCACTACTTCCCTTTATGCCCCTCGACTCTTATAACTGCGTTCTGGTTTCTGTACAAATTGTAAATAGCCTTTCGCTCCCTGTATCGTACCCCTGCCTCCTTTAGAATTGGAGAGACAATAATCCAGTCAACATTGTCAAATGCTTTCTCTATGTCTACAAATGCTAGGAACGTAGGTTTGCCTGTTCTTAATCTTTCTTCTAAGATACGTCGTAGGGTCAGTATTGCCTCACGTGTTCCAATAAGCCGAATTTTGGAGGATATAAAATAACGACTGGCAACAGCAGAAAAAGTGTTTTTTTAAAAACAGAAAATTCGTTAACATTTACAATAAGGGTCGGAAATATTTTTTGAAGCTATTTTTAAGTGTAGGGAAGAGAAACGTGGACGATAAACAGCTCAGACAGGAAGACAACAGAAGGTTGCGAAATGCTTTGCAACAGAACAATGTTAATGGTTTACTGAATCGAACAGGGTGCAAATGGGTACCATCAACCGTAAATTCTGAGGGGAGGGAAGTGCATGTGTGAGTGTGGTGTGTGTGTGTGTGTGTGTGTGTGTGTGTGTGTGTGTGTGTGTGTGTGTGTGTGTGTGTACGGTAAGAGGGTTCAGATTGAAGTTTGTCTTTTTTATTGTTCAAAGACGAAGAGATTTACACAGAACAGACTAGCGTGGAGAACTGTATCAAACCAGTCTTCGACCTGAAGACAGCACCAACAATTGAGTACATCTAAGAACTATGGATTTAGAGACTCCTAGGAAGGACTGTGCGGAACCCCATTTCGATGTCATGATGTGGGAACGCAATGCTGCATGGGCTGCACAAGATACTAAAAGCACTGACAGGGCAGTATACTGATCAACGATGATTTAATCGCGGCCTCTGGCACGTAGGTCGGAGATAGGTCCAAGATGTGTACGCGCAGCTCTCTAACATCCAGCATGTGCTCAAGAGTATAGAGATCAAACTACCAGGACTAAGTTTGGACTTTCATGTCCGACGAGAGTTCCTTAACTTGTTATGACACAATAACGGAGCGATAGCGAGAGGCATTGTCGTGTCCAAGCCTAGGTCAGCGAGGGTACGTTTAGCCGAAAAATCTAATATACAATACAATATTAGACAGCAGGTGCTTGTATTGTGTTTTAGTGCGAAGTGATACCAGACGTTGCGGGAATCCATGTACGAGGATTGAGACTTAAACAGTGGCAACTATTGCACTTAGCTGCAACCCATACAAAATTTTGCAAAACAGACTAATGTCTGATGGGATACCGCAATCGAAGGTTATACAATGTTAGTTATAATCCTTCTTGATTGAAAAACGTTTATTCTCATGACCGGTTTCGGTTCCTCTAGAACCATCTTCAGATCTGCAGTTTCGGTTACAGAAGTAACCCGTCCCCACACAGCAACCTTCACATGTTGTGAGGCAGCATATGAGGGTTGCTGTGTGTGGACGGGTTACTTCTGTAACCGAAACTGCAGATCTGATGATGGTTCTAGAGGAACCGAAACCGGTCATGTGAATAAACATGTTTGAAATCAAGACGGATTATAACGAACATGGTGATACAAAATTGATGTACGTTCCAATGTTGTATTGTATTTCATATTAACCAGCAGCATTCTGTATAACCTGTGGCCAGCTATGTGGAAGTCAATAGCTCGAATAGAGCGGTCTGTTGCACAACGTTTCTCTGTAATAGTTATTAAGTGAACACTACAGAATACTTCCTTCACCTTACGTATAAAGTCGAAATGACAAGGGCATACGTCTAGGGAATATAGTGAACGGTACAGGACCAGTGGTTGATCGAGTATGTCATAATTGGTTCTGTATGAACCCAGTTATTATCAAGAAAACTCACGGGTGGGATATGTAGAAAGTACCACTACTTGCACCACTTGTTTTTCAAGGCGGTCGGAGTCTGTGTTTAAAAGATGATCAATAGTAAAGCGTATTGACGGTCTGCCATTGGGGAATAGTGGTACACGAGCATCACCACAACATTGACAATGGTGAGGTTCTGACGAATTGTAAATCGTCGTAGTGACCCATAATGATGCCATTCGTTTGATTAGTATCTGTATAATGAAAAACAGTAGCAGCTGCTGTGCCAACGGCCTTGCCGCAGTGGTAACATCGGTTCCCGTCAGATCACCGAAGTTAAGAGGTGTCGGGGTGGGTGACCATCCGGTCTGCCGAGTGCTGATGGGAAGCAGGATGCACTCAGCCCTGGAGAGGCAAACTAAGGAGCTACTTGATTGAGAAGTAGCGGCTCCGGTCTCGTCAACTTACATATGGCCGGGAGAGCGGTGTGCTGACCACATGCCCCTCCAATATCCGCAGACAGTGACGCCTGTGGACTGAATACGACACGGCGGTCTTCATTTCCTGTTCGGGAGGAGTTTTTGGCAGCTGCTGTGGGAAGATTTATTGACCTTCTATTGGTTCGCAACTAGACTACTGGCATTAAAACTGCTACACCGTGAATATGACGTGCTAAAGACGAGAAATTTTGGCCAACAGGAAGAAGATGCTATGATATGCAAATGATTAGCTTTTCAGAGCATTTACACAAGATTCGCGCCGGCGGCGACACCTAACACGTGCTGCCGTGAGGAAAGTTTCAAACCGATTTCTCATACACAAAGAGCAGTTGACCGGCGTTGCCTGGTGAAACGTTGTTGTGATGTGTAAGGAGGAAAAAGGCCTAACACCACGTTTCCGACTTTTATAAAGGTCGGATTGTAGCCACTCGCGATAGCGGTTTATCAAATCGCGACATTGCTCCTCGCGTTGGTCGAGATCCAATGACTGTTATGAGAATATGGAATCTGTGGGTTGAGGAGGGTAATACGGAACGCCGTGCTGGATCCCAACGGCCTCGTATCACTAGCAGCTAAGATGACCGGCATCTTATCCGCATGCCAACGGATCGTGCAACAACGTCTCCATCCCTGAGTCAACAGATGGGGTCGTTTGCAAGACAACAACCATCTGAACCAATAGTTCGACGACGTTTGCAGCATCATGGACTAGCAGCTCGGAGACCACGGCTGCAGTTACCCTTGACGCTGCATCACAGACAGGAGCGCCTGCGATGGTGTACTCAACGACAAACCTGTGTGCACGAATGGCAAAACGTCATTTTTTCCGATGAATCCCGGTTCTGTTTACAGAATCGTGACGTTCGCATCGGCGTGTGTGGCGATATCGCAGTGAACGCATAATGGAAGCGTGTATTCGTCATCGCCATACTGGCGTATCACCTGGCGTGATGGTATTGGGTGCCATTGGTTACACGTCTCGATCATCTCTTGTTCGCATTGACGGCACTTTGACAGTGGACGTTACATTTCAGATTGGTTGCGACCCGCGGCTCTACCCTTCGTTCGATCCCTGCGAAAGCCCACATTTCAGCAGTATAATGCACGACCGCATGTTGTAGGTCCTGTACGGGCCTTTCTGGATACAGAAAATGTTCGACTGCCGCCCTGGCCAGCACATTCTCTTTATCGCTCACCAACTGAAAACGTCTGGTCAATGGTGACCGAGCAACTGGCTCGTCACAATATGCCACTCACTACTCATGATGAAGTGTGGTATCGTGTTGAAGCTGCATGGGCAGCTGTACCTGTACACGCCATTCAAGGTCTGTTTGAGGTCAACGCTCAGGTGTATCAAGGCTGTTATTAAGGCCAGATGTGGTTGTTCTGGGTACTGATTTCTCAGGATCTACGCACCAAAATTGCGTGAATATGTAGTCACATGTCAGATTATCATCTGCATTTCTTCTTGGTGTAGCAGTTTAATGGCCAGTAGTGTATTTTCGTCCGTATAATGTCACGTCATCAGGCACCAAACAACTGACCTTTTTTAGACTAGGGATTCGTCGCTCAATAAAACATAGATGTCCAATAACCTTATAGTGATCGTAGCGTAAAAACGAATTCATCTATAACATGGCAGTTCTCTACGTCATGTGGTGTACTGTCACATTAATGACGAAGTGAGTTGTGAACTAGTAGGCTATCAATAAATGCTCTCACGGCAGCTGTTTCGATTATTTATTATACAAACGGATTCCTACACTTGTGTCAGCCACACTCAGTACGTGAACGGTAAATGTTTGATTAGTGTTTGAAGAGTAACTCTTACACTTTGGTTCATGGCGTAATTATACCATGCCTCGCATTCCCATTCATAGTGTTCCACTGTGTTACGAGCAGTGTCGTATCGTAACCGTTTCAACATTTACATCACTTCATGCTGAATCAATTATCGAGCAATTTTCCTCACAGCCAGGCGTTCTTGCAGAGTGTGAAGTACAGTCGTATGTGGTCAACCAGCCTCTCAGGCCCGTTCACGAATCGTTTGCCATCGATTACTGTCCAATAAGTGAGGGAGTGTAGACTCTTCTTCTTAACAGAGACGGGGACGACCTCGTCGACGAATCCTTGCCACATGTTGGGTGTCCTTCGCCGACAGACTCTACCAGCCTTTCCAGTACTGAAACCACGCAAGCCTCATTAAAACAGTGAAGACATGGTGGTGCTGTACTTCCTCTGCCGCATTCATTTTTACCGAAATCCGTTGTTCTTGTGCGAAGAGGCCAGAAATTCTTCGTCACAATGCTGCATTATATTGTCTGCTGTACGATATTCTGTTCTTCCAGTAATCGTGAATTCGCGTGATGTGGGAACAAGAGAGTACATTTATCTGAGTTAAGTTAGATGTACGTAATTGAAGTATGGTATTAACGACAATATTTGATTCTTTTGCGTTGCGTTGTAAGTAGGCTGTTTAGGTGTAAGTAGGTTGTTTAGGTTTTTATGTTGGTAATGCCACGTAGCGCTCTGCATGAAAATCACTAACTGTACTGTGTACAGTCTGTGGCTTGTTGGCATTGTTGAAATATTCGCTATTGTAGTGTTGGGGAGTTGGATGTGAACAGAGAGTAGCGTTGCGCAGTTGGAGGTGAGCCGCCAGCAGTTGTGGATGTGCGGAGAGAGATGGCGGAGTTTTGAGAGTGGATAATCTGGACGTGTGCCCAACACTACAATAGCAAACGACAATCCAAACCAGCCACTACTGCACACATTACAGCCAGTGATTTTCATATAGAGCGCTACATGGCGTTACCAGCATAAAAACCTAAACAGCCTATTTAAAATTAATATATATTCTTGATGATGCGCTGTAAGCGAAGTATGAGTGAACTTTCGCTATGTGCTACCCCTCCCGTGTCGTAATTTGATTTGCCAGACAAGCATAGTACTTTCTACATGCACTAATAATCTTTCGTTATGTGATAGTTTGAATCAACTGAAATTAATATAATAAATACTAAACATGTGACAGGCCCAGGATGAACACTTCCTTTGTTGATCTGATTTGGAAATTTCGGAAATTTTTGGTAAGGTCTTATGCGTTCAAACCGCTGATGTCATCGGTCCCTAAGCCTACACGCTGCTTAATCTAACTTAAACTAACTTACGCTATGGACAACACACAACCCCTGCCCGAGGGAGGACTCGAACCTCCGTCGACTACAACCGCAAGATCTGATTTTCCCTCGTAATCATTCTAAGCGTACGTCTACTTCAGAGATAGCATTTTTTATCCTGATTCTTCCGTGTAGTCTCAAAGGAGAATAAATAAGTACTTTTGGCACATTAGTGTAGTACTATAAGAAACCAACCTGCTCGCTTCTCAGCTAGTGTCCCTAAGGACGTCTGAGCACAGTACGAGAGGTCACTGCAGAACTCTTTGCCCATCACGTCGCGTCATCATGCTGGGACTAGTCTGCGCGATTTATAACCGTAATGACCGTACTGCGGAGCTCAGCTCTCGGGAGCAATTACGCATAGAGGAGCCCACAAAATGTCGTTAAAGTTTTTACGACTTTGTAGAGGAATCTCCAGGGCAAAGAAAGTACTTTTACAACTTCTAAGTCATAATACAAGTGAATTATAGTTCGTTAAGTTAACGGTCAAGGCATTACGCATTTAGAGTTCTTCGTTGATCACAGTATTCGGAAGATATCAGTATTATTTCGACGAGACGTTAATGTCACTAACAAATCTGCACATGGACGGCAGCATCGGATGTTTTGCGTATATTGTTAAAGTCTGTGTATGAAATCTTATGGGACTTAACTGCTAAGGTCATCAGTCCCTGAACTTACACACTACTTAATCTAAATTATCCTAAGGACAAACACACACACCCATGCCCCAGGGAGGACCCGAACCTCCGCCGGGACCAGCCGCACAGTCCATGACTGCAGCTGCCTCAGACCGCTCGGTTAATCCCGCGCGGCGTTAAAGTCTGAAGGAATCGAAAATAATACAGGGGATTCATTAAAAAATTACAGAAAAACTATAATGACAGATTCATAATAGTTGCGACAGATTAATTATTTTTTATTATGACAACAATCACGCTTTATATCCATTAAAAAACACGCCACCGTAAGCAATTACCAGTAGACAGCATTTATGTTCGCATGAAGTTCAGTGCACAGACTTAATGCTGCTATGTAGCGTACTATACCGTTAAATTTCGCGCCTTTTACGATTACATTATGATTCAGTCGAAACACTACCAAGAGTTTGTAAAGGTTAATATTGAGCTTGTATACAGGTCTGTGAGGGTGTACTACTAACATGCCAGTCTAAATCTTTAAATTTTCTCAGGCTCCTTCGCAGAGCCGCTCCACACTCGACGTGTTCGTCTGACAACGATCTGCCAACTGCCTTAACTCGAAGAACGAGCCAGAACGTTCGCGACTATGGGAGCCAGCCTCCCAGCGCTTTTGGGTTCAAATCAAAATGGTTCAAATGGCTCTGAGCACTATGGGACTTAACATCTATGGTCATCAGTCCCCTAGAACTTAGAACTACATATACCTAACTAATGTAAGGGCATCACACACATCCATGCCCGAGGCAGGATTCGAACCTGCGACCGTAGCGGTTGCGTGGTTCCGGACTGAAGTGCCTAGAACCGGTCGGCCAACGCACCTGGCCACAGCGCTCTTAGGACAAATAGCTTAAGTCCTATGTGAAGCCACGTATTATTTAAGCGGTGAAATGATTTTTGTCTGAACATAGACTATACATGAATCACGCAACGGATTTCAAAAAATGCTGTTCCACTGAGACAGCGATATACAATTTCACTGACCACTTAATACAGTCTTTAAATAGTAAAATGTCACCAATAGGAATTTTCTGTGACTTTTCGAAAGCTTCTGATTGTGTGAACCACGACATTATGTTACAGAAATGGAACAGCATAAGAGTGGTCTAAGTCATATCTACAGAACAGGAAGCCAAAAGTTTCTTTATATAGTTTAAGTGATGTAAGAAAATTTCCCACTTCATCTAACTGGGGTGAAATGACATTAGGTGTTCCACAGGATTTCATCATGGGTCCTCTTCTGTTCTTGATGCATTTGAATGACCTCTCTTCTAACCTGAAACAAGTACCTAAACTGACACTGTTTGCTGATGGCACAAGCCTCATTATTAATCTAGTAAAAGAAACTCCAATAGAATATGATACAAATAATGTCTCTAAATTTTGCAGCATTGCTCTGTATTGCTCCAATGCCTTCATATGAACTAACATGGTGGGGATCCAAAGTACTGGAGCAGTATCTACACCACAACCGCAATAGCATTTTTCTTAGAAAGCAAGAACAATTTTAAATCAGCGTTACGAAATACACGGCTAGGTTGTGGGGCAGAAACATCACAGGATAGAGAGTGTGCAGAAAGGAAAGCAGAGGGCTATACCTTCGATTTGTTTGAAGCCAAGCGTTGCGCAGGACGCAATATTGGAATCGAGTAAATTCAAAACTATAGCTTCTAAATTCTACAGCTTGAAATGCACATTCCTATGAAGCAGAACTAATCTAACTAACTAAATGAAAACTTTTATGAAAGGAAACGCTAATGATACAAGCCATGATAAATCTCTAGTTGAAAACCTATCAAATGAGCTCTTAAATTAAATACTGTTCACATGCACAGGCTGTGACCTGCCACAGCTTTTAGATTCAGCAGAGAACGAAGCTCCTTTGCATTGTAAATATCTTTTCAATCCTTGCAGAAATTTTATTTTACTCCTTACTTTTCTTTTCTGGGGCTGTGAACTAATAAATTAGCTTCACTGCCAACAGAAACAGCTGTTACTGAGCACTCTGCAGGAGTATCTGGGTATGCATCAGTGCTGGAATTTTCATTCGCGTTTTCTACCGGAAAGTAACGGATAGGCATTACTTTAAATGGAGACAGTAGGCTGATTAAAATTTAATTAGACAGATGTTTCGGATTAGGCCCAGGCCTGTAAGTTCATCTCAACCTGTTACGTAACATGAACCATACTCATTTAATAAATAACGATTGATGAGTTTCGCAAAAAAAATTTTGTCCTCCTTTGTTCTAAATATGAGATGTGTTCAGTGTTTCCATTATGTAACTGTTCTTGCAGAATGTCTTCTGCTTCTTTATTTTCTTCGAGAAGTAAGCACTACAATAAATCGTGATCACTAGTTTCAGAAACGTGCATTTACTTCCACGAACAGTCCAAGACTGTTTTCATGACAAATATGACTACAGCAACTTTAAATCATCAACTGTAAAGTAATTATATACACAAAGTTATCGTGGTTATCGTGTACAGCTTACAATGACTGACTGGAACATTACATACGATCCCAAATTTTTGTTTGCCTTTCATTTCCACGCCTTCTATGTAAGTATTAATAAATATAATATATTAAACATTATTTCCGTTTATTTTTCAGTGTAAGTAACGTAAAAGTTGCCATCATAATCGAAACACGAGGTCACTCTTATCTGGTATCCTAACTGTGCCCACTCACAAAACAAAAACTTTTGCAAAAATCTTTCTCAGTTGCCGCTGCCCGCCTCTGCAACAAACTGCCCCTTACCTTGCGCAAAATTCAATCTCCTGCTGCTTTTAAGAAGAGGTTGAAGCATTTCCTACCATCATCCTCATAATGTTTTCCACTAAATTAATGTACATGGCCAATCCGCTCCTCTATCAAATAGCAAAGCTAGTGTCTCCTAACTTGCACCTTTCTCTTCGTCTATCTCTATTAGCCACGCAATCTTCTTTTTCTTTATATTTCCTTAACTATGCTTCGTCATGTCTCTATTCTTCTCCTCCCTCCTACTCCCTGCTGCTAGCACTCCTATCCAAAATCTGTCTCTTTCATAATCTCTAATTATAACACTACTTATCATATACGAATATAAACTCTATATGTATTTATTTTTCCTCAGCAATTTTTTTCACTTTTACTTGTACTAGATGTAGATTAACATGCCTACTAAAACATATGTATGTAAAATTAGTAGAATGCCTGGTTAGATGTAAGAGAGGGCCTGATGGCCCTAATGTTGCCAGGTTAAATATATCAATAAATATATAAATAAAAGTTGAAAAAAGCAAAGATACAGTAGCTACCAGAAAAAGACACGAACGCGCGACCTTTCATTAACCGTTCTCCAGTCTTTCCTTTATGCCACGTACTGCTTGTAGCTTGCACTATCATAAAAGGGGTCATCCCCCAACCGAGTCGCACCAAAAATTCTATTCTCTTTCAAACGCCTTGCCACCTACAGCGCCCGCTTCTGTCCCTTTTATTTCTGGCCAAGCTTTGCACACAGCATGAATTTGGATGAAATCTGAGATGGCGAACAAGCACGGTCCCCTTGCAAGCTGCAAGCTAATTGTGCGTGTTGCGCTCTGGCAGCGTACTCAAATTAAATACTTCTATTTGCTCTATACTTAGTGAGATCGGCTTTTCCTCCAACTTCAGAAACAGTTACAAAATGTTAAATGTTAACTGCATTTCGTATTCAGCAACGTTCACTTAAATTCATCAAACATAAAGCACTCAGCGACCACATTTTCACTGCAAACTACTCAAATTTTGTGCTACAGAGTACTTGGAAATTGAATAACATCCATAACGAAAAAATGGACACTTCATCATCGAGCTGTTATGTGGAACTATAAGACAGGAATGAACTTAGTTTTATCAGCCAATTATTTTCCTCGTGGTCGAATGAGAGATATTGTACATAGTAGTGAAGAAGACGCACAAATTTGAAACAAGTCATTTTCAATTTTTTAAAGGAAAAGGAGAACGAAAGTTTATGTTGCTTTACTTCATTTACGTGTAGTATTTTTTACAGTTTATTGGGCTTCTATTGTTTACAACAAGAAAATCGGAAAACTCATTTTCCTCAGATACTGCTATCAGCAACTTTGTGAGAATCCTTCGTTCTTTCATATGTTTTCTTTTCTCTTATTAGCGCTCATTATATGTTTTTAACTTTTACAGTACGTCAAACAACTGTTTAATTGTAGATATGTCCAGCAACTAAAATGCACAATTAATAAAATAAACAGAACCTTTTCATTCGCCTTCAGCTTGAAACAGACCCTTTTTCCCGTTTTCATGCGCACTAAATTTTCGCGCATGGATTTGTGATGGGTTTCCACAATGTATACTCTCTATTCTCTGACAGCATCTTGGTTCGCTCCGTCTCCTGATGTCAAGCCATTGGATTTTAATTATTGGGTCAATTAAAAGAACTAATGTATTCAAGAAATGCTGTGAAGGTTGATATTCTTAGCCAGCGTTTCAAGAACGAAATCGGGCGATACAGCAGATAACTGGAATATGGGAACGAGAAAGACAGTCCATCATGCTACGTTTAGAAGCTTGTGTTAGAGTTACTGGCAGAGGTTTTGAGCATTTCATTCAGCTATCAGAAGACAATATTTGAAAAGAAAAAGACCCTCTAAAAACAATCTGGTAATTTGAAAACAAAAATGTACAAACGAAGCAAATAAAAAGAAATTGACTAAATATATATCTTAAAAAGAAGTTTCCCAGTTTCCCACATTTTGGTTAACACCCTGCTTACTCTAGAGTGCACCCAATGAACGTGAGTCCACCATTCGCCTCCTCTACTACTGGCCTTATGTGCTCTTTCGGGCTTTCCATTTCCTGCCACTTTGCAACGTTCCGCTTAGATATTTGACCGACGTGACTTTGTCAAGCTGTACATCACTAATACTGTTCCCGTGTTCAAAGGATTACAAGTTAGATGGGCCGTGCCTTGGACCGCGAAGTTAGTAACGAGGGCTTCACTTTCCTTATGCTTCCTTTTCATTCAGGCTATTTCTCGTTTGAGGGAAGAGCGTAAATTTTACTATGATACGAACTTGCAGTCGTCGAAAATTTACTGAAGTCGCTTTAGAAGCACGAGGGGTATATTGCTTAACTGGTGTGAGCTCAAAATGTTCGTTTGCCATATTTGTAATTTATGCTAATATTCGAGTGAATCTAAAACCACAATTTCACCGAATTGTAGTCTCGGATTTGTACTTAGTTGGAGATCTCGAAACCTCACCTTTTATCGTAAACATGGTCACCTACACAACACCGTCGAGTATGCTAATGATAAGCGTTACATTCCTCTGTCAGAGATACAGCTGACACCTCAGAGCATTAGTGTTGTTCATTTTTAATGTTATTACTATCCCTGTTATAGCATTTAAGGGCCGTGAACAGAGTCATATGTTGAATGATCACTGTGAAGATCACGCAGATGCTTCGTACTCGTCTGAGATAGCGTTATCAGCGCCTGGCAGAGTCCGAAAGTTGCTTTAGTTCAGGGTGACGGTTTGGATGATTGGTAGAATCGAGCAATACACATATCTGAAGGGAATTTGTGACAGTGTAGCGCTTTGGTCTGGAACCGCGCGACTGCTACGGTCGCAGGTTCGAATCCTGCCTCAGGCATGGCTGTGTGTGATGTCCTTAGAATAGTTAGGTTTAAGTAGTTCTAGGTTCTAGTGGACTGATGACCTCAGATTTTAAGTCCCATAGTGCTCAGAGCTATTTTTTCACATCATAAGCAGCGGTACACAAAAGTATTGCAATATAATGTGCCATTTTGGCTGCTCAATATAAATTCGTTTGGGCTGTAGATTCGATCTAACATAACTAAACTTACACGGATCATGCAAACACATTTTTGTGTTGAATAGAGCTACACTAGTGTCTGCAATGCACCGTTTAATCTGATTTTCTTTACTGTAGAACAATTAACCTACTGTGTGCTGTTATACTTATTTATTTGGTTGAACTTTCAAGTTGTAGTGTCCTGCAGTTCGTGACACAGGACATTCAGAGTGGAATTCAAGCAAAACGAATCCCCTGCAGGTGAGTGAAAAGGTGTGAGATTTCAGTTTCTCACGGAGTAGATAGTGTCGGAAATTCCATGCGGGTTTCGCCGATGATGCTGTAAGTATACAGAGAAGTTGCAGCATTAGAAAATTGTAGCGAAATGCAGGAAGATCTGCAGCGGATAGGCACTTGGTGCAGGGAGTGGCAACTGACCCTTAACATAGACAAATGTAATGTATTGCGAATACATAGAAAGAAGGATCTGTTATTGTATGATTATATGATAGCGGAACAAACACTGGTAGCAGTTACGTCTGTAAAATATCTGCGAGTATGCGTGCGGAACGATTTGAAGTGGAATGATCATATAAAATTAATTGTTGGTAAAGCAGGTACCTGGTTGAGATTCATTGGGAGAGTCCTTAGAAAATGTAGTCCATCAACAAAGGAGGTGACTTACAAAACACTCGTTCGACCTATACTGGAGTATTGCTCATCAGTGTGGGATCCCTACCAGATCGGGTTGACGGAGGAGTTAGAGAAGATCCAAAGAACAGTGGCGCGTTTCGTCACAGGGTCATTTGGTAACCGTGATAGCGTTACGGAGATGTTTAGCAAACTCAAGTGGCAGACTCTGCAAGAGATCGCGGTGTAGATTGCTCGCCAGGTTTCGAGAGGGTGCGTTTCTGGATAAGGTATCGAAAATATTGCTTCCCCCTACTTATACCTCCCGAGGAGATCACCAATGTAAAATTAGAGAGATTCGAGCGCGCACGGAGGCTTTCAGACAGTCGTTCTTCCCCCGAACCATACGCGAGTGGAACAGAAAAGGGAGGTAATGACAGTGGCACGTAAAGTGCCCTCCGCCACACACCGTTGCGTGGTTTGCGGAGTATAAATGTAGATGTTGGTGTAGATGTAGAGTGTACTATGTTCGAATAACTTACGGGAAAGTAGCTGGCTGACGTCGTCGACAACCGCCGATATTCTTAGAGGAGCAAAGCCTTCCATTTTCAAGGCAGAAGTGCAGCAAGTAAGCTCTGTGTAAGCCAATTTAAAACCTCTATTTTCTGAGAAGCACCGTATAGATAACACACACACAAACACTCTATGAACACTGGCGCCGCTACAAACCAGAGATGATCGACTCCAGAAGTTATCAATACTGAAATTAATAAGCGACGTGTTGTGGCGAAACTAGCGCTGTATCGTTTGTGAGATACAGAGGCGACCGAATGTGCCGGGACTTACCCCAGTCCACTGTTACTAGCGCCACCACGCAGTAACGCGTGTGTGCCTACCATGCAAGTATTTCATCATAATTGCAAAACGAAATTAAAAGTTAAAGTAGCTTCTCCAAATTTTGTCAACATATGCTTCAGTATATTAATATTTAAATTGTCAAATGTCAGAGTGATCTGATAAATATCTTACCCTAAACCACATTATTTTAATTAAAGAACAAGTGGCGCTAAATAATGAAGCAATAAAGCCTAAAAATTGGTCTGAATGTGCAAATGTATTTCAAAATCAGCTGTAACAAGTTTCAGCTTGATCGGAACAAAATTTTATTCAGAATCCACGTTTTCTCGAAAATTAAGTGGCGCTAAATAATAAAGCTAGAAAGCCAAAAATTCACATGAAACCTCAGTCTGATATGAAAACCTGAAATATGTGGCCCCTGTAAGATACCTCTAATAGTGCTCGAGTAATTCACTGAAAACTAAATCTGGAACAAAAGGAACCTTATTTCTAGTAGATTAAGTATCATTTACATTAATGACAAAGTTTTATTACAGTACCTAATGAAACTCAGTAAATAATAGAGCTATAACATGTTTCAAGACCTTGATGTAAATAACAATCAATACAAGGTCTCTTAAAGTTGTCGCTCAGAGGCCTTCTTCTACAGTCTGTTCTGTTATAAAAATTCTAGACCGCGAATTTTAAATGCAGTAGACCTAAGACTTTTTCTCTGATTAAGGCTTACTTAACTCCATTCATACAAAAATTACGAAGATTATAAATTCATACTCAACAGTGTTATAAAATATTATGTGTCCTAGAGAGCGGACATTTAGAGGCTACTATCGGGGGCATAGAGCAGTGGACGGCAGGTGTTCCCTTGGCCGTCCGCTGCGCTCATACAAACACTATGTGATCAAAAGTATCCGGACACCAGGCTGAGAATGAGTTACAAGTTCGTAGCGCCCTCCATCGGTATTGCTGGAATTCAGTATGGTGTTGGCCCACCCTTAGTCTTCATAACAGCGTCCAGCCTGACAGGCGTACTTTCAACTCAGGTGCTGGAAGGTTTCTTGGGGAATGGCAGACCGTTCTTCACGGAGTGCTGCACTGAGGAGAGGTATCGATGTCCGTCGGTGAGGCCTGGCACGAAGTCGGCCGTTCCAAAACATCCCAAAGGTGTTCTATAAGATTCAGGTCAGGACTCTGTACAGGCCAGTCCATTACAGGGATGTTATTGTCGTCCAACCACTCCTCCTCAGGCCATGCATTGTGAACAGGTGCTCGATCGTGTTGAAAGTTGCAGTCGCCGTCCCCTAATTGCTTTTCAACAGTGGGAAGCTAGAAGGCGCTTAAAACATCAATATAGACCTGTGCTGTGATAGAACTACGCAAAACAACAATGGGTGCAAGCCCCCTTCACGAAAAACACGACCGCACCATAACACCACTGCTTCAGAATTTTACTGTTCTCGCTACTCACGCTGGCAGATGACGTTCACAAGGCATTCGCCCAACCCACACCCTGCCATCGCATTGCCACACTGTGTACCGTGATTCATCACTCCACACAACGTTTTTCCACTGTTCAATCAGCCAATCTTTCCGTTCCTTACACCACGCGAAGCGTCGTTTGTCACTTGCCGGCGTGATGAGCGGCTTATGAGCAGCCGCTCGACTATGAAATCCAAGCTTTCGAATCTCCCGCCTAACTGTCATAGCACTTGCAGTGGATCCTGGTGCAATTCGGAATTCCTTTGTGATGGTCTGGATAGATGTCTGTCTATTGCACATTACGACCCTCTTCAACTGTCGGCGGTCTCTGTCAGTCAACAGACGAGGTCGACCTTTACGCTTGTGCGCTGTACGTGTCCCTTCACGTTTCCACTTCACTATCACATCGGAAACAGTGGACCTACGGATGTTTAGAAGCGTGGAAATCTGACGTACAGGCGTATGACACAAGTGACACGCAATCACCTGACCACGTTCGAAGTCCGTGAGTTCCGCGGAGCGACCCATTCTGCTCTCTTGTGATGTCTAAGGAGTACTGAGGTCGCTGATACGGAGTACCTGGCTGTACGTTGCAGCACAATGCACCTAATATGAAAAACGTATGTTTTTGGGGGTGTCCGGATACTTTTGATGACATAGTGTAAATATGGCCTGAGAAGCAGTGGTTTCATTTCACTTCGCACTCAGGTACCCTACGGTCCGCGGCAGTCAAAGGCCGGCGTACGTGCTGCCTCGGGTGACGTCACAACCTGGACACTAATAAACGCATATTTTCAGTATATTAATAGAAAGTGGACTCGCGAGGACTGTACACCGTCCTGGATCGTTCAGTTTTTTGAAGAGACTTCACTTGGCACCCAGTTACGGTACGGTCCGCGTCATTCAAACGACGGCTTACATGCTATCTCGGTAACTTCACAGCCAGACTGTAACTGAACTAATGTTTTCGGTACAAATAGAAAGTGAACTCGTGAGGACGGTACACCGTCCTGATTCCCTTAGATTTCACGGAAGTAACTGTTTCTGTGCCGCCCATAATGATACAAAAACCACGTGGCAAGTGTTGAGATTACTTTTACTTTTCTGGCAAGCAACTGACTTTCATTATTAGACGTCAGGGCGAAAAACCATTTAATGGGAACATACCATAGACATAGCCTTGCACTGCTCGTAGTGCTGTTTGTGAGAGACAGCATTACTCTTATTATCATCTGGAATATTACTATGTTGTGCGTGCGAAAGTTATCAGATATATGAAGGTGGGAACTTAAATAGTGACAACTATTTATTTACAACCGATACAAAAGTGTTACATCTTTGCACCTGTTACTGCCCTTCAAAGTAGTCACCGGCGGTGTGTAGAACCCGTTGCCAGCGATGTGGAAGGCGTAGAATACCGTTAGCAGAGTATGTTCTGTTGAGTTGCGAATGGAGCGGTCTACTGCCTGCCTCTGGAACAGTTCCGAAGCGAATGCCACAAGGTGGTTTCTTCACCTTAAAAAAAAAAAAAAAAAAAAAAAATAGTTCAAATGGCTCTGAGCACTATGGGACTTAACATCTGAGGTCATCAGTCCCCTAGAACTTTGAACTACTTAAACCTAACTAACCTAAGGACATCACACACATCCATGCCCGAGGCAAGATTATAGCCTACGACCGTAGCGTTTCGCGCGGTTCCAGACTGAAGCGCCTAGAACCGCACGGCCACACTGGCCGGCCCTTCGTCTTCAGAATCAAATGAAAATCACAAGGACGTAAGTCCGGGGAGTATGGTGGATGGTACACGACTTCCCAACCCCATCGACCAAACAGAGCAGCCACAGCTTGCGTTGTATGCGCCCGCGCATTGTCGTGCTAATTGATAGGTGGGTTGTGCAGAAAGTGTCGCTGCTTCTTTCGGAAAGCTGGTCGCAGGTGATGCTCCAAAAAGGAACAGTAATACTGTGCACTGACGGTCTGCCGTGGAGGAACGTAATGCGTTAGGATAACACCATCACAGTCGTACACGAGGTTCACCATAACGTTCACCAAACTGGGGCTCTGACGCACATTCGACTTTCGCGGCGACCCATAATGACGCCATTCCTTGGATAGGCGTTTCTGTTTTGGCTCGTACGATGTGGCCCATGTCTCATCGAGTGCAACTATACGGCTAAGAAAGCCCTCCTTCGCGCCCCAAGTGAGTCTGAGCAGAATCCTAACGCGTCCATTTCTGCATTTCCGTCACGTCTTGCGGAAACCATCGTGATGCAAATTTTTCGCATGCCCAGGCGTTCCTTCAGGATGCGAAGCACAGCCGTATGCGCTAATCCGGATTCGTGGGCGAGCTCACATATGGTACAGCGTCGATCACTGTCCACTAACGCGACAACAGAATGAACTTGTTCTTCAGAGACGCTAGGACGACGTGTCCGATGCATGTCTGCCACAGTTTGCCGACCTTCTTTGAAGGCCTTTAACCAACGTGCCACTGTTCTATACGGCAATGACGATTCCCCGCACGCCTCTTGAAGACCTTGATGACACTGTCGTGTGGTACGACCGCTGCCACATTCAATCTTGATCCAGTTCCGTTGTTCCTGTTTCGAAGACGTAGTGACGCCGTTACGTCAGACCGTTCGCTCTCAAGAAACTGTTTTTCCCTCGATTGTGCGCACGCTGGTGACGTGGGACGGGCGAGTCCAGTTGCTTAGAGGTAAGGTAGGTACGTCAACAACGTGTGCTATCAGCGACTATAGTAGATACCTTTGCATAGTGCCTCCACAGCAGTGTTGCCAGTGTTATGTTCCAACTTACATTTTTATCAATTAGAAGTCAGAATTTTCATTTATAATCACGGATCCTGATCCTGTTAAGTAAACATAAAGGAGAAATACACTCCTGGAAATTGAAATAAGAACACCGTGAATTCATTGTCCCAGGAAGGGGAAACTTTATTGACTCATTCCTGGGGTCAGATACATCACATGATCACACTGACAGAACCACAGGCACATAGACACAGGCAACAGAGCATTCACAATGTCGGCACTAGAACAGTGTATATCCACCTTTCGCAGCAATGCAGGCTGCTATTCTCCCATGGAGACGATCGTAGAGATGCTGGATGTAGTCCTGTGGAACGGCTTGCCATGCCATTCCCACCTGGCGCCTCAGTTGGACCAGCGTTCGTGCTGGACGTGCAGACCGCATGAGACGACGCTTCATCCAGTCCCAAACATGGTCAATGGGGGACAGATCCGGAGATCTTGCTGGCCAGGGTAGCTGACTTACACCTTCTAGAGCACGTTGGGTGGCACGGGATACATGCGGAAGTGCATTGTCCTGTTGGAACAGCAAGTTCCCTTGCCGGTCTAGGAATGGTAGAACGATGGGTTCGATGACGGTTTGGATGTACCGTGCACTATTCAGTGTCCCCTCGACGATCACCAGAGGTGTACGGCCAGTGTAGGGGATCGCTCCCCACACCATGATGCCGGGTGTTGGCCCTGTGTGCCTCGGTCGTATGCAGTCCTGATTGTGGCGCTAACCTGCACAGCGCCAAACACGCATACGACCATCATTGGCACCAAGGCAGAAGCGACTCCCATCGCTGAAGACGACACGTCTCCATTCGTCCCTCCATTCACGCCTGTCGCGACACTACTGGAGGCGGGCTGCACGATGTTGGGGCGTGAGCGGAAGACGGCCTAACAGTGTGCGGGACCGTAGCCCAGCTTCATGGAGATGGTTGCGAATGGTCTTCGCCGATACCCCAGGGTGTCCCTAAATTGCTGGGAAGTGGTGGTGCGGTCCCCTACGCCACTGCGTAGGATCCTACGGTCTTGGTGTGCATCCGTGCGTCGCTGCGGTCCGGTCCCAGGTCGACGGGCACGTGCACCTTCCTCCGACCACTGGCGACAACATCGATGTACTGTGGAGACCTCACGCCCCACGTGTTGAGCAATTCGGCGGTACGTCCACCCGGCCTCCCACATGCCCACTATACGCCCTCGCTCAACGTCCGTCAACTGCACATACGGTTCACGTCCACGCTGTCGCGGCATGCTACCAGTGTTAAAGACTGTGATGGAGCTCCGTATGCCACGGCAAACTGGCTGACACTGACGGCGGCGGTGCACAAATGCTGTGCAGCCACCGCGGTTCCTGGTTTGTCCGCTGTGCCGTGCGTGTGATCATTGCTTGTACAGCCCTCTCGCAGTGTCCGGAGCAAGTATAGTGGGTCTGACACACCGGTGTCAATGTGTTTTTTTTTTTTTTTTTCATTTCCAGGAGTGTATTTCTTTCAGAGGGAAAGACAAGAATGTGGACTTGCAGACTGGAAACTATGGTCAGTATGTTCTCCATTGCTTTCCGGCTGACCAGAAAAGTAGTTTTCAGGCTCTCGTAAAAGTCGGGGCCTCTGCCCCACAAGATGTGACAGCACAAACTCTGTCCCTCTGTTTTTTGAGAAATTAGAGCGTAGGATTCCATCTCCGGTCATCCTACCAAATATTACAACACTGTTTTTGGGATTGTGTTATTAAGGAGGCTGTTGAAATTAAATCTACAGGTAACCTTACAAATAGTGATGGTAGTTTTGGTTTAAATTCTGTTCTCCCATGTGGCAAAAAAAAGGGGCAGAGTTTATGCTACCTCACTCGTTTATTATTGATTTTACTATCGATAATTGTGACGTGAGTCATCGTTGGTTTGCGATCGCATTAGTTTTGACATCGTATATATATATATATATATATATATATATATATATATATATATATATATATATATATATATGTGTGTGTGTGTGTGTTAGTTTTACGGAATTTATCTGAAAACAGAGGTTTGGCGTTGGAAATGGCAACGTGTGTGCCTGTCGAAATATCGACGGTTGCGACGGCGTCAGCCTGTTGCTTTCCCGTAAGTTATTTGAAGAAGATCGAGACCCAGGGCGGCTGAGACAAGGCGACTGGTGTCATACATGTTGTTCATATTGTACCTGTGAAAGCGGAAGACCGGGAGCAGGCTCAGCTGTGTCAGTGACTCTGGAACATTGTGAAACAATGCGAGATGCGGCTGGGGAAACATGTTTTTATGGCCACTGCCCTGTTAGAGAAAGGTGCGCTGAAAGCCTTAGTCCAGCAGCGAGGAGTTTAGGGAAACAGGAGGTGAACGCCAGGCCTGTGACAATGAAATATTCTCTTACTTCATTTCACAATTCCAGAGGAAACCGTACTAGCAGCTGAAAAGGCCAGTGATTGGTGGATGTAGTGTAACATCAGCATTACATAGCGTTTAGGTTGATTTCTTTCGAGAACGGAAAGGTGAAAAGGTTGTGCCGCCTCTGCCGACTTAAGAGATTTTTAATAACAAAAGAATTACGCCCTGTCACTTTTTGAGGATTGTCAGACGAAATTTTCTAACCGTAAAACACAGACAGAACTTTTTCTAACTTCTAGAAGAAGGATTGAGGCTTCGAGTGCAGTAAAAGATTGAAGAGACGTGGGTTCGCTCTCAACCCAGTAGACAGATTTCGTAGGGTGCAACCCACTTCAGCGGAGACAGATGGTGGCCAGTCTTCGAGTTCACAGCAGATAACTTCTCGGATCACATTTGATCGCAGTCAGCCACGCTTTCAGCTGTGTGATCACGTTACATCAACGAGTATGGAGTGAGTAACCTCCAGCACCAGTATATTAGCACGAACGAAACTTAGGGATTTATTATCATTTTAGGCTTAGCTTTCTGTTGTTTGACAGGACAGTCGCAGTTACATGGGCAACTTCACTTTCTCTTTGAAGCCACACAATCACTGTTATTTATGTGTAGGCAGGTTGCTGCAAATTCATTAGGAAAGGGAAAAGATGTTTAACAAAATTCCAATTCATCACCTTTTGACTTTGCCAACCGTTATAAAAATTATTGCAGTTTTATCGTAATCAATGTTTAACTGTGCATCAATTGACTTCATGTTACGCAAACTTTCCTTTTTTGTGAAATTAAAATTTATTAACAAATTCAGACTCCACATAAACCATGCTTTCTATTAACGTACTTAGAAGATCGTCTAACATGGTCAATGTTTTTTTTAAATGATAAAATGTAAACACCCGAACTTAAGTTTCACTGCTACGTATGCAATCTTATAAGCGGTAATTTAACTCATTGTGCATACTTAATCCAGCACCGATGGATGACTGCGGATCTCCTTCGCAAATTCTTTCCGACGTAGGTTATCGTTTTACAACACTGGCATTTCACATGTGTATGAGCTACGTCTGCGAATGTTGGAGTCCATGAGATCGGAGGCATATGCAGAGATTATTCGATGAGTATAACAACACTATAAGCACGTCAGGGTCTTAGTATCAAGGCCTAATTCACAATTATTTAAAGCATGCAAACTTAAGTGTTTTTAACTGATGAAGGCAGTACATTCTGTTCAAGTTAGGTTATGGTACAACAAATATTTTCGTAAATTCATAGTTAAACAACAGAAAGTCGCATTTTACAGCTCTGAGAGTATATATCAACTTTAGGTAAATGTTGATTTTGGTTTTAGAAAACCGACACGAATAACTCCGTCGGCGATCCAAGTCAAGACTGTCTGCTATTTTTTACTGCTGAATTATTGTGATGACATTTCATGCGGGACGTTTTGTTTCGGTTCATGATGGATAAAACAAGCTTCACCTTAAGCTTCAACTTAACTTTTGATCTTGTAACACAACGAAAGTTGTGGGCTTTCGTTTAATTCGGGAGAATGCCTGTACAGTAACACGATGAGCACAAATCTTCGGAGGGTAAAGGAAAGAGATAGTGCGGATAGATTTCTCTGTTCTGCCAGTAATATTCCATCGAGGGATAAGCCAATTCAGCTGAGTAAGATAACTTACTGCTCTCCTCTCTTGTGAAGTCCATTGCTTGCTGACAATGCTCATCTAACTATGTGTAAGTCCCATGTTTTCATTTTCCAGCTTTACAGTCCCTTATGAGGTTTCTTTTCGCTCACCATAAGTACGCAGCTAACCTCAGCAACAGCTAGCATCTAATTTAGTTCCTGACAAAGACTCTGCACAATCTGCTGAAACTAGTTATGCTTCAGTGCAGGACATCTACGAACGAGTACAGCACATAGAGGCCCTATCTGCCGCCATAGCTATAATCTCTTTGTCTCATGAGGCAAACATTACTGATTAGTTGTTTCCCTTAATGTCAATCATTCTTTTTAAATATATGAAACAGAATTTACTGTAATTATTTAATCAAACTAAGACAATGGCACAAAAATGGTAAGAGTTTAACATCTTGCCGAGAAGATGGTGTGTAATGGTTGACCATTGTATCTGGATGATGTGAGTTATGGAAGCCATGCAGGAACAAAGCGAGGAGGACTAGGAGAGCCTATATTAAAGAACCAACCATGTACAATACACCACTGATCACTGATGAAAAACGAATAGAGCAAAAAAATTTCAGAGACGTATGTTTGAAAGTTATAAGATCATTCAAAATCAGTTGGATAGAGTCAACGTTACTAAATGGTTAATGGCTGTACAAACCCTGTTGCAGTTTGCTTATATAGTGGCTTCCAGGTGAGACAAAAATTTCTTTTCAGCATTTCAAATAATTTAAAAATTTAAAATACCCTTATAATCTACTCATTAAGAGATGTTTTCTTTAATTGTAGATTTAACACAGTAAGTCAAGTATTAAAGTTATTATCTATGTAGATGTTTTGAGACAGCGTAACTCACAGCGTGCAAATTTCCCAGATTATCTTCATCCAGGCCTTAGCTGCTTGCAACAAAACTTTACACGTAATGTCAAACATCTTCGAAACTTTTACCTGTTTACACTCCCCACAACATAATGAAAGGGAAAACAGTTCATCACTTGCTACATGTTTATACCGCAAGCGTTCTGCGACGGGCATGACGTTACGGTTACAGGAGAATAAAGGTTTGGTAGTAGGAGCGAGATAAGAGAAAGACTAATTGAGTTATGTAATAATTATCAGTTAGTAACAGCGAATACTCTGTTCAGGAATCACACGAAGAGCACGTATACTTGGTAAAAGCCGGGAGGTACGGGAAGAATCGAGATAAATTACGTAATGGTCAGGCAGAGATTCCAGAATCAGATATTGGATTGTAAGTCATACCCAGGCGCAGATACAGTTTCAGATCTCAATAATTTAAATTATTTAATGAATCATGAAGAATAGACTGAAGTTTAAGAGATTAATCAGGAAGAATTAGTGCGCAATGAAATGGGATACGGAAGTACTAAGGAATGGCAAGACACGCTTGAAGCTCTACGGTAATGAATAACTCTGCGAGCATGAATAGCTCAGTAGGAAGTTCAGCTGAAGAGTACTAATGGACATCTCTAAATAGAGCAATTACGAAAGTTGGGAAGAAAAACACAGATACAAGGAAGGTAATTGCGAAGAAATCAGGAGAAATACTTCAGTTGATCGACGAAAGAAGGAAGTACAAAAATGATAAGGGAAATTCAGCAATACGGAAATACAAACCAAGGAATAAAATAAACAGGAAGCGCAGGAAGGTCAAAGGGAAATGGCTGTCTGAAAAATGTGAAGTAACCGAAAAACAAACGATTGTCGAAAAGAGTGTCTGAGCAATTGAAAAGCACAACGATCTTCGGCTAATTAAAAGCAAGGACGATTACATTACAAGTGCAATAGGAATTCTACATTTGCACGCAGAAGGGAGAGCAGGTACGTGGATGGAGTACATGAAAGTCCACTGTGAGGAGGAGGACTTACCTGATGATGTGATAGAAGAATCAACAGGAGTCAACAGGGGAGAGATATGGCATACTATCAATCAGAATTTAAAAGAGCTTTTGACGACTTAAGATAAAAAAAGGCTGTGGGCACAGATAACATTCCATTCGAATTTCTAAGATTATTGCTGGAAGTGGTAACAAAATGACTGTTGAAATTGGTTTATAGACTGAATGAGACTGGCGATATATCATCTTACTTCCGTAAAAACATAATTCAGACAATGCCCAAGGTCTGGAAGAGTCGGCAAGTGCAAAATTCTCACACAGTCAGCTTAACAGCTCATGCATGCAAGATGCTCATAAGAAGAATATAAAGATGAATTCAAAAGAAAGCTGAGGTTCTTAGATGACAATCAGTTCGGTTTTAGGAGAGGTAAAGGCATAAGAGAGTTCAGAAGTTGTGATTGATAATGGAAGCAAGAATGAAGAAAAATCAAGACACTTTCATTGTATTTGTCTGGAAAATGCGTGCGAGATGTTCGCAATTCTACGAAAAATAGGGGAACGCTATAGGCAAAGACGGGTTACACACAATACTTGTATGTACAAGAACCGAAAGGGTACAGTAATTCTGGTAGACGAAGAAAGAAGACCTCAGATAAGAAGGGTGCAAGACAGGGACGTAGTCCTCCGCCCATGGTGTTCAATCTGCACATCGAGGAAACAATGACGGAAATAAAAGAAAGGATCAGGAGTGAGATTAGAGTTCGTGGGCCAAGGATATCGATGATAAGATTCTCTGATGACATTGCTAAGCTGAGTGAAACCGAAGAAGAATTACAAAATGTGTTGAATGGGATGAATAGTCTAATGGGTATGGAATACAGGTTGAGAGTAAATCGAAGAGAGATGAAAGTAATGAGGTGTAGCAGATATGAGAACAGCGAGACACTTCCCATCAGAATTGATGATCACGAATTAGGTGAAGTTAAGGAATTCTGCTACGTAGACAGCAAAATAACTTTTGACGGACAGATCAAGGAAGACATAAAGAGGCAGACTAGCATTGGCAAAAAGAGCATTCCTGATACTGTGTGTCCCTCAATGTTTAGCCTTTAAATCGTGAATGGACTTTTAGTTTACCTCTAGATATCAGTACTAAATAATGAGAGTGCCATAACTAGCACATGGAAAATTATTATTCGATTTTCACACAATATCGCTGAGTACAATGCAATTGCTTTCTCTCATTAATTCTGGGCAACGTGTACTAAGATGAGTGAAAATTTCTGCTGCGGGTTTTTCTCTCGATACTTTAGTACAAGTCAAAGGTTGTTCCGAGTATGTGCATTCAGAAGTTGAAAAATAGCATTAATTGCTTTACTACTATGCAAAAAGAGAATAAAAATTGGAATTACTACATTTATTTCAACGGGAGTGAGCGCTTATTTTTGTATTTAAGAAATTCTGAGTTGGCCGTGTAATGGCGGCATATTGTTACGCTCTGAGTGTATAACAGTAATTCTGGTATTAGTGGCTGCTGTTGGGTTATATGCAAATCAGTGGGATACGGAAGTAGCCAGAAATGACGAGATACGCTTGAAGTTCTGTAAGGTTATAGATACAGCTATAGGGAATAACTCAGTAGGCAGTATAGATGAAGAGGAATGGACATCTCTAAAAAGGACACTCACGGAAGTAGGAAAGAAAAACATTGGTACAAAGAAGGCAACTGCGAAGAAACCATGTGTAACAGAAGAAATACTTCAGTTGATCGATTAAAGGAGGAAGCACAAAAATGTTCTGGGAAACTTAGGAATGCACAAATACAAGTCAATGAGGAATGAAATAAATAGAAAGTGCAGGGAAGTTGAGACGAAATGGCTGTATGAAAAATGTGAAGAAATTAAAAAGAAATGATTGTCGAAGGGATAGACTCAGCATACAGGAAAGTCAAAACAAACTTCGATGACATTAAAGGCAGTGGTGGTAACATTAAGAATGCAATGGGAATTCCACTTTTAAATGCAGAGGAGAGAGCGGTTAGGTGTAAAGCGTACATTGAAAGCTTTTATGAGGAGGAAGATTGTCTAATGTAATAGAAGGAGAAATACGAGTCGATTTAGAAGAGATAGGGGATCCAGTATTAGAATCATAGTTCAAAAGAGCATTGGAGGATTTAAGATCTAACAAGGCACAAGGAATAGATAACATTCCATCAGAATTTCTAAAATTATTGTGGGAAGTGCCAACAAAAAGACTTTTCACGTTGGTGTGCAGAATGTATGAGTCTGGCGACATAGCATCTGACTTTCGGAAAATTATCATCCACACAATTCCGAAGACTTCAAGAGTTACATGAGCGAGAATTATCGCACAATCAGGTTAACGGCTCATGCATGTAACTTGCTGACAATAATAATACACAGAAGAATGGAAAAGAAAGTTCAGGATGTGCTAGATGACGATCAATGTGGCTTTAAAATAGGTAAAGGCACCATGAGGCGTCTCCTGCGTGGCAATTGATAATGGAAGTAAGTCACATTCATAGGATTTTCGACCTGGAAAAAGCGTTGGACAACGTAAAATGGTGCAAGATGTTCGAAATTATTAAAAGAGGGGTAACCTATAGGCAGAGACCGGTAATAGGCAGTATGTACAAGGTACAAGAGGTGATCATAAGAGTGGACGACCAAGAACAAAGTGCTGTTCAATCTTTACACCAAAGAAGCGATGATGGAAGTAAAAGAAAGGTTCAGTAGTGGAATTAAAGTTCAAGGGGAAATGATATCAATGATACGATTCGCTGGTAACATTGCTATACTGGGTGAAAGTGAAGAAGAATTACATGATCTGCCGAATGGAATGAGCAATCTGAGGACAGAATACCGATAGAGAGTAAATCGAAGAAAGACGAAAGTAATGAGTTGTAGCAGAAATTATAACAGCGAGACTCTTGACATCAGAACTGATGGTCACGAAGAAGATGAAGATGATTCTGCTGCCTAGGCAGTAAAATAACAAGGGACGGACAAAGCAAAGAGGACATTAAAAGCAGACTAGGAATGGCAAAAAGGGCATTTCTGGCCAAGAGCAGTTTGCGAGTATCGAACATAGGCCTTAATTTGAGGAAGATATTTCTGAGGATGTATGTCTGGAGTACATCATTGGATGGTAGCGAAACATGGACTGTGGGAAAACGGGAATTGAAGAGAATTGAAGTATTTGAGAATGTTGGAAATTAGGTGGACTGATAAGGCAAGAAATAATGAGGTTCTCTATAGAATGCACGAAGAGAGGAATATATGGAAAAGAATGACAAGAACAAAGGACAGGATGGTAGGACATCTGTTAAGACATCATGGAATAACTTCCATTATACTGGAGGGAGCTGTAGAGAGTGGGAACTATATATGGATACAGCAAATAATTGAGGACGTAAGTTGCAACTGCTACTTTGAGGTGAGAAGGTTAGCACAGGAGAGGAATGCGTAATGGGCTACATCTAACAAGTCAGAAGACTCTAGATTCAAAAAACAAAAAGGCATTGTTTCGTGTGAAACAGTGCTTCCTCTGCCATGGCTGTTCCTCTTTTATTATATCTTTGCCATTCACTGTCGTACAGCCACCGAAGTAGATGATCGTACAGTTTTATGTTTCCTTCATGCCACCGAGACGCACCGTTCTATTTTCTTCGATACTTCTGGTGTTCATAAGATTTGCTCCTATCTATTCCTTCTTAACTCTGATTTTACATTCTATGTCGTTACTTCCGTAGTTAGTTCTAGCCCACTTTAAAAAGAAACGTATCTGAAACCGGATGATTTTCAAGTATTAACTGATTACATAACGGTAGTTATTTCTGAGATTTTTTCATTCTGTCTCGAGGATGCAAACAAAGTAACTGTGTAAGCAAACAATTTTTCCCCTTTTGCTTCCAAAACAAGGCAGGAGCCTTACTGATATGCGAAGAAATTTTACCAGGCCGGTCAATAGTCTAATAACAAGGCACGAGCAGAAAATAATAGGGGTATTATCTTTGCACTCTCGCTAAAAGTTAAGGGAAGGTAATGTACTCGATAATGACCAAAAAGCCTTTGTGTGAAGTAATAATAAAAGGCACACGAAAAGAGATGGTGTATAGTGTGAGAGGAAGAACTTAATAAAGCAAGTTTCAGAGGAAGTGTGATAATCTGTTATAATAAGGCTAAAATAATGTATTACCAACATATCTAAAAGAAAATAATTGGAATCAACGATGATGTTATACAAGGAGTTTTTAAGTTGTCTTTCATAGTCGAGCTGAATTCTGACTGGACAGCGAAAGGTATACAAAAGTGCGAAAATGGCCGGGAGTCCTTGAGGTAAAATAAGTGTGAATTCCTAAGGGACCAATCTGCTGAGGTCTTCGGTCCCTAGACTTACACACTATTTAAACTAACTTATGATAAGAACAGCCCACACACCATGCCCGAGGGAGGACTTGAATCTCCGGCGTTGGGGGACGCGAATCCGTGTAAGGGCGCGTCAAACCACGCAGCCACTCCGCGTGGCTCCTTGAAGAAAGTAAAGAAGTCCTCATTGTAGCTTAACGTAGGTAAATGTATTGTACTGCTCATTAATAGTGGAAGAAGTCCACTGCTGTACGACTACAACATTGGCGGCAAATGACTGGATGTAGTATCAGTCGTAAAATAAAGGTACCTTGGAGTAACCAAAGGGAGAGACCGAAGGTGGAATAACCGCACAGACCAAACTGTTGAAAAAGTAGACGCCAGGGTGAGATTCAGAGGTAGACTATTAAGGAAATCCACGAAAGAAGTGGCTTGCGAATCACTTGTTCTGTAAATTTTTGAGTTTGCTTGTAGGTCTGGAACCCTCATCACATTGGATTAATGGAATAATTAGACAAGATCCAACAAAGAGCCGGACGTTTCGTCATGTGATGGTTTAGTCGGCATGATAGATATTACGGAGATGCTCAACAAAAGTGGCAGAAGCTGTAGAGAGGCGTTGTAGCCACGGAACGGTTCCTTACTGAAATTTCTAGAGAATACAACAGACGACCAACATGTCACGTACTGTAACTTTTGAATTTTTCCCGACGTATTTCTTCTTCTAATAATTTTCGGGTGTGTAATCTGATCCCGTCGATATTCTGCCACGATATTTCGGCCCAGAGATGTCCCGCTATCTTCAGGTGAATAGACAACTACTGAAGATGGTCGCACCTCTCTTGGCCGAAATATTGTGACAGGAGGTGCTGCACACCAGAAAATTATTAGAAGATGATAGGTACTTCCTCGCACGTGTCGGGAGCAATCTCCGAAAAAGAGACAAATAGAAAAAAGTGACCTCTTTATTATTTCAAAATTAATTGCCGTAACTGGTTATATACGTATCCCATATAATGATATTTGTCCCATATAATTATTTATCCCTTATGATGTTACTTATCCCATATAACGTAAGTATATTGCATCAGAATATCACTGGATTAGAAAACAACGTAGATGAGCTTCTTCTTTGTTTAGAAGATTTAGAAACTGACGGTGGAATGGATGTTCTATGCCTGTCTGAACATCATATAGCCACAGGTATGGAAAAGGTAAAAGAAATAACTCTGAGCACTATGCAACTTAACTTCTGAGGTCATCAGTCGCCTAGAACTTGGAACTAATTAAATCTAACTAAGCTAAGGACATCACACACATCCATGCCTGAGGCAGGATCCGAACCTGCGACCGTAGCGGTCGCTCGGTTCCAGACCGTAGCGCCTAGAACCGCACGGTCACGCAGGCCGGCTAGAAATGGTAAATGTGGGTATAAGCTTTCAGCACATATAAGTAGAGACACTATGGAGGGAGGAAGAGGTGCATTACACGTTAAAATCTGTCATAGCGTGAAAAAAAATTTGAAACTAAATTTTTTTGCATAAAGCAACAAATAGAAGCACTTGCGTGTGAGCTTGAACTAAATTATGGCACTTTTATGGTTGTAGGGGTGTATAGGTCCTCACTGGGAAATTTTCAACTGTTTTTGAAAAACTTGGATTCTTTGTTGTGCTATCTGTTAGACAGAGGAAAGCAAATTATTGTTGGTGCCGAATTTCAATGCAGATTTTCGAAAAGTGTTCGATAGAAAGCTTGACTTTGGAGTATTATTTGGTTCTTTCAATTTGACATCAGTTATTGACTTTCCTACTCGAGTGGTACCGGAAAGCAGCGCACACTGATAGATAATGTTTCCATAGACCAAGATATATTGAATCGCATAAAAACTTCTCCTGTTAAGAATGGTCTGTCTGAATATGATGCACAGCTAGTTACAGTATATGATCTGGCTCCACACAGTAATGCAGTCCTCCAAAATGGTGCGTTCAATTAACGATTTGACAATTACAAATTTTCGGAAAAGCTTGAAACAGCTAGACTGGGATGAGGTGTACAGGGTTCAAATGGCTCTGAGCACTATGGGACTTAACTTCTGAAGTCATCAGTTCCCTAGGACGTAGAACTACTTAAACCTAACCAACCCAAGGACATCACACACATCATGCCCGAGGCAGGATTAGAACCTGCGATCGTAACAGTCGCGCGGTTCCGGACTGAAGCGCCTAGAACAGCTCGGCCACCGCGGCCGGCGGTGTACAGGGAATAAGATGCTAATTTAAAATTTAACTTATTTCATGATACCCTCAGAAAACAGTGAAATATAATTGTATGAAACCATGTAAAAAGCCATGGCTAAAGGGGTAAAAATATCTGGTGAACAGGAAAGAGAAATGTCTTACAGCTAGGGTGGGTAATGATCCCGAAACAGCGAAACAGTATAAAAACTACTGCACTGTATTAAGCAAAGTTATTAAAAAGTCCAGAAGTATGTGCATTATGTCTGAGATAAGCATATCTGATAACAAAATTAAAACAATTTGAAATATTTTTAAAAGTGATACAGGGCAATCAAGAGCACACAAAGACTGTATTTCTATCAAACACATTGAAAAATTAGTTAACAAGAAATCAGAAGTAGAAAACAGTTTAATGATCATTTTCAAGTGTTGTAGAGAAAATAGGATTCAGCTAATCATTAGAAAATGAAAGGCAGTATATGGAACAGGCAGTACCTGTGCAATTTGATAAAACTGAAATTCAGCACACCTCTCCTACAGAAATCAGGTTAATAATAAATTCAGTTAAAAGAAAAAGCTCACATGGAATTGATGGTATTTCCAACTAAGTCCTAAAAGTTTGTTCTCAGCAAATAAGTAATAATTGATGGCATTTCCAACAAAGTCCTAAAAGTTTTCTCTCAGAAAATAAGTAGGATTCTCAGCCACATATGTAGTAGCTCACTGAAACAGGGCACTTTTCCATATAGACTGACAAACGCTACTGTTAAACCATTGCATAAAAAGTGGGATAGGTCTAATGCTAACAACTACTACCCAGTCTCACTTCTGACAGCTTTCTCCAAAATTCTTGAAAAAGAAATGTATTCAAGACTAGCATCACATATTTGTAAAAAGTACTAACAAAATGTCAATTTGGTTTTCAGAAAGGCTTTTCGAAAGAAGATGCTATATATGCTTTCACTGATCAAATATTAAATGCACTGAAAAACCGAACATCACCCATTGGGAAACAATGTGATCTCTCAAATGCTTTTGATTGTGTAAATCAGGAAATTCTTCTAGATGAACGCAAGTATTGTGGTATGAGTGGGACAGTGCTCAAATGGTTTAATTTATACTTAACTGGAAGAAGGCAGAAGGTTGAAATTAACAGTACAGAAAGTCTGCAAAAATCAGCAGGACCCTCGTACTAGGGAGCTGTCAAGAATTGTGTCTTACAGTGTTCAGTCTTCGGTCCCTTATTGTTCTCATATATTAACGACTTGACACTCTATATTCATGAAGATGCAAAAGCTAGTTCTTTTTGGTGGTGATACAAGTATAGTAATAACACCCAGCAAGGAAGAATCAGCTGAGGAAATAGTAAATAATATCTTTCAGAATACTATTAAGTGGTTCACTGCAAATGGACCCTCGCTAAATTATAAGAAAACACATTTTATACAATTCTGTACCGTAAATGTCATTACACTATTGATAAGTATAGACTGTAAACAGAAGGCTGTTGCTCAGGCAGAATACTCAAAATTTCTGGGTGTGTGCATTGACGAGAAACTGAGTTGGAAGAAACAGTTGATCATCTGCTGAAACGTTTATTTTCTGCTACTTATGCTATTAGGGTTACTGCAAATTTTGGTGACAAATATATCAGTAAATTAGCCTACTATGCCTATTTTCATTCATATGGCATTATATATTGGCGCAATTCGTCATTAAGAGAGAAAGCATTCGTTGCACAAACGCATGTCATCAGAGTAAAAGCTGGAGCCCTCCCAAGATCACCTTGCAGCCATTTATTTAAGGAACTCGGGATATTCACAGTATCTTTGCAATACATATGTTCAGTTATGAAATTTGTCATTAATAACCTATCCCAGTTCAAAAATAACAGCGAAATGTTTAGCTACAACACTAGAAGAAAGGATGATCTTCACTATTCTGAACTGAATCTCACTTTGACTCAGAAAGGGGTGAATTATGCTGCCACAAAAATCTTGCCAAATAGTATTAAAAGTCTGACAGATAGCCAATCAACATTTAAAAGAAAATTAAAAGAATTTTTTAGTGACAACTCCTTCTACTCAGTAGATGGATTCTAAGATATGAATTAGTAAACATATTTCCGTGATGGCACAGACAGCCTTGTCTCAGAGTGGGATAAAAGTACTAAAAATTCTGGCGATTACTTTTGAAATAACAAACAGCTCAGTTACATTTGTCGTTTTCATTTGACTGCCCCTGTTACACATTGCGAAATGACCACAACGATGAAATAAAAAAAAAAAAACTTGAGCAAATTTTGAGGTACAACAAAAATCTTTCTTCCCACAAGCCATTTCTGAATGCGACAGGGAAGGGGAAAATGATAGTGGTCACACACCGAAAGTGGTTTGCGGAGTATAGATAACGTACAGATATCCACGTTTCCAAAGATATCTATACGTGGAGAACGCAATGCGTGCAGTATAGAAGATGGTGTTTATCCAGCAGTAGCAGTCAGATGGTCGTCAAGGTGCTAATGATTCAGCCGTACCAGAACACCATCCAACTGCTATCGTTTTAACAATCACTGACTACAGTCTGATTAAAATTACTTGGTAGTTGACACTTCATATGTTGAAGCATTTTTCTTCCAACGCTCATCGTCATGCCTGAACAGTTCGTCGTTGCCAGACTGCCACAACAAAAGGTCAGTTAACTTTCAGTTCCTTGTCTGGATTTCTTTCTTGTTGTGTTTCGATCCTGAATCCTGAGTTTGGCCCTTTTATTTTGCATATCATTACATATGATAAACTGGCACAAAACAATAAACACAAACACAAACACACACACACACACACACACACACACACACACACACACAAACGATGGTAACGAAATACGCACATTGGGGATGAAATATCCCTAATTATTAACATTTCTTCCTTTTTTTGAAATTTTTACCAAAGTGACTCTGATAGTTATTGTTTTCTATTATCTGGTTTCAATCTATTTTTTTTACTTTTAACCTATTTTCATCATCGTGTTGACTTTTCCATTTCCTCTTACTTTTCTTCCTATCATCCTTCTTTCTTTTCAAATCTGCTTTGTCGCCTATAACGTGTAAATGAATCTCAACCAGGGCTGCTCATCGTTTGGTATCGCTTCAGCTTACGTAGTAAAAGCAAAAAGTTACATTTCAATTTAGTACTGAACCTGAATTTTTTTTCTGTCTTGCGTTTGCTCGTGCAGGTCATCTTTTACGGCCGGTAGTAAAGCGAGCGTGATTAATGGTTCTGCCGCAGGTAGCTGACCACCGTTTTCTAGGATATATTGCACATCAAAAGGTTGCAGTTGGTTAGGACGCCGGCCGGAGTGGCAGAACGGTTCTAGACGCTGCAGTCTCGAACCGCGCTACCGCTCTAGGGGACTAATGATCTCAGTAGTTAAGTTCCATAGTGTTCAGATCCATTTGAACCATTTGGTTAGGACCTGAGCGTAAATTCAGAGCTGCAAAAATGGTTGTCTTCCGCAGTTCAGTCATTGGTATTTAATTTAAAATTAGCTGTGGACAGACCAGCTCGCGTTCCCGTCATACCTGATGGTAGCAGCTTCCAACATTGCTCCGCATTACATGAATAGCATTTCAGCTCATGTGAAGTGACACAACACCACTGTTTGCGGGTCGCCCTTAACCGAGCGGTAACCGATATGGCAACACCGCAGAGCCAAGTGAAAGACGTCAACTGTCAAGTAATTTTAAGTGCACTATGCGTATGTGGTTTGCATTACTGTGTACGCCTGGATATAGAGACCAATACAATCCACCCCAACCTCAGTACTCAGGGTAGCAATCATTTGGTTAAATCGAACAGAAAACCATCATTACAGCCGCAGGAGCAGTTATATGGGACGAGAAGGAAGAAATAAATCGCGGAAGAGGGCAGGAGACTTGTCAGCTGGAGCGGATTTGTGGGTCAGCTGACAGGGCGGGGGTTCACCCCGGCTGGTGGGGAAGACCGTCGGGCAGTCTGGGGTGGGAGGGCAGGGAAGACCAGAGCAGTAGGTTGGGACGGCCGACAAATCTTATCACGGCGCGGCTTAAATCTGCGCCGCCAGTTTGCCCGGCCAGGCCATCCCGTCTGTCCCAGCATCCAACCTCCACCTTCCTGCTCTCACTGCAGCCATCCGAACGTATCCAGACGTAGCAACGCCAGCTGTGCATCACTGCGGTAGTAGGAACTGACAGTGCGCTTGAATTAATTTTTCCATTTTGTAGACCAATCGTCGTCATCTTACCATCTTCCTATGTCGTACAGGTCTATTGAAAGGAAGATCTTGCTGAAGATATATCTCAAGGTGAGAATCGGTTGCATTTCTCTGGTGGCAGTCATTATTTTCGACACATCAGTGACAATTACTAAACATTACACAGCAGTCTCAATGTAATGATAAATGTTAGTGAACAATGTTGAGACCAAATAATCACAATGAGATATTGTTTTCCCAAATTTGACAATTTTAGAGAAGTGTTGCTGCTGTGTGATTATAACGTATAGCAGTGACTACGCACAATTCGTTCCCAGTTCGCTTTATTTCTGTAATTTTGTACAGACTGCCACATCTTTATTCGGTATCTATGTACCACAGCATTTTTGAACTTCGTACACCGTGGAAATAATTTGTCTTTTTTCAATATGACTTAAAATACATCTATATATGCAACACCCTTACACTTCCTGTGGCTAAGTTCTCTGACCATGTCCTACAAGTTTCTGTATGAGCAACATCTTTACATCTGGTACATCTAAGTTTGTAAAAGATCCATGATTTAGAAATTTGTTGCTAGCATTCGAGCAGATGTAATTTCGATGGATTGGTCATACGCTGCCTGTGGTTTGTAAGATATTAGAGAATCTGAGACCAGAGAGCAGTGTTGTCAGCAGAAGGAACTTTGTGTTAGTTGTAGTAGTGGTTGTGAGAAGTCGTGTGTATGGACTTGGCTGGGCCGGTAGTGGGGAGCGATGGCGGAGCCTGAGCGATATGTTTGTTTGTTGTGGTCTTCAGTCCTGAGACTGGTTTCATGCAGCTCTCCATGCTACTCTATCCTGTGCAAGCTTCTTCATCTCCCAGTACCTACTGCAACCTACATTCGTCTGAATCTGTATAGTGTACTCATCCCTTGGTCTCCCTCTACGATTTTTACCCTCCACGCTGCCGTCCAATACTAAATTGGTGATCCCTTGAAGCCTCAGAACATTGCCTCCCAACCAATCGCTTCTTCTGGTCAACTTGTGTCACAAACGTCTCTTCTCCCCAATCCTATTCAATACTTCCTCATTAGTTATGTGAATTACCCATTTAATCCTCACAATTCTTCTGTAGCACCACATTTCGAAAGCTTCTATTCTCTTCCTGTCCAAACTATTTATCGTCCATGTTTCACTTCCATGCATGGCTACACTCCATACAAATACTTTCAGAAAAGACTTCCTGACACTTAAATCTATACTCGATGTTAACAAATTTCTCTTCTTCAGAAACGCCTTCCTTGCAACTGCCAGTCTACATTTTATATCCTCTCTACTTCTACCATTATCAATTATTTTGCCCCCCAAATAGCAAAACACCTTCACTACTTTAAGTGTCTCAGTTCCTAATCTAATTCCCTCAGCATCACCCGACTTACTTCGACTACATTCCATTATCCTCGTTTTGCTTTTGTTGATGTTCATCGTATATCCTCGTTTCAAGACACTGTCCATTCCATTCAACTGCTCTTCCAAGTCCTTTGCTATCTCTGACAGAATTACAATGTCATCGGCGAACCTCAAAGTTTTTATATCTTCTCCATGGATGTTAATACCTAATCCGAATTTTTCTTTTGTTTCCTTTACTGCTTGCTCAATATACAGATTGAATAACATCGGGGAGAGGCTACAACCCTGTCTTACTCCCTTCCCAACCACTGCTTCCCTTTCATGTCCTTCGACTTTTATAACTGCCATCTGGTTTCTGTACAAATTGTAAACAGCCTTTCGCTCCCTGTATCTTACCCCTGCCACCTTCAGAATTTGAAAGAGAGTATTCCAGTCAACATTGCCAAAAGCTTTCTCTAAGTCTACAAATACTAGATACGTAGGTTTGCTTTCCTTAATATTTCTTCTAAGATAAGTCGTAAGTTCAGTATTGCCTCACGAGTTCCAGTGTTTCTACGGAATCGAAACTGATCTTCCCCGAGGTCGGCTTCTACTAGTTTTTCCATTCGTCTGTAAAGAATTTGTGTTAGTATTTTGCAGCTATGGCTTATTAAACTGATAGTTCGGTAATATGAACATCTGTCAACACCTGCTTTCTTTGGGATTGGAATTATTATATTCTTCTTGTAGTCTGAGGGTATTTCGCCTGTCTCATACATCTTGCTCAGCAGATGGTAGAGTTTTGAGAGGACTGGCTCTCCCAAGGCCGTCAGTAGTTCCAGTGGAATGTTGTCTACTCCGGGGGCCTTGTTTCGACTCAGGTCTTTCAGTGCTCTTCGCTCAGTATCGTATCTCCCATTTCATCTTCATCTACATCCTCTTCCATTTCCATAATATTGTCCTCAAGTACATCGCCCTTGTATAGACGCTCTATAAACTCCTTCCACCTTTCTGATTTCTCTTCTTTGCTTAGAACTGGGTTTCCATCTGAGGTCTTGATGTTCATACAAGTGGTTCTCTTTTCTCCAAAGGTCTCTTTAATTTTCCTGTACGCAGTATCTATCTTACCCCTAGTGAGATAAGCCTCTACATTCTTACATTTGTCCTCTAGCCATCCCTGCTTAGCCATTTTGCACTTTCTGTCGATCTCATTTTTGAGACGTTTGTATTCCTTTTAGCCTGCTTCATTTATTACATTTTTATATTTTCTCATCAATTAAATTCAATATTTCTTCTGTTACCCAAGGATTTCTACTAGCCCTCGTCTTTTTACCTACTTGACCCTCTGCTGCATTCACTACTTCATCCCTCAAAGCTACCCATTCTTCTTCTACTGTATTTCTTTCCCCCATTCCTGTCAATTGTTTCCTTATGCTCTCCCTGAAACTCTGTACAACCTCTGGTTCTTTCAGGTTATCCAGGTCCCATCTCCTCAAATTTCCACATTTTTGCAGTTTCTTCAGTTTTAATCTACAGGTCATAACCAATATATTGTGGCCAGAGTCCACATCTGCCCCTGGAAATGTCTTACAATTTAAAACCTGGTTCCTTAGTAACTCCAGGGTATAATATAAGGTAAAAGCAGCCTCGCGCATATGTAGTATTATTGTATCAAGTCCCATGCAAATGTTTAAAAAAATTTCTTAATAATAATCTTTCTTATAAAAATTAACTTTTGACAGTCATTCATCTCAATTTAAAGAATTTACTAATTTCTCCAATCCATGGTCATTCCGATTATTGTAAAGAAAAATCGGTTGTTTCCTTTTATACATGTCACATCTATCGGACAAAATTGCACAGGGCTGTGCCAGAAAAATTTCTTATAGGAGCAGATATATACGAGTTATCCGGCGACTTCATTAAGGTAAGATTTTTCATTTTATTCAGAATGAGTTTTCAGGGCCATGACGCAGCACTGCTGACGTCCAAAATTTACCAGTTTAAATTGACAGTCAGTTATTGAACGGTTATAAGTGAGCCACAATTTTATTGGGAGATTGGTCACATTGTAGTATTGGCAGGTTACGGAATTGATTTATTGGGAGGTTGCGCTAAATGTCAATGTTATAGTTATACTTTTTACTGTTGGGAGATTATTATAAATATTATTTTTCTGTTCTGAGGTTTCGGAACTTATCTATTGGGAGGTTACACTGAATGTCAATGCTGTATAACTATATATGTTTTTCTGTTGGGAGGTTACAAGTTCTTTGACCACAGCCCACATGTTTGTATGTTAACATAGTGAGTTTCCCGAGTGCACCTCATAATAGTGAAATATGAAGTTATACTTAGTAAAACTGAAATATGCACGTGAAAATGACAATAAGTGTGTAACTAAGTGGCAAAACTGTCACCACAGCATAACTGTAATAGTGGTGCTTCATCTTTATGTAAGTAGAGATAAATTTTCGTCAAATGCTGCCTTAGCACTTACAATTGCCCCACTTATATCTGTGTGGTCACCAGCAAATAATTGTTTGTATTTATACAGTGATCTGCAACCGTATAAACATGTAAATGAATGAATAAACACCTGAGAATGGGCGCAAGCCAGAAACCGGTCGTGTTACAAATAAACAACCTTTTATTAGGACTGGTAGCGGATATTTTTCTACACACGATAAAGGAACAGTCACGGAGCTCGACAGCATCCACTATGGATAAAATTCACTTAAAATACATGGTGTGCTTTTCGTCAACTAGTGTTTTTGCCTAATAATGATCATTTATTGGTAACTCAGTAGGTTTGTAATCGGAAGCTTCTCCTGCGTTTGTCTCACAACTGGACTTACGAAAAGTTGGAACAACTCATAAATTATCTCGCATTCCGAAAGATACATAGCACAACTGATATATTAATTGATCTAATCTTACTCCAGTTACAGAGGCAAAAAAAATGTAACTATAAGTTTATAATAGTACTACAAATACATTCATGAACCACTCCGTTATGATCATTCATTCAATGAAAGCCTTCGCGACAAAAGTCTTTCTGAAATTTCCTGGCAGTTTAAAACTGTGTGCTGAACAAAGACTCGAACTCTGGACTTTGCCTTTCGCGGGCAAGTGCTTTACCGTCTCAGTTATCCAAACATGACCTCGTCTCCTACCTTCTAAACTTCACAAAAGCTCTCTTGCGAACCTTGCAGAACCAGCACTCGAGGAAGAAAGGATAGTGCGGAAACATGGTTTAGCCACAGCCTGGGGGATGTTTCCAGCGGAGTGATATGAAACTTCCTCACGGATTAAAACTGTAGCCGGACCGAGACTCAAATTCGGGACCTTTGCCTTTCGCAGGCAAGTGCTCTAGGAGACAAGGTACTGGTGGAAGTTAAGGTGTGAGGAGGGGGCATGAGCCGTGCTTGGGTAGCTCAGTTGCTAGAGCAGTTGTCTGCAAAAGGCCAAGGTCCCGACTTCGAGTCTCAGTCCCGCACACAGTTTTAATCAGCGAGGAAGTTTCATATCAGCGTACACTCCGCTGCAGAGCTAAAATCTTATTCGGAAAAGTCTTTCTGTTTGTACGGCGGGATGTCCAAGAAACTTTTCAGTCCCTGAAGTTTTGTGCAGAGCTGCGTCGTTATTTTCGGAGGTACTCTTAGCGATGCTGAGTGTTGCTGTCTGTCGGCAGTTAAGTACATTTTTAAAAATTATTCTTGCAAAAAGTGAACTACTGTAGTCATTCATATGTAGTAGTCTCACTCCTCCATATCCCAGAGCAGTGAAAGAAGTCACCGTTATAACAATCGGTTGTAGTTTCGTTGGATCATAATGAACGGCCATAAGAAATGAGACCTAAGTTTGTTCATATGGCTCTGAGCACTATGGGACTTAACATCTGTGGTCATTAGTCCCCTAGAACTTAGAATTACTTAAACCTAACTAACCTAACGATATCACACACATCCATGCCCGACGCAGGATTCGAACCTGCGACCGTAGCAGTCGCGCGGTTCCGGACTGAGCACCTAGAACCACGAGACCACTGCGGCCGGCACCTAAGTTTGTAATTTGTTTAACCACTTGGTGGTGTATGTGTGTTCCACGTGTGTTTTTGATAATTTATGTTGTATTACTTTTGATCTTTTGAATTAGTGTGTCCTGTTCCAAGAATCACCATGTCTGAGATATAAAAGGAAAAGTTTCCAACTGACCTTGACAATTTCAGTTGCAGCAGACTGAGTGCCTGCCGCTCACTGTCAGCTAACTGAAGTCATTACTGAGTGAAGAAGCAGATCCAGTAGCCTCACCGAAATTTCGCCCATGGCACAGCCGAGAAGAAGAATGGTCAGGGTACCAGACGCTCACTTTACAGCTTACAATTAAACAGGTACGGAGCGCAATCCTAGCTCTGTGTCGATGTTGGGACCCGATGTACACCGTCTGTGTGTCAAACCGTTTCCAGACACTAGTCCTGAATCGTCAGGTATGCTACTCAATGAACATTATGACAGTGAGGTCCATGTTGCAGAAGCAGGGTTTAAAACTTTTCTAAGACTTTTTAGCAATTTGCAGCCCCGTCAGCAACTGTGATAGACTAATATTTTGAAGAATCAGCCACAGTTGCTCAAATTATCTGGTCTTTACCAGGTTTCGGCTAAATTAATCTAGCCTTCATCAGAAGCATAAAATTACTATAACATGTCAGAGTAAGGCACAGTCAACATTAAAATTAAAACCTGTAGCACCGTGGTACCACGTCTAATCAGCCGCGGATCTCTTCAACACGCGGTCGGTCGGCAGCGGCAAATACTTAGGCACTGACCGTTGCACGTGGAATTGCACTGAGCTCATAGCAACTCGTATGCGTGCCTATACGGAGGGTCAAGGCTGTATATCAGTGGCTGTCTGTGTATCACGTGTTGAGAGCTGATAACCATAATTGTAAGCAATCTAAGCATTATGTAGATGAAGTCCCTATGTGTATTAACAATACGCAAATAGTACTAAATAGAGGAAATCTACTTGGTTGGGTATATAAATATAACCTTTACGACTTCAAGCACATATGGTCATCATATAAAGTATCCCCACCGAACATGCCTAATAGCGATTACCTTACTTGTCTCAGTCATTTAAATCTTAATCATTATCTATAATTTAACTAGGGTGTAACTGGGCGTACAACGTGACTGTCATCAAATTTAAATAGTATTGACAGACATAGGTCAAGCGTATTAATGAAAGTGTGACGGAGGGTACAAAGTCTACGTGCTATTGACCGACATAGCTCAAGTATAATAAAATACAGTCTACGATTTACGTTAGACGGAAAATATTTTCTAGAGATAACATTGTGAGCAACGCGATACACGCGTAACATTATCGTTATCATTACAAGGGAAAAATTTAGAGCAGCTAAGTTATATTTACTTTGCTGCAATATTGTTAAATTCATCTACACTAATGCTCATAAGCGGCTTCCAAGCACATTGCTTTCCTATGGACTATAGTCTCAGTTGTTCGACTGGATTTGTGATTTCCTCTCTGAAAGGTCTCAGTTCACATTAACTGATGGTGTGCCACCTAGTGAAACGAAAGTGATGAGAGGGATTTCACAAATAATGTGATGTTGACCTTCTGGCATTTCTAACATATGTATAATCTATTTAGCAGACAATCAGAATATTTCACTTAGATTGTGGCAGGTAATGCTGCCGTCTAGTGAACTTCTCAGGAGAGCAAAGAGAACTGAACTACAAGGTGATGTGGAAATTTTATCTTCATGGTGGGAAACGTGACAATTGACCCTAAACAATAAAATATCTGAGGTTCTCCACATGGTTACTAAGACGGTTTCGTCAAGCTACGAGAAATCGATAAGTAAAAGGAGACTGAGGTTTATAGATCCAACAGAAGTCATAGGGGTTACAAATGTAAACAACATAACTGGGAAAGATCATATGTTATGCCGAAGATCAAACAAATGTTGCGCTATTGAGAAAACCTTTAGGCGATTCAAGAAATGTACTAACGAGATTGCCACCACTATGGTTGTTCGACTTCTTCTGGAATATTGCCGAAGGGATTGATGGAGGATATCGAAAACGTTAAAACATGGCAGCTGAATTTGTAGTACAGCGAATTAGGGCAGAGACTGTCGCGGATATTTTTCTTTCTTTTTTCCTTCTGGTTGGAGCGGGAGAGGGGGCACGGAGATGAGTTGGGGAGGCAATATTAGAAAAAAAGAACACTTTTTCGCTGTGGGAAATTATTTTTACGAAATTGGCTCAAATGTTTCAAATGGCTCTGAGCACTATGGTACTTAACGTCTGTGGTCATTAGTCCCCTAGAGCTTAGAACTACTTAAACCTAACTGACCTAAGGACATCACACATAAGGATTTTGGTGTTCGTTTTTCTCGGGCTTCGTGCGTGGGAGGAACGGTCATCAATCTTCTGACTGGTTTGATGCCACAAATTCCTCTCCTGTGCCAACCTCTTCCTCCCAGAGTAGCTTTTGCAACCTACGTCCTCTGTTATTTGCTGGATGTATTCCAGTCCCTGTCTTCCTTTACAGGTTTTGCCTTCTACAGCTACCTCTAGTACCATTGAAGTCATTCTGTGATGTCTTAACAGATGTCCTGTCATCCTGTCCCTTCTCCTTGTCAGTGTTTCTCACATATTTCTTTCCTCTCCGATTCTGTGCAGAATCACCTCATTCCTCATCCTATTAGTCCACCGAATTTTCAGCATCCGTCTACAGCACCACATCTCAAATAAACACATAAAAAATGTTTTGCATCAACACGGTTCCCACAACTTCTGAAGACAGACTCTGACTGTGGATATTGTATCACAGACACAGTCCCTTTGACTCTTCAGATAAATCACTAAACTCGCCCAAAGATGTAAACAACCATGCATGAGCAGCGACTATTAGACGGAGGAGGTCTGACAGCCGATGAGTCCACACCAGGAAGGAGGTACACAGGTCGTGTTGTCTGTAGTTTAACCATGCCTAGACGGTCAATACCGCGGCTCGATCGCGTCCTCATTGTTATTTTGTGCTAGGAAGTGCTCTCAACAAGATAAGTGTCCAGGTGCCTCGGAGTGTACCAAAGCGATGTTGTTCGGACATAGAGGAGATACAGAGAGACAGGAACTGTCGATGACATGCCTCGCTCAGGCCGCCGAAGGGCTACTACTACAGTGGATAACCGCTACCTACCGACTGTGGCTCGGAGGAAACCTGACAGCAACGCCAGCATGTTGAATAGTGCTTTTCGTGTAGCCACAGGACGTCGTGTTACGACTCAAACTGTACGCAATATGTTGCATGATGCGCAACTTCACTCCCGACGTTCGTGGCGAGGTCCATCTTTGCAACCACGACACCATGCAGCGCAGTACAGATGGGCTAAACAACGTGTTCGAAGACGACCCGATCAGCCTTAACGCCTTAGACACACTGTCCAGCGAGTGCAGCGAGGTGGAGGTTCACTGCTGTTTTGCGGTGGCATTATGTGAGACTGACATACGCCGTTGATGGTCATGGAAGGTAGCGTAACGGCTGTACGATACGTGAATGCCATCATCCAATAGTGCAACCATATCGGCAGCATAAGGGCCAGGCATTCGTCTTCATGGAAAGACTTTTTAATGTAAGAACTTTGTTGTTAGTCGTCCGTTCTTGTTATACTCTCTAGGCTCTGGTACATATTGTATGTTACCCGTTTCTACCTATAGCCCACCTTTATTGTTCTTAGAGTTTCGAGCATCTTGCACCTATTTACATTGTCGAACGCTTTTTCCAGGCCGACGTGTCTAGAGTTTTCTTTAGTCCTGCCTCCATTATCAACTGCAACGTCAAAATTGTCCCTCTGGTGCCTTACCTTTCCTAAAGCCAAACTGATCATCATCTAGCACATCCCCCATTTTCTTCTCTATATTGTTCTTGTCATCAACTCGCTGAGAGCTGTTAAGCTGATTGAGCGATATTTCTCGCACTTGTCAGCTCTTGCAGTCTTCAGAATTGAGTGGATGATATTTTTCCGAAAGACAGATGGTATTAGACAGTCTCATGATTTCTACATACCAAGGTGAATAGTCGTTTTGTTGCCACTTCCCGAGTGATTTTAGAAATTCTGATGGAATGTTATCCTTCCCTTCTGCCTCATTTGGTCTTACGTTCTCCAAAGCTCTCTTAAATTCTGATTGTAATACTTTATTCCTTATCCCTTCTATATCGGCTCCTGTTTCTTCTTCTATCACATCAGAAAAACCTTCCTCCTCATAGAGGCCTCCAGTGTAGTCTTTTAACAATGGAACTCCCGTTGCCTGCTTAATGTTACCACCCTTGCTTTTAATTTCACCGAAGGCTATTCTTTCTTTCCTATATGCTGTGTCAGTTCTTCCGACAATGCCGTGGCTCACAGCTGTTTCTTGCGTCTTTAGGGGCAGTTTCGCACTCCAAAGACAAGAGAGTGCTCTTAACCTGTGTCCCCTCCTCCACCTTCTTTGATAATGCCGTTGGCGGAATAATAGTGACTTCTTATGCCGGAAGTCTTCGGCTGCCAATGTTGATTATTAATCAAGATTTTGGCGGTGATGGGTTTCGAACCCGGGGTCGATTACTTATCATAGACGCTACCCTTAGACTACGGGTGCAACGTCCTCTTTACGAAATATTTAACTGCGATTTACAGAGTAATCTTTTATCATTACGGTGAAAATGAAGTGCTTCAACATAAAGTAATTTGCGTCGTGCTGAACTGACTGTTTCAGAAACATTGAGCACACTTTACAAGTGGTCAAAATGTGAATGATATACTACCTATATGTAATCATTTGGCTGAGCTGCCATCAGAACTGTTTACTTTTACCATCCACTCAGTTGTCTTCGTAAAATACGGATTTTCTTAAGGTGAGAGCTAATGCAGAGCGCTTAAAAGAATGAATAGTTCCCTGCTTCATGTGATTTCTAGCTAGCTGAAATATTTTGTGGTAGCTGCGTCCACCAGGAGCGTATTCCATAACTTATTTTTAGTTAAATATTTGTATGAACTGTCAAAAGTAGATGTGCTCGCTCATGTTATAGCAAAATAGCTCTATCTGAGTTAATTTATACTAAAGCCCAAGCCCAGACAGGGTTTATTTTAGTTTTTATTTTATTTTAATTTATTTTTTTAACTCTGGACAGCGCGAACGGAAACCCGAAAACTCGATTACCAAAAATTAGACGCCCACGTTACGCGGATTTTTATTTTGTTTTCTTGCATTTATTGATGAACATAACATCATTACATCAATACATGTACAGAAAAATGTAATTGTGAATAGCTGGTCAATATTTCGCATACTCGAAATCCTTTAAGAACAAAAATAAATACAACTGACACGTGTGACAAGTTATTTATAGAAAGGTTTTAGTAACAATTCTAAAAAAAAATGTGCTGTGAAATGTAAGCAAAATGTAAATAAGTCCATCAGGTAAGAAAGTATTAGAAAACACAAATGAGCAAAGAGAAACAAAAGGGATACTTTTAGCGAAAGTATTCACTGTAAGTAAAGCGTCCTCTGATATCCGTACAATAAAGCAACTGATAAAGTGTAGGCAAAATGTTCACGGTACTGCGGTAAACGGTGCAATCGTTGATGACATTCCCACAGGTAGGCCGTGTACTGCACGGCGTCACTGAGTTGTAACTCAAAAATGGCGCAGGCAGTGTGTCCCAGAAGCCAGGCCACGGCGTTGCACTTCATTTTTGGGTGCAGTTTAAGTCAGGAGAATCCATATTGGAACTTCGCTGGAAGGAGCAGTCTGGTTGATAAGCCCCACCATCAATCGGCATAACTCCCATACTCCCCATACGTATCGGCACGCTATACGGTGGTCTCTGGTGTCGGCAGCTCCACACAGGCTGCACTCGTTCGTCTGGCTGAGGTGAATGTCTGCTAGACGCTGCTTAGTTGTACAGGTTTCATTGACAGCTCGGTACCACAACGAACTGATGTCCGACGGCTGGAATGGGTTGTTAATGTTAGCCCACACTTGCTTCCAGACGACCGTTGACATCCGTATTCGCAAACTTCCTGACAGATTAAAACTGTGTGCCGGACCGAGACTCAAACTCTGGACTTTTGCCTTTTGCGGGCAAGTGCTCTACCAACTGAGCTACCCAAGCACGACTCACGCCCCGTTCTCACATCTTCAATTCCGCCAATACCTCGTCTCCTACCTTCCAAACTTCACAGAAGCTCTAAGCCTGGAGGTTGTTTCTAGAATGAAATTTTCACTCTACAGTGGAGTGTGCGCTGATATGAAACTTCCTGGCAGGTTAAAACTGTGTGCCGGACCGAGACTCGAACTCGGGAACTTTGCCTTTCGCAAACAAGTGCTCTACCAACTGAGCTACCCAAGCTGTGGCTAAGCCATGTCTCCGCAATATCCTTTCTTCCACTAGTGCTATTTCTGCAAGGTTCGCAGGAGAGCTTCTGTGAAGTTTGGAAGGTAGGAGACGAGGTACTGGCGGAATTGAAGCTGTGAGGACGGGGCGTGAGTCGTGCTTGGGTAGCTCAGTTGGTAGAGCACTTGCCCGTGGAAGGCAAAGATCCCGAGTTCGAGTCTCAGCCCGGCACACAGTTTTAATCTGCCACGAAGTTTCATATCAGCGCACACTCCGCTGTAGAGCGAAAATTTCATTCTACAAACAACTAACAGGTTGTGGCTAAGCCATTTCTCCGCAATATCCTTTCTTCCAGGAGGGCTATTTCTGCAAGGTTCGCAGGAGAGCTTCTGTGAAGTTTGGAAGGTAGGAGACGAGGTACTGGCGGAATTGAAGCTGTGAGGACGGGGCGTGAGTCGTGCTTGGGTAGCTCAGTTGGTAGAGCACTTGCCCGTGGAAGGCAAAGATCCCGAGTTCGAGTCTCAGCCCGGCACACAGTTTTAATCTGCCACGAAGTTTCATATCAGCGCACACTCCGCTGTAGAGCGAAAATTTCATTCTACAAACAACCAACAGGTTGTGGCTAAGCCATTTCTCCGCAATATCCTTTCTTCCAGGAGGGCTATTTCTGCAAGGTTCGCAGGAGAGCTTCTGTGAAGTTTGGAAGGTAGGAGACGAGGTACTGGCGGAATTGAAGCTGTGAGGACAGGGCGTGAGTCATGCTTGAGTAGCCCAGTTGATAGAGCACTTGCCCGTGGAAGGAAAAGGTTCCGATTTCGAGTCTCGGTCCGGCACACAGTTTTAATCTGCCAGGAAGTTTCGTATCAGCGCACACTCCGCTGTAGAGTGAAAATTTCATTCTATCCGTATTCCCAGTTTGTGTGCTGGTTGACAGCCTAGGAGAGCTTCATAGCCCCACCGAGCGACATATTCCGATTTGTAGCCGCCTCCAAGACATAACTGCGTGCGAGATAAAATTCCCTGACGTAGGACATCTTGAACTGGATGCCCACTACTGAAACTGGAGCGCATTGTGACTGGGGCCGGTATGGGGCAGCATGGCCACAGTGCTTGGCTCTGGGCCTGCCTCTGTCACTCCTCCTTGTGGTGCAAATATTTTTACTTCGTCGCCTGGCAGCAGTACAAGATGGGCAAGCAGACATACTCAACTGACAGTCTGTTGGAATGCTACACTGTGAGATATCAACTCGAGATTGAGTCGTCGCTCTTACCGATGAAGGTTTATGTTCCATCAGAGAAGCAGGCAGAGGGTATGGCCCGCCACATACCACTGCAACGAGATTGTGGGGGAATTACTTTGAATGAGTCACTATCAACAGAGCTCCTGTCTCAAGTAGGAAGAGATTGATCTTATAGCTGGAGGGCAGGGAGGTAGTGTGTAAGAGGAGAGAAAATCCATTTCTGAATGCGAAGTAGCTGCGGCGAGAGACCGACTGCAGTGACATGATTGATGGAGGGTGAGGGACGCTGGACTGTACGCACGACGATCTGCCATGAAACAAGAGCTCAGCCAGGACAATGTTTTATACATCTGGCTTTTGTCGAGTTCCATCTGAGTGCGTCGGGCGTAAACGTCATTTTCACTGAGAAGAAGGGGTTTTCCACCAGTAACGACGGTCCAGGAGTCGTTTTCAGGCGGAGAGGAGCTCGCTATCGACGCGATTATCCAACCTTTTGCGGGGAGAAGTGGGCGGCTACCTGTTTCCTGGTGGTGATGGATTTCTGCGAGAGGAGGAAGAATTCTTCCCAGGATAGGAAGAACTCCGGACAGCGAACAGTACTCCTACTTATTGGAAAATGTGATGTTTCCGTCAGTGAGAATGCTGTGCAGTGAAGGGGACATTGGAAGAGGACCATTCCCCTTTTCACAGGTCTGCATTTGTTCAGCAGCAGCTCTCCACGAGTGACATAAAGGTTTTGTTATGTCGTCTTTTTCTGCATTTTTCCTCACTGACAGCAAGTGGAAAATTATTGGCAACAGCTAAAATAAAATTTGAGTTAGTTTTCCTTTGAATTGCCTTTTTAATTTAAGTGAGTTTCTTTTGAATATACATTTTGTTAAAGGTTCTATTTTTATTTCATTTATACCCTGCCTAGATTCTTACAAGATAATCAGTTTAGATAGATGCTTAAAAAGTATCTTGTGCTATTTCAAATACATCTCTCTCTTCCCTTCCATCCATTAATACACCCTCTGTCTTCCAAAAATTATGGAAATAATTTTGTCTTACATTTATTTATTCTTACCTTCTCCTCCATTCTATCTCTCACTCTCTCTCGCCTCTTTTACATTATCACCTCAGTTGCTCTTCTACTCCATTGCCTCACAATATTATAAACAAATCTAGCGGTTTCCTCTGAAACTAGACATTCTACCTTAACTCCAGCAACCTTTGCTGTCCTCTATCATTCCTCTAAAATACTATGAAACCGTTTTGTTTCATATTACCCGATCTATAATTCATTCTTCTTTCTGAAATCTACCCTTTCTTTTCTCTGTTCTAAGATAAAACGAACTGTGGCATGCATACTCTCAAGTAAGGAAAACTTTGGAAGCTTTTCACTCTTTTTCATTTTTGCACTTCTGCACTCCTATCGATTTGTAGATCCCTCCCTCCTTTCTGCTAACCATCCCTTGGCATCTGCATCCATATCTATATCACCACTCTACAATTCACTGTTAGGTGCTTGGCAGGAATTTTTTGAACAACTGTCACATTATTTCCTTACCGTTCCACTCGAAAAAAAAACGCCTGGGCATTATGAACTACTAAGCCATACCGTGCTAACACTGATGTCTGTTATCACAATGGTCATGCCTCCTATGCATGTCGGAGTAAACAAAATATCTGAGGTTGACGATGGGAACATTGTTATTCTTTCGTTACGCGAACTCCAAACAAAAGCCGTTCCTGATGAAACTTTCCTAACAGAGCTACATAATATTTAAAGTTTCTCTTTCTTATTTCCTAAAAGGAAATGACACCGCGGTTTCGGGCTCAGTGTCCCATGTTCAGGTGCATATAAAACGTTATTCAGCTTATGTGGACACACCTGAAGATAATGAAGATAGAACACTGGTTCCGAAATTGGGATGTGCTTTCCTTTTAGGAAATAAAAATTTTCACAACTGTAGGGGATTTTGTCATTGATCATGGTATTTAAAGTTACTTACTCTCCATACAAAGCACATATCTAAATAGTCGCAAGAGATACTAGCCGCTGATCAGGCCTGCTGTATTTTAACCTGGTGGATTGCACTGCAGAAATGTTTCGCGTAGCAAGACGTGCTTGCAAATTCCTTTCCAACAGTTTTGCCCACAAAGGAATGTAGAAGTCCTAATCCGGGAACCAGGAACCCTAATGACAGTGGACTGCGGGCTTGGGGGTGAGTATCTGGATTCCATCCTCAGACGCTGGAGTACCCTCCAAGCAAGGTCCTGAATTCCATCAGAAGAGGGAGTGCCTCCCCCTTCCCCGTATCCTCCCTCGTCCCCAGCCGATCACGCGGATGTTGACGCCAGCAGCAGCGAACGCTGCGACACAATATACTTGCGTGTCGCTCGCAGAAGAAACGGACAAGTAACGGGTGACAGAGAGAGAGAGAGAGAGAGAGAGAGAGAGAGAGAGGAGAAAGGGGTGGTCGGGAGCAAGGGAAGACAGAGACGGAAAGGAGGAGAGAGGAATACAGAGCTCCTTTTGTCGGCGCGAGTGTAATTCTACCGGAAATATTTCTACGAACTCTGAGTGGAGCGCGCTGCTGGAGGCGGGAAGGAATAACTCGTTATTGCGCCGCAGAGAGGCGCTGCCGGCGGCGGCTTAGGCGAAGCCCATGCTAGTCCTTGCGGCCGAAAGCGACTGGAGGGGGCGCGACCTCGGCTCCTTTGTGCCCGCCGCGAGAACAATGGGCCGGCGACACTTGTCGAGCGTCGCGACGCCGCGCCACGTCTCCAGGGGGGAGGGGAGGGGGGAGGGCGGTGTTCTAGTAGCGGCAGCGCCCAGCCCTACCTGTGCTCGCCTTTTGCGGAAGCCGGAGCTGTTCTTCACATTGCTTTGTTTGCTTTGTTCTGTCGTTAAACAGACTTTCACACCCTGGTATAACAAAAAAAAGGAGTAAAAACTGTGCGGACAGCATTCCACCAACAAAAAATTTAAATGTGCAGGATGTTTCATTAGCTACGTGCAAATTTCCTGACATTACTTGCCGTTGGTGTGACATTTCTGCGTTTGGAGCCAAAAGTTTCCAATCCAAGATAGTCTCCCAATTTTAGGTCAGATTGCAGCAGTTAACGTATACCACAATAAGTGCGATGAGAGTATAACACTACTGTCCGTTACTGCTATACCATAACATCGTTGCTGGAGGCAGTTTGCAAAACAGAATTATTTTGTTAGAGTAATTATGGTATAAAGCAACAGAGCAGTTTTACCCTCTGAGAGGAATTTTGTTATGTTGACCGTGTGTATCTAACGGAGGTGGCTTATCGGAAATAAAAGGCAGAATTACGAAAATATTCGAACAGTTACAAACAATATTTTTTCTTGTCTACACTGTTTAAAGAATAAAGAAAACGGTCGCCAGCCTAATTAGGCAAGAGAATGATTAACTTTCCTGTTTAAGAACATAGATATGAATAACTTCAACGGACAAACACAATCTACATTGTGCCAAACGCGAGTGCAATGAACTCTGACACCTGCATGTGTTCACGGTTAAGATTGGAATCTGTCAGAGCAGGACTATTTACATAAATATAACAGACAACGGTACACATTATTACTTTCAGGGCTTATTCAGACCGAATAAGTTTTATAACATTACTATTAATATTCACTGCAGAATCATTAATTGGACATAGGTTCAGTATTATTGTTCAAATATATTCCTAGCTGACATAAAATTATAAATGTAGTTCACTGCAAAATTATGAATTGGTCAAAGGTTAAATATCTCTCAACTAAATACTATTCTATTTAGAATGAAAGTTAAATGGAATTCACTAACAGATTACTTCTCACTGTCTTTTGAATAAAGAAATTATTGTTTTCATAAATAGTGGTAAAGGATGACCTGTGGATCTTATTACACTATTACAATGCACTTTCAATACCCAAAAGAAACAAGTGCTTAGCAAGTATGAGTATGTAACTTTCCACAACTGCAATTGACGACTTTTACTATAGTGAGACACAAAATTAATATATTTGTAAGATACTGACTCACCTTTTGAAATTTACTACAGACAGCAATGTGATCAGTGATCAATTTCTAAGCAAATTTTATAAACCTCAGTCTTAAGAACTTTTACTTTTGAAGTTGGCAGCAACATATTAATAAGCAGTTTCAATTGAAAAATGATTCTCTGCAAGCATAATTTACCTTAACTCTTAACCGAGCGAGGTGGCGCAGTGGTTAGCATATTGGACTCGCATTCGGGAGGACGACGGATCAATCCCGTCTCCAGCCATACTGGTTTAGGTTTTCCGTGATTTCCCTAAATCGTTTCAGGCAAATGCCGGGATGGTTCCTTTGAAAGGGCACGGCCGATTTCCTTCCCAATCCTTCCCTAACCTTAGCTTGCGCACCGTCTCTAATGACCTCGTTGTCGACGGGACGTTAAACACTAACCACCATCACCACCTTAACTCACTCTCCTGTCTCATTAACTTTAGCTTTCTATATACTATGTTCAAGAGGCATTAATTACAAAACACTGGGCTTTAATTTTCTTTCAGTATGGACACTCGGTAATCACTTTAGTTCAAACGGAGAGGAACCTGAGAGGTTTTATGATAAGGAAAAAAAATCAAGGTAGTTATAAGTTACGTTATATCTGTGCACACTAAATCGCTCAATAAGCTGATCCTTCTCTGTACATTATTATAGTGTTCCGTTACAGTGACTGCTCAATGTAGAGAAGATAGCATGTTGGTAGGTCGAATTGCTGGACTCTGTCACTTCTTGGTGGCGACGATAGATACCAATTTCAGAATAAATCCAGCTCTTTGTCCATCCATCCGAGGCATTGGAAAATGTTAGTAAAAGCCTCTCTTGGAACCAGCACTACATACAACTTTTACATGTGCAGTTCACAGTTTAGTATCTCGTCCCCGACTGACTCTTGTTCCACCTTTTCTACCTAGGCCAACCACAATTTGCACGCGATACACAGTTTCGTTCCCGAGGGGAACCACAAGACATTTTATGTACAAAATAACTAAGAACACTAAGTGAAGGTCAGCAGTTTACATAACAGCAAACAAACATTTTATATAAAACAAAACCTTTGCACATATTAACATTTGTACAAAAAATTATTCACATAGAAATTACAATTATATACAGTAAGTTTTGTTCCCTCCAAATGCGACAAAGAATTTAAATGACAGATATACTACACTGCGTAGAATCAAACCAGGACATCAAAGTTTTAACAAAGAAAGGACTATACAATTTTATGTTATCGATTCAAACACATTTACAGATACTCAATGTTATAACATTAAACCAAAGCAAAAGGCAAAATAAATCCGTACAGCATTAGAGCTGTGGTATTACAAGAGGTAGAGAACACATGGTGGAACTAGTAGCAATACTGTGAGAAACTGCTCAAGTTTAGCAGGAGAAAAATGTAGCTGGCTACCGCCACAAGAGTTAGAGTGCTAAGTCTCTGAGATTCATTTGTTAGTATTTGATAACGTAGAATGCAAATTTAATTGCCTGTCGTCCTGAATACACCCACAACCACAAGCTGTCAGTCACTTATTTCAGAACTCATTTTTATAACGGTTTTTATTACAATTAAAATAACGATATTCAGATGATGCACTTCGTGCACCTTCGGCTCCTACCAAAGTGCTCTACGAACTGTTTCGGGCTGTGTAGTCAATCGAGCACTTGTTGGAATTTTCTCATTGTGTTGGTACTGAAGGACCATCTGTTTTAATTGTTAAAAACTATTCGCAGCCAAGATAGCTGAAAATATTTGTTATTCAAAACTACGGTTTCAACAGTATTTATAGTCATTTTCACGTCTGTAAGGGAATACAGTACATGGAATATGTGTCACAAATCAAGACATACTATTTGATACAACAGTTATAGTTTGATATTATAAAATCAAAATATGGACTTATGCTTTTACATACTTTAAACGTATTTCTGAAGTTAAACATGTTTATTTTATACTGAATCTCATGTGCAAGATGCCTAGTGAATAAAATTTGTCAAGTTATAAACTTTTGTCACAGCTAAAATAATTAAAAGCACAAAGCACCTTGTCGAAAAGGCAATGTGCTTGTACATGTGGCTCACAGATGCTTGTTACATGATGCAAAAACAGTACACAATAGCACATCTGTATACATATACTGGCCTCTTACTGAACAGTACGAATGCACTTTAAATGGCGTGTAAGGTACAACTGACAGGCATTAATGGAAAAAATATATTTGTGTAGTTTGTTGCAGCCACTAGATGACTCTTATATCGGAACTGTGTAACAGATCGTGTATACTCCTATCTTCATATTTAAAATTATCTATCTTAGAAAGTGGCCTTTGAGAAGAGTGAAGTTATAAAATTTTATTTATGTAACACTGAAACACATATTTAACTCTCACAATCTCCTTTACACGTTCTTAATACTTCATACATAACAGAAAAATTAAGGTATTTATTGAGCAATAGCTTACTATGATGTTGTTGTGGCACTTACCTACCACCAACGCAACAGGCGTGCAAGCACGCTGCTGCAGGCGTGAGAGAGGCGTCATCCCCATTTCAACATGGACACTGCTACCACCACCACCACGATCTGTACCTCCCCCTCACCTGCCCCCACCTTCACTTCATAGATACCTCCTCTGGCCTCCCACCTTATGCCCAGCCTCCCCTTATTGCTGTTTTTTCCCCTCTGTACCCTCCCCCATCTTATATCACATTTACCAGTCGACTCCTGCTCCTGCTCCTCCCACAATTTTCCGCCCTCTCCAGTCTCCCTACACCCCCAGGACCTCATTTGCCCACCCAGATCACAGCCCATTGGCCACGGTCGCCACCCCATTTGATGGTCTGACACAACCTTCTGTTGGCACCTCCACAACCCAATCACGGCCTGCCTACCATCACCTCCCGTTCTAGCCTTTCTATCATCCTTCCTCCCAGGCCACACTCACAAACCCAAAACCACCTAGTGTCGACTCCACTGCTGCCCCCTCCACCAGGAAACCACCACCAACCTCCATCTATTCTGACCCCCACATGGATAACATCCCTACTTCCACATCCTTACCCCCCACCAAGCACACCTTCACTCTCTCCTGCTCCAACTCCACGTTTCTTGAGACCCATGCTCTCACCTTGGAAATCTGCGAGCAATTTCCAGTGCCCTCATTTCCCAACTCATTCCCTGCAAGGACTCCATTCTTATCAGATCCTCCTGTGCCTTCCTCCAAACTGACCCCCTCAAAAAGATCTCCTCCTTTACCTTTGGTCCTCATGCAATCCTTACATCCTTCCTTACCCCACCCTCTCCCTGCCAGCCCAAACAACTTTGCCATCTGCTACCCCTCAGTGCCATGATCACATAACTTAGCCCCGTTGTCAGAGAGGCAGAGGTGTTTGCAGAACTGAATGCTGGCCCTGCAATAGAAATACATTCCGCCTGCCATATCTGGACCCATCTTTCCTATGTGTTTCACTGAATTGCCTTCCTCCAATGACCACTTCCTCAGCCATTAAAGCCCCTGCCATACTATTGACCCTTCGTGCTCCCCTCCTCTGACCTATCGGTGCCAAAAGAGCCGGGTCTATACTGACACCCTTACAATTGCCAATAAAACTTCTCCCACCTGCACCCATTGCAAAGTCTCTCACTTTGTCAGTGTCCCAATCTTGCCTCCCCTCCTTCCTGCAATACCTACTCCTCTAAACGTAAGACCAACCCCCCCCTCCCCTAACCAAACCAGAAATCACATTCCTACTTGCACATTGATCAACATCTCCGTCCCAACAATTCTCTCTGCCCATCCCCAGCAGCTAAAGACATCATCTGGTTCCTTACCACCATCCTTCAAAACCTCCACTCCTAGCAATGCCCACATACCCTCCAGCAGATCTCCCTCACGGCCTGTTCAGTTTTTCCACCTGAACATCTATGCCACCTACTCTCATAACCAAACACATGTCATCTCTAGCTGCCTTAACATCCTCATCTAACCCTTTCTTGCCTCCCTCCTTACCCTTGCATACCCTGTCCTTGCACCAGTTTGATGCCTTCATTCTCAATTAAACCTTTCTTCAAGCTTTCCACATTGTTCACACCACTCCCTATGTCCTTCACCATACTGGGTATTTGCCACCATAAGTATATCCCCATCCGACTACAGCCCCTACTCAATGATACTACCAAACATGTGATCCTCAGCATCTTTCGCCCCACCCTCACCGTCACCTGTGCCACAATCTATGTCCATCCTACTGCTCCCATCCCTGAGCTCCTCTCCCATATTGACCACACCTTCTCCTCCTGCATGATTGCCACCAACCTTAACATTCATAGATGTGACCCTGCCACCCACCAGAGGTGGCGTCAGTTCCTTTCCACCCTACACGGCGACCTTGTCCCCAACACTCATCAGACCTGTCTCAAAAGTACCACAAACCCTGATGTCGTTCTCACATCCACCAACCTCCTTGGGTGTATAGCTGTGGAAGTCCTTGATCCCACTGGTAGTGACCATCTCCCAGTCCTTCTCACCGTCTCTGCCCCTCGCCCTCTCCCATCTCCCCACCCAGTCGCTGCTCCCAGGGTCATTCATGACTAACATCCTGCAGACTGGAATGCCTACTAGGAATCCATTAATACCCAGGTAAGAAGCCACCCTCTCCCCTTCCACCATCCTGATGACATCGCTCACAACTCGTCCTTCCTCTGGAAGACTGTCTATTATGCTGTGGTGGCCCACATTCCTACCAAACTTATCCATCCCCACCCCCTCCCCTTCCTTCACAGACAGTCCTCATTCTCCATGAATCCTGACAGCTCTACCATTCCTTCCTCTACACTCGTGACCAGAACACACTTGTCTGCTTCTGGCAACGACAAAGATACGTTTGAAACCTTCTGACAGCAAAGAAAGGCTGGGACTGGCGCCATACATGCACATGACGAAATGCCACCCTCCCTTTCAAGTCCTCCAATAGCAGTCTGCCTTCCACCACCTTACTGGTAACCATCCCACCCTGTATTACACTCCTCTATGATAACTGCTCCTTCCCTGACAATGTCAGTAAAGCTAAACATTTGGCTTCCCACCTCTCCAAATTTTTCTTCATATTCAAGGAAACTGACTTTGATTATTCCCTCTTTTATGATGTCCTTGACCACACCGATACCACTGTCCTGCCACTTGCTCCCAGCTTCTGGTGCTTGGACCAGTTACTGAACACTCCTGTCACAGCACACAACATTAAACTCACCCTCCACTCCATACACAATGCCACCCCTGGTCACGATTGCATTACCTACTGCAACCTCAAGGAATGCCCTCTCTCCTTCCTCACAACCCTTGCCACCCTGTACTACACCATCATCTCCATTGGTTTCTATCCTGGCTTGTGGAAGACTTCGCTCATCCTTTTGTTCATTAAACCTAACAAACCCCTTTCCAAGCTCTACCATTCCTTCCTCTACACTCGTGACCAGAACACACTTGTCTGCTTCTGGCAACGACAAAGATACGTTTGAAACCTTCTGACAGCAAAGAAAGGCTGGGACTGGCGCCATACATGCACATGACGAAATGCCACCCTCCCTTTCAAGTCCTCCAATAGCAGTCTGCCTTCCACCACCTTACTGGTAACCATCCCACCCTGTATTACACTCCTCTATGATAACTGCTCCTTCCCTGACAATTTCAGTAAAGCTAAACATTTGGCTTCCCACCTCTCCAAATTTTTCTTCATATTCAAGGAAACTGACTTTGATTATTCCCTCTTTTATGATGTCCTTGACCACACCGATACCACTGTCCTGCCACTTGCTCCCAGCTTCTGGTGCTTGGACCAGTTACCGAACACTCCTGTCACAGCACACAACATTAAACTCACCCTCCACTCCATACACAATGCCACCCCTGGTCACGATTGCATTACCTACTGCAACCTCAAGGAATGCCCTCTCTCCTTCCTCACAACCCTTGCCACCCTGTACTACACCATCATCTCCATTGGTTTCTATCCTGACCTGTGGAAGACTTCGCTCATACTTTTGTTCATTAAACCTAACAAACCCCTTTCCAACATCTCCTCGCATTGCCCCAACTGCCTCACCTCTGTATTCAGTAAAGTCTTCAAGCCCATCACCTCCAGCGATATCCCTCACTACCTAACTCAACACCACTTCCTCCCTCTCACTGAGGGCCTTGCTGACAACCAGCTCCTTAACCTCATCCATCTCCTCTCCCTCCAACTTAACCGCCCTCACATTGATATTTTTTTCCCTTGACCTGAATGGCATTCTGGGTTCCTTCTCAAGCTCCAGAACTATGCTCATACTATCAACTTTATCCATCTCACTGCCTCTTTCCTCTCCCACAATGTTCCATATGCCACCACTCATGATACCAAATCCCTACACTACCACAGGTGTGTCCCAGGGCACTGTCCTTTCTCCTCTTCTATATCTCCTATACACCGCTGATCTGCCCAAACCACCCCCACCCGTTCATCTCCTTCAACATACTGATGACACTGCCTTCCCTGACCTCTATCCTACCCTTCAATGGTCCCAGCATATAATCCAACCTTGACATACCTTGGCCTCTCCTTGACTGTCACCTCACCTGGACTCCCCATCTCCTTACCATACAACACAAAACAACCAGTAGACACCACCTCCTGAAACTCCCATCTGGGCAGACCTGGGGATTGCACCTTTCTACCATCCTTCATACCTACCAATCCTTGATCTGTCCCATCCTTTGCTACACCAGTGATGAATGGATCTCCACCCCTTCCAAATTCTATAAAGCCCTCCAAATTCTTGAACACAATGTACTCCACCTAACTTTCCATACCTGTCCCTGTCCCTCACAAAGAACCTCTATGACCTCATTTCTTTATCACAACTCCTCCTTGTCCATGAACACATCTGTATTCCCTACACCAGCCACCACCTAGATCCCCTTCATCTGCTTGTGTCTCCAATTCTTTCCACTCCCTGCCTGCTGCCGCACTTTTACTGATGTGTCCCACCCTCTCTCCATCTCCACGTTCACCATCCACCATCTCCCCCAAAGGAATATCCAACGACTCCCCATCCCAGATTGTGTGTTTCACTCTGATATTTATTATTCGTTTCAACTCTGGCCCTCCTCTTCTCCTCCCCTCCTCCCTTGGGTTCACCCTCCTCCCCCTTCCCCTCTGCTGTTTCCTTCCCCATTCCCCTGTCCTTCTCAATTCTCCTTTCTCCATCCTTGTGGTCCCTCCCCATCTCCTCCCCTTTGGTGTTCTACCGACTCCACTTCTTCCTTCCTTCCTGCCTCCTCTTCTGACAACCCCCATCCATCTTTCCTCTGTCCCTTCTATCTGACCTTCCATCCCTTGGCAGACCCTTCAAATTTTCCTGTAGTTACTTTGTTATGTTTTACTGCTCGCCCTGTACGTAACATCAGTGCAGTGTGTGTTGAGTGTCGTCGTCCTATACTGTAAAAGCCGGTTTTAATTGTGCAATTCGTGCCGTGAGTGTCTCCATCATACATCTTCATCGACTGCCATTTTAACTGTATGTGGCTTTTATGCAAACGTGCCTCATCCAACTTTTTCTTATATTTTAACCCTACTTCTCGTCTGTACATTTAATCTTCTATCCAAATATTTCAATATATACTGTTTTCCTATGGTATTCTATGTAATCTCTTGGCTGAAGAGCGGTGAATTGTGCCACTGCAAGACTGCCCCCATTTCAATGGGGCAGTGGACTGAAATGACAACAAAGGAAAAAACCATTAACTTGACATTTTGTGCATGAGTTTCAGTGTAAAATGAACATCTTTTACTATAAAAAGATGTTTAAGTCAAGTCCACTTCCAGTTTTTGTAACCAGACTAAACTTTTATATCAAATATTACATCTTAACTTGAGAAACATATTCCTTGTATTGCATTTCTTACTGATCTGAAGATAACAGCAAAAACCGTTGAAACTGGTTGTCTTGAAACCCATTTTGTGAGGTCTTGGCTTTTGAATGATTTTTAACAATGTGAAATTGTGTCAAATAGTTGCAGCTCTGCTTCTAAAGCAGATAAGAATAGAGCAGATTGTTGTTGTTGTCTTCAGTTCTGAGACAGATTTGATGCAGCTACTCTAACCTGTGCAGGCTTCTTCATCTCCCAGTACATACTGCAACATACATCCTTATGAATCTGCTTAGTGTACTCATCTCTTGGTCTCCCTCTACGATTTTTACCCTCCATGCTGCGCTAGAATGCTAAATTTGTGATCCCTTGATGCCTCACAACATGTCCTACCAACTAGTCCCTTCGTCTTGTCAAGTTGTGCCTCAAACTCCTCTTCTCCCCAATTCTATTCAATTAGTTATGTGATCTACCCATTTAATCTTCAGCATTCTTCTGTAGCACCGCCTTTCTCTTCTTGTCTAAACTATTTATCGTCCATGTTTCACTTCCATACATGACTAAACTCCATACAAATACTTTCAGAAACGACTTCCTGACACTTAAAACTATTCTCGATGTTAACAAATTTCTTTTCTTCAGAAACGCTTTCCTTGCCATTGCCAGTGTACATTCTATATCTTCTCTACTTCGACCATCATCAGTTATTTTGCTCCCCAAGTAACAAAACTCCTGTACTTTCAGTGTCTCATTTCCCTAATCATCGCCCGACTTAATTCGACTACATTCCATTATCCTTGTTTTGCTTTTGTTGATGTTCATCTTATATCCTACTTTCAAGACACTATCCATTCCGTTCAACTGCTCTTCCAAGTCCTTTGCTGTCTCTGACAGAATTACAATGTCATCGGTGAACCTCAACATTTTTATTTCTTCTCCATGGATTTTAATACCTACTCCGAATTTTTCTTTTGTTTCCTTTACTGCTTGCTCAATATACAGATTAAATAACAGCGGCGACAGGCTACAACCCCATCTCATTCCCTTCCCAACCGCTGTTTCCCTTTCATGCCCCTCGACACTTATAACTGTCATCTGGTTTCTGTACAAATTGTAAATAGCCTTTCGCTCCCTGTAATTTTCCCCATGCCACCTTCAGAATTTGAAAGATAGTATTCCAGTCAACATTGTCGAAAGCTTTCTGTAAGTCTACAAATGCTAGATACGTAGGTTTGCCTCTCCTTAATCTATTTTCTAAGATTAGTCGTAGGGTCAGTATTGCCTCACATGTTCCAACATTTCTGCAAAATCCAAACTGATCTTCCCTGGGGTCGTCTTCTACAAGTTTTTCCATTCGTTTGTAAATAATTCCCGCAAGTACTTTGCAGCTGTGACTTATTAAACTGATAGTTCGGTAATTTTCACAACTATCAACACCCGCTTTCTTTGGGATTGGAAATATTATATTCTTCTTGAAGTCTGAGGGTATTTCACCTGTCTCACACATCTTGCACACCAGATGGTAGAGTTTTTTCAGGACTAGCTCTCCCAAGGCCGTCAGTAGTTCCAGTGGAATGTTGTCTACTCCGGGGGCCTTGTTTCGACTCAGGTCTTTCAGTGCTCTTCGCTCAGTATCGTATCTCCTATTTCATCTTCATCTACATTCTCTTCCATTTCCATAATATTGTCCTCAAGTACATCGCCCTTGTATAGACCCTCTATATACTCCTTCCACCTTTCTGCTTTCCCTTCTTTGCTTAGAACTGGGTTTCCATCTGAGCTCTTGATATTCATAAAAGTGATTCTCTTTTCTCCAAAGGTCTCTTTAATTTTCCTGTAGGTAGTATCCATCTTACCCCTAGTGAGATAAGCCTCTACATCCTTACATTTGTCCTCTATCCATTCCTGCTTAACCGTTTTTCACTTCCTATCAATCTCATTTTTGAGACGTTTGTATTCCTTTATGCCTGCTTCATTTACTGCATTTTTACATTTTCTCCTTTCATCAATTAAATTCAATATTTCTTCTGTTACCCAAGGATTTCTAGCAGCCCTCATCTTTTTACCAACTTGATCCTCTGCTGCCTTCACTACTTCATCCCTCAGAGCTACCCATTCTTCTTCTACTGTATTTCTTTCCCCTATTCCTGTCAATTGTTCCCTTATGCTCTCCCTGAAACTCTGTACAACCTCTGGTTCTTTCAGTTTATCCAGGTCCCATCTCCTTAATTTCCCACATTTTTGCAGTTTCTTCAGTTTTAATCTACAGTTCGTAACCAATAGATTGTGGTCAGAGTCCACATCTGCCCCTGGAAATGTCTCAAAATTTAAAACCTGGTTCCTAATTCTCTGTCTTACCATTATATAATCTATCTGATATCTTTTAGTATTTCCAGGGTTCTTCCATGTATATAACCTTCTTTTATGATTCTTGAACCAAGTGTTAGCTATGATTAACTTATGCTCTGTACAAAATTCTACCAGACGGTTTCCTCTTTCATTTCTCTCCCCCAATCTATATTCACCCACTATATTCACCCACTATGTTCATTCTCTCCCTTTTCCTACTCTCGAATTCCAGTCACCCATGACTATTAAATGTTCGTCTCCCTTCACTGCCTGAATAATTTCTTTTATCTCATCATTCATTTCATCAACTTCTTCATCATCTGCAGAGCCAGTTGGCATATAAACCTGAACTACCGTAGTAGGCATGGGCTTTGTGTCTATCTTGGCCACAATAATGCGTTCAATATGCTGTTTGTAGTAGCTTACCCACACTGCTATATTTTTATTCATTATTAAACCTACTCTTGCATTTCCCGTATTTGATTTCGTATTCATAACCTTGTATTCACCTGACCAAAAGCCTTGTTCCTCCTGCCATCGAACTTCACTAATTCCCACTATATCTAACTTTAACCTATCCATTTCCCTTTTAAAATTTTCTAACCTACCTGCCCGATTGAGGGACCTGACATTCCACGCTCCAATCCGTAGAACGCCAGTTTTTTTTTCCTGATAATGACGTCCTCTTGAGTAGTCCCTGCCTGGAGATCCAAAGGGGAACTATTTTACCTCCGGAATATTTTACCCAAGAAGACGCCATCATGATATAACCATACAGTAAAGCTGCATGCCCTTGGGAAAAATTATGGCTGTAGTTTCCCCTTGCGTTCAGCCATTCGCAGTTCCAGCACAGCAAGGCCGTTTTGGTTATTGTTACAAGGCCAAATCAGTCAATCATCCAGACTGTTGCCCCTGCAACTACTGAAAAGGCTGCTGCCCCTCTTCAGGAACCACACGTTTGTCTGGCCTCTCAACAGATACCCCTCCGTTGTGGTTGCACCTACGGTACGGCTATCTGTATCGCTGAGGCACGCAAGCCACCCCACCAACGGCAAGGTCCATGGTTCAGCAGGAGCGTATATTAATTCGGTAAACGTAATTTCTTCATGATACTTAATGTAACAGGGTTGTTGTTGTTGTTTCTAACATGAACTGTGTGGCTTCCAATGCAAGAGTTTCTAACATAAGTTTTCAGCAGTTTTATGTTTTGTCTCCAAAGTGATACGTGTGACGAGTGAACAGATATGTGGCATCCCAAATTTGGAACTTGACAGTTCATTTAGTAGAAGTGAGAGACTTAGCTGTCTCATCAGTTATTTTACAGTCTAACCTCACAAACAATGAACTCGCGGCCTAAACACTAAATCCGCGCAAGAACAAGGACATCTATAGAAGATATCAGGCTAGTAGAGTATTATTGAATCTCAGTGTGCTAACTTGATATGGCAGAGTACTCATTGGCCTCTTGCATGTCTAGTGTTTCAAGTGCAAATGGAAACAGTTCTGTACTATTCGTGGTAACAAGAAGGACGGAAAAGAAGAATGCATGTTTCATTCGGTTCTGACTGAACTCATCACATTCGATAGTAACTCAGTGGGCACTAGATCTGACAGGAATTCCACAACCCTCCATCTGTATCGTTCATCATCTTCTTTCTTACCGCCGTTGTCGCAAGTAAGTAGTCATTGAAATTTGCAGCCATCGCAATACAAATACAGTATTTACACTGCTATAAGGATCTCATTAGTTTGTTATTTAACTACAATTTAATGGTGAACACATATCAAATTCTAATAAGTAACTGTTATTAATGTGAAACTTCCTGGAAGATTAAAACTGTGTTCCTGGCAGAGACTCGAACTCGGGACCTTTGCCTTTCTTGGGGAAGTGCTCTACCATTTGAGCTACCCAAGCATGACTCAAGCCGCGTTCTCACAGCTTTATTTTGGGCAGTACCTCGTCTCCTCCCTTCCAAACTTAACGTGATTTATCATCAAGTGAATCGCCTTAGGTCTATTTAAATAATAGAAATACTGAATATGAGAATGATTCCTTGTTAAATATGTTTTGGAAAAGGATTCTGGTTTGAGAAAACACATTTTTTCTACTTTTATCCATACATTCATGTTTCAGCGAAGTTTCAGCACCATAATTAGTTTACTTTATTTTCTTAATAGCACATTGTCTTTTGTATGCGTTACAAAAAATATTTCGGTAAATTTTCTGACATACAATTTTTGTGGTTCCCACATTTTCATCATTCTTTGAAACTATTCGCTCAAACACATATTGAGAGGTGGCATGAGCCCCCTCTCATATTTCTATCTTAGTCTGAGTAATTCGATCTTCCTCTCTAATTGCATGCCGTGAGAAGATGCTATTCCTTCACACGCGGACTTCCCCACAGCGTCTCTCGTCACCCGGGTGGTGCGGTGACAGGTGGGCTGTGCTGATCCTGAAACGGTTAAGCTGACAGGTGTTAGGGAGTTGAGTGAATGCTTTCCAGACGCCGACATTGTCATAAGAGCAGCGGAGACACGCCCGCAGGGGCCTGAAGCAGCGGCTGGGCTAGAGATTCCGTTACTTCGCAGAAACTTAGCGAAAACACTTTCTGGCGGGCTACCAGCGAGGCATGGGAATGACTTGTGTTCCCAGGCAGTCATGGCGGGCAAATTCCCGCGTTTTCTGCAAAATCGTAACTGTTGTTGGCTTGCTCAGGGCATAGCTCCGTGACGCAGCAAAATCGGCGCACAAATTGGCGCCAAGAATCTCCATTGATGGAATGCTAGTGCTTCACCAATAGAGTTTAATTTTCCGCCGGCTTTCGAGTTGCTGATTGAAACGTTTAACCACGGCCACTGTCGTGGGGGCGGGAATGTTCTGTGTTCGGTTTGTAGTGGTGCTCTTGTAGGACTCGGCTCTCGTCTTTCAGTCAGAGTAGGATACAAGCCTGAGCTCTCGCTGCTCTTGACAGCCTGCCTTCCGTTTGCAGTCTAATATACTTTTATTTAATTGTAACTGTTTGACGAAGTTGCTGAAGTTTCGACTTCAACGTAAGTTTCCGAGTACAGTTGGCAATTGAGCGTTCTTGGTACAGGTGGCCTATGTTGTCTGTCTTGAGCAGTTTTGGCTAAAGTTGACTGTATCGGAGTTACTGTGTGACTTCGTTTGTTAAAATCAATCACTGTATCGTCAGTGATTGTGTGGCAAGCCTTCTTCGCCTCTCTCAGAGGCGCCTTTGTATTGCTAGAAAGTCTTCAGTCTGGAAAAACCAGACCAGGATAATTTGTTTCGGGCTATACTCGCGACATTATCATCACCACGATGGGACGTCGAAGCAACCAGCCATCGCCTCCGGTACGCCAGATCGTGTCCTTACAATTAAGAAGACAGCTTGGTAATGTACTTCCGCAGCACCGGCAAAGCAGGCAATTTTGCTAGGTGATAATCAGAGCTCAGCAGAGCGCGCCTGTTCGTCTTTTCTAACTATGTTCTGTCTTGGGTGTTCATTGTCTGCGTTCTCACTACTCAGGCAGCAATTAATATTGGGTTGGCTGTGTGTTTCTGTTAAGATTTGAGTTGCAAGGAATTGGCTCCACACACCACTTCGTCATAAATGTCTCAATCTAGTTTAGGTACAACTTCACCTTCACAGCATTTATTTGAGTATTCAATTTGAATCAATTTGATGTATTGTGTTTCATGTGTTTTGTTTATTATTTTGAGTTTAGTCATAATAAATCATATTGTTATTTTGGACAGAAATTTCATTCTGTTAATCTGTAGAGCAACCCTATCATTTCTCACTATGTTAATGAAAGTTTCCTTTACTTAACGTATTTATCAAATTAAATTATTGCAGGTGCCGAACTCTTTTCTACTCCACTTACAGGGTCGATTACAGTCAGTTCGCGTTTCTTTTTAATCCATGTGCAACAGCAAAAGTCAGAGTTAGAATAGGGGGGGGGGGGGGCTTAGAGCATCATTTTGTATGTAGTGTTGTAGTGTTGGGCGGCTGGATGTTAAGAGCGCTTAGCGTTGCGCAGTTGGAGGTGAGCCACCAGCAGTGGTGGATGTGGGCAGAAAAATGGTGGAGTTTTGAAATTTGTAAGACTGGATGTCATGAACTGCTATATATGTTATGACTTTCGATGATATTAAGGTAAATACATTGTTTGTTCTCTATTAAAATCTTTCATTTGCTAACTGTGCCTATCAGTAGTTAGTGACTTCCGTAGTTTGAATCTTTTAGTTAGCTGGCAGTAGTGGCGCTCGCTGTATTGCAGTAGTTTGAGTAACGAAGATTTTTCTGAGGTAAGTGATTTGTGAAACATATAGATTAATGTTGGTCAGGGCCATTCTCTTGTAGGGATTACTGAAAGTCAGATTGCGTTGCGCTAAAAAAATATTGTGTGTCAGTTTAAACACAAGCCTGTGTAAACCTATTAAATACTTCTCGAATCCATGGATGCAGAATCACTGCTGAACTGCCTTTCAGAGGTAGACCAACATGCTTTTAAGAAGATTTTCATAATGTTTTGGCTCGTAAGTTTATATTCCTTTTACAAAACAGATTGTTTCATAAGCAGACATGGACCAGCTACTGAGCTTTAATCTCAAAATGGGCATTTGGTTACGCTGTTTTCATACCGAGACTTTCGCCACTAGTCTTGACACCACGTTATCTATCACGTAACTGAAGATCGCCGTTGTTGTATGGGTGCAGGAACAAGAACGGATCTTACTTGCTAGTATGAAAATATCTTCTTTCAGCCTTGGTGATATAGAGTCGCTCCTGTCAGCCAGGGTCGGTGAGCTTCCTTGCGCACACATTACGCGCTCATCTCAACAGGGACTTTCATGAGCAAAATGACGTCCACCAATAGAATGTGGCATTTCCATTGATCGTTGTTGTCTGCCTTACATGTTCATGACCAATAAAAAACTACAGCAAAGAAGATTAAGGGGTTAATGCCCCGTCAACGTGCCAATTCCAGGGAGAGCTACAGCATGGATAGCGAACGGATAGGGACGGATATCAGCCGTGCCATTTCGCAGGAACCATCGCTGTATTCCCCTAAGGCGATTTAGACAAGCAACGGAAAACACAAATATCGATTATGTGATGGTGCTTGGGTGATGCATTACGCGATTACTTGATTTCGCTGGAAAAACAACAACCATAGTAACTTCTTTCCTATTTAGTTCTTTTACTTATTCAAATACACTCCTCTTCTGCTTTTATAAATTCACTACTTTTCAACCACTTGTCGCATTCAGAAATTTATGCGACGTTTTCTTCATTGAAGTACTAACGAGAACACTGCACGTCCAAATAAATTAGTTCAAAACTCCGGAGCACACTTGATACAAGTTAGTCGTTTTTAAGTCGTAAAGAAACCCACGCTCAACGCGTGAATAACACGTTTTCATTTACCAATTTTCTGTAGTGTTTTAAAGGCTCGGTGACCTCTTATTGCTAAAGGAAAACCTGTTAGTAATACATAGACATATGAATCACCCAAACAATATGTTGGCAAATTGTTTCTGGAAAAACGCTTGTTGGGATCAACAAGCCATGTAAAGAGAAGTCAGAGAAATATTGGGGCTGGCGATGAAACAGTGAGCAATCTGAAGATGAAGCAGAGACGGGGTGTAGGAAAAACATTGACTGCATTTTTAGTACAGGCTAATAACAAAAATGTCAACTTAATGAAAAATGAGTATACAGCCTCAGTAAACAGACTGGACGAGCTTGAAAGACCAATGCTGTAGACTGCAATAGGCAGAGATTTGTCCTTTAAATGTTGGTGACACGCAACATTAACTGATAATGATCAGACTGGGATGTTTAATTTGATAGCAGGAATGAGCATAACAAAATTAAAACTATTAGCGAATTTTTTAGCTCTTAAAAATCGATTCAATTTCTCTACATCGACATAAATATAAAATGCAGACAATCAAGTTGTGCAGACAGCAAGTAGTCTCGTGGCACCGTGGAAGATACAATCGACATGTCAGATTAGCACAGCCGCTGATCAAATACCGCGAATAAATACCGGAACCGGCACAATTACATTCACCCTCCAGTTTTCTCTGACGCTATAGTTATATGCGCAGATAAAGCTTGACCTTACCATTTGGCTATTCGCAATTTGGATTACTCATCTGACGGACTTACGACGAACTTGGCGGTGTTCTAGACTCCCCTGCCCTTCAGCTGTTCACTAAATCACTACAGACCACACGGAAATGCCTGTTTGCTCCATCTTGTTTGTTATATCTGTCCCAGCGTCACACTTTGTGGGAGAGATCACGAACTTTGGTTCTACCTGCTCCCGAATGGGACAGAAAACATTCCGAGAAAAACATGTCGCTACTGGTCTGTCCTACATTACCAAAACGTCTTGCTGCGTTCACCACTGCGTTAAGCAGGACACCGGATGGTAAGAAGTGTTCGCGTCTCTCTTGGGTAAGGAGCCCGATTGCTGGGGATTTAAGTTGCTGCTCAGAAGTTGGTCAGCCAGACGTTTAATGGAAGTGCTCGGGCCGGTCGCATTTCGCTGCGCCCTCAGGGCCGCAAAGTCGTCCCCAAGTTGCCGCCATCCCTCCAAGCGGCGTCTGACTTCGACCGCTCGCAGATGTGAACTGGGCCGCCAGCCGGGATCGTGAAGCTTGAGGAAGCCTGTGTCTGTCGCCTCTGTCGGTCTTCAGCAGAACAAACGAGACATCACTCTGTATCTCTAACATTGTCTCTAACATGTGGCGCTAAACAAATTAGCTTCGGATGGTATTATCAATTATGGTTAGCACTTTTTACGGAAAAAGTAGAGGTTATCTTCTTATATTTAAATTTAGAATTTCACGGATAAAACTATGATATATCTTAAAAACATTAAACGTCTGACGTCACAGTGCAACAGACAGCTCTAACCATGCACAAGTATTAAAATACAAATTAGTAAAATGCATCCTTCAAGGCAACTGAAAGTGAGAGAGATAGCCTTTGAAATAATTCTCCAACATTTAACAGAGAGGTATTGAAGTATATGACTCAGTGATCCGGTTTGGGTACTGTGGTCGGTGCGAAATTTGGAAGTTGATTACTACGAAACTAGCAAAAGCCACGGGCCATGTATTTTTGTCATCAGTGCACCTACTGATTTCCTGTGGCCGCCACGATATTCGCTATGATGGCAACTTCGTGCTCTCCGAATGGATTCTACGCAGAATATTCCTCTTTAACGCACTTTTTCTATTAAGGGCGTTCCAAAAATCGACGGAAAAACTTCATGAATAGATTCCTCGTGTAACAAGAAGAAAATAAAGCTGATAAACGTGGGGACTAAAATGCATACTGTTGGGTCGGCAGAAGAGCTAACACCGTGTTACTAGAGGAGGCACAAATGCACGCGTTTTAGCTCACGCAGGCTGGCGTGAGGAGGGAAGAACTATACTGACGTGAGGTCTGCAACATGACAAGGAATTAGAATTCAGAAAGCGGACGTAGCTAGTTTGATACTTAATTTTGATCCATTAATGATCAACTTCGCACTTGACGGTACATGAGTCACAATATTATCTGTTCAGAAGACATAGTAACTGAATATGGCGCCGTGCTAGGTCTAGCAAATGACGTAGCTGAAGGCTATGCTAAGCTGTCGTCTCTGCAAATGAGAGCGTAAGTAGTCAGTGAACCATCGCTAGCAAAGTCGGCTGTACAACTGGGGAGAGAGCTAGGGAGTCTCTCTAGACTAGACCTGCCGTGTGGCGGCGCTCGGTCTGCTATCACTGATAGTGGCGACACGCGGGTCCGACGTACACTAACGGACCGCGGCCGATTTAAAGGCTACCACCTAGAAAGTGTGGTGTCTGGCACTGACACCGCACATACCTTAAGTGCTATGAACATTTGTTCATCTTTACTGCTGTGATTCAAATCACTTCTTGGGGGAGTTCTTTGCTTTCCATATTTTGGCAGTATAGACTGAAAACATAAAAAAATGTCCTTCAGCTTACATTTTAAATGCATACCTTAAGAACCATGAGGGCTCGTTCAGTAGAAGAGGTCTGTTTCACAGGATCGAAGATCAAGTGCTCATAGCTCTTAAGGTATGGATATAGACATTTTCCATCTTGTTATACGAGTAAACCATTCCTGAAATCGTGTAGATTTTCGGAACACCCTGTATGTTCTATTCTCTCTCGTCTACAACCATTTTGTTTTTCTAACAACTCCTTCTAACATAGAATTTATTGTCTTGTTGGATCCTAACGTTATATCCATTTTTCAATGAAGTGTTACCCGCTATATTTTTTTTCAATCTCGTTTTTCGTGAAGGCGCTTCTAATTTCAATGCCTTCTGCAACACTAAATCATAAACATTTTAAGTCTCGTACGGTAACGTCCAGGATCCACTCCACACATACATGCTCAGAATATTTTCCCGTCGATTTAATACCAATATCTGATACTACTTGACTTGTTTCATCACAAATTAAACATGCACTTTTTTGTTCACTGTATCCTTGATTCTTTCATTACGAGTTATTTCGTGTCTAAGATAGCAGATTTCCCTTAGTTTGACTACTATACAGTCCCCAAATATCATTTTTTTTATTCCTCATTACTATCAGCATTCTCTGCTTTTAATAATTATACCATTCAACAGTGACGGATTGGTACAGCAACAGCATTATAAGCTGAATGTAAAAGCAGTCGTAGTTATTACACATTGCCCAGGGCTTCATGCGATAATGTTAAAATAAATGCCAGGAGCATACGTCATGTTACAATTAATGCCACCGGCATATGTCACATCGAAAGGAGCACCAGGACAGGACACACTTAGGTAAGACGGCAAAATCTGTCGTAGCAGTGGAGAATACGACCCTGCGTATATGAATATATGTGCACCCCATGCAAGCATTACAATCTTGTATGGCTGCCACATTAGTACGGAGAGGAAATATGGTAATATCTTGCTGCCTAGGCAAACGAGGTGGGGGGGGGGGGGGGGATGAGAATAGTTAGGAAAAGGTAAGCGCATTTCCATAACCTAGTGGGATCTTGATTGAGGCTTACAATAAGTAACTGATACACTAATGACTCTGGCACTTTGGGAATTTGTGTACTTGTTTCCTTGATAAATTTTAAATTAATAAGCTGATAGTTTTCTTTACACAACCTACCAGGCTTTCTCATACTGCTGTCCATTCGCATCTAACAGTCACTTATAAAATTCTGTGTTTTTAATTTTCCTTTATCTCCAGTTATTTGGAATTAATACCATGATGTTTATTCATATTTGCTGTTGGTAGTACTCATGATTATAACAAATTTGGGTCAATTTATATTAGTGTTTAATTTTCTTTACCTAGATGAATTCCATATACCTTATTATTACTGATTTTTTGAAGGACCACACCTTGGACTCATTTGTTACCGTCATTAATTTTCTAGTGTCTCCATTGCACAGCAGCCTTTCCTTTCACACCTGAGTCTGTGAGGAGCCATCCGCATCTCAAAACGTTTCAGTTGATGCTGGTCACAGCAGCAGACACTAATGGGCCATGCGACTGGGGATCATATTACATTAACTAACTGGTTCCTGTCAGTATATTATTCTATCAGATAATCTTCTGATCCTCTCAAATCATTTATGTTTTCATTAAACTGAATGTGTTAAACTATTTATTTCTGTTCAGTCTCTGATGACTGCTTCAGTTACCAATTTGGTTGACATGCTATCACTAAATCTTCACATATCTTTTAGTACTCAGTAATGTAATAATACCGTTGTGTTTCTTGTTTTGTATACTATTTACTTAATTCTTGTTTAGTAATATAATTGTAAGCTATGTTAGAATAATTGTGGATTGAGGTTTTGTAACAACATTTGGTAACCCATTCTCTAAATATTGCTTGTTCTCTACACACTTTGCATCTACTGGATCATTTAAATTCACAATTCTTCTACCTTATAACCTCCAGTTACTTAAAAATAGCATTTAATTTTTTCTGAAAATGCTTAATTACATTAACTGTTTTTGAGTTTACTGATAATTGAATAGTTTTTATTTTTTATTGAAAATCTTCTGATTTTGAAATTAAGTCATTATTAATTTTTCCTTCTAATGATTGAAAATATTTTATTTTTTCTAAAATGTCATTCAATTTAGAATATAAATTATTTCCAAAAATGCCCATTTATTAAATTTAACATATCATTAAACTTATAATTGATACCCAACAGTTTTAAAACGAAAAACGCAAATGTCCACACATTACTTTATCAAAATTCTGTATTTTTTCAATGCTATAAAATAATTTTCTCCATAATAATTTACTAGCTGTTTTGGCATATTTCCCCCACAAATTTTATATCTTTATTTTTATTATAATAAGTCTAATGAGTAGTAAAATGATTAGATGTATCTAGACTTACTACTCCACATTCTAAATTTATTCTTCTATCAGGCAATTAATCAATAATAAAATCATTAAGAATATATTTTATTTTTAATTGTTTATCTAATTCTTCTATGTCAAAATTAAATACAGGATGAATTTAATTATATCTATGAAAATTTTTTAAACCCTTACTTTCTTTCTTTCCCATTGCTAGATTAGGTCTTTATGTTCTTGTAATACATTACCAGCTTTTTCTTATTTATAACTGCATTAGCAATTGCTGAATAACCACTAGCTACTGAAAAAGTAACACTTAAAAATATGGTAAAGCTGCTAATAGTAATGGTAAAAATCCATCTTCTTATTTTGTTTGTTTCTATAACTATTCTCACAACAGGAAAAATTAACATAACAAAAAAATTTCCACTAATTTTCTTCTCTACGTTATTTTCTGAACATCGGTAAAAAAGGTTTTAGTACTGTTTAACTGATCATTACTGAGTTTAGGTTTAGTTGCTTTTTGATTTAACTTTCCCAGTAGTTAGCGAAGTATGATCAATCATGCAGTCATTAATTAATAACCAATTTTTTTATAATCTGCATTCATTTTTATTCTAATCTATCAATTATTTGATGAACATCATTAATCCAAATATGTTCATCTGTTTTTTTTTAAATTTTTTAAAAGTTTCATCAACTTTTTTAAATGAATCATCTAGATTCTATTTTGAAAAACTAGTAAAAAGTATTCAACCATTGTTCTAATCTAATTATTCTATTTATTTCCTTCATTTGATTTCATTTTATTTGGGCTACGTTCATTACATACACCATTTGACTCAGGTAAAGTCTTAGTAACATTTTGTAAATCAAGAAAATTGAATTCTGTACCTAAATCATCTATAGTTATTTGTTTTGTAGTTAAAAGATTGATTAATCATTAATCTCTTCCCCCATACTCTTTCTCAGCAATTTGTAATTTATCGCCATTGAATTCTACTGGAAAATTACCAATACATTTTAAAGTACCACCAAATCTTAATCCAAAAATAGTTCTTTACTGTGATTAATAAATTCTAACAATCTTTCATGTATATTCATTTTTATCATCTTTGCCTTTTAATTGTCATCTTTCTTTTACATACTTCCCTAATCAAATTTTTACTTCAGATTCAATTAGCAAATAATCTCTTTTATCATTACAATATTTAATTGGTAGTATATCATTAAATGCTCCTATATAATGTTTTATATGAAGAACAATTTGTCTTTACCTTTCTATTTTCTTCAATATCTTTCAAAACATTTTAACCTAACCATTTGATACCCATGTGAACTTGTTCCATTGCATCAATAACTAGTTGACATTATTTTTAATTTTTTGTAATCTCTTCTTGGTTGTTTTTCCCCATTTTTAACCTCTTCTTTTAATTGTTCCTTTGCTCTTCTATTTTGTCTTGCTTTTTTTACAACTCTTGGATCGTATTTTGCAAACTTGTTTAATTATAAAAAATACAACAGCCATTTTTATTTTATGTTCTTAATTTATATTCTACATTTCTATTTTAATGTTTATGTTCAACATTTACATTCAACGATTATGTTCAGCATTTAAATTCAATGTTCTCATTCAACACTTATATCCAACATTTTTAGACAATGTTTATGTTAAATATTTAATGCATCATTGATATTTTTTCTATATTTGCCATCATTAATGTTTCTTGTCATATATACCACATAAAACCAAATTTACCTTTGTTCCTACATTTCCTACATATTTTTTTTAAATTTATCAAACTTTCAGTCTCCACCAACAAAGTCACGAAAAATGTGATTTACATTTGTCACATTTTGTACAAAAATATTATAAAATCTCTAACTAATTGTTCTTGTATTTTTGAATATGTTTCATCTAAATAAAAACAATCTGTTCCATTGTGTCTTCTTCTAGTAAAATATTTTCTATCTGTACCTTGATTTTAAAAAATGGCGACATCAAAAACTAAAACTGAATTATCTGGACATTATCTAAATGAATAATGTCATTATTATTTCTGATAACACTAGTAATTGTTCATTAATTTTATCCATCTTTTTCAGATCTCGACATTTTGGTTGAGTCTGACATTTTAAATAAATGTATAAATGATTTTTTCCAGTTAACCATCCAATTCTAGGATATAATTATCCATCATTAGCTTTTTTCACATCCACTTGGTTCTATGATTTCTCATTAAGTAGCATTTGGTAAGAGTTTAGCATGTTTATTTTTTTATTTGTTTTCTGGAATTCTTATGTTTGGTTCCCAATCTGTCATTTGTTTATGTCATTAATAAAAATGACGAGATTATTTGAAAAGAGTAATGATTCGTCTGTTCTGCAAAAATAATTAACTGTTCCAATTAGAGAAATGTAAAAAGTGTTTCAATAGTTGGTTTTCTTTTCAGCTTTTTTAACTCCAAACATTACAGCAAACAATAATAAATTATGCACTAAAGAAAAAACTATACAATTTCCTGTTGGTCAGTGTATTTTGAAAAATTCATAAAAAATTATTTAATAGAAAAATCCTAATAAAAGCATTAAAGAAGATAAAATTTTAAAAAGATTTCTTATTGAAAGTGATTTTTACATATTTCATGGATAATAGTGATTGTATGGGCCAAGTTTAACGATGTAATAATGAAATTATTGAAGCTAATGAAGAAACAATTGCTAATAATGATATTAAAAAAATTCCAATTAAATTAATAAATGTATACTTTAATCTAGCTGACTGAATGTTTGTTAAATATAATGATCATTTTCATATAGTAATTAATGCTATTTTTTCATTTCAACCAAAAGCTGAATTTGGAGGACTGATAAACTATAAGCCAAAATATTGCTATAAATATTCCAATTTTTTATACTATCATATTTTAGAAATAACTATAATTGATGAAAATGACAATTTGATTAAATTTAATTGTGCTTTTTTGACAGTAATTTTAAAAATTAATTTTCCTTATAATAAATAATGAACAATATCAAGATTAATCAACTTCACTTGTTTCCAGTTAATGAGAAAGCAAAAAGTAATAGAAATCTTCCAAAGAAGGAAGGAGTAATTATTATTAATATTGGTAATTGTGGGATTCATCCTCATCATTCACAACTGCAAATGAACTTTGATGTTATTAACACAGGTGGAACAAATTTTTCAGCATATGATGTAAATGGAATATGAAGCTATTTGATAAATAGCTATTAAAATTATTTGGTGTTATTACAATTAAAAAAGGTATCAAAATATTATCTAGAATAGAATATTCAATTGTTTCATCATGAAAAGTTTTTCCATTACCTTCGCCCCTATCAAGTTAATTAAATATAAAAGTACATATTCTTAACAATGGTAAATTTGGAATGAAAAATAAAAATACTTTATCCATTGAATCATTCAATGGAATTTTTAAAAAATTATGAAGAAATTATGTGGGAACGAGATTTAACTGTGATTTTTACATCGATTTTGAGAAAAATCAAGGGCATTCTATTATTCAACAAACTACTTCCAAAAGAAGGTAAAATTGATTTAAAAAGTATGGAAATTCGTGTTCCTGTTATTAAATATGAACCAGAATATTCGTTTGAACTAGAACAAGAAAGACTGAAAATCCAAGCATTTAATATCTTTCTTTTGACTATAAACAATTGAATTTGCTGAATGGAAATCAATTTTGAAGTAAATATTACGAATTGTTAGAATATTACCAAATTTAATATGGATAAATTTATTTATTTTTTTCAAACTAATCGAAAAAATAATCAGATAAATGATTCTTCTTTATTCTATTACAAAATATCTGTGTAAAAAATGGAAGAAATTTTTCTAAAGAATTACAGAAACTTGATCCACCAAATAACTTTCAAAAGAGTAATCCAGTTAAATGCTGATGTAAATATAAGTCTATTCAATTTTATTCAAGATTAACCTATGTACATAATAAATATGTCTATGTCTAAGCCTAGAAGATCCAGAGAAGAATGGTGTGCTTTGTCACAGGGTTATTTGGTGGCTGCAAGAGAGGTGCTCTGCATTGCAGTGTAGCTTGCTGTCCAGGTTTTGATAGAGTGTATTTCTGGATGAGGTACTGAATATATTGTTCCCCCTACTGAGATCATAAGTATAAAATTAGAGAGATTTGAGCATGCACGGAGACTTCACGGCAGTCGTTCTTCCTGCGACTAGAACAGGAAAGGGAGGTAATGACAGTAGCATGTAAAGTGCCCCCCCCACACACTTTTGTGTGGTTTGTGGAGTATAAATGTAGATGTAGATGTAGAAGAATGAATGTTGTAACTACTCAAAACACAACAATGAAATTATGTGAATTTTTTACCAAAAGTATTTCTAATGGTACAGTTGTATATATTATTATGTATGGTAATATATATCTGACATTATTCACAACACAGAATGCTTACATAAATCTTTTAATTGTATAAATGTATTCAAATTGCAAAAATTAAATAACTTATAACTTCATGTTTTCATTCCTTTCGAAATATTTTCAGAAAAATAGAGAAGATAAAAACTAAAAAAATAGATTAATTAAAAATAAAAAGTTTTTCAAACACTTCAAATTCTGGAAAAATAAATTTAACATCATTTCAAGAGCTGAAATTTTCCCATTTAAATATGGTGGATAAGTTATATTCCCTTTAAACAATAAATTTATACTGAAGGCTTATCAGAAGACATTGATAAATTAGAGAAAATTAATGTGTTGCATTTTATTTATCAAGTTAAAAAATAAAGATTGACTTATTCATGCTATTGAATTTGAATAAATTTTAGATTTTTTCATTTCTTTTTAAAGGTACCAGATTTGGGCTCTTAAATTTTTAATTAAATTTTTGAGAATTAAATTTCAATTGAGAGAATTGTATTTATAATTGAATTTTGTGGGTATGGATAAATTTTCGTTAGGGGGTACAGTGAAACTAAAATCTTGGCTTTATCCTGGAATTTTTCATCAGTATACTCTTTGGTCCAGGATCATGATAGATCTACTACTCCCTTTAATATTTTTTGCACTCTCGAACTGTTATTATTTTATAAATTATAGTATTCATCAGCTGCTTATTATTTATTTAGCCGATTTCTCTTTATTATTTCCAGCACCTGCACCTGATGATGTGTGTTTTTAACCTAAAACCGATCAGGAATTTAAAATAAAAGCTTTACAACTGAAGTGGCGACTCCCACGTGTGTTACGATGCTCAGCTGCGGATGATCCTCCAACTGGATTATTTCTACCATGTCAGGGTATGCTATGATCGGCTATGAACAGCCATGCTTTAGCTCATGACCACTACCCAGTCGGCTATGCAATATTAGGATGTAAGCCAAACTGGCATAACATTACATTTTGTACTAGGATAATAAGCCATAAATGATTCAAGATGAACCCAAAACGTATCTTATTGAGTCTGCTGCAATGATTTGACTCTTATTTAACTTCATAGTTCAATGATTCTTCTTATTTTTGTATATAGAAGGTGACTTTTCCACTGTGTACAAACTCCAAGATTAATCGATAAGAGGGTATGAGACTAAAAGTTCTAATGAACTTATTTCAAGACATGCATGATTTCCATGCTGGAGACCATATATTCAATCACACATTGTTAGAGAGATTGCAGTCTCATACGCACTGTATCATGCAGCCACAATTGTAACATGTGTTGAAAATGGTTTCCATGTGCCTCAATGCATGTGTGTAAGAGCCATTGCATGTTCTGTCTCAAGCCATCACATCGGCCAGTCTGCATGCCAACACCGTCAATAGCAGCACGATTACTCTGCTTCACTGTCTCGAAATATTCAAGATTTAATTTTCAGTCGGTCCTACTACTGCATCTGTCTCTTTTTGGTTTTTCACCTCTGACAATGATTTTCACATGTGAAGAAGATCAAGTTGTACATTGGTTCGGAGTATACGTTAATCACAATGCCACCTATAGCTTGTTAGACAAGTCAGTTCTGTGGCCGTAGGAAGGCAAGGCCTCCAACAGGACTACGTATAGTAAAACACTGGGCGTCCAAATGAACCTTCGGATTAACGTAGCACTATCTTAGGTTGAGGTTTGACGAAAGAATAAAAAATATTGTTTTAAGATGACATTTTCTACAGCAAAATATTTCTGTTTGATGTTAAAATAGATACAAGTGATTGTAGATTTGTGACACACAGATGATGAGCTGAAGATTTAAGAGACCCAATCAAAGTTATAGTATAATTTATCTTCCACAGAACGTGCCTACATAATGTGCTTCTCGTCCCTGGACTTTGTTCTTGACAGGTGATCTAAAAAATAATGGTTCAAATGGCTCTGACCACTATGGGCCTTACCATCTGAGGTCATAGTCCCCTAGAACTTAGAACTACTTAAGCCTAACTAACCTAAGAACAACACACACATCCATGCCAGAGGCAGGACTCGAACCTGCGACCGTAGCAGTTGCGCGGTTCCGGACTGAAGCGTGTAGAACCGCTCGGCCACCGCGGCCGGCTGGTGATCTAAGGTAAATATAAAAATTATACCTGTCGGTCTGCTATTAGAATATCGATTGGTTGCCGCGGTTTTGTTATGCAGACAGTCATAATAACTTGAGTTATATTTTTGTCAGTCGGAGTATCTGGTTCGCATTGGAATCCAGAAGAGATTGGTAAGAATAACGCTGCTTCGGTATCAGGTGAGACTTATTATGCGATGAGTCACGAAAAATAGATAAAAAAAATTGCAAGAAAGAATTTGTAATAAAGTTTACACAAGAAAGACGGATCTCTATAAGGAGAAGCAGTTGCCAAAAACACAAAAAATGAACGAGAGGACCAGAAAAAACAATTCATGATATGTTATAGAGCACAGCAGAGAAACAGACAACCTAAATGAAACATCCGGCGGTCTTTGAAATGTACTGCTATGGAAGATTGTTAAAGATCATAGGGATAGTTCTCATAAGAAATGAAGACTTACAATAATGAGGTGATGTGGGTAATATTCTAATAAACAACATGATCATACGAACAAAGAACTGATTTCAAAATTGAGGGTAGGTAACAAGCCACAAGAATAGAGGAAAACATCTAATTTTACATTTTGTGAACGAAAAAGCAGTAATGTGTAATACGCATGAAGCAACTTATAAACACTGCGGTAACGCCAGAAACCATTTTGTTGTGAGTGTATTGGTTAATTGTAAACGCTGTACCATTGTATATTTCATGACTGGAGGATAGTAACGGGGATCTCATCGTGGGCCGAAGGGGCTTCGCAGGCAATCAATTCCGAAAGAAATACCAGAGAACGGCCCTAATTGAGACTAATTCCTGAGATTTATCTCCATCGCATTCGGATAATAATTGAAACTAATTGCATGGAAACGATTACTTCGCTCTTCACGGAATCATTAAAAACGGTAATCCACGGCGTAGTCGGCGCGTCGATCGATTAATTACTGCTGCAGCATTGGGTGGCGCGGGGGTGCGACACGCTTAAGCTACTTACGTCACGGCATACGCAAATCCGTAGCGGCGATGCGCCGCCGTTACGTCAGATTATTGTCCGCTCTAATGGATAGAACGTTTGCTGCGCCGTGTATCAATACAATGCGATATTGGACGTTAAATCTCGCGTAATGGCCGCGCCAGTGCAGCCAGACACATTTACGCGGCCGTCGACGGCGAAGAATCGCGTTTCCTGCTCGAAGGGACACGGCGAGAGCATTTAGCGGCAACAGCGGCGGCGCCGGCGGGCGATATGCAGCGAACGGTCCGCACATTAGCGCCGAGTCTGCAAAAGTCAACTGCCACCGGATCGTACAACGGTCAACAGAGAACTAGCTGCAGAACGATTTCAGTCTTTTTCTCGGTTAGGGCCACATCGTTTTGTGAAGTAAAAACTGGTGTGCTATAAAGATATATATCGGATATACAGAGTGTTTGAAAGAGAACTCCCAGGTATTAAGTATAAATTTAAAGGTGAAATTAATGAAAAATTACATCAATGCGTACATATCATGAAAGAGAAATCCTTCAAGTTTTCTTTGCTGTTAGTAGACGTCAACGTGGGAGGCATTTGTTGCCCTGCACACGTCGAGACCATATTCCACTTCCCGCCACGTATTCACCAACATTTCAGGTGTCGCTCTCCCAACCGCCGCGAAGATTCTTTCGCTTAAATTGTCATTTCTCTGAGTTTTTTCTTTTGTTTTTTCTTCAATATTGAAAGGATCAATCAGACGATCTTCCATCAAACGGCACCTGAAAATTTGGAAAGTAATGTTAAGGTCTTCTGGGACCAACTGCTGATGTCATCGGTCCCTACTCTTACTCACTATTTAATCTAACTTAATCTAACATACGCTAAGGACCACATACACACCAGTGCCCGAGGGAGGACTCGAACCTCCGACGGGGGAAATCGCGTGGACCGTGAGAAGACGCCTCAGACCGCCTGGCTAACCAGTGTGGTAAACCGCACCAAACAATTTTGGGAGAATCAAGTCGATGCTGAATAACTTGGTGTGGATGCCCTGCCTCCCAAATTCTGCAGTTAAGACGATTACCTGTTCCACTGACATGAAATGTAACCTCATCAGAAAAGAGAATCTTTTCTAAAAAATTGAGCCGGCATGTGTGGCCGAGCGGTTCTAAGCGCTTCAGTCTGGAACCGCGCTACCGCTACAGTCGCAGGTTCGAGTTCTGCCTCGGGCATGGATGTGTGTGATGTCCTAAGGGTTAGTTAGGTTTAAGTAGTTCTAAGTTCTAGGGGACTGATGACCTCAGATGATAAGTCCCATAGTGCTCAGAGCCCTTTGAACCATTAGAAACCGGACATCATCATCAGTTCTGTGTAAAAGTCTACAGCAAACTCATATCTTTCGATTTTATCAGTAGGTTTCATTTCATGTAACAGTTGCAATTTGTAGGAGCGCCACTTAAGTCTTTTACGCACAACATTATACACAATACCTTTAGGCACTTGAAATTGTAGACTACTTCTGGCCAATGACTTCTTCGGGCTCTGAACACACGAAACAGTCATCTGTTCAACAACATCTTCAGAAGTTCTGGGTCTACCCGCTGATTTTTCTTTTAAAACACTGCCGGTTTCCTTGAAAGACTTTAGCCAATGCTGGATAGCTTATTTGCTGTAGGTTGTTCACTACCATACTGACGTCTAAAATTAAGTTTCACTGTAATAACTGTCTCAGTTTTCACAAGCCAAATAACACAATGCGCTTTCTGTTGCGGAGTACACATTATTATTGAGTTTCTCTGCACTGCCCAGGACCCAATCCTAGACTGAACTGAGGTAACAGAGGAAAGGCAGCACTGGTGCAGCCTCAAGGTCGGACAGAACTGCCAACTGTAGGGGAGCCAAACTTGGAGAGCTGGTGAATCAAACACCACAAACTAGGATAGTGTACGTCACTGTGTACAGAGTCAAGGACACATTAAAAGTGGTGAGTTCTTTTTCCAACACCCTGTATATCCAGCTGGACGTACAGCGCCCAGTAATTGTTTCTGGCGGCAGGAGTTGTAAAACAATTGTAGACAACGGTAGGCTGTCATAACTAAGGGTAGACTACGGTAAATTTCGAAGTGGTTTTGGTCTGTTTCGGTCTTACGCGAGTTACCAGTAAGTTAGGTGTATTGCATACCAATGAGGGGTTATCTCGTTACAATCGCTTTCTTTACATACCCGGTCGATGTCTCATTAGATTCCCCTAAAAATCAGAAGCGGGGAACCGTTCTGAAAGTGAGTTGGGATGTATGGAGGGCAGGGTAACCTATATGACATTTTTGTTCTACATAGTTTATCTCCTGTCTGTTACTTAAAAGTAACGAATACACTACTGGGCATTAAAATTGCTCCACCACGAAGATGACGTGGTACAGACGCGAAATTTAACCGACAGGAAGAAGATGCTGTGATATGCAAATGATTAGCTTTTCAGAGCATTCACACAAGTTTGGCGCCGATGGTAACACCTACAATGTGCTGACTGAAGAAAGTTTCCAACCGATTACTCATACACAAACAGCAGTTTACCGTCGTTGCCTGGTGAAAAGTTGTTGTGATGCCTCTTGTAAGGAGAAGAAATGCGTACCATCACGTTTCCGACTTTGATAAAGGTCGGATTGTAGCCTATCGCGATTGCGGTTTATCGTATCGCGACATTTCTGTTCGCGTTGGTCGAGATCCAATGAGTGTTAGCAGAATATGGAATCGGTGGGTTCAGGAGGATAATACGGAACGCCGTGCTGGATCCCAACGGAATCGTATCACTAGCAGTCGAGATGACAGGTATCTTACCCCCATGGCTGTAACGGATCGTGCAGCCACGTCTCGATCACTGAGTCAACAGATGGGGACGTTTGGAAGACAACAGCCATCTGCACCAACAGTTCGACGACGTTTGCGGCAGCATGGACTATCAGCTCGGAGACCACGGCTGTGGTAACACTTAACGCTGCATCACGGACAGGAGCACCTGATTTGGTGTATTCAACGACGAACCTGAGCGCACGAATGGCAAAACGTCTGATGAATCCAGGTTCTGTTTACAGCATCATAGTGGTCGCATACGTGTTTGGCGACATCACGGTGAACGCACATTGGAAGAGTATCACCCGTCGTGATGGTATGGGGGGCCATTGCTTGCATGTCTCGTTCACCTCTTGTTCGCATTGACGGCACTTTGAATAGTGGACGTTACATTTCAGATGTGTTGCTACCCGTGGCTTCATTCCATCCCTGCGAAACCCTACATTTCAGCAGGATAATGCACGACCGCATGTTGCAGGTCCTGGACGGGCCTTTCTGGTTACAGAAAATGTTCGACTGCTGCCCTGGCCAGCACATTCTGCAGATATCTCACCAATCGAAAATGTCTGGTCAATGGTGGCCGAGCAACTGGCTCTTCACAATACGCCAGTCACTACTCGTGATGAACTGTGGTGTCGTGTTGAAGCTGCATGGGCAGCTGTAGCCGTACACGTCATCCAAGCTCTGTTTTACTCAATGCCCAGGCGTATCGAGGCCGTTATTACGGTCCAGAGGTGGTTGTCCTGGGTACTGATTTCTCAGGATCTGTGCACCCAAACTGCGTGAAAATGTAATCACATGTCGGATCTAGTGTAATATATTTGTCCAATGAATACCCGTTTATCATCTGAATTTCTTCTTCGTGTAGCAATTTTAATTGCCAGTAGTGTATTTGAAGAAAAATTGGAACTGTCAAATTTTAATTAAGGTTTTATTCGAAATTTGTTGACTCGTAACATGAAACAGAGGGATTAGAAAGACAACAATACAGCTTTACCATATAACGCCAAAAAACTACGTTTTCTCAACAAAAACCAAGAATAAAAATCTGCAAAACAAAATTATATCTAACATCGCTTCAGACCATCGTCGAACTTACACAAAGCCTGTTTCTGTTATCAATAAATAACTTCTGCATTTATCACTGATAACAGGAAACTCTTGCCTTTGATCAGGATAAAAACGGTCTATTGAGTGAAAAATAACAATAGTTATTATGTTTCTTGATGTAAATTTTGCTTGCATCAAAAGCCGTTGCTTCGCTTACATGTTTCTGATTTTAAAAATTAATAAATCAGCAAATCATCAGAATGGGCCAAAATTTGGTTTATACATTTGATTTAATCAACGTTTTATGACAGTTTCGACTACCAGTTGTACTATAAACATCGCGTCCTTGTATGAGTTGGAACGAAGCGCAGGATTTCTCGTGTCTTAAAGGATCTGCCCGATTTCCGGGGACGTGTGCGGGCGAGAAGGCGGCAGAGCGTCCCTTGATATTTATTCATTGGGCGGCGCAGCCGCAGGCGGCTGGTTCATTGTCATTTCAGGAACTTGTTACGAGTGGCTGCCGAGATTGAGGGGAAACCAGATTAGCGGTGATATGCAGATGAGGCGGCCGTCTCCGCCATGTCGGCGGAATGTCTGTTCCGAGGAGCCCGCCTGCTGGCTCTGTCCCTGTTGTTCGACATTGGGACAGGTTTCGGACTGTGTGAGACACAGGCTGCACATTCCGTAAAGAGAACACATCGTACTAGTTGAGGCTGGTTGTATATGCCAACAATGATCAGCTCTGGCAGCTATTACGAAGAGCGTTCGGTAAGTAATGCAACTCATTTTTTTCCTAAAAGCAGCTTAGTTTTAAGGATGAAATATTCACTCTACAGCGGAGTGTGCCCTGATATGAAACTTCATGGCAGATTAAAACTGGGTGCCGGACCGAGACTCAAACTCGGGACCTTTGCCTTTCGCGGGCAAGGCAAAGGTCCCGAGCTCGAGTCTTGGTCCGTCAGAGCGTTTTCATCTGCCAGGAATTTTCATATCAGCGCACACTCCGCTACAGAGTGAAAATTTCATTCTACAAACAACCTCCAGGCTGCGGCTAAGCCATGTCTCCGCAATATCCTTTCTTTCAGGAGTTCTAGTTCTGCATGGTTCGCAGGAGAGCTTCTGTAAAGTTTGGAAGGTAGGAGACAAGGTACTGGCGCAATTAAAGCTGTGAGGACGGGTCCTGAGTAGTGCTTGGGTAGCTCAGTGGGCAGTCCGCCTTTAGCCGCGGAGAAGCTCAGACTTGTTTACGTCCCGGCTGCGAACGTTCGTGGAAGAAGCGCTGTTTACACAGTCGTCAATCGCGTGTGTTACTGTTTGAATCGAACGCCATGGCACATAATTTCCGAAAAACCGCGATACAGTTCACGTTCTGTAACGATTATGCACGACCGAAGGCTTTCGAAATCGAACGTTTCTTGAGGGACGAAGTGCAACTAAATTACACGGAGATCATTGGAATTCATTTATCAATCGTGAGCAGCACTCTTTACGTAAAGATGATTGACGACGCAGCATGCGATAGGATCATTGAAGCCGCCAAACGAGGATTCCAGTTCCGACACTCCGATGGTCATATTGGCGAAGTTTTAGTCGCTCATTCTGGCCTGGGCGTGCGTACGATTCGAGTCTTCGAGCTGCCTTTCGAGGTACCAGAATCATTGGTCACTGAATCGCTCCAGCCATATGGCAGAGTTATCAGTCATACGGCCGAACGTTGGGCAAGTTTTAGCACGTATCCAGTGCTCAATGGTGTCCGACAGGTGCGAATTGCCCTTACGAAACATGTGCCATCGTACATCAACATCGGCGGCTGTCGAGCTATTGTCATCTATGATGGACAGCCACGGACATGCTCCGGGTGTGGTGGTGAAGGACATCTTCGATCTGCGTGTATGCAGAGGAGACTCGTGCAACACCCTAGCGGAGACCTCCAGAATCCGACTACACCAACATCACTGCCGATGACTTACGTTGCGGCGCTTCGTGGGGAGGTGACGCCGAGGTCGGAACGCACTATCGAACCGACGCCGCAGTTGATTGAGGCGCCTTCGGACCCCACTGACGAAGGAATGGCTCCGACAAACCTCCAATCCCAGACATTACAGGTGGTGCAAAAAGAGGTTGACAGCGTCACAACAGGCATGGAGGCAGAAGTGGAACGGCCCCAGGGCGTTGTGGCGACGGCGAGACTGCAGGAGATACAAGATTCACCGACACCAGAGGCCGAGGTGAGGGCCCGCAAACAACGCTCGCCAAAGCGCCGCAAGAAGCGCCAACTAAACTCTTCGGAGACGCCATCTTCTCTTCTTGGAAACCCAGAGGAGACTAACACTATGGACCTGTCTGACTTGGAACCACAAGCTTCCGATGTCGCAGACCATATGAATTCGGACAGTGAATAGATGTCATGTCGCTCAGACGACGCATCCGCTCAGGGGCCTGCTACCCCTTCTGCGGTGGAGTCTAAAGCTGCGAAAGAGCAACAGCTGTCACTCATCAATGGTGCACAGGAAAATTTGGAGCACCACAATGATATCAGCTGGTATGAGCAGGACGATGAAATCACCGATGCGGACCATTCTACTGGTGGGGACTCGCATCCGTCTGCATCTCAAGAAACCTAACACCGCAGGGACTCGTCCGTTGGGCGACCCTCTGCGGATGTGCAAAGGGAGTGTCGATACGGTGCAACTTTGTCATTTTAACATCATGTGGAGATGACAGCTACTCGACCCCAGGCATACAGAATAGGGACAGTGAATGTAAATACCATTAGATCGCCCGTTAAACAGCAGTTGTATAGGGACATGATATACGCGTCGGATGTGGATATACTGATGGTACAGGAACTCTACATTCCTGAGTTCCAGGAAGTCCATGGCTACATCTCCTACACCTCGCCGCACTCGAACAACGAAAGTGGAACGGCAATATTGATCCGGGACGGGATTCCGGTTCGCGACCTGGCTTATCTACCTTCGGCACGAGGACTGGCGATAACTGTTAATGGAATTCGCTTTCTCAATGTTTATGCCCCTTCCGGCACCGACAACAGACGGGCGCGTGCGAGATATTATTCGGAAGAGATTGTGCCCTTATTTACCGGCAGATTCGATCATTTCATTATAGGTGGTGACTTCAATTGTGTTTTAGCCCAAACAGACCAGACTCCACATTACAATACCTCTCGTGAATTGCATGTGCTATGCCGGGATCTGGAGTTAAGCGACACCTGGGACATGATTCATAGGAACCGTGAGAGATATACTTTTTATACCAGTCACTCAGCGAGCAGACTCGATCGAATATATGTTTCGGTTGACCTACAGGATAAGGTGATCGACGCGAAACGATGGCCTGCGGCATTTACTGATCATCTGGCTTACATTTGTACCATAGCACTCCCTAGGCAAAGTGTGTGGAGAAGCCGCGGGACATGGAAGCTAAATTCGTCACTTTTGGCAGACACCGAATGTCGTCAGAGAGTCGAGGAGGTATGGGCCACATGTCAACGCCGTCTACCAACATATACCTCCGTGCTTCAATGGTGGCTCGAGTGTACCAAGCCGGCAATAAGAAGAGCGCTCATACAGTATGGTCGGGATAAGACGAGATGGCAAAGAGACACTATTGATTATTATTACACCAAGCTTCGTGAGCTGTCCTTCCAGGTGCCGTCTCCAGAACATCAAGCGGAACTTCATCGTGTCAAGGCACAAATCCTATCGATCACGCGACGACGACTGGGTGGCATCCCAATACGGGCACGATGTCTCGACACCATCACTGGGGAACGTACCTCGATGCACCATGTGTCGCGGAAACATAAACGTTACTGCCGGTCATTGGTAACAGTGCTCCACGGTTTAGATGACCGTCATCTGACAACACAACAGGACATTGCAAATGAATTTTTAGAGCATTTCCGCCACCTCTATGCCGGTACACCGACGGACCGTCTCGTGGGGGAAGAGATACTGCAACATCTGCAAACGACACTGACAGATACGGATAAGGCAGCGCTTATGGAGCCACTCACAGAAGACGATATAAAGGTGGCACTCAAAAAAGGAGCGGACCATAAATCACCAGGGCCAGATGAGATTACGCAAGAGTTTTATCGAGAATTCGTGGACATGATGCCACAGTTGGTGTCGATGTACAATGAGGCGATGCGTCCGGACATGCGCCTACCGTCGGATTTTGTAACGGGCTTTCTTCTTCCCATCCCGAAGATGGCGGGGAGTCGCAATGTTAATCAATATCGGCCTCTCACTATGCTAAACACCGATTATAAAATCTTTGCAAGACTACTAGCGTCTCGTCTCAAGCTGGCGATATCAAGGACAATATCCCCTGATCAGGCTTGCCTAGGGGTGCGAAGCAACATCTCCTCGGCGTTAAGTGAATACCGTGACGTTATCGCCCTTGCGGAAACGTGTAAAATGCCTGCAGCGATGATATCTGTGGACTTCGATCGTGCGTTCGATAGGATAAACCATGACTTCTTGGCGTCAGTCATGAGCCGAATGGCGATTCCACCTGTTTTCATCTCCATCGTTATGAGGCTAATACGAGGGGCTACATCGAAGGTGATTGTAAACGGCCGGGAAGCGGGCTCGATTCCCATTAACAGCTCAGTCCGACAAGGGTGCCCACTCTCCATGATGTTGTTTGCGGTAGCGCTTGAGCCGCTGATGTGTGTTATGAGGCGCTCACTTACTGGGATAGTGCTTAATGAGAACTCTTTCGTTTGCCGCGCATATGCGGACGACATGATCCTCCTTGTCAGATCAGGACATGAAGTGCGTCAGGCTCTTGAACATCTAGACTCTTACGGGACGGCGGCAGGCAGTGTCGTTAACATGACGAAATCCAAAATTATGCACATTGGACGGGGTCTGGAAGACGTATCGGGACCGTTTCAGACGGTGGAATCGCTGAGATGTCTGGGGATTACATTTACCCGTTCACTACGGCGGTCGGCGGCGGCGAGTTCTCGGCGGCTTCTGCAGAATGTTCGTCTGACGATACGCAACAACTCACTGAGAGCCTTTGACATGATCCAACGTGTGGCATACACCAACGTTCACATAGCGTCACGACTGCCCCATTTAACGCAGATCCTACCAATACCGAAGGGTATTGCAGATCGTCTCATGGCTGCCTTTGGTTACTATGTTAGTACTGGGATGTTATTTAAGATCAAATATGATACGTTAACGCTACAGTTCCGGAACGGTGGCCTCAACCTCACAAACGTGAGAAACAAAACTCTGGCGCTTTACATGCGAGCGATGATACGAAATTGGCAACAAAGAAGGCATACCATAACGTCAGCTCTGATAGAAGTACTTGTTCCGCCTTCGTACGAACCCCCTATTGCGATGGGCAATATTTCGCCTTCTCTTGCACACATTGCCTCGTTTCTTGTAGATTACAGTTATGTTCGTCTGAAAGTACCTTCGACGACAATACCCACGACTCGGGAGATCTATAGATGCTTGATGGATCACCATGGCCTCAATATAATGGAATTCAAATACCCGTCGAGAACGTGGAACCACATTTGGTGTGCAGTGCATACTCCATTACTGTCAACAGCAGCGCTATCGATGTGGTATATTCTTATAAACCGTAAACTTGTGACCAGGAGTCGATTACATACAATTCATATGATCGATTCTCCTCTTTGCACCAACTGTGGACTGTTAGCAACGGAAGAACATGGTTTAATGTGTGGCGCAGCGAGGGACGTCTGGATGCTGACGCGTCGAATACTGGCCTTCCTTCAGCGCACTAACTACACAGAAATCACATCGGATGTACTTTTTCTACCGGACAAGACCTTTTTTTCCCAAACAAAAGACATATGCGGTCAATTGGATCGCTGGACATGCGACGAAATATTTGTTTTCGTACGATATTAAGTCCGTGATGGATTATTGGATGTATTTACAAGAACAACACGAGCTCATACGGAGTCATACGAAATACAGGACTTACTTTTCCAATTTTTTAGGAAGTGTTTTTCACAATCCTCCCGATAGCTGGGGGGTCCGCCCGTGACTAGGATTGTCATTTACTTTATTGCTGTTACAAAAAAATTAATAAATAAAAAAATAAATAGAAAATAGGGCGGCCTTTGTGTTGATTTTTTGGTTTCTAAATTGTTTTTGATGTCTCGATACTTTTCTTATCCCTAGGACAGCACAATTGTACGAATAAAGAATGTTTGTTTACCCTGCCTTCCTAAATTTTTTTAAAAAAAGCGTAATGGGTAGAGAAATAAAAAAATGGAAAAAAAATAAGAAAACAAAAAAAAACAAAAAAAGTGGGTAGAGCACTCGCCCGCGAAAGGCAAAGGTCCCGAGTTAGAGTCTCGGTCAGGCACACAGTTTTAAGTTGCCAGGTAGCTTCAGCTTAGTTTTTGTAAGGATTGCAATACATGATATTATTCCCAACTCTTTTCACTATAAAACCATATTTCTCAACATAAACTTGGCTGAAAAAACAGTTCAAGGCGCTCTGACCTCTATGGGACTTTACTTGCAAGGTAATCAGTACTCTAGAACGCAGAACTAATTAAACCTAAATAACCTAAGGACATCACATACATTCATGCCCGAGAAAGGATTCGAACCTGCGACTGTAGCAGTGGCACGGTTCCAGAATGTAGCGCCTAGAACTGCTCGGCCACCCAGGCTGGCTAACCTCTGCTCACTTCGACGATCTTACGCCACCTTACTGACAGGGTCTACATGGTACTGCTCTGGCTGGACGAGGTCATGCTACATCAGTAACCTCCCCATCGCGCATGCACTCCTACCTGCAGAGTGCATCCTTCATTGGTTCAGACAGATGTAAGTTGGAAGGTGAGAGATCTGGTTGTAGGGTCGATCAGGAAGAAGAGTCCAATGAAGTTTTGTGAGCTCCTCTCGGTTGCACAGAGCTGTTTGAGTCCTTGTAAACTGAAATGCCATGTGGCTGGGGCTTCCTGGTGGATAGACTGTCCACCTGGTGCAATTCTGTCGAGTTGACGCCACTTCGGCGACTTGCGTGTCGATGGGGATGAAAGTTGGATGGAAGTTGGAAGGTGAGAGATCCGGCTGTAGGGACGATGAGGAAGAAGAGTCAATTGAAATTTTGTGACCTCCTCTCAGCAGCACAGACACGTTTGTGTCCTTGGAAACTGAAATGGTGTGTGGCTCTAAACTCCTGGCGGGTAGACTTTTAACCTGGTGCAAGTCTGTCGAGTTGACTCCACTTCGACGACTTTCGTGTTGATGGGGTTGAAAGTCGAATGGAAGTTGGAAGGTGAAAGATCCGGCTGTAGAGACGATGAGGAAGAAGAGTCAATTGAAATTTTGTGAGATCCTCTCAGTTGCACACCCTTGTTTTTGTCCTTGGAAACTGTAGTGTCGTGTGGCTGGGGCCTCCTGGGGGGTAGACCATTCACCTGGTGCAAGTCTGTCGAGTTGACACCACTTCGGCGACTTGCGTGTCGATGGGGATGAAAGTTGGATGGAAGTTAGAAGGTGAGAGATCCGGCTGTAGGTTCGATGAGGAAGAAGAGGCCATTGAAATGTTGTGAACTCCTCTCGGTTGCACAGACTTGTTTGAGTCCTTGGAATCTGAGGTGCTGTGTGGCTGGGGCCTCCAGGCGGGTAGATCGTTCACCAGGTGCAATTCTGTCGAGGTGATGCCACTTTGGCGACTTGTGTGTCGATGGGGATGAAAGTTGGATGGAAGTTGGAAGGTGAGAGATCTTGCTGTGGGGTCGATGAGGAAGAAGAGTCCAAAGAAATTTTGTGAGGTCCTCTCGGTTGACAGACTTGTGTGAGTCCTTGGATATTGAAATGCCTTGTGGCTGGGGTCTCCTGGCGGGCAGATATTTCACCTGGTTACAAGTCTGTCGAGTTGACGCCACTTTGGCGACATGCGTTTCGATGGGGATGAAAGTTGGATGGAAGTTGTAAGGTGAGATACCAACTGTAGGGACGATGAGAAAGAAGAGTCAATAGATATTTTGTGAGGCCCTCTCAGTTGCACAGACTTGTTTGTGTCCTTGGAAAATGAAGCGTTGTGTGGCTGGGGCCTCCTGGGGGGTAGAATCTACTGAAATTTTGGAGCTTCTCTCGGTTTCACAGTCTTGTTGTGTCCTTGGAAACTGAAGTGTCGTGTGGCTGGACCTCCTGGGTGGGAGACCGTTCACCTGTTGCAAATCTGTCGAGTTGATGTCACTTTGGCGATTTACGTGTCGATGGGGATGAAAATTAGATGGAAGTTGGAACGTGAGAGATCCGACTGTAGTTTCGATGAGGAAGAAGAGTACATTGAAACTTTGTGAGCTCCTCTCAGTTGCACAGACTAGTTTGTGACCTTGGAAACTGAAGTGTCATGTGGCTGGGGCCTCCTGGGAGTAGACTGTAAACCTGGTGCAAGTCTGTCGAGTTGACGCCACTTCGGCGATGGAGGTGTCGATTGGGATAGAAGTTCGATGGAATTTGTAAGGTGAGAGATCCGGCTTCAGGGTCGATGAGGAACAAGTGTCCATTGAAATTTCGTGAGGTCCTCTCGGTTGCAAAGACTTGTGTGTGTCCTTGGATACTGAAGTGTCGTGTGGCTGGGACCTCCTGGGGGGTAGATCGTTCACCTGGTGCAAGTCTGTCAACTTGACGCCACTTCGGCGATTTACGTGTCGATGGGGATGAGAGTTGGATGGAAGTTGGAAGGTGAGAGATCCGGCTGTAGGGTCGATGAGGAAGAAGTGTCCACTGAAATCTTGTGAGCTCCTCTCAGTTGCACAGATTTGTTTGTGTATTTGGATACTGAAGTGTCGTGTGGCTGGGACCTCCTGGGGAGTAGACTGTTCACTTGTTAACAGTCTGTCGAATTGACACCACTTCGGCAGTTTAAGTGTCGATGGGGATGAAAGTTGGATGGAAGGTGGAAGGTGAGAGATCTGGCTGTAGGGTCGATGAGGAAGAAGAGTCCATTTAAATTTTGTGATCTTTACTCGGTTGCACAGACTTGTTTGTGTCCTTGGAAACGGAAATGGTGTGTGGCTAGGGCATCCTGTCAGGTAGACCGTTCTTCTGGTGCAAGTCTGTCGAGTTGACACTACTTCGACGGCTTTTGTGTCGATGGGGGTGAAAGATGGATGGAAGTAGGAAGGTGAGAGATCCGATTGTAGGGTCAATGAGGAGGAAGAGTCCATTGAAATTTTGTGAGCTCCTCTCAGTTGCAAAGACTGGTTTGTGTCCTAGGAAACTGAATTGTAGTGTGGCTGGTGCCCCGGGGGGGGGGGGGGGGGGGGGGGTGGATACACCGTTCAACTGTTTCAAGTCTGTCGAGTTGACGCAACGTCGGCTATTTATGTGTCGCTGTGGATGAAACTTGGATGGAAGTTGGAAGGAAGGAGATCCAGCTGTAGGAGTGATGAGAAAGAAGAGTCCACTGAAATTTTCTGAGCCCCTCTCAGTTGCACAGACTTGTTTGTGTCCTTGGAAACTGAAGTGTCATGTGGCTGGGGCCTCCTGGCAGGTAGACCGTTCACCTGGTGCAAGTCTGTCGAGTTGAATCTACTTCGACGGCTTGTGTGTCGATGGGGGTGAAAGATGGATGGAAGTTGGAAGGTGAGAGATGCAGGTGTAGGGTCGATGAAGAAGTAGTGTCCATTGAAATTTTGTGAGCTCCTCTCAGTTGCAAAGACTTGTTTGTGTCCTTGGAAACTGAATTGCCGTGTGGCTGGGGCCTCTTGAGGGGTAGAGCGTTCACCTGATGCATGTCTGTCGACTTAAATCCACTTCAGGTATTGACGTGTCGATGGGCGTGAATGTTGGATGGAAGTTGTAAGGAGAGATATCCGGTTGTAGAGTCGATGAGGAAGAAGAGTCTACTGAAATTTTGTGAGCACCTCTCAGTTGCACAGACATGTTTGTGTCCTTGGAAACTGAAATGTCATGTGGCTGGGGCCTCCTAAGGGGTAGACCGTTCACCTGGTGCAAGTCTGTTGTGTTCACGTCATTTCGTCGATTTATGTGTCGATGGGGATGAAAAATGGATGGAATTTGGAAATTGAGAGATCCAGCTGTAGGGTCGATGAGGAAGAAGAGTCCATTCAAATTTTGTGAGGTTCTCTCGGTTTGACAGACTTGTTTGTGTCCTTGGAAACTGAAGTGTCGTGCTGCTGGGTCCTCCTAGCGGGTAGACTGTTCACCTGGCGCAAGTCTGTCGAATTGACACCACTTCGGCAGTTTAAGTGTCGGTGGGGATGAAAGTTGGATGGAAGGTGGAAGGTGAGAGATCTGGCTGTAGGGTCGATGAGGAACAAGAGTCCATTGAAATTTTGTGAGCTCCCCTCGGTTGCACAGACTTGTTTGTGTCCTTGGAAAGTGAAGTGTGGTTTGGCTGGGGCCTCGTGGGGGGTAGACCATTCACCTGGTGCAAGTCTGTCGAGTTTATGCCACTTCGGCGATTTACTTCTTGTTGGGCAGGTAAGTTGGAAGATGAGGGATCCGGCTGTAGGGTCGATGACGAACAAGGGTCCATTGAAATTTTGTGAGCTCCTCTCGGTTGCACAGATTTGTATGTGTCCTTGGAAAGTGAAGTGTCATTTGGGTGGGGCCTCGTGGGGGGTAGAGAGTTCACCTGGTGCAAGTCTGTCAAGTTTACGCCACTTCGGCGATTTACTTGTCAATGAGCATGAAAGTTGGAAGGAAGTTGGAAGATGAGAGATCCGGCTGTAGGGTCGATGAGGAACAAGATACCATTGAAATTTTGTGAGCTATTCTCAGTTGCAAAGACTTGTATGTGTCATTGGGAAATGTAATGTTGTGTGGTATGGGCCTCCTGGCGAGTAGACTGTCCACCTGGTGCAAGTCTGTGGAGTTGACTCCACTTCGACGACTTGCGTGTTGATGGGGATGAAAGTTGGATGGATGTTGGAAGGTGAGAGATCCGTCTGTAGGGTCGATGAGGAAGAAAAGTGCACTGAAGTTTTATGAGCTCCTCTCGGTTGCACAGACTTGTCTTCGTCCTTGGAAATTAAAATGCTGTGAGTCTGGGCTCTCCTGGAATGAAGACCATTCACCTTGTGCAAGTCTGTCATGTTGACGCGAATTCGGCGACTTGCGTGTCGATGGGGATGAAAGCTGGATTGAAGATGGAAGTTGAGAGACCCAGCTGTAGGGTCGATGATTAAGAAGAGTCCACTGAAATTTAGTGAGCTCCTCTCGGTTACACAGAACTGTCTGTGTCCTTGGAAATTAAAATGCAGTGTGGCTGGGGCCTCCTGGAAGGTAGTCCGTTCACCTGGTGCAAGTCTGACGAATTTACGCCACTTCGACGATTTACTTGTCGATGGGCATGAAAGTTGGATGTAAGTTGGAAGATGAGAGGTCTGGCTGTAGGGTCGATGAGGAACAAGAGTCCATTGAAATTTTGTGAGCTCCCCTTGGATGCACAGACTTGTTTGTGTCCTTGGAAAGTGAAGTGTCGTGTGGCTGGGGCCTCCTGGTGGGTAGACTGTTCACCTGGTGCCAGTCATTCGAGTTGACTCCACTTCGGCGACTTGCGTGTCGATGGGGATCAAAGCTGGATGGAAGTAGGAAGGTGAGCGATCCGGCTGTAGGGTCGATGAGGAACAAGAGTCCATTGAAATTTTGTGAGCTCCTCTCGGTTGCACAGATTTGTATGTGTCCTTGGAAATAGAAGTGTTGTGTGGCTGTGGCCTCCTGGGGTAGAACGTTAACCTGTTGCAAGTCTGTCGAGTTGACGCCACTTTGGCGACTTGCGTGTCGATGGGGATGATAGCTGGATGGAAGTTAGGAGGTGAGAGATCCAGCTTTAGGGTCGATGAGGAAGAAAGGTACCCCTGAAATTTTGTGAGCTCCTCTTGGTTACACAAACTGGTTTGTGTGCTTGGAAAGTGAAGTGTTGTTTGGCTGGGGTTTTTTGGGGGGTGGACCGTTCACCTGGAGCCAGACTGTCGATTTTATGCCACTTCGGCATTTTCTTGTCAATGTGGATGAAAGTTGGATGGAAGTTGGAAGACGAGAGATCCGGCTGTAGGGCCGATGATTAAGAAAAGTCCTCTCGGTTGCACAAATTGTTTTTGTCCTTGGAAATTAAAATGCCATGTGGCTGGGCTCTCCTGGAATGAAGACCATTCACCTGGTGCAAGTCTGTCGAGTTGACGCCACATCGGCGACTTGCGTGTCGATGGGGATGAAAGCTGGATGGAAATTAGGAGGTGAGAGATCCGGCTTTAGGGTCGATGAGGAAGAAGAGTACCCCTGAAATTTTCTGAGCTCCTCTCGGTTCCACAAACTGGTTTGTGTGCTTGGAAAGTGAAGTGTGGTTCAGCTGGGGCCTCTTCGGGGTAGACCATTCACCTGGTGCCAGTCTGTTGAGTTTACGCCACTTCGGCATTTTCTTGTCGATGGGGATGAAAGTTGGATGGAAGTTGGAAGATGAGAGATCCGGCTAAAGGGTCGATGAGGAACAAGAGTCCATTGAAATTTTGTGAGCTACCATGGGTTTCACAGACTTATTTGTCGTGTGGCTGGGGCCTCCTGGACGGTAGACCATTTACCTGGTGCATGTCTGGCGAGTTAACGCCACTTCGGCGACTTGCGTGACGATGGGGTGAAAGTTGGATTGAAGTTGGAAGGTGAGAGACCCGGCTGTAGCGTCGATGAGGAAGAAGAGTCCAGTGAAATTTGTGATCTCCTCTCTATTGCACAAACTTGTCTGTGTCCTTGGCAATTAAAATGCAGTGTGGCTGGGGTCTCCTGGAAGGTAGACCATTCACGTGGTGCATGTCTGGCGAGTTGACGCCACTTCGGCGACTTGCGTGACGATGGGGTGAAAGTTGGATGGAAGTTGGAATGTGAGAGACCCGGCTGTAGCGTCGATGAGGAAGAAGAGTCCAGTGAAATTTGTGATCTCCTCTCTGTTGCACAAACTTGTCTGTGTCCTTGGCAATTAAAATGCAGTGTGGCTGGGGCCTCCTGGAAGGTAGACCATACACCTGGAGCAAGTCTGTCGAGTTGACTCCACTTCGGCGACTTGCATGGCGATGGGGATGAAAGCTGGATGGAAGTGGGAAGGTGAGAGCTCCGGCTGTAGGGTCGATGAGGAACAAGAATCCATTGAAATTTTGTGAAATCCTCTCAGTTGCACAGACTTGTTTGTGTCCTTGGAAATTGAAGTGTCGTTTGGCTGGGGCCTCGTTCGTGGTAGACCGTTCACCTGGTGCAAGTCTGTCGAGTTTATGCCACTTCGGCGATTTACTTGTCGATAAGCATGAAAGTTGGATGGAAGTTGGAAGATGAGAGATCCGGCTGTAGGTTCGATGAGGAACAAGAGTCCATTGAAATTTTGTGAGCTCCCCCTCGGTTGCACAGAAGTGTTTGTGTCTATGGAAACTGAAATGTCATTTGGCTGGGGCCTCCTGGGGGAGAGACTGTTCACCTGGTGCAAGTCTGTCGAGATGACTCCACTTCGGCGACTTGCTTGTCGATGGGGATTAAAGCTGGATGGAAGTTGGAAGATGAGAGAACAGGCTGTAGGGTCGATGTTGAAGAAGAGTCCACTGAAATTTTGTGAGGTGCTCTCTGTTGCACAGACTTGTTTGTGTCCTTGGAAATTATAATGCCGTGAGGCTGGGTCTCCTGGAATGTAAACCATTCACCTGGTGCAAGTCTGTCGAGTTAAAGCGTCTTCGGCGACTTGCGTGTCGATGAGGATGAAAGCTGGATGGAAGTTGGAAGGTGGGAGATCTGGCTGTAGGTTCGATGAGGAAGAAGAGTCCATTGAAATTTTGTGTGAGCTTTTTTCGGTTGCACAGACTTGTGTGAGTCCTTGGAAATTGAAATACCTTGTGGTTGGGGCTTTCTGGCCGGTAGTACGTTCACCTGGTGCAAGTCTGTGGAGTTGACTCCACTTCGACGACTTGCATGTTGATGGGGATGAAAGTTGGATGGATGTTGGTAGGTGAGAGATCCGGCTGTAGGGTCGATGAGGATGAAGAGTACATTAACATTTTGTGAGTTCCTCTCGGTTGCACAGACTTGTTTGTGTCCTTGGAAAGTGAAGTGTCATGTGGCTGGGGCCTCTTGGGGGCAGACCGTTTACCTGGTGCAAGTCTGTGTAGTTGACGCCACTTTGGCAACTTGTGTGTCGATGGGGATGAAAGCTGGATGGAAGTTGGAAGGTGAGATATCCGGCTCTAGGGTCTATGAGGAAGAAGAGTCCATTGAAATTTTGTGAGCTCCTCTCGGTTGCACAGACTTATTTGTGTCTTTGGAAATTAAAATGCAGTGTGGCTGGGGTCTCCTGGAAGGTAGACCATTCACGTGGTGCATCTCTGGCGAGTTGACGCCACTTCGGCGACTTGCGTGTCGATGGGGATGAAAGTTGGATTGAAGTTGGAAAGTGTGATGCCCGGCTTTAGGGTCGATGAGGAAGAAGAGTCCACTGAAATTTTGTGTGCTCCTCTCGGTTGCGCAGACCTGTTTGTGTCCCTGGAAATTAAAATGCAGTGTAGCTGGTGTGTCCTGGAAGGTAGACCACTCACCTGGTGCAAGTCTGTCGAGTTGACGCCGCTTCGGTGACTTGCGTGTCGATGGGGATGAAATGATGATGAGAAGGACAAGCAACACGCAGTTCCTGGGCGGAGAAAATCTCCGACGCTGCTGGAAATCGAAAGCTGATCTTTAGGCATGACATTCCTTGGCGCTGACCACTCAGCTACCTGGAGCGGACGTGTGAGGCCTTGATTTGCCATGGACAAGGAGAAGTTCATTTGCATTTTTGTGGTGACGTGCACGCTGAATTCCTGTTATTTACTGAAGGTAGCACAATACATTTCAGTGTTAATCGTTCCAGCATTAAGGAAAACATAAAACAGAATAATGTGCAAGTAAGATGTTAAGGTTTATTTATTGGTAACGCCGCCGCCACGTAGCGCTCTGTATGATAATCACTGGCTGTGCTGTGTGCAGTCTGTGGCTGGTTTGCATTGTTGTCTGCCATTGTAGTGTTTGGCAGCGGCAGCTGGATGTGAACAGCGCATATCGTTGCGCAGTTGGAGGTGAGCCGCCAGCAGTGGTGGGCGTGGGGAGAGAGATGGCGGAGTTTTGAAATTTGTAAGAATTGGTGTCACGAACTGATATATATATTATGACTATTAAGGTAAATACATTGTTTGTTATGTATTAAAATCTTTCATTTGCTAACTATGCCTATCAGTAGTTAGTGCCTTCAGTAGTTTGAATCTTTTATTTAGCTGGCAGTAGTGGCGCTCGCTGTATTGCAGTAGCTTGAGTAACGAAGATTTTTGTGAGGTAAGTGATTTGTGAAACGTATAGTTTATTGTTAGTCAGGGTCATTCTTTCGTAGGGATTTTTGAAAGTCAGATTCCGTTGCGCTAAAAATATAAGGTGGAAGGAGTATATAGAAGGTTTATACAAGGGTGATGTACTTGAGGACAATATTATGGAAATGGAAGAGGATGTAGATGAAGACGAAATGGGAGATACGATACTGCGTGAAGAGTTTGACAGAGCACTGAAAGACCTGTGTCGAAACAAGGCCCCCGGAGTAGACAACATTCCATTAGAACTACTGACTGCCTTGGGAGAGCCAGTGATGACAAAACTCTACCAGCTGGTGAGCAAGATGTATGAGACAGGCGAAATACCCTCAGACTTCAAGAAGAATATAATAATTCCAATCCCAAAGAAAGCAGGTGCTGACAGATGTGAAAATTACCGAACTATCAGTTTAATAAGTCACAGCTGCAAAATACTAACGCGAATTCTTTACAGACGAATGGAAAAACTGGTAGATGCGGACCTCGGGGAGGATCAGTTTGGATTCCGTCGAAATGTTGGAACACCTGAGGCATTACTGACCTTACGACTTATCTTAGAAGAAAGATTAAGAAAAGGCAAACCTACGTTTCTAGCATATGTAGACTTGGAGAAAGCTTTTGACAATGTTGACTGGAATACTCTCTTTCAAATTCTGAAGGTGGCAGGGGTAAAATACAGGGAGCGAAAGGCTATTTACAATTTGTACAGAAACCAGTTGGCAATCATAAGAGTCGAGGGGCACGAAAGGAAAGCAGTGGTTGGGAAAGGAGTGAGACAGGGTTGTAGCCTATCCCCGATGTTATTCAATCTGTATATTGAGCAAGCAGTAAAGGAAACAAAAGAAAAATTTGGAGTAGGTATTAAAATTCATGGAGAAGAAGTAAAAACTTTGAGGTTCGCCGATGACATTGTAATTCTGTCAGAGACTTGTCAGGACTTGGAATAGCAGTTGAACGGAATGGACAGTGTCTTGAAAGGAGGATATAAGATGAACATCAACAAAAGCAAAACGAGGACAATGGAATGTAGTCAAATTAAATCGGGTGATGCTGAGGGAATTAGATTAGGAAATGAGACACTTAAAGCAGTAAAGGAGTTTTGCTATTTAGGAAGTAAAATAACTGATAATGGTCGAAGTAGAGAGGATATAAAATGTAGACTAGCAATGGCAAGGAAAGCGTTTCTGAAGAAGAGAAATTTGTTAACATCGAATATAGATTTATGTATCAGGAAGTTGTTTCTGAAAGTATTTGTTTGGAGTGTAGACATGTATGGAAGTGAAACATGGACGATAACTAGTTTGGACAAGAAGAGAATAGAAGCTTTCGAAATGTGGTGCTACAAAAGAATACTGAAGATAAGGTGGATAGATCACGTAACTAATGAGGAGATATTGAATAGGATTGGGGAAAAGAGAAGTTTGTGGCACAACTTGACTAGAAGAAGGGATCGGTTGGTAGGACATGTTTTGAGGCATCAAGGGATCACAAATTTAGCGTTGGAGGGCAGCGTGGAGGGTAAAAATCGTAGAGGGAGACCGAGAGATGAGTACACTAAGCAGATTCAGAGGAATGTAGGTTGCAGTAGGTACTGGGAGATGAAGCAGCTTGCACAGGATAGAGTAGCATGGAGAGCTGCATCAAACCAGTCTCAGGACTGAAGACAACAACAACAACAAAAATATTGTGTGTCAGTTTAAACACAATCGTGTACAATTTTTCTAAAGGGACATTTCATATGTCGACCCTTAGCCAAGGATACCTGGCTGGAATCTGATTTTTTTCTTGTAGTTTGTGTAGTTAGTGTAGCCTTTCCTTATTGCTAGCGTGTAATTGTAGAGAGAATCTCCTTTGTAGTTGCAGCCTTTCATTGTTGTACAGTAAAATAGTTGTGGCATGCATGTAGATTTGCACCAAGTATTTCGCAGCTTCGCTTGCAATTAACTAGATATTATTTTCAGTGCTATGTTCTCTTATTTTTTGCTCTTCAAATTGTGCTTTTATGTGTTATCGTGTGAAATATTGTGACAATAATGACGTGTGAAAAACGTAACACTAGGCTCCAAAGTAAACTGAGAAATAATAGTGACGACGAGCGTCACTTATCAGCACCAATGTGTAGTGAATTAACAGACATTCGAAGTAGTAATTTGGTAATTGTGCATAGGGAAATGGAGCGGGCGGCAAATAATGATGTAGACAATGAAACAAGTAGTGAACAGGGAACAATTATCGATCGATCAGACGGCAACAGCTCACCTCAGGAATCCGAAATGACAGAACACAATATTGCAAATACTGTAGACTTAGGTTATGGGTCCTCACAGTTTTCTCAAATGAGTCAAGACACATTTTCTGCCTGTCAAAATGTAAATGTTGCCGGTGAAAATGCACTGCCAAAAAGCATAGAAAAACAGATTCCAGACACTAATACATTATTATTGCAATTAATGCAACAAATGGAACAAAATCAGAAACAAATGGGGCAATATCTTCAAACGTTAGACACAATGGAACAAACTCTTCAAAAGTTGGACACAATGGAACAACACCAGAGACAAACACAGCAACAGTTAGACACAATGGAACAACATCAGAGACAAACACAGCAAAAGCTTCAAAAGTTAGACACCACACTTGAACAAACACGTGAAGATTTAACTACTCAGTTACATAACATTGAATCGAAATGCCAAAAAATCTGTGATGAGGTAAAAACACAAATTTGTGAGCATTTTCAACCTATTTTTTCCCGGCATGAAAATGAATTACAGAATCATGAAGCAGCCATAAAAGAACTGCAAACAATTGTTCGTGAAAATCACGACACCTTGCAAGCTAAAATGGACTCAGTTGCATCCACCGATTCGGTTACGCAACTTGCAAGAACTCAGGAAAACTTAAAGGACATAGTAGATTCGATTTCAACACAAATGGACACTCAGAAACTAGGTTCAGAAAAACCCACTGAGGAAATGTGTTCACTATCGGAGAAAGTAGCCGAACTTTCAGATCAGTTCATTAACTTATCTACAAAGGTAGATGATGATCCGAATGATACAGAAGAGTGCGAACAAATTAGGAAATTCAAACAAAATCAGAATCAAATTAAAACACAACACCAAAGAGAAATCCGGGAAGTGCAAGATCGGTTGACACAGGTAATACAAGAATTACGTATTTCAGAGGACACTCGCGCTCCAACACGAGATGAGGAACTTAGAAATACGGAAAAGCCACAAAATAATAACACAGGGCATTTCGGAAATTATGAAAGAAATTGGCAAGGTGCACCGAATTTTAAGATGCAACCTCCGACACGACGTAACAATGACCGATATGCCACCCGCCAACACGATGATTTTGACTATAAGCTGTTCATTACTGCACGTAAATTCAAAACATTTAAGAATTCTGGCAACGACATTCATCCACAACCGTGGCTCCATCAATTCTCTCATTGTTTTCCTCCCAACTGGTCATTAGAGCACAGATTAGAATTTATGTGTGGCTGCTTGGAGAATGAACCAGCTGTAAGAATGCGATCGGTCATTCACGATTGTCACAGTGAAGGAGAATTCTATCATGCCTTCCTCTCAGCATATTGGTCTCAAGCTACACAAGAACGAGTAAAACATAGCATCATACTGATAAAACATTTCGAACGATCTGAATTTTCCAGTCTTGTCAAATATTTCGAAGACATGTTACATAAGAACCAGTATCTTTCAAACCCATACAGCCCCTCAGAACTCATCCGCATTTGCTTAATCAAATTACCTGAACATTTACGACAGATTATTTTAGCAGGACGATGCAAAGACGACATTGAAGCTTTTCAGGGACTGTTACAAGAACTGGAAATTGACACTGACAATCGCGGAACGCGAAAACAGGAGCACAACAATTACAGGTTACACCTTTCACAATTCCGCGATGACAGAAATAATACACCACAAGGCTATTCGTACAACGTAAATCGTGACCAAAACAGACACCACCCGTATGACAACCGTTGGCAGAGTAGTAATTATTACAGGGAAAGATCACCTCTCCGAGGAAATGACTATCACAGAGACAGAGAAACAGACAATATGGAAACCAAAATAATTATTATCAAGGGAGACGGAATAACTACAGACGCAACGGTCCAGCGCGCAGTTACGATTCAGGGAGAAATTCTCCACCACGTGACCGACAAGAAAGAAAGTACAGGAACTACCGACATGACGACAGACGATATAATCATAACGACAGACCGGAATAATGACTCGCACCGCAGGCAGCCGCGTGCGCCGGCTAGCTCAGAGAAAAATAACATAGACGCTAACCTTGAGAAAAACTCCAGTATTCTTAACCGATGTATACCACATGATAATTGCGTTGAGGTTGAAATTCTGCGTACTAGGAAGAGTAAAGGTTTACACCACATTTCACATGTAAAACCGTTTATTGAAAGATAATCTGCTTTTTAACTTTGTCTTTGCCATAAAACATTTTACTTCACATTTCTAATATGCTTTGTCACACTGAGAAACTTTTAACATGCAACAATGTTTTGAAGTGAAGTATCCTGTCTAGAACCTAGGGAACATTTTTAAACAGTAATTACGAATGCATTGTTATAGTGAACAGACGACACAGTGTTCTTATTTGTACATTCTTGCTTGTTAGTTGCACGATTACGTAACGACCATAAGGCTCACATACTTAGAACATATACTGCTAATGAGATTTTAATGCAACATTTTGGTTTCGCTGAAAAGACATTCTTTATTTGAAGTACTTTCTGTGAGATTAAAGATGACTTAGCATTTGGTTTCTTTGATAGCTATACGATTATATCACGACGCTACTAATGCGTGACACAATTTACATTGTGCTTTTGCAGTGTATCTGTTTTATATCTGCACAGTTTTTCTGAATTCTTCTGGAAAGGAAAACTTGTTTTAGTAGTAACTTGTGGTATAGCTACAATGAGACAGCCTTTTCTGTTGCACAACAAAAAGTTACAGTACAGTACTTACTTCATCAAGGCAATAAGCGCAGTAACTACGATACCAATACGCAAAGCATTTCACTTTTGTTTATCATGAGGTAAGTACATTGACTTCTGCAGAACTTAGCTTTCGGAGAACGATAACTACGACACTTCCACAGAGATTATCTTACAACACGACGCACTGTTTAGCGCTACAGTTCATGTATTTGAGTGATTAATTTTGTACTTAAAACATTTATTTTTAAAGATATTTGATGTACAATGATACAAAGGTTTTCCGTGATACATTTCATTCCATTGCTGTAATCTGTAACACCTGAGGATATAATTACATTAATCCTCAGGGGGGTACACGCTTACTTTGTGTACTACGTGTATGGCAAGCACAAGGAGCCCTAGCTAATATGGTATTTGCTTATACAACTTTACACATCAGTACCATATTTCTCTAACACAGAATTACACAGCTATCTGATCATTTAACTGAGAGAGACAAATATTTATTTTACTACATCAGTGACAGATGTTTACGTAATTACACCGTTGGATAACTTCACACTTACGAAATTGTATTTTGCCTATACTTTGTGAAATGTTTGTACTTTTTTCGGAACCATTGTGATACTATGAGAGCTTTGAATGATGCATTTGGTATGGGATCATGATTGTACGTTTGAGGTAGATGACACTTTTGACATGAGCAGAGAATTTTTTTTTTTTTAGGTTTCGAAATTATTGGAGGAAGCTACGACGATGTTGAGGTTAGGCTGAGGTTTAATGATGTTATGATGACGATGTGTATTACGCTGTTGCGGTATGTTTATGATCAATAAGCTTTTGCTATATGAGTTATTTGATTATGCTATGCACTTGTTATGATGAAATATTGAAGAAGTGTCGACGAATAAGGTAAGGAATAATGAATAGTGATTAGGGACTCTGGTTCGTGAAAAAGGTTGTTGGAAACCAAGAATCGTACTTTAAGAGTTATGAAATGTATGTAAATGCATGAATGTATTACAATGCCGACGAAAATTTTTTGGACACTGTTATATCAATAGGATTTTGTTTCTACAGATGTGTAACGCAAATTCTTGACCTGTGAATTTTTTTATATGAGACTGCCACTGTAGTGGAAACTGGTGTCGTAAATATTTCGGTAAGACAGTTAAGTGAGCACCTGCACGTAATGCGTCGTGGGCACCCAGCTGCGCGACAGCCACCTGGAAACAAGCCATTAGTGTGTGCCTTTCAGAGGCACAGGAAAAAAAAGACCATTATCCTCGCTATTGACAGTCCTTTGTAGAAAGCATCGCAAATACGACACCGTCAAACTTGAAACATATGATTACACTGTGGAGCTCTTAATTTATGATATATACTAACATGCCTACTGAAATGATGAGAAACGTTTTACATCTATTGTCTTTCTAGCTGAGAGAATTTTTTTGCCTTTGGAGTCGCCATTTGCCTAGTGAATGACGTTTCATATGTTGCTTTATTTTTGCTCATTTTGTTTAATATCCAGTTTCTATCTGCACTACAGCATTGGCTAAAACAAAATTTAATAGATGTACTCATATCACTATTTTCTGTCTACAGACCCAGTAAAGAATCACTTTATGATATACTTTCTTAGAAAAGAGAGCACAAATAGTCGTTTCCCTTCACAGGAACGGCAAAAATATTTTTTTTACTATTTGGTAACTTGTCTGCTAGCGTATGTTCTCGTGATGCATCACTCTAGTGTTAAGATGTGACTTAGGTATTAAACATTTTTACTGTAATATTTTTTCTGCTTCAGTTTTGTTATGTTTAGGTATAAGTTATTACATTTATTGCTGCTTGCTATGCTTACTTGCATTTTTTAGTCATTGCTGTTTGTGTTAATTGTTTTGTGCTGCTGCATTGCGTCATCCCTTAGTTTAGCATCTGAGCTCAGTAGATTTTAAGTTAGCTTAAGAGGAGGTAGACTATATAAGAAACTAACTATGAGGAATTGGAAGAAATGCATTGAGAAGCTATAAGAAAATGATTTGGCCAAAAAAGTAGTGTGCAGTGGAGGAAAACTATTTTTGAAAGAGGATGTGAACAAAATACAGAAAGCATGCTTGGATAGGATATTTTTGGTGGAAACAAATGTTGAGATAAGACGAAAGATCTACAGAATGACGTTTTGGGTTGGACTGCAGTACCAAATGTTACATTGAAAACAAACCCTTTCCGTTCCCTTTCTGTTATTGCGCTATGTGTTTGTGTACTCGTGCGTATTTGTGTTCTTCCTGTCTTTATATATTTATCTGATGAGAGTTACATTATAGAATTTTTCTGATAAAATGTTATTTACTCTGTAAAGATGCTTAGACATTATTTATTCTGTTTTATTTTAATGCTCATGTGTGAAGTTGATGTTTGAAAAGTTTCTCTGATCTTTTATGTATGTACTTATGTCATAATTTTTGTAACACTGATGTATTTGTTATTTCGATTCTTTTGTAAAGCCTGTATTACTGCAAATGTTATATGTACTATTATGTTCTTTAATGATATATTTTGTGCCTTTGTTATTGTATCCTCATGTTATAAAATTTTAATTGACACCAGTCCATCAAATTAAGTAATTTGTAAATAACATTTCACTGCACATGTTTCTGTTGGTCATAGTATATGGACAATATGTGAGTAGTAGGGACTGATAGTGTTTGCACGTGAGTTAATAATTCAACAAGGGACTGGATAACAGCATTGCTGGTTCTAAGGACATTTCAAAAAATTCTTTGTGATTGGACAAGTGGTGGTTTATGGACTTGCTATATTCTCCGCAAGACTCTTCGAGGGTGATTGTGCACCTGCACAGTCGCAACAGATGGCTGCTGGCCGTCTCTACAAGGACTACAGTGGGTCTGTACCTTTGATGAGCCACCAATACCATTATTTCTACAAGGACTGCAGTGGGTCTGCACCTCTGGTGGCCCACCAATAGTAATCTCTACCAGGACTACAGTGGGTCTGCTCTGTGATAACCTACCTACCGATAGTCTTCAACGTCGAATGACTCTGCTGTGGCCCATTACCGGTCTGCATGTCAAGAGTCAGCACTGTCTTTCGTTGGAAGGACAACACTACTTCTTCAAGACTGCTTAGAAATCCACTACTTCCGTGTGCATTTTCTTTTACTACTCACACTTTGAGAAAAACATTGCAATTTAATTTGATGAATGATCAGGACTGTCTTTATGGACTGTGAGAAAATTTTAGCTTTTGACCAACATTGTATCGATAAGTGTGTGCATTTCATTTCTTCGTTATTGTAATTATGAAAAAAAATTTCAAATCTGTATTGGCCACTGCCCAAAAAAATTTGTAAATTTTTTGTGGGGAGCATGGGGGCTATGTAAGTAGGATGTTAAGGTATTTTTTATTGGTAACGCCGCCGCCACATAGCGCTCTGTATGATAATCACTGCCTGTGCTGTGTGCAGTCTGTGGCTGGTTTGCATTTTGTCTGCCATTGTAGTGTTTGGCAGCGGCAGCTGGATGTGAACAGCGCGTAGCGTTGCGCAGTTGGAGGTGAGCCGCCAGCAGTGGTGGGCGTGGGGAGACAGATGGCGGAGTTTTGAAATTTGTAAGAATTGGTGTCACGAACTGATATATATATATTATGACTATTAAGGTAAATACATTGTTTGTTCTGTATTAAAATCTTTCATTCGCTAACTATGCCTATCAGTAGTTAGTGCCTTCAGTAGTTTGAATCTTTTATTTCGCTGGCAGTACTGGCGCTCGCTGTATTGCAGTAGCTTGAGTAACGAAGATTTTTGTGAGGTAAGTGATTTGTGAAACGTATAGGTTAATGTTAGTCAGGGCCATTCTCTTGTAGGGATTATTGAAAGTCAGATTGCGTTGCGCTAAAAACTATTGTGTGTCAGTTTAAGCACAGTCGTGTATAATTTTTCTAAGGGGACGTTTCAAATGTTTCCAGAGTCCCTGAACACTGGGGCCATGACTTCGCAGGCTGCGAGTATGGCTTTGACTTTGTCTTCAGAGGAGAAGTGCCATTGTGCCACTATACGTACTGCCCAATTGCTTTCGGTTTGAGGTGATGAAGCCATATTTCCTCGCCTGTGACGATCTTCGACAAAAAAAAAAAATTACGATCTAACTTGTAACGTGCAGGCAATTGAGGTTCGTTGGTCTTTATGGCCTTCTGTTAGGTGACTAAGAACCCAGTGGCCACACGTCTCTGAGTACCCCAACAGGTGGGCGAGTGTGTCAGCACTACCAGCACTTACGTTCAGTTGAGCAGGGAGGTTCTTGATTGTGTATCGTCGACCACCCGGAGCGAGAGTGTCCGCACGTTGCAACATTATAGGAGTAACTCCTGTGTGAGGACGACTGGCACGAGGGAGATCTGACAGATATGCGCTACCTTTATGAGATCATGACAGGCACCCACCCGACAAATCACCAGCTTTTCTTCACTGCCAAGTCTCCGTGGACAATCTGCGATGGCCCGACCCGTGTGGCCCAACGGTTCTGGGCACTTCAGGCTACAACCGCGCCACCGCTACGGTCGCAGGTTCGAATCCTGCGTCGGGCATGGATGTGTGTGACGTGCTTAGGTTAGTTAGGTTTACGTAGTTCTAAGTTCTAGGGGAATGATGACCTTAGATGCTAAGTCCCATAGTGCTCATATCCATTTGAACCATTTTGAACCTGCGGTGTCTTGTTTCCCGCCAAAAGAAACACAATGACAACTCTCTACTTCGAAAGTACCTACGCTACAAAACCCATTCTGAAGGCTAAGTACAGCGCTGCCACCTATAGGATCTTTATGAAACTGTAGGGGCTGAAGCGGGAATATTCCTCGATGTCCCACAAAAAATTCCGCAGTTTTTCATCCGAAACTGGCCAAGAAAAATGCTATGCATTAGTTATTGAACGTCCCTCGTACATTGTCAGTTGCAATACTATGTCTGCTTACGTGTGAACTGATGTCTATCAGCCGGCGTTTCAAAATCCAGTGGAGTAATCACACGCCATGAAAAGGCAATATGTGGTTTCTCGACTGCCTACAAAGACTAGTTCTTCACGATAGGTCCGCCACTACGCTGTTGAACGATATCGCAGAGATTTTTATCCTCCCTAACGCAGCCGCTCACGCGATACAAGACGAATCGTATGGTGCCTCTCTGGCAGATCCTGCGTCGGTATCAGGTGGTGACTGGGACTGCACCTGAAAGATTCTGGTCCTTGTAAAACAGTCAGTCCCTCATACGAGTATCTAACCCACATTTTAGAATTAGACAGGGTCTTCTTTCAGCATTCTACGCGTTACAGTTATATGTAAATGATATGTCATTTCGCCCACTAACTTGAAATACAGTTGATCAGTTAGTTACGAAGTTAGTTACTTACTTGCTCCATAGTCATTCCAATGGTTCTTTTATCAGAAATTTGTGGAACCAGCCAGTTTAGAGGTTACGTAATCATAATAAGTCTTAACATTAACGAACACATTATATTTGGTCCTATTCATTCGACTACTCCTAAATACATTTGTTTTTAAATTTTTATTTTCTGTTTTTCTTTTTACGAGCTACCAGTTTTTAAGCAGAAATTCGTTCATGGAGTAGAAGATGCTAGCCAGGAGAGACAGTTTTTGGTTGGATAAAACTTGATTTACTATCTGTCAGACATTTTACGTTATTGGGCAAAGGATGAAAAATTTTTATTGTTGCATATTGAACTTCTTTATGAACCAAAGACAGTTGTAATAAAGGGTAACAAAGTTCATTTCTTGCTCTAGTGTTGTAGGAAAGGACGTCACCGTTCTTCTCAAACTGTGGTGGTATTTTAACGTATTTCATGAGCGAATATATGTACTGTGACGGTGTAACTAAAATTCCTAATTCCATGATAAGGTAACTACACGACGACCGTAGGTGAACGTCACATATTTTCGCATTGCACGCTCTTGTGCAATCCGCACTTTTTTTCTATGTAGTGAGTTACCCCAGAAAATAATTCGGTAAGACATTACGCAGTGGAAATATTGTCTGCAAAATATGTCAGGAGGTCCACTCGTTGTTACCAAGATCAGCAATTATATGAAGAGCAAAGGTAGCTGAAGTTAGTTGTTTGAGATGTACAATAATATGATTCTTTCTGTTGAATGTTTATCAATATGCACACACAAAGATTTGGAGCATTCTACGTTATATAATTAACTATAACGTGCTACATAAGTTGTTGGTATGACTCTCTTTCTTGTACTGTATTGAATATAGTGTGTTTTCTCAAAATTTATCCAAAGTTCATTTTCAGAAGACCACTTAATAGTTCTTTGAGAAACATTATTACCGATATCATCTTTTTCTTTCTCTCTACGTGGATTTGTTACATCACTAGCATTGTCTGCGAAAAGCAACAGTAAAGCTTGCTGAACGTAAAGTGGAAGGTCATTCACACTTATCAGGAACAGGAGCGGACACAAAACTGAGCCCTGTGCGAATCCCTTTGTGATTTTTCACCAATCACTAAAATTTCCTACCTTTCTAACATTGTTTGAATGATTCAACATAGTTATTTGCATTGCGTTCGTTAAGTATGATTCAGACCAGCTGTGAGTAAGGCGATCTGTTCCGAAAACCTTGAGTATAACATCATTTCCACAATAAAATACCATTTAATGATGACAAAAATACGAAGTGGGATATTTTATTTTTTAGGCATGCAATATTTTGTGACTGAATGTATAAGTAACATTTTTGATCGAACAACCCTTCTGAAATCCGAACTCTGATTGCTAAGTAATTAGATTCTACTTAAACGTGTGAGTACCCTTAATTACATTACTTTTTCGAATATTTCGGAAAAAAAGATCAGCAAGGAAACTATTAAATAATACAGTAGTCTCAAAATAAAGACGAAGAAATTTGTGACAGTTTCGTTATCTACGTAACTTGTTGACATTTACCTCGCTCGGAGGTGTAAGTAGTCAAGTATAACAAACAGTATGATACACTATATCAAACGCTCACGAAAGCAATATTAAAAAGCACTATACACGGGCTAGATAACGAATGATCTGATAGTGCGATACCGGCCTATTGAATGAAAATAATTTTTAGGATGTGTCTATTAAGAAGTTCGAACTCTTTTAATATATCAGGGTTTGCTACCTGCATCGACTGCACACTTTGCACTGTCCTGCGCCTCTTCCCTAATCAGCTGCTTGCTTCGTCCACTCCTAAATGGAATCCAGCATTCTAAGCCTTTAATCTTTCTCTCTTTCTTTGATGACAAGTCGTAGCAGGCAATATCTTCGCAATATACGTCGCAGCCAATGACTTTCTCTCATTCAAACCATCTCCTCTAGTCTTCTCGTAACTTTCAGTTTTTTTCTAAAAATTATCACTTTGTCGTTCTTTCTATTGGCACATTTCACTCTACTCTTGTTTCCATAATAGAATATTTCATAATTATAGAAGTCTTTTCTTATTTTTATTTAGCTATTTTACCCATAGAATTTTTATCTCCTCCAGATGGCTTCCGGTTTTCGTCACCAGACTTAGATTTTTTCTGCGTCTATCTCCATTCCGTATTCTTATCTTATATCATTCTCTCCGTCATAAATTGTAGTTGTACCTTCGATGTTTGTTCCGGCGAACTGAATCTCAACGTAATGGAGACTGGACGAGCCTGACCCACTCACTCAGCTCAGAGGAGCTCTAGTTTACCGTGGACTTAAAAACCACGGTGCAGCCTGCCATTTTCACTCATGCAAATCATACCCGAAGTTATAACAAACAATGAAGCAAATAATCCAAAGACTGACTTAACAGTTGACCTCTATATTGATCTTTTGAAATGATTCTCATGGAGCACAGTTTTGCTTGAAAGTCAAAAAGAAAAGATACTGGGAGATGTTGTGGTAGAGAAGAATATTGAAAATGAAGTGGCCAATAATGCATATAGGTGAAGAGTTACTAGAAGAAATAGTGGAATATAAAATCCACTATAAAAGTGGAGAAGTTGACTAGACATTTCCAGGTTGTTGAGGGATAGTAAATTTGATACACGAAAGAGAAACTGGGGAACAAATCTCAGTGAGTTTGATGTATGAAGCATGATAAGGTGACCAAATTAATCTAATACAAAAATTATTATGCGATGGTAGAAAACCAGCATATTGCGTCCACCACGAACAAGAATTCACCTAAAAAGTGGCCCACTTTTTTTCATAGATCAGTTTCTGTTCATACTATTCAATTTAGCCATAAACGAACTTCACGACTATGAAAACCAAAGCCGTTGTTTTCAGTCGTTGATTTTTCTTAATAGCTGAAATATGGATCTCTGTCTAGATATCTGAGAACTGATGTGGCTGGTATAGTCTTTCACATCTTTATGTGATTAATAGAGAGCTTTGCCTAAGTACCTAGTTCTTTTGCTGTTAGTAACTCCTTTGGTTCGTTTGAAATCATTTGTTATTTTCGTTCTTGAGTTTTAATGGGCTCAAATTTTATCTTCGCAGACGTAATAAATGCAATTTCTAGTAATGATGGTATGTTACTGCTTAGTATTTTGTCGCATTCCTTACAAACTAGTCTTCGCATTTAATGAATCACTATGTAATAACGATCCAGCATGTGTTTATGGAATAACCTAACTATTATTAGAGAATTATTCCCACCACTCCATTCTGGGAAATCATATACGTTAGTGACGCCCAAGAAATCGAATTCCTGCGAAATCTTTTTTAAGAACTATATGCAATTGTCGCTAACTCCAATTCACTAGAGGCAATGAAATTTACACACTCTTTAATTTCCGTCAGCTTTCACTATTACATTTGAGAGACTTCAATACAGATCATGAGAAGATTATTTTTCGCCTGTAGAAGAAACTTTGACAATATAGTCCATATCCCTGATTCAGGAGCGTTCTGTATCTTCAGTGGCGGTTCATCAGTACACATTCTGGATTTCCAAATTTTTAGATTCTGTTAAATTTGGGAGCGTGAAATTAATAGCAGCTGCTGTATAGCAATTATTTCTATCAACAAGTTTATACAACTACAGTCAGTGACAATAATGACGATAACAATAATAATAACAAGAAGGTGCATGGCTTACCTCACAAAAGAAAGAATTGGTTTGTAAAATTTTGTTGTTTTGTACATAACGAAGCACTGTGTAGGGAAGTGGGAAAAATAACACATTGACACCGGTGTGTCAGACCCACCATTCTTGCTCCGGACACTGCGAGAGGGCTGTACAAGCAATGATCACACGCACGGCACAGCGGACACACCAGGAACCGCGGTGTTGGCCGTCGAATGGCGCTAGCTGCGCAGCATTTGTGCACCGCCGCCGTCAGTGTCAGCCAGTTTGCCGTGGCATACGGAGCTCCATCGCAGTCTTTAACACTGGTAGCATGCCGTGACAGCGTGGACGTGAGCCGTATGTGCAGTTGACGGACTTTGAGCGAGGGCGTATAGTGGGCATGCGGGAGGCCGGGTGGACGTACCGCCGAATTGCTCAACACGTGGGGCGTGAGGTCTCCACAGTACATCGATGTTGTCGCCAGTGGTCGGCGGAAGGTGCACGTGCCCGTCGACCTGGGACCGGACCGCAGCGACGCACGGATGCACGCCAAGACCGTAGGATCCTACACAGTGCCGTAGGGGACCGCACCGCCACTTCCCAGCAAATTAGGGACACTGTTGCTCCTGGGATATCGGCGAGGACCATTCGCAACTGTCTCCATGAAGCTGGGCTACGGTCCCGCACACCGTTGGGCCGTCTTCCGCTCACGCCCCAACATCGTGCAGTCCGCCTCCAGTGGTGTCGCGACAGGCGTGAATGGAGGGACGAATGGAGACGTGTCGTCTTCAGCGATGAGAGTCGCTTCTGCCTTGGTGCCAATGATGGTCGTATGCGTGTTTGGCGCTGTGCAGGTGAGCGCCACAATCAGGACTGCATACGACCGAGGCACACAGGGCCAACACCCGGCATCATGGTGTGGGGAGCGATCTCCTACACTGGCCGTACACCTCTGGTGATCGTCGAGGGGACACTGAATAGTGCACGGTACATCCAAACCGTCATCGAACCCATCGTTCTACCATTCCTAGAACGGCATGGGAACTTGCTGTTCCAACAGGACAATGCACGTCCGCATGTATCCCGTGCCACCCAACGTGCTCTAGAAGGTGTAAGTCAACTACCCTGGCCAGCAAGATCTCCGGATCTGTCCCCCATTGAGCATGTTTGGGACTGGATGAAGCATCGTCTCACGCGATCTGCACGTCCGGCACGAACGCTGGTCCAACTGAGGCGCCAGGTGGAAATGGCATGGCAAGCCGTTCCACAGGACTACATCCATCATCTTTACGATCTTCTCCATGGGAGAATAGCAGCCTGCATTGCTGCGAAAGGTGGATATACACTGGACTAATGCCGACATTGTGCATGCTCTGTTGCCTGTGTCTATGTGCCTGTGGTTCTGTCAGTGTGATCATGTGATGTATCTGACCCCAGGAATGTGTCAATAAAGTTTCCCCTTCCTGGGACAATGAATTCACGGTGTTCTTATTTCAATTTCCAGGAGTGTATGTAACCTTTCATAACTCTCTATTTCGCATTTTTGTGTAAATGGGAGTTTTTGTGCTTTTTCATTTTTTCGAGCAAATGTACAAGATCCCTAACAGATGTATTAGTTCACAAATTTACTTCTGGGATGAACATCAGATATTCTTACGCTGCACCCACACAAGAGCTTGTGCTAACTGTACACTCCCGTGTTAAATGTTCGCCTGTAGTCACGCTTTTTCATTTCGTTGCTCTCTAAGTCAAAGGATCTCTTCTCGGAGGCCCTAGTTCCTTTGAGGTTGGCTTCTCCTGGTAATTTACTGTTCTGTTCCCAGAATGAGATTTCACTGTGTGGCGGAGTGTGTGCTGATATAAAACTTCCTGGCAGATTAAAGCTTTGTGCCGGACCGAGACAAAAACTCTGGACCTTTGCCTTTCGCTGGCACGTGTACTATCCACTGAGCTACCCAAGTACGACTCACGACCCGTTCTCACAGCTTTACTTTTCTGTTAGCACTTAAAATAGATTCAATGTCGCTCATGTTTACACGGAACATGAGAGCCGACTCCTGCACAGTGAATAACGAACTTCAAAGTGCCGTTTGTGTTACTGAAGTAGTAATGTCTACCCCCACGGTCACTTGAGTAGAGCAAAAATGAGTGGCTAAGCTCTACAAGGGAGTAAAGCACACTACTGTCGATCGAACATTTAACTGAATATCAGATAAATCAGTGAGGCAGCTTTTCATGTATTTTGATATGTACAATGTGGACGTACATCACGGATAAACCTGTCTCACCATAAGATCAATAGATTTCGGAGGCATGAATAAGTATTACAGTCTCACAATCGACGGTGATTTGCTATAGGTCCTTATGATTCGCAGCGCCTCATATGGATTGTATGATAAAATTCATAACTTATACTCATTCATAAACTCACAAAATGGGTTTACTGTTAGTACACCTCCAACATATACTGATGTCTGATTTAATTTTATTACGGGATATAGTAAATGAATTAGCATATCTGAGGAGTGTGCTATCATCTAGTAGGATTTATATCGAGCGAACGGGGATAAAAGTCTGCCGCAGTGTGCTACCGCCTGGTGGCACTGATGTGAGCTTCTAGTCAAGTGGCACGTTTTTTATCAAATCCATATCTTTTTGGCGACTAAGGCAATTACGTCACGCGAGTTGTACATGCACAGACGTTGGTTAAGACGTGCACGACTGAAGGTGTGCTCGCAACCCTGTTGCAAAGTTTCACGGAGTCCAGAGGAACAGTAGCGTCGTAGATTTAGACTGCGTATCTTTCACATGGCAACATCTACGTTTTAACATCGTTCAAAGAAAAATAAGCAACAAATCCGCAAGGTGTCGAATGCTAGGGTGTTCACATGCTCTTGCGCTCTTACACAATAGCTCTCACTCTGTATCTTATGTATTGAAATGTATCCCACTAGAATTAAACCGTTTTAGTTGGTCTAAGCAATGTGCTACTGTCTTAACGACTGATCTGTTTATAAGAAGATATGTGTCTGTCATTACCACATCGATACGCAAATATAACATCAGGTCTGAGTTTAGAATTGTAAAACTTTTAATGGTAAGTTGTTTTCCGTGATAAATGGACTAGGTTGGACTGATCAATAAAAATTCACTGAATTTTCATTCATCATTTGTTTCATAATATTGTCATGAGGTCTTTAAGGACGATTAACTGTAGATTATAAGTATTGTTAGAACCTTGTCCGAAGCAATAATGTAATAAATGATCTGATTTTACTCAGAATATGTGCGGCAAATTTCTTTGGAACACACGTTCACCAAGTAAAGAGAGGGATTAAAAATAATATCAAAACCTTGTCCGACCCAAAAAAAATTTTAAAACAATCATGAACTATTGTAAGGTGTCAGGCAAATCCAACATCTTCCATCAAAACCCTGACATGATAAGCAAATCCAGTTGTATGTCACATAGCTCCGCATAAATTGTAACATTAAATTAACCAAAGTAATACGAGTAACGAGTGAGCAAATGGAATACCACAGACTAACACAAGAATGCCTAAATGCATGTCGTACCTTCCCACCGTGAGACCGACGCAGTTCCGAGGGGAGAAACGAGAACAGAAGCCGAGAGCAAACCGTGTTAAGCTACAAGGCCCTACGATAAGGGACGGACTGGACACCCACGTCGCCAGCCTTCCTCTAAGAGTATCACCCGCACGTTTTAGCGTGAGACTGTTTCTCGTCTCTGTTACGTCAAGGACCACCCCCCAGCCCATGTTAAAAGCTAGAGCCCTCCAGAAAAACAGTAAAGATCTTATGATAACACAAAAAGGGCCACTACCACCCGCAAGTTTTAGCGTGACCCTTTTCGCGTGTCTGTTACATTAGGACCACTCCCCAGCCCATGTTAAAAGATAGAGCCGTCCAGAAGAACAGTATAGATCTTCCGACAACGCTAAAAGAACCACACCAGCTGCAGGTTGTAGCGTGAGAGTTTTTCGCGTCTCTGTTACGTTGCAAACTTTAAAAACATTGCCCCACCACGAAATGTATAACGTTTCTCATTGGATAGACAGAATTTTTGTAGGCGGAGCTTGAGGTTAACATTGAGACCCTGATTGGTCAGATGAAACCACAGCCAGATAGTTTTTTTAAAACCAACTTCTGTAAAAGTAGTAAGGAGAAGTTAGAGGAGAATTGCTTCCGAGATGGCGAGGTGAGCGGAGCTGTGCTGCCCGCCGCTGCCCTGACGCTGCCTAAACACCAACAAGGTAATGAACACGCGCGATGCCGCATTTTTGAGCGCATAAAGCTTCACTCAGAACTGCAGAAGTCTCATCTGTTACACCCCCTTGTTGCGTAATACTAGTGTCGATCGTTAATTGAAACTCATGGTGTTCACATTTGGCACTTGAAGAACAGATAGGAAACGCGAATGATTTTTCTTTTATATAGTTATTGAGAAGCCACATCAGCCACTGTAATTTACGACAAGTTAGATAAGTTATTAAAGATAATTGAGGGTCACTGTAGACCATTTTGATAGTTTTCTCTTTTGTGAAACTTAAATTAAACCTAGATTATAGACGTGATATGGCATAGGTCATCCTTCGATCCATTGTAGAACTTGGAAACCCCCTCAGGGAATATTCGTTCACATTTTTGTTGAACGCAGTTGGTTTTTACCATCCTGTATTAAAACATCTCCTTTTATCAATAGTGCAATATATAAACGATATTTTGTGATTAGAATAAATTTCCAATGGTTAGCTTAACTGCTTTTTCGACGTTATTTACCAGCTAACTAAAAATAGGAAAGCCTTGAACCCCTTCCACTAAATTTAGTTAGTATTAAGATTCTTTTACAGGGAGTGCAGTGGAGCTGACGCTGAGATCATTAAGTATTTAGTTATATCATCGCTAGTCTTACTGAACTCTTCTGAATTCTACACGTCATGTGTGGTCTGGCGTCTCCTTACCAGCAACAGGTCCCAGGTTTAAACTAATTAATTCCCTAAAAAACACGCTCAGAGCGTCGTTGCGCGAAAGTGGTTGGGAGACACGATATAGAACAAACAGCCAGCACCATGAATGTTTGGACTATTCAGACTAAAAGTGTTAAAGTTTTGGGAAATAGTCCTACAGGAATATTATTTCAATGGAGTTACATACAGAACAATGAGAGGTTTCATGCACTCTTTTGCATGTCACCTTCATTTTCATCAAATTTAATTAATGTTTTATGACATTTCACGTTGGTAACAGGCCGAATAAGGTTACTCTACGGAGAGTGTTTGTACTGAGAGCTCAAAGTACTTTTCACTTGATTGATATGCGTCTTGCGAGCTGTATGTGGTCTTGCTTTTAGTTTCCTCTGATACTTCCGTGGGAGGCCTGTTGCGAGGCGAACACCAGAGGCACTGAGTTTCTGGAGGGAGTGGGTGGAGGGGGGGGGGGGGTGTGCACTTCCGTGAATACTGAGAGGGTCGTACATCAGTGGGATTGAGAGCCTCGCAAGACGACTGACCTCGTCGCGTTTCGCCTATTGTGTGCATGCCAAAACGACCTGCCAGCCATCTGAGCGTCGCCTCAGTTTATGTCTTTATCGTTCCCGCGCGTCTGGAACGAACATTGCCGGCGCCAACTTACTGTATTGTCTTCATGACCGTGCCCTGCTGGGCGCGACTGCCTGGCGCCGTATGGCCGGCGGTCTAGGCATGTTGCGTTCGTAGCTGGTCAAACAGCAATTTCAGTGCCCTCAGCTAAATAGCAGAGGCATTATTGGTCAACTCCCACTAAGGCCAGTTGACGTAATAAAGCCCTGCTCGAAATTGGGTAGAACCGTCGCTATTGGCGCGAATGATGTTCTGAGATAATGTGGGGGAATTTTGGAATCGGTACTGAAAGCTTATTCGCGGTTTTTCGAGAATAGTGGGGAGTTGAGTAACATTGGCTTCGTTCCTGCGTTGCGCCGGTGCAGTGCACTCCGGATCTGATCTTCGGTGGAATCGGAAGATCTTGCGACCTAGTCACACTTTTTCGGCAGACCTTAAGAGGTCTCGGACAGCCCTCCAGGCCCACAGGGTGAAATGGCTCTAAAACTTTGGTACTTAACATCTGAGGTCATCAGTCCCCTAGACTTAGAACTACTTGCAACCTAACTAACTAAGGACATCACATACATCCATGCCCGAGGCAGGATTGGAACCTCCGTCCGTAGCCTAGAACCGCTCGGTCACAGCGGTCGGCCCTACAGGTTGTACAGAGTTACTGCACAGCAGAAGTCGGCGCCTACATCATCAGAACGCTGCCACCGACGACGTGCTGCAGGTTTCAGGACTGGTAAAGTATTTTGCGGCTCCACATTGTAGGACCTATCATTTTTATACTGAAGTCCTCAGCAGCACGCGCTCTCATTTTGATCCAAGTCCGTCTTGCGTGTTTCTCCATGTGATCCCAATTTAAGCTCTCACTACTAATCGCGATACTGCATTATAGTCGGGGAAGTAATATTTGATTCATTAGATCCTCCAGTTATTATCGTCCGTCTATTGAATTACAGAGAATAGAAGCCCCTTGTTCTCGACCCAACTCTTATTCTCATAATAGTTCAGTATAAAATACGCTATAGCCTACTATTTGTATTGACAATCAAGTTCCTTTGTATTCTGATGTAAAATAAATCACATTATAATTTTTAATCCGCATATCATTTCATAGACAAATGCAGAATCCCATTTCCTGTCGTGTATTATGATAAAATTCCTTTTTCCTTTACCGAGTAGATAATGATTTTTATTTAAATTATTGTGAGTTTGCACCTCTTATTTTACCAACTGGCAGGGTCCACCATCAATTCCTTTCGTTACCACTGCGCACATAATCAACTAGGTGGTACGTGAAGAGGGGCTAAAGTGCATATCTAGTTTTCATGCAACATGCGGCAGAATTGAAGAGGTACAAAGACTTCTCCACCGCCGCGCGGGATTAGCCGAGCGGTCTAGAGCGCTGCAGTCATGGACTGTGCGGCTGGTCCCAGCGGAGGTTCGAGTCCTCCCTAGGGCATGGATGTCTGTATTTGTCCTTAGGATAATTTACGTTAAGTAGTGTTAAGCTTAGGGACTGATGACCTTAGCAGTTAAGTGCCATAAGATTTCATACACATTTGAACATTCTTCTCCACCCTGGCACCTCGCAACAATAAACACAAACTTTGGTTGGTTGGTTGTTTTGGGGAAGCAGACCAGACAGCGAGGTCATCGGTCTCATCGGATTAGGGAAGGATGGGGAAGGAGGTCGGGCGTGCCCTTTCAGAGGAACCATCCCGGCATTTGCCTGGAGTGCCTTAGGGAAAGCACGGAAAACCCAAATCAGGATGGCCGGACGCGTGATTGAACCGTCGTCCTCCCGAATGCGAGTCCACTGCCTAACCACTGCGCCACCTCGCTCGGTAACACAAACGTTACGGAAGAAACTATAATATGCTATAAAACAAAAGGGTAGATCAGTACTGTATATCAACAAGACCAGTACAAGAATTGCTGCGGAGATCAGTTTTTCAATTAGAGCAATTGGCTACAAGAAATCAGGTAGCATAAGCAATTGGCAGAAAGATGTATGAGTACAGAAACAAATGGAAAGGCCTTGTTACGAGTTCAAAAGAAAATAGAATAATCAAAATAATAGCGAACAAACGACCAACAGGAAAATATCATCACAGACGATAAGGTAGAGGCAGGGAGATCAGGAAAGCAAGTAACCGCAAGCGGTAGGAGTATACAAAAGAGGATGCTACAAGCACGAACATAATACCCGAAAAAGCAGAAGAATGAGGATGAGAAGGCATACATCCGTACTGATTACTCGATCTTAAAACTGTCTCGCAACCTTAGTGTTATTCAAAGAGACAAAAACGAACTGGAATTTAGGGAAAAGAAAACGTGTCTACTGCCAGTCGCTCTTGGCATGCAACGGAAGCACGCCGTTTTTGATTTGTTGGTGAGGGGGGTGGAATAATTGCTGGACTGACTGTCGCGTATTTCAAAAGTGCGTGTACCCAGTTGTTGGGCGACAGTCTGGGACCACTACAAAGCGGTGTGCCGCGCAGCGAAAACCGGAAAGAAAACCTGCTGGCGGCCAACGGGCGTGCGGGAAATCGGCAACTGGATGCGATGCGATGCGGGTCATCGATATCTATCGATATGGCGCGTCCCGGCTCGGTTCAGCGCCGCGCGCCTCGCGGTGGGTGCCCCTATCGCCGCAATCAAACACGCCTCGACAGGCTGAACACACACAGCAGGCTGTGCTCCAGGGCCTCAGTGGGCACTTTATGTAGGAGCCCGAATGCTGACGGCTGATCGCTGAGATGGGCCGCTGCGTGTCAGAAGTTTACGATATTTGGTAGACGGCCTGCAGTAGGAACTAGAGATGAACTGCAGTCGGGAATTGGCGACAGAGTCTAGTGCAACAGGATTTTCGATCTTACTGTTATCTTTGCCACCTGAGCGTTGTACGATGAACATTTGGTTATAAAAGGTATACAGGGTTGTCCATTGATCGTGACCGAGCCAAATGCCTCGCGAAATAAGCGTCAAACGAAAAACTACAAAGAACGAAACTTGTCTACCTTAAAGGGGGAAACCAGATTGCACTATGGTTCGCCCGCTAGATGAATGTTTTAATGGACCACTTTATTCGCTTTGTGAAAGATGGCGCTGTAATAGTCACAAACATATGGCTCACAATTTTAGACGAACAGTTGGTAACAGGTAGGTTTTTTAAATTAAAACACAGAACGTAGGTACGTTTGAACATCTTATTTCGGTTGTTCCAATTTGATACATGTACCTTTGTGAACTTACCATTTCTGAGAAAGCATGCTGTTACAGCTTGATTACCTCTAAATACCACATTAACGCAATAAATGCTCAAAATGGCGTCCGTCAACCTCGTTGCATTTGGTAAGACGTGTAACGACATTCCTCTCAACAGCGAGTAGTTCGCCTTCCGTAATGTTCGCAGATGCATTGACAATGCGCTGACGCATGTTGTCAGGCGTTGCCGGTGGATCATGATAGCAAATATCCTTCAACTTTGCCCATAGAAAGAAGTCCCGGGACGTAAGATCCGGTTAACGACGACAAATCCACCTGTCATGAAATATGATATTTAATACCGCTTCAACCGCATGCGAGCTATGTGCGAGACACCCAATATATTGGAAGTACATCGCCATTCTGTCATGAGGTAAAACATCTTGTAGTAACATCGATAGAACATTACGTAGGAAATTAGCATATATTGCACCATTTAGATTGCCATCGATAAAGTGGGGGCCAATTATCCTTCCACCCATAATGCCGCACCATACATTAACCTGCTAAGGTCGCTGATGTTCCACTTGTCGCAGCGATCTTGGATTTTCCATTGCCTAATAGTGCATATAATGCCGGTTTACGCTACCGTTGCTGAATAACGTTTCGTCGCTAAATAGAACGCGTGCAAAAAAACTGTCATCGTCCGGTAATTTCTCTTGTGTCCAGTGGCAAAACTGTACACGACGTTCAAAGTCGTCGCCATGCAATTCCTGGTGCATAGAAATATGGGACGAGTGCAATCGATGTTGATGTAGCATTCTCAACACCGATGTTTCTGAAATTCCTGATTCTCGCGCAATTTGTCTGCAAGTGATGCGCGGAATAGCCGCGACAGCAGCTAAAACACCTACTTGGGCATCATCATTTGTTGCAGGTCGTGGTTGACGTTTCACATGTGGCTGAACACTTCCTGTTTCCTGAAAAAACGTAACTAATCGGCGAACGGTCCGGACACTTTTATGATGTCGTCCGGGATACCGAGCAGCATACGTAGCACATGCCCATTGGGCATTTTGATCACAATAGCCATAGGTCAACACGATATCGACCTTTTCCGCAATTGGTCAACGGTTCATTTTAACACGGGTAATGAATGACGAAGCAAATACCGTCCGCACTGGCGGAATGTTACGTGATACCACGTACGTTTACGTTTGTGACTATTACAAAGCGAAAAAGTGGACCAACTAAAACATTCATATTTCTTTACGTACTACACGAATGTGTAACAAAAAATTGGTGTTGCTATTTTTAAAAAAACGCAGTCGATATCCGGCAGCGCAATCTAGCGGGCCAACCAACTGTTTTTCCCCTCCAAGCTAGACGAGTTTCGTTCTTAGTAGTTTTTTCGTTTGATGCTTATTTCGTGGATATTTGGCTCGCTCACTTTCAATGGAGCACCCTGTATAAGGAGTATTTGACAATTGTACTTTGGAAATAACTACAAAAAATTTTATTCTATTTCATATTGAATTAATGGGGATCGGAGGAACACGGATTCCTACACATCGCTGCGAGCATACTATAACCGTGCGTAGTATAACCAGCATCGTAGTTAATCGACGGCCAGCGACTGCGAGAAGATACCAACGTTTTGTGACCACTGTTTAAACACTGCACTTATAAAATAAAAGGGTAATGCAAATGATCTGAACTAAATAAGTTCCAGTACATTAGTTCATCACAGTTCATACCACTGCCTGGATGGCAGTTTGTCGTAGCGTTAATCACGACAGCAAAATATTTGTAATTGTCTTTAATCCCTCAAGAAGTTGAATCGAGTACTTCGTATGTGAAACACGAAGAAGGTACAATGTATGAAGAATTTATTTTGTCGGGATAATCATTTGTCTTAGAGCAGAGTAAAAAAGCTAAAAGTAAAATTATTATCAAGTCTGTATACCGAAGATACATTGCAGTTAGTTATCGGCATATTATAGAAATGTCTGGCTTACAGAATACTGATAAAGTTTCAAAAATTATACACTTTATTAAAAGCATGGAGAAATGATTCACAAATGCTGAAACTACCAACAATTGGAAACAAATACACTCCTGGAAATGGAAAAAAGAACACATTGACACCCGTGTGTCAGACCCACCATACTTGCTCCGGACACTGCGAGAGGGCTGTACAACCAATGATGATACGCACGGCACAGCGGACACACCAGGAACCGCGGTGTTGGCCGTCGAATGGCGCTAGCTGCGCAGCATTTGTGCACCGCCGCCGTCAGTGACAGCCAGTTTGCCGTGGCATACGGAGCTCCATCGCAGTCTTTCACACTGGTAGCATGCCGCGACAGCGTGGACGTAAACCGTATGTGCAGTTGACGGACTTTGAGCGAGGGCGTATAGTGGGCATGCGGGAGGCCGGGTGGACGTACCGCCGAATTGCTCAACACGTGGGGCGTGAGGTCTCCACAGTACATCGATGTTGTCGCCAGTGGTCGGCGGAAGGTGCACGTGCCGGCCGACCTGGGACCGGACCGCAGCGACGCACGGATGCACTCCAAGACCGTAGGATCCTACGCAGTGCCGTAGGGGACCGCACCGCCACTTCCCAGCTAATTAGGGACACTGTTGCTCCTGGGGAGTCTGCGAGGACCATTCGCAACCGTCTCCATGAAGCTGGGCTACGGTCCCGCACACCGTTAGGCCGTCTTTCGCTCGCGCCCCAACATCGTGCAGCCCGCCTCCAGTGGTGTCGCGACAGGCGTGAATGGAGGGACGAATGGAGACGTGTCGTCTTCAGCGATGAGAGTCGCTTCTGCCTTGGTGCCAATGATGGTCGAATGCGTGTTTGGCGCCGTGCAGGTGAGCGCCACAATCAGGACTGCATACGACCCAGGCACACAGGGCCAACACCCGGCATCATGGTGTGGCGAGCGATCTCCTACACTGGCCGTACACTTCTGGTGATCGTCGAGAGGACACTGAATAGTGCACGGTACATCCAAACCGTCATCGAACCTATCGTTCTACCATTCCTAGACCGGCAAGGGAACTTGCTGTTCCAACAGGACAATGCACGTCCGCATGTATCCCGTGCCACCCAACGTGCTCTAGAAGGTGTAAGTCAACTACCCTGGCCAGCAAGATCTCCGGATCTGTCCCCCATTGAGCATGTTTGGGACTGGATGAAGCGTCGTCTCACGCGGTCTGCACGTCCAGCACGAACGCTGGTCCAACTGAGGCGCCAAGTGGAAATGGCATGGCAAGCCGTTCCACAGGACTACATCCAGCATCTCTACGATCGTCTCCATGGGAGAATAGCAGCCTGCATTGCTGCGAAAGGTGGATATACACTGTACTAGTGCCGACATTGTGCATGCTCTGTTGCCTGTGTCTATGTGCCTGTGGTTCTGTCAGTGTGATCATGTGATGTATCTGACCCCAGGAATGTGTCAATAAAGTTTCCCCTTCCTGGGACAATGATTTCACGGTGTTCTTATTTCAATTTCCAGGAGTGTAATTTAGGTAATTTCTGAAGTTGAACGGTTTATCAATTGCTGAGTATGAAATACATGCCTATTGACGATGTAAGAATGAAGTAAATAAATGTTGAGAACAATTATCCAACTTCGCCGTGTATAACATATTCTTTTGGTGCACGATATGCAGGTGACGGAGATATACCTGCAGATATTGTGATCATTGGTGCCTCCATGTGTACTCACTTCAGCGTGTTAGTTTCTTTTTTTTTCTCCCCGCAGAAACGTCACATAATTTACTACCTGATATTTTCTGCACAGTCGTAACTGCATCACTAAGTGGACTACACCGCTCAGTTTAAACTAGTGTTTGGCGTCAAGTCCGCACTTCAACACCTGATCTGGTGCCCAGGGGAAGACAACCGTTATTGGCTTGCTCTCGCCACATGCACTTGGAGGTACTAGCCAATCTCTAAATATACTGCGTCTAAGAGCAGAAATTATTAGTCTGAAAATGAAGCAAATACTAAGTTCTTCATTAGACTGTCCTTAGCCCCCAATAAAAATAAATATCTGCACTTATACCCCCAACTTCTACAGACCTTTTTTCTCTTCTTCACCCTGTCTCAGTCCAGTGCTGAATATAAGCCTCTTACGTATGTTGCTTTGTCTTCGATTTTCAGCCACCTGGTACCACTGAGCTCCAACCACCAACTTCACATAATCGAACTATCTCTTTTAGGGCTTTTCGCTGCCTCTCTTGTGGTCCTGTTGTCTCCAGTGAACAATTCTAAAGATCCACCCGCTGCAACCTTGCCGTGCTACATGTCCGACCCTTGGCTAATTCGTTCTATCTACTCCTAAGGCTGACTTCTAGCATCTGTCGCTCTATGGCTCGTTGTGTGTGCTGTAGTTCAGTAGCACTTGCGTTAGTTACCTTCATAGTAGGTTGTAAGTGGTAGTATGCACACACTATAGTCTGTACATTCTTGTTGGTCAGGATAAATGTTATTTTCTGGAATTCTGTCTATCACGTTGTTATTTTGCAAGGGATTTTTGATTATTTTTCCGTAGTTTCATTTTCTGTCGAAGGTTAACCAATGCATCACCAGCTTCTGTTGACTGGTTTCCTACTGTAGGAGGTTGGTTGTCTGAGCTCAGTACTTATGTTTTATTGGTGTTCATTTGCAAGCCAGTCTTCGCAGAGGCAACTCTCAGTTGTTGGATCATACTGTTTAGTTCTTCCTAATCTTCACTTACGCAGATGGTTAAGATATGAGCCATTGAATTTTATTCCTCCGTTAATCCAATTTAATGATTTGATTACATCTTCCAATGCAAGGATAAACAGTTAACCAGAGCACGTAAATATAAACCCACAAAGCAATGTAAAACGTACTGTCGTGTCACAGTGTTGACGAATTTCGGAAAACTATGCTTGTAACGACAGTGAAAGCAACCCAAAGAATTATTTACCTCTCGAATTCACGTAGACTGATCAATGTACACAAAAAAGGCTACTTTTATTTACGAAAGTCTGCCTTTGCGAAAATTTGTGGCAGTCTTGCTAAGTTCTGACACTTCTTTACAAAAATTATCGACTGAAATCTGGTAAATGCACAAAACACTGAAACATCGTAAAATAATTTATTATCGATACAGTTATGCTAATTTCCATCGAAATGTTGGCATCGGCCATTCTCAGATCTACAAGATAAGTATGTTCAAAAAGTGATAGGGGAGTTACGCAGATTCCATATAAATCGTAAATACAATAACATAAAGTGATGTCGTACGATTTAATATATGCTGTTGTCCAATCCCACCATTATGGAAACCACGATATTAATGAGCACAAATCAGGAAGTTCCTTTAGAATAAAGGTAGTCCCGTCGGCTACTGATCGACTTATCATTTGCTATGAAACCATTTCAGTAAGAAAATGATAATAATTTACTTTTTAAAAAAAGAACATGCATAGGTGTATCTGTCAATTAAATATATAAAATGCATTGTAAAGTCTGCAGTTAAAATATTCGTATCTTGCTTCACCGCTCAGAGGGAATGCATCTGATTCCACGATCTGTGACGATGCGTGGGCCTGCAATTCCTAGTTGCCTATTCATAGTTTCATCTTTCACTGATTCTCATGACAGTAGCACCTGACCAGATTCGCCATTTCGGAGACGTTACTTCCCAGGCACCAGCCCGCAGCAATCTGTATTTTGTCAATATTGCTTATGTTAGTGAATTTTTACTTTTGAGGCTCGTATCGCCACTAAAATGGTTCCCCATTCGTCTCTGTTATTTACACAATTTTGTTACCTGGTCATGTGTCTGCAAGTCTAGAAGCCACCAATCAGTTTCTTCGTGGACAGTGATGATAAGTTTTTGGCTCAGAATTGTAAATATTGTCTAGTAAACGTGGGCTCTAAGGTGCACAATTTAAAGGAATGACCACTTGTTCATCTTCGTCAACGTGAAACACATCTCTTCTACCGCAAGCTCTTTGGTGTCCATAGTTTTGGAGCAGGCAATATCGGCCAAAACAAGAAAAAAGTCTCCTGTAAATATGGGCTCTAAACGCATGCCGTAAGATCTATGAGCACTTATTCAATAGAAGACTAATGTTTCACAGTAGCGATGATGAACAAGCGTTAATAGCTCTTAAGGTATTCACTTTAGAGCCTATCTTTATTAGACTTTTCTTGTTTTGGTTCGTACTACAAGGTCTGAAAGTCGCCTTTCAACAATGGTACCTACACAATATTCCTCTGTCAGAGATACCAGAACGATTTTCGCTTGTAACTTCGACTCGGTCATTTCCGGACGAGCGTCCCTTACGTCAAATTTAGAGACATGTTTTTTCCGCATTAATTGTACCATTTCGCGAGAAGGACACTAATTTCTAAATTATTTCGAGATATGAGTATTGCCGTATCGCTTTAATTTCGTTTTAATGAAATTCTAAAATTAATATTCAAAGAGTTCATCATTGAGTTTCTGAATTATATACATGAATGGTAGATGTACGGGTTACTAGTAAATATCCAACATCGTTTATTATATTCCTGACTATTATTACGTAATACTTACATTACATTATCACTGGGCCAGCCTCCCATGCTTTACTTCGTTACAATGGATCTCTCTTTCAACATTCGTCTCCGGTAGTTGACAAGGAAATTCTACTTCGAAAAAGTCTCTCTCCTTTTTGGATGAACAGGGAACCCAAACAGATTTTAAGACAGTATTTAGAAATATCCGATGCATTAATTTCAATACTTGCAACGACTGTATTATATCAGCCTGTTGACCAGGATATTTTTTTTAGTTTGATTTTGCAGAATGTCTTTAAAAGCAAGGTACCCAGCATTAATATCAGACTGTTTTATAACTTTTAAGACAGATCATTTTCTGTTTTTTCACTTATTGCCGAAATGTTTCTACAGTTTCATGGAATTACATTAATTCGATGAAATAAATAGTTCAGAAGTCCAAATAACACCTTAGTATGCCTTGGAGACATGGTATTTTCAGTTTTGTATACAATTAAAATGATATCATTTTGCAGGAGGACAGGCGCTTCACTTTTTAACAAGTCACTAAATCCTTCAATTATCTTGCTAACTATGCCTCCAACATGACCAGAAGTAATTACACTCATCCTATTCTTCATTTCTGTTGTCTGTGAAACGAGCAAATGAGAATGGGAACAATTAGACAATTCTAATTCCAAAATAACGTCTGCAGTAAACTTACAATTTTCAAAAACAAATTCTACTTAGAATTTCCCAAGGTTGCATAATCTGGCGTCTTCCATTTACGCCTAGTACTTGATCACAGGAACAGCTTTTAATGATAACTGTTTGGAAAATGAGAGAAGGCCGCCTTAATCCAAATTCCCCATCTACTCGACACAGGCTCGGGAGACAATGAAACTGAAATGTCTGGGAAGTTTTCGTCTAGGTATTAAACGAAACTATTGTTTGATTTTCTGCGACATGTGAAAACAATTCTTAGTTTTCGATACAATGACATTAAGCTCTTTCAAATTCTTTTATAAGACTTCATTGGAGAAGATGGATTTATGAGCTTAACAAGAGATGTGAACTAAATGTTCTCCTACAATTTCCTTCACGAGTTGACAACATTGTAATATATATGAGGCGGAATAAGTTATCACATACTTTGCAATCTTGTGGTTAATTCGAAATGTATGCAAAGCCTACAGTATCGCTTGAGAATATGTTTGCACCATCTAAAAGCAAACATTCTAAATCTCTCAGTGGGAGCTGTGGTTTCATAACCGACACCACCAAAAAATACAAACCACATAAACTATAAGAAGAAAGAGCCGGATTTATCATAGGGGTATGACCTTTGGCTGAGAAGGAAAACTTGTGTTGGATTTTGGAATTTAAGAATCTTGAGAGAAGCAGAAAGATTAAGACAGGGCGAAAAAGAGATGGAGAACTATAGACTGTGTATATTGGGACTAAATGAAATAAGGTGGACAGAATGTGGTGAAGATAAAACACAAAATGGTGGACTGTTGCTGTTTGTAGGACAGACAGGTGAAGACGCAGTACTTAGGAAGGGTGTAGCGCTCTTACTATCTAAAACCAGCAAAATAAGTTTCCTGGATTCGAAACCAGTGTCAGAAAGGATAATAACCGCACGCTTTAGAACACATGTGTGAAATATCACTGTAATTCAACACTGTGCGACTACTAAAGTGGCTGAAGGAGAATAAAAAGATACATTTTATACAGAGCTAGATGAAGTACTTAGACAAACTAATTGTAGAGACTTAAAAATTTTTTACGGCTAACTTGAATGCAAAAATTGCTTCTGAAAACGAAGAGCTTCAACACATTATGGGTGTACATGACATTGGGAATAGAAATGCAAATGGTAAACTACTGACAAACAAGTGCGCTGAACATGACCTAGTCATTGGTGGCACCCTGCTTCCACATCGCAAATGCCATAAGATAAAGTGTGTCTGACCATATATGACGTTACTGAAAATAAAATGGATCACATAGCCGTAAGTTGGAAGTTTCGACACTTGCTGATACATGTCATAAATAAGGTAGAAACGGACACTGCAAGTTTTGGCTGAGTTCAGATTAAATATATTGGAAAATAGAACCGCCCACAATCACAGAACCAAAACAATAAATGTTGAAGGTTAAAAGAGCGACATGTCAAAGTAAGATTTCCCTTGCACTAGAAAACAGATTCCAGGTCCCCTCAAACGGATACTTTGAGCAGAAAGGAATTGAAACATATTGGCAAAAACTTAAAGACAGATATTTAGATGCTGAAGAGAACATATTAGGGTTTAAGACACATCGAATAGAAGATTGGATCTCTGACGACACATGGAAAGAAATTAAGTGCAGGAAAGTATCAAAACAAAAGTTAAATTTTTGTAAGACAACAGCGAACAAGATCGATGCGCCTAAAGAATACAGGAAGGCAAACTAAAGTGTGAAGAAAGGGATTAAACCAGGTAAAAGTAAATCGACAGATGAGTGGACACAGTTAGCAGGAGAAGCAGCAAGACAGGCACCTACAAAAGAGCTATGCGTTATCACCAACGACTCTTAACGAAGAATCACGAACCGATGGGCAGGAAGTTGTTAAATCGTAAAGAAAACCAACAGGAATAACTGAGCGGTGCTCCAGAGGAAGTAGAAGCAGATCAACGGAAGAAATTAAGAGCGCTTTGAGAAGCCTGAAAAATGCAAGGACTCCAGACCTAAACAACACAGAACACGAGCTATTAAAAACCGATATCGAAAGTACCGTTAAATTGTCCCACCCCTTTCTGAAGCATATTTGTCTCGAAGAGAATCCCCCAATGGAGTTAAGAAGTATATTGCTGGTAAAGCTCCCAGAAAAAGGAAATTTCTCAGACTGTGACACCTGGCGTTGTATTACATTGCTGCTAGTGTCGAGTATGATCTTCGCAGAGATATTTCAAATAGGATTAAAGACACAGTTGAAAATCGAGTGCGTGAAGAAACCGCCGGTTTCCAGGCAAAACGCAGTTGTATTAATCATATTAAAACTCTTAGATTCACACTAGAGCAATGGAAAGAATTCCAGGCAACCATGTACCTCACGTTAATTGATTTTGAAAATACCTTCGACTCTGTGAAACATCAGATGCTGTGGCAGATGTTACGGAAGTATGGTATACTACAGACGATTATTAACATCATCAGAGAACTGTTTGATGGCTACAGATGTTGTGTATTCCACAAGTAAAATCGCACAATTACAATACAGGTAACAACAGAAGTCCGGCAGGGCTGTACTTCGTCACTAACGACGAAATACTTAATACCCCTACTTGTGTATTTCGCGGAGCCATGTCGAAATAAAATCTAATCGGTTTTCAAGCTGCGTCAAGTCAAATAAAATTATTCCACCATGCCGTCAGTGGCGAAACCACTGATTGCAGTGCCTGTTTATTTTATTTATTAATTTTTTTACATACCACCCTCCGACGGTGGAAGTTCAGGTCGCAGGCAAATATTAACTAACTACCAACTACTGTAGTTATCAACAGTGGTGGTTGACGATGGTCGATACCAGTCGGGTGGTCAAGTCGACACTAACGCTTCATTAATGGCCGTAACGGTGCTATCGTTAACCAGGGCCAGAATCGGAGTCCGCGAGGATGGTGAGAGGAACAGGGTATCGGTATCAGTGTTTTGTAAGCCAGCGACCGTGTCGCGTAGGGATTGTACTTTGGCTTAGAGACGCCTTGCCTCCTCTCACATGGAGCTCTTGAGAGTAGCCATGTACGTTTCCTGGTGGAGGGTAACTACCCTCGTGAGGGGAGGGGCATGCAGGCTCCACCGAAGCATGTTATTCTGCAGGCGCTGGATGGTCTGCATCCGGGCGGCAGTAATCGTAGCCCACGAAGTGGACCCATAGGTGAGGGAAGGGCGGACAAGCATCTGGTACAGCCGGAGCTTGGTGTCCAGGTTCAGTTCCCTGCTGGTGAACACTGGTTACTACGCTTTTATCATCTTGAGTCCTTTTTGGGTTACAAATTCTGCATGGTGATGAAAGAGCAGTTTTTTTTATCCATATGGACACGTAGGTATTTGGTGTCAGAGGACCATGGGACTTGGACGCCTACAATAGTGATGTTGTGGCGCAGAATGGGGTGTCTTTTAGTGAAGTAGACTGCAGTAGTCTTGCCGGCATTGAGGGCAATCTTGTTGAAAGGACACCAGGTCACTGTCGCGTCCACCTGCCTCTAGAGGCGAGCAAAGAGCTGGTCCGTGTTGCTGCCGGTCGTATAGAGCGCCGTATCATCCGCGTATTGTACCAGGTAGCAGTGCGGGAGGACTGACATATCGTTAAGATATATGTTAAAAAGGATGGGAGACAACACAGAGCCCTGAGGGCTATCCATCGTCATGTGACGTAAGCTGGGGCGTTGACTTCGCTGAGTAACCAATAAAGTCCTATCGTGGCAACGGCTAACACACTGGACTCACATTCAGGAAGACGACGGTTCAGTCCCGCGTCCGGCCATCCTGATTCAGGTTTTCCGTGATTTCCCTAAATCGCTCCAGGCAAATGCCGGGATGGTTCCTTTCAAAGGGCACGACCGACTTCCTTCCCCGTCCTTCCCTATTCCGATGAGATCGATGACCTCGCTGTCTGGTCTCCGTGTCCCCCCCCCCCCCCAAAAAAAAGCAAGGACAACGGTTCAATTCCACATCCTGATTTAGGTTTTCCGTGATTTCCCTAAATCGCTTAAGGCAAATGCTGGGATGGTTCCTATGAAATAGCAAGGCCGAGTTCCTTCCCCGTCCTTCATTAATCCGATGGGACCGATGAACTCGCTGTCTAGTCTCCTACCCAAAACAATCCAATCCAATCCAATCCTAACAAGGAGGAAATTATCCATAATCTTCACATAGATGTCGGGGATGGTCGTCTTTGTCAGCTTGCCGCGGCTGGCACGGTTCTCTGCTTATATAGCCACGATTGTGGCCTCAGTCACCAACCAGAAAGGGCTGAAATGATGCAGCTCCGGTCCGCCGCAGGACCGAGTGACGTCAAGTGGTGCAAAAGGGCGGGGCCACGTTTGAAACAGGCGCTTCCGCGACCCAACAGGCCTCAAGCATTCGTCGTTGCTTCCTTCCACATCCAAAGCTCGCCACCACTCCCTGCTAAGTGAGCACCCCGGACTGTGTTAAATCGTTGCTGCTCATTCTAACCTCTCCCGCTTCTTTTATAACAGAATCCCAGTACGTTGACGCATGAGACCAGACTCTTGTGTTGTCCAACTGTTTTTGCGTCCGTTTTCCTGGCAATGCTTAGCTGTAGGTGGCTTATCAAGCTCCCTCTGTTTAACATGCCAATTCTGCTTGGTGCAACGCACTGTAACTGTGAGAGCCGGCCGGTGTGGCCGAGCGGTTCTAGGTGCTACAGTCTGGAACCGCGTGACTGCTACGGTAGCTGGTTCGAATCCTCCCGCGGGCATGGATGTGTGTGATGTCTTAGGTTAGTTAAGTTTAAGTAGTTCTAAGTTCTAGGGGACTGCTGACCTCAGAAGTCAAGTGCTCAGGGCCATTGGAACATTTTTTTTTAAACTGTGAGAATTGTCTGACCGAAGTAGATGCTGCCGCATTATGGGACATCATAACACCGGGCACATGAATAGCTATCTCGTTTTGAGCAAGGCGCTGCACATTTTCCATCTTGGGGAGGCACCGGAATACTGATCTCAGTCCATGCCCATGCAGCAAACGTCCTAACTTGCTGCTCATTGCCCCACAGTATGGCAGGAAAGCCGGCGGCTTGGCTTCTTCTGACGAGTCACAAAGCTTCCTTCTACTATGGCACCTGAGAGTGTTTGCCATGTCTCTCTTGTTGTAACTATTCCCTCTGAACACCTGTTTCAAGTTCTCCAATTCGGACTTTATATTATCGTCATCTGAAATAACTTTGGCTCTGTGTATGGACGTGTTCAGCACCACTTTCTTATATACAGGGTGATGAAAACTATCGGCGTTCAAGTACTGATCAGTGTGCGTCTGTTTCCTGTTCACTGAGTCACCAAGCCGACTTCCCGCCTTCTGCTCAACTAAAACATCTAAGAACGGCAGCTTTCCGTCGTTCTCCATCTCGGCGGTAAATTTAATGTTTGGATGGACATTATCATGTGTTTAACGAACGGCTGCAGTGTACTTTCGCCGTGAAGCCGTATCAGGAAGACGTCATCTACGTACCTTAGGGAGCAGGACGTACACATCCCCGCCGAGTTCAGAGCTTGCTGCTCAAAGTGCTCCATGAAGCAATTCGCGACTGCAGGAGGTAGTGGTGTGCCCATCACTGTCCCATCCGTCTTTTCATAACATTCGTCGTGTTACAAGAACAACGTTGTCATTAGGACACGACGGACATCTTAAGGATTTCAGGTAGGAATTGTTGGGCCAATGATCTAGCGTGTCTTGCACTGACACCCTCGTTTAAAGCGACAATGTGTCCAGACTAACCATTAAGCCATTTCGGCCTACTTTCACTTTCTTGAGTGATACAAAGGAAGCCTGCGAATTTACAACATGGTGTTCACAAAGTCTCAGTTGTGGCGCTAATGATCATACAAGATGTTTTGCCAATCTGCAGGTGGGCGTAAGAGACGAATTTTCCTCATGTATCTTCGGCAATCCACAGAACCTGGGAGATCTGACGGCATGAGACATTAATTTCTTCACCACTTCTTCCTGACGACGGCTTGTGTCGGATCGCGACTAAGCTTGCCGAATGCGTCATCTCCTGATAAATGTAGCACCTTCAGGTGGTAGTCTTCAGTGTTCAGACCGACAGCGGCATTTCGTTTGTCAGCAAATAACACAAATCCTTGTTCTCCCGCAATAAGGGTAAGCCAAGTCGTTCCTCCCGGCTAACATTAGGTTTCGGTGGCTTTGCTTTCGCCGGTATATCAACGAAGTGAATCAGAGAGCGCTCATTCGAGTTGAGTTTTGTTTTAACTTATTGTGTAATCAGTCTCTTATCAGCGCAATATTTCGAGACTGGCTAAAATGTGCTGACGTTAAGCCTCTTTACAAGAAGGGGGATTCAGAGATACCATCAAACTATCGACCAAGTTCACTACTTCCGACTGTTTCAAAAATATAGGAAAAGGTTGTGCTCAAGCGTCTCCCTAAGCATCTAACTGCAAATAACGTTTTGTCAACTGCTATTACAGAGAAAGATACCTACATGATCATTGATAATGTACTTAATTTATTAGATAACAAATTACAGGCTACTGCGATACTCTGTGATATGTCAAAAGCCTTTGTGTGAATCACAACATTCTCTTAAGTAAATTATAATACTATGGAGTCACAGGCAGTGCTGTGAAAATGCTTGAGTCTTATCTAACACACAGGAAACAAAGGATATCGTTGCGCAATACCTCTGCAGTTTGCTGACAGTCTTTATCTGACTTGGGAATTAATGACATGTGGTTTCCTAAAAGTTGCATTTTGGGTCCGTCGCTTTTTCTTGTGTATATTAATGATCTCTCGCCTGTTACATTGCGAGATGTTTTACATTTGATATAAACATTGAAAAAGTGGCAAGTCAAGAAGAGATTTAGAAATTGCTGATAAACCAATTTCCAATGACATTTATAAGAGGTTTAAACTCAATTCATTGTCATTAAATTTTGGAAACATCCACTATATGCAGCTCAGAACCTGTGAGAGATTTCCTTATAACAGGGGTGTAACATACGAAGACATGCAGATCTAAGAGGTGACAGTATTTAATTTTTGGGATTACAACCCGATAATAAATTCAGTTGGGCAGAGCATACCACAGAATTACTGAAGTGCCTAAACTAGTGTGTATTTGCAGTGAGACTGAAATCAAATGTAGTAGATATAAAAATAAAAAAACTTGCATACTAAGCTTATGTTCATTCTTCTGTGACATGTTGTTGTTGTAGTCTTCAGTCCTGAGCTTGGTTTGATGCAGCTCTCTATGCTACCCTATCCCGTGCAAGCTTCTTTATCTCCCAGTACCCTCCGCAACCGATATCCTTCTGAATCTACTTAATGTATTCATCTCTTGGTCTCCCTCTACCATTTTTACCCTCCACGCTGCCCTCCAATACTGATTTGTCCTCTAGAAATCCCTGCTTAGCAGTTTTGCACTTCCTGTGGATCGCGTTTTTGAGACGTTTGTATTCCTTTTTGCCTGCTTCATTTACTGCACTTTTATATTTTCTCCTTTCATCACTTAAGTTCGATACATCTTCTGTTACTTTGTTCCTCCCTCAGAGCTACCCATTCTTCTCCTACTGTATTTCTTTCCCCCATTCCTGTCAATTGTTCCCTGATGCTCTCCCTGAGACTCTGTGCAACCTCTGGTTTAGTCAGTTTATCCAGGTCCCATCTCCTGAAATTCCCACGTTTTGGCAGTTTCTTAAGTTTTAATCTACAGGTCATAACTAATAGATTGTGGTCAGAGTCCACATCTGCTCCTGGAAATGTCTTACAATTTAAAGCCTGGTTCCTAAATCTCTGTCTCACCATTATATAAATTATCTGATACCTTTTAGTATCTCCTGGATTCTTCCATGTATACAACCTTCTTTTATGGTTTTGAACCAAGTGATAGCTATGATTAACTTATGCTCTGTGCAAAATTCTACCAATCGGCTTCCTCTTTCATTTCTTAACCCCAATCCATATTCACCTACTACATTTCCTTCTCTCCCTTTTCCTACTACCGAATTCCAATCACCCATGACTATTAAATTTTCGTCACCCTTCTCTATCTGAATAATTTCTTTTATTCCATCATACATTTCTTCAATTTCTTCGTTATCTGCAGAGCTAGTTGGCATTTAAACTTGTACTACTGTAGTAGGTGTGGGCTTCGTTTCTATCTTTGCCACAATAATGCGTTCGCTATGCTGTTTGTAGCTTACCCGCATTCCTATTTTCCGATTCACTATTAAACCTACTCCTGCATTAATCTTATTTGATTTTGTGTTTGTAACCCTGTAGTCACCTGACCAGAAGTCTTGTTCCTCCTGCCACCGAACTTAACTAATTCCCACTATATCTAACTTTAACCTGTCCATTTCCCTTTTTAAATTTTCTAACCTTTCTGCCCGATTAAGGGATCTGACATTCCACGCTCCGATCCGTAGAGCGCCAGTTATCTTTCTCCTGATAACGACGTCCTCTTGAGTAGTCCCTGACCGGAGATCCTAATGGGGGACTATTTTACCTCCGGAATATTTTACCCAAGAGGACACCATCATCATTTAACCATACAGGAAAGATGCGTGCCCTCGCGAAAAATTACAGCTGTAGTTTCCCCTTGCTTTCAGCCGTTCGCAGTACCAGCACAGCAAGGCCGTTTTGGTTAGTCAATCATCCAGACTGTTGCTCTTGGAACTACTGAAAAGGCTGCTGCCCCTCTTCAGGAACCACACGTTTTTCTGGCCTCTCAACAGATACCCCTCTGTTGTGGTTGCACCTACGGCATGGCTATCTGTATCGCTGAGACACGCAAGCCTCCCCACCAACGGCAAGGTCGATGGTTCATGGGGGGGGGGGGGGGTGGTTCTATGACATACGGGTTCATATCCTGGGGTACCTTGTTCTACCGAGCAAAAGGTTTTAGCGTGCAAAGGCATGTAATAAGAATCATTTGATGTGTAAATTCAAGATCTTCGTGTAGAAACCTGTTCAAGGAACTTTTTATTTCAACCAATCATTTTCCGTATATTTATTCCTTAATGAAATTTGTTGCAAGTAATATAGCTGTGTTTCCAACCAGTAGCTCAATACATAGTAGAGGTTCAAATTACCGCGTAAGTTCTAACGTTCTTCTTCTACATCTACATCCATACTCCGCAAGCGACCTGACGGTGTGTGGCGGAGGGTACCCTGAGTACTTCTATCGGTTCTCCCTTCTATTCCAGTCTCGTATTGTTCGTGGAAAGAAGGATTGTCGGTATGCTTGTGCTTGGGCTCTAATCTCTCTAATTTTATCCTCATGGTCTCTTCGCGAGATATACGTAGGAGGGAGCTCCTCGGTGAAGGTACGTTCTCGAAACTTTAACAAAAGCCCGTACCGAGCTACTGAGCGTCTCTCCTGCAGAGTCTTCCACTGGAGATTATCTATCATCTCCGTAACGCTTTCGCGATTACTAAATGATCCTGTACCGAAGCGTGCTGCTCTCCGTTGGATCTTCTCTATCTCTTCCATCAACTCTATCTGGTACGTATCCCATACTGCTGAGCAGTATTCAGTGGGAATCAAGTCATATCTTCGCTACTATTTCATTCATTTCAGGCTGACTTCTCATGACTTGGTGAAGAGGGAGTTCTATTTTCTGTATGACTAAGCAATCATTGGCTCCGTTTCGCGGATATGTTGATCGATGTTAATATGCCAAGAGGTTTCAGGCTAAATTACCTTTGCCAACCGTAGCTTCCTTCACTGTAGCTTAGTTCTACATCTCATTTGGATGTCCTTGTTGTGTATTCCATTTAAAAATCTTGTAATGTTCATATAAATTTGTGCTCGCTAAGATTTGGTGATAAATATTGGGATTAACCTGGGCCACGTCTTTAATTTGGTAATTAGCAAAGCTCTCTCATGAGATTCTTGAAATAAAAATCGTGAGAAGGATGGTACCTGGAAGTCAATGCTAGGAACACCGCACTTCACATTGTGTTAAATTAGATTCAGTGTGTAACTTTACCAAGCAGGTGGATTTCGGGGAGCGATCTGCCAGGCCCAGTTGATTCAGATCAAGGCAGAGCCTCACACTGGGATTTTGCATGCTGTACATAATAAGGTAATGAGACTGGGATCTGGTATCGTAGATCGATACCACCCTCACTGTCGTCTCACAGTTAGGAATGAGAAAGCGCGTTTCCGACAGACACCGATAGCAGTCGCGCGTTGATCTGGCAGATCCAATGGTGCGCACCCACTGAACCACACCTTCATCTTCTATGACTATGAGCGCCCGCAGTCTACATTTACATCTACATCTACATCCACACTCCGGAAGCCACCTGGCGGTGTGTGGCGGAGGATACCCTGAGTACCTCTATCGGTTCTCTCTTCTATTCCAGTCTCGTATTGTTCGTGGAAAGAAGGATTGTCGGTATGCTTCTGTGTGGGCTCTAACCTCTGATTTTATCCTTATGGTCTCTTCGCGAGATATACGTGGGAGGCAGCAATATACTGCTTGACTCTTCGGTGAAGGTATGTTCCCGAAAATTTAACAAAAGCCCGTACCGACCTACTGAGCGTCTCTCCTGCAGACTTCCACTGGAGTTTATCTATCATCTCCGTAACGCTTTCGCGATTACTAAATGATCCTGTAACGAAGCGCAATGCTCTCCGTTGGATCTTCTCTATCTCTTCTATCAACCCTACCTGGTACGGTTCCCAAACTGCTGAGCAGTATTCAAGCAGTGGGCGAACACGTGCGGTTTCGGACTCTAATATGCTCATCATCAAAATAAACAAGACGCCGGAGCTAATAACAGTTTTTACGTGGAACAGTACATATAAATGAGCAAAAAGGAAGTTCCGTGTAACATACACTCCTGGAAATGGAAAAAAGAACACATTGACACCGGTGTGTCAGACCCACCATACTTGCTCCGGACACTGCGAGAGGGCTGTACAAGCAATGGTCACACGCACGGCACAGCGCACACAACTGGAACCGCGGTGTTGGCCGTCGAATGGCGCTAGCTGCGCAGCATTTGTGCACCGCCGCCGTCAGTGTCAGCCAGTTTGCCGTGGCATACGGAGCTCCATCGCAGTCTTTAACACTGGTAGCATGCCGCGACAGCGTGGACGTGAACCGTATGTGCAGTTGACGGACTTTGAGCGAGGGCGTATAGTGGGCATGCGGGAGGCCGGGTGGACGTACCGCCGAATTGCTCAACACGTGGGGCGTGAGGTCTCCACAGTACATCGATGTTATCGCCAGTGGTCGGCGGAAGGTGCACGTGCCCGTAGACCTGGGACCGGACCGCAGCGACGCACGGATGCACGCCAAGACCGTAGGATCCTACGCAGTGCCGTAGGGGACCGCACCGCCACTTCCCAGCTAATTAGGGACACTGTTGCTCCTGGGGTATCGGCGAGGACCATTCGCAACCGTCTCCATGAATATGGGCTACGGTCCCACACACCGTTAGGCCGTCTTCCGCTAACGCCCCAACATCGTGCAGACCGCCTCCAGTGGTGTCGCGACAGGCGTGAATGGAGGGACGAATGGAGACGTGTCGTCTTCAGTGATGAGAGTCGCTTCTGCCTTGGTGCCAATGATGGTCGTATGCGTGTTTGGCGCCGTGAAGGTGAGCGCCACAATCAGGACTGCATACGACCCAGGCACACAGGGCCAACATCCGGCATCATGGTGTGGGAAGCGATCTCCTACACTGGCCATACACCTCTGGTGATCGTCGAGGGGACACTGAATAGTGCACGGTACATCCAAACCGTCATCGAACCCATCGTTCTACCATTCCTAGACCGGCAAGGGAACTTGCTGTTCCAACAGGACAATGCACGTCCGCATGTATCCCGTGCCACCAAACGTGCTCTAGAAGGTGTACGTCAACTACCCTGGCCAGCAAGATCTCCGGATCTGTCCCCCATTGAGCATGTTTGGGGCTGGATGAAGCGTCGTCTCACGCGGTCTGCACGTCCAGCACGAACGCTGGTTCAACTGAGGCGCCAGGTGGAAATGGCATGGCAAGCCGTTCCACAGGACTACATCCAGCATCTCTACAATCGTCTCCATGGGAGAATAGCAGCCTGCATTGCTGCGAAAGGTGGATATACACTGTACTAGTGCCGACATTGTGCATGCTCTGTTGCCTGTGTCTATGTGCCTGTGGTTCCGTCAGTGTGATCATGTGATGTATATGACCCCAGGAATGTGTCAATAAAGTTTCCCCTTCCTGGGACAATGAATTCACGGTGTTCTTATTTCAATTTCCAGCAGTGTATTAGAAACCAGCGGTAGGGATAGGTGCTGTAAAAGCTAAGTCAGTGGCAGAGCGGCAGACGTATCCGTTGTTTTAACTGATGTGTGGCGTGTCGTTCCACGTCGCCATATATATCCCCACTAAATTAAAAAGTTGCATGCCAGTCGTAGGAAGATAAAGAATTTTATTGTGTTTTACGGTTTATTACATAAATTTCACGTCGCCGGTCTCCAGTCAGCTTTACTACAGTTCAGTACTGCCCTGTTCAATACGTTCCCTTACCACTTAAAATATAGTTTTAATTTTTTTAATGTAACTTACTATGTAGTGGTATTCTTCATTTTAAATGTAAATCACGGATTCAAATTGTGAAAGGCCAGGCTATAGGCCCCGCGTTCTTCTTCCCGTCAACAGATGGCAGCACTTTTGCCACTGTGGTTTAGCCGTTTGTTTTCCCCATCGCGTACGCTTCTCCGTGCTCTGCGCACACTGGTGGTATACCGCGTCCCGTACTGGACCATCGAGGCACTCAGGATTCATGCAAGAAGTGTAAGGGCCCTGGTGTTCACTGCATATTTCTTTACCCAGGCAGTCTTCCTTAGTACTGTCTGCTGTAACTTTGCCATTCACAGAGGTTTTTCAGCACCCAGCCTTACCGTTGGTTTCTAAAACGTTACGTGGAACCTCTTTTTTGTTTTTTTATGTGCATTATTCCGTACAAAAGCTGTTATTAACTCCGGTCTCTTGTTCATTTTCAGTATATCACCTGATGACGGGCATGTAAGAACCTGAAACCGGTCGTCTTCTAAATAAAAAGAACCTTACAACTGAAGCGGTATTCTCAACCCCTGCAATGATACTCAGTTCCGGATGTTCCTCCAACAGGATTGTTCGTGGTAAAATGTCGCGAGTGGCAAAAGGAACATATGAACAGTTTCTGAATTTGCACAAGAGACTGTCTGACGTCAGCAGCCTTCAATTTTAATGGTTCAAATGGCTCTAAGAACTATGGGACTTAACATCTGAGGTCATCAGTCCTCCTAGACCTAAAACTACTTATACCTAAGTAAACTAAGGACATCACACATATCTATGCCTCATGCAGGATTCGAACCTGCGACCGTACCAACAGCGCGGTTCCGAACTGAAGCGCCTAGAACAGCTCGTATGCATTCATTCTTATGTCCAGAATTGTTCTAGAACATAATTACTTTGTCTTCAAAGACATCGTATCAAAATGTTTGGTTAGACATCTGACCCCCCCATTGCCAGTATAATAGCTAATATTTACATCACTCACACTGAAGATCAGTTTTTTCAACCCACCCACAACGCCGTCAAATAGTAGTATGTTACAAAATATACATCGATGACATCATACTTTTGCATAACGCGACCGACGCCGAGTTGCAACTTTTTCAACACGGCTTTAACGAAATGCGCCCCAGGATTTAGTGTACGATAGAATACCACTCTGGGTTTACACTCCCATTTTTTGGATTTGGAAATTTAATTACAGAAGAGTAAAGTGTGTAAGGTGGCTATAATTTCGCACCTTACAAGAACTCACCCACATACACTCCTGTAAGTGGAAAAAAGAACACATTGACACCGGTGTGTCAGACCCACCATACTTGCTCCGGACACTGCGAGAGGGCTGTACAAGCAATGATCACACACACGGCACAGTGTACACAGCAGGAAACGCGGTGTCGGCCATCGAATCGCGCTAGCTGCGCAGCATTTGTGCACCGCCGCCGTCAGTGTCAGCCAGTTTGCCATGGCATACGGAGCTCCATCGCAGTCTTTAACACTGGTAGCATGCCGCGACAGCATGGACGTGAACCGTATGTGCAGTTGACGGACTTTGAGCGAGGGCGTCTAGTGGGCATGCTGGAGGCCGGGTGGACGTACCGCCGAATTGCTCAACACGTGGGGCGTGAGGTCTCCACAGTACATCGATGTTGTCGCCAGTGGTCGGCGGAAGGTGCACGTGCCCGTCGACCTGGGACCGGACCGCAGCGACGCACGGATGCACGCCAAGACCGTAGGATCCTACGCAGTGCCGTAGGGGACCGCACCGCCACTTCCCAGCAAATTAGGGACACTGTTGCTCCTGGGGTATCGGCGAGGACCATTCGCAACCGTCTCCATGATGCTGGGCTACGGTCCCGCACACCGTTAGGCCGTCTTCCGCTAACGCCCCAACATCGTGCAGACCGCCTCCAGTGGTGTCGCGACAGGCGTGAATGGAGGGACGAATGGAGACGTGTCGTCTTCAGCGATGAGAGTCGCTTCTGCCTTGGTGCCAATGATGGTCGTATGCGTGTTTGGCGTCGTGCAGGTGAGCGCCACAATCAGGACTGCATACGACCGAGGCACACAGGGCCAACACCCGGCATCATGGTGTGGGGAGCGATCTCCTACACTGGCCGTACACCTCTGGTGATCGTCGAGGGGACAATGACTAGTGCACGGTACATCCAAACCATCATCGAACCCATCGTTCTGCCATTCCTAGACCGGCAAGGGAACTTGCTGTTCCAACAGGACAATGCACGTCCGCATGTATCCCTGCCACCCAACGTACTCTAGAAGGTGTAAGTCAACTACCCTGGCCAGCAAGATCTGTGGATCTGTCTCTCATTGAGCATGTTTGTGACTGGATGAAGCGTCGTCTCACGCGGTCTGCACGTCCAGCACGAACGCTGGTCCAACTGAGGCGCCAGGTGGAAATGGCATGGCAAGCCGTTCCACAGGACTACATCCAGCATCTCTACGATCGTCTCCATGGGAGAATAGCAGCCTGCATTGCTGCGAAAGGTGGATATACACTGTACTAGTGCCGACATTGTGCATGCTCTGTTGCCTGTGTCTATGTGCCTGTGGTTCTGTCAGTGTGTCCATGTGATGTATCTGACCCCAGGAATGTGTCAATAAAGTTTCCCCTTCCTGGGACAATGAATTCGCGGTGTTCTTATTTCAATTTCCTGGAGTGTACTTTGCTGTGATCTACAAACACAATTTGGTATCTTGTGATAGGTTGTACATCGTATATAAGAATATATAAAGGAGACTGAAAGTGTCATGTACGCCCCTTGTAAAAAATTGTTATGGCTTATTGCATGAAAGGTGACGGAGCGTCTTTATTATCAGTTCGGCGTAATGACTGATTGCCTATGCTAGTAGAGCTTGGAAAGCCGGCGAAAATGAAATGACAGGAGGAACTCAAGCCCTGGGTGTAAGGCCCACACAGGTGTGGTGTTTGAGCTCCACACAGGAAGGGCCAAGACAAGTCTGGGCAACTGGGCGCGAAGACACCATACAGGGCCGGTATCGGGCACTATAGCAGTAGGGCCGCTAGGATAATCGGATAATACTTCCTAACTTTGCAAATCTTGGATGCAGGTGAGAGGAACGAAGAAGAGGCTCCTCGGAAACCACACAGGCTGGGTTATTTCCAAGGATTTTTACTCAGAAGCGTAGCATTGTACGAGTACAAGTTTTTCCTCGCAAAATAAGGTTGGTCGGCGTTCGGAAGAATCTGTAGAGAGGAAGAATATTCCGTAGTTTCGGGAATATGATTCGTTTTCGGAATTACGAAGGTGGGGAGCCGAGCCTTGCTGGGAAGCCAACGCTGGAGAGACGAGGTCTTGCTTTGTGAGCGCCCGTATGTGACGGTCGCTCGATATCAGGTTTGTTGGTACAGACGGACTTGCTGTCTTTGCTCTCAGTAGAGTTTACAGTTAGTAACTGTACTGTTGCTGACCTATACGATTCTGAACTGCACCTCCGGGTTGGAAGTCGTTGTTCAGTATGCAGCGTTCAGTAATTGAGAACACTTCCTCTGCCTATATTTACTTTGAGACGTTATCTGAACTCCATCCTGGTGGCTGGGAGTTTGCGTTTCTCGTCTGTAGAACACAGAGAGCAGAAGACAGTATTAGAGTATATTAGTCAGAGGACCGCCTTCTACCGTCCTAGTGTTTGAAAGAGTTTATTCGTGGCTGTAGTTCTTCCATGGACGCAGACGAGTACGAACAGCATCACTTTGACGAACCGGACGAAGTAAATACGGTGATATCGCGAATTGCTTCGGCTTATTAGGGCTGTAAAAGCTAAACAGCTGTGATCACGTTAGTTTATTTCCGTTGAGGCTCCACACCACCGTAGAACATCTTTGAAAGTAGTATCTTCTAGTGTTTGGTACGTAGGTGATGTCAGTCATTTCGCGTTATTGATATTAGACCGCGCAGTCATAATAAAGGGCCTGCCGTTGTGGCAGAGTGGTTCTAGAAGCTTAAGTTCTGAACCAACCTGCTGCTACGGTCGCAGCTTCGAATCCCGCCTCGGGCATGGATGTGTGTGATGTACTTAGGTTAGTTAGGTTTAAGTAGTTCTAAGTTTAGGGGACTGGTGACCTCAGATGTTCAAGTGGTCAAATGGCTCTGAGCACTATGCGACTTAAATTCTGAGATCATCAGTCCCCTAGAACTTAGAACTACTTAAACCTAACTAACCTAAGTACATCACACACATCTATGACCGAGGCAGGATTCGAACCTGCGACCGTAGCGGTCGCGCGGTTCCAGACTGTAGAGCCTAGAACCGCACGGCCACTCCGGCCGGCACTTCAGATGTTATGTCCGATAGTGCTCAGAGCCATTTCAACCATAATAAGGGACAGAGTTGGGCAATTGATTAGTAATTTTACTTAGTAAATGTAAACTTCATATTACAAAGTTTTTTTTTAAATTCTACCATAGATATATAAGCAGGAGCAACGTTTATCACTTAGTAGGATTAATTGCCTTCATCATTCATTTACGTTTAGATTGCAATTTATGGAATTAAGAGATCCGAAGATCTGTTTCAGGGGGTAGTCAGAGAGGGAAAAATCTTAATTTTAGCGTTTATTATTCTCCGTTGAGCACATTCATTTTTCACCCGCCTAGAGTAGCATCTTGGACGTCCACTTTAATATATTTACGAAACCAACCACGACCAGTTCTAATATTCATTGCACAGCAAAAAGTGGCAGGTTTTCGTGCGATGCCTCACAGCGCGACTAGAGTCCCTCTCACAAAAGAAAACTGTTAGCACGAGCGTGGTGTCATTAAATTTATAGCACTTGCTAATGGCTACCAGCCTAATGTTGTTGATGTTCTTCAGCGTCCAATGCAATCGAAAGCGGCTTCCAACAATCGGTACCAGACTACTGTTTCATCTACTACTAATGATACCTCTAAAATAATTTTTTGCAGGATCTTATACTTAGGTGTTATTCCTTACAGAATCGGCAAATGGCATAGAAAAGAGGGGATGATACCCGCCTTCTACATTGCCCCCGCCATGAGGTCGGGAGCCTATTAGAGCACCACGAAAATAAAGAAGACAATCGCTACGCACAATTCGGTGTCTATCGCATCCAGTTGGTAGTGAGTGTCCTTCCGCATACACAGGTCAAAGTCGCCGCTCCTTTAACATACGGTTCAGAGAGCATAACGACCTTATCAATTCTAAATCCGTTCTCACTAGCCTCCTGTAGGATCATAATCAATCCATTTCAAATATAAACACCAACTGCACCATTCTACATATTGAAGCTAAGACTCCGGTTTTAAGCATTTCACTACAAATGAAAATTATCCGCAGCATTTGTCGTGATCCGTCGAGCATTTTTAATGAGCAAACTGCGCTTAACACTCTATTGGTCGCGTCGCTAGGAGGAACGTTGGAGGTCGCTTTGTATCTGCGAGGTACAGGACGAACGTTGCACAGTTACCTTCAATTAACCCCAGATGTTAGAGAGAATAAGTAAACAAAACGCAGAAAAAACGCAGAAAAAATGGTTCAAATGGCTCTGAGCACTATGGGAGTTCAGTGCTGTGGTCATCAGACCTCTAGAACTTATACCTAACTAACTTAAGGACAGCACACACATCCATGTCCGAGGCAGGATTCGAACCTGCGACCGCAGCGGTAACGCGATTCAAGACTGTAGCGCCTAGAGCTGCAGGGCTACACCGGCCGGCAAAACGCGGAACAAATCATGCATATATTACATATTAGCCACAGAGCAATATTTTATGAAAATTTTAAATAGAAATTTTATGTATTAACATTTAGAAACTTTACTTAGTATACAGTATTTGTATCTAGAACATAGTAATGAAACAGGTAGGAAATTAATACAGAGTTACGTCCCTTTCACAGAAAGTAAAATAAAAACGGAAGATGTATCATCAGCCATCGCCTTCGATGTCTTCATCAACGTCACAACCATCGGGACTAAACATTGCTCCTTGTTGCAGGCATAAATATTGACACATCCTTTGCACTGGTACTGAGTGAGTGTTGTAGTCTTGTTCGCCCAACAGATTTGGCACCGCTTTCGCGTTTTGGTGCCCAGGGGCAGTTGTGCCACTGACTGTAGCAGGTGTTTCATTTTGGGGAAGACGTTCACAAAGCCGGAATGAAATGATCCGAGACAAACGGGGCAGCAGCGAACGCTTTAGCATCTGGCCTCTTATTAGTTCTTTTCCCAGAATACGGCGGAATATTCGGCGGGCTGGCACCTCGATTCCGTTTCCTAGACATATGATCTGACTGTTTACGCCAGCAACATCCAACATCGCGTAAGAAAGCACCATTGGCCAACGTCCTGTGCCTCTTTGAACAGTGTACACAGAACACATTTTATCGCCCACGTCCACACCTATTTAATGGCGATTGCAATAGGTAATCACTTCCGGTTTCTTCGTCAATAGCTCCATCCACATGCACGCTGTAAATCACAATGGCGGTATTTTATCGGCGAGTAAATGACTACAAATGAGAGACCGCTATGTAAACGACTTACATGAGGCATCAAAATCGGAATGCAGACGCAATGCACTTAAGTGATAATATAGTCGCGTGGTATCTCTGCGATACAGAACGGCCTCACACCCATCAGACTGAGGAGGACAAGGTCATCGCAGACAACCACTCGTCCCGCAACTGGGTAGAGGAATAGGAGATCGGCAGCTCGTTCTGCACACGCGCGGGCCGCCTAGTACGAGAATACGTAGCTTTGTATCTGAAAGATCACGTGCGCCCACTGGAGTGTTAAGCAGGCCGTTCTGATGAATAGCTTCAATTTTTTGAAGCAGCGTCCCCTGTCATTTCCTTCTCCTACTGGTTTCTGATTATTGTACGCCATGCATGTATACTTCCTAATTGGTCTACATCTACATGACTACTCTGCAATTCACATTTAAGTGCTTGGCAGAGGGTTCATCGAACCACAATCATACTATCTCTCTACTATTCCACTCCCGAACAGCGAGCGGGAAAAACGAACACCTAAACCTTTCTGTTCGAGCTCTGATTTCTCTTATTTTATTTTGATGATCATTCCTACCTATGTAGGTTTGGCTCAACAAAATATTTTCGCATTCGGAAGAGAAAGTTGGTGACTGAAATTTCGTAAAAAGGTCTCTCCGCGACGAAAAACGTCTATGCTTTAATGACTTCCATCCCAACTCGTGTATCATATCTGCCACACTCGCTCCCCTATAACGTGATAATACAAAACGAGCTGCCCTTTTTTGCACCCTTTCGATGTCCTCCGTCAATCCCACCTGGTAAAGATCCCACACCGCGCAGCAATACTCTAACAGAGGACGAACGAGTGTAGTGTAAGCTGTCTCTTTAGTGGACTTGTTGCATCTTCTAAGTGTCCTGCCAATGAAACGCAACCTTTGGCTCGCCTTCCCGACAATATTATCTATGTGGTCCTTCCAACTGAAGTTGTTCGTAATTTTAACACCCAGGTACTTAGTTGAATTGACAGCCTTGAGAATTGTACTATTTATCGAGTAATCGAATTCCAACGGATTTCTTTTGGAACTCATGTGGATCATCTCACACTTTTCGTTATTTAGCGTCAACTGCCACCTGACACACCATACAGCAATCTTTTCTAAATCGCTTTGCAACTGATACTGGTCTTCGGATGACCTTACTAGACGGTAAATTACAGCATCATCTGCGAACAATCCAAGAGAACTCCTCAGATTGTCACCCAGGTCATTTATATAGATCAGGAACAGCAGAGGTCCCAGGACGCTTCCCTGGGGAACACCTGATATCACTTCAGTTTTACTCGATGATTTGCCGTCTATTACTACGAACTGCGACCTTCCTGACAGGAAATCACGAATCCAATCGCACAACTGAGACGACTCCCCATAGCTCCGCAGCTTAATTAGAAGTCGCTTGTGAGGAACGGTGTCAAAAGCTTTCCGGAAATCTAGAAATACGGAATCAACTTGAGATCCCCTGTCGATAGCGGCCATTATTTAGTGCGAATAAAGAGCTAGCTGCGTTGCACAAAAGCGATGATTTCTGAAGCCATGCTGATTACGTGTCAATAGATCGTTCCCTTCGAGGTGATTCATAATGTTTGAATACAGTATATGCTCTAAAACCCTACTGCAAACCGACGTCAGTGATATAGGTCTGTAGTTAAATGGATTACTCCTACTACCCTTCTTGAACACTGGTGCGACCTGCGCAATTTTCCAATCTGTAGGTACAGATCTATCGGTGAGTGAGCTGTTGTATATGAGTGCTAAGTAGGGAGCTATAGTATCAGCGTAATCTGAAAGGAACCTAATCGGTCTACAATCTGGACCTGAAGACTTGCCCGTATCAAGCGATTTGAGTTGCTTCGCAACCCCTAAGGTATCTACTTCTAAGAAACTCATGCTAGCAGATGTTCGTGTTTCAAATTCTGGAATATTCCATTCGTCTTCCCTGGTGAAGGAAGTTCGGAAAACTGCGTTCAATAACTCCGCTTTAGCGGCACAGTCGTCGGTAACAGTACCATCGGCACTGCGCAGCGAAGGTATTGACTGCGTCTTGCCGCTTGTGTACTTTACATACGACGAGAATTTCTTCGGATTTTCTACCAAATTTCGAGACAATGTTTCGTTGTAGAGCCTATTTAAGGCATCTCGCATCGAAGTACTTGCCAAATTTCGAGCGTCTGTAAATTTTAGACCATCTTCGGGATTTCGCGTTCTTCTGAACTCCGCATGCTTTTTCCGTTGCCTCTGCAACGTTCAGTGTTTTTCGTCATTACTTTAGTGGCAGTTAATTATGCTTAGCGAACCTACGACATGTCCCTGTCTCCTACCTTGGCGTTTGCAAAATCCACCTGGTTCATTTCACATAGCTGTAAAAAGTCCTATTTTAATAGACGTTTGCGTATATTTCACTTTTTATGCTAAGACTACGGTTCATTTTGTGCATCATTATCTCTGTCCTCGCTAAATTAAAATTTGTTTGTCTTTCATGAGGTAAAATTTGTCTCTGGTCTTATCTTGTGTAAGCCTCGTATAGTTGTCGACCTTTAGTTACTTTTAAACATAAATTTTATGTCACCGTCTTCCAGTCAGTCTTACTACTTGGGTACTGGCCTGTCCAATATGTTCCTTTACAATTTGTAATGTACTTTGTTTTTCATGTAATTTTCTATGTAATGGGCTTTTCCATTTTAAGTGAAAATCAGGAATTCAAATTGTGAACGGCTAGACGAGTGGCCCAGCATTCATCGTTCCGTCAACAGATGGTAACACTTTTGCCACTCCGGTTTACCAGTTTGCTTGCCTCTCTGGGTACAGCACTCTGCGCTCACTGGTGATGCACTGCGACCTGTGCTCCACCGTGGCGCTCGGGGTCACAGTACGAAGTTTAAGTGTCCTGGTGATCGTTTCATATTTCTTTACCCAGTCAGTCGTCCGTAGTACTGTCTGGTGCAACTTTGCCATTGACTTAATTTTTACAGCATCTAGCCCGACCGCTGATTTCTAAAAAGTTTTGTCCGTCTTCTTTCTTACAATTTTATTTGTATTAATGCAGGTAAAAAGTATTATTAGCTCCGCTCTCTTGTTTATTTTCAGTACTACATCTGGTGATGGGCATACTGTACATGAGCCCAAAACCGGCCGTGTTCAAAACAAAGAGAATCTTACAACTGAAGCTGTATTTTCAGCTTCTGGTATAGTGCTCAGTTGCGGATGTTCCTCCTACAAGATTGGTTGTCAATACATAGTATCAATACTAGGAATTAAAACAATCTACATAAAGACCTAAAATCATTTAGCTTGGTGCAAACAGGGGTCCAGCATTCAGGAACACACATTTTGAATTACGGTGGTTGGAATTTTAATAGTGGCAACTATTTATTTACAGCTATTATAAAATATATACGTGTTTCAGAGTTTCACTGACCTTCAAGGTAGTCACCAGCATTGTTTATAACCTGTTGCCAACGATTTGGAAGTCGTAGGATACTCTTAGCAGTGCCTGTTGTCCTGGCAGTTAGAGCGGCGCGGTCTGTTGCCCGATGAATTTGTAGCAGTTCTGAAGCGAATGCCGTGATGTGTTTCCTTCAGTTTAGAAATCGAGCTGAACTCACGAGGGCTTAAGTCAGGGGAGTGCAGTGGGTGGTACAGCACTTAGCAGCCCCATCGTTCAAACAATCAGTAACAGCTTGCACTGTACGTGCTTGAACATTGTCCTCAGCAATGACGGTCAGGTCCAGCAGAAAGTGTTATCACTTCTGCCTCTAAGCTGGCCGTAGGTTGTGTTTCAAAAATGAACAGTGTTTGCGCAGCAATCGCCGACATAGTGGAGCTGAGGCGGAATAAGGGGAGCAGCCTGCGGCCGACGCAGATGGAAAACCGCCTTGAAAACCATCCACATGCTGGCCGGCACACCGGACCTCGACACTAATCCGCCGGGCTGCGTTAGACTGCGTGGCAAACCCACGAGAATCTGCTCATTTTTTGGGTCTATGGAACGAAAACTGGATCTAATGCAATCTCATCTAAATGGCAGGTGGTCAATCTGGCGTCCTCAGTTGCATCGTGCAAGAGATCCCGAATGCACTACTCTATTCCACGGTTAATATCTACTATTGGTAGACGTCGCAGGACTGGTGGGAAATTAAGGATTTTACTCAGAGCTACAACAGAGTCGGCTTGAAAACCGAGAAGACTTTATTAAGCTGATCCTATTTGTCCTTGACTCAGTTACGAGAAGAGTCACAACGGGCAGGAGATGAAGAATCCAATGGGGGATTGTCGAATTAGGATTTCGCAGACGGCACTGTTTCATTAGCTCAAAGGAGCGCAGATATGAATGCAATATTAAACTCACTGAAAAAAGAAACAGAGATTCCTGTGCTCAAGATAAAAACGGAAATGAAAATAAATTCTGGCAACATGAAAAATAGGAACTTTGTGGTAAGCTGTTATGAGACCATGCTGCTGACGTCATCGGTCACTAAGCCTACACACTACACTACTTAATCTAACTTAAACTAACTTACGCTACAAACAACACACACACCCATGCCCGACGGAGAACTCGAACCTCCGATGGGAACACGAATGTGCTGCAGCTTGTGTGGGAGTAGTAAATGGGGATCGTCAGTTTATTCCTGTATGTGGTTAGTGTGGAGGGAGAAGATGGTGGAGCTGGTAATGATGTGATGACCCACATAAATGCTGCCTTTAGATAACTGTATCCCGTACGCAGAAACAGAAAACCACATGCAGTATGAAAATTCGTATTTTTAATAAAAATATAAAGGCTGTCCTGTACGACACTGTAAGTTGGAAAGTAGGTAAAAGGATAACAGCACAGCTACACAGATTGACAAATAGAGGCGTCCGACCGATAATGAGTGACTGGTGGCAAGAAAAAAAGTATCTGAAGAAATACCAGGCACCTGTAGAAGAACGGACATGTGAGAGAAACTGGAGATGACTGGGTCACACATTCAGAAAGCCAGACGGATTAGGACTGCATTGCAATGGAATCCTCAACGAACAAGGAAAAGAGGGAGGCCTAGAGGTACGTGAGAAAGGACAGCGGAAGAGAAAGGAAGAAGAAAGGAGACTTGGCAACACCTTGGCGGTATCGAGGGAAACGGCCAAAGACAAAGATGGATGGCGAGTTCTTCTGGATGCCGTATGCCTCATGGGGGTCAAAGGTATTAATTGAAGCCTGTAATTCCTCCAATAATCATACCAACTAGTCCAACAACATGACCAAAACCAATTCCATCCATCCTAGCCTTCAGTGCAGTTTTCAATGAAACCAGACAATCAGACCCTTCTAATTGCAAAACTACGTCCCCAGTAAACATACAGTTATCAGAAACAAATGCTGCTTGGAATTTGACCAAGTTGCGTACTCTGATGTCTTCCATTTGTGCCCAGCAGTTTACCATGGGAGGGGATTTTAATCACAATTGTCAAAAACGAATGGAGGCTATCTAAATTAGTACGTACGTAATAGGTGGCGTTAAACCAACTTCCCTATCTACTCGACACAGGCTCGGGATACAACGACACATGTCTGGGAAGTTTCCGTTTAGGTATTGACGGAACAAATGTTGGAACTTCATTGACATATGAAAATAGCTATTTGTTTCCGACACAATGGCATTAAGCTATTTCAGATTCTTTTGCAAGACATCATCGACCAAGCTGAATTTATGAGCTCAATGAGAGATGTGAATTAAATCTTCTCCCACAATTCCCTTCAGTGGTTCAGAAGATTTTAACATAAGCGGGGCTCTTTTAGAATACTGCTGCGCGTTGTGGGATCCTTACCAGGTAGGACTGACGGAGTACATCGGAAAAGTTCAAAGAAAGGCAGCACGTTTTGTATTATCGCGAAATATGGGAGAGAGTGTCACACAAATGATACAGGACTTGGATTGGAAATCATTAAAAGAAACGCGTTTTTCGTTGCGACGGAATCTTCTCGCGAAATTCCAATGACCAACTTTCTCCTACGATTTACAACTGAAGAAAGCAGGCGTCTACCAAATTCCCTGTGAATGTGGCTCTGCATATATTGGCCAGACGGCAAAAACTGTCCATGAACGATGTACAGAACATGAAAGATACACCCGTCTGCGGCAACCGTCAAAATCGGCAGTAGCAGAGCACTGTATTTCATTGGGACATTCAATGGAATACAATGGAACAAAAAATTTAGCTCCGGTTTCAGGATTTTGGGATTCCGTAATCAAGGAATCAGTGGAAATACGTCTTGCCGATAATCTTATAAGTCGTGACAACGGCTTTCAAGTGGATAAAAATTGGAATCCTGTTATTAAAATTATACATTCACAGCGGAATAGACAGCGTCATTCGATACTCAATGACTAGATGATCTTTTACTTTCACCACCGAGGGCAGCACGTACAACTCGGCTATGCCGAGCATGTCAACACTGTAAGTAGGCTGTTTACGTTTTCTTAATGGTAACGCCACGTAGCGCTCTCTAAGAAAATCACTGGCTGTGCTGTGTGCAGTCTGTGGCTGGTTTGCATTGTTGTCTGCCATTGTAGTGTTGGGCAGCGGCAGCTGGATGCTAACAGCGCGTAGCGTTGCGCAGTTGGAGGTGAGCCACCAGCGGTGGTGGACGTGGGGAGAGAGATGGCGGAGTTTTGAAATTTGTAAGAATTCGTGTCATGAATGCTACATATATTATGACTAGTGAGGTAAATACATTGTTTGTTCTCTATAAAAATCTTTCATTTGCTAACTATTCCTATCAGTAGTTAGTGCCTTCAGTAGTTTGAATCTTTTATTTAGCTGGCAGTAGTGGCGCTCGCTGTATTGCAGTAGCTTGAGTAACGAAGATTTTTGTGAGGTAAGTGATTTGTGAAACGTATAGGTTAATGCTAGTCAGGGCCATTCTCTTGTAGGGATTATTGAAAGTCAGATTGCGTTGCGCTAAAAATATTGTGTGTCAGTTTAAGCACATTCGTGTATAATTGTTCAAAGAGGACGTTTCACATAGACCACTCTTGTATAATATTTCAAAGGGGACGTTTCATATGTCGACCCTTAGCCGAGCATACCTCACTGGAATCTTCTGAGTTTTTCTTGTAGTTTGTGTAATTAATGTAGATTTTTTTTATTGCTAGCGCGTAATCATAGACAGAATTTCCTTTGTAGTTGTAGTCTTTCCTTGTTGTACAGTACAACAGTTGTGGCATGCATGTAGAGTTGCACCAAGTATTTCGCAGCTGCGCTTGCAATTAACTAGATATTATTTTCAGTGCTATGTTAATGTGTTCTCTTATTTTTGTTCTTCAAATTGTGTTTATCTGTGTTGTCGTGTGAAAAATTGTGACAATAATGGCGTGTGAAAAACGTAACACTAGGCTCCAAAGTAAACTGAGAAATGACAGTGAAGACGAAAGCAGTGTGTTAACGTCACCATGTAATGAAGTCACTAATGTTCAAAGTAGTAATTTGGTAATAGCGCATAGGGAAATGGAGCGGGTTGCAAATAATGGTGTAGGCAGTGAAACAATTAGTGAACAGGGAAGCGTTATCGATCGATCGGTCGGCAACAGCTCGCCTCAGGATTCCGAAATGACAGGACACAATCTTGCAAATACTGTAGATTCAGATTTTGCGTCCTCACCGTTTTCTCAAATAAATCAAGACACATTTTCTGCTTTTCAAAATGCGAAAATTGCCGGTTCAAATGCACTGCCGAAAAGCACTGAGGAACATGTTTCAGACACCAGTGCACTGTTATTACAGTTAATGCAACAAATGGGACAAAGGTTACAAAAGTTAGACACAACGCTTGAACAAAATCAGAAACAAATGGGACAAAATCTTCAAAAGTAAGACACAATGGAACAAAATCAGAGACAAACACAGCAACAGTGGGACACAATGGAACATAATCTTCAAAAGTTAGACACAATGGAACAAAATCAGAGACAAACACAGCAACAGTTGGACACAATGGAACATAATATTCGGAAGTTAGACACCACACTTGAACAAACACGTGAAGATTTAACTACTGAGTTACATAACATTGAATCGAAATGTCAAAAAAATCTGTAATGATATAAAAACACAAATTTGTGAGCATTTTCAACCTATTTTTTCGCGGCATGAAAACTCATTGCAGAATCACGAAGCAGCCATAAAAGAATTGCAAACTGTTGTTCGTGAAAATCACGACACCTCGCAAGCTAAAATAGACTCAGTTGCATCCACCGATTAGGTTATGCAACTTGCAAGAACTCAGGAAAACTTAAAGGACACAGTAGATTCGATTTCAACACAAATGGACACTCTGAAACTTGGTTCAGAAAAACACACTGAGGAAATGTGTTCACTATCGGAGAAAGTAGCCGAACTTTCGGATCAGTTCACTAATTTATCTACGAAGGTAGATGATAATCTGAATGACACAAAACCGGTAGTCTTTAATGACACAGAAGATTTCGAACAAATTAGGAAATTCAAACTAAATCACAATCAAATTAATACGCAACACCAAAGAGAAATCCGGGCAGTACAAGATCAGTTGACACAGGTAATACAAGAATTACGTATTTCAGAGGACACTCGCACTCCAATACGGGAAGAGGGACATAAAAATACGGAACTGCCACAAAATAACAACACAGGGCACTTTGGAGATTATGAAATAAATTGGCAAAGTACACCGAATTTTGAGATGGAACCGCCGAAACCACGTAACAATGAACGATATGCGACCCGCCGACACGATGATTTTGACTATAAGCTGTTCATTACTACACGTAAATTCAAAACATTTAAGAATTCTGGCAACGACATTCATCCTCAAGCGTGGCTCCATCAATTGTCTCATTGTTTTCCTCCCAACTGGTCACTAGAGCACAGATTAGAATTTATGTGTGACTACTTAGAGAATGAACCAGCTGTAAGAATGCGATCGGTCATTCACGATTGTCACAGTGAAGGAGAATTTTACCATGCCTTCCTCTCAGCATATTGGTCCCAAGCCACACAAGACCGAGTAAAACATGGCATCATGATGATGAAACATTTCGAACAATCTGAATTTTCCGGTCTTGTGAAACATTTTGAAGACATGTTGCACAAGAATCAGTACCTGTCAAACCCATACAGCCCGTCAGAACTCATCCGCCTTTGCATAATCAAATTGCCTGAACATTTACGGCATATTATTTTGGCAGGCCGTTGCAAAGACGACATTGAAGCTTTTCAGGGACTCTTACAAGAATTGGAAATTGACACTGACAATCGCGCAACGCGAAAACAGGAACACAACAATTACAGGTCACATTCGTCGCAATTCCGCGATGAAAGAAATAATAACTGGACACGACAAGGCTATTCTTACAATACAAATCGTGACCAAAACAGACACCACCCGTATGACAACCGTTGGCAGAGTAGTAATAATTACAGAGAAAGGTCACCTCTCCGCGGTAATGACTACCACAGAGACAATCAGAGAAACAGACAATGTGGGAACCAAAATAATTACTATCAAGGGAGACAGAATAACTTTAGACGCAACGGTCCAGGGCGCAGTTACGATTCAGAGAGAAATTCTCCACCACGTGACCGACAAGAAAGAAACTATGGAATCTACCGACATGACGACAGACGATATGATCGTAACGACAGACCTGAATTGCAGCAGAACTGGCGGAAATCAAACAGAACGTGGCCCTCTCGACAAGGTGAATTTGTAGAAGTTAGGTCTCCAAATCCCAATAACGACGCGCGCCAACAAAGACGCAATAGGCAATGACTCATACCGCTGGCAGCCTCAAAACGTACTTATGAAACTGACGACGCAGCTGCCGTGGCTAGTAACTACGTTAAAATGGAAGACAATAGGGACATATTACTCTAGGAACACGACGTAAATCATAACAACATTGCATATCCTGTGATTCACATTACTGTAAATGACGTAAAGTTTACGGCAGTACTTGACTCAGGCAGTCCCATTTCAGTAATTAGTGAAACAGCTTTTAGCAAATGCAACAAATCGAACGATTTCCCCACACTTCCGTTACGCAAGATTAAATTACAAGGTGCAGTCATTGGAAAAAGTATAGATGTACGCCAACAAACCAACTTAGAATTCTTTTGTCAGAGCCACAGCTTTTCTATGAACTTTCTTATTGTTCCATTGTTGTCGATGGAAATTATACTGGGAGTAGACTTTTTGAATGAATACAAAGCAACCTTAAACTTTCACGATGCTGAAATAAGTTTAGAGAAAGAAGGTAAGTCAATAGCTTTGAAATTTGAAGATTGGCTCTCAAACCATGACGAGGAAATTAATCGGCTTTACCTTCTGTTAGACAACAGTTCGGAATTTTCTACGGAACTAGACACTATCAGTCGCTCTGCAAGTACTGACTGGGATGATATCGACGGCACAATTGAAACTAATAAGTTAATTCAGAATAAAATTCAAACAACTGAGAATTCTAATGACACTGATAGGCAGGACCTTTTTGAGATTTTACAAACACATTCCATAGGTTTTACTCACAAAACAGAAACAATCAAGGGATTTCAATACCAATTTCGTGTTCGTGAGCATACTAAATTTTGTGTTAGACCATACGTAATTCCAGCACATTATAGGGACCATGTTAGAACAGAAATACAATCTATGCTTGACGACGGCATTATTGAGCCTGCAGTAAGCTCATACAACAATCGATTACATGTTGTTGAGAAGAAAAATGGATCGATCAGGCTTGTCTTAGATTCGAGACAAATCAATACTATCATTATTCCTGAAACAGACAGGCCGCAAACGTTGGAAGAACTTCTTCAAAATTTTAATGGTGTAAAAGTGTTGTCTTCCATTGATCTCAGATCCAGCTTTTATCAGATCGAACTTCATCCAGAATGTAGAAAATACACAGCTTTCCTTTGTTTCGGCGTTTGTTATCAGTTTCGGAAACTTCCTTTTGGTTTGAACATTTCCTCGGCAGCATTCATTCGCGGGCTATATTCCATATTACCTGAGCTCTTAAAACGTCACATCACCTTATATGTGGACGATATTCTGATAGCAGAACCCTCATGGGAACAACATAATCGCATCCTCAACAGCTTGTTACATATTTTTGTAGAATCGGTAGGACAAAAGTGAAGTTTTTGGGACATATTATTTCTTCTGAAGGCATCCAGCCGGATCCTGAAAAGTTAGAAGCAATCAGAGCCATTCCAGTTCCATCCACAAAAAAACAAGTCCACAGTTTTCTAGGTCTCGTAAATTTTTACCGTCGTTTTCTGAATATGCAAATTCTAGTTACACCAAAACTTTGTTCTCTCACTGGAAAAAATACTATTTGGAACTGAGACGAACAAGCACAGTTGGAATTCAATTCTTTGAAAGAATCGTTACTTAACGCGCCAATACTAGCTCATCCAGATCTCTCACAAGATTTTTGCCTTAGCACGGATTCTTCTAAAGTCGGTCTTGGTGCCCATTTATTTAAAGAAGCCACAGAAAATGACATTACTGTTCAGAAAACCATTGCTTTTGCTAGCCGAGTGCTAATAAAATCTGAAAAAAATTGTTCCGTTACTGAATTAGAAGCTTTAGCTATCGTTTGGGCATTTAACAAATTCCGTTTCTTTCTTTATGGTAAGCACGTAAAAGTATACAGTGACCATCGTGCATTACAATTTCTTATGTCTTCAAAATTAAATCATGACAGGTTAAGACGTTGGGCATTGTTTCTGCAAGAATTCCACTTCACAATAGTCTACATTCTCGGAAAGGAGAACATTGTTGCGGACGCACTGTCACGCGCACCGGATGGGCTTGAGAAAAGTAACACAGAAAGCAACGTCGAGAGAAATTTCAGTATTCTTTACATACAGAAAGTCGCCTTTGAAAACTTCATCACCACCTCTTTGAAGGACATTGCTCATGAACAAGATAAATATCCGATTTGGAAAGACATCAAAAGTAAATGGCATGAAAAGACACACACACAGATTCGGCATTATTATCTGGTTAAAAACAACATACTGTTCAAATGATGCACTGTTGATGACAAGCTATGGGTACTTTGCATTCCAGACGATTTTGTTAATAAGCTCATTTGGTACATTCATTTCAGCTATGCACATTTTGGTCCACGAAAATGTTATCATATTCTTCGAACGACTTGTTATTTTAACAATATGGAAAAGAGAATTCGAAGAGTCTTGTCTATTTGTAAACTTTGTCAAAAGGCGAAACCATCTACTGTCTCTCATCGTGCTCCATTGTTTCCTATCATTCCTTCTAAATTAAAAGAATTTGCTGCTGTTGATCTCTTGGGACCTCTTGTCAGAACATCTAATGGATTTTCGTACGTTCTAGTCGCTGTTGAACTTACTTCAAAATTTGTTTCTTTCACTCCGTTACGTAAAGCCACTGGACGGTCTGTATCCAACGCCTTTGTTAGAAATTTCTTACGTGAAGTTGGACACGTTAGTAAAGTAATTTCAGATAACGGACCGCATTTCAGATCTGCTGTTTGGTCACGCATGCTTCGTAACCATAAAATGAAATCTGTTTTTATTTCATTGTACTCACCACATTGTAACCCGTCTGAATGGATTATGAAAGAAATCAATAAGCTTTGCAGACTTTATTGTCACAGAAAGCATCAGCATTGGGACAGATATTTACACTTATTTCAAAACGTGCTGAATGAAATGCCTCATGACTCCACTGCTTTACCACCTGTTCTTGTACTGAAGAATAAAGAACCACCAAACAGAATCAGAGAGCTTGTACCTTTTCCGAATACACGTAAACTTCGACACAAAGACATAATTGATTTGGCTATTAAAAATATAAATTCTGCTGCAGACAAAAGGAAAAAAATACACGGTAAAGCAAATGCAAAGAAATTATATATTGGTCAGAAAGTTCTCATTAAAGCTCATCCATTGTCACATAAGAAGAAACACTTGAGTCACAAATTCTTTCTAGTTTACAATGGATCAGAATCCGACGTATACCACATGATAATTGCGTTGAAGTTGAAACTCTGCGTACTAGGAAGAGTAAAGGTTTACACCACATTTCACATGTAAAACCGTTTATTGAAAGATAATCTGCTTTTTAACTTTGTCTTTGCCATAAAACATTTCACTTCACATTTCTAGTATGCTTTGTCACACTTAGAAACTGTTAACATGCAACAATGTTTTGAAGTTCACTATCCAGTCTAGAACCTACGGAACATATTTAGACAGTATTTACGAGTGCATTGTTATAGTGAACAGAAATCACTGTGTTATTTCGTGTGTATATTCTTGCTTGTTAGTTGCACGATTACGTAACGACTATAAGGCTCACATACTTAGAACATTTACCAGTATTGCTAATGAGATTGTAATTCAACATTTTGGTTTACTTGAAAATAAATTCTGGATTTAAAGTACTTTCTGTGAGATACCAGATAATACAGTGGTTAGTTTATGTGACAGCTACACGATTTTATCACGACGCTACTAATGAGTGACAATTTACAATGTTGCTTTTGCAGTTTATCTGTTTTATATCTGCACAGTTTTTCTGAATTTTTCTGGAAAGTAAAACATGTTTTAGTAGTAACGTTTGTGGTATAGCTACAATGAGACAGCCTTTTCTGTAGCACAACAATACGTACAGTACAGTGCTTACTTCATCACTGCAATAAGCGTAATAACTAAGATATCTATACGCAAAGCATTTCAATTTCGTTTATCATGAGGTAAGTACATTGACTTCTGCAGAACTTAGCTTTTGGAGGACAATAACTACGACACCTCCACAGAGATTGTCTTACAGCAAGACGCACATTTAGCGCTACAGGACACACATTAAACTATTTATTTTTCAACATATTTGAATTACAAAGAAAGTTTTCCCTGATACATTTCATTCCATTGCTGTAATCTGTAACAACTGAGGATATAATTACATTATTCCTCAGGTGTGTACACGCTTACTTTGTGTGCCATGTGTTTGGCAAGCACAAGGAGCCCTAGCTAATATGGTATTTGTTTATACAACTTTACACATCGGTACCATATTTCTCTTAACACATAAATTACACAGCTATCTGATCATTTAACTGAGAGAGACAAACATTTACTTTACTACATCAGTGACAGATGTTTACGTAGTTACACCATTGGATGACTTCACACTTACGAAGTTGTATTTTGTCTGTACATTGTGAACTGTTCATATTTTTTCGGAACCATTGTGATACTATGAGAGCTTTGAATGACATATTTGGTATGGGATCACGATTTTTAAAGTACGTTTGAGGCAGATGACACTTTTGACATGAGCAGAGAATTTTTTTTAGGTTTTGAAATTATTGGAGGAAGCTACTGAGATTTTGAGAATTTGACTGTGGTGTTATGATGTTATTATTACGACGACGATGTGAATTATGCTGCTGAGGTATGTTTAAGCTGATGCTATATGAGTTATTTGGTTATGCTACGTATCTGTTATGATGAAATATTAAAGAAGTGTCGACGAATATATATGTGTCTAATAAGGTAAGAAATAAGGAGTATTGGTTAGGGACTCTGATTTGTGAAAAAGGATGTTGGAAACCGAGAATCGTACTTTAAGAGTTATGAAATGAGTGTATATGCGTGAATGTATCACTATGTTGGCGAAAATTTTTTGGACACAATTATATTTAAATGATTTTATTTCTACAGATTTGTAACGCAAATTCTTGACCTGTGAATTTTTTTTATATGAGACTGCCATTGTAGCGGAAACTGGTGTCGTAAATATTTCGATAAGACAGTTAAGTGACCACCTGCATGTAATGCGTCGTGGGCACCCAGCTGCGCGACAACCACCTGACAAAAGAAGGCCATTAGTGTGTGCCTGTCAGAGGCACAGGTAGAGAAGAAAAAAAGAGGCCATTATCCTCGCTATTGAGATTCCTTTGTAGAAAGTATCGCAAATACTACACGCCCAAACTTGAAAACATATGATTACACTGTGGAGCTCTTAATTTATGATATTTACTAAAATGCCAAATGAAACGACGAGAAACATTTCATGGCTATTGTGTTGCTAGTTGAGAGAAATGCCATGTGGCTTGCTTTATGCATTTATTTACTCATTTTGTTTAATATCTAGTTTCTAACTGCACTGAAGCATTGGTTAAAATAAATTTTATGGATGTAGTAATATAAATATTTCATGCCTACAGATCCAGTAAATAATAACTTTATGATGTACTTAAAAAAAACGAAGTAGCAGAAAAAGACATTTCCCTTCACAGAAATTGCATATAGAATTGTCTTTTCAAGTACATGGTAATATTTTTTTTACAATAAATTTTTGTGGTGTACCACTTTAATTGCATAGACATTAAGATGTGAATAGACATTGTCCTTATCTGCATTGTTGTCCTTAGTGTAACATTTTTTCTGCTTGAGCTTTGTCATGTTTAGGTATAAGTTATAGCATTTGCTGCAGCTGTTTGCCATTCATAGTGCTACTGAATGTCACTTTGTATTACTAGGTTAAGCCAATTTTATTACTGATTTATTTTTCTTGTTTGCTGCGCATTGCCTTATATGAGTTGTAATATTGCTGCCTTTTTTTGCCAATTTCCATTTTTTAACATTGCTGTTTGTGTAAATTGTTATGTGCTGCTGCATTGCCTCGTCCCTTAGTTAAGCATCTGAGCTCAGTAGATTTAAGTTAGCTTAAGAGGGGGTAGCGAATATAAGAGAATGAGTTGCGATGGATTGGAAGAAATGCATTGAGAAGTTATACGAAAAAAGTACAGAAATCAGGTATAGATAGGACTTTTTGGAAATAATGAAGAACGAAGGGAGATCTCTGAGAAGTAAAGAAATTTTTGTTTGCAAAATACTGCAGTAAAACAAACGCTGTCCTTTCCTTGTGTTATCCCACTATGTGTTTGTGTACCCTTGTGTATTTATGTTCTTCCTGTCTTCATATGTTTATCTGATAAGACTTATGTTGCAGAATTTTTCTAATACTAAGCTACATTCACTATGATGAGGAATACTGTTATCCTCAAATATAATTTGCATTAATAACATGTTATTTACTTTGTAAAGATGTTTGCACATTATTTATTCTGTTTTGTTTTAATGCTCATGTGTGAAGTTGATGTTTCGAAATTTATTCTAATTTTTTATGTATGTGCTCCTGTCACAATTCCTTTAACACTGATGTATTTGTTATTTCGATTCTTTTGTAAAGCCTGTATTACTGCAAATGTTATCTGTGCTATTATGTTCTTTAATGATATATTTTGTGCCTTTGTTATTGTATTCTTATGTTATAAAATTGTAATTGACACCAGTTCATCAAATTAAGTAACTTGTAAATTACATTTCACTGCACATGTTTCTGTTGGTCATAGTATAGGGACAATATGTGAGAAGTAGGGGCTGATAGTGTTTGCACGTGCGGTAATAATTCAGTAATGGACTGGATAACAGCATTACTGGTTCTAAGGACATTTCAAAAACAATTTTTGTGAGTGCACAAGTGGTGGTTATGGACTTGCTATATTATACGCAAGACTCTTCAATGGTGATTCTGCGCCTGCACAGTTAAACAGATGGCTGCTGGCCCTCTCTACAAGGACTACAGTGGGTCTACACCTTTGATGACCCACCAATACCATTATTTCTACAAGGACTGCAGTGGGTCTGCACCTCTGGTGGCCCACCAATAGTAATCTCTACCAGGACTACAGTGGGTCTGCTCTGTGATGACTTACCTACCGATAGTCTTCAACGTCGACTGACTCTGCTGTGGCCCATTACCTGTCTGCATGTCAAGAGTCAGCACTGTCTTTCGTTGGAAGGACAACACTACTTCTTCAAGACTGCTTAGAAATCGACTACTACCAAGTGCAATTTCTTTTATTGGCCAGACTTTGAAAAAAACACTGCAATTTTACTATGATGAACGATCAGGACCGTCTTTATGGACTGTGAGAAAATTTTAGCTTTTGACCAACATTGTATCGATAAGTGTGTGCATTTCATTTCATTGTTATTGTAATTATGAAAAAAATTTTCAAATCTGGCCACTACCCAAAACAACTTGCAAATTTTTTGTGGGGAGCATGGGGGCTATGTAAGTAGGCTGTTTACGTTTTCTTATTGGTAACGCCACGTAGCGCTCTGTAAGAAAATCACTGGCTGTGTTGTGTGCAGTCTGTGGCTGGTTTGCATTGTTTTCTGCCATTGTAGTGTTGGGCAGCGGCAGCTGGATGCTAACAGCGCGTAGCGTTGCGCAGTTGGAGGTGAGCCACCAGCGGTGGTGGACGTGGGGAGAGAGATGGCGGAGTTTTGAAATTTGTAAGAATTGGTGTCATGAATGCTATATATATTATGACTAGTGAGGTAAATACATTGTTTTTTCTCTATTAAAATCTTTCATTTGCTAACTATGCCTATCAGTAGATAGTGCCTTCCGTAGTTTGAATCTTTTATTTAGCTGGCAGTAGTGGCGCTCGCTGTATTGCAGTAGCTTGAGTAACGAAGATTTTTGTGAGGTAAGTGATTTGTGAAACGTATAGGTTAATGCTAGTCAGGGCCATTCTCTTGTAGGGATTATTGAAAGTCAGATTGCGTTGCGCTAAAAATATTGTGTGTCAGTTTAAGCACATTCGTGTATAATTGTTCAAAGAGGACGTTTCACATAGACCAGTCTTGTATAATTTTTCAAAGGGGACGTTTCAACACGTGCGCGAGAATCGGTATAAATAGCGCGACTGCACCTGGGCTCTTCAGTAGTTGTGTACTCACCTGATGATGGCCGGACGTCTCTGGGCCGAAATATCGTGGCAGAATGTCGACGGGATCCGGCTGCATACCCGGAAATTATTAGATGAACCTGACATTTGGTAAGCAGGACTTGTGGGGAGCGGGTATAGCAGATATTGGTATGTTGCGCGGGAGGTGGGAAAGAGGGCGAAACAAACTCACCCTCCATTTACTGTGAGTATGCAGTGCAGGCAACAAAACTTGCGTTTTGAGCTTTCAAGATCTAATGATAATCGGCTTCCTTTTAAGAACTAGAGTACAAGGTAGGTAACCCTGCAACGCGCTTGCAACCGTATCATCACTCATTTCCTTAAAAAAAATCGCAATGAAAATAGTGTAACAAATCACAAACGGTGACATTACAGCTGAGCAATAAAAGCAAACGACAGTGAAATTGAGAACGGCTAATGATACGCTGCACAGTTGGCAACGAACATCTGCAAATCACTACAGCACGAAGTCTCCCGACTGTAGCCGACTGCCACCGATCGGAACTGTAGAGGCCGTGTGCCAAATTATATTTCCCACATAGTACCGACTGTGGCTGCTTTATTTATTTTCCTTGAACCAGAACGCCGAAATACGAGTACACAAGCCGTGCAGCCAGTAGGTATCATTAGAGATTTCCAAGAATATTAGCAGTGCAGCATGAGGAGAAAGGCTGCTGTGGAATTGCCAGCCACCCGGAGAACAACGCACGCTCTAAACATTTTGTTTCGCAAGACACCTAGACTCAGTCAGCAACATTTTTCTATATTACGTAGAAAATTCCTGGCCCTCCTTAAACCCCTTTATTCTTTGGCGTCTTGCCTTAAAGTGATTTTCTGAAAAATTAGAGGTAACTGGTATTTCTGTCCTGTTGAGGAGTTTTTGATCTCTCTTTCTGTTCTGGAACAAACTTTCAAGCTCTTTATTCTGTAAAGATTTCGCTGTAATATCACTTTTATAGCGAAATACACAAATTTCGCGTTATAGAGGCCCTAGCGCCTTACTTCATGGATAAAAGTTCATTATTTTCTTAACAAGAAGCCTATGATTCGTAAAGACATCTCAAAATGTTTTCAAAACATGATATGTTACGTTTATCGTTATTGCGAAAAATACACGTTTCTACTCATATTGACATATTTACCTTTCTCCGTCATCTCTGAAAGTTTGTAACATTACCATGGACTCGACCTGTATAATGTGGAACAGCGGGTCTATTACATTACCTTTAAGTACACGAGTCGAATTAATGTGCAAATAAAATCTTATTGTGTGTATTGTCTTTTAAACCATGCCACATAAAGATTTCGCAAGACTACATTTTCTAAGTGAATTAATATACTCTTTCAACCTTGGAGTGATTTTTAACTTGCGTACAGGAACACAAGCTAGCAATTGGATGCGCATTCTTCCCGTCTGCCGAACGCTGTTGGGAAGGGGCGTGCACTCAGTGCTTGTGAGCCAAACTGAGGAACTACTTGATCTCTAACTAGCGGCTCCTTCCTCTAAAACTGACAGTTGTCGGGAGAGAGGTGTGCTGACCATATACTCCTCCACATTTTCATCCAGTAACGTTGTGAGCGACGTGTGGGTGCTAGTCTGTCATTCTGCACAACGGATATATCTGAGATGTACCCTTTATCCTGTGGCTCCAGCAAGATGCGATTTCCACCCTCACACTACTACAGAAGTAAGACAGACGCTCCTAACATTCTAAAGAGAAACGTCTGAAAAACTTCAGCTATAAATATCTCCTGGAGTCGTCCACTGTAAGGAAATGACACAAAAATTCACAAAATTTCTTACGTAACTAGTGGGATACTTGGGTAATGGAGTAGTGCTAGTTAGTGTAAGAAAAACATGAAAGTAACGAAAATTATTATTTATCTTGCAAAAATTCTGAGAAATCGCAATGGCACTTTTAGTTATGAACTGAACAAGTTATTTCCGGATTCTTTCCGGAATGTGAAGTTACCTCTTAAGGATAGGATTCGCTAATGAAATTTCTATGCAAAGTTTATGATTGTTATTGACTTGACAGAATGGCTGAGAGCCACGCCTACTCGACTTGAATAATTATCCGTTAGATTGTTGCTAGGTACGGTCAAGGCTGTCGCGTGTGAAACGCAGTGAAGTGTACTGTTCTGGAGGAAATACAGGGCTCGCAAGAGCTGTAGCGCACAATACCTTAAGCTGCGATGACTGCTGTCTGCGCTGCTCGCTGCTGACAAATAAGATAACTCTCGTTCTATATGGATTGACCTTCGCCAATCAAACTTTCCCTACGCCTTGATGAAGTCAAGGACTCCTATTCGCCCCTAGTCTAACTATTGGCGTGGTACACCGGTCAGATAACAAGTCCACCGCGATGCCACTCAAAAATTCGCTCGCAGGCGTTTAACTATAACTCTGTCCGTTCACACCACACAATAAGTGTGACAGCCAATACAGTGAACAACGCTTAATCGCAAGGACTCAATATAGAGTCGCACTCCGATTCGATCTCGACAGAGGGGCTCTCCCAGTGAAGTACTGAGGAGACACTTGTTCCTCACTCTTTGAGTACAAATACGAGCGCACACTCCCTCGCTATGTGTTCTCGCTCCAAGGGGGACAACGGAAGGGCTCCTCTCCACAACAGATGTGAATGGGTATATCTTTCAGTCTCTTCCATTACTCCTTCAGCTCAAGGTGTCTGGAATATAGTCTGCCAATCAGCATTGCTCTTCTAAAATGGGAGAATGACATTTCGTTTAAGGGGATCAATCCGGATATCTGTAGCATCGGCGTTTGACTTTTGCTGTCTCCCTGTGAAAACCTTTGAAACTGCATGCTATTTTTGTAAAGAATGCTCCCACAGAATGTAGCGGAATTTGCTTTTAAGCATAACACGGGGTCGTTCTCCCTTTCACTCAGGCAAACGCTGTCTGCTCTGTGGGTGGTCGCCAGCCAATGTAGATAGGTTGACTCATCTTCTGAAGGGATCGGCCTCCTGGCGTGCGGTTTGCCTCTCCGGAACTAAAAGCTCGTGTGACCGTCACGTCTTGAATGTGTGTGTGTGTATGCCATCCTCAAGTATTTCACCCTCAGTACGCACCCAAGTATTACTTGTTATTTGCATATCGTTTACATGAATTCATACAACATTGACTTTATCTTATCGAGTTTGGGTTCGAATGAAGCGTCTTGATGTGCGGAACATGACTGTGAGGGCGGAATATGTAAGTAATGAAGGTCAGGAGACGACGACGTCTTGCAACGTCTATAGGCTGAGAATGACAAGGCGGCCGGTCGGTACCGTTTGACCTTCCGAGGTCTGTTAGAAGTTTACTTTTTTTAAGTACAAGAGTAGAAAACTTAATATTTGAAACAACCATTCTAATTTACAGTGGTATATCTGTCACATATGTGCATGTAAATGCTTGAGACACTCATTCAAAGTATGTTTACGGCTGAAATTTTCATTTCTCTTTCAACGATGATTTTGTATCCTCCAGAGAACACAGCAAAAGATGCAGACGATAGGCAGATTCCTGCTGTACTTCTGCGACCGTTTCAAGAATTACTGTATTTAATGCCGTCGTTATGCGGCGTCACCGTTTACCACACGTTGTTAGAGGTGAAGACGCCCACGCACACATGTAATATGACTTAGCGCGAGATCATCAGACTACGGGGGCCAGTGGTGCCATGCGACATACGCACGTCCCTTATGGCCATATTTGAGGCGGCTAATTATTAGGAAATGATATCACAACTGTGTGGTGCTCTGTCTTGTTGAAAAATGAAAGTTTCGGCATGCTCTCGCAACTGTGGTTAAAGTCACTTCTCCAACGTATGACGTGAATCCTGTAATAGTCTTTCTCTAAAAAAAAAAGGTCGTTTGTCTTACCCCGGGAGACGGCCCGGAACCCATATAGGCCCTACCTCTGAAGAGTCCCCTTTTTCCAGTTCTAAACGACTCATTCGTTTTGGAAGTCCTACACTTGCCAAAGTATTACGTACACTGAAGCTCCAAAGGAACTGGTACAGACACGAGTATTCAAACACAGAGATTGTAAACAGGCAGAATACGGCGCTGTGGTCGGCATCGCCTATATAAGACAAAAAGTGTCTCGCACAGTTCTTGGATCGATTACTGCAGCTACAATGGCAAGTTATCAAGATTTAAGTGAGTTTGAACGTGGTGTTATAGTCGGTGCACTAGCGATGGGACACAGCACCTCCGAGGTAGCAATGAAGTGGGGATTTTCCCCTACGACCATATCACGTGTGTGTTGTTAATATCAGGAACCCCATAAAACATCAAATCTCAGACATCGCTGCGCATCGGAGAAAAATCCTGCAGGAATGGGACCAACGAAATACAGAGTTATTATATATGATTCTAAAAGCTCTAAATTTTTCAAAGTATTATATGTGCAAATACGACTAATGCATAAAGAGAACCGTAAAGTCAGCAAGTTTTCTTTTTGAACTCAACAAATTTTCTGTGGTCAAATGACACACGTCCAACCGACAGTCAAGTACGTTCCATACCTTACGTCGGAAGGTTCTGTCATTACAGCAGCACTGATGAATTCTCCGAGCTGTTACAGTGCTCTTGGTAGTAGGGTTACCAAGACACAGTCTAGAATGTACTCTCGAAGCAACAAATCACTGGGTTGCGAAGACAATAGAGACACATCGTCAACACTACTACGCCTTTCAACGTGGCAGAAGGGTAGTCCTTCCGCAGATTGCTGCAGATGTCAATGCTTGGTCATCAACAAGTGTCAGTGTATGAAACATCATCAATATGGGCTTTTGGAGCCGAAGACCCACTCGTGTACACTTGATGACTGCACGACACAAAGCTTTACGCCTCGCCTGGGCCCGTCATAACCGACACTGGACTGTAGATGACTGGAAACATGTTGCCTGGTCAGATGAGTCTCGTTTCAAATTGTATCGAGCGGATAGGCGTGTACGGGAATGGAGGCAGAGCGGTTCTGGGCGCTTCAGCCGGAACCGCGCAACTGCTACGGTCGCAGGTTCGAATCCAACCTCGAGCATGGATGTGTGTGTTGTCCTTGGGTTGCTTGGGTTTAAATAGTTCTAGGTGTAAGGGACTGGTGACCTCGGATGTTGGGTCCCTTGGTGCTCAGATCCATTTGACCCATTTGAACCATGCGTCCCACATGTCAGCAGGGGACTGTTGAAGATGGTGGAAGCTCTGTAATGGTGTAGGGCGTGTGCAGCTGGAGTGATATGGGACCCCTGATACGTGTAGATACGACTCTGACAGGTGACACGTAAGTAAACCCACTTGTCTGATCACCTGAATCCTTTCACGTCCATTGTGCATTCCGACGGATTTGGGCAATTCAAGTAGGACAAAGCGACACCCCACACATCCACTGTTGCAACACAGTGGGTCCAGGAACACCGTTATCAGTTGAAACACTTCCGCTGGCCACAAAACTCCCCAGACATGAATATTATTGAGCATACCTGGGATGCTTTGCTACTTGCTGTTCGGGAGAGATCTCCGCCCCCTCATACTCTTACGGATTTGTGGACACCCCTGTAGGATTCATAGTGTCAATTGCCTCAAGCAGTATTTCACACGTTAGTCGAGCCCATTCCGCTTCTGCGTGCTCACTGGGGCCTAACACGATATTAGGAAGGTGTACCAGTTTCTTTGGATCTTCAGTGTACACAAATATGATTCATGTCTGAACAGACTTGTAAACGCATGAAGTTGGCATTCTGCCCATCAGCTGGCGCTTGGAGTGGAGTGTATCACAAACTGGCGAAAAAGCGTGAAACGAGATTTTGTGTGTAGGAATATCCGAGATGTTTATCTGTAACAGGAGTGCAACGTACGCTCAGAAGGAATAGAAAGAACCACTATGTAAACAGAACATCGTGCGTTGGTGCGTTGGTATCGACAATTTAGGCACAATGGTTGTCTCTGTAAACACAAAGGTACTGGTCGACCAAGTATGCCAGATGCAGCCGTGTAGAGAGAGATGGAAAATTTCGGACGCAGTAGAAAAAAATAAAATATAAAAACAGAAGAATCAACGCTCCGCAGAAGCCACGAACTTGGTGTGCGGCAGCAAACTGTGTGGAGGACTTTGCGATAGCAGTTACATTTCAGAACTCACCGTCTGCAGTTCGTCCAACAAATACAGTCGGAAAATTATCCGTTTTGCGTCACAACACAGGAAGCACTTGAATATTTCATCTCTAAGTCGATATTTAGTGATAAAGCAACATTCCATTTACCTGGGTGTGTTAATTACCACACTGTGAGAGTTTGGGATGCTGAAAATACTTATAAAGTTGTGGTGCATGAGCGAGATTTGTCGAAGGCTTATGTTTACTGCCCAGTGCCACGGGCAAAGCAGTATGGGCCGTTTGTCGTCTGCCGCTGCGTGACGAGATTGTAGCGGGCACCTCTTTCCTTGATGTGTCGCAGTTATGGCTGTTTCAACAACTGACCGTATTTTCCCAGAATTTCGCCTTTGAAAAAGGCGGAACACCTTCCCACTGGAGCAAAGATGTTCGACGCTACCTAAACGACGAACTTTCGCATCACTGGATTAGGCGTAGTAGTGTTGACGATGTGGCTCTATTGTCTTCGCAACCCAGTGATTTGTTGCTTCGAGAGTACATTCAAGACTGTGTCTTGGTACCCTACTACCAAGAGCACTGTAACAGCTCGGAGAATTCATCAGTGCTGCTGTAATGTGATGCTATTGATGTGCAATTGATAATGGACGGGCGAACGTGGGAGCTAGACGCAACAGAGAGACGGCAACCACATAAACCGGCAACCTACAACTGGAGGCAAGGTTGACTTCTGTTACGGTGCGTAAACAAAATTTTAGCCCAAGTTTCTTTATTCATGTTGAAGATAGAGTCGGGTGAAGTCGTATGAATCTTTTTTGAAACCCTTGTTTTGCAGATCTAGGGACGAATCAGAAATGAATGAAACTTGCAGCGGAATATGTCACAGCACGAGAGAGCGTAAACTGGACGTAGGTATGCTGCAGGAGCAGAAGTCCACCTGCGCACTCCCGAAGGAACGGCGGTCGTGTCTCTCCGCCAGCCAAGTGGGTCGCCGGATTATTTGCTGCGTCCAGTGGCTCGTGCAGAGGAAACGGTCTCCCCGTCCTCCAGTAGCGACGGGCACATCTCATCCCAGCTGAGGACTCCGTCCAGTTTATGACCGGCCAGGACAAGACAGATGCCCCAGATACCAGCTGCGCTGAGCCGGGAGTCACCGAGCGTGGGAATCCCTTAACCCTCAGCAGTAATCCCAGCTCCAACCGCCAAGCGTATACTCCAGGGCCCGACGTGACGATACGGAGGTGCGGCAGTGTAGCCTCTGCAGTCGTTGAAATGCTCATATCCATCGGGAAAGGTAAGGGATACTACTGTCGATAATGGTATGACCTTGTCAGTCGCACCCCTTACACTTCGCACCTCTCTGGAACATTCGGAGCGCGGATTGTCTTGCTGTTTCGTCCAGCAGTGCCCAAGTGTTACCGCCCAAGTGCCTTCTTAATGCGTTGAGGCAGTCGTTGTTCAGATTTCACATAGAACGGTCTATGCAGCCGGGTGCCCCGAGAAATGTATGAACAGTTTGCAGAGGTTGATAAAATAGGAGTTTTGAACCATTTTCTTAGAATAGCAGGCCAACAGTGAGTGATTAAGCGGTTTATTTGTGGAGGGTGTGGGAAGTGATTGTGCGCTTTTACTCGGCCCGTCTGTGGATTGCTGAAGTTGGCTAATTTCGTGCCGCTCCGTAATGTTTACGGTTGCTGCCAACGTAAGCTACGTACCAGTACTATGCACCGAACAGCCGTTGTGAATACAGTGTTGATTCGTATGCGCTGCTTGCACTTAATGATTGTTAATATTATTTACAAAAATGAGCAAAGAGTTTGGACCTGATCCCTGTAGCGAATCGCCATTGACTTTCATGTTGCTTCCGCAACAGATTAATCTACTATACGTTAATTCCGTTTATGAACTCTATGCTGTGTGCTCTGGGCTAAGAAGGAGGGACTTGTCTCAACAGTTAATGTACTACGAGCCGATTGCAGTCTTCCATTTCCAGCTTTCTCCCGTCAGAGGCCAAATAAGTAAGCGGTCAACAATAACAAAATGGTTCAAATGGCTCTGAGCACTATCCGACTTAACTTCAGAGGTCATCAGTCGCCTAGAACTTAGAACTACTTAAACCTAACTAATCTAAAGACATCACACACATCCATGCCCGAGGCAGGATTCGAACCTGCGACCGTAGCGGTCACGCGGTTCCAGACTAAAGCGCCTAGAACCGCACGGCCACTCCAGCTGGTCAGCAATTACACCCGAAACAGTGGACAAATGAGTATTTTCATTCTTAGTTAGTAGCATCTGTTGACGGAATGCATTATTATCTGAAAACTTATTAAGGCTACTATGAACTTTTACAGTGCAGTTTGAGAAGGCGGTACAATAACAGCAAGCTTCATTGTGAACTGTTAATATCTAATATCAGCATGATCGGTTCTAGCCATTGTTAGGAAGTACTCTAGTTGCTTCCTGTCCCGCTTTGGTAGTAATCACGCCAAATCTTCTATAACTTTACCGTATAATTAAATGAGGACGGGATACCCTCAAGTCACAACTTTTTTGCTTTGCTTTTCCTGTTTTATTTTTTTGAGGTCCTGTACGTCAACTGGTAAAACCGAAGCCTAATGGGACCATTTCGTTGTCCGTCCAGCTGTCTCTCACAGTGAAAAAAAAATAAGAAAAACATTTTTCTTGAGAACGATTAGACGGATCAATTTGAAATTTATGTCACATTTTAAGGTCTACGATCCCTTGGTGGTGAAGAAAATTGAAGCTTCTAAGTAAATGCACTCTAAAAATACTGACATATTATATTTGCAAACTCACTCATTAAAACTTGTAGGATACTTCCCGTTGACCCAGAATCACGAGATTTGAAAGAATCAATTAGAAATAGTTAAATTACAACTAAGGCATAGAAAAAATATTTCTTTTGTCAACCGTTATCACACATAAAACTTAAATCTAAAGCATTCTCGAAAGTTTTAGGATTCCTGGGCCTGATATCTTGCCAGTATCAAAGCTGATAGCAGGTAAAAACAGTCAAGATCCTAGATTCCCAGAGTGGATGAACTGTCTATGTACATACATAAGTTTGTGAGGAGCCCTCAAAAAGCGAATCTTACTCGCGTCTGGCCATTTCTTATATCATACTGCATGTTCTCAATGTGATCATCTTTTCTTGTTAGCCAAAGCCAACATGTGTAAAATACACGAAAGAGCAGTAAAACAGTGGGTTCAAAAATCCATTGTTTTATTATTTCGTCGCCCAGTTTTCATACCCATTAATTGTTGAAGAGAATATTTATAGAATTGCTCGGTGTGAGAGACTTGACATGTTTCGTACTTCCACTGATCCGTAAGAGTGGAATATTATTAATATTAGAGTGATTATAGGGCGTTCCAAAGTCCGATTCTTATTTAATAATCTCGGTAGATCAGGTGGGAACACAAAAGTCAGTCACACTGAGTGCAGGGATGGCAGTTATGTCAGTCAAAATGAAACCCAAAAGAACAAAGCGAACCTGCTCATTCCGTAATGAATGGTCAGAGAAGAAACAGATCAGTAGCTGGTTAGCTTCAGGTGATAATGAAGACATGCAAGGTTTACAGTGTGTCCTAGGGCGCGAGAAAGCATTTATCTAGAGAAACAAACTGTTATTGCGTCAACTTCTACAAGTAAATTGATATCAAATTTTTTAGTTTTAAACACTCTTATATTGACAAAGTCAGCTTCATATCACGGATTTATGCATAACAATACTTAGGTTTCTACTGATCGTGTTCTTAAGCAACAACGTACAAATTTAGAAGACATAAACTAAGTCCAAAGCAACATTGTGAGCGTAGGAATTGCGAGACGCTGGTACATAATTTGTTGGCACCACCTTCGGTAGAACTCTTAGAAAATAATTTAAAAATGGTACATCTCTCTCTGTCTAGACAGATGCTTCCAATAAAAATAACATAAATGCTTCCCTATGTCGATAAATAGGCTTAATAAATATGTAGGATGAATGAGAAATTATTAAGGTTCTATGATGACAATAATGAAACTGCTCCTCGAAAACCTAAAGTTTCGGTGCAGACAATGCAACAGTAAACTTCGGGAAACATCGCTCAGTTTTTCAAAATTTTAAATGTCTAAATAGTAATACACTCCTGGAAATGGAAAAAAGAACACATTGACACCGGTGTGTCAGACCCACCATACTTGCTCCGGACACTGCGAGAGGGCTGCACAAGCAATGATCACACGCACGGCACAGCGGACACGCCAGGAACCGCGGCGTTGGCCGTCGAATGGCGCTAGCTGCGCAGCATTTGTGCACCGCCGCCGTCAGTGTCAGCCAGTTTGCCGTGGCATACGGAGCTCCATCACAGTCTTTAACACTGGTAGCATGCCGCGACAGCGTGGACGTGAACCATATGTGCAGTTGACGGACATTGAGCGAGGGCGTATAGTGGGCATGCGGGAGGCCGGGTGGACGTATCGCCGAATTGCTCAACACGTGGGGCGTGAGGTCTCCACAGTACATCGATGTTGTCGCCAGTGGTCGGCGGAAGGTGCACGTGCCCGTCGACCTGGGACCGGACCGCAGCGACGCACGGATGCACGCCAAGACCGTAGGATTCTGCGCAGTGCCGTAGGGGACCGCACCGCCATTTCCCAGCAAATTAGGGACACTGTTACTCCTGGGGTATCGGCGAGGACCATTCGCAACCGTCTCCATGAAGCTGGGCTACGGTCCTGCACACCGTTAGGCCGTCTTCCGCTCACGCCCCAACATCGTGCAGCCCGCCTCCAGTGGTGTCGCGACAGGCGTGAATGGAGGGACGAATGGAGACGTGTCGTCTTCAGCGATGAGAGTCGCTTCTGCCTTGGTGCCAATGATGGTCGTATGCGTGTTTGGCGCCATGCAGGTGAGCGCAACAATCAGGACTGCATACGACCAAGGCACACAGGGCCAACACCCGTCATCATGGTGTGGGGAGCAATCTCCTACACTGGCCGTACACCTCTGGTGATCGTCGAGGGGACACTGAATAGTGCACGGTACATCCAAACCGTCATCGAATCCATCGTTCTACCATTCCTAGACCGGCAAGGGAACTTGCTGTTCCAACAGGACAATGCACGTCCGCATGTATCCCGTGCCACCCAACGTGCTCTAGAAGGTGTAAGTCAACTACCCTGGCCAGCAAGATCTCCGGATCTGTCCCCCCATGGAGCATGTTTGTGACTGGATGAAGCGTAGTCTCACGCGGTCTGCACGTCCAGCACGAACGCCGGTCCAACTGAGGCGCCAGGTGGAAATGGCATGGCAAGCCGTTCCACAGGACTACATCCCGCATCTCTACGATCGTCTCCATGGGAGAATAGCAGCCTGCATTGCTGCGAAAGGTGGATATACACTGTACTAGTGCCGACATTGTGCATGCTCTGTTGCCTGTGTCTATGTGCCTGTGGTTCTGTCAGTGTGATCATGTGATGTATCTGACCCCAGGAATGTGTCAATAAAGTTTCCCCCTCCTGGGACAATGAATTCACGGTGTTCTTATTTCAATTTCCAGAAGTGTATTAAATGAGCGTCGCTGCGGTCCGGTCCCAGGTCGACGGGCACGTGCACCTTCCGCCGACCACTGGCGACAACATCGATGTACTGTGGAGACCTCACGCCCCACGTGTTGAGCAATTCGGCGGTACGTCCACCCGGCCTCCAGCATGCCCACTATACGCCAAAGCTCAAATTCCGTCAACTGCACATACGGTTCACGTCCACGCTGTCGCGGCATGCTACCAGTGTTAAAGACTGCGATGGAGCTCCGTATGCCATGGCAAACTGGCTGACACTGACGGCGGCGGTGCACAAATGCTGCGCAGCTAGCGCCATTCGACGGCCAACACCGCGGTTCCTGGTGTGTCCGCTGTGCCGTGCGTGTGATCATTGCTTGTACAGCCCTCTCGCAGTGTCCGGAACAAGTATGGTGGGTCTGATACACCGGTGTCAATGTGTTCTTTTTTCCATTTCCAGGAGTGTATATTCTTACCTCTTGCCTTGCCGAAGGTGGGTGTAATCCGTCAGGTGGCAACCCTAGGAAGTACGTTAATTACAAACTCAATAAAGAAAGGGAAATGTGTGAACTGTTCTCCTTTCAAGGCAATGTCACTTACAATTTAAGAGCTTTCACATTTGTAAAGAAAAGAGACTTATTTTTGCTCGAGGAAACACGGATGCGTTTTGTTCAAAAATAAATAAATAAATAAGTTTCAGATACAAGTCTGAAAATAAGGCGGAAGAGAGGTCACAATGAAGAAGCCATAGCACGAAATGTAATCAGAAATGCAATGTTACTTATAATCCGTCTAGATTGCAAAATATTTATTCATATGACCGGTTTCGGTTCGTCTAGAATCATCTTCAGATCTGAAATAACAATTATACTAATTTACTATTTCACAAATGCAAGCCTATTTCGTCCTATCTGATCAACATAAAACGTACCAGAACGTACCAGGAATTTCGGTTACAGGAGTAACCCGTCCACACTCAGCAACCTTCACATACTGCGTCACATTAAATTAATTGGCAGAATGCACGTCATTTGTATTAAGTATAAAACTCTTATCGACAGATGGAGTATGGTATATTTGTTACATTACATATGCACATACTGTATTAAGTAGATTTTTCTAATTTGCTTTTATCTCTAAAAATACTTAGTTAAGATTTATAATTGTTAAGGTCAAAATCTGTACTTGTCAAAATAAAAATAAATAACAAAATTATCGTTTTTGTACAATGTTGATCAGATAGGACGAAATAGGCTTGCATTTGGGAAATAGTAAATTAGTATCATTCTCTTTTCAAATCTGAACATGGTTCTAGAGGAACCGAAACCGGTCATGTGAATAAACATTTTGCAATCAACACGGATTATAAGTAACATTGCATAAAAAAGTGGTTGCGGTATCCCTGCAGACATTATGTCTGTTTTTGCAAAGTAATCAAAAATGCCAGCAAAAGCAAACTGACGAAAATCTGTACCAGGCCGTAACTTGAATCCGTATTTCCTGCTATTCACGTGCAGTAGCCTGCAGGCTTTAGCACCAGACCCTCCATACAGGCCTCCTCTATTGACTGAAGCTCTGATTGGCACTGTGATCTTCAATGGTTTTGAACAGTTCATCCCCGTAATCCATTCATTTAATGTCATTGAATCTAATGAACTTATATGTTATATCTCATGCGGCAGGGAAAATCACCGTTGTCCATCATCGTTCTTGTGGTATCAACGTTCGATACCACACTTGTTAGGGGGTTGCAGTTATCGACCCCGGTCCGTATCAGTATCGCTGAGCCCGCGAGTCGCGACAAGCTTGTGTCAAGTTTCTGGCGAGCTCTCGTCCACTCTTGCTCGGGACGTAAGGTAGTAAGATTGCCTTCAGCTGATAGGAAGCAACCTCTATCAAGGCGCTTAGTAACGAATGGCCTAAGTGAGGCCTCAATAGCTTACTGTTTATAATTATATGTATGCAGCCAAGAAGACTCCTGTACAACCAATTAAGTACAATATACACTACCGGCCATTAAAACTGCTACACCAAGAAGAAATGCACATAATAAACGGGTATTCACTTGACAAATATATTATACTAGATTCGACATGTGATTACATTTTCACGCAATTTGGGTGCATAGATCCTGAGAAATCAGTAGCCAGAACAACCACCTCTGGCCGTAACAACGGCCTTGATACGCCTGGGCATTGAGTCAAACAGAGCTTGGATGGCGTGTACAGGTACAGCTGCCCAAGCAGCTTCAACACGAGCCGACAGTTCATCAAGAGTAGTGACTGGCGTATTGTGACGAGCCAGTTGCTGGGCCACCATTACCAGACGTTTTCAATTGGTGAGAGATCTGGAGAATGTGCTGCCCAGGGCAGCAGTCGAACATTTTCTGTATCCAGAGAGACCCGTACAGGACCTGCAACATGGGGTCGTGCATTATCCTGCTGAAATGTAGGGTTTCGCAGGGATCGAATGAAGGGTAGAGCCACGGGTCGCAGTACATCTGAAATGTAACGTCCACTGTTCAAAGTCCCGTCAATGCGAACAAGAGGAGACGTGTAACCAATGGCACCCCATACCATCACGCCGGGTGATACACCACTATACCGATGACGAATACACGCTTCCAATGTGCGTTCATCGCGATGTCGCCAAACACGGATGCGACCATCATGATGCTGTAAACAGGACCTGGATTCATACGAAAAAATGACGTTTTGAGATTCGCGCACCCAGGTTCGTCATTACTACACCATCGCAGGCGCTCAGGTCTGTGATGCAGCGTCAAGGGTAATCGCAGCCTTGGTCTCCGAGCTGAGAGTCCATGCTGCCGCAAACGTCATCGACCTGTTCGTGCAGATGGTTGCTCTCTTCCAAACCTCCCCATCTGTTGACTCAGGGATCAAGACGTGGCTGCACGATCCGTTTCAGCCATGCTGATAAGATGGCTGTCATCTCGACTGCTAGTGATAGGAGGCCGTTGGGGTCCAGCACGGCGTTCCGTTTTACCCTCCTGAAACCACCGATTCCATATTCTGCTAACAGTCATTGGATCTCGACCAACGCTAGCAGTAATGTCGCGATACGATAAACCGCAATCGCAATAGGCTACAATTCGACCTTTGTCAAAGTCTGAAACGTGATGGTACGCATTTCTCCTCCTCACACGAGACATCTCAACAACGTTTCACCAGGCACCGCCGGTCAACTGCTGTTTGTGTTTGAGAAATCGGTTGGAAACTTTCCTCTTGTCAGAACGTTTTAGGTGTCGCCACCGGCACCAACCTTGTGTGAATGTTCTGAAAAGCTAATCATTTGCATATCACATCATCTGCTTGTTGTCGGTTAAATTCCACATCTGCAGCACGTCAATTTTCGTGGTGTAGCAATTTTATTGGTCAGTAGTATATATATATATATATATATATATATATATATATATATATATATATATATACCAACGGCTTCTAATTATTTTAGTCGTTGTAGTTGCAGACCATGCCGCCAGCTCATTATCGAAGTTACTGACAAACCTGCTGTGATTTATATATGTTTCTATTTAGCATTGGCCACCAGTCAACACTAGCGACGACTCTTTCGTCGTCGTCATAACAGATCTCTAAATAGTGCTGTTGCTCTTTTAACAGTGCTATTCTAATGTACCGCACTAGAGTTTCGCTGGTAACAGCGTTCGGAAAACGTAGGTGACAAACTGCATTAATAGTGAGTATGTCCTTATATAGCCTACTGACTAGTGCAATAATTCGCAAAAAGCAGAGAATCCTGTTAGCTATTCCTTTTTGCCTCCCTTTCTGCACAAATACTCGTTTTCTTTTTCCTTTGTACTCATCATTCTGCTGACTGATACCAGACTTTCCATCTAGGAGTATCAGTTACCCCCAACATCTACAGTTAATTGCACAATACATTTCAATCTCTGTCTGTTGCGCGTTTTTCCCCTTTTAGTACCAAGGAAGTTATTCCTTCACGTATCAGTACATGTTCTATCATCCTGTTCCTTCTTCTAGATAATGTTTTCTTCATATAATTTCCTCTCCGTTTCTGAAAAGAGCCTCTCCATTTCTGAAAAGAGCCTCTCCATTTCTTATCTGGTCAGTTTACTTAATTGCCTTCGGTAAAATCGTATCTCAGACACATCGATTCCCTGCTTTACTGTTATTGCCGCCATTCGTCATTAACTTCCGTAAAACGCTGTGCTCCTAACGGACGTTCTTGGGAAGTCCTTTCCCAAACAAAGGCCTGTATTGTGTACTATTAAACTTAGTTTGGTGAAGAAATCTTTCTGTACTTGTCTGTAACCTGTGTCTTCATTACTTCGTCTGTCATGAGTTATATTCCTTCCAAGGTAGCCAAGTTCCTTTTCTTTGTTTACTACGTGGACCCCAGTGTTTAGGTCACGTTCGTCACTTGTCCCATTTCTGCTACACCTCGGTACTTCCTCTCTTTCTGTAGTTACTCTCAATCCACATTGTGTGTTTAGTAGACTCTTCATTCTATTTCCCAAGTGCTCTACACTTCTGCAGAGGATAGCAAACTCACTAAAAAAATATTATCATTGGAAACATTTACTCTAAGTTTTAATCTCAGTTTAGAACCTCTCTTCTACTTCACGACAGCGTCTTCAACACAATTTTGAACAGTGGAAGGTAAAATTATCTTCGGCTTACGCCCTTTTTGAACTTCTCTCATATTGTTCCATCGTTGTTTTTCCTTTTTTGGTTCTTGGACGTAGGGACGGTTTAAGGTCAAAGCAACAACAGTCACTGCTTGGGGTTTAAAGTTGAAAGGGGCGCCAGAGACGCCCAAATGAAAGAGCTGTATGCAGTGGATACCAACAGTTAGCAGCGAAAGCCGACATAGGTGTACGAAGGGAAAGGGGAGAGAATGGAGAGCCCCAAATGATCAGCTGTTTGTGTGGAAAAAATGTTCGCGAACCGGCCCTGTTTGTACGTTCAATTTATTATCCATATAAACCGGTAGCGTATATCTGTTTTTCTGGGGATATCAAATTAGATGTTGAGAATCATAAGAGCCTGAAGAACAACAGGTCGATTTTGTTATTGTGGCAAGTATGCATGCTCCGGACGTCCACTTATATTACGGTCGATAAGGTTTAGCTGCGCTGATGGTCCATATGGCATATATGAACATTGAAAGTTGTCTCACGGATTTCCTTGATATTCACTTCCATATGAGACCCCTGACAATGGCCTTATGGTTCTCAACGTCTCTTATCTTTTCAGCAATGAGACGAATCCATCAATTCAATACAGTTGGTTTGAGGATGAGAACCGGTTGTATGCTAAATTTGGAGTCGATGCGGCAGTAAGGAAACGTGAGAAAAATAGGTATCTAAAAAAATGGGTGAAGCATGGTAAATAAAAGATGTGTCTTTGGACTACCCTGAAGGCATTCATTCAATAATTTTCATTTCAAATAAACACGACTATTTTTTCAGTGAATTAGCTATTACGATAAAGTTTCTGCTTTGCATGCGTATTCCCGCCACCAACACGAAAAAAAAATAGCAAAAAAAATAGATTCTCAGTGAAGGAGTATATAGTAATATTGAAGGGGGCGCGAAAGGTAACTGACTGACAAAACTTTCAACACTTAAAGTACTGCTCCGTTTTTATAACACAAGGTACCGTATCTGTAACGCAGACATTGGTGCCAAAGGACAGCAACTAATACAAACCGACAAAATTTAAAAGCATCTTCACATCCACATACTCTCAAAAAATAACATCAGCATAATATAGATGAGATCCATAACAATGTATCTGAGTGAGGTTTCTGACTCTAGAGCACTACAAGTACAATTTTGGAAGTAAATATATGATTAAAATTCTTAATATTTAACATTCTTCAATACACTTTTCACAAAAAACACCGTACAGAAGCGGTAGTGTTCCCCACAAAAGACTGCAAAATAGCTAAAGCGGCTTGAAAAGTCTTCACTCACTGTGAATCCCATTAATTCACAAGAAAATTTTTACTGAAAAAAATTTCTGAAGGTTCTTTAATATTAACAGTGTACTTTTTGAACTTTGGCTGTCCTATGCAGAAAACAGTATTCGAGTAAAAGACTTCGCAAGCTATTCAAAATATTATTCGTTTCAAAACTAGCGGGAAATAAATCTGTGTAGCAGCAATTTTGGTCACAGAAGCGAGCACTTGTGTAACATCGACAACTTGACAAGGATGTGAAAGTTACTTAGTACACTGCTTACAACTTACTCATTAACATCCACTTCGAAGACACTCGAAATGATATAGATATTAATGCTAGTAGGTCTACTTTAAAAAAATTATTGCTTATTTCGTAAGCAGCCATTGGCATTTTACTCCATTCGTCGGAAGCGACATCCTGTTATATTGCTTCTTACATACCAGACTAACACGTGAATATTATTAATTTTACTTTCGCTGGTTGGCTGTTAGTGGAATAGATATTTACTACTAAGGATTCGCTTAGAGCATCTCAGAGCTGTTAATTTTAAAGAAGCTCGAACGCCATTCCGTTGGCTTAACTACGAGTATATTTCAGTTTATTGCAGCCCACAGCAAATCATACAGTTTATCCAATACAATTTTCATAGACTGCAGCTGCAATCTTGCTGTTGCCGTCAATATCATGACAGTGGCACAAGTTTCATGAAATGCTGCAACATATCTCTTCATCACCCAAAGTGATCAAACCAGCTCCCATTTATTATTAATCACTCTCTGTGTATATTCGTTACAGAATATGTAAGATTTTGATTCGATGTAACAGCGTCGATACAGTGAATGCTCAACAGAAAATAAGTGTTAATTCCAACGGACACTGAGAAAAGCCCCTTCTGTTGGCGTAAGGCTATAACGTTGGCCAAAATTTACTTTCACCTACAAAAGTATAGAAACTCTCATTACAAGTTATCCCATTATTGAAAGCTATTTTACCTCATAAACATATCGTACAATATGATGACAAAATTTTAGAGTCTCAAAAAGTTACCACAAATACTATTAATACTTAGCTTTAACTAGTAGGTATTACAAACTCTTGAAGATATATCTTTCATTTTGTAATTTCGTTCATCCACCCCTAGGTGTCTATACACTAATAGCATTGAGTTTGAAAAAACCATTTCGCAATACAATCGTACAGTTCAACAATAAATTTGCAAAGTTCTAAGTACATGACACCTGTATATATCGCCGCATTGACGACGGTTGCGACATAATCCTAATGAATTAATTATGTTATGATTTTCAAGCATAACAATTGCATGTACAATGTCTATAACTTACTGTTGCAAACCGGTTGGCTCATATTCTAAACTCGCGTAATATTTCCGTTAACTCTTCCTTTTTCACAAGATACGATTCTAGTAACATCTAACTCGTAACTGGTGATGTTGGATGTCAGATACCCAGCTAAATCTTTGAAGCCCCATTATTACCAGATTGTCGTGAGTACATCATTGTTGGTTCCTATACCTTCAAGTCAGTTTGTTGCAAGTCGGCCTGAAGCGGTACTCAACAGAGTAATGATTTGTTTGATTTTATACGCGATTTCTTTAAAGTTAGTGTGCATTTTAACCCAACCTCACCAGTTGCGCAACCTTTTTTTCCAGTATTCTCGTATTCTATTTTATAGGTGGTATGGCAATTAGCAGGTTTCCTGTGAAAATTAATATCCTTGGATGCAGGTCTCATCAAAGCTGTTAGTTTATTTGGTTCGTTATTATTATAAACTCTGCTTACTGATAACCAAGTTAGTGACCTTGAGATTTTCTCGTTTTCCGATTTTCAGCTGACATGCCGTCTAGAAGGTGGTCTATGAAACCGAGTGATCCTGGATTTGGTGACTGGTCGAGATCTATACTGGATGAGTCTCAGAGTAAATGTAGTGGGGATGAAAATGTTATAGAACAAGGTTTCGAGAATGCCCATGAAACCGAATCAGAGTAAGAAGTATGGGAAGCAGAGAATGAAGAGCCTGCTATACTTAATGCTACAGTTCCTGGATCATCACCAAGTTCACTACAACCACCACATTCCTTTGAAACAGACACATCGTCATCAGATGAAAACCAACCACTTTCAAAAACTATTTTACTTTTTACTCTGCATATTTCGATTCACCATGAGTTGTGCAAACTTACATTTTCTTTTCTTTCAGACTCAACTGGCAGGATAATACTTTCAGAATACAGAAGCGTATTATTTATATACACATCGAATACAGACGCTGACAGTGACAGCCTCTTCCCTTTCGTGAGTGCACTGGAATTTAAGTTTGATATAATTTATCAGGAGAAAGAAAACTGGCGTTCTACGGATCGGAGAGTGGAATGTCAGATCCCTTAATCGGCCAGGTAGATAAGAAAATTTGAAAAGGGAAGTGGATAGGTTAAAGTTAGATATAGTGGGAATTAGCGACGTTCGGTGGCAGGAGGAACAAGACTTCTGGTCAGGTGACTACAGGGTTATAAACACAAAATCAAATAGGGGTAATGGAGGAGTAGGTTTACTAATGAATAGGAAAATAGGAACGCGGGTAAGCTACTACAGTCAACATAGTGAACGCATTATTGTGGCTAAAATAGGGCGATGTACTTGAGGGCAATGTCATAGAAAGGGAAGAGGATGTAGGTGAAGATGAAATGGGAGACATGATACTGCGTTAAGTATTTGATAGAGCACTGAAAGACCTACGATGAAACAAGACCTCAGGAGTAGACAGCATTCTATTAGAATTAATGACAGCCTTGGGAGAGCAAGTCCTGACAAAACTCTACCATCTGGTGAGCAAAATGTATGAGACAGGCGAAATACCCTCAGACTTCAAGATGAATATAATAATTCCAATCCCAAAGAAAGCAGGTGTTGACAGATGTGAACATTACCGAACTATCAGTTTAATAAGTCACGTCTGCAAAATACTAACGCGAATTCTTTACAGACGAATGGAAAAACTAGTAGAAGCCGACCTCAGGGAAGATCAGTTTGGATTCCGTAGAAATATGTGAACACGTGAGGCAATACTGACCTTACGACTTATTTTAGAAGAACGATTAATGAAAGGCAAACCTACGATTCTAGCATTTGTAGACTTGGAGAAAGCTTATGACAATGTTGACTGGAATACTCTCTTTCAAATTCTGAAGGTGGCAGGGGTAAACTACAGGGAACGAAAGGCTATTTACAATTTGTACAGAAACCAAATGGCAGTTATAAGAGTCGAGGGACGTAAAAGGGAAGCAGTGGTTGGGAAGGGAGTGAGACAGGGTTGTAGCCTCTCCCCGATGTTATTTAATCTGTATATTGAGCAAGCAGTAAAGGAAACAAAAGGAAAAAATATGGAATAGGCATTAAAATCCATGGACAAGAAATAAAAACTTTGAGGTTCGCCGATGACATTGTAATTCTGTCAGAGACAGCAAAGGACTTGGAAGAGTAGTTGAACGGATTGGATAGTGTCTTGAAGGGAGGATATAAGATGAACATCAACAAAAGCAAAACGAGGATAATGGAATGTAGTCAAATTCAGTCGGGTGATGTTGAGAGAATTAGATTAGGATATGAGACACTTAAAATAGTAAGGGAGTTTGCTATTTGGGGATCAAAATAACGCATGATGGTCGAAGTAGGGAGGATATAAAATGCCTAGACTGGCAATATCAAGGAAAGCGTTTCTGAAGAAGAGAAATTTGTTAATATCGATTATCGATTTAAGTGTCAGGAAGTGATTTCTGAAAGTGTTTGTATGGAATGTAGCCATGTACGGAAGTGATACGTGGACCATAAATAGTTTGAACAAGAAGAGAATAGAACCTTTTCAAATGTGTTGCTACAGAAGAATGCTGAAGATTAAATAGGTAGATCACATAACTAATGAGGAATATTGAATAGGACTGTGGAGAAGATGAGTTTGTGGCACAACTTAACAAGAAGAAGGGATCGGTTGGTAGGACATGTTCTGAGGCATAACGGGATCACCAATTTAGTATTTGAGGGCAGCGTGGAGGGTAAAACTAGTAGAGGGAGACCAAGAGATGAATATACTAAGCAGATTCAGAAGGGTGTATGTTGCAGTAAGTACTGGGAGATGAAGAAGCTTGCACAGGATAGAGTAGCATGGAGAGCTTCATCAAACCAGTCTCAGGGCTGAAGATCACAACAACAGCAACATAATTTATCAGGATTGATGTGGATTGAGAGTAAATTAAAAAAAAAGCACGAAGGTAATGAGGATTTTCAGAAATGAAATCAGTGATATAGATATTAAAACTGGGAGCGAAAATAAAGTATGGCAGACAATAAGGGAGTAGAAGAAGCAGACGAGCACAGGCAAAGAGTCTACTAGTATGACACATAGGTCTCAATTTGATGTGCAAATTTCGCAGAAAGTATGTCAGGATCCCGGAGTTGTATTGAAGTAAATCATCGTAGGATTTGACATGTGGCGTCAGAGAAAATAAACTGGACTGATGAGATTAAAAATGAGGTTATTCGTACAATTTCCTAGGAAGGGAATTTACGAAAACACTATAAGAAAGGGCAAAATGTTGGACCATGTGTTCCAGCTTCAAAGAGTAACTATAACAGTAGTAGATGTAGTATAGAGGGAATAAATTGTAAGGAGTGACAGAGATCGTATTATGCATTACAAATAAAACTACAAGTCGAGTCCTTCAGGTTAAGTAATGCTCTCAAACGGAGATATTAATACAGTATGTCCGATGAAATAAAACCACACTTTTAAAAAAAATACTATGAGCTAAAATTACTTGATCATAGGATGGATTACTATATAATTCATAGCATCTGTTAGGAAATTTAGGACGTAAATAAACAAGACTTTACTGGATATTAAGTAATAAGTTATACAGCAAATAAAATGAACGTGAACAATCAAGCTTTTAAATGTAGTCTTCTAGCAATACTGGGAAATGTGAATGACCAACTCCAGACTTCCAGATCAAAGGAAAAAGATATTGAAAATGTAACCGACTTAATTATGACTTGTGAAGAACCTCTGTTACACTCGGTTCTGCTGGCTACAAAAGCATTATGTTTCAAGTACGCCAAGGCCGTCATTGACTTTTTACCTCAGTCGCCGTTTATAGAAGAACCCTTGAATGAATGGGCAAGTTTTCTTAAAGAAATCTTTCTTGAGAACTGTGAAAGAAACGCAGCTACTAGGCCGCAGCAGCAAAGAGAGTACCAGTATATATATTTTTCTAATCATAATGTTCCGCGGAGAAACAAATACGTGTTACTCACTGTGCCTGTGTTGATTTCGTTTATCAGGTGTTACTGCAACCCAACAGTGAAACAATGTGCGTCTGGAAACTTCGGTGAATGGTCTCAGAAAGGAAGCAGAAGACTTGAAGTTAGCCGTGCGGTTCTAGGAGCTTCAGTCTGGAACCGCGTGACCGCTACGGTCGCAGGTTCGAATCCTGCGTCGAGCATGGATGTGTGTGATGTTCTTAGGTTAGTTAGGTTTAAGTAGTTCTAAGTTCTAGGGGACTGACGACCACAGATGTTTAATTCCATAGTGCTCAGAGCCATTTGAACCATTTTTTTTTTTTTGTTGAAGATAAGCAAAGACAATGTAAGAGCTATCGCCCACGAACATTGGCAAACGTTTTGGGTATCGAACAATACGTAAAAACGGTGCTTCGAGCGCTGTCAGAAGTGTGTTGTAGCTGGTGGTCACTCTTTAAAAGCCAGAGAAGGTTTTTGTTTGTGACTTTGGTTTCCTTTGTTTTCTAAGACAATTTACCGAACTTTTCAGACACACTTTCTATGTCAAATGACGCGAGGACAGTGCTGTATTTCTGGATGACAACAATAGATCACAGGAAGTCATTAATTGGGTTCAAATATTTTATTTTTATTTGTGTTCTGTGTTCACTACCGTGTAGTTTCGGCTGTTTAACATTGTCAAATACGTAGTACAACCCGTCCGGCTTTGGTTGGCTATACGTTGCTAAAATATGGTGGAGTAACCGGATTTTTAAATTAACCATTGACACTAGCTCTTTCCTTAATTCGTGTGACGTAATATTCCAAGCAAATTATATTAGTAAGTCGTATGTCACGTTAGACCTATTCAGTAAAATGTTGGTGTAAAACGGTGACATTTATGCTTCAGTCAATCTACTGTATTTTAGCAGTGCATGACAAACGCAGGTTTTATTTGTACCCCTAATAATTCAGTTTGTCAAGTTAGAGTATACACCCGAAAATGGCCACAAAAAAAATGTTCAAATGTGTGTCAAATCTTATGGGACTTAACTACTAAGGTCATCAGTCCTTAAGCTTACACTCTACTTAACCTAAATTATCCTAAGGACAAATTCACACACCGATGCCCAAGGTAGGACTCGAACTTCGGCCGGGACCAGCCGCACAGTCCATGACTGCAGCGCCAAAGACCGCTCGGCTAATCCCGCGCGGCGAAAATGGCCACATAACCGAAACAAATAATGGAGAATACTAAACAAAAGGATATTTCAAAGCATCTAACAACAGTCATAGCCGCGACTGTACGTACTTCGAAAGTACATTTGATGTGGCTCCCAACACAACTGACATATTGCATTTCTGGAAAAAAGTGAATATTTAAATATGTACGAATAAAGATAGAAGACCGGGCAGATAGCCAACTGGTTGGCCATTTCGCACTTTGGCCGAAAGGATTGGCCAAAGTCCGACTAATTGAAAGAATCGGCTTGTATCCGACTTCGGTCAGCCATTTCGCGAACTGACCAGACGTTCCTGGCTAAAACGCGAAGTGATCGCACATAAGCCGGGAAATCCCTGACTAAATCGTACTGCTTACTGTGGGAAGGCAGCAATGTGCGGTAGGCAGCGCTTCTCTCACTTTCAGTGCTAACTGTGCCGTGCGTGTGGTAGCTGTTGCTTCTCGAAGCAGGTCCTTCCTATGTTCCTTGTTTCTCTTCGTGACAAACTGGATTAATTGTGAGTACTGTTAAGTTTTCTGATATTTCTGTTTGTGGTCTTTGTACATCTTTAAGATGTGATAAGGGACCGTCGGTTAATTATTTGAGCTGTTTTTTGCTATTTAATTGGCTCCCACTTCGCTCTCTTGGTCAGTTTTGTGAAAGGTGATGTACTACCCCTGCCCCCTGACTTGAGGTCTACCCTGACCATTTTAAACAGAAAATATATTTAGTAAACATCCCCAAAACTTGTCTTTCATTTATTACTTACTTCTGTAAAAGCGGACAAGAAAATGATAACTACGTTATTGTAAGGTTCATTATATCGACTTTAATTAGAATGTTTGTTGTGCCAAATGGCTCTCTACGCCCGTAGTTTTTTGAAATTATTTTCTTCAAATAAGTAAAAACTAATTAAGGGGTGATACCAACTTCCCTATTTCCTCACTCACCCAATCGGCATTCGTGTGCTCCTCCACTGTAATCCGTATAAAACTCTACTAACAAACATTAGAACACACATGTAAACTGAAGCGCTTTTGTTTCGAATACTGATGAAAACACTTAATTAAAATAATTTTTATAGAGAAATTGTATTAAACACTTTATTATGAAATAAAAACACCTTGCTATAAATACACTAATCCTGAGTAGGCCCTGGTACTCATAACCGTCAGACAGATCGACACAAAGGTTCCTGAAAACAGTAGGCCTAACGTTTTTAACAGATCACTAAAAATTGGTCTTTTACTGAGGTAGACTTGTGTCACTGAACCTTACTATTAAAATGAAAAACGACATTGTACAATTTTCCGAGCCTTATCTTTATGTACCTTGTCAATTTCTAAATTTATATGATCACTGAGAGAATTCTTGTCAGTGAACTTAGGCTTAGCTTACTTTCGCAAAAGATTTACCTCTCTCTGGAACATTTGTTTAGATTTTTCAGCAGGCCAGTTAACACACAGATCGGAGAATCCAGGGCATGTATACTTACAATGCATTCAGTTCAAATCGCAGTCTACATTGAGATTGCAGACTTCATTATTGTCCATACTCGGGATTAATACTGTAAAACAAAGTATTATCTTTTATAATGATTATGAGTTTCTGAATTAAAAAAGTTAACGTGAGAGTTTAGTTGACCTCTCCCTTTAACTGAGAATTGTTGACGGGCAAAATGGACGTGCACTAAATCAGTTATCGAAGATATTAGTACTAATTATTTTGTAATAGGATCTAGGCTTCTCACATGTAATGGCATTCGATTTCAGTTGTTCGTATCACTCTTCCGCACACTGGCCCATGGCTCCTTCACGCGGGAACTATATTCACGATGAAGATGGGGTATATGGAAATGCGGAAACGACATTTGATATGATAGCAGACCTCTGGAAACTTCGAATACGCTGCTGCAAGAAAAAGCAAATAATAGTGGAATAACGAAAAGAGATAGACACCTTTCTTTTATAGAGAACGTTAAACAAAGTAGCGAAAAGAGCGTTGACTATCGTCGAGTAAGAAAATAGGACGTTATTGAAGTTGACGAAAAGAATAACTAACAGGGGGCAACAGCGCTGTTTTGTACTATGCCCATACAGAAGAACTGTCCGAAATACTGGACGTTACGCACTTGAAATTAGGACATGGAGGTCGCACACCAATAGAAAAGGAACTGCACTCTAAGTAAAAAAAAAAGTCATCAAAAAGAGGTCATTACTTTGTATCTTTGCTTATGCAAACCTTGTCACATTAAATTGTCTAATCCAAAGAAAGGTTTATTTTCCAAACCTATAATATTTAAAGAATCTGATTCAAGATGCCAGATAGATAGATGTGCAAATAAGCCCTGGCTGAGCGTACAGGTCCATATTCATTTACAAAGATCACGTCACCAAATGTATATTATTGCGACCTCTGAAAAACAAAAGAGCAGATGAAGTTCCTTGCCATTTGCTTGACATCCTTACCATTATAGGTACTCCAAGTGTGGTGTTGTAGGATAATGGTAGACAGTTTTCAAACCAAGTATAAATGAGCTAAATAACATGTGGCCTGAACTGAAAAACTAGACATAGCCAAACCCAAGATTCCATCGAATGGGCCAACCAGGATGTACAGAGTATGATGACATGGATGCAGACAAATAACTCACCACACTGGGCTGAGAGTCATCGACTCATCCAATTCATGAGAAACCGTTCTTTTCATCAAGGAATTCAGCAATCGCCATACGAGGCAATGTTTGGCGGAAAAGCAAGAGTGAGGTTGATTACTTCATATATGCCAAAAGAAATTATTGATAACATAATGACATAGTAAGACGCTGAGAAAGTCGAACAAGAAATGGAGGATGCTATAAATTTAGAGGCTACTCCCAACAATGGAACGGCCTCCTTGGAAGTCGAACCATCGGAAAGTCGAGACCAGTTACCTGACAATAATAAGGTTATAATATTCTGTGTGGTTTGTGATGAAGAGTGAAGTGCAACTCATTGTAGTATATCCTGTGGCAAAGATCTGCATGCAATTTATTTAAGAAGTAATGAAACAGAGGAAAGATATGAAAGGAAAAGTATTTGCAAACTATGTTATAATAAACAAGAAATCAGGAGGAAGAGGCCAGGATGTCACAGCAATCTGCAAAGATAAGGTGCAAAGATGCTTAAAAATTCAGATGCATAATACTCACCTGCAAAAGTGGGAGACAATGTTGACGGAGGTCGCGGAGATCCCAGAAGCATTCTTGGCGTAGTCATGAACGTCGAACGCACTCTCTACTACCTGGGAACGGAAAGTAGTGTTCTCAGGCAACTGTATTCCAAAAATGAGTTTACTATTCTGCACTAGAAACTGCTCACGCTGGAATCCGTGGCCAAAGAAAAAATCATTGCGACCCATATCGTCTTTACAGTCAGTGACAGGCGGTGAAGGATACAATCGATGTGTCCACTCTACTAAACGCGTCACAAATCGCTGCGAATGCAGAAATAAGAAAATACCGTGTAATTCCAAATGTCATAAAAGTTTAACTTGACGTAATAAGTTAATATCGATTGTATTAAAAATATTTATGAAGTGAATAGAGTGTATAAAGCTTATATTTTTTATCTGTGACATTGATAAAATAAATAGTTTGCATTCAGCTTGAAACTATGTGTTCATCTACTCTATGTTTATCTTCCGATTCTGGCCAATCTGCCTACGGCACTTCACAAACTGGCCGTTCCCTTATTTCACGAAAAGCCAGGACATTGGCCATTCAGTTTACATCGATGTAGCCAATTTTCTGACTTACACAGGTTGATGTTGTTCAATCATATCTGCTTTGATTCTGTCTTCGGAGATTGACCGATCGGTCCCAGCTACTTGCGAACTGGCTAGTCGAATCCTGATATAAGGGAAAGATCTGACAGCGGCCGGTCATGTATCTAGAATACTCACACAATTTTATATAAAACGAAAATAATTATGAGTACACCACATTTGGGGGACTTAATGTATCCATTTTAGTGCAGTCTTTGCAATGCTTTAATAAAAATGTAATCAAACAAATCAAAAGTAAAATTTCGTAAGTTGACAACGAGGGTAAAGAGCTTGTTGATGAATTATGTAGTTACAATTGATTATGGCAGAAGAGAGACGAATAGAAAAGTTAAAGTAGTCTGAAGAGCATACGGTAAATCATTTACGGTTTCAAAGTTAACCTTTCAGTGTCTATGGAAAGCACAGATTGAGACGGTGTATCTTATTGCCTTGAGGAGCTGTCGAATTAACTGGGGATGTTTAACTGGTACAGCTGTTACTTTTGATAATGGCAGTGGCACTAGAGACTGAAAGTGAAGGTTAACGTCTGGCAGTGTTCTCATTTATTCGAGGATTAGTCTAAGCTCTGTTGCAAAGAGGAAGAATTTTATTTTGGAGGCTTAAGGTTTTGTTAAACACCTGCCAGGCCAGTTCGGAACATGGTGTAACCTCCCAACAATAATAAATATACACTCCTGGAAATGGAAAAAAGAACACATTGACACCGGTGTGTCAGACCCACCATTCTTGCTCCGGACACTGCGAGAGGGCTGTACAAGCAACGATCACACGCACGGCACAGCGGACACAGCAGGAACCGCGGTGTTGGCCGTCGAATGGCGCTAGCTGCGCAGCATTTGCGCACCGCCGCCGTCAGTGTCAGCCAGTTTGCCATGGCATACGCAGCTCCATCGCAGTCTTTGACACTGGTAGCATGCCGCGACAGCGAGGACGTGAACCGTATGTGCAGTTGACGAACTTTGATCGAGGGCGTATAGTGGGCATGCGGGAGGCCGGGTGGACGTACCGCCGAATTGCTCAACACGTAGGGCGTGAGGTCCCCACAGTACATCGATGTTGTGGCCAGTGGTCGGCGGAAGGTGCACGTGCCCGTAGACCTGGGACCGGACCGCAGCGACGCACGGATGCACGCCAAGAACGTAGGATCCTACGCAGTGCCGTAGGGGACCACACCGCCACTTCCCAGCAAATTAGGGACACTGTTGCTCCTGGAGTATCGGCGAGGACCATTCGCAACCGTCTCCATGAAGGTGGGCTACGGTCCCGCACACCGTTAGGCCGTCGTCCGCTCACGGCCCAACATCGTGCAGCCCGCCTCCAGTGGAGTCGCGACAGGCGTGAATGTAGGGACGAATGGAGACGTGTCGTCTTCAGCGATGACAGTCGCTTCTGCCTTGGTGCCAATGATGGTCGTATGCGTGTTTGGCACCGTGCAGGTGAGCGCCACAATCAGGACTGCATACGACCGAGGCACACAGGGCCAACACCCGGCATCATGGTGTGGGGAGCGATCTCCTACACTGGCCATACACCTCTGGTGATCGTCGAGGGGACACTGAATAGTGCACGGTACATCCAAACCGTCATCGAACCCATCGTTCTACCATTCCTAGACCGGCAAGGGAACTTGCTGTTCCAACAGGACAATGCACGTCCGCATGTATCCCGTGCCACCCAACGTGCTCTAGAAGGTGTAAGTCAACTACCCTGGCCAGCAAGATCTCCGGATCTGTCCCCCATTGAGCATGTTTGGGACTGGATGAAGCGTCGTCTCACGCGGTCTGCACGTCCAGCACGAACGCTGGTCCAACTGAGGCGCCAAGTGGAAATGGCATGGCAGGCCGTTCCACAGGACTACATCCAGCATCTCTACGATCGTCTCCGTGGGAGAATAGCAGCCTGCATTGCTGCGAAAGGTGGATATACACTGTACTAGTGCCGACATTGTGCATGCTCTGTTGCCTGTGTCTATGTGCCTGTGGTTCTGTCAGTGTGATCATGTGATGTATCTGACCCCAGGAATTTGTCAATAAAGTTTCCCCTTCCTGGGACAATGAATTCACGGTGTTCTTATTTCAATTTCCAGGAGTGTAATTATGTCTCATTCACAATCAGCGTAACCTGCCAATAAATAAAAATATAAGTATCTAATTGACATTTAGTGTAACCTCGCAACACATAAATTCCGTAACCTACCAATAATAAAAATGTGAGTAATCTCTCAATAAAATTGTGGCTCACTTATAACCTTTCAATAATTAACTGACTGTGAATTTAAACTGGTAAATTTTGGACGTCAGCAGTGCTGCGTCTCGCCTCTGAAAGATCATTCTGAATAAATTGAAAATTCTTACCTCAATGAAGTCGCCGGATAACGCGTATGTATCTGCTCCTATAAGAAATTTTTCTGGCACAGCCCAGTGCAATGCTGGCTGATAGATTTGTCATGTATAAAAAGAAACAGCTGTCCTTGACAGTAAACGGGATGACCATGGATTGGAGAAATTAGTAATTTGTTTAAATCGAGGCAAATGATTGTCAAAAGTTAATTTTTATAGGAAATATTATTATTAAGAGATTTTTAAAACATTTTACATGGGACTTGATATAACAATAGTACATATGCTCGAGGCTTCTTTTACCTTATACTACATCACTCAGGCACCGCCATCGCTCCCCACGACCGGCCCAGCTAGCTCGGTACTCACAACTGCTCGCCACTACTTACTCCTACTACTGACACAGCTCCTACTGCAGCCAACACTGCTCTCTGGTGTGAGATTCTCTTATAGCTTACATACCACAGGCAGCGCGTGAGCAATCCATCGAAATTACATCTGCTCGAGTGCGCTAGCAATAAATTCCTTAGTCATGGACCTCTTACAACGGTTGCTTAGAGATTTGCTACTGCTGAAGTCAGTATGCCGGAAAGGCTGACGACCAGTGAGACCACAGATTGGGGCAGAAAGAAATGAAGCCCTGGTGTGCTACATAACAAGACAATGTGAGGTAACAGTATGTAACTTCACCGCCTGCGCGCCAATACAAAACGACATGTAAACAGAAAAGAACCGAGCTCGGAGGCTCATAATTAGTACTGAATTACCACAGAAATGCAAGGAGCGCTGACGGATCCGATAAATAAGGACGAATACGCTCACACGTTCGGAGCCATTCTATCATAGATACAGATTCAGCCCTTTAAATAGAAAAGCTTTCGGAGCTCAATAAAGGATTGTTCTGTGCAGCCATTTTGGTGGTGCCGCTAGAACCAGGGACAATGATAGTCCATTGAGTTTCTGTGAAACTATGACAAGCTGATAGGCGATGGACAGCCTGTTACTTGCTTCCTGACTTCGGCACTGAGAGACAGCCAACCTGATGTACAGCACAGGGACGGTCCCCTGCTGCTGCCTACTGAGTAATCGTGCAAGGGAAGACTGATGAGCGGCCAGCCCTCTTCTACTACTGGGATCATTTTCAAACTGTCATCTTTGCATTGACTAGGCGAGGAACGTCAGCACAGCCTCCTGGCTGACTCGTGTACATCTGTTGCAGTCTTCGTCGATCCATGGTGATTGAGCCAGACCTAGTCTTCATGGCAACGAACATCCTGGACAAACAGCTGTCTCCGCCCAAGCACATGAAGGGCGGTCTTTGAGAGTGCTGAGGTGGGAGCCATACAATAAAAATGGTTCGCTGTGGAACGAGTGGGCAAGCAGCACGCCTTCCACTGCGCGCGTCTATGGCACTGACCTAGACCGTCGACATGATATCTCGGTGATGGGGCGTCAGCATTCCCTCGTGGCATATGTGCCACCACCTGTCCACTGACTGCAGCCCTGTAGACCTTTGTACATTCTGCACGCCAAATAAATTTTATCACAAATAACGCTGTATCTCTGACAACTCCGGGCATGCAATAGCCCACTCAAACTCACTCTGCATTCGACATCCTCATCACAACGCGACAGCCCAGCACACGTGTCACAACAGCTCTGAATGGACAGAGATGGGTATAAAATCGCCAGAGCGTTGCATTTCTCCCAAATTATTCACGAAGCCTCTACGGGGAATTGCACCACGCTCTCCCAAGTACGAGTACCATATCATAAAAACTGCTACATACCATTCGCAGGATATATGAGGAACAATGAGGTGGGAGCAATCATATTACAACTACTGGCAGAAAGTTTAGAATCAAGATCTCAGAACACGTAAGAGCACAAAAAATTTAAAATATGCGTTCCACTCTTTTCAGGGCGTCTCAACGTACATTGTCATGACCCTAAATACAGTGAAACGAAACCTCCAAATACTAAGTCACAACAAGCCTAGTTAACTGTCGTTAAAAAAAGCTACGACACTCATAAACCAAAGCATGAGAAAATAATTATCTCTGACACACACACACACACACACACACAAGCAGCCACAGCTTTCCTGTTTTTCATTCTTCCATAGACGATAAGCACACACACAAAAAAAAATGTACATGGCTACAACACTAGGAGAAAGGATGATCTTCACTACTCAAGGTTAAATCTAACTTTGGCTCAGAAGGGGGTAAATTATGCTGCCACTAAAGTCTTTGGTCACTTACCTAATAGCATCAAAAGTCTGACAGATAGCCATATACCAGTTAAAAGGAAATTAAAACAATTTCTTAATGGCAACTCCTTCTACTCATTAGATAAATTTTTGGATATACTAAACACAACATCCACATAAAATGAGTGCCCTGTAATATTTTGTGCAATATAATATCTTGTATAGACAACTTTATCTAACCTGACACGTTCCACATCATTACGAAGTGTCGTATTCATAATCTATGGAACAAGTACTAATCTACTCTAATCTAATCTAATCTAAGCCAAATAAAGTCCAGTTTCGCGGCTGACCGTCCCAGTAAGGACGACGAAAAAATTACTATCAGCAGCGCAATAACAACTCAAAGTGCATTGAAACCACCTGGAAACTGGGTTGTCTAAGACAGACATCTACTAACCGTGAACGAATGAGTACAAGGGAAGTGCAACTAAAACCCATCATAGCTACATATCATAGGCTACAACAGTAACAAAAAGTAATAAACAAATGACAATTCACAACGAACTCCTTTTTGAAACGATTTAGTGTGTAGCAGTTGACAGACATCCAGAAACATAAAAGGCACAATAATATATAACAGAACGCCTAGAGAGGCCGTTCTATCAGTAAGCTTCTAAGCGGACCTACGACAACGTTTCTCGTCTGACCATATATATTTTCTGTTGTTACACTTTGGGCCTAATGTTTACGAAGGTGAAACTATCCAATCCTTTGTTGCAGGTGCCGTGCTACGTTTATTTTACAAATTATTAAGAGGTAGTGCAACGATAGGATTCTATTAATACAGCCATAGTGTAAAAGTTAACGATAACCTAATATCTACATATCACAAATTTACAAAATAGATGCCAACATTTTTACAGGGGATAAACAAAGATCCACTGATTATGCCAAAACTAGACGTCCAATGAAACATGTTCAAGTAAAGGGAAATGCATTGCAATGTTTTGATAGAAGGCGGATAGGGAAAATGTTAGGTACACAACTATTTACTTTCCTTATGAAGTTTACTCAGTTGCAAAGTGTAAACTAGTAATAACCATAAACTTAAACGAACTGCCAATTTGACTGCAGGTCAGGCCAACTTTTTACGATTATTCAACCTGAGCATCTGTTCTCGGGATGAAACGATGTACAACCTTGGCTACGCCGAAGGCTGTATATAGAACAGCTGATTCGCACATACTCATGAAACCTTCATTCTGCGCCGTGTAAGAATTGAAGAAAAAATATTCGGTCATTCAATTCCATTCGACATTTGTTTTGGTCGATGTGGTACTATGACACACTTGCCACTCATGATGACACATTATTAAATTCTTTAATCGTGTGTTTTAAAATTTAGAAGAGGTACTACTTTTTCATTATTGTGTGCATAATGTGGGCGCTACTAATAAATTCTCTCAACAAAGTGCAATAATACATAGACAGAACTTGTTAGGCAATTCTTTGCATAGAATTCTACAGTGTTAGACATCGACAACATTACGATTTTCAATTATAATTATGAAGAAGCGACGGAAGAATCGGCTAACATCGAAAGCATTCGATGTCTGGGCAGAAAATGTTTCATTGGGAATAAAGAGTAGTATAAAAAACGCCCTTGTGTTACTTCTCGTGGTTGGGCGAACAACCAGCTTCCTCATCAGTCCAAGAAATTTCAGGACTGGATTAGTAAAATACAGAGAAAAGTTAAAATGGTCGTTTTAATCGTTCTACATAGTCTGCCCCACTTGGGTAAAATCTACGGAACGTCCACTCTTAGGATGTTGTTCAACTTTCACGTCATATGGTCTTGTATACTGGTTATGTCGTGAAAGCGATGACCATTCGTTTGAACTCAGCGATTCGTCATTTTGCGGTAGGTTCGGATAGATTACAGTACATTTCATCACCAGTGATGATTTTTTCAGAATAGAAGTGTCTGCGTTTTGCATTTCCGTAAAGTCTCAGACTCATAGTTGCTTTCCTTCTGGAGGAAAGATAAGCGGGACAAACTTTGTACACACTTTTGTTTTCTTCAAATAATTCTGGAAATGTTGCTCCATTGCGATTTGTGATACATCAACAATAATACACTACGACCAGACGTTCACTACTCAACATTGGTTCCTCACATTTGACTGGACGAATGCTCATCTCTCGTTTACAGCTGTTACTTCAAGCTACCACTGTTGTTACTGCGCTGACGTCGCTTATACTCCAGAAAAATAATCACTTACGGAACACTGTGGACGGTGAATGTATGTGGTAAAAATGCCTACTGCCAAGTTACACACAAAATGTACACTTCATATCGCGTACTGTGTCTCTTCCTCCACTTATAGCCCATTAACTTTAGTCTCTTACTCTGGCTTCTATTCCAATCACAGAATCACTACCTACACAGTGAAGAGTCTTTCTTTGTATGACTGTTATGTTCGTTATTGGCTGGGACGGTGGCCGAGGGGGGAGAGGGGCGGGAGGGGGGAGGGAAGAATGAGCTTAATGCTGGCGAGTAGAAATGTTCCTCATCTACTGATGATGGAAAGCGCTAACAAGTTATGCAAATACATTAAATTAACGAAGCCGAAATGTTACACAGTTGCTAAATATGTAATGGAAGTGGATATACATTCTCTCCTTCTCGTCCACCTCTCTCTGCTCATCATCTCCGCCGTCTCTCTGTTTATTTCCTCCTCCCCTCTTCTCTCTCCATCTTCTCCTCCTCCTCTCTCTGTCTGTCTCCTCCATCCCTCTCAATGTCCACTTCCCCCCAAAAGCTCTTTATTGTTATTACAAATCCAGATACTGTAGTAGAATTCCAATTATAAACCGATAAACTTTAAACACAACTCTATTGTTTTGTACGAAAACCAACCACGAAGAAGGAAAAAAAACAGCACATTGTTGGGCATGCCATTTTTGTTTAAAATTGTATATAATGACAAAGATTAATACGTCGTGAAACATTTTATGTAACTGTTTAAATTCCGTTTTATCGTAGTTGAAACTGACTGCGAGAACGGAAACACAACCGCACATTTCCCCTGTGCAGGACAGAATTTACTTTCTCGCACTTTCTTTTAACAAAAAATCTGTGCATTGTTCCTTAAAAAACATATAACCTGTGGACGTATGTATGTTTATTAGAGTATCGTGTTTAAAATTGTAAGTGAATCAGTCGAAACTTATTAATATTTTGTAACAACGTTTCCGTATTTATTCATAGATATTTATTTACATATCGCTTACATTAAAATGTGTAGACTGTTTCTGTTCGCCTGTGTATAAGAGTATCGTGCAAAAATTTGAAGAAATCGGTGTAACACATTTCCAGATTTTTGGTAACAGAGTGAGACAAGGACTTGTATTCATACGGTAGTGTAGCTATATATTTGAATAGCAGTTACACATTCTAAGACAAAAGAAGCGACGCACCACAAGGGATTATCCGAATGGGACAGAAATGAGCAGATGTCATGTACATGTACAGACAAACAAATAATTACAATTTTACAAAAATTCGACGATTTATTCAAGAGGAAGAGCTTCAAAATGGTTGAAATGGCTCTGAACACTATGGCACTTAACATTTGAGGTTATCAGTCCCCTAGACTTAGAACTACTTAGACCTAACTAACGTAAGAACAACATACACATCTGTGCCCGAGGCAGGACTCGAACCTACAACCGTAGCAGCCGCATGGCTCCCTACTGAAGCACCTAGAACCGCTCGCTCACATCGCCCACCTCCGGCCATTATGCAAGCAGTTATTCGGATTGGCATTAATTGATAAAAATTTTGGGTGTCCACCTGAGGGATATCGTGTCTAATTCTGTCCAATTAGCGCGTTAGATCGTCAAAACCCCAAGATGGTTGGAGGGCTCTGCCATAAATTCTGCAAAATTCCCCAACTGGTGTGTGATCCGGCGACCTTGCAGGCCAAGGTAGGGTTTAGCAAGCACGAAGACAAGCAGGAGAAACTCTCTCCGTGTGCGGATGGGCATTACCTTCCTGAAGTGTAAGCATAATGTTGGGTTACCGCGAAGGCAACAAAACGAGTCGTGGAGCATCGTGGGCGTACCGCTTTGTCCTAAGGGCGTCGCGGATGACAACCAAAGGGGTCCTGCAATGAAGCGATTCTAGGCGCTACAGTCTGGAACCGCGCTACCGCTACGGTCGCAGGTTCGAATCCTGCCTCGGGCATGGATGTGTGTGATGTTCTTAGGTTAGTTAGGTTTAAGTGGCTCTAAGTTCTAGGGGACTGATGACCTCAGTAGTTAAGTCCCATAGTGCTCAGAGCCATTTCAACCTGCATTGAAACGCATTACTCCTAGTTGTCGGACGCTTATGGCATGCGACTGTCTAGTTGGTATCGCAGCGTTGTCCAGCGCGTCTCCAGATACGTCTTGCCTGGTAATTGGGGCTCAATTCGAAACGGGACTCATCTCTGAAGGCAATTATACTCCAGCCAGCTTGTTAGTGTGTAAAGGTCATTGGTAGTTGGCGCAAGAGGCGTAGTGAGCATCGCGATCTTTCTGTGAGCCGCCTATTAATCGTCCTTGTGGCCCCTGAATGATAATGATGAATCTGGCGCTGTGAGTATCTCTCACGACGGTTCGGTCCTGACGTTCTGCGTGACCGCTTCCTTCTTGACGCTGTATTAGGTCACGGTTCACCCATTCTTGCCAATATCATCGAATAGCGACATCGCTCCTGTTAGAATGTCCGGCAATTCCCTTATTTCTCTAACCAACTTCTTTGAGCCGAACTACATATCCTCTCTGAAGTGCTGACATCTACGTATATTGCTTCTAATGCCGCGAGACATAGTTAATATCCAACTGAGTACACGGAATGAAATTACGCACTGTTATTGACATGTCCCCTGTTTACCCTCCTTGTCAGCTATGCGGTGAAATTGCATTGTATCGTCACACGTTGATCCATTCGCCCCAAAATTTATGCTTGTACATTTTCCGCCGATACCTGTATGAACATCGAATTGTGACTAGTTTGCGTAACTCCTTCGCGATGCACCGTTTTTTGGAACTTACATATAGTACTTGAAAGGACATGCTCCTTTTGTGATAGCTAAAGTCTCTGGGCAAGCGAAGCGTTCCTAGTGACTAGACAAAACGCAAGCTATACAACTTTTCAAAAAAGGACGTCGAATAAGCATACAACAATTTTGTCTGTATTGTTGAGATCGGACTGTCCTAGATTTGGGAACATGCTTTATGCTCATGTATTATACCTGTAGACCTAAAGTTTCTTCTATAGAAAGGAACGTGCTTTTCCGAAAACGAACGATCATGTGAATCTGTGATCGCTCTGTTCGTTTACAAGACCCAGTAAGTAGTAAACATTAGTTCTAAAGTTGATGCAGTGTTCTTTGACTTCGAGAAGGCATCCGATTCATAAAAAATTGCTTTAATTTATAACCGCACCTCTGTTTCGTCTACTTGCAACCGGTTTTGGTACCAAATACCATCATCGAGCCATCCCATGGGGCAAAGTCGCTAAGCTTACTTAGCAGGTGCGTGTGTCGCATATGTTACTGAATGCTGGGCACTCATTAGTGAGCAATATCAGGAGGATAATGTCGCGCCTGGTGGTCCAGTACGAATTACTTTCTCGAAAACGGAAAGATCGAGGAATTCCGTTCAGGTACAACCACGAATATTTCTTTGTGTCTTCAACCTTTTCCTCACCTTTCAGCCAAATGCAGATTATCCAAGAACGACATGACGTTCATGCACCACATTAAACTAGAGATCCCCTTTCCTCAGTACGATAAATCCGGTATGTCACGGACACTCAAGCCACAGAGATGGCATTCAAGTGGAGGACTTGCGACCAGGGCGTTGAGAAAATTTATTTACTATGTGTATAATCAGTAGCTGGAAGACGCCCATGGCAGAACTGGAGAAAGTTCAAGCCCACTTAGGGAGTAAGTATTTACATACGAAACTGAAAGCGCCGGAAGAATTTCCTACGATAAAAAAAAAAAAAAAAACAGCCAATTGTGTCGGCGGACTGCTAAAGTTCAGATAAGCTTGCTTAGTTTCCAGATTGACAAGTTAGTAACTTCACAAACATTTGATAACAGAACTGTGCATAACTCTCAATTATTTCCTACCAAACTTAAAATATTTTCCTCCGTTCTGAATAACAGTAAAAAGCGTGAGCCATAACTGTTTTCGTACGGCATTTAAAATGTTTATCTAAAGAATCTGATATTAGCAACTTCTTCAGTTTTTTATGGCTCAGAATGTACATCAGTACCATACTGCATGCAACTGGCAGTTTGTGGTTTGAAGTTAAATTTTGTTTTAAATTACTACATTACTACTTGACTAGAAGAAGGGATCGGTTGGTAGGACATGTTCTGAGGCATCAAGTGATCACCAATTTGGAGGACACCGTGGAGGGTAAAAATCGTAGAGGGAGACCAAGAGATGAATACACCAAGCAGATTCAGAAGGATGTAGGATGCAGTAGGTACTGGGAGATGAAGAAGCTTGCAGAGGATAGAGTAGCATGGAGAGCTGCATCAAACCAGTCTCACGACTGAAGACCACAACAACAACACATTGCATTTACGAAGTTTGCGTCTTTCGTTCGGATTATTTATTTACGTTTTCATACACTGAAGGTATACCAAAATTGCAAGCACTCGAAATAAGTGTATTTGTGCTGGCGCGAGTGCATGAAGAAATGTTTTTCTACCTCTTGTCCATATTGCCACATTACTTTTACTGTGGCATTGCTCCGTCATGTGCGAATCTGAGTTGCGTCCCAGAATTGCAAATACATGTGCTCACTGAAAGCTGTTAATTAGAAAGGAGTAATTATACATTTTATTTATGTTCACAAGTTTTGTGTTGCTGTTACGTTCTTACAGTATCTTGTTGTGTGATGCGTAACAATGATAGTTCAGGTCGCAGCCAACCCTGTTAATAGTCGAATGCGAACAATGGTTAGCTCATTTGAGCGGAGTGGAATAAAAAATGTGTCGTTGCACTGGTACATCTGTGGTACCAACAGCTCGCAACAGTTCAGTTTAAGGCAGCTCGTTGTTGTTATTGTTGTTGTTGTTGTTGTGGTCTTCAGTCCTGAGACTGGTCTGATGCAGCTCTCCGTGCTATTCTATCCTGTGCAAGCTTCTTCATCTCCCAGTACTTACTGCATCCTTCATCCTTCAGAACCTGCATAGTGATCTCTTGGTCCCCCTCTACGATTTTTACCCTCCACGCTGCCCTCCAATACCAAGTTGGTGATCCATTGATGCCTCAGAACGTGTGCTACCAACCGATCTCTTCTTCTAGCGAAGTTGTGCCACAGTTCTATTCAGTACCTTCTCATTAGTTATGTGATCTACCCACCTAATCTTTAGCATTCTTCTGCAGCACCACATTTCGAAAGCTTCTATTCTATTCTTGTCCAAGCTATTTATCGTCCACGTTTCACATCCACACATGGCTAACTGCATACAAACACTTTTAGAAACGGCTTCCTGACACTTAAATCTGTACGCGATGTTAATAGATTTCTCTTCTTCAGAAACACTTTCCTTGCCATTCACAGTCTACATTTTATATCCTCTCTACTTCGACCATCATCAGTTATTTTGCTCGGCAAATAGCAAAACTCTCATTTCCTAATCTAATTCCCTCAGCAACACCGGACTTAGTTCGACTACATTCCATTGTCCTCGTTTTGCTTTTGCTGATGCTGATCTTATATTACCCTTTCAAGTCACTGTCCAAGTCATTCAGATGCTCTTCCAGGTCCTTTGCTGTCTCTGACAGAATTATAATGTCATTGGCGAACCTTCCCAACCACTGTTTACCTTCCATGCCCCTCGACTCTTGCAACTGGCACCTGGTTTCTGCACAAATTGTAAATAGCCTTTCGCTCCCTGTATTTTAATCCTGACAACTTCAGAATTTGAAAGAGAGTATTCCAGTCAACACTGTGAAAAGCTTTCTCTAAGTCTACAAATGCTAGAAACGTAAGTTTGCCTTCCCTTAATCTATCTTCTAAGATAAGTCGTAGAGACAGTATTGCCTCACGTGCTCCAACATTTCTACGGAATCCAAACTGATCTTCCCCGAGGTCGGCTTATACCAGGTTTTCCATTCGTCTGTAAAGATTTAGTATTTCGCAGTCGTGACTTATTAATCTGATAGTTCGGTAATTTTCACATCTGTCAACACCAGCTTTCTTTGGTATTGGAATTATTATATTCTTCTTGAAGTCTGAGGTTTTTTCGCCTGTCTCATACATCTTGCTCACAAGATGGTAGAGTATTGTCAGGGCTGGCTCTCCCAAGGCTGTTGTCTACTACCGGGGCCTTGTAGCGTGACATTAATAAGGTGACGTATTCACTACGCGAAGAACAGGTAAAAATAATTTCAGGCCAAAGAACTCCAATGAAGTTGTGTAGTTCTTGAATTTTGTAAGGAGTACAGCTATCTTTGATATTGTAACGTATCTATATTATACTCCTTACCTATCGCTGGTCTCTGGAACTTCCCAACTCTAGAAGGAGCACCGTGTTGCTGGTCTATGGCTACAGTGCCTCAGATGCAGTCGTCACCCGCCGCCTTAGCGTAGGTGGCAGGGCCGTTGCTGAGCTTCACAGGGATGAAGTCACACGGAGCAATGCCGAGAATAAACCGGTATACAGCGTTTACTAGAAAGTACAATAAATAACTGAAATGTTACGTTGAGCCGGCCGCGGTGGTCTCGCGGTTCTAGGCGCGCAGTCCGGAACCGTGCGACTGCTACGGTCGCAGGTTCGAATCCTGCCTCGGTCATGGATGTATGTGATGTCAGGTTACTTAGGTTTAAGTAGTTCTAAGTTCTAGGGGACTAATGACAGCAGTTGAGTCCCAAAGTGCTCAGAGCCATTTGAACCATTTCTTACGTTGATTCCTAAGAGACATGTGTTTGAGTAACTCATTCATTTACCAGAAAGGAGCTTGGGATTTATTATGAGGTTTAAGACAGAAACAATACCATCTTAGTGAATAAGTAATTTTCATGCAGGCATACATTAATACTAGAACGCACACGGAAAGGCTCAAGTAGTTAGTGATTACCTGTTTACTCAATTACTTAATGTGGAAACGCAACGTAGCAATGACACTCCAGTGTGTGTATGAAATAAGCATTACTGTTAACAGTAGACTGTGTAAGTTAACGCGTAGTTAGGGAAACGTGTTATGTGCTGGACAACAAAACAGAGTCCTTTGGCTTGCACTGTCATTATCTCAAAGTGACATTTCCACTTTCCAACTGAGTAACTCTAATGTTTAAAAAGGATAGGACAGACATGTTCATCGTACAGGCTTACTTCGTAAGAGGGCGTGTTCCCTATGTAAAGCGCCCACCGAGTCCAGAAGTCAAACACCGGCAAGTTGAAACTAAAAAATAAACTGAAAAGACATTTCCGGACCTCTACACCTGGTAACATATGAAAGGGCGACTGCTCTTTGGCGGGGCATAGTAATTCGGTAGGCAGCCTGTGAAGAATGTTGTTGTTGTTGTTGTTGTTGTTGTTCTTGTTGTTGTGGTCTTCAGTCCTGAGACTGGTTTGATGCAGCTTTAAATGCTACTCTATCCTGTGCAAGCTTCTTCATCTCCCAGTACTTACTGCAACCTACGTCCTTCTGAATCTGCTTAGCGTATTCATCTCTTGGTCTCCCTCTACGATTTTTACCCTCCACGCTGCCCTCCAATACTAAATTGGTGATCCCTTGATGCGTCAGAACATGTCCTACCAACCGGTCCCTTCTTCTGGTCAAGTTTTGCCACAAACTTCTCGTCTCCCCAATCCATTGGTTATGTGATCTACCCATCTAATCTTCAGCTTTCTACTGTAGCACCACATTTAGAAAGCTTCTATTCTCTTCTTGTCCAAACTATTTGTCGTCCATGTTTCACTTCCATACATGGCTACACTCCATACAAATACTTTCAAAAATGACGTCCTGACCCTTAAATCTATACTCGATGTTAACAAACTTCTTATCTTCAGAAACGCTTTCCTTGCCATTGCCATCTACATTTTACATCCTCTCTATTTCGACCATCATCAGTTATTTTGCTCCCCAAATAGCAAAACTCCTTTACTACTTTAAGTGTATTATTTCCTAATCTAATTCCCTCAGCATCACCAGACTTAATTCGACTACATTCCATTGTGCTCGTTTTCCTTTTGTTGATGTTCATCTTATATCCTCCTTTCAAGACACTGTCCATTCCGTTCAACTGCTCTTCGAAGTCCTTTGCTGTCTCTGACAGAATTACAATGTCATCGGCGAACCTCAAAGTTTTTATTTCTTTTCCATAGATTTTAATACCTACTCCAAATTTTTCTTTTGTTTCCCTGACTGCTTGCTCAATATACAGATTGAATAACATCGGGGAGAGGCTACAACCCTGTCTCACTCCTTTCCCAACCACTGCTTCCCTTTCATGCCCCTCGACTCTTATGACTGCCATCTGGTTTCTGTACAAATTGTAATTAGCCTTTCGCTCCCTATATTTTACCCCTGCGACCTTTAGATTTTGAAAGAGAGTATTGCAGTCAACACTGTCAAAAGCTTTCTCTAAGTCTACAAATGCTAGAAACGTAGGATTGCCTTTCCTTAATCTTTCTTCTAAGATACGTCGTAAGGTCAGTATTCCATCACGTGTTCCCACATTTCTATGGAATCCAAACTGATCTTCCCCGAGGTCGGCTTCTATTAGTTTTTCCAGTCGTCCGTAAAGGAATCGTGTTAGTATTATGCAGCTGTGGCTTATTAAACTGATTGTTCTGTAATTTTCACATCTGTCAACACCTGCTTTCTTTGGGATTGGAATTATTATATTCTTCTTGAAGTCTGAGTGTATTTCACCTGTCTCATACATCTTGCTCACCAGATGGTAGAGTTTTGTCAGGACTGGCTCTCCCAAGGCCGTCAGTAGTTCCAATGGAATGTTGTCTACTCCGGGGTCCTTGTTTCGACTCCGGACTTTCATTGCTCAGTCAAACTCTCATGCAGTATCGGATCTCCCATTTCATCTTCATTTACATCACTCTTCCATTTCCATAATATTGTCCTCAAGTACATCGCCCTTGTATAGACCCTCTATATACCCCTTCCACCTTTCTGCTTTCCCTTCTTTGCTTAGAACTGGGTTTCCATCTGAGCTCTTGGTGTTCATACAAGTGGTTCTCTTATCTCCAAAGGTCTCTTTAATTTTCCTGTATGCAGTATCTATCTTACCCCTAGTGAGATAAGCCTCTGCATCCTTACATTTGTCCTCTGGCCATCCCTGCTTAGCCATTTTGCACTTCCTGTCGATCTCATTTTTGAGACGTTTGTATTCCTTTTTGCCTGCTTCATTTACTACATTTTTATATTTTCTCCTTTCACCAATTAAATTCAATATTTCTTCTGTTACCCAAGGATTTCTACTAGCCCTCGTCTTTTTACCTACTTGATCCTTTGCTGCCTTCACTACTTCATCCCTCAAAGCTACCCATTCTTCTTCTACTGTATTTATTTCTCCCATTCCTGTCAATTATTCCCTTATGCTCTCCGTGAAACTCTCTACAACCTCTGGTTCTTTCAGTTTATCCAGGTCCCATCTCCTTAAATTCCCACCTTTTTGCAGTTACTTCAGTTGAAATCTACAGGTCATAACCAATAGATTGTGGTCAGAGTCCACATCTGCCCCTTGAAATGTCTTACGATTTAGTTATCTCCAGGGTTCTTCCATGTATACAACCTTCTTTCATGATTCTTAAACCAAGTGTTAGCTATGATTAAGTTGTGCTCTGTGCAAAATTCTACCAGGCGGCTTCCTCTTTCATTTCTTAGCCCCAATCCATATTCACCTACTACGCTTCCTTCTCTCCCTTTTCCTACACTAGAATCCAGTCACCCATCACTATTAAATATTCGTCTCCCTTCACTATCTGAATAATTTCTTTTATTTCATCATATATTTCTTCAATTTCTTCGTCATCTGCAGAGCCAGTTGGCATATAAACCTGTACTACTCTAGTAGGTGTAGGCTTTGTGTGTATCTTGGCCACAATAATGCGTTAACTATGCTTTTTTTAGTAGCTTACCCGCATTCCTATTTTCCTATTCATTATTAAACCTACTCCTGCATTACCCCTGTTTGATTTTGTGTTTATAACCCTGTAGTCACCTGACCAGAAGTCTTGTTCCTCCTGCCACCGAACTTCACTTATTCCCACTATACCTAACTTTAACCTATCCATTTCCCTTTTTAAACTTTCTAACCTACCAGCCCGATTAAAGGATCTGGCATTCCACGCTCCGATCCGTAGAATGCCAGTTTTCGTTCTCCTGATAACGACATCCTCCTGAGTAGTCCCCGCCCGGAGATCCGAATGGGGGACTATTTTACCTCCAGAATATTTTACCCAACAGGACGCCATCATCATTTAATCATACAGTAAAGCTGCATACCCTCGGGCTGTAGTTTCCCCTTGCTTTCAGCCGTTCGCAGTACCAGCACAGCAAGGCCGTTTTGGTCATTGTTACAAGGCAACACCAGTCAATCATCCAGACTGTTGCCCTTTCAACTACTGAAAAGGCTGCTGCCCCTCTTCGGGAACCACACGTTTGTCTGGCCTCTCAACAGATACCCCTCCGTTGTGGTTGTACCTACGGTAGGGCTATCTGTATCGCTGAGGCCCGCAAGCCTCTCCACCAAAGGCAAGGTCCATGGTTCATGGGTGGCAGGGGGGGGGGGGGGGGCGTGAAGAATACCGGGTCGAAATGTAGTAAAGAGAAATGACTGAACAATTGAATGACGAGCCCATGTGTGGAGAGGTTAATAAGGCAGAATCACGACTGAAACGGAATTCGAGAGTATCCTGTATTGCAGTGGTTGGAGACAAGAGGAATCTTCAACCTCTTGGATAGCAGTGGTGTACGCAGCTCGTGGTCGTGCGGTAGCGTTCTCGCTTCCCGCGCCCGCGTTCTCGGGTTCGATTCCCGGCGGGGTCAGGGATTTTCTCTGCCTCGTGATGACTGGGTGTTGTGTGCTGTCCTTCGGTTAGTTATGTTTAAGTAGTTCTAGGGGACTGATGACCATAGATGTTAAGTCCCATAGTGCCCAGAGCCATTTGATAGCAGTGGTTCGAGACTACCTCCTCGATGGCAAAAGGGAGCGGCATAGTTTGCAGCATCATACCACAATACAGCAACCAATAGTCGCAGAAACATATGTGAAATTTGCAATAATGTCAGCTGCACGTACTTTGAAACTACTGCTATATGCGAAAGTTTTGAGTTCGTGGCGTGTGACGAAGTGTGCGCAGGGGTAGCTGCTTAGAGTTGGGTTTTGTGCTTACGACTTTCCCGTGTAAAAATGAAGTCAGAGATGGAGCTGATACCAACCGATGCTGTTGCGGCTCAGTAAAGAGGGAGGATGCGACAGCCCATGCATTAAATCTTCAGGGTTTGAGGAGAATCCGTAGACTTAGAACTAACGGCGGAACTAAGAGTGAGGGAAACTCCTGTATAGCATATACAAAATCAAGAAGAGTTAGAGGGGAGCAGATTTAAAGGTAAAACCGAACACTAGTTATCTCTAAATAGCATTAATGTGGTTATTATAACATTGCACAATGCAAAAAGGGAGAGTCAAGAGAAGACCACAAAAGAAAAAATCAAAATCAAGAGAAAATAGCGCAGGAGTGGTCACGGACATAAAGGCACTTCGAGAGAATCAAGAGAAAATCGGGAAGAAGGTTGAGAGCTAATGGCGAAGAAATTCCGAGAAAAGAAGAAAAACACGCAGGTGCATGTAAAGAAATGCAAAAAACCTTCTATTCTTACAGAATTCTCATTAAGTAGGGAGCCACAAGTAAAAGAAAATTTTAGGTACCGATTTGTTAACTGAAGTACCTAGTTCTGACCTGAACATGACAAACCGAATGCCAGCTGATGTGAACACAAATGATGAAACGAGTGAAATACGTCCAGACGGTGATAGAACCTCATTGGAGGCTCACATTCTCACACAGAATCAGATATACTGTCAGTGGGTGAAGAAAGTACTCTGAAACGGAATATTCAACCAGAGGAAGAAAAGATTATCGTTGAAGAGGACCTGAAGCAGACTTCCACAAAACAAAAACAAGATTCAGCAGACAAGTACCAGTATTCGTTAGATAGTGAGAAGAAACTTAAAGTATGTTGTCTTCGACGCAGCGAGAACAAAACATGTAGTACAAAGAAATTGAGCAGATATTCCTGGAAAAATGCATCTAAAAGCACGAAAGTTCAGAGTTTACACTTACAACAAAGGAATTACAATTTTGAAGTACAGAAAATACGATTTGACCCGGATATCCGGCAATTTCGAAGTTTTTGTCTGGGGTCGGTAATTTAAGTGTTGGTAGGCATACCCGGCATATTTAGATATCTTGATTGCTGTAAGTAGTACTCGTACATTAATATACATCCAAGCTATATTAATAAATAATAAGACGCCCATTTTAAGTTAAATGATATTTATTGGTTTTGATAGTAAGCTATTAGCCGCTCTTATTCTTTTGTTAAAAAGTGTTTGAAATACATTACAACCTATATTGTTACGTAATTATTTTAAAAAATGAATGAAACTGTTGAAGAAATGTATTCTCTGATTTCTGAAGTCATTTTATCAAGTGTAATGTGCTCCATTGTGGGGGGGGGGGGGGGGGCTATAGCAGTTTCAGGTCCCGATTTGTTGATTGAAGTACCTAGTTCTGACATGACAAACCGAATGTCACTAACATTTAATGGTTTAGAAGGACGTAAATATTATACAGTAGAAGAGGAGATGAAAGCTGAGGGAGAATAGATTGCCAACTATACGTTGTGTATGTTGTCCAGCTGTAAAAAAGACTGAGTGGTGCTTCAGTAATTTCAAATATTATTGAATAGCGATTTGTTTAGCAACGTGGTATTAGTATTAAAATACTGTATACGTATTGGGCTAGCAGCAAAGGGGACTGCCATAGCAGAGAACACAGATTTTTTTTCTTTTGACATTTCTTTCATTTGCTACACTTATGAGTAGGCGAATGGAAGAGTAAGAGTGTTACGCACTCGGCAGTTGTTTCATTCTTATCGGGCGTACGGACACTGACACATTTGTTATTTATACGGTACATCCGAGGAGCTGCTGAGACAACCGCAGAAGGTGGCTACGGCGTAATACAGTTCCCCTTCCACCTGGTTACACTCGCTGAAACTAAAGTGGGCAATGCGCTGAACTGCAGCCGTCCCTCGGAGCGACACATCATTCTGTGATCACAGAACTCGTGCGCAGATTGGCAGCGTGCGGGTTGGTGACATTCGGTCACGCCAAAAGCCCTTATGCAACAACCAACGCCCACAGTGCTGTTCTGGGGTCATCAGCAGCCGCTGAAATGTCAAAATCAGCTCTTACATCCACCAGTCACTGAGTGTCTGCTTTGCTGATAAGTTCTGTACGAGAGCGCATAACGTTTGTTTGTAAGTGTTTTGTTCCGGCTAACTAATTATAAATTTTGTGTTAAAAATGTGTCTTCGATTTTAAATACCGTAAACCCAAAGCTTTATTTAATTCTTTATGCTCATTATAGTTAGTACACATGAATGTGGAGTCGTGTTGTTGGGCGTAGATGTATAAATTCTTGTCTTTTCCAGTTGCATTTTCGAATCAGTAATGATACTCTAACGTATTGCTGTAAAATGCTGTACCACATTACGTAATCAACTGGCGACTGATTGGGTTCCAATCTAACGAAAATTGCCGTTTTCCAGATTTCTTCTATGTACCGAGCAGCAGTTATATCTATAAAATATTCATTTTGCATTGACTGATTAATGTTGGTATACATAGGATAGCTGAGGCATGATAACTGCTGATCTTATGGAAGTATATTATTACAGTCAAAAAAGTATTTTCAATGATGTTGAACCAAATAACAAGAAAAGTATACAAAGTTTCCAATTGTTTGAGAACTCACGATATGGTGTAGACCTATTTCCTTTCGCACAATCTGTGCAAATAACGCCTACAGGTCATGAATGTGCCTTTATTTTCGATCTGATGCTATTTCTTGAAAAAGAAATTGTAGCGTAGGTTGAGCTGTATGCTGCAAAGACTTCATAGGTGTAAAAAGGTAGTACGATTTTTTTGTTCAGCCATTTTGGTTTCTACTGGTGTTGATTGCCCACTTGTCACATATAGTAACCAAAATATAAATTACTGTAAATATCCGGTGCAGGAACGAGAGAAAGTGAAGTGTGGCTCGCATATCACTGTGTTGCAAGATAAAAAATCAGAATTGGAGCATTGCTAGGCTGTTTACTGGTATGCTGTTATTTGTTTTTGTGAGGATCTTGTTGGGTCTGTTCTCTGTTTGTTTATTATTTCCAAAGTTTTTTAGATATGTAAACACTTTTTTCGTGTTTTAAGAACTTCGACTGGGGGGTGGGGGGGGTGGGGGGGGGGTGGGGGGGTGCAATGAGTACTCCTAGCTTTGACGTTGTAACTTATCGATACTATACTCCTTCTTTACCACTGACTTCTGGAACTTTCGAAACAGAGCCCACCTTTTCTCTGAGGGTTCGTAGTCTAGCTGTTCTACGGCAGCAACGCCTCAACAGCAGTGGTCAACGCGCTGGCTTGTTGTGGACAGCTTGAGCTTCAGTGTGGAGCGTTCGCGAGCAGCCACATCAGAGACAAATCAGTATGAAGAATTGATTATTATTATTATTATACATTTTCGCCCTTAAGAGAGTGATTCAATTTCAATATTACATGGTTAATCAATTTTCCCCTTTTTATGTTTTCTTCTTTTTCCCTCCCCAAAACCTTTTCATTCTTTGATTGTGTTCGTGTTTCCTTTGTTCTGCCCATATTTAGCCCGGTCTGTTCCGTTCATTTACTTCAAATTTCGTGATCTTAATTTGATTCTGAATTTGTCTCATTCACCTATCATTTCTTTATTGACTCCTGCTTTTCTTTGTTCTTCTTCTATTTCATGAAACCATGAGCTGTTGACTACATAAAAAATCCTCTTTGTGAGTCTGGTGTTGTTCAGTCTGTGTATGTGCCCAAAGAATGTAAACCTAGGTTTTCTGATTATGTCTGTAAGTCTGTCTTTAAGTTAGTACAGTTCTTTGGTTGGCCTCATCATCATACAACATCTCTATGTACTGATACAAAAATTTTTGGAACGACGGTCAACAGTAGTTCACATCTTCAATCTCCGGCAGCTCACTGAGAAACTGGGTGAATATAGTAAAGATTTGCATATTTTATTCGTTGATTTTAAGAAGGCCTATGATTGCATACATCGCAAGAGCCTGCTCAACTGTTTAAGGGAGTTTGGCATAGCAGAGAAACTCATCAATCTGATAAAGATCTGTCTGAATGGAACACATGCAAAGGTGAAGATGGGAAATCGCGTAACTGAGGAATTTGAAATTGTGACAGGACTCAGGCAAGGAGATGGGTTGTCTCCTTTCCTGTTCAACTTTGCCCTCGACAAGATCGTACGCGAGACCTTCCAAGAGAACGAAGGGATTGAAATCGAAGGAAAGAGACTGGCATACTTAGCCTATGCAGACGACATCAGTTTACTCTCTAGGTCGGAAGAGGAGTTGGAGCAAATGACCAAAGCACTAAAGGAGGCTGCCAGCAAATTTGGGTTAAACATAAATGTAGCTAAGACAGAGTACCTCGTTATGACGAGTGGTCATTGTCAGACTGCTGATCATCTACAATCACTGCAGGTTGGGGACCATTCCTACAAGAGAGTGCAAGAATTCAAATACCTAGGGGCACTTTTCACTGAGAACTCGTCATGTGAAGCAGAGATCAATGCCAGAATACAAGCAGGAAACCGATCTTACCACAGCCTATCACAACTGCTTTGGTCCAAATCTCTCTCCAGACAGTTCAAGATTCGACTGTACAAAGTCCTGATCCAGCCTGTTGTTCTATATGGCTGTGAGACATGGAGTATCCGGATAGCAGCAATGGACAGAATACAGTGGAGGAGGAAACTTGTAGATGCGTGCGGTCCACTGGGCCTGATCACGTAGTAGTAGTAGTAGTAGTAGTAGTAGTAGTAGTAGTTACAATCTATCTTTTCTGTATCTGTGATGCCTGATGCCCCGATTGTGGTCGTTCCGGTGCATAGAGGGCTTCTGGTAGTACTGTATTGTAGTATTGTAGTGCCTGAGTTTCGCCTGTCTTGAAATGCTTCTTTTACTGTAGTGGGTCCATGTGAGTTTGTACGCTTTCTCAAGTTTTTCGGTTCGCTCTGTATTTGATGCCTTGTTTGACCCTCCTATTTGTATGTATTCTCCAAGATAGTAGAATTTTTCCACCTTGTCAACCCATCCATATTTTGTGTGCATGACTTGTGTATTGTTGTTCTCTCTTTTCTCGTATGATATTTGTAACCCCGTTTTAGCAGAAACTTAATGTAAATATTCCCGGGCTTCTTGCGCTTCTTCTCTGTTGTTGAGTATTGGCAAGTCATCTGCAAATGCTAGGCATTTTATGATTGTCTTGTTTGCACGTGTTCTTCATAACTGAATTCGTTTTACTTTTCTTTCCCAGTGCTTCATAATTTTGACCAGGACTATATTGAACAGAAGTGGTGAGAGACCATCCCCTGTCAGACCCCTATATGTATCTCAAATGGCTCCGATATTTAGTCGCATCAATTTCATTTTGGATTTGGTGCCTGTAAGCGTCTGTCCTGTGAGTGCCCTAGTTTTTCTGTCTGTTCCTAATTCTTCTAGTGTATCAAACAGAGTCTGCCTGTCAATGGAGTCATAGGCCTGCTTAATGTCCACAAATGTACTACAGTGTCATTCGCCTGTCTGACCTTCAAAAGCATTCACTGGTTCCAAATTTGTTCAGTACAGGATCTTCCCTTTCTGAACCCTTCCCTGTATTCACCTATCTTTGCATTCACTTGTGGTTCCAGTGTGTTCAGTAAGATCTTGGACAGAATTTTGTAAGTCACTGGTAATAATGAAATCCCTTATAATGATTAGGGTGTGTACTGTCTTCCTTTTTGTGGAGTTCGTGAATCAGTGCGCATTTCCATTACCCTGGAATTTTCTCTGTACTACAATTTTATGAATTTTCTTTGTAATATTTTAGTCTGCAAGTTTCCAGATAGAAGAGAGAATGACATCTTCCACTGGAGCTCTGTTGTTCGTTAGTTGTTTTATAGCCTCCTCTACCTATGTGATTTAGGCGGCTACGAGTCTGGGTTTGGTAGTGTTTCCGTGAAGTGTTATATTTCTTTGGACTTCTCACAGTTGAGGAGTGTAGCAAAGTATTCTTTAAGAATGTTGCAATCTTCTTTAGGGTTTGTTTCTAGAGATCCATTTGTTCTTCTGATGAAGATATTTGGAAGCTGATGCCCCATTATATTTTCCCTGAAAATTCTGTAAATGTCTGAAGATGGCCTTGTAAGCCGAAAACCGGTTAGCAATAAAAGTAATATTGTAGAACAAAAGCAAACTGGTGCTTTTCATTTATTATTAATTCTGTAGAAATTTCTCGTATTATTTATTCTTGAAGTCTTCGATTTCATTTAGTCTATTTTAGTTGTATGCCCATTTCACTGCTCTAATATCTTTCGAGGACTGCTTTTTCACTTTGTGAAAATCCTGCCATGTTTCCGTTGTTCTGTTGCTGCTATACGTCTTCCATGCCTTAACTCTTCGTTCAACTGCCTGGTCACAAGTGGCATTGCCTTCTGAAATGTCCTCGCCAGTTCTGTCCAAATGCTTAAAATGGCTCTGAGCACTATGGGACTTAACATCTGAGGTCATCAGTCCCCTATCCTTAGAACTACTTAAGCCTAACTAAACTAAGGACATCACACACATCCATGCCCGAGGCAGGATTCGAACCTGCGACCCTAGCAACAGCACGTTTCCGGACTGAAGCGCCTAGAACCGCTCAGCCACAACGGTCTTCTAGGTCTGTCCAATTCTCTGTTGTATTCTGATTAATTTCTTCAAATAATTTTGGGTTCGTTTATCTTTGTCTCCTGGACTTGTTGTTTTGTTTTCTTTCTATTCCTTGTAGGTGGCGTAATCTTTATTTGTAACTAGTGGTGGTCAGACTCAAAGAATCCTTTGCGAGTTCTCACATTTACAATTTCACTTGTATTTTTACTTGTTACGGCTACGTGATCTATTTGGAATTCTCCCCACATGTTTTTGGGCGTTTTCCACGTTGTGCGTTTTCGTCTTCGTTTCTGAAATCGTGTCGGCATAACATTGAAGTTAAAATTTTGACAGTACTTTATGAAATGCTCCCAATTCTTGTTTTGTGCGTTTGTGTGCTGTATGTGGGCCTGTGATTTGGTGGTACGTCTTTGTCTAGTATCTCCTAGTACAATTTTGAGTTTGTTTGTGGTATTTTGTTTGTCATTTCTTCCAATTTTTCTCAAAAGTCTTCGATTTCTGGTAGTCTCTTCTGTTGTGAGAATTCGTAGGTGCATGTGCGTTGATGTTTGTGTATCTTTTGTTTCCTGATTTAAATGTCACTGTGGAGAGTCTTTCCGATACTGAACTGAGATTTATCGTGTCGATGACAGATTTGTGTACTGTAAATTCTGTGCCAAATATTGTTGGTTTTCCCCGCCTGATAAAGGGTTTTCCTTTGTATATCCTATAGTTTTCCGTGTTGAAATAGTTCTCGTCAGTCTCTTGTATTGCGAGGATTTTGATGTGAAATTTTTCAAGTGCGTCAGTAAGCTGTTTAAAAAAAAAATGGCTCTGAGCACTATGGGACTTAACTGCTGTGGTCATCAGTCCCCTAGAACTTAGAACTACTTAAACCTAACCAACCTAAGGACATCACAAACACCCATGCCCGAGGCAGGATTCGAGCCTGCGACCGCAGCGGTCGTGCGGTTCCAGACAGTAGCGCCTAGAACCGTTCGGCCACTCCGGCCGGCTAAGCTGTTTCAGTTTGCCTATCTAAACCAGTGTATTCGTGTTGAGTGTGCCAATAAAATGTTTGCAAAAAGGTTTCGAGAAGCTCCGACTCTTCTTTATTTCGTAATGTTCCTGGTCCACCAGAATCCGATAACCAAGAGAAACCAGTAAATTCACTGGGGCCTGGGGTAGTGGGTCCCATTCCCGTTCTTCCTTCACGACTTTTTTTTCACGTTGGAGGTGGCTGTGGTGAATTCTGTCGAAGATCAGAATTGTTAGAGACTTGATTGTTGAAATGAAGACGTATTTGTAGCAGCCGCACAAACTAGGTAGACAGACTCTGACCACTAGCAGCTGGATTTCAGAACAGTCATCAATGGGTTTAGCCCCGTGTTAGTATTTGGTTCGCCATGGGTATTTCATTTCCCAGTACCATCCGTACCTGGAAAGCTTTCCCCCTGTCTGCCACCTGGGGAAGCGGCCGATGGAGGATCTCAAAGTCCACATGGGAGTACAAAGAATTTGGTAGAAAATAGACACCAAAAAAAGTTTAGCATCACCTCGGTTCTACCCTTTTTATTGCTCAAGAAAACCACACATCACATGTTGTACCACCACACAGCGAGTCCTTCAGAGGTGGTGGTCCAGATTGCTGTACACACCGGTACCTCTAATACCCAGCAGCACGTGCTCTTGCATTGATGCATGCCTGTATTCGTCGTGGCATACTATTCACAAATTCATCGAGGAACTGTTGGTCCAGATTGTCCCAGTCCTCAACGGCGATTAAGCGTAGATCCCTCAGGGTGGTTGGTGAGTCACGTCTTCCATAAAGAGCCCTTTCCAATCTATCCCAGGCGTGCTCGATAGGGATCATGTCTGGAGAACATGCTGGCCACTCTAGTCGACCGATGTAGTTCTCCTGAAGGAAGTCATTCACGAGATGTGCACGATGGGGGCGCGAATTTTCGCCCATGGAGACGAATGCCTCGCCAATATGCTGCCAATATCGTTGCACTGCCGATCGGAGGATGGCATTCACATATCGTACAGACATTATTGCGCCTTCCATGACCACCGGCAGCGTACGTCGGCCCCACATAATGCCACCCCAAAAAAGCAGGGAACCTCCACCTTCTTACACTCGCTGAACAGTTTGTCTAAGGCTTTCAGCCTGACTGAGTTGCCTCCAGACACGTCTCCGACGACTGTCTGGTTGAAGGCATATGAAACACTCATCAGTGAAGACAATGTGATGCCAATCCTGAGCTGTCCATTCGGCGTGTAGTTGGGCCCATCAGTACCGTGCTGCATGGCGTTGTGGTTGCAAAGATGGACCTCGCCTTGGACGTCGGAAGTGAAGTTGTACATCATGCAGCCTATGGCGCACAGTTTGAGTCGTAACACGACGTCGTGTGGCTGCACGAAAAGCATTATTCAACATGGCGCCGTTGCTGTCAGAGTTCCTCCGAGTCATAATCTCTAGGTAGCGGTCATCCACTGCCATAGTGGCCCTTGGGCAGCATGAGTGAGGCATGTCATCGACAGTTACTGTTTCCCTGTATCTCCTCCATGTCCGAATAACATCGCTATGGTTGACTGTGAGACGCCTAGACACCTCCTAGTTGAGAGCCCTTCCTGGCACAAAGTAACATGCGGACACGTTCGAACTGCGGTATTGACCATCTAGGCATGGTTGAACTACAGGCTACACCAGCCGTGTACCTCGTTCCTGGTGGAATGACTGGAACTTATAGGCTGTCGGATCCCCTTCGTGTAATACGTGATGCTCATGCACGGTTGTTTACATCTATGTGTGGGTTTAGTCACATCTCTGAACAATCAAAGGGACTGTGCCTGTGAAACAATATCTACAGTGAACGTCCATCTTCAGGAGTTCTGTGAACCTGCATGATTCAAAACGTTTTTTGATGTGTATAATTAATAGTAGAAAGTGTTACATTGGTTCCTAAGAGACAGGTGTTTCATTAACTCAGTTATTTCAGGGAAAGATGCGTGGCATTCGTTTCGAGATTCACGCCTGAGACAATGTCGTGTTTGTGACTCAATAACTGTTGGAGAGGAATGTATTGATAGTAGAACGTGCATCAAAATGCTTCCGTGGTTAGTGATTACCTGTTTAATTAATGTGGAAACCAACGTAGCAATGGGTGCTTCATCGTGAATGTGAAACAAGCATAACAGTTAAACGAGGCTCGATGAGTTTTGGCATTGCTACGGAAGCTATACGGATAATAAAACAAAGTAATCTGAATAGTGCCGATGTTATTTCAAAGGGATATTTTCCAATTTTCAGCTGGATAATATACGAAAAGTATTAACATCGTGGTCAAATTTATTTCGTAACGAAATGTGTCCTCCACGTAAAACTCACATACTCTAGTCCGATAGCCGCAAATTTAATCTAAAAATTAACGGAAAAGAGATTATCAGAGCAGAACAAGTTACTTGAGAAGCTGTTTCACTATAATTTTCGCTTGTAACGTTATGCAGTTCCTGGAACAAACTTTAATCATGTAAACTGTACTCATCTCGGCTCGTAATTATCTGCCTTACCTCGCAAATATAAACTGAGAATTCTGAAACAAACAGTGCTATGTTTCGCGACTACTGTGTTTCTGTTCTAACTGAGTGGTTTTTAAGTTGTATTTCGTGTGAAAGAGCAGACGAACACGATATTAGTTGGCTAAAATTTGTGTGTTTGTTCTCGTACCATTGATAAAATTGGCTCCACCACAAAATCTGAATCGGTGATCGTGTCTTACTTGTAAATAAATAAAGAAAAAAGCGGACAAGTGCGAGTAAGGCTCCCGCTCTCAAAATTCCGCAGAGACGTAATTGTGTGCTAGGTGGTTCATCTACATCGTATGAAGAGTGAGTTTTCGAATATAAAAATATGCGACAAACATGGCCCTATGTTTGGATTGCATTGACTTGTATATATACATTTTTTACGCCAAGGAACCGAAGGCCTTAGTATTTGACATAAATTTCAACTTGATACTTCTACCCGCTCCTGAGAAATAGATGTCTTCACAAACGGACAGACAGTTGTGCAGAAAAGTGGTCCTATAAAGCTTTCGTTTCTACCCACTTAGGTACGGAGCGCTAAGAAATAATTCCACGCAGTCACCATAGCGCAAGTTGAGTAGTATTGTTTTCCTCATTAAGATACTTAAACGTAGGACTGTAGACAAGTAATGGGAGTATGACACTGGTAGCGTTCTTTTGTCAGCGCTGAAATTTGTCTAGAGCACTCTAGCGAAAGAAAATCTCATGTCTTTGATTATACAGGTTGAGTATGCTCTGATACGTGAATTAAAACATTTGTAAGTTAAACACAATAAGGACGACGTTTGCATTGACATAATAATTTCACAAAGCAAATTTGTTGATACGAAAAGTATACAGACCTCTGTACTCCACATTTCTCGTGAGTTAATTTTATGCTTTGGCGGATTGGCGTAAGTAATTTTAATTGATATCTGCACTCTATTTCAGCTGATTATGCGACGTGTGTGCTAAAATCTTATAAAACCCTTTTCATTTGGAGATCAGTCTAAGCGTTTAGACTGGGAGATTTTTTTAAAATCCAGTAATGAACCAATAAGAATTATGTTTCATATTATTTCTCATTATTCTATAGGATTTCTCCATTGGATATAAAGTTTTAAAGGAGACGGTAAAGATTATTTCAATAGGTTTGCTTCTTCTTTAATTTATTATTGTGTTGCTACGTTAACCACACTCAGTTCATAAGGTATTCAAATCGTTCAAATGGCTCTGAGCACTATGGGACTTAACATCTGAGGTCATCAGTCCCCTAGAACTTAGAACTACTTAAACCTAACTAACCTAAGCACATCACACACATCCATGTCCGAGGCAGGATTCGAACCTCCGACCGTAGAGGTCGCGAGGTTCCAGACTGTAGCGCCTAGAACCACTCGGCCACCCAGGCCGGCTAAAGGTATTCCTACAAGGGTATAAACGGATTTGTTTTCGTGAACCCAGACTAAAACATGTCATCAACATCAAGAAGGAATGCAAATATTTAACAGAAAATTCCTTTAGGCCAATAATGTATGACATTTCTTTGTACGTAACTTCAGCAGGGATAATCTGAGCCACGCCGTCTATTTTTAGATCCTGTGAAATATTTTTGTAAATCCAGTTCCATATATCAGTAAATAAAAACTAATTTTGCACCTCAAAGTGGGAGTGTATCTGTCTTTAGAAGGAAGCATTATTTCACCTCATGATCAAAAGTAAAAAATGAAGTATAGTGACGTTCTTTTCTAGTATGTTCTGGTGCTAGCTTGAAAAAGGCTCTTCTGCTTTCTTAACTTTCTGTTTGACTTATCCAATCTGATCGAAGGAGTCTATCCGTTTACAGTGATCTCCGATTAACAACGAAACGATGCTTATCTCGTATGCATACCAATCGTTCCCAGATGTGGAAGAATTGACATGAAGCTGAAAATAATCATGGTATGCTCTGAAAATCTAACCTCGGATGTCTGACACTTACCCCTTTCGCCACAGAGCCGAAAGAATCTCAAGACACAGAAAGATATTACATTTTTATTGAAAGACTCAAGTTGTTTGTCGAAACAGACAACGCATGACTTCTTTAATGAATCGCTAGTGATCTTCTGCATCAGGCGCCATTTGACGCTAACAGGGTATTACAAGTTGCTACGAAACGAAACTGGCGGCTGTTAATGCTGCCTTTAAGAAGAGGAGTCCCTACTTTCCCTCCTTGCAGCTATATTGTCCTCACGGGAGTTAGTCAACGGTGATCTCACGCTCTCACTGATGGAGTACTCTGTCACCACAGAGGATCGTAAGTGGTTGCTGCCTGTCCAGTAATCAGACACGACCACTGCTCAGTGTCCGCTAAATTTTAATCGTTTATTCCTTTACATTGATGTGGACGAAATAAGTTTTGGTGCGCTTATTTATGACAATTTTTATAACAATCTCTTCAGTCTATACTCGTTCATAGAGGAATGTCACATTCCACAGGGTGTTTCACAATTCCTATTATAGGCTTATAGAAGTTGTAGAGCGGACTTACTAGATAAATTTTTGGTTAGAAATAATGTACCATTTTCGAAGTGAAAAAATACAGGGTCTCCCAAAAAGAATGACCCTATTTTAACTTGTAATAATACTGAGACAAATGTCACTAGGGAACTGAAACAGTGCTACATGTAATCGGCATGGTCTAGGGTTTCACAAAAATTCCGCTAGATGTCGCTACGAGCGCTGAAGCGTGCAGCCAATCTCGCACAATATGGCGTCCGCGTGGCAGAAGGCGTACTGTGTTATTGAATTTAGTCGTACTCAATCAGTGATCGCAGTTCAGCGGGCATTCCACATTCGATTCGTGCTAAACCACTATCACCAAAGAACATTACAACGTGGTACAAACCGTCTGAAGAAACAGGATGCCTCTGTAAAGGCAGAAGTCCAGGCCGGACACGTGTTCCTGAACTGTCAGACAAATCCGACGGGCATTTGAGCGGAGCCCCAGCAAGTCCACGCGTCGTGCTAGCCGAGAACTTTCGTTACCGCGCATGACAGTTTAGCGTGTGTTACGGCGTCGTTTAGCCCTCAAACCATACCGATTACAACTGATACAAGCTCTTCGAGATACTGACAAAGTGAAGCGAGTTGACTTCAGCAATGCTATTCTAGAGGACATGGAAGATGACACTTCTATGTCACGGTTGATATCCAGCGATGAAGCTACTTTCCATAATAGCGGCAAAGTTCACTGTCATAATGTGCGTGCATGGGGGCTCGAAAATCCTTATGAAACAACTGAACACGAACGTGATTCACCAAAGTGAATTTTTTTGTGATGTTTCGCAAAGTAAGGTTTATGGACCCTACTGTTTTGAGGAAGAAACCGTAACAGGACAATCATATCTTGCAATGCTATGGAACTGGTTATCCCCACAACTTCACTCTGACAATTTCATGTATCAGCAAGATGGAGCACGACCGCACTGGCACAACAACGAGCGCAGTTTCCTCAGTGCAAACGTTCCTCAACGTTGGATAGGACGTACAGGACTGCGAGACCAGGCTTTACACTCTTGGCCTCCTAGGTCCCCTGACTTAACACCATGTGATTTCTTCGAGTGGGGATATGTTAAACAATGCGTTCATGTTCCCTTTCCTCGTAACATTGATGAACTGAAAACAAGAATATTAGTTGCTGTAGCATCAGTGACTGAAGACACCTTACGCTCAGTTTGGGATGAATTCGGCTAGTGGCTAGAAGTAGACTGTGCAGCCAATGGAGGACATATTGAACATTTATGCTGGATTTTTTCTAACGTCTGTCTTTTCTGAGTAATTTAGTAAGCAATTTGTTGGTGTTAAGAACTTCTTCTTAATAAATAATTCTGTTTAAAATCGGGTCATTCTTTTTGCGACACCCAATATTGAACATCGGAACACTTTGAGACCTCCCGATTTACGATTTCTCACAAACTAAAGAAGGCCACAGTCGTCAGTCCCCGTTGTAGTTATGATACTACATACAATTTTCATTCGACTACAGCAACAGCTGCTCAAACTACTACATTCGCAACTAGGAGGGTGACAGGCGCTCTGCTCTCCTGCCACGCTTTTAAGAGGATATCCTTCGTCACATATAAGAGAATCCCGATTAGTTGTCGAGACAGTGTCCATGACTTGGGCTCCTGTTGAGCACGCAGTTCACAGCTGTGTGCGGTCCACGAAACGGGAAATCTGAAACTTGCGCGATCTTCAAACTTATTTTGTATCCAAACTGTTCAGTTTCGGGCAGGATTCCTTATCAAAACATTCTCTACTAAGTATGCCCTACAATCACTAGAGGCATGTAATAGAAATTGTGAAACTGCCTGTATCTGTCTGTCCAAGGTTCCGTTAGCTCCATTACACAGGGGAGAATCACCTCCACGCTAATCCAATATTGTCACGAATTGTGTACCTAGAGTGCAGAGTTGTTCCTACAAATGCAAAAATTAAGTGCTTTTATTTGTCGAGGGAACAATTAAAAGTATGTGACAACAATCATAAAATATGTTTCCTTGACTTCTTTTCATAGCCCGTAGAACCCCGAATTTAAAATCCACCGTATATGACTAGTGCAATGTAATGGAGAGTTAAAGCACGGCTTTAGCTGACTGTTCGTGCGGCGTTAGTGTGGGCGTGCAAACCAAGAAAGATGGCACAGTGGTCGAGGAATAATAGGAGTTTTCAAAAAAGAACGTCCGAATACCTGACTCGTTTCCTTCAGCACGCTGCTCCAGTGTTCATTTCTGGCGATTTCTTCGTGAAAAAGACGACGAACTGTACCATTCGTATTATCTGAAACTCAATTATCATAAAGAAACTCTGAGCCCGCTGGGGCACAAATGAGTGCTTTTACTTTGATGGGTATCGCTAACGCATTTATCCATAGACGTTTCGAACCCCTGTAACCTATCCACTTTCTATTTATGATGATATCTTTCACTGATTTAAAAAAAAATTAATTTAACAAATATTGATTTTAGGACGATTTTTTCTTCAGTGTCATGAAACGAATAAAAAAAGGCTGTCGATTTTGTGAGGCCGCTGGCTAAGACATTAATTAAAACTGAAATCTATAGGAAAAGTCGAAGTGGAAGTTGTACTGTGATGCCGTGTAGCAGAGCAGTCCGGAGGTGTCAGTTAGGTTGAATGCAGGAAAACTGGCGTCGGCAGACGACAACGTGGTCACGTGGTGTGACGTCATGTGGTGTGGTGTGGACCCAGTCAGGCAGACAGGTCACGTGATCCTGCCTCATCACGGTGTCGGCCGTTGATCCACAGTAGGAGACTTGTGGGAACAGCTCTCCCCAGTGACGAGCGCCTGAACAGTCACCGCCACATCTTCAAACCGTCGACAGCTGTCGCCGTTTATTACGCACTGGATGCTTCCCGTATGAGATGAGTACCCCGAAAAAAATTGAACCGTTATAAGCTAGTGTCCCGCTAAAAGTTACATTTACATTCGCAATAAATTTAAATGTCTTGTTGTTGTTGTTGTTGTTGTTGTGGTCTTCAGTCCAGAGACTGGTTTGATGCAGCTCTCTATGCTACTCTATCCTGTGCAAGCTTCTTTATCTCCCAGTAGCTACTGCAACTTAAGTGAAGTCTCTTACCCGCATTCAATTATTTCATTAATTGAAATTGATAACCTCCCATTGTTGGCCATTATTATTTTATTTTGAAGAATTAACTTTCAAGTAAATTTTCGACAATATACTAATTAACCAATTGTGTAGTAAATAAATTCTGTTTAATGAACAGAGGTAAAATTTTTCACTAAGACGAATAAAGTTATGTGTCTTCCCCGAGACGGATCAATGTAATTAAGTTTAGTAGAAAGACTGCAAAACTCTATCCCAAGGGTGCATCAGTGTCTACGTGAAAAACATCTAATTATACGCAGCAGTTAGTCACCTCACACATTAACAGAAATGAAGACGAATATTCGTTAGCACGAGCTGTATTTTGAACTTTATTACTGTTTCCACTGTGTTGTTCGGTATAATCTGTGCTGTGATTCGACAACAGCGTTGTTAAAACGATATGACGCAAGTTCGCTTGTTTCCCAACGTGTCCTGGCCTATCTCCATACTGAGGCCGTTCGGCTGTTACTCTGACAATCATGTGATCCAGATCTCTCGTGCATCATTAATATCTGGACATACCTTACCGAGAGACTGACGTACGACCACTCACTAGCTACTACGAGCCCTGAGCTCTAGTATAGAACTGAACCATCATGTGTGTCGTTCGACCTCATTTTAAATATATGCACATCCGAGTTAAAATATATTGCTGCTCTATGAGGTGCATTTTTAAGTGCTGAATTTAATGACCTGTGTTCTCTGATATTCCGCAACTCGTGATCTCGCGGTAGCGTTCTCGCTTCCCGATCACGGGATCCTGGGTTCGATTCCCGGCGAGGTCAGGAATTTTCACCTGCCTCGAGATGACTGAGTGTTGTTGTGTGGTCCTCATTATCATCATTGATCCCCATTACCGTCGGAGGAAGGCAATAGTAAACCGCCTCCACGAGAACCTTGCCTAGTACGACGGTGCGAGTCTCCCGCTCTGTCTACGCTCTGTCAAGGAGTGTGAGACTTCATAATCACTCTCTGATCATATACAATTTACCTACGCATACTTCCGTCTGTTCCTTATATGGACAATAGGTAAAAGTTACTTATTTCTAATCCTTCCTGGAGCCGTAATTATACTACTGGCCATTAAAATCGCTACACCACGAAGATGACGCGCTACAGACGCAAAATTTAACCGACAGGAAGAAGATGCTGTGATATGCAAATGATTACCTTTTCAGAGCATTCACACAAGATTGGACCTGTGGCGACACCTACAACTTGCTGACATGAGGAAAGTTTCCAACCGACTTCTCATACACAATCAGCAGTTGACCGGCGTTGCCTGGTGAAACGTTGATGTGATGCCTCGTGTAATGAGGAGAAATGCGTACCATCACGTTTCCGACTTTGATAAAGGTCGGATTGTAGCCTATGACGATTGCGGTTTACGGTACCGCGGCACTGCTGCTCGCGCTGGTCGAGATCCAATGACTGTTAGCAGAATATGGAATCGGTGGGTTCAGGAGGGTAATACGGAACGCTGTACTGGATCCCAACGGCCTCGTATCACTAGCAGTCGAGATGACAGACAAGTTATCCGTATGGCTGTAGCGAATCGTGCAGCCACGTCTAGATCCCTGAGTCAACAGATGGGGACGTCTGCAAGACAACAACCATCTGCACGAACAGTTCGACAACGTTTGCAGCAGCATGGGGTATCAGCTGGGAGACCACGGCTCTGCATCACAGACAGGAGCGTCTGCGATGGTGTACTCAACGACCAGTCAGGGTGCACGACTCGCAAAACTTCATTTTTTTGGATGAATCCAGATACTGTTTACAGCATCATGATGGTCGCATCCGATACTGGCGACATCGCGGTGAACGCACATTGGAAGCGTGTATTCGTCATCCCCATACTGGTGTATCACCCGCCGTGATGGTATGGGGTGCCACTGGTTACACGTCTCGGTCATCTCTTGTTCTCATTGACGGCAATTTGAACAATGGATGTTACATTTCAGATGTGTTAAGAACCGTGGCTCTACCCTTCATTCGACCCCTGTAAAACCATACATTTGAGCCGGATAATGAACGACCGCATATTGCATGTCCTTTATGGGCCTTTCTGGATACAGAAAATGTTCGACTGCTGCCCTGGCCAGCACATTCTCCAGATCCCTCACCAACTGAAAACGTCTGGTCAATGATGGCCGAACAACCGGCTCGTCACAATACGGCAGCCTCTACTCTTGATGAACTGTGGTATCGCGTTGAAGCTGCATGGGTAGCTGTACCTGTACACGCCATCCAAGCTCTGTTTGACTCATTGCCCAGGGGTATAGAGGCCGTTATTACGGCCAGAGGTGGTTGGTCTGGGTACTGATTTCTCAGGATCTATGCACCCAAATTGCGTGAAAATGTAATCACATGTCAGTTCTAGTATAATATATTTGCCTAATGAATACCTGTTTTTCACCTGCATTTCTTCTTGGTGTAGCAATCTTAATGGCCAGTAGTGGATAATGACGAGTGTAAACACTGACTCACTGTGTTATCTGACAATATATTTGCTGTTATGGGCATTCTGTAAGAACAACAAAAAAATTAATACTTATTGATATCAAAACTATTTTTGACTCAGACTTAGTAGGCCTATATCCATGCATATTATACGGCCCTATAGAATATTGAAATTTAAATTATGATTGTGAGGCCGAAAGTGCAGGAGGTCAGGTCCATATGTAGGAGGATAAGAGTGGAGAAACTTCAGGATAAGGAAATCAGGCACAAGTACATAACAGCGATCTCAGAAAGGTACCAGTTAGTTGAATGTAGTCAAATACAGTCATTGGAAAAGGAATGGACAAGGTACAGGGACACAGTACTAGAAGTGGCTAAAGAATGTCTTGGAACAGTAGTGTGTAAAAGTAGGATGAAGCAAACAGCTTTGTGGAATGACACAGTCAAGGCAGCCTGTAAAATGAAAAAGAAGGTGTATTAAAAAATGGCTACATACTAGAACTCAGGTAGACAGAGAAAGTTATGTTGAAGAAAGAAACAAAGCCAAACACATAATTGCAGCATCCAAGAAGAAATCTTGGGAAGAGTTTGGAAACAGGTTGGAGACTTTGGGTCAAGCTGCTGGAAAACCATTCTGGAGTGTAATTAGCAGTCTTCGAAAGGGAGATAAGAAGGAAATGACAAGTATTTTGGACAGGTCAGTCAAAGTGCTGGAGAATCCTGTGGATGCCTTGGGCAGATGGAGGGAATATTTTGAAAAGTTGCTCAATGTAGGTGAAAATACGATCAGTAATGTTTCAGATTTCGATGTACAATTGGGATAGGAATGATGATGGAAATAGGATCACATTTGAGGAAGTGGAGAAAATGGTCAATAGATTGCAGTGCAATAAAGCGGCTGGGGTGGATGAAATTAAGTCGAAACTCATCAAATACAGTGGAACGTCAGGTCTTAAATGGCTACACAGGATAATTGAAATGGCCTGGGAGTCGAGACAGGTTCCATCAGACTGGACAAAAGACGTAATCGCACCAATCTTTAAACATGGAAACAGAAAAGATTGTAACAACTACAGAGGTATGTCACAGGATGGCAACATAGTGAAAGAACTGGAAGCGAGGTGTAGGAAAGCTAATGCAGTGAGCGCTCAGCTACGATCTACTCTCTTCTGCAAGAAGGGATCAGTACCAAGACTAAGTTATCTATGCACCGTTTAATCTTTCGACCAACTTTGTTGTATGGGAGCGAAAGCTGGGTGGATTCAGGTTACCTTATCAAGGTTGAGGTTACGGATATGAAAGTAGCTAGGATGATTGCAGGTACTAGTAGATGGGAACAATGGCAGGAGGGTGTCCACAATGAGGAAATCAAAGAGAAACTGGGAATGAACTCTATAGATGTAGCAGTCAGGACGAACAGGCTTAGATGGTGGGGTCATGTTAAACGCATAAAAGCAAGGTTATCTAAGAGACTCATGGGTTCAGCAGTAGAGGGTAGGAGGAGTCGGGGCAGACCAAGGAGAAGGTACCTGGATTCGGTTAAGAAAGATTTTGAAGTAATAGGTTTAAAATCAGAAGTGGCATCAATGTTAGCACTGAATAGGGGATCATGGAGGAATTTTATAAGGGGGCTATGCTCCAGACTGAACGCTGAAAGGCGTAATCATTCTTAAATGATGATGATGATGATGATGATGATAGAAAATGAAAATGAAAAGGAAAAAGTGACCAGACAGGTTTATTTAAGCCTCAGTACGAATAACAGTTGGCAGCAATTCCTCTTTCCCGCTCAGCTTGGTTTCCTGTTTAGTGACCTCATTTCCCCATACGAGCCTCCGCTTACAGCTTATCTAATCTATCTAGAGTACTGTAGCTCTTGCCCCACAATCGTTTCTTCGAATACTTTATCTAGAAAACAGTTGCCGGAGTGGAGGAGGACAAATAACTGAACTCGCGTTTTCGCTAGTGCTCGTGGTAGTTACGCGAGTTCGGTAGAACCGCGGCGAGGGCCCGGTGGTTTCCGGACAAATCCACGGTGGAAGTGGCCCGCTGCCCACCCCTGGCGTCTCGCCAGCGCTTGCCCGCGCTCAGCGTCGCGCCTGCGGCCTACGGGGCGGTGACACGGGGGCAGCGGGCGTCGCGGCGCATCCCGATGTGGGCGCCGGCGCCGGCGTCGGCGTCCGGCCGCGGTGAATATCGATGAAGCCCGCGTCACCGGGGCTGACAGCTGACATCGTCTCTGCCCTCTGCGCGAACCATTACACGGCCGCTGGCGGAGCGGCCATCGCGCATGCGCACTGCGGCTCGTCTTGCTCCGCAAAGCCGTGGGCGCGGTCACCGCCTAGTTGACGTATACAGCGACGTATACCAGATGGTATCCAGGTACCTATTGATCAGCCAAAGACACGCAATATCGCAGAAGGCAATCAAAGTTACGCACTTCGTAGCCCAAGCGAGGCCTGCCGATTAGAAAATACTGCTGCAGGCTGGGCATGTCTATCATGACACCACCTTCAATGCAGTCAGCTCTGAAGCGAATGTAAGTGTACATCGACTCAGACTGAAAATCCACAAGACGTCACTAACGCGAGTGCTAATATGTGTATGTCCTCAACTATTTGTTGGACGAATTCCAGTTTCTACCAACTTCCACAGTCCCTCTAGTACCATGGTAGTTATTCCCTGATATCTGTAAGTAGGCTGTTTAGGTTTTTATGTTGGTAAAGTTGTAAGTAGGCTGTTTAGTTTTCTTATTGGTAACGCCACATAGCGCTCTGTATGAAAAATCACTGGCTGTGCTGTGCGCAGTCTGTGGCTAGTTTGCATTGTTGTCTGCCATTGTAGTGTTGGGCAGATGGATGTTAACAGCGCGTAGCGTTGCGCAGTTGGAGGTGAGCAGCCAGCAGTGGTGGATGTGGGGAGAGAGATGGGGGAGTTTTGAAATTTGTAAGACAGGATGCCATGAATTGCTATATACATTATGACTTTTGAACACTATTGAGGTAAATACATTGTTTGTTCTGTATCAAAATCTTTCATTTGCTAACTATGCCTATCAGCAGTTAGTGCCTTCAGTAATTTGAATCTTTTATTTAGCTGGCAATAGTGGCGATCGCTGTATAGCAGTAGTTCGAGTAACGAAGATTTTTGTGAGGCAAGAGACTCATGAAAGGTGTAGGTTATTGTTAGTCAGGGCCATTCTTTTGTAGGGATTATTGACAGTCAGATTGCGTTGCGCTAAAAAATACTGTGTGTCAGCTTAAGCACAGTCTTGAATAATTTTTCTAAGGGGACATTTCAACGTCACCGAGCGCTCTGTATGAAAATCACTGACCGTGCTGTGTGCAGTCTGTGGCTGATTTGCATTGTTCCAATTTGCTACTGTAGTATTGGGCAGTTGGCTGTTAACAGCGCGTAGCGTTGCGCAGTTGGAGGTGAGCCTCCAGCAGTTGTGGATGTGGGGAGAGAGATGGCGGAATTTTGAGAGCGGACGATCTGGACGTGTGTCCATCAGAGACAGTAAATTTGTAAGACTGGCTGTCATGAACTGCTATATATATAATATGACTTTTGAACACTATTAAGGTAAATACATTTTTTGTTCTCTATCAAAATCTTTCATTAGCTAACTGTGCCTATCAGTAGTTAGTGCCTTCAGTAGTTTGAATCTTTTATTTATCTGATAGTAGTGGCGCTCGCTGTGTTGCAATAGTTCGAGTAACGAAGATTTTTGTGAGCTAAGTGATTCATGAAAGGTATAGGTTATTGTTAGCCATTGCCATTCTTTTGTAGGGATTATTAAAAGTCAGATTGCGTTGCGCTAAAAATATTGTGTGTCAGTTTAGTGTTAATCAGAATAAGTAAAGAGAGTAATGTCTGAGTACTTTCAGTTTTGGTCAGCTGTTAGAAAAGCAAATAATGTAGGATGTTTATCAGCACAATCATTAATAATTTTTTCTAAGGGGACGTTTCATATCTTAACAGAAGATCTATCATCCTGTCTCTTCTTCTTGTCAGTGTTTTCCAGATACTTCTCTCCGATTGTCTCCTCATTCCTTACCATATCAGTCCACCTAATTTTCAATATTCGTCTGTAGCACTGAATCTCAATTGCTTCGATTCTCTTCTTTCCGGTTTTCCCACAGTCCATGTTTCGCTACCATACAGTGCTGTTCTCCAAATATACATTCTCAGAAATTTCTTTCTCAAATCCAGGTGTACGTTTGACACTGGTAGTTCTCTTGGCCAGGAAGCCACTTTTGACAATGCCAGTCTGCTTTCGATGTCCTCCCTGCTGCGTCCACCATTGGTTACTTTGCTACCTAGGTATCAGAACTCCTTATCATCATTTACTTCGTAACCATCAATCCTGATGTTAAGCATCTGTCTCTTCTCATTTATGTTAATTCTCATTACTTTCATCTTTCTTCCATTTATTCTCAATTCATATTCTGTACTCATTACACTGTCCATTCCATCCAGCAGATCCTGCAATTCTTCTTAGATGTCACTGAGGATAGCAATGTATTAGCCAATCTTATCATTGATATCCTTTCACCTTGAATTTTAATTTCAATCATGAACCTTCCTTTTATTTCCATCATTGCTTCTGCGACATATAGATTGAACAGTGTAGAGTCTTATCCACTTTTAATCCGAGCGATTAGTACTTGGTCTTCCACTCTTATTATTCCCTCTTGGCTCTTACATCTATTACCTGTCTCTCCCTACAACTTAAGCCAATTTTCCTCAAAATTTCGAACATCTTGCAACATTCGACATCAAACGGTGCAAGATACAGGTATACAAATCCGATGGAAATATTTTAATTGTTCTTTAGTCGTACTTCCATTATCAATCGCAACGTCAGAACCGCCTCTCTGCTGCCTTGACCTTTCCCAAGACCAAACTGATCATCATCTAACGCATCATCAGTTTTCTTTTCCACTTTCATGTATATTATTCTGTACAGTAACTTGGGTGCAGCCGCGCTGGGTAGCCGCAAGGTCTTAGGCGCCTATCCGTGAGGCTCCCCCCCCCCCTCCTCCCCGTCGGAGCTTCGAGTCCTCCCTCGGGCATAGTGTGTGTGTATTGTCCATAACGTAAGTTAGTTTCACTTAGATTAAATAGTGTGTAGGCTTAGGGACTGATGACCTCAGCAGTTAGCTCCCCTAAGACCTTACCACCAATTTCCAAATTTTCCAACTTGGGTGCAGGAGGTGTTAAGCTAATTGTTCGATAATATTCTCACTTTTCGGTTCCTGCACTCTTCGGAAATTGTGTGGATAATATTTTTTTCGAAAATTGGATGGTGTATCGCCAGTCTCATACATTCTACACACCTGCATGAGTAATAGTTTTGTTGCCACTTCCCCAATGATTTTAGAAATTATAATGGAATGTTATCTATCCCTTCTATCTTATTTAGCCTTAAAGCTTCGAAAGCTCTTTTAATTACTGATTCCAATCATTTATCCCCTATCCCTTTTCGGTCGATTCCTCTTTCTTCTTCTATCACATCAGACAAATGTTCCCTTCAACGTACTCTTTCCATCTATCCGCTATCTTCTCTGCAATTAAAAGTGGAGTTACCATTGCATTTTTTATGTTACCGACATTGATTTTAATTTTACCGAAGCTTCTCTTGACTGCTGAATCAGCCCTTCCGAGAGTAATTTCTTTTTCGATTTGTTCACATTTTTCATGCAGTCATTTCGTCTTTGTTTCCATGCACTTCCTATTTATTTCATTCCTCAGTGACTCATATTTTTGTGTTCCCGAATTTCCCTGAACATTTTTGTACTTCCTTCTTTCATCGATCAACTGAGGTATTTTTTATGTTACCCACGGTTTCTTCACGTCTGCCTTCTTTGTACCCATTTTTCTATCTGTCTTCTGTAACTAAGATTTTTGGAGACGTCCATTCCCCTTCAACCGAACTGCCTACTGAGGTATTCTGCATCGGAGTATCTGTAGCCACAGAGAACTACAAGGGTATCTCTTCATTCCTTAGTAGTTCCTTATTCCGCTTTTTTGCACATTGATTCTTCCTGCCTTGGCTCTTAAACTTAAGCCTACCCTTCATCACTATGTTGTGATCTGAGTCTATATCTGCACCAGAGTACACCTTACAATCTAATATCTGATTTCGGAATCCTTGTTTCACTATGATATTGTCTAACTAGAATCTTTTCGTATCACCCGACCTTTTCCAAGTATACCTCCTTCTCTTATGGTTCTTGAGCAGGGTATTCGCTATTACTAGCTAAAATTCATTGCAGAGCTCAGTTGATCTTTCTCCTCTCTCGATCCTAGTAACAAGCCCCTACTCTCCAGTAATCATATCTTCTGTTTGTCCCCCTACAACCAAATTACAGTACCCCACAACTATTATACTTTTATCTCTCTTTAAGTACTGCATTATGCGTTTAGTAGCCTCATATACTTTCTCTAGCTCTTCATCTCCAGCATGCGACCTCGGCATGTATATCTGAACTATCGTTGACGGTGTTGGTTTGCTTCGATTCTGATGAGAACAATGCTGTCACTAAACTGTTAACAGTAACACAGTCTCTACCCTACACCCATTATACCACGTTCTGCTGCTGTTGATATTACCGTATATTCAAGTATACCTCCTTCTCTTGTGATTCTTGAGCAGCTTATTAGCTACTACTAGCTGAAATTCATTGCAGAACTCAGTTTATCTTTCTCCTCTCTCGATCCTAGTAACAAGCCATTACTCTCCCGTAATAATTTCTTCTGTTGGTCCCCCTACAACCGCATTACAGTCCCCCATAACTATTACACTTTCATCTCTCTTTACGTACTGAATTACCCGTTCAGTAGCCTCATATACATTCTCTAGCTCTTCATCTCCAGCTTGCGACGTCGGCATGTGTATTTGAACTATCGTTGACTGTGTTGGTTTCGATTATGATGAGAACATTCCTGTCACTGAACTGTTAACAGTAACACGGTCTCTACCCTACACCCATTATACCACGTTCTGCTGCTATTGATATTACCGTATATTCATCTGACCAGAAATCTGTGTCTTCTCTCGATTTCACTTCACTGACCCCTACTGTATCTAGATTGAGCCTTTGCATTATCCTTCTCACATTTTCTAGCTTTCCAACCACGTTCACATCGAGTGACATTCCATGCCTCAAATCGTAAAACGTTATCCTTTCGTTGGTTATTCACTCTTTTCTTCTTGGTCACCTCCCACTTGGCAATTCCCTCCCAGAGATCCGAAGGGGGCTTCTCCGGAATCTTTTGTCAATGGAGAGGTCATCATGAAACTTTTTCAGTTGCAGACCACATGCCCTGCGGATAGACATTATGTGTCTTTAATTCTGTGTTATCCATTCGCTTCTGCATGCTCATGCCTTTGATCATTGCCGATTCTTCCTCCTTTAGGGGCAGTTCATTACGTAAGGGCCAGAGAGTGCCCTGGACGTCTGCACGCTCATGCGCCCTTTTTTGGGAAGGCCGTTGGTAGAATGAGGGTGACATCTTATGCCGGACGTCTTGGGCCGCCAATGCTGATAAGTTTTATTCAGAATCTAAGCGGTGGTGGCATTCGAAACAAGGACGGAGATTACTAATCACTATAGCTACCCCTATACCAAGGGTACATAATAAGCTTTCTGCCAGTGTAGGGGAAGCTTACAATTTTTTTTTATAATACTACAGTAATTTTAAGTAGAAGGCAATCGCATCTCTCGAAAGGAGACAACTCGCAAAATGATAAAACCGTGTGTCTGCTACTCGTGACGTGCTTCTAATTAATTGCCACACAAAATAAATAAATTAGTGATGATAATGATACTATGTCCATCAACTTGTATTATAATTCTTCAAATGATTGTACAAACATATGTACGTGCTCCGTATTTCACACTGATACAGCTGACAAATCAAGTCCATTTTATTCCAGAGACGCCAAAGTTCGTCCATGGTCATTCAATAAGACTGAGATAGGTAACGGACTGGTTAGAAGTATTGCTGGAAAAGTAAGTATTGGTAGATGTCGATACGAGTGGAGTATAGGTTATATTTTGCTTGGAGGAGGTTGCCAATAGTAGGAAGGGATATACTATGAAGAACTGAGTGAGAGAGGACTTGTACCAGGAGATTTGTTGTGGTCTACTTCGTATCGTACGGGCGGCTGTAAGTTCTCCGCGACTGGGTATCGACAATATCAATTGACGTTTATGCGAATTGCATAAGTTCACATTTGGTCTCCTAAAATTACTTATGCCAACTTGAACGATTATCCAGTTTACAGTTTCTAAAGAATTTTTGTATATTAAGTTTTAAACATGGCTGCGTAGTCAGCGCCCGTACACAAATTTAAGTTAAAGCAATTACAGCCCACTGTAACAAAATTGTGTGACAGAGGACTGCAATTGTTTTAACGTGAATTTTTATACATAAAATAATATTGACCTGAAGAACTCCCCGTCTTACTTTTCATGTGCTCATTTCCCAAGACCGTAACCAGATATTAGTGCACCTTCTAACTCGATGCAAGTGCTCAGCTACTTCCCGCATTGTCGGCGCAACACGACAATCCTCCAACCGCCAGGAAAGACGGGTCACAATAATGGTAGCTTAAATGGTAAGCTCATGGTCTACAGGTGGAATAACATTCGGTGGCAGTCAAGTTAACGCTTATTCTGCCGCACCTACGTCACGAATTCTCCGCTAGCCAATGAGCGTTCAGTAATGTTCTGAGAGCTCTGATGCGAACGTCGTAGCCAATACCATCATTTAAAGAGATCGCAGAGAGCTATTTAGTGAATTTTTATTCCACCTGTTGAGAGTTGTCACTGCTGATGGTGGTGGGTTCAAATGATTCAAATGACTCTGAGCACTATGGGACTTAACTGCTGTGGTCATCAGTCCCCTAGAACTTAGAACTACTAAAACCTAACTAACCTAAGGACATCACATACATCCATGCCCCAGGCAGGATTCGAACCTGCGACCGCAGCGGCCGCGCGGCTCCAGACTGCAGCGACGAGAACCGCTCGGCCACTTCGGCCGGCATGGTGGAGGGAAGCGACAAATTCCACATAAGCAAATGGGAGACATAATTTGCAGGATACGAGCTTTCTACAAGCGCATAGCATGTGTATACGCATAGTGCAGTTGTCGCTCGAAACCGGCAACACTGCAGTCTCCATCCTCGCCTTGACTTACGTAAATCATCGATAGTGAATCGAGCTATAGCACATGCTACGTCATAGATTAAAAGCCTTATAAACAATCTGCTCTTACACCAGTGGGCTTCATGGTCACTCTTGGGTTCCACTGTTTATCGTTTATGGTTCCCCATATTGAGTACTACTTTGTACATAACGGTAAAGAGAGTGAATCGCCCTGCTTAAGTCCGCAGGACAGAACAGGTAGTTGGAATTGTGCAAAGGGACCAAAAGAGGGCTGTTAGTTACACTCAAACACATATAACTTTATTTAGTTGTCCGAACAATACAGCAACAATTTTTGGACTTAGTTATCCGCTGAACAGACAACACTATCTTATGCCCCAAGGGCACAACCACTTAAATTTAAAAACGTCTGAAAGCCATTAACTTACAATTCATACTCAAAGCAGAATAGTTAGCCGGCAGAAGGCCTCACGTAAGTAAGCTCTATAATTTCGCTGGAGGCCCAACAAATCTAACACTTGAAAAGCAAACAAGTTTATTTTAAAGACGGCTGAAGGCCCATGAGTTAAGACTGCAGGTGAAATTAATAAAAAAAATACACAAGGCAGAAGGCCTTATCTTCAATTAGTCTGAAGGCCCTACACAGTCTGATACTTGAAAGACAACAACTTCAATTTAAAAACGGCTGATGGCCGATTACTTAAAACGACTAAAATAATTTTTAGTACGCAGAAGGCGCAAAGCCTTATGTTTAACAATATTTTACACAGGCTGAAGGCCCAAACAATGTAAGATTTAACAAGTAAGGAATTTAAATTTTAAAGCGGCTTAAGGCCCATTATTGGAAAACACAACCACAATAAATGTTCAAAAGACAGAACGTCCAAGGCTTTATCCAAAAAATATTTTAAATGAGGCTGAAGGCCCAAACAATGCAAGCCTTGACAAGTAAGGAACTTTCAATTTTAAAGCGGCTGAAAGCCCATTATTTAAAACCCAACTAAAGGCATACAAATTCAAACCATCGGCTATAAGCCATTAAAATACACAATCAAACACCAATAAGAAAAGGCAGTGCAGCCAGCAGCGCTCAGAAGTTTCCGGGGATCGGCCTGTACTTGAAATATTAACATTCGCTTAGAGGAGACAGGTAACTGGCCCAACTATATCGGATCCGCCGGCAACCCACCCAAAAGACAGTCAACAGACCCACCGACAAAACGACTAGCTTTCCATCCGACCAGTGCACAAGGAACTCCCAAGCCAAAACGTGAAAGACGTAGCCGCCCACTACCAAGTATGCAGAAGCTGTCAAAATTACACACATGTGTTGGACAGCGACAACACGATGAAGAAAACACATTGCCTAAATTTTACGTCAGCGACCAGGGCAGGTAACCGGAACGCTAACGGTCACAAGCCAGAAAATTACGTTGGTGCACTTGGACCAAAATACAGTTAGACTCCATCTGATAGTGTCCAAACATCCGCCGACTCGAACACTCGTTGTTGCTCACGGGAATACCCCGAACAGCCAACCATGAAAACCAATGGCACAATGTGAAAAGTCTAGCTTCGGTAATTATATCACCACTCAACTGCGATGTCCTGGGTCGGTGAGCCACGCAGCCCGTAGCAATCGGAACAGCTCCCACACACTCCGACACTGCTTAGAGACCGCCAAGGGGCTCGGCCCACTGCACCGCGCAGAGATTCCCTGGCTCAACACCAACCGACCGACTCCAGCACACCGGCTAGCCAGAAATTATCAGCACAAGGCCAAAGATGTACAAGGTGCGAATATCGATACACACCGCTTCTGCCACACGTAGAAAGAGAAAGAACTACGGCATAACCGCAATAACTGCGGGAAACCAAACGCAGAGTAACAGTCAAGGTTTAAACCAACGCATAAGCCCGGGCAACTTGTAGCTTTTTCCAAGTATTGCGAACAAACTTAGCAAAAGAACGAACAGCAGTAAAGTCCATCTATTACACGAAATGAACCAAAAATTGTCGTGCATTGTGAGGCTCCTGCTTCCGGTGCAATACTGGACTGTCGAAAGCTGACCAAAACTGAAGACTGTCGAAGACAGTGTGGGCAGTGGGCGCTCGAAGTGAGAGCAGCTGGAGGTGTGGCTCAGTGGGTGCGCACCATTGGATCCGTCAGATCAACGCGCGATTGCCGTCGGTGTCTGCTGGAAACGCGCTTTCTAACTGCTAACTGTGAGACACCAGTGAGGGTGGTATCGATCTATTATACCACATCCCAGTCTCATTACCTTATTATGTTGTTGTTGTGGTCTTCAGTCCTGAGACTGGTGTCATGCAGCTCTCCATGCTACTCTATCCTGTGCAAACTACTTCATCTCCCAGTACCTACTGCAACCTACATCCTTCTGAATCTGCTTAGTGTATTCATCTCTTGGTCACCCTCTACGATTTTTACCCTCCACTCTGCCCTCCAATACTAAATTGGTGATCCCTTGATGCCTCAGAACATGTCCTACCAACCGATCCCTTCTTCTGGTCAAGTTGTACCACAAACTTCTCTTCTCCCCAATCCTATTCAGTACTTCCTCATTGGTTATGTGATCTACCAATCTAATCTTCAGCATTCTTCTGTAACACCACATTTCGAAAGCTTCTATTCTCTTCTTGTCCAAACTAGTTATCAGCCATGTTTCACTTCCATACATGGCTACACTCCAAAGAAATACTTTCAGAAATGACTTCCTAACACTTAAATCAATACTCGATGTTAACAAATTTCTCTCCTTCAGAAACACTTTCCTTGCCATTGCCAGTCTACATTTTATGTCCTCTCTACGTCGACCACTATCAGTTATTTTGCTCCCCAAACAGCAAAACTTCTTTACTACTTTAAGTGTCTCATTTCCTACTCTAATTCCCTCAGCATCACCCGACATAATTCGACCACATTCCATTATCCTCGTTTTGCTTTTGTTGATGTTCATCTTATATCCTCCTGTCAAAACACTGTCCATTGCATTCAACTGCTCTTCCAAGTCCTTTGCTGTCTCTGACAGAATTACAATGTCATTGGCGAAAATCAAAGTTTTTATTTCTTCTCTATGGATTTTAAAACCTGCTCCGAATTTTTCTTTTGTTTCCTTTACTGCTTGCTCAATATACAGATTGAATAACATCGGGGAGAGGCCACAACCCTGTCTTACTCCCTTCCCAACCACTGCCTCTCTTTCATGTCCCTCGACTCTAATAACTGCCATCTGGTTTCTGTACAAATTGTAAATAGCCTTTCGCTCCCTGCATTTTACCGCTGCCACATTCAGAATTTGAAGAGAGTATTCCAAGCAACATTGTCAAAAGCTTTCTCTAAGTCTACAAATGCTAGAAACGTAGGTTTACCGTTCCTTAATCTAGCTTCTAAGATAAGTCGTAGGGACAATATTGCCTCACGTGTTCCAACATTTCTACGGAATCCAAACTGATCTTTCCCGAGGTCGGCTTCTACTAGTTTTCCATTCGTCTGTACAGAATTCGCGTTAGTATTTTGCAGCTGTGACTTATTAAACTGATAGTTCGGTAATTTTCACATCTGTCAACACCTGATTTCTTTGTGATTGGAATTGTTATATTCTTCTTGAAGTCTGAGGGTATTTCGCCTGTCTCATACATCTTGCTCACCAGATGGTAGAGTTTTGTCAGGACTGGCAGTCCCAAGGCTGTCAGTAGTTCTAATGGAATGTTGTCTACTCCCGGGGCATTGTTTCGACTCAGGTCTTTCAGTGCTCTGTCAAACTTTCACGCAGTATCGTATCCCCCATTTCATCTTCATCTACATCTTCTTCCATTTCCATAATATTGTCCTCAAGTACATCGCCCTTGTATAGACCCTCTATATACCCCTTCCACCTTTCTGCTTAACCTTCTTTGCTTAGAACTGCGTTTCCATCTGAGGTCTTGATATTCATACAAGTGGCGCTCTTTTCTCCAAAGGTCTCATAATTTTCCCGTAGGCTGTATCTATTTTACCCCTAGTGAGATAAGCCTCTACATCCTTACATTTGTCCTCTAGCCATCCCTGCTTAGCCATTTTGCTCTTCCTGTCGATCTCACTTTTGAGTTTTGTATTCCTTTTTGCCTAATTCATTTACTGCATATTTATATTTTCTCCTTTCATCAATTAAATTCAATATTTCTTCTGTTATCCAAGGATTTCTACTAGCCCTCGTCTTTTTACCTACTTGATCCTCTGCTGCCTTCACTACTTCAACCCTCAAAGCTACCCATTCTTCTTCTACTGTATTTCTTTCCCCCATTCCTGTCAATTGCTCCCTTATGCTCTCCCTGAAACTCTGTACAACCTCTGGTTCTTTTAGTTTATCCATGTCCCATCTCCTTAAATTCCCACCTATTTGCAGTTTCTTCAGTTTCAATCTACAGGTCATAACCAGTAGATTGTGGTCAGAGTCCACATCTGCCCCTGGAAATGTCTTACAATTTAAAACCTGGTTCCTAAATCTCTGTCTTACCATTATATAATCTATCTGATACCTTTTAGTATCTCCAGGGTTCTTCCATGTATACAACCTTCTTTGATGATTCTTAAAACAAGTGTTAATTATGATTAAGTTGTCCCCTGTGCAGTTTTCTACCAGGCGGCTTCCACTTTCATTTCTTTGCCCCAGTCCATATTCACCTACTATGTTTCCTTCTCTCCCTTTTCCTACTACCGAATTCCAGTTACCCATGACTATTAAATTTTCGTCTCCCTTCACTATCTGAATAATTTCTTTGATTTGATCATACATTTCTTCAATTTCTTCGTCATCTGCAGAGCTAGTTGGCATATAAACTTGTACTACTATAGTAGGTGTGGGCTTCGTATCTATATTGGCCACAACAATGCGTTCACTATGCCATTTGTAGTACCTTACCCGCATTCCTATTTTCCTATTCATTATTAAACCTACTCCTGCATTACCCCTATTTGATTTTGTGTTTATAACCCTGTAGTCACTTGACCTGAAGTCTTGTTCCACCTGTCACGGAACTTCACTAATTCCCACTATGTCTAACTTTAACCTATCGATTTCCCTTTTTAAATTTTCTAACCTACCTGCCCGATTAAGGGATCTGACATTCCACGCTCCGATCCGTAGAACGCCAGTTTTCTTTCTCCTGATAACGACATCTTCTTGAGTAGTCCCCGCCCGGAGATCCAAAGGGTGGACTATTTTAACTGCGGAATATTTTACCCAAGAGAACGCCATCATCATTTAACCATACAGTAAAGCTGCCTGCTCTCGGGAAAAATTACGGCCGTAGTTTCCCCTTGCTATCAGCCGTTCGCAGTACCAGCACAGCAAGGCCGTTTTGGTCATTGTTACAAGGCCAGATCAGTCAACAATCATCCAGACTGTTGCCCTTGCAACTACTGAAAAGGCTGCCGCCCCTCTTTAGGAACCACACGTTTGTCTGGCCTGTCAACAGATACCCCTCCGTTGTGGTTGTACCTACGGTACGGCTATCTGTATCGCTGAGGCACGCAAGCCTCCACACCAATGGCAAGGTCCATGGTTCATGGGGGGGAGGGGGGGACCTCTTTATGTACAGCATGCAAAATCCCAGTGCGAGCCTCTAACTTGATCTGAATCAACTAGGCCTGGCAGATCGCTCCCTGAAATCCACCTGCTTGGTAAAGTTACGCACTGAAAATAATTCAACGCAGTGTGAAGTGAGGTGATCCTACCATTGAATTCCAGGTACCATCCTTCTCGCGATTTTTATCTTCATGAATCTCATGAGAGGGCTTTGCTACTTACCATATTAAAGACGTGGCCCAGGTTAACCCCAATATTTATCACCAAATCTTAGCATGCGCAAGTTGATATAAACATTACAAGATTTTTAAATGGAATACACAACAAGGACATCCAAATGAGATGTGAAACTAAGTTACAGTGAAGAACGGTACGGTTGGCAAAGGTAATTTAACCTGAAACCTCTAGCCATATTAATGTCGACCAACATAGCCGCGAGATGGAGCCATTGATCGCATTGTCATACTGAAAAGAGAACTCCCTCTACACGAAGTCATGAGAAGCTAGTCTGAAATTAATTAAATATTTACGAAGATATGACTCGATTGCATCCGAACGAGAGATTCTCACCTTAACCTAAGTCTCGTCCCAGAAAAGCAAGTGATGATGGCTGGTGATCAAGTTCAAACTGAAATGGTACAGTAGTTACCGCACCATGAGCAGCAGGTTTCGCTACTCGCTCGCACCGGGAATAAAAACTACAATTTACTGCACGACGCGGCCAGCCGCGGGTTCAGCGGAACCCCATGTGGACGGATGGAGAATGTGTTAGGCTTCATTATACATGAATGAGATTTTCACTCTGCAGCGGAGTGTGCGCTGATACGAAACTTCCTGGCAGATTAAAACTGTTTGTCCGACCGAGACTCGAACTCGGGACCTCTGCCTTTCGCGGGCAAGTGCTCTACCAACTGAGCTATCGAAGCACGACTCATGCACGCTACTCACAGCTTTACTTCTGCCAGTATCTCGTCTCCTACCTTCCAAACTTTACAGAAGCTCTCCTGCGGACCACTTGCGGAGCACTTGCCCGCGAAAGGCAAAGGTCCCGAGTTCGAGTCTCGGTCGGGCACACAGTTTTAATCTGCGAGCAAGTTTCATTATACATATTTATACATGTCGTGTATCATGTATTAATTCTACTTGAATGCACATAAACATTCCTAATCCTCCTCTCACCTTTCCATAAAGCGTGGCCAAATACTAGTTGGTGTACAGCAGAAGTAGTTCTGTGGTGTAGTAGTGCCAACCTTTACTCCTGGGTAGGGGATCAGAGATACAGTGCAGGCAGGTCGAAGTCGAAGACGTTCCAGTATCATAACATTTGGGGTGGAGAGGTTGGTCACGACCAAGTGGTTCGGCCATCCCCTCCACCGGTACCCAGGAAGACCTCCGGGTGACCGCCCTATTCTGGAGGTCCTACAGAAGACGGGTAAGTGAGCAGACGTGCCCTCAGTGCGTCTGTCTCGGTGTTCACAAGAAGAAAGGTATTTGAATATTTGAACTGATTCTTTTTTTATATCCAGCTTCAGATTATGTAGGGAAACGAATGTACGCAATGATTTGCTTTCTCGCTTATTTCGGAAATCTTGTATGGAAACAGAGTAGGCGCCCCATCCTTTGTACAAAGCCATGTAGTGTCGTAATCTACAAAGTCTCATCAGTAGTTCCAATGTATAAATTCTATCGCGCAAATCGAGTGCAACGAAGTATATACAAAAGCGAGTGATCTATTTTGGTCGAAAAATTGAACCGTAGAGATTTTTCTTTGTGTGGGGGTCTTAGAACATGTAGTACGTCCCATGCTAATAATAGTGAACATGGCTGATCATTGGGCAGCCAAATTATAACATCGAACGGTCACATCGTAATTCGCCGCCTCACGGCATAGTTAAATTGATTGCCGTTTCCATTCCCTTTGTAGTTGGATGAATTGTAATTCCACGTGGTTGATCATTCATTGCCGGAGGGCACGAGTTCAGATAGCGACAAAACAGATATCACTCCGCTAAATCCTTCGACACCGTATGGTAATGTGTCTGGTCCCCAGCTTGTCCGTTATCCTCCTCTCACGTAGTGGACGTTCTATGTAAAGTAATGCTAGAATTTGGTAGTAGACATTTTGGCCAAACGCAGTTCAGTCTTGTCCGTGGAACAATAATGTGCGTGCAGATTGCCGGCCGAGGTGGCCAAGCGGATCTATGCGCTACACTCAGGAACCGCGCGACCGCTACGGTCGCAGGTTCGGATCCTGCCTCGTGCATGGATGTGTGTGTTGTCCTTAGGTTAGTTAGGTTTAAGTAGTTATACGTTGTAGGGGACTGATGACCTCAGATGATGAGCCCCACAGTGCTCAGAGACATTTTAACAATTTTTTGCGTGCAGTTTAGCATATAAGATAGCCAAGCTATACGTTGTAAAACTGTTATCTCTGTAAAGTGGAATAATTACTGTAATTTCTGTAAAGTGGAGTAATTATGTTTAAAATAAATAGGTTATGAATGATCATCAATCTTTAACATGAAATCACAATGAAGTCAATCTAAAGAGAATTCATTTATAGAAAGAAAAGAGTTATAAAATAAAACAAATATAGAACGCAGGGACCCATACATCAGCGTGTGAGCCCTTCAGCCCCTTCCTTAATAACGTGCAAAAAAGTACACACTCTGTTTTCCAGGTAGCGCACTCAACTACCTCCCCCCCCCCCCCCCCCGAATTATCTGTTGCGCCACTTCCATTCAGTTGCAATGACTTCCTCTTTTATTAACGTCAACGTCAGATGCCGGTTTCCGACTGGCTGTGGACCAGTATAGAAACAAGAAAATCCACAAAACTCACGAGGGCTGCGTAGAGCAGAAATACGAACGTTGGCAGAGGGTTTTAAGAAAGTACAGACAAGAGCATAGTTTACTCTTCTTCCCAATAATACGGTTATCTTTCTCTGAGCACTATGCCACTAAACTTCTGAGGTCATCAGTCACCTAGAACTTAGAACTAATTAAACCTAACTAAGCTAAGGACATCACAAACATCCATGCCCGAGGCAGGATTCGAACCTGGGGCCGTAGCGGTCGCTCGGCTCCAGACTGTAGCGCCCAGAAGCGCACGGCCACTCCGGCCGGATACGCTTAACTTTCATTTGGCGTCCTCTGCTAGCCTGAGTGTAAGAAAGATTGATTAATTCCCACACCACGGTTAACTTTGAAAACGAACAAGTGCTTAAATGCTGATAGGAGCTCACCACCATTCTCCAAACCATCTGAGACAGGATTAGCGTCAAGGGTTGTGGTGTCTCACCCACATCTCTAGAAGAAGTGTCTACTGTACCACGTTCAGAGAAGAAATATTTACCTCTTCGTCTCCGATACAAGTCGAGACAAGAATCCCTCAAAAAAGCACTGCCCACCAATCAGCAGAAGTTCGTTGGTGCTAGCCAATCGTGTAATTTTTCAGTTGTTGATTTCTCCCACTAAGGGCTTTGTAAAAATCGGAACACAATCGTTTGTCTTCTTGCTTCCACGTCAAGGCCCTGATTTCCTCTGAAAAGTTTGGGAGACGGTCAGTACCCTCCTTTTTTTGTCTCCTGTTTTTAGAATATCTTTATAGCATTCATTTTGAATTCTGAGATCGAGCCCAGAGCGCCCGTCATTTCTGGGCCAGACTGACAACGCAAGAACGCATCCCCCCTAAGGCGACTTTTCACTTTCAAGTCAGCCCTCGGTTCACCTGAATGGCTGCGCTCCGTGGCTGCACAAGACGCTGCCCCTGCCTTCTCTAGTGACACTGTCTGCCTACGGCCAGGGCTTCTAAGCGAGAATGTAGCTCCATGCAATGGTTCCCAATTACTCTATAGAGAAGACATTTATAAAGATGGCTTCTTGTCATTGAATCAAAAGTAAAGAGATCATTGGTCCACACGCGGCTTTAGTTGCTATCTGAAATGGTCTGCATGTCAGAAATAATCCCGGGATAAACTATGTTTTAACTGAATGTAACGAAAAAACGCATTTAGTAACTCCACAAACCGTACCATAAATTATGTCGAAGAGCAGCTACTAGTACGTGCAAATAGTGAGCCTGTCCAATAATATTACAGAGGTATCAGTATAATGAAGAGGTGAGGCAGCTGAAAATTCTTACTTCACTCGAACCTCTTTCAGTCAGTCACAGTTACAGTTCTGACGTAATTAGATTAACGTTAATTGTGTGTACTTTTGTGACTAGAGCACTTCAAAACGCAAGACCGACTCACAGACGAGTTCAAGCAGCATGCAATCTTCTCATCTTTGGAGAGTACGCACATTGTCTGGAGCGTTCTGGACTACATCGGCTGAAGCACTGGCTGTGACACCTGGTGTCATACACTCGATACATTTCATGTAGACATGTCCGTGCCGTAATGGTTACAGTGATGAGACGTAATGATGTTACCTCAAATTACAGGTTCCAAATTCACGGACAAAGGTAGACTAAAGTACTGGAATTACGGTGGTTACGCCGTGTCGAGGACTGGAATAGTGCTGTCTCCTGTCGACAGTCGCGGTACTTGCTCTAACAACCCTACCACAACAAAGGTCAAAAATTAATTATGATTGTAGTGTTTCTCACGCTGCTAAATATTGCATTTTCGGGCAACAACGAAGTTATATTATGTGGCAGGTGTCATTAGAGCACAGTTAATAAAGTCATTTCTTGAAATAATGGATAAACTAGGCACTCACCTTTTCGTGTTTCCCACGCTGGACTCGTTGTGAACTCATGGCTCAATCGTCGAAAATCTAGGTAATGATGATTCCAAGCTCGGATGCAAAGAGGCCTAGGTGTTATTCCGCGATATTCAAAAGTTTTATAGATGTGTTTCATGAACCATTCATCAAAATTAAACTTTTGCAAGTTAGGACAATGGTGATGTAAAAAAGTAATCAGCACTCCGAATTTAAGTCACACTTCTTTTTTATTACTTTTGTTGCAATACCACGTAACTCGTTTCAAAACATCACTTCACAATATAAATATCTTCCTCACTGTTAAAGTTCACATTTCATAAACTGACTACAATTTGCGTCTTTTTAACAGGACGACTAAAGCTTGACTCTGCAATAACCGCTTACGCGCCCAAAAATCAGAGATACAAGCACGTCAAAGATCATAGTGACAAAAGAAAGAATACACATAAGAATAATATCATTGCAATATTTACATATCGATGTATCGAAGTACCTCTACATTAATGAAATCAAATATGAATGTTGTCACAGAAATATGTTAACTATTTTACAGAAACACAGTAGAATATTGCTGGAATCGAGAGGTTGAGGTGAGGTGCATTAAGGGGGGGTAGAACGTCAAACAGGCCGACTTGGAGCAGGAGAGGCACCAAAGGACATTTTATTTTCTACTGTCTATACTTTTACAAATAAATTCAAAAAACTTTGTCAGCATGACCAGGAAGGAGTCAGGATTCACACTCATAGCAGTGGAAGTGCAAATACATAACAAGATAACTTTTTTTTAGGATATGAAATTTCATCATTTTTTCACTTACTGTTGGCTGCATTTGTTGCTACAGGTACATTTTTCTTCACAAATAAGAGAGATTCTTTGAAGAATTTTGCACAGCATGCAAACCATACTTACAGGTGTATGAAACTCTAGAATTTGCCAAATCTATTAAAATCTGTGGTAAAAATTGAGATAAGTAACTACAAAATTTGAATATTTTCTAAACATAAAGTTTAAAATGTAACAGATCATTCATTTGTTCATAAATTAAACAGATTCTAGAGTTTCTGACACCTGTAACTATGGTTTGTATGCTGTGCAAAATTCATCCAACAGTCTCTCTCATTTATGATGAAAAGTGTACCTATAGCAACAAATGCAGCCAATAGTAATTGAAAAAATGATGAAATTTCACACGTAAAAAAATTATCTTACTATCTTTTTCAACTTCCGCTGCTACGAGCGTGAATCCTGAATCCTTCCTGGTCATGCTGACAAAGTTTTATGAATTTACTTGTAAAAGTATAGACAGTGGAAAATAAAATGTCCTGTGGTGCCTCTCCTGCCCCAAGTCTGCCCGTTTGACGTCATACCCCCCTTAATGGTTACGTAATTCAAGTACCATTACATTGCATACGCGTCCTTTGCGCTTGAAGAAAGCGAGTGTATTGCAATTTATGTCTCTCGCTTGTTTATGTGGAATTTGTCGCTTACCACCACCACCATCAGTGACAGCTCGTAACAAACGGGCGAACAGAGGTGCAACTGTTGAGCATCTGATCGTCCAGAAGAACAAAGCGATTACCAGCAGTGTCTCCTCAACGACCATTAAGCGAACGTTGCTGCTTATGGGCCTCCGCAAAAGATGCCTGTTTCACGCACCCATGCTGACTGCTGTTCGTCGGTGAGGAAGGCTGGAATTTGCTCACCAGTACCGCAGCTGAACGTCCATTGAGTGGTGACAGGTCATATTTCCAGATGAGTCACGTTGTAATGCTCCATTGGACAGACGGCTATTGGACGTACAGCTCCCCAACAACCGTCTGAAGGGTTCAGACTGGAGGAGCGAGTGTTACGGTCCGGGGAAAGTTTTCGTGGAATTTCCTGCGCGATATAGTCATTCTAGAAGGCACAGTGCATCGACAAAAATACGCATCTATCCTTGGGGGCTGTGTCACTCCTACATGCAGTTTCTGTCTTCGTAGGCATTATGGCATTAACCAGCAGGATAAAGCAGCGTGTCACACAGCTGGCTATGTGCGTCCTTGGTTTCAAGAGCACCATTATGAGTTTACCGTACTCCTCTGTCCACCAAATTCCCAGGATTAAAACCGAGGCGAGAATCTATGACCCTACCTCCACAGGGCTGTTCAAGCCATGGATCGTCAGCAGAGAACCGTAGAGCATTTGCTCATGACACCGATGTGAGCATGGACCGATATCCTGGTCGGTGTTTTCCAGAACCTCATGGATTCTCTTCCTGTACGTCCGCGCTGCAAAATGTGGTTATCCAGGTTTTTGATGGGGGTCACATTAACGTGACTGGACCGTGTAAATAGAATGCGTCGTATTTCAGTGCTGCCCCCTCCCCCACCCTTCAATTGGTTTAAAACCTAAAACAGAAGCAAACTTTAACACCTGCATAACTTATATAACATTAAACGGAAGGGTACACATATCATTAAAGTATCTCCCAAGCACTAGGATTGTGAGCAGAGGTCTTCAGACTGCAACATGTAAATGAGGGGATTTGTTCTTTGAGTAGTTTTCGCCGACGTTCGCTGAAGTCAGTCCTTCCATTATACCTTTTGTTGTTGAAGCGTCTTTGTTTGCTTCTCCCTTACTCAATAGTCTCATCTGTATCCTGTACAACAATGTCGGGTTGGTTGTTGGCAGCAGCTGCACTCACCCTGAGGACAGCTGCCATTTTCTGGCTGGAACATTTTCTGAACTAGGCGATCCTTGTGGCAGGGGCCTGAGGAAACCAAATGAAAAGTATCGTGTGTCGAACGTAACTCTTAATTTTTTTATAATTTTTGCTATTTTTGATATTCTTATTGTTCATGTATCATGTATTTTGCGAATATGAGCTGAACAACTTGCAAATTAATGTTTATAAATATGCAACAAGAAAGTTCCGTGTGCGCAATTCGTGTCTGCGCCGCAGATCTTTTGTGAAGATTTCGGGGGAAAATCATAACAAATGTTTCACATTAACATCAGTTCTTTCAGTACAAATGCTATAAACAGTTGTATAACGCTTAAATAACAGACAAATCACAAGTTTGGACTGTCACTGGCTTCTGTACACTCGTATAATCGACGGTCCAGCTACGTAATCACTGTGTGCCGTTTTTCCATTTCCTTTTCGACATTGCGTTTCCTCTCGCATACGTTCCGCGCTGGACTTCTTAGGTTTTCTTGATTCCAAAGGGACGCGAACTTTCCTTTGACTACGTTTTATGAAATTTAGAGCATATTTACGAGTCATGTGAGACGAAAACATTGATTGTTTTCTAATTATTTATTTAATACCGATTTTCACTTATATGAGTTCGAATATTTTTATTGTGCCACTCTAGCTACTGTCAGTGCTGAGCAAGCTTTTCACTATGACATCCCAATCAACGTCGTAGCTAAACGTGTTTCGACGATACATCAACTTATAGTTTTACATCGACAGCTACGTATGTAGTCCAGAAGTCACCATATGGGGCGAGGCGGAAGGTTCCTATACAATTACTACAGTCTGATTAAAATTATTTGATAGTTGACATTTCACGTATATTTATCCAAACAGAGCGCTCAACTTCAGGCCTGAACTGTTCCCTGTACCCAAACTAGCGCGAAACACCGTCAGTTTACTTCCAGATCCTTGTTTTTTTTTCCCTTTTTGTCTGTAAATCCCGAATCCTGGGTCCGGCTCTTTTATTTCGGATGACACAAGATGAGCACACCCAAAACAACATACACACAAACCGACTGCAACGAAATAACGCACATTTCGTACACATCACTAGCCAAAGACCATGTGATTCTTTCGCACAAGACACGATTCGCCTTCATATATTCATGTATTATCGTCACAGAGGTCGGCCTACGGTAGGTAAACTTCATGAAACTGAATGTTTTGAAGGCAGCAAATGATCGTCGAAACTGGGTCTAAATAAATGTAAAAAAAAGGTCTTTTATGACGCAGAAGTAAAGTTACAGTTTGATGTACTGGGCCCTGGGTTCGAACCCTGTAGAGTGAAAATATTTTATTTTTTATTTTTAAATATTTATCAAAATAATTCTGATTTATATATTTTCAATTAGTTTCTTTCACTGTATTTTTTTATTTTTAATCCTTTGTCACATAATTGTCAACATTCTACTGACTTTTGTACTTTCCCTTATTTTTCTTTCGTATCGTTCTTTTTTCGTGTGGGTTCTGGCTGTGTCGCCTATAACCTCTAAATAAATTCCAATCAGAACTGCTCTTCGGTCGGTATCGCGTCAGCTTGCGTAGCAAAAGCAAGTTGTTACAGAACGCTTTGAGCGCTGAAACTGAATTTTTCTCTCTTGAGTTTGCTCCAACAGGTCAGCTTTAATGGCAGTGAACAAAGCGAGCTGCCACAAGTTGCTGACCACTGTTACCTCGGATACATGGCACACTAAGAGGATGAGGTTCGGTTGGGACACGAGTGTAAATTCAAAGCTACACAATGCTTTGTCTGCCGCAGCTTCAGTCACTGTTCATTTAAAATCAGTTGTGAAAAGAGTATCTCGCGTTCCCGCCATACCTGATGGCAGCATCTTCCAACGTCGGTCCACGTTACACGAATAACAGTTTAGCACTTGTCAAGTGATCCGCTGTGTTTCCTTATAGCCTTTAAACGGGTAGTGGCCGATGTGACAACACTGCAGCGTCAAATGATCAACGTCAGATATCAAGTAATTTTAAATGGGCTGTAGCGTTGCCTTTCTTGATACACTCGCAAATAGAGCGAGGGAAAAACTACTGCCTATATGCCTCCGCGTGAGTACTAATTTCTCATATCTCATCCTTTTGGTCCTTACACGAAACATATGTTGGCAGCAGTTGAATCGTTCTGCAGTCAGCTTCTGATAATGGTTCTCTAAATTTCCTCAGTAGTGTTTCTCGAGAAAGACGTTGCCTTCCCTCGACGGACTCTCATTTGTGTTCCCGAAGCACCTCGGTAATACTTTTTTGTTGATCGAACCTACTGATATCTTGTAGCCCGCCTCTGAGCTGCTTCAGTGTCTTCCTTTAAATATAACCTGATGCGGATGCCAAATACTCTAGAACAGGTCATACCAGTGTCCTGCATGCGGTCTCCTCTACAGATGAACCACACTTTCCCAAAAACCCTCCCAATAAACCGGAGTCGTCTATTCACCTTCCCTACCACGATCCTTACCTGCTTGCTCCTTTTCACCGTTACGTCCGGACATTCAAATGACGTGACTTTGTCAAGCAGGATTCCAGTAATGCTGTATCCTAACATTACTGGTTTGTTTCTTCTACTCACCCGCATTAACATACAAATTTCTGCATATAGTGCTAGCTGCCATTCATCACACAAACTAGAAATCTTGTCTACGTCATGTTACATCCTCCTTCAGTCATTCAACTTTGATACCTTCCCGTACACCATATCATCATCAGCCCGCGAGATCGTTTATGTGTATAGAAAACCACAGCGTTTCTATCAAACGTCCTTGGGGAGCTGCTGACGATACCCTTGTCTCTGATGAACAGAAGCACAAAGGTAATACTTTAACAATCACGCGCTTTCATCTACTCTGGTACGATCACGTCACAGACAACATAACGGGCCCCACTAGAAATACGAGCGCTGCAACGAGCTTGTGACGTCGCCACGGCGCTTACGTCACGAAGGTAGTCCTGAACCAAAGCCTTCTAGATGCTAGGCCTACGCACAGCGGCCATATTGGCACGTGACGTCACAAAGTGTTGGCCATCTTATCTTTAGTCGGCAGTCCTGTTGACGTGTATGTTGTGTTGAAAGTGTGTGCCACGTGAAACTGATAGAGATTTCATACAGTATTCGCCAACAGTTCTTCGAAATATGGGATACAAGTGTTGCGTTCCCTTTTTCCATGGAAATGATAAATCCCAATAAGGCATGAAAGTGCACATGTTTCGATTTCCCAAGTGAAGTTGAGAAATCGCTAGATTGCAGCTATTCCCAGACAGGAATTTGTGTCTACGCATCATCAAGGGTAAGTAAATGACAAAAAATTTATAGTGTGCTATTTGTTTCCATTGGACCACATTTGACAATTGTTTTTAAAAGCAGTTACGTATCATGTACCAGTATAATTTGTTCCTTAATTCTGGACCATTGCTGCGAGGTTAATACGAAGCTGGCTGTGAAAAGTCTCTCATATTAGCAACTATTATCAAACAGAATAGTTATATTAATTAATGTGGCTCGAAAATGTTTAGTATTCCTTATCATTCCTACCAGATTATTGAGTTTCCAGTACTTTTATTTGGAAGAGCTACAGAATGATTTTGTTCAGTTTTACATATACAGTTATTCGGAAATAATTTCAATTTGAGTAAAACAACTTAGAAAATTGTTTTAATGACTTCAGTGTTCGACAGATTAAGCAGTATATAAAGCAGAATTTCGAGGTAAGTGCATTGCGATTAAATTAACTGCACTCTGTGACACGAATTTCAGTCGAGGATATAGGAGAAACAATCTTTCCATGTTTAAGGTTCTAATGTTCTGGAGAAACAGGGAAATAAAATATATTTTTCGGGTTTTTGATTTATTAAACATTATGTCAGGAGGTGATCCATTTCGTTGAATGATCTGAGTTTCGTGTGAGGCAAGCAAATTTTGAAATGGAGAGGAAAATTTACGAAAACAACCGGGGAAACAAATTCTTAAATTCTGTAGGAGCTCCAGCTGCTTTATTTAAAACCGAACACGTCTGCTTGTTGTTGCATACTGCCGATTTTTTACTGCATGGAAACGTAGATCCTGAGGTAAAAGACAGAATTTAAATTTACAGTTTGTATTGAAGCCTAGAATCGCGTATTTAAGGCAAATCGTCAAAATAATTTTACATCTTGAAATAATATAGGGCAGTTTTGTTCAATTACTTTACACAATGATATAAATTTCGATACTTTCACTACAAGGCCATGTAGAAGAGGAAAGCACGAGAAATACATATGCGGTCTCAGCTCTAAGGCTCGTAAAGTTCGTATAGCTGCAGAGTCCTTAACAGCAGCGTTGCGATACTGACTGGGCATCAGTATGTGACGTCACAAGTGGTCGCGCAGGCCTGTAGTCTAGGTGGTGTTGCCTGAACTCTATTGCTCGCTCGCTCGTTCAGCTCAGCAGACAAAATGCGTTTGTAAACCTGTTGACTCGTAGCTGGGTGTGTAAGTACTCCACTGGAATCTGCTATTATGAAGTCTTACTGATTAACAGTACTAGAAGAAAATTTAATTTAAGATCAATACTCGATATAAATGGTATAACGGCTTGTTTATAGCATTTAGTCTCTTCTGCTTAACAGTACTCATTTCATACAAGAAGTGGTGCCTTATGCAACTGATAATCATTTTAGCATGATTTCATTTTATTGTACGCCGTTACAGCCGTAACAAATTATAAGTAGGCCTATGGACATCCGATCGTTGTTGTTGTTGTTGTTGTTGTTGTTGTGGTCTTCAGTCATGAGACTGGTTTGATGCATCTCTCCATGCTACTCTATCATGTGCAAGCTTCTTCATCTCCCAGTAGTTACTGCAGCCTATATCCTTCTGATTCTGCATAATGTATTCATCTCTTGCTCTCCCTCTACGATCTAATCTTCAGCATTCTTGTGTAGCAGCACATTTCGAAAGCTTGTATTTTCTTCTTGTCCAAACTATTTATCGTCCATGTTTCACTTCCATACATGGCTACCCTCTATACAAATACTATCAGAACGACTTCCTGACACTTAAAACAATACCCGATGTTAACAAATTTCTCTTCTTCAGAAGCGCTTTCCTTGCCATTGCCAGTCTACATTTTATATCCTCTCTACTTCGACCATCATCAGTTATTTTGCTCCCAAAATAGCAAAACTGCTTTATTACTTTGTCTCATTTCCTAATCTAATTCCTTAAGCATCACTCGACGTAATTCGACTGTATTCCATTATCCTCGTTGTGCATTTATTGATATTCATCTTACACCCTCCTTTCATGACATTGTCCATTCCGTTCAACTGCTTTTCCAAGTCTTTTGCTGTCTCTGACAGAATTACAATGTCATAGGCGAACCTCAAAATTTTTATTTCATCTCCATGGATTTTAATGCCTACTCGGAACTTTTATTTTGTTTCTTTTATTGCTTGCTCAATATACAGATTGAATAGCACCGGCGAGAGACTACAACCCAGTATCTCTCGCTTCCCAACCACTGCTTCCTTTTCATGTCCCTCGACTCTTTATATCTGCCATCTGGTTTCTGTACAAATTGTAAATAGCCTTTCGCTCCCTGTATTTTACCCCTGCCACATTCAGAATTTGAAAGAGAGTATTCCAGTCAACATTGTCAAAAGCTTTCTCTAAGTCTACAAATACTAGAAATGTCGGTTTGCCTTTCCTTAATCTTTCTTCTAAGATAAGTCGTAAGGCCAGTATTGCCTCACGTGTTCCAACATTTCTACGGAATCCAAACTGATCTACCCCGAGGTCAGCTTCTACTAGTTTTTCCATTCGTCTGTAAAGAATTCGCGTTAGTATTTTGCACCTGTGACTTATTAAACTGATAGTTCGGTAATTTTCCCATCTGTCAACGCCTTCTTTCTTTGGGATTGGAATTATTTTATTCTTCTCGAAGTCTGAGGGAATTTCACCTGTCTCATACATCTTGCTCAACAGATGGTAGAATTTTGTCAGGACTGGCGGTGCCAAGGCTGTCAGTAGTCCTAATGGCATGTTGTCTACTCCCGGGGCCTTGTTTCGAATTAGGTCTTTCAGTGCTGTATCAAACTCTTCACGCAGTATAATACCTCCCATTTAATCTTCATGTACATCCTCTTCCATTTCCATAATATTGTCCTCATGAGCATCGCCCCTGCATAGACCCTCTATATACTCCTTCCACCTTGCTTCTTTCCCTTCTTTGCTTAGATCTTCATAGGACTAATAACAGTAAGATTCCATAATAGCGGATTCCCGTAGACGATATAGTTTTCGTTTGTACTGAAATGCCTAGTTACGAGTTAACAGGTACAGAAACGTAGTTTGTCTGCTGATGTGAGCGAGCACAGACGTACCTTAGTGACGTACGTGCCGTACCCTGTCTTTTTCGTAGTCTTCGTGTCGGCTTCTCCGTCACAGTTCGCGACCGCTCGGGTCCCTGCAGGGCCCACGGGAAATCAACACGTAATTAAAAAGGTACCCATTAAAGGTGTTAACTTCGTCGTGAGCTAACAAGATCTTGCACGCATTTAAACATGGAGTCAAGAATTGAAGGGGTCGGAGAGATATAGTCATAAGCCACACTTTCGTCGAAATTGACATATTCTCGCTACGACATTTTTAACGATGCCCTCCTCATCTTGGACCGAAGAAGTTCCGTCTTTCTCCAGCATGTATCAAGTCATGACGTAGTGTAGTTCTATACTCTGCCACCTGCTGTTATTTTCAGAAGATACATAGTGACAATCCCCATCAAAATGGCTGAATGCTCATGTCCATCTAAACGCCCTCCGCACATTCTAGGCGCACATGGCCGTGACAGTAGTGTAAATGAGTATTCTCATTCTTTTGACAGTGATGGTGATGAGTCTCGGAGTCCATCAAGCAACAGTACTAGCTGAGAAGATGTTTCGGTAAGTATTAAAAAAATGGTTCAAATTGCTCTGTGCACTATGGAACTTAACATCTGAGGTCATCAGTCCCCTAGGAATTAGAATTACTTAAACCTAACTAACCTAAGGACATCACACACATCCATGCCCGAGGCAGGATTCGAACCTGCGACCGTAGCGATCGCGCGGTTCCGCACTGAAGAGCCTAGAACCGCTCGGTCACAACGGTCGGCTGGGCAAGTATACAAAAATATTTTTTACTGGTGGTCATTGTTGAGTGGCTTGTGACTTTGATCTCGAAACAATGGTCTCACAGTTGATCGTCGCCTTTTGTGTTAATGAGACATCTTGAGAGCCTATGTTTAATGACCGCTTATTGTAATAATAATATAGTTTCCACGGCTACAAACTTGTAAGAATATTTAGTTTTCAGTGCCACTTAGGCGGCATCAAATGATTTGTGTGACTTGTGACTGAATCTCACGGAAGTTCTGTGAATATTTTTCTATCCATATTACAGATTGAAATAAGTAGAGCAAATGAAGTATCACCCCACAAAAGAAGCTCCTCAAGAAAAAGAATGTGTAACATTGATCAGTGGAAAAAATTAAGGCCAAACGTCGACGTAACGAAGGTCAGCAGTATGTGTGTTCTAAAACCAACGAGACAGTTGAGGCAGCATCTTTGCGAAGTCCCTGTTGTTGTTCAAATAACTGCTATAGAAAACTAATTGGAGAAGAAGAAAATATTTTCCTCTCGTTTTCAGACATAGGGAACATCAACGCCAAGAATACTTACCTAATGTGTTCTATGAAAATGGTACCAAAAACCGAAGATTCATTTCATTTTTTTTAAAACACGAATCGACTTTATCCCGTTCTGCTTCACATTTCTTTCTTTCACAGATATCCAGAAAAGACTACAAAGCAAATTTCATCTAGAGCTGTGACGTTTTCATAAAATGTGAAAGCAAGAGAAATGGTAGTGATGATATGCAAGCAAGATTTCCTCAGAGTTCATTGTTTACAGAACCGCACAAGAAAATCACCTTGAAATTGATTTGCGAGACAGCAGGGACACCCTTTTCCTTGAAGTATTTGGAGTATTTGTCCCGAAATAAAGATGCAATTGTGAGTTCACATCCAAAGTATACTTTTTGAGGTTCTGCTGCCTGCTATAGTGACTGTTATATTTTGGTATAGCACCGACGAAGTCTGTGACACCTTGCACAGCTTCGTCTTGACGTTTATGTGGAATTTAACATAGGCTTCAAACTGCCGAAAATCGACACATGTTCAACATGTGATGCCTTTCTAACAGCAACGAGTAACCCAGAATTCTGTAGAGAAGAAATCACATAAAGGAAAAAACAACATGAGGTGCATCTAAGAAAGGCTGATAGCGGGCAAAATATGATCGTGTCTTTAACTTCTGTGGCTAAAGATACTGTGAAAGAGAACCACGTAATAGCAATGGACACCCAACAAACGTTTTCCACGCCAAAACTGGCAGCTGACAAAGGATTCAGTAAGAGAAAAATATGGAAGTGTAACTATGGTATCCACGATTGTGGGTCAAATAAGGGATACGTGTTTCTACGGGGTGACTAGGACGGAGGAAGGGGTTCAAATGAAGTTGTTAGCTGTTAATTAAAATATTTGGAGATAACTAACACTCAAGCCAAAACTCTCCACATAATCACAGATAACTGTAAGGGCCAGGCAAAGGATTGGTGTTTTATTGCCATGGAAAGGACTATCGTTGCCACCAAAAGATTTGAATTAGTGCAGTATTATTTTTCCGTGGTAGGTCATACAAGACTTCCTTGCAATCATGATTTTGGTTGCATTGAAATTTATGCGAGACACAGACGTCCAGTAGTATACACGCCAGATGAATGGGCAGAAGTAGTCAAATCTGCTAGTCAGAAAAATTTCCTTGTGACGAAAATGCGCAGAGAAGACTTCAGAAGCTTAGGCGATCAGAAGTCATTGATCTTGATACTCACTCTATTCAGATCTGGAGCTCCCATTCGTTTTAGTGAAGCGACTCAATTTAAGTTTGAGTATAAAGATCCCTTCCTCGTAAGTGTGAAGCACTGCTACTCAGATATAGGAACCATCATGTCAGTGGGTCTACGTAGCAAGAGGAAAGGAAGACCTGCTGAACCAGATCCACTTCACATGCCAATAAAATATAGAAAGCCACATCAAATTAATCAGAAAGACTGATGACATACTGTTTCTTATGGTGTACATACCTGCAGCCTAGCAAAAGTTTTTTTGTTCGTGTGCTGGAAATAATGTGAACGACGACAACATAGAAGAACTTCCTTGATTTCACATTTACAATGTAAAATGAAGTATTAGACGGACTTATCTGTAATGTATGTGTGTACGTTAAAGTGTACAAATTGTTGAAAATTACTAGTTGTTATATAATTTTCAAAATAAGAATTTTTTAAATATATTTTTTGTTCTAAATTATTTTCATAGAGACATAGTCATAAGCCGTACTCCACCGCATCATAATTAAAATTACTCTCATATTGATGTTACATAACAGAAAGAAGATAATCTATTTTACACAAGGTTTTCAATGTATTACAGTGTAATTAAAAGCAAGAGGGAAGTGTCTATTTTGTCTTCAACATTTTTATACTTCCATTAAACTTTAAAGTCGGTGCATCTCAAAACTAGTTGATGTGACTTATGACTATATCTCTCTGACCCCTTCAATTATTGAACTTGTAAGTAGGTTGTTTAGGTTTTTATGTTGGTAACGCCACGTAGCGCTCTGTATGAAAATCACTGACTGTGATGTGTGCAGTCTGTAGCTGGTTTGGATTGTTTGAATATTTGCTATTGTAGTGTTGGGCAGTTGGATGTGAACAGCGCGTAACGTTGTGCAGCTGGAGGTGAGCCGCCAGCAGTGGTGGATGTGAGAAGAGAGATGGCAGAGTTGCGGACGATCTGGACGTGTGTCCGTCAGAAGAGGAAATTTGTAATACTGGATGTCATGAACTGATATATATATATATATATATATATATATATATATATATATATATATATATATATATATATACAGTTTTGAACACTATTAAGGTAAATACATTGTTTGTTCTCCATCAAAATCTTTCATTTGCTAATTATGCCTATCAGTAGTTAGTACCTTTAGTTGTTAGGATCTTTTATTTAGCTGGCATTATTGGCGCACGCTGTATTGCAGTAGTTTGAGTAACGAAGATTTTTGTGAGGTAAGTGATTCATGAAAGGTATAGGTTATTGTTAGTCAGGGCCATTCTTTTGTACGGGTTATTGAAAGTCAGATTGCGTTCTAAAAAATTTAATTAAATTAAAAGAAATTGTCTGTCAGTTTAGTAATGATCAGAATAAGTAAAGAGAAAAATGTCTGAGTTTGGATCAGCTGTTCGAAAATCAAATAACGTAAGAGGTTTTCCAGCACTCTGATTTAAAAAAATTTCTATTGAAATGTTTCAAACTCTTCTGAAATAATTACTCGCTCTTCGCCGGAGACTGGCATTCGTTTGACTTGTAGTGTAAGGTGCCGCGGCTTGTTTTTCTCGTGTGCCTCGCAACGCAATTACTCCGCGACAGATATCAGGAATGATCCATTGGTTATAGGCTGAATCATTGTTTACACATTATTAGTCTCGTAGCTACTAGCAATTCAGATCTAACGGTGTTACGTTAGTATAGAAAGTACGACTGAACATCGAACAGACGCCAGTATAGATGCCTTTACTAATAATGGACGTGGTAATGCCCTGATGACGGTCTCTCTCTATCCCTCTTGGATCCGCATCTGGTGCGTGCATTCGGTCCCTAGCAGCAGCCAGCCCAAGCAAACGAGACTGCAGACGGTGTCAAGCTGCATACACGGCCAGAACAAGTGAGTTAATGAGCCACGCACGTGAGCGGCGTGTAGACATCGCGGCGCTCGCTGAGGTACGCGGGACTTCCCCTCTGTGCAGTCCTTTGTCGCTCAGCTGTCAAACGGGGAGGCGCGGCTGGCGCCAGCCTTTCCTGCGGAAGTGGTGGCGCCCGCTGCCGCGGGCCTTCGCTGCGACAGATGACAGCGGCCGACCGCAGGCCGCGAAACAATGCGTGCAGCTTAGTCGCCCGGCAGAATAGCGGCCAGCGCCGGACGAGCGGCAAGTAGGCTGAAAAGGCCCGCTTTGTGGGCCCCGTGAATAGCTCTCCTGATTAAGCGGCGGCGCGGCACCAGGTTACTGCTGTGTGTCCCGCGCCGGAAGGAACCGAGCGCCCGTAACTGGCTACCTGGCACGCATTTCAGCGTTCGCTAACCCGACCGCGGCACGCCGGCACACATTCTACAGCTTCTCGGCGGGAAAGGCTGTAACAATACAGTCTTCCCGAGAAAGAAAGGACGTAACTGGTGGAATACTTATCTTTAATCCATTAATGATGAACGTCGCTCTTGACGGTACATGACCCACAATATTAATGATAACTGAATATGGCGCCTTGCTAGGTCGTAGCAAATGACGTAGCTGAAGGCTATGCTAAACTATCGTCTCGGCAAATGAGAGCGTTTTTTGTCAGTGAACCATCGCTAGCAAAGTGCTGTACAACTGGGGCGAGTGCTAGAAAGTCTCTCTATACTTGCGGTGTGGCGGCGCCCGGTCTGCAATCACGGTAGTGGCGACATGCGGGTCCAACGCATACTAACGGACCGCGGCCGATTTAAAGGCCACCACCTAGCAAGTGTGGTGTCTGGCGGTGACACCCAATACACCATCGCCAAATGAAAAAAGTTCATTGGTGTATGGTCAGGCGACCTGGATGGCCACAACAGGAACGGCACATTCACTCCACCCAGAACGACCACTCCAGCGCTGCGGAAGGTGTTCGCTGAGCTAACTACGTATGAGGTGATGCCCATTTCGCAATATAAAGCCAAGTATCTCTTATGGCATCTGAGACAACAACTAAAGATGAAGCTTATTGAGATAGGTTACGCCCTTAACGCATGACTCTGCGAAGAAGAAAGGACCAAGGACTCTGCTTTTCGTTCTGGTGCAGAAAACGTTAGGCTCGTTACAGGCAGGCTTGTGACTTTTGTGTTCCCCATAATCTCAAATTATGCTTGTTCACTTTGCCAGTTCAGTGAAATGTGGCTTCGTCAGAGTACACAAGCATGATTGCGAAACCGTATACCTATTTCCATCCTTGAAAATCTGTGCATTACTGTCTCCCTTTTGTTTTATCAGCTGGTTGGTATCCTGTAATCCTTGAATTGAATGGTAGACGCTTGCATAGCACAGGACATGTTGGTAACTGCCCCACATTCATTCACTGCTGGCACGGTATGTCTATTTTCAGGGATTTCTTTCGTAGACTTCAGTCTCGACGGATGGCCATCCTGTAATGTTCTTACCGCATACGCACCCTGTTTCCTCGAATTGCAATTTTGTGATGCTGTGGTGCCACTTCGCGAAACTTGGTCGCAAGAGTACTTTGAACAACGATTGTTGATGATGTTTTTGCGTATTCAGCGACAGAATACTCCTTTTCTACCGCAGATGCCACCATTTCAATTCAACGCCAGCGATGGGCAACAAGTATGAATTTACAAATTTTCATTGTTGCCAATCTAAACTGTGGGACTTAGCCTTTCAGTTGCATTTCTGAAATAAGGTCATAACTATAGTCAGAAGAATACTTTCTTTTTGTCCCATTCATTTTGAACTGCACTCTATTATAAGGATTCGTTAATATCCAATACGTGTTTGCACGCAGAGGTGGGGTAATGGTCTCGCACGTAAATCTACCCAAGGCATGGACTTCGCTTTTGATCTCCTTATAAGAGACACATATTTTCTTATATGTACCAGTAACGCCGTTAAGGAAATGAAACACCCTCTTGAAAAAATGAGTTTCATATATTTTCTGAATGAATACCCTCGAAAACGTAAGATATTTTTTAAAAAAAAGCGTCACATAAAAGTTCTATAGTTTTTAATGTACGCTGCAACAGTGAACCTAGATCTGTCGAAAAACTCATTGAGCCTTGCTCTCTCCCAACTATGCGTTTTCGTGAACTTCGCTGTTTATCTGTGTTTGGTTTCCCGCCCTTGTCGCGGTTACGTCGTGGTTCTTCTTCCTTCTACGTGTTGCAGCAGTGTTGTGTATAGATATTTGCGCCATGTAACATCTTTGGTTTGGTGCAAATAGTTTCCGGCAAGGGGGTCTGGGGTGAGTCGATCGGTTGTTGCGGAAGAGGGAAGTTATCTCCGCGCGGTGCAGTCGGCTGGGGCCGCTATCAGCCCCTTCGCAGCGTCCATTCCTCAGCTGTTTTCGCTGTCCCACATGGTGTGTAATTTTGACTGCTAATATGTACTCCATTGGGGATTATCACGTTTGTAACATTGCCGGTTGGCGTTCTCATGTAGTGGTTGACGGGAAGCAAATGATTGTGTCGGTTGGTCCATGGCTGTCCCCTGGTTGAGTTCCGACGGAACAAGTATAGCTGTCTCACCTACGTGAACGAGGGCACACCGGCCTCCCTGGATGCTTTCTGAGTGCCAACGGTGTTTAATTATCTGTTGTAAGCTATTTTAAATTTTAGGCTTATGGTTATTTTTTCTGTTTTTTTAATTTTGCAAAATTAATTTTAAAATTTATCTTTCAAGCTTAAACACTGTGGCCTTTGGCCTTTAAAGATAATGGTAATATATTTTAAAATATTGAAGTTTAATTGTGGCCCTCAGCCACTGGTAATGTATATGTAGTCTTTAAATTGTTTTATTGCTATCTTAATTGGATTTTATCTTGTTGATTATTAAGATTTCTTGTTGTTAAACATGCCGGTCTTTTGCCTGTAAAGGTCTATGGTAATATATTCTGAAGTCTTCAAATTTAATTGTGGCCCCCAGCCATTTGTGTTGCACCTTGCGTATGTTGCTTTTTGGGTTTTAAATTATTTTATTGCTATCTCAATTGAATTTTGATTTTTTCAAGATTTCTTGTTGGCCTTCTGCCTTTAAAGGTCTATGGTAACATATTCTAAAATTTTGGAATTTAATTGTGGCCCTCAGCCATTGGTATTGCACTTTGTGTATGTTGTTTTTTTTTTAATTATTTTATTGCTATCTTAATTGGATTCTTACCTTGTTAAGATATCTTGTTGGAGGTCTTCAGCTGTGAAAGAGTTGCATTTGGGAGAGATTCGCTTACGTGCCGCTTTGTTGCAGAGGTTATTAAATTACAATAAATGACAATTACAAGCAGAAACTGACCTCAACCCTTGACCCTTTCTACAATCCTATTACTTGGTCTGCCCAGCGGGTTTAGTGGGTGTCTCACTGGTAGCAGACTGTGTTTACGCTCGTGCTTACCAACCCCTAGTTGCGGTCAGTTTCACTCTTGTTTCTATTGTGTTTGTGGCATCGTATTGTTTGGTTTGTATTGCTTCAGATGTTAAGATAATGGCAGTCAGATAGCGACCGGGAATCGGTCTGCTGAAAAGAGACCATCTCGTTTACGAGTTGGCAGTGAGGCGTCACCGAGCGAGGTAGCACAGTGGTTAGTACACTGGACTCGCATTCGGGAGGACGACGGTTCAATCCAGTCTCCGGCCATCCTGATTTAGGTTTTCCGTGATTTCCCTAAATCGTTTCAGGCAAATGCCGGGATGGTTCCTTTGAAAGGGCACGGCCAATTTCCTTCCCAATCCTTCCCTAACCCGAGCTTGCGCTCCGTCTCTAATGACCTCGTTGTCGACGGGACGTTAAACACTAACCACCACCACCACCAGTGAGGCGTCAACCGACGGAGGGCAGTGTTCCAGAATTGGTAGCGCTTTTACGCGCTGCCGTGCTGCAGGCGGTTGACGTCACCTCGTCAGCGATCGGTGAGACAGGTGTGGCCATCCGATTTCTCGGTGAGGCCCTTAAAGGTCTTGAGGATATTATTGGTCTTCTAGAAGGAACTCAACCTAGTGACAGTCAGTTGGGTATGGTGGGGGTACAGATGGCGCACTTAACTAATCGGGTGGCTGATTTGAGTACGTTAGAGTTGGGAAAGCAGCGCAAAAAATCGCCCGCTGAATTGGGAAATCCGGTGAGTGCATTGCAGTTTAAGCTTACACGTTTGGAGTTGGATGCGAGGGAGTTCGAAAATAGTGACTCACACTATCAAGGGGAACATGGGAGCCAGGCCGGGGGTGACACAGTTCCAGCGGCTGTTAAGTTAGATGCCGTGTTTGCTAAGTTGCCTAACACTGTGGCTTATTTCTTTCAGGGTCTGACCGAATTTATTGTAGAGTGGACTGATCATGCAGAAAAGCTATTGTGGTTGTTGGTTCGTCTCGAACAGCACGCCCTTAGCGTCCCGCACCACGTAATCCTGTCGTTGCTATATCCGCTGGCCAGAGGCGAATTGCAGAACATCCTCTCACGGGCCATGGCCGAAGAGTTTACCTTGCAACAATTAAGGGGGCTTGTAATGAGTCAAATATTAATCACCGGAGTTCAGGAACAACTTGAGTGCCGCCACATTTGGGAAATACAGCGGGGGTGATCAGCAGTTTTTTTACATCAGTATGTTGATGGCGTCCACACGGCCTCCTTGGCCTTGCTTGTTGAATTGTCTGAACGCGAATTAGTTTCTATCATTCTCAAGGGAATTCGTGCACCGGATAAGTCGCATTTTGTTTTTCGTAAGCTGCCTGAGGACTAGGGAGAACTCCGTGATGTGATTGTAGCAGCATCCGCATTAACCCCTTGAGAACGTCGTGCGTCGGTAGGTTCTAGATCGCGACATAGGTGCGCATTCCGGATTACCCATATCCATGGGAGTTAGGCGTTGTTTCAAATGCTGTAGTTCAGCTCATTTGGTACGCTCTTGTGATCAGCCTCGTGCTCTTACAGCATGTAGATGACGCCGGGTTGGTACGCGAACCCGGGTTCCAACACTTAGGCCTTGGTGTACTCGAGTAGTCACACCCGCGTCGTCCCTTTTGCCTTATGTTTGTTCTCGAGTTGGGGCCGAGCCCGTCTGCGTTCTCTTGGATTCTGGTAGTTCCGTGTCATTATTGAGTTTTGAGTGTTTTTTGGAATTTTGGCATCTTACTAGTCTTCGTTCGGTCCCGTCCCCGGTGCAGAGATGTCGGGTGGCCAATGGCCAGGTGTTATCTTTGCAGGGTTGGGTCTGGGGGAATGTATCAGTTGCCGATTTTCCCTGGCCTGTATCTTTAGCCTTGGTTAAGGGATTGCCTGTTAATCTAATATTGGGGTGTCATTTCATTTATAAAACTGGCGCTATTTTGAATTATTCCGGACGCACCTTTTCCTTTAGGTCCTCTCCTGGCGAGGAGTTTGGCCTTTACGAGTGCGCTAGACCTGGTGCATGGCGAACTGCCGGGACCTTCGGCGTACAGGTGGCAGCCAATGAATACGATCTGGCTATATCTTGCCTAATCAGGCGTCTCAGTTACGCGACTTTTTCTCAACTGCTTAGCGATAAGCTGGGTTTCACCAGTGTTCTTGAATATCATGTCCGTTTGTCCGATGACACCCCAGTTAGACAATCTCCATACCACATCTGAACCCCGAAGATATTCAAGACTAAGATATCTCAGTTGTTAGAACAATGAGTCATGAGGCCCTCTACTTCTGCTTATGCTTCTCCAATTTTTCTTGTGCCTAGGGATCAGGGGCACGATTTTTGACCTGATGTTGACTACCGACGTTTAAACGCTAAGGTTGTACTCGGATCAGTACCCTTGCCGGATCTGCATAATTCTTTTACCTGGTTTGCCGGCGCTAATTGGTTTATTGTTCTTGATTTGAATCAGAACTATTCTCAAATTCCGCTGGCTGAGAAATTTAAACATGTCACCGCCTTTTGTACTGATTGGAACTTGTTCGAGTTTAACAGAGTCCCCTTTGGGTTAGCTACCGGAGCGGCGGTGCTTACTCGTTTGTTGGATAATATTCTTGGAGCATTATTTGGACGACTTGGTTATCTATAGCCGTTCGTTTGACGATCATTTGGATCATATCCGCAAGTTCTTTTGAGGTTACAGCGAGCTGGTCGAAGTGTTAAACCTAATAAAATTACGCTACCTAGGCGGGAGGTATCCTTCTTGGGCCATTTTGTCTCGGGTCAGAGTATTCGCATTGACCAAGAGCGGATGAGAGCGCCGCTGGCGTTGCCTCCTCCTGTTGATAAGTGAGGAACTGCTAAATTTATAGGCATGGTGAATTACTTTAGACGTTTTGTGCCAAATTTTGCTCAATAGGCGGCACCCTTAAATCAGTTACGCCGTAAGGGTGTGCGTTTTGAGTGGGGACCTGCCCAGGAGGCCGCCATTGAGCATATTAAGACTGCGATAGCCAGTCCGCTGGTGCTTAGGGCACCCGATTTTAGCAAGAGGTTTATTGTGCAGACTGTTGCTTCTAATGCCGGTATTTCAGCTGTCCTCCTCCAAGAATTTGAGGGGCAGAGACAACCTTTAGCTTACGCGTCTCGGCGGTTAACAGATGCCGATCGTGACGGCTGGGTGTTGTGTGATGTCCTTAGGTTAGTTAGGTTTAAGTATTTCTAAGTTCTAGGGGACTGATGACCATAGATGTTAAGTCCCATAGTCCTCAGAGCCAGGTGAACAGAAGCCGAGCTTAAGTATTCTGTCTATGAGTGTGACTCCTTGGCCATTTTGTTGTAGAGAAGTATCGGTTCTACCTTGAGCATCGGGTTTTCCAATTGGAAACCGACAATCAAGCCTTGAGCTACGTACTGGCGAGGCCGCGTAAGACTGGCCGTATTGCCTGGTGGGCAGAACGTATCTCGGCATTTCAGTTTAAAGTTAAACATGTGAAAGCTTCTGAAAATGTCTTGGCGGATGTTCTCAGCCGGATGTTCACCGAAGACGTGTTGTCTAGTCAGGGACGGAAGCAGGTAGACGGCGACAGTCTTAAATGTATGGTGTTCAGTGAAATTCATCTTCCGCTTACAGACATTGCACACCATCAGGATCAGGACCCTGTGTGGGCCCTACTCTACAACGCATTCAGAGCCGATTAAATTTGAAGTGGACCCCTTGGGTAGGTTTAATTGGTCAACAAGGTTAGGATCCAATGATTTTGATGTAGAAGATAGTCTCGTGAAATCTGACGAATGTTTTTGAAACACCGTCTACTTTCAGGTTGATACCTAATGATGGTCGAAGTAGAGAGGATATAAAATGTAGACTGGCAATGGCAAGGAAAGCGTTTCTGAAGAAGAGAAATTTCTTAACATCGAGTATAGATTTAAGTGTCAGGAAGTCGTTTCTGAAAGTATTTGTATGGAAGGTAGCCATGTATGGAAGTGATACATGGACAATAAATAGTTTGGACAAGAAGAGAATAGAAGCTTTCGAAATGTGGTGTTACAGAAGAATTTTGAAGATTTGATGGGTAGATCACATAACTAATGACGAGATATTGAACTGAATTGGGGAGAAGAGGACTAGAAGAAGGGATAGGTTGGTAGGACATGTTTTGAGGCATCAGGGGATCACAAATTAAGTATTGGAGGGCAGCGTGGAGGGTAAAATTCGTAGAGGGAGACCAAAAGATGAATACACTAAGCAGATTCAGAAGGATGCAGGCTGCAGTAGGTACTGGGAGATGGAGAGGCTTGCACAGGATAGAGTAGCATGGAGAGCTGCATCAAACCAGTCTCAGGACTGAAGACCACAACAACAACAACATTTGACTGATAGCAAAACGTAGGCATCGTTAATGCTAAATTCAATGGTATGAGAACTGATATGCCAAAGAAATAAGCTAGAAATATCTCCATATCACTGTACATGCTCCAGATACCTGTCCGCTTCAAAATCAGTTATCGTGTTGGGTTGTTTGATAAGTCTTTGCCAGATGAATATATTCTAAATTTGTCTTCTCCATATATTGTGCTGTATATATACAAATATATATATATTTTCTTTCTGTTTTATGAAATATAAAAAAATCTTGTGATGTATTTGTGTTTTCCTTTTATATTTGGTGTATTTTTTATATTTTCAAGTTTGATCCGTTTCAGATTTAATTATATTATATTTGAAATTAGTTGCACAGTATTGTTGTAACGGTATTGTAAGTCTGTACAATAATGAGAAAGGCGTAGAATTGTTTATTTCAAACATACTGAACGCACTGTGATATAGAGATATTTCTAGCTTATTTCTGAAAAATGTGTCATTGGAATACAACTGCATCACGTATGACTGAATCTGATATTAATGATGCTATACGTTTTGCTTTTAGTCAAAATATTGGGGAGGGTGGGTTTCGAAAAAAATAACTTTTTCAGCAAATCTGGATGCAACGCTGTAAAGTACATTGAAAATCATAGGACTTTTATTTGAAGTTTTTTTTCATATATGCTAACGTCTCAGCGGTATTCATTCATAAATAATTAAACTCATTTTCGTTTTTCAAAGCGGTGTTTCAGTCTCTTAAAGGCACGTATTAAAATATTTGCGTCTCTTACTTTGCTCTACACTACAACGTATTCAAAGACGCTTACAATCGAAGTGCATCCGTTGGGTAGGTTTAATGGCCAATAAGGTTAGGATCCAACGATTTAGATGTAGAAGATAGTCTGGTGAAATCTGACGAATGTTTTCGAAACACCGTATACTTTTAGGCTGATAGCTCTTCATGTGCCCCTTGAACGTGGACGCGGCGCCTTCTGATGAAGTAGTGATGACGCATCGGTGCAGTATCTTTTGCGGAAGCCGACGCTAAGAGAAAAAGGCAGCCGGTTCGCGGATGTGGACACGGGGGGCGTGGAGACAAATGTCGACCGCAGCGATGTCACGTACCGTGTCGGCAGGCCGCACTGGAACTGACCGCAGTGCGGCATTCTGGCTGCTGAATAAATATAAAAATGAATGAAGCTTGTTATGCGGTCGCCGCGCCTGCCTGCCTCGGTGCGTGCGTGCATGCGTGCACTAGCGCGTGCGTGCCGCCACCGCGGGTAATTAATTACGTATAGTTAGCACCTCCAAACTATAAATTCGAGCGGGGGGGAAGATAGGCGCCGGAGATGGCGGCAAATGTTGGACACGGTAAAGCTAATTAGCGGTCGGGCACAAAAAAGCTTGTATGGAGCGCGGACCGATAGCGAAAAAGAGGGAGCAAAGAGACATACCCCACGTCAGCATAGATTTTTGTGCGGTTGCTTTCTCCTTTTTTTGGACAACGGGATTGAAAACACCATCATTTCTGGTACGCCTGGCTATGGAAGTGCATTTGTTTACTACGCAGCACCGCCAAAGCAGTGCTTTTCATTCACCGTGGGTCACATCAACACACAGCGCTGTTGTCGATGCAGCGATTAGTGATTTCGCACAGTGGCTCCCCGATAGCTCACATTAGCTGTCCGTTCTCTGAATACCATCAGTGTATGTACAATGTGTTTCCGCTACAGAGGTGGACTCTGGACCGAAAATTAATTCATTGTTCATAAAAATAATTCTACTGTAAAGGGGAATGAAATAATTAGAGGCAAGGAGGCGGAGTAGATTAGCGTTTAACGTCCCGTCGACAACGATGTCATTAGAGACGGAGCACATCTCTGATCTACATCTACATCTACATACATACTCCGCAATACACCATACGGTGCGTGGCGGAAGGTACCTCATACCATAACTAGCATCTTCTCTCCCTGTTCCACTCCCAAACAGAACGAGGGAAAAATGACTGCCTATATGCCTCTGTACGAGCCAAAATCTCTCTTATCTTTGTTGTCTTTCCGCGAAGTATAAGTTGGCGGCAGTAAAATTGTACTGCAGTCAGCCTCAAATGCTGGTTCTCTAAAGTTCCTCAGTAGCGATTAACGAAAACAACGCCTCCTCTCCTCGAGAGACTCCCACCCGAGTTCCTGAAGCATTTCCGTAAGACTCGCGTGACGATCAAACCTACCAGTAACAAATCTAGCAGCCCGCCTCTGAAATGCTTCTATGTCCTCTCTCAGTCCGACCTGATCGGGATTCCAAGCGCTCGAGCAGTACTCAAGAATAGGTCATATTAGTGTTTTAAATGCGGTTTCCTTTACAGATGAACCACATCTTCCCAAAATTCTACCAATGAACCGAAGACGACTATCCGCAACTGCCATTACATGCATGTCCCACTTCATACCGCTCTGCAGTGTTACGCCCAAATAATGCCTGGTGTAAGAAGGAGAAATACGTAACATCACGTTTCGGACTTTGATAAAGGTCGGATTGTAGCCTATCGCGATTGTGGTTTATCGTATCGCGACGTTGCCTCTCTCGTTGGTCGAGATCCATTGACCGTTAGCAGAATATGGAATCGATGCGTTCAGGAGGGTAATACAGAACGCCGTGCTGGATTCCAACGGCCTCGTATCACTAGCAGTCGAGATAACAGGCATCTTATCCGCATGGCTGTTACGGATTGTGCAGCCGCGTTTCGATCCCTGAGTCAACAGATGGGGACGTTTGCAAGACAACAACCATCTCCACGAACAGTTCTACGACGTTTGGAGCAGCATGGACTATCAACTGGGAGACCATGGCTGCGATTACCCTTGACTCTGCATCGCGCTGCGCTGCGCTGGCGTACTCAACGACGAACCTGGGTGGACGAATAGCAAAACGTAATTTTTTTTTTTTGATTAATCCAGGTTCTTTTTAAAGCATCATGATGGTCGCATCCGTGTTTGGTGACATCGCGGTGACTAGAGAAGGATACAGAAGGAAAGTGACCGTGCTCTTTCGAAAGCACTATCCCAGCATTAGGCTTAAGCGATTTAGGAAACTCACGGAAAACCTAAATCATGGTGGCCGGACGTGGGTTCGAAGAACCGTAGTCCTCCCAAATGCAAGGCAAATGTGCTAACCACTTTGGTACCCCGCTCGGTAATGGGAGGCAGCGTAAACCTGAATCAACAACATGTAAGAGAATGCTGTACATACGAGTATGTACGCAGTGAAAACGGTAATCTTAAGTATAGCAGTTATCAGACGCCACCGTAATCAGTATACAATTTTAGTAAATGCATATGTATTATTTATTTTATTACTACAACCAATTTCCGTTCCCGACCAACTCCGCAGGATAGAAAAAAGAAATCACATATTAGTAACTGTGCCTTCACATCTAACACACTACAACTTTACTTCCTGCACGTTATGCATTACCCTTTGGATACCGCCATGTCTAAGACTGAAATGACACGCAACTGATGTAAGATTCTTTACACCACAGAGATGATTGATATGCGAAACCAGTTGTAATAATGAAACAGGTATAGACATCTGGCTGTCATGAACTTCCTGAAGTATGTAACTGACGCTGTGAGTTACTTTCAAATATTTTTAACACTGTAGTTCGAAATTACACACACCGGTGTCCTATAATTGACATGACATATTCTCCTCTCAATATTTAAATCTCGGATAAAATATCGAGAAAGAAATCTGACAGTTTATGATTTCACAATCATCCATCGTGACTGCTCCAAAGTATCTTTCATGAAGCAGCAAATTCTTACGTTTCCTTCTTTCTAGAAGCATAAGGATTAATTAATATGAGTGTCCAGATAATTGAAGTGCCATAAAATTTTGTTGCGCAATTGACTACTAGTGAGAGTCAGTCTTGAAATGCTTCTACAAGTACACATTGAAGAGGCCTTTGATCTATTTTCCTCCAGATATGTATTGATTACTCTTGAGAAACAAGACTTTGCACATGGACTGTGTAGATATTCCGTTATCAAGTTGAAAATTTAAAAAAAAGAAAAGATTATAGAATACTGCGTGGTATGACAGTCTTATTGGAATTGTTTGCGATAGTTGTGTGCGAAATAGGGAACGTTGACCATTACCTATTAGGATTTTGTAGTGGATTGTATGTTAACCGGGGACCTAGAAACGACGGAGAGGCTTTGTCCCCGCCACAGCCGCAGTGGTCCACAACCCCACGACGGTTACCACAGTCCACTTCACCCCTCCGCCACCCCACACCGAACCCAGGGTTATTGTGCGGTTCGGCCCCCAGTGGACCCCCCCCCCCGAGAACGTCTCACACCAGACGAGTGTAACCCATACGTTTGCATGGCAGAGTAATGGTGGTGTACGAGTACGTGGAGAACTTGTTTGCGCAGCAATCGCCGACATAGTGTAGCTGAGGCGGAATAAGGGGAACCAGCCCGCATTCGCCGTGGCAGATGGAGAACCGCCTAAAAACCATCCAGACTGGCCGGCTCAACGGACCTCGACACAAGTCCGCCGGGCGAATTCGCACCGGGGACCAGGCGCTCCTTCCCACCCGGAAAGCCGTGCGTTAGACCGCACGGCCAACTGGGCGGGCAATATTCTGACGTCAACATTCTCAAATTTCGGTGCTGAAACTACGCATCTGCAGACAAGGGTTCCCTCTTGACAAACGATCGGACAGCCGTCCGAAACAGCATACTACATGTTGTCAGTTCTTTTTATACAGTCTTTACAAATCAATGGAGCAATTCCTTGGTACGTAGGCAAATTACGAACTGAAGGAGACGTCAGGCAACAAAGTTCCCCCGTACCAGCAAAACTACTCTCAAGGCCGTTGAGGAAATTTTCAGATCCATAAAGTGAGCTATGATCTAGGAACATGTCTTAAGGCAAAGCAATTGAACCATCATTGTTTCGACTATGACAATGAACTGTTTGCCTCCAGTGTAGTTAAACGCTAAAAGCGAACTGTCGTCTATTAATTCAACTGAAGTAACAACATAACTAATGCAGGTTACACAGTTTTCCCGATAAGCCTAATTAATCCTGAGTCTTGGAAGGCCGGTCGCGGGCCTTGAGTTCCGTACCCGATTTAGTGCCTGATCCTATCAGGAATTTCCGCAAATCACTACTCTCCCCTATGTGTTCAGATGAATAATATAAAAATTTTTCGCAGTTCATAACGCAGAAACATCGTCACAAATTTGTCATGTATGCTTATCTTGCACTGTCTGTTAAAGAGAAAAGACAGGGATTGTCTAAGCAACGAAAAGACCCAATACCTCCATGTTGTCCAATTATTCACCCTCATGAGCACACAAATGACAAATAAGTACAAAAGGTATTTATATATGGAACAAGACAGAAAAACCATTAATAACCACATCATTGTCGAGTGGGCGACAAGGAACTATGAAAACTAGGAACTTTTCGCAGACAATCTTCCTCAGTGGAACAGAAACAGTTGCATTGATCATGTTATGCGGGACTATTAACCAACCATGCAAGGAGTTAATAGCACTTACTGGGTACCATATGAGAAAAACTTTAAGAAAATGTATGGGCAACAATCAGTTAGGGTAAGTCCGCTTGTGAGTCGGAGAAAACAGTTAAAAGAAAAACCTTAATGTGGACTAAAACAATCACATGTCCCTATTAAATTCCTTTCGAAATTAGTAGCACGAACTCGGATTCACATCCTAGCCACTTTCCAAATTCACATCGCTAACGGAGCAACTCAGCGCTTACCGGTACAGTGATGCCTTCAGAGTTTCAAGGCAAAGTCTGTGTCCCTCGGGTCCCCAGGCCGGAAATAAGCGTTTTCATCGAAGTCGGATATCAAGTCAGTAGTGCCTCCGGACCTGCCGAGATCTAACACCCGAGTCCCAGATCATCTAAATCTGGCGAGGTCACTTATTGGTGACACAGTCCGAGTGACCAGCTCTGTCGTCAGAAAACAAGGGCCCAAGAACTTCTCTTCTCTAGTCCTCTAAGCGTTACGGGAGAAAGGCGCCCCCATTTAAACCACTAAAAGTAATCACAACGGGTAACTCGTGGTCAGCCAATGAGAGTAGCCGAGATCGGCTCTCTGAAACATCTCGTAGCAAAAATGTCTAAATATGGAGTAAAAGTTTTCGCTCAACGAAAGAGAGAGAGAGAGAGAGAGAGAGAGAGAGAGAGAGAGAGAGCTGTTTAACGGTCGCAAGGCGTCATTTTATCGGCGCGTAACAGTGTTCAGAAAGCTTTGAAATTTCGTAGTCCATTTCTTTCGGAAAAATATAAAGGTTGGATACCAGAACGTGCCAGTCACCTTCAGGCCACCACGTGGACACCTCGATTATGTCATAAAAAAATTCATCAGGTTACCTTTCATTCGGAAAGTGGTTGCACTTACCGATTGCTTTATTGGCTCGTAAATTCTGTGGGTGAAGCCCGGTCAACAGGGTTTGGGTTGTTTGGGGGAAGAGACCAAACAGCGAGGTCATCGGTCTTATCGGATTAGGGAAGGAAGTCGGCCGGGCCCCCCGATCAACAGGGACTTACATGCTTTGAGTGAAAATAGTAGTGCATTGAGACTGGCTAGCTTCTAGCTGAAATCTAGATCTGCATAATAAAATTTAAAAAGGACGACTGATTGCCGCAATCCATAATTTACAAGTCATATAAAATTGCCTCGGCCACAGAATTTTGGCAGTCCCTACTCCAGCTATTCAAACCGTAGCCGGCAAGTCTTTACAAAGACAAGGAGAAACTTGCAATTAAATGAGTCTTCCCGGTTCTGCTCGGTCGTGATGCAAACAATTTCCGCATTTATAAGCGACGAGTTCCCCCGTACACCAGAAGAGGGACCGTCTAGAAGATGCTATGCCACACCGTGGTGCCAGGCTCACCACGCAGGACGCAAGAAGGGCTCTCCACTGAAGCTCTCTGCCCCCCACAGCCTTTGAAAGCGTATGCAGCCTACCTTCTATGGAAAGACCAGAGAGGTGCCGCACATCAGCCGGAGGCCACACACACGATGTGGTGCACGCTGGCAAAAAAGAGTTTAATGGCAAGCAAATCTCGCTAACTTTATAAACAATTAAATTTGCTTAGTCATAGCCCTAACGCGGAAGTGAGTACAAATTACAGATGGAAAATTGAATGTGAAAGGTACATTAACTTTATTCTTGATTTGCAGGTTCATTTCGTCTCGGTGGTAGAAGTTGATTAAAAAAAAGGTTCAAATGGCTCTAAGAACTATGGGACTTAACATCTGAGGTCATCAGTCCCCTAGACTTAGGTACCACTTAAACATACCTAACTTGAGGTCATCACACGCATCCATGCCTGGGGCAGGATTCGAAGCTGCGACCTTAGCAGCAGCGCGGTTCCTGACTAAAGCGCCTAGAATCACTCGGCTACAGGGGCCGTCGGAAGTTAACATCAAATGAAATGAGACAGCCAGACGCATTGCAGTCTGACTGTATTATGCGGCAACTACAGTTAACCTTCCCAGTTCTAGAACAAAAGAAACAGTTTGTCAAATACCAACACAGTCACTTGTATGAATGATTATTAGCCCTAAAAATAAATTAGCCCTAAAAATAAATTACGCACGGTCCATTCACGTTAATGTGGGGTGCTTCTGTGTTGGCAGCGCTGTGTAGCGCCTCTGACTGCGCTTTCTTTGTAAGAGACTCTGTGGCTGGTTGGACTCATTGTTGGAAGTTAATCGCCAGTAGTGTTGGGCAGTTGGAAGTTAGTCACCAGCAGTGATGCAAGTACTGTTGGGCGATTGGAGTTGAACAGCCAGCAGTGATGGATATTAGATGTAAGTTAGCGTTGTTGGAGGGTAGAGGTCTGAAGTGTTAGCGTAGGCTGAGACCGGTACATGTTCGACTTGGACATTTAATATTATTCATGACTATATGCCTTTGTAGTAGATGTAAATGACGATTTATATTCGTGTCTGAAATGGATGTCGCATTATTAAGGTAAAAGAAAATACATTACATGGTTTGCAACAAAATATTTACCATGCTAACCGCATGGCTATTAGTAGTTAGTGGCTTTAGTAGTTAGAATCTTTTATTTAGCTAGCAGTATTGACGCTCGCTGTATTGCAGTAGTTCGGGTAATGAAGATTTTTGTCCGGTAAGGTTACTGTAAGATTTTTTTTTAGTCAGAGCCATTCTTTTGAATTAATTATTTGAAGTCAGGTCCTCTTTCTTTTGCGTTACGTTAGGATTTTGTGGGCCTCAAACATTCAGCAATTTATGTACGACAACGTGCAACAATCACTTACAGACGGAAAGTAGCAGCACGAGCAGTGAATGGTGTATAAAGCCCGTGGGGGGATGCGGAATAGTGCATTCGTTGTGATAATGTGGGAATGGATAGATTTATCTGACGTCCAAAAGAGCATGACCGTTTGTTTTCGGGCCAAGTATGGAAACGTTTCCGAAATGGCTATATTCGTAAACTGTTCGCTGGCCGCCATGGTTAAAGTATACCATGCACGTCAAAATGGCACTATCCAAAACCGGCGCCAAGTCAAGTGTTGTGCACTAGGAGCTACTGATGACAGGGGCGAACGGCGGCAGTGGAGATGTGTGCGAGCGAACCGACATGTAGGTGTTGAGTAACTGACCGTCGAGAAGAACCAAGGGATTAGTAACAGTGTGTGCTCAACGGTGTTTCAGCGAACGTTGCTGCGTATAGGCGTCCGTAGGAAGCGTCTCGTTCACGCACTTACGGTTACTTCTGTTCATCTGGGACAGAGGTCCGCTAGTTGGCGACTGATTATCTCTTCAGATGAATCACGCTTTATGCTCCATCAGATAGATGGCCATTGTGGGCAGCGTGAAATGTCTAAAAGCAAATACTCACGCTGGATGCGAGAGCGTTAAGGTCTGGGCAATGTTTATGTGGCATTCCATAGGTGCTTTTGACATTCCAGAAGGCATAATGGATAAACACATATGTGCATCTATCCTTGGGGACCAAGTGCGCTCCTACGTGCAGTTTTTTCTTCGTTGACATGGTGGCATATACCAGCGGGACAATGCAACGTGTCACTCTGCTCACAGGGTACGTTAGTGGTTTGAAGAGCACCAGCGTCAGTTTATCGTACTCAGCTGGCTCCCAAACTCTCCGGTTTTAAACGCAAACAAGAACATGTTAGACCACTGTGACGGAGCTGTTGGCGCCGTTATCCTCAACCGAGAAACCTAGAGCAGCTGGTACAGTTCGTAGCACCTCCGAGCTTCCCTTAAAGACACTAGTAACCGTTTCCATGGGTACCAACACAGAACTTTTAAGTGAGAATTTTTTTAAGAGTCAATCTGTTAAAAGTCATGACTGCGTATCTTCAGTTACCACCTGTTTCCTGCTCGACGACTCAGCTATACCTGTTGAATGTAGACTATACTGGGTGAGTCACTAACTGTTGCTACCAAGAATAACTCCGAAGGTACGACAGGGGCTGAAAATTTTATGGGACGAAAGTTGCATGGGACTACGGGGCCATAATATGACATTGGTTTTCTGTTGCTAGGTGCGGTCGCTTCAGAGATATGAAGGTCAACTTTGTTTTTTGAATGGGATGCTATAGTTTGGTACTTATTTTCTGATAGTGGCTATCGAGACGAATCGAATGATTTGTAACAGTGAGGTCTTTGAAGGTCACAACGGTGGCATGAAATCCATTTACAAAAGGTTTTCGAAGTGATGACCATTGATATCAATGCAGTGCTCCAATATTCGTATGATGGATTGAGTGATATTCCTTAACACATCGGCACTTATCGAAGTACATACTCTGACAATTCTCTCTCACATTTCTTCAGTTGTAGTTGGAACGTCTTTTTAAACAATGTCTTTCACGAATCCCCACAAGAAAACATCCTGAGGCGTCACGTTTCGCGAACGAGCCGGCCATGACACATCTCCTCCGTGTCCAATCCAACGATTTGGAAATTGTCTCTGCAACTCATATCTAGCCATCAGCGAAAAATGTGCTGGACACCCATCGCCTTGATAACACATTGCCGGATGCGGTGGCCGTGCGGTTCTAGGCGCTACAGTCTGGAACCGAGCGACCGCTACGGTCGCAGGTTCGAATCCTGCCTCGGGCATGGATGTGTGTGATGTCCTTAGGTTAGTTAGGTTTAATTAGTTCTAAGTTCTAGGCGACTGATGACCTCAGAAGTTAAGTCGCATAGTGCTCAGAGCCATCTGAACCATTTGATACCACATTCTGTTCCTCGTTTCTAAAGGTATTTTTTCTAATAACAGAGCAAATGTTTCTTGCAGGAATGCTGTGTACTTCCTACCATTAAGATTACCTTCGATGGAGTAGGGGCCTATAATTCTGTCCTCCAGAATCCCACACCATACATTCACCAACCACGGTTCCTGGTGTGCAGCTTGCCGCAGCCAACATGGTTTTTCAGTTGCCCAATAACGCTTGTTACGCAAATTAACATTTCCATGGTTCGTGAATGTAGCCTCGTCAGTAAATAAAATCAGAATAATAAATGTGTCTTTCCTCTGAATCTGAAGTTGAGCCTATCGGTAGAATTCAACGCGACGCATACAATCCGTGCCAGTTAAGTCTTCGTTGAGACTGATATGGTAAGGCTGATATTGGTTGGTAGGTTTGTGGGATTAAAGGGACCAGACTGCTACGGTCATCGGTCCCAGGCTGATATTTATGGCGATGCAGAACACGAACAACACTACTCTGGCTCATGCCAGATACCCTTGGTATTTGACGAGAAGTAGCACAAGGATCTCGAACCACAGTGGCAGTTTCCAGTTTCCTCGTTAGTAAATTTCCCGGATATGTTTCCGATGCGTTAAAGATCCAGTTGCTCTCAATTTGTCATACACACATTTAAATATAAGACGAGTAGGTTGAATACGCTGAGAATATCTTTCAGCGTATAAGTCTCTAGCTCTCACTGAATTACGTTGGCATTCTCCGTAAATGAGAAGCATATCGACTTGTTCTTCGAAAGAGTACATCATTCAAATTCACTCGATTCGAAGATACTAGTGTTACCGTTCCTATTAGTGTTGTACCGCGAAACCGTCGAATGGTGTTTACTTGTGAATGACACGTTAGATGGTTCAAATGGCTCTGAGCACTATGGGACTCAACATCTTAGGTCATTAGTCCCCTAGAACTTAGAACTACTTAAACCTAACTAACCTAAGGACATCACACAACATCCAGCCATCACGAGGCAGAGAAAATCCCTGACCACGCCAGGAATCGAACCCGGGAAACCGGGCGTGGGAAGCGAGAACGCTACCGCACGACCACGAGATGCGGGCGGCACGTTAGATTGATATGCTGTATTTGGAGAATATTTTCTATTTGCACGATATACGAGACAGAATTGTCAGAGCACGTGCTCCGAAAAATGCCGGAGTGATAAGAAATACCACTCAATCCATGATAAGAAGATTGCAGCACTGCATTGATACCAATGGTCAACACTTCGAACACCATCTGTAAATGGACGTTCATCCATCTTTTTGAGCTTCGTCGACCTTCAGAGACCTTACTGTTACACATCACCGGATTCGTCTCGATGGCCGCTATCAGAAAATACGTACCAAACTTATATCCCATTTTAAAAAACAAGGTTGACCTTAATGTCTCTGACGCGACCCCATCTAGCAACAAAAACCCAACGTCATATTATGGCCCCCGTTCTCCCATGCAACATTTGTCCCACAAACTATTCAGCTACTATCATACTTTCGGAGTTATTCCAGGTGACAATAGTTAGTGACTCACTGTGTATAAAAACGGCGCTAGCAGCGTTGCTGACTGTGCTAATTATTTAGGGGGACTGTGCGCGGTTTAGTGGGTATAAAGGAACACAATACTGATTGCTACCCTGCGCGGTGCTACTTAAGCATGTGGTGAGGGAAAAATCAAAAGAAGTCTTGGATAAGCGGTCATGTGGACACAAAATTTTCTAGAAATTTGCTTTATTAGCAAAAATAACTTCTCGAAGGACACACCAGCAGGCGTTAAGAGTTTTTTATCATCATTATAAGGAACGAGTGAAGTAGAAAACAAGTGGTGGTGGTGGTTAGTGTTTAACGTCCCGTCGACAACGAGGTCATTACAGAGGGAGCGCAAGCTCGGGTTAGGGAAGGATTGGGAAGGAAATCGGCAGTGCCCTTTCAAAGGAACCATCCCAGCATTTGCCTGAAATCACGGAAAAACTAAATCAGGATGGCCGGAGACGGGATTGAACCGTCGTCCTCCAGAATGCGAGTCCAGTGTGCTAACCACTGCGCCACCTCGCTCGGTAGAAAAACAAGTACAAAAAAGGTTATATGAAAGTAACAAGTTTCGGGAAGTTTTCCTCGACATGAACCGTCCTGATATCAATTCAGTACGGGGAGGTATATTTTATTTATGGTGAGCACAGATTCGGATGGACTGCACGGATACCACAGTCGATCCGGGCACAGGACTCAACACCATTAATGGAAGCTAAGTTCCTGTGTAATTGAGAATGCAAGTGAAAAATGAAATGGTTTACTAAACGTATCATGTCATGTGAGTGGAACAATCTAAAATTGCAATGTGTTCCTTAAGTCAAAACCATGTTGCGACCTCACCAACACTGGCGGCAGCCTGTAAGCAGACAGTGTAGCGACTTGCGAACGAAGACAGTACGACGTACCGGAACCGAGACGGAAGTAAGAGCGAAAGTGCCCAACTGTGACTGCTGTAAATGAAGTGCTCGCACTGAAATGCCTGATTGCATCCGAAAAGCATTCCATACCACACGTCGCTTGTCTGGCTACGTGCTACTCCAAAGGCCTACACAAGATACACTGGTCACCGCTGATTATGTTCAAACAACGAAAGCTTGGAGTTGAGAGATTAGCATCACCTTAGTATGAAAGAAGGAAAAAATCACACTTGTTTGATTACCGCGACCCTCTCTGAAAAATAAATGTGTGCAATTTTTTCCCTTTTTACACAATGGGAGAGATTCCGCTATATTTTGTTACTTCTGTCTTCTTGCGAGCGTGGGCATTTTATTTTGTCAAGCTGCGCAATGGATTGATCCAACAACTATCCTTTGGCTCGTGCCAGAAACAGTTTCCACCTTACACTACTACAGAAGTCAGACAGACGCTCCTAATATACCAACAAGAACTGCTTGAAAAATATTCAGTAGCAAATACCTTCCGGAGTTGTCTGCTGTAACGAAAAGACACAAAAATATTCTACATCCTTACGTAACTATTGGAATACTTGGGTACTGGAGTATTGCTAGTTAGTGCAATAAAAACATTAAACGAACGAAAAATATTATTTATTGCAAAGAAATTCTGAGAAATCAAGTGAAACTTTTTCTTATAAATTAATAAATTTCCTGGTTCTTTTTGGAACAGTAGATTGCTTCTTATGGATAGGAATGCTACTACTTTGCAAAGTACGGAAAGGCTCTTTCCTCCCTTATTTTTAAGAATGTTATTTACTTGGCAGAATGACAGAGCCATGCCTACATAACTTGAATAACTTTTCTAGGAATGGGTATGGCTGTTGCATGAGAAATGTAATATAGTGTACTGTTAGGGAGGACAGATGGGGCTCACATATGCTGTGGCGCACAATAGCGTGAGCTTCATGACTGCTGCCTGCGTCGCTCGCTGCTGCCAAATAACACAACTATCTCTTTCTATCTGGATTGACCTTCACCAATCAAACTCTCCCTACGCCTTGATGAAGTCAAAGACTCCTATCCGCCCTTAGTCTAACTATTGGTGTGGTACACTGGTCAGATAACCAGTCCATCGCGATGACACTCAATATTCGCTCGCAGGCGTTTAACCAGTACTCTGTCCGTGTTCACACCGCACAATAAGTGTGGCGGCCAACACAGTGAACAACGCTCAATATAGAGTATCATTCCGATTTGCTAATGACAGACGTGCTCTCCCAGTGAAGTACTGAGGAGAGACTTGGTTCCTCGCTCTTTGTGTACACGTACTAGTGCGCTCACACTCGTTACATGTTCCAAGAGCGACAACGGAATGGCCCTTTTTTCTGGAAAAATTGTAAGGGTATACCATTCGCTGTCTTCCCTCACTCCTCTGGCTCTTTGCGTCAGAAATATTCCACCAGTCAGTGTTGTTCTTTTAAATGGGAGAATGTCGATCCGTTTAAGTCGACCAATGCGGAAATATATAGCATCTAAATTGGTTCAAATGGCTCTAAGCACTATGGGACTTAACATCTATGGTCATCAGTCCCCTAGAACTTAGAACTACTTAAACCTAACTAACCTAAGGACATCACACAACACCCAGTCACCACGAGGCAGAGAAAATCCCTGACCCCGCCAGGAATCGAACCCGGGATGTAGCATCTCCATTAGGCATATATTGCCCTCCTGTGAGAACTCCGTATCTACGCAGTCGGTCCGTCAAAAAATGCGTTGCCTGGGTGCTCCCACACGATGTAGCGGAATTTGCTTTTAACTCGAACACGGGGTCGTTATCCCTTTGCTCTGGCAAAAGCTGTCGTCTCTCTGGGTGGTCGCTCTAGCCGAAGTAGATGTGTGTTGACTCACCCCTCTGAACCCTCTGAATGGACGGGCCTCCCAGCGGGCTGGTTGCGTCTTTAGAACGAAAATTCCTGTGGCCGTAATGTTGTCCACGCCAGACTCGACTTTTTCAGCCTCGGTGTACACTCGCAATTTACTTATTAGATTTGCATATGGCTTACATGAATTCATACAAAATTAACTGTACCTTATCGAGTTTGGGTTCGAATAAAGCGTTTGATGTGCAGAATACGATTGTGAGGACGGAATATATACGAAATGAAGGTCAGGAGACCACGCCACCTTACATTCTGAACTCGAAATTGGAATAATCGAACACACATACCATGGAAATAAACTTAGCTAGGGAACTTTCTTACAATTAATAATTTCAAAATAATAAGAAAGGAACATAGAGAGAAGAAAAAGATGACAGAGATTTTACTAACATACCTGTCAGTCCACAATGACACGATGAAAAGCTAAACTAGTAATATGTGTATGCATATTCTACTGCATATCATGGGAGTCTAAAGCCCATTAGCATATGGATTATTCAACAAAAGGGCATGAAATGGGAGTGTGCTGTTAATCTAAGGAAAACCTATTCAGAAAGCGAAGAATAAATTCCTGCAACAATTGCAGCTCAAAACAAAAGTAACATTTTAACACTAATTTTTGAGGTAGTTTCTCCACAAGACACATCCTAGATTATAGGGTTCATTACATTGAAAATACATTTGTGGGGACAATGACATGAAAAGTCGCCAACTCTGCTCACAGATAGAGAGCAGAGGGTGGGCTAGAGATGGCTTGGCAGACGATGACCATTGCGCACACCCTAACTGATATATGGCGAATACACTGTGGCTGTGATGGATAATTTGCTACTCAACCACCCGTAGGATTCTGAACATGGCAGCACAGCGATGGGAACTCCCCATCCTTAAAGGAAGGTCTGCTTTGTAATTTCACTACGTTAAGTCAGAAGTGCACCGCATCTTCGAATTCAACGAGTGGTGACAATCACCAAGTATCATGTCTGCATAGACAGTGAGATTAACCATGGTGATTGTTAGCATCAATTCAGAGGAACGACACTCCATACTCTACAGTGGGTGGCTTGGTGTAGCTCAGTTGTGACCCAATGAAGTGAAGTTGCTCTCCTATCGCCATGATTGGGTTTTAGATTTTCACCCGGGTCCTCTAGCAGGCTGCCTCTCGTCTGATCTCAGTTTGATCACCTGTGTTTGCTTCCAGAAAGAGCGGACTGCTCATCAAGCGTTGGTTGTCCCCAGATTGTCATGCAGAAAGTACCTTCCATTTTGTGTTAGTGAGTTCTGACTTGCAAATTTCTGCTCTGTCTCCTCTTGTACATGCACTCCGTCTTCTGGCCGCAAGTGGCCCATCAGGACCATCCGACTGCCATGTCATCCTCAGGTGAGTATGAGGACAGGAGGGGCTCGTGGTCAGCACACAGCTCTCCTGGTCGTTATTGTGGTTTTCTTTGACCGGAACCACTACTATTAGGCCGATTAGCTCCTCAGGTGGCATCACGAGACTGAGTGCACCCCGAAAAATGGCAACAGCTCATGGCAGCCCGGAGCGTAACCCATTCAAGTGCCGGCCACGACCGACAGCGCTTAACTTCGGTGATCTGACGGGAACCGCTGCATCCAATGCGGCACGGCCCTTGCCCCTCTTGGACACAGAATACACAAAATGAATCCGTAACAGCTATATTTTAGATATTTTGGGTTGTAGACATAATTGACATTGTGTAACTAAATTACCTTTACAGACGTCGAATATTAGTAGTGGGCGACAAAAACTGAAGTTTAGCATAGGAACCCATATGCGGATACTTACCATTTATTTGCGGCATGCAATGTACAGCGCATTCAGAAAGCACATCTACTTTCGCTGTCAATGACTACGTTATTTCGTACATAATGCACCGATCATCTGTTGTCCCTTGCCAGGTGCAGATTTGTTTCCATGCTATTCATCTGTGTTTTTGACTGCGAGAGAGGTTTTTAGCTGCTGTTGTGCTTGTTGTCTTGGAGCAGTGGCGACTCATTTCACTATCGATAGCTTTTAGCTGGGATCTCACCAGGAGGTGCTGATTACTCCCCTGTGTGATTATCGCTCCCTCGCCTCCAAAAGCGGCTGCTAGAGACGCATCTAGAGAAAGTCAGACCTCCGAAGAGCGTGGCGCAGGCACTTAAAGAAAGTATTCGCACCGCGTGGATCCGTCGGCAGCTGCAGTGCTTGGAGCAACGCACACGAGCTGTGGATCGACACGACGTCTTTTCCGGGTTGCCGTTCACTTTTGTTCGCCAGGACCGGGCAGAAGGCAAAGGTCTGGTCCGCCTGTGTTGTGTGCAACTAGTTGTTCAGCTCTGTGCGCCAATGTCCTGCTCCACAAGCTGTCTGGAAAGATATTCCTGTTTATGTTTCATGGACTAGTCATGAACGCCTTGTTGCCCGCCGTTGCGACCGAGCGGTTCTGAGCGCACCAGCCCGAATCGCTCTGCTGCTACTGTCGCAGGTTCGAATCCTGCCTCGGGCATGGATGTGTGTGATATACTTAGGATAGTTAGGTTTTGGTAGTTCTAAGTCTAGGTGACTGATGACCTCAGATGTTACGTCCCATAGTGCTCAGAGCCATTTGAACGCCTTGTTACTTGGCAAGCGTTCTCACTCAAAAAAATTCCCATGGTTAATGTTGTGGTTATGTAATGTGCACAGTTATGCAAAGCTTTATCAGGGGCCTATGCCTTATGTAGTTTTTTAAAAAAAAATGTGTTTTAAATTTATTATGTAAGGGAACCAATTGTTCTAAGTTTTAATGTTTGTTTTCACTTTGTTTTAAAATCTGGTCGTCTCTCTGGTATTACTGTTATCCAGAGCCTTTCAAGCATTTTGTGACCTCCGGGTACTGGTAAGATCCTAGCTGTTGTTTATTACACTACTGGCCATTAAAAATTGCTATACCAAGAAAAAATGCAGATGATAGACGGGTATTCATTGGACAAATATATTATACTAGAACTGACATGTGATTACATTTTCACGCAATTTGGGTTCATAGATCTTGAGCAATCACTACCCAGAACAACCACCTCTGGCCATAATAACGGCCTTGATACGCCTGGGCATTGAGTCAAAGAGAGCTTGGATGGCATGTACAGGTACAGCTGCCCATGCAGCTTCAACACGATCCCACAGTTCATCAAGAGTAGTGACTGGCGTATTGTGACGAGCCAGTTGCTCGGCCACCATTGACCAGACGTTTTCAATTGCTGACATATCTGGAGAATGTGCTGCCCAGGGCAGCAGTCGAACATTTTCTGTATCCAGAAAGGCCCGTACAGCACCTGTAACATGCGGCCGTGCATTATCCTGCTGAAATGTAAGTTTTCGCTGGGATGGAATGAAGGGTAGAGCCACGGGTCGTAACACATCTGAAATATAACGCCCACTGTTCAAAGTGCTGTCAATGGGAACAAGAAGTGACCTTGACGTGTAACCAATGGCACCTCACACCATCACGCAGGGTGATACGCCAGTATGGTAATGACGAATACACGCTTCCAATTTCCGTTCACCGTGATGTCCCCAAACACGGATGCGACCACCGGCAGCGGTTGTCTCGCTGTTCTAGGCGCTCAGTCAGGAACCGCGCAACTGCTACGGTCGCAGGTTCGAATCCTGTCTCGGGCATGGAAGTGTGAGATGTCCTTAGGTTAGTTAGGTTTAGTTAGTTCTAAGTTATAGGCGACTGATGACCACAGATGTTGAATCGCATAGTGCTCAGAGCCATTTCAACCATTTTGAACGGATGCGACCATCATGATGCTGTAAACAGAATCTGGATTCATCCGAAAAAATGAGGTTTTGCCATTCGTGGTCCGAGGTTCGTCATTGAGTACACCACCGCAGGCGCTCCTGTCTGTGATGCAGCGTCAAGGGTATCCGCAGGCATGGTCTCCGAGCTGATAGTCCATGCTGCTGCAAACGTCGTCAAACAGTTCGAGCAGATGGTTGTTGTCTTGCAACGTCCCCATTTGTTGACTCAGAGATCGAGACGTGGATGCACGATCCGGATCCGTTACAGCCATGCGGATAAATGCCTCTCATCTGGATTGCCAGTGATACGAGGCCGTTGGGATCCCGCACAGCGTCCCGTATTATCCTATTGAACCCACCGATTCTGCTAACAGTCATTTGATCTTGACCGGCGCGAGCAGCAATGTCGCGATACGATAAATCACAATCGCGATAGGCTACAATCCGACCTTTATCAAAATCGGAAACGTGATGGTACGCATTTCTCCACCTCACACGAGACCTCACAAGAAAGTTTCACCAGGCAACGCCGGTTAACTGCTGTTTGTGTATGAGATATCGGTTGGAAACTTTCCTCATGTCAGCACGTTGTGGGTGTCGCCACCGGCGCCAACCTTGTGTGAATGCTCTGAAAAGCTAATAATTTGCATATCACAACATCTTCTTCCTGTAGCACGTCATCTTCCTGGTGTAGCGATTTTAATGGCCAGTAGTGTATATTTGTTCGTTGATAAAATTGCAGCTCCCTTCATGTTGTTCTCTCTTAGCGAAGCTTATTTCCTAGGGCGTATTAACTTATTGGAAACCCTCTACAAGTGCAATCAAGTAGAGTTATGTTATAACCACAACTCTACTTGTTGGGTAGTCCTGTCACACCAATCTTTTTTGCTTGTTAACGGCGTTTAGTGTGTTGTTGGGGGAGTTCTCCGTGTCTGCGGCTTCTTTGCCGCGTGAGCGTGGCTTACTTACGGCCTCGTGCACCGCTCTCGAGCATTTCCTGGCATGCCTTGCTATTGATTTACAGTTGCGCATCCTGGCTGTCTGTGCTCAAGTATAATATCTGATGTTACCTGACTTGTACTGTAAACAAAATTTTGCTGTTGACCATGAGGCCTTTGATGAACTGGTTTCGCAAAGGAATCTTTCACATTAATTTTATTACATATTGTATTCTTGTTCTAACTTTTACTTACAAACTATTTTGTGTAAATATTTGGATGATCCCTGTGCTATTTTTGTTAATATTTACTTTTGGAGCTCTGTCTGTTGTGTGTGACTTGACTTCACTTGAAGAAATTTGTCTTGAACTTTTTTAATTATTGTAATTGCCTGGTTTACTGAAAATTGTTTAATTTAAAAACTTCAGAAAGACAAATATTGTTAAGGTCTTACTTCTAGAACCCGTGAAGAGCTAATTATTATTGTAATTTAACGATTGTTTTACTCACCATTTTGAACGCCCGTAATGGCAAATTAGCTTCAAGTTTTCCACCTGTTTCTCAAAGGGGACCTGTATCAAAGAAAATACATAATAGTAAATGATGTTGTTGTTCATGTTGTTGTTGTTGTCTTCAGTCCTGAGACTGGTTAGATACAGCTCTCCTCAATTATATTCAATACCTTCTCATTAGTTATGTGTTCTACCTATCTAATCTTCAGCATTCTCCTGTAGCACCACATTTCAGAAGCTTCTATTCTCTTTTGGTCCAAACTATTTATCGTCCATGTTTCACTTTCATACATGCCTACACTCCATACAAATACTTTCAGAAAAGACTTCCTGACACTTAAATCTATACACGATGTTAACAAATTTCTCTTCTTCAGAAACGCTTTTCTTGCCATTGCCAGTCTACATTTTATATCCTCTCTACTTCGCCCATCATCCGTTATTTTGCTCCCCAAATAGCAAAACTCCTTTACTAATACAAGTGTCTCATTTTCTAAACTAATTCCCTCAGCATCACCCGACTTAATTCGACTACATTCCATTATCCTCGTTTTGCTTTTGTTGATGTTCATCTTATATCCTTCTTTCAAGACACTGTCCATTCCTTTCAACTGCTCTTCCCAGTCCTTTGCAGTCTCTGACAGAATTACAATGTCATAAGCGAATCTCAACATTTTTATTTCTTCCTCGTGTTTTTGTTGTTGTTGTGGTCTTCAGTCCTGAGACTGGTTTGATGCAGCTCCCCATGCTACTCTATGCTGTGCAAGCTTCTTCAACTCCCAGTACCTACTGCAACCTACATCCTTCTGAATCTATTTAGTGTATTCATCTCTTGGTCACCCTCTACGATTTTTACCTTCCACGCTCCCCTCCAATACTAAATTGGTGATCCCTCGATGTCTCAGAACATGTCCTACCAACCGCTCCCTTCTTCTAGTCAAGTTGAGCCACAAGCCCCTCTTCTCCCCAACTCTACTCAATACCCCCCCATTAGTTATGTGATCAACCCATCTAATCTTCAGCATTCTTCTGTAGCACCACATTTCGAAAGCTTCTATTCTCTTCTAGTCTAAACTATTTATCGTCCACGTTTCACTTCCATACATGGCTACACTCCATACAAATACTTTGAGAAACGCCTTTCTGACACTTAAATCAATACTCGATGTTAACAAATTTCTCTTCTTAAGAAACGCTTTCCTTGCCATTGCTAGTCTACATTTTATTTCTTCCTCATGGACTTTAATACCTACTCCGAACTTTTATTTTGTTTCCTTTACTGCTTGCTCAATATACAGATTGAATAACATCAGAGGCAGCAAACAACCCTTTCCCACTTCCTTCCCAACCCCTGCTACCCTTTCATGCCCCTCGACTCTTATAACTGCCATCTGGTTTTTGTATAAATTGTAAGTAGCGTTTCGCTCCCTGCATTTTACCCCTGCCACCTTTAAAATTTGAAAGAGAGCATTCCAGTCAACATTGTCAAAAGCTTTCTCTAAGTGCACAAATGCTGGAAATGTAGGTTTCCTTAATCAATTTTCTAAGATAAGTCGTAGTTTCAGTATTGCCTCACGTGTTCCAACATTTCTGCGGAATCCAAACTGATCTTCACTGAGGTCAGCATCTACCAGATTTTACATTCGTCTGTAAAGAATTCGTGTTAGTATTTTGCAGCTGTGAGTTATTAAACTGATAGTTCGGTAATTTTCACATCTGTCAACACCTGCTTTCTTTGGGATTGGAATTATTATATTCTTCTTGAAGTCTGAGAGTATTTCGCCTGTCTCATACATCTTGCTCAACAGATGGTAGAGTTGTGTCAGGACTCGCTCTCCTAAGGCCGTCAGTAGTTATAATATAATGTGGTCTACTCCCGGGGCCTTGTTTCGACTCAGGTCTTTCAGTGCTTTGTCAAACTCTTCACGCAGTATCGTATCTCCCATTTCATCTTCCTCTACATCCTCTTCCATTTCCATAGTATTGTCCTGAAGTACATCGCCCTTTTATAGACCCTCTATATATTCTTTCTACCTTTCTGTTTTCCCTTCTTTGCTTATAACTGGTTTTCTATCTCAGCTCTTGATATTCATACAAGTGGTTCTCTTTTGTCCAAAAGTCTCTTTAATTTTCCTGTAGGCAGTATCTATCGTACCCCTCTTGAGATAAGCCTCTACCTCCTTACATTTGTCCTCTAGCCATCCCTGCTTAGCCATTTTGCAGTTTCTGTCGATCTCATTTTTGAGACGTTTGTATTCCCTTTTGCCTGCTTCATTTGCTGCGTTTTTATATTTTCTCCTTTCATCAATCAAATTCAATATTACTTCTGTTACCCAAGGATTTCTACTAGCCCTCGTCATTTTACCTACTTGATCCTCTGGTGCCTTCACTATTTCATCCCTCAAAGCTACCCATTCTTCTTATTCTGTATTTCTTCTTCTTTCCCCCATTCTTGTCAATCCTTCCCTTATACTCTCCCTGAAACACTGTACAACCTCTGGTTTAATCAGTTTATCGAAGTCCCATCTCCTTACATTCCCACCTTTTGGCAGTTTCTTCGGTTTTAATCTACAGTTCATAACCAATAGATTGTGGTCAGAGTCCACGTCTGCCACTGGAAATTTAAAACCTGGTCCTAAATCTCTGTCTTACCATTATATAATCTGATACCTTCTAGTATCTCCAGGATTCTTCCATGTATACAACCTTCTTTTATGATTCTTGAACCAAGTGTTGGCTATGATTAAGTTATGCTCTGTGCAAAATTCTACCAGTGGGCTTCCTCTTTCCTTTCTCTCCCCAAATTCATATTCATCCACTATGTTTCCTTCTCTCCCTTTTCCTACTCTCGAGTTCCAGTCTCCCTTCAATACCTTAATAATTTCTTTTATCTCATCATACATTTCATCAATTAATTCATCATTTGCAGAGCTAGTTGGCATATAATCTTGTACGACTGTAGTACGCATGGGCTTCGTGTCTACCTTGGCAATAATAATGCGTTCACTATGCTGTTGGTAGTAGCTTACCCGCACTCCTATTTTTTTTAATTCGTTATTAAACCTACTCCTGCATTACCCCTATTAGATTGTGTATTTATAACCCTGTATTCACCTCGCTGTAAGTCTTGTTCCTCCTGCCGCCGAACTTCACTAATTCCCACTATATCTAACTTCGACCTATCCATATCCCTTTTTAAATTTTCTAACCTACCTACCCGATTAAGGGATGAGACATTCCACTCTCCGATCCGTATAACGCCAGTTTTCTTTCTCTTGATAACGACATCCTTATGAGCAGTCCCTGCCCAGAGATCCGAATGGGGGACTATTTTACCTCCAGAATATTTTACCTAAGAGTACGTCAACATCATTTAACCATACAGTAAAGCTGCATGCCCTCGGGAAAAATTATGGCTGTAGTTTCCCCTTGCTTTCAGCAGTTCGCAGTACCAACACAGCAAGGCCGTTTTTGTTAGTGTTGTAAGGCCACATCAGTCAATCATCCAGACTGTTGCCCCTGCAACTACTGAAAAGGCTGCTGCCCATCTTCAGAAACCACACGTCTATGTGGCCTCTCAACAGATACCCCTCTTGTTGTGGTTGCACCTATGGTACGGCCATATGTAATACTGAGGCACGCAGACTGTTAGTAGGCTGTTTAGTTTTCTGATTGGTAACGCCACATAACGCTCTGTATGAAAAATCACTGGCTGTGCTGTGTGCAGTTAGTGGCTATTTTGCATTGTTGTCTGCCATTGTAGTGTTGGGCAGCTGGATGTGAACAGCGCGTAGCGTTGCACAGTTGTAGGTGAGCTGTCAGCAGTGGTGGATGTGGGGAGGGAGATGGCGGAGTTTTGAAATCTGTAAGACTGGATGTATTGAAGTGCTGTATACATTATGACTTTTGATCACTATTGAGGTAAATACATTGTTTGTTCTGTATCAAAATGTTTCATTTGCTAACTATGCCTATCAGTAGTTAGTGCGTTCCGTAGTTTGAATCTTTTAGTTAGCTGGCAGTAGTGGCGCTCGCTGTATTGCAGTATTTCGAGTAACGAAGATTTTTGTGAGGTAAGTGATTTGTGAAACGTATGGGTTAATGTTAGTCAGGGCCATTCTCTTGTAGGGATTACTGAAAGTCAGATTCCGTTGCACTAAAAAAACATTGTGCATCAGTTTAAGCACAGTCATGTATAATTGTTTTAAGGGGATGTTTCATATGTCGACCCTTAGCCGAGGATACCTCACTGGAATCTTCTGATTTTTTCTTGTAGAGAATTTCCTTTGTAGTGGCAGTCTTTTATTCTTGTACAGTAAATCAGTTGTGGCATGCATATAGATTTGCACCAAGTATTTCGCAGCTGCGCTTACACTTAACTAGATATTATTTTCAATGCTGTGTTAATGTGTTCTCTTATTTTTGCCCTTCAAATTGTGTTTTTCTGTGTTGTCGTGTGAAATATTGTGACAATAATGGCGTGTGAAAAACGTAATACTAGGCTCCAAAGAAAGCTGAGAAATTACAGTGAAGACGAAAGCAGTGTGTTAGCGCCACCATGTAAAGAATTAACTAATGTTCAAAGTAGTTATTTGGTAATTGTGCATAGGGAAATGGAGCGGGCTGCAAATAATGGTGTAGGCAGTAAAACAATTAATGAACAGGGAAGCATTATCGATCGATCTGTCGGCAGCAGCTCGCCTCAGGTTTCCGAAATGACAAGACACAATCTTGCAAATACTGTAGATTCAGATTTTGCGTCCTCACCGTTTCCTCAAATAAATCGACACATTTTCTGCTTTTCAAAATGCGAATATTGTCGGTTCAAATTCACTGCCGAATAGCACTGAGGAACATGTTTCAGACACCAGTGCACTGTTTTTACAGTTAATGCAACAAATGGGACAAAGGCTACAAAAGTTAGACACAAAGCTTGAACAAAATCAGAAACAAATGGGACAAAATCTTCAAAAGTTAGACACAATGGAACAACACCAGAGACAAACACAGCAACAGTTAGACACAATGGAACAAAAGCTTCAAAAGTTAGACTCAGCGGAACATACGCTTGAACAAACACGTGAAGATTTAATTACTGAGTTACATGAAATCGAACCGAAATGTCAAAAAGTCTGTAATGACGTAAAAACACAAATTTGAGAGCATTTTCAATCTATTTTTTCCCGGCATGAAAATGCGTTACATAATCACGAATCAGCCATAAAAGAACTGCAAATTATTGCTCATGAAAATCATGAGACCTTGCAAGCTATAATTGACTCAGTTGCATCTACCGATTCGGTTTCGCAACTTGCAAAAACTTAGGAAAACTTAAAGGACACAGTAGATACTCTGAAAATTGGTTCAGAAAGGCACATGGAGGAAATCAGTTCATTATCAGAGAAATTAGTGGAACTTTCGGATCAGCTAAATACACTCCTGGAAATTGAAATAAGAACACCGTGAATTCATTGTCCCAGGAAGGGGAAATTTTATTGACACATTCCTGGGGTCAGATACATCACATGATCACACTGACAGAACCACAGCCACATAGACACAGGCAACAGAGCATGCACAATGTCGGCACTAGTACAGTGTATATCCACCTTTCGCAGCAATGCAGGCTGCTATTCTCCCATGGAGACGATCGTGGAGATGCTGGATGTAGTCCTGTGGAACGGCTTGCCATGCCATTTCCACCTGGCGCCTCAGTTGGACCAGCGTTCGTGCAGGACGTGCAGACCACGTGAGACGACGCTTCATCCAGTCCCAAACATGCTCAATGGGGGACAGATCCGGAGATCTTGCTGGCCAGGGTAGTTGACTTACACCTTCTAGAGCACGTTGGGTGGCACGGGATACATGCGGACGTGTTGGAACAGCAAGTTCCCTTGCCGGTCTAGGAATGGTAGAACGATGGGTTCGATGACGGTTTGGATGTACCGTGCACTATTCAGTGTCCCCTCGACCATCACCAGAGGTGTACGGCCAGTGTAGGAGATCGCTCCCCACACCATGATGCCGGGTGTTGGCCCTGTGTGCCTCGGTCGTATGCAGTCCTGATTGTGACGCTCACCTGCACGGCGCCAAACACGCATACGACCATCATTGGCACCAAGGCAGAAGCGACTCTCATCGCTGAAGACGACACGTCTCCATTCGTCCCTCCATTCACGCCTGTCGCGACACCACTGGAGGCGGGCTGCACGATGTTGGGGCGTGAGCGGAAGACGGCCTAACGGTGTGCGGGACCGTAGCCCAGCTTCATGGAGACGGTTGCGAATGGTCCTCGCCGATACCCCAGGACCAACAGTGTCCCTAATTTGCTGGGAAGTGGCGGTGCGGTCCCCTACGGCACTGCGTAGGATCCTACGGTATTGGCGTGCATCCGTGCGTCGCTGCGGTCCGGTCCCAGGTCGACGGGCACGTGCACCTTCCGCCGACCACTGGCGACAATATCGATGAACTGTGGAGACCTCACGCCCCACGTGTTGAGCAATTCGGTGGTACGTCCACCCGGCCGCACGCATGCCCACTATACGCCCTCGATCAAAGTCCGTCAACTGCACATACGGTTCACGTCCACGCTGTCGCGGCATGCTACCAGTGTTAAAGACTGCGATGGAGCTCCGTATGCCACGGCAAACTGGCTGACACTGACGGCGGCGGTGCACAAATGCTGTGCAGCTAGCGCCATTCGACGGCCAACACAGCGGTTCCTGGTGTGTCCGCTGTGCCGTGCGTGTGATCATTGCTTGTACAGCCCTCTCGCAGTGTCCCGAGCAAGTATGGTGGGTCTGACACACCGGTGTCAATGTGTTCTTTTTTCTCTTTCCAGGAGTATAATTTATCTACGAAGGTAGATGATAATCTGAATGACACAAAACCGGTAGTCTTTAATGACACAGAAGAGTTCGAACAAATTAGGAAATACAAACGAAATCAGAATCAAATTAATACGCAACACCAAAGAGAAATCCGGGAAGTACAAGATCAGCTGACAGAGGTAATACAAGAATTACGTATTTCAGAGGACACTTGCGCTCCAATACGGGAAGAGGGACATAGAAATACGGAACAGCCACAAAATAATAACACAGGGCACTTCGAAAATTATGGAAGAAATTGGCAAGGTACGCCGAATTTTGAGATGGAACCGCCGAAACGATGTAACAGTGGCCGACATGCGACTCGCCGATATGATGATTTTGAGTATAAGGTGTTCATTACTACACGTAAATTCAAAACATTTAAGAATTCTGGCAACGACATTCATCCATAAACGTGGCTCCATCAATTCTCTCATTGTTTTCTTCCTAACTGGTCATTAGAGCACAGATTAGAATTTATGTGTGGCAACTTAGAGAATGAACCAGCTGTAAGAATGCGATCGGTCATTCACGATTGTCACAGTGAAGGAGAATTTTATCATGCCTTCCTCTCAGCATATTGGTCTCAAGCTACACAAGACCGAGTAAAACATAGCATCATTATGATGAAACATTTCGAACAATCTGAATTTTCCAGTCTTGTGAAATATATTGAAGACATGTTACATAAGAATCAGTATCTTTCAAACCCATACAGCCCCTCAGAACTCATCCGGATTTGCTTGATCAAATTGCCTGAACATTTACGACATATTATTTTAGCAGGGCGATGCAAAGACGACATTTAAGATTTTCAGGGACTGTTACAAGAATTGGAAATTGAGACTGACAATCGCGGAACGTGAAAACAGGAACACAACAATTACAGGTCACATCCGTCACAATTCCGCGATGAAAGAAATAATAACTGGACACGACAAGCCTATTCTGACGATACAAATCGTGATCAAAGCAGGCACCACCCGTATGACAACCGTTGGCAGAGTAGTAATAATTACAGGGAAAGATCACCTCTCCGCGGTAATGACTATCACAGAGACAATCAGAGAAGCGGACAATATGGGAACCAAAATAATTATTATCAAGGGAGACAGAATAACTTTAGACACAACGGTCCAGTTCGCAGTTACAACTCAGGGAGAAATTCTCCAACACGTGACCGACAAGAATGAAACTATGGAATCTACCGACATGACGACAGACGCTGTGATCGTAACGACAGACCTGAATTGACCTGAATTGCATCAGAACTGCTGGGATTCAAACAGAGCTGGATCCTCTCGGCAAGGTGAATTTATAGAAGTTAGGTCTCCTAATCCCAATAACGGCGCGCGCCAACAAAGAGACAGACAATGACTCCAACCGCAGGCAGGCGCCTGCGCCGGCTGGCTCAGAGAAAAATAACATAGACGCTAACCTTGAGAAAAATTTTAGCATTCCTTACCGACGTATACCACATGATAATTGCGATGAAGGTGAAACTGCGTACTAAGAAGAGTAAAGGTTTACACCACATTTCACATGTAAAACCGTTTACTGAAAGATAATCTGCTTTTTAACTTTGTCTTTGCCATAAAGCTGTTCACTTCACGTTACCAGTATGCCTAGTCAGACTTATAATCTGTTAACATGCAACAATGTTTGAAGTTAAATATCCAATCAAGAACCAAGAGAACTTATTTTTTAAACAGAAATTACGAATGCATTGTTATTGTTAACGGACGACACAGTGTTATTGTGCATGTACATTCTTGCTTGTTAGTTGCATGATTACGTAACGACTATAAGGCTTACATACTTAGAACATGTACCGGTACTGCTAATGAGCTTTTAATGCAACATTTTGGTTTACTTGAAAATACATTCTGGATTTAAAGTACTTTCTGTGAGATACCAGATGACACAGTGGTTAGTTTATGTGACAACTGCACAATTTTATCACGACGCTACTAATGAGTGACAATTTACAATGTTGCTTTTGCGGTGTTTCTGTTTTATATCTGCACAGTTTTTCTGAATTCTTCTGGAAAGGAAAACGTGTTTTAGTAGTAACTTTGTGGTATAGCTACAATGAGACAGCCTTTTCTGTAGCACAACAATACGTTACAGTACAGTACTTACTTCATCACGGCAATAAGCGTAGTAACTACGATATTTATACGCAAAGCATTTCATTTTTTTTTTTTTTTTACCATGAGGTAGGTACATTGTCTTCTGCAGAGTTTAGCTTTCGGAGGACGATAACTACGACACTTCCACAGAATTATCTTACAGCAAGACGCACATTTAGCGCTACAGGACACACATTTGAGTGATTAATTTTGTACTTGAACCATTTCTTTTTCAAGATTCTTGAATTACAAAGAAAGTTTTCCGTGATACATTTCATTCCGTTTGTCTGTACTTTGTTTTCATATTTTTTTCGGAACCATTGTGATAATATGAGACCTTTGAATGATGTATTTGGTATGGGATCATGATTTTTAAAGTACGTTTGAGGCAGATGATACTATTGACATGAGCAGAGAATTTTTTTTAGGTTTTGAAATTATTGGAGGACGCTACGACGATTTTGAGAGTTGACTGAGGTGTTATGATGTTAATATTACAATGACTATGTGTATTATGCTGTTGCGGTATGTTTATGATCAATAAGCTGATACTATATGATGAATTTGATTATGCTACGTATTTCTTATGATTAAATATTGAAGAAGTGTCGACGAATAAGGTAAGGAATAATGGGTAGTGGTTAGGGACTCTGGTTTGTGAAAAAGGATGTTGGAAACCGAGAATCGTACATTAAGAGTTATGAAATGTTTATATATGCGTGAATGTATTACTATGCTGGCGAAAAATTGTTGGACACTGTTACATCAACAGGATTTTGTTTCTACAGATTTGAGACGCAAATTCTCGACCAGTGAAATTTTTATATGAGACTGTCACTGTAGTGCAAACTGGTGTCGTAAATATTTCAGTAAGACAGTTAAGTGACCACCTGCACGTAATGCGTCGTGGGCACCCAGCTGCGCGACAGCCACTTGACAAAAGAAAGCCATTTGGTGAAAAAAAAAGAGGCCATTATCCTCGCTATTGACATTCCTTTGTAGAAAGCATCGCAAAAACGAGACTTGGAAAGATACCTTCTTACATCTGCACACCTGATAATGACAAGCGTCTTTCTACGAGAGCTGAGACAATTTGTACTAACTTATGAAATTTCACATGACTATTGAATGATATTTTTGTGCTTTGCCTTTCATAGTTGCTTATTTCATTTGATATCTGGTTTCCAGCTGTATTGCAGCATTGGTTTTACAAAATAAAATTAAATGCATTTGCTAATGTGAACACTTTTTGTCAACAGATCTATTAAATAATCATTTTAGGGTCCATGTTCTTCTAAAAACGAGCATTTGGAAAGGAAAGAACAATAAGAAGGGATTAATAACAGTTACTGCATACTTAATTTTCTTTTCAACTACTTGGTAATATCTTTTGTAGAATTAGTTTTGTGGTGCACAACTTAAATGACATAGATTTTAATATGTGAATATACGTTTCCCTTATCTGCCTTGTTGTCTTTAGTGTACTATTTTTTCTGCTTGTGGGTTTGTCATGCTTATGTATAAGTTATTACATTTATTGCTGTTTGCTTTGCTTACTTGCATTTTTTGGTCATTGCTGTTTGTATTAATTGTTTTGTGCTGCTGCATTGCCTCGTCCCTTAGTTAAGCATCTGAGCTCAGTTGGTTTAAGTTAGCACGTAATGCGTCGTGGGCACCCAGATGCGCGACAGCCACCTGGAAAGAAGCCATTAGTGTGTGCCTTTCAGAGGCACAGAAAAAAAAGAGGCCATTATCCTGGCTATTGGCATTTCTTTGTAGAAAGCATAGTAAATACTACACACTCAAACTTGAAAACATATAATTATACTGTGGAGCTCTTAATTTATGATATTTACTAAAATGCCTAATGAAACGATGAGAAACATTTCACGGCTATTCTCTTGCTAGTTCAAAGATTGTTTACTGCACTATGAAACGGTATATGATTAACCAAAACAGCCTTGCTGTGCTGGTACTGCGAACGGCTGAAAGCAAGGGGAAACTACTGCTGTAATTTTTCCCGAGGGCATGCAGCTTTACTGTATGATTAAATGATGATGGCGTCCTCTTGGGTAAAATATTCCGGAGGTAAAATAGTCCCCCATTCGGATCTCCGGGCGGGGACTACTCAAGAGGATGTCGTTATCAGAAGAAAGAAAACTGGCGTTCTACGAATCGGAGCGTGGAATGTCAGATCCCTTAATTGGGCAGGTGGGTTAGAAAATTTAAAAAGGGAAGTGGATAGGTTAAAGTTTGATATAGTGGGACTTAGTGAAGTTCAGTGGCAGGAGAAACAAGACTTCTGGTCAGGTGACTACAGGCTTATAAACAAAAAATCAAATAGGGGTAATGCAGGAGCAGGCTGAATAATGAATAGGAAGATAGGAATGCCGGTAAGCTACTACAAACAGCATAGTAAACGCATTATTGTGGCCAAGATAGATACGAAGCCCACACCTACTACAGTAGTACAAATTTATATGCCAACTAGCTCTGCAGATGACGAAGAAATTGAAGAAATGTATGATCAAATAAAAGAAATTATTCAGATAGTGAAGGGCGACGAAAATGTAATAGTCATGGATGACTGGAATTCGGTAGTAGGAAAAGGGAGAGAAGGAAACGTAGTAGGTGAATATGGACTGGGGCAAAGAAAAGAGGAAGCCGCCTGGTAGAATTTTGCACAGAGCACAACTTAATCATAGTTAACACTTGGTTCAAGAATCATAAAAGAAAGCTGTATACATGGAAGAAGCCTGGAGGTACTGACAGGTTTCAGATAGATTATATAATGGTACGACAGAGATTTAGGAACCAGGTTTTAAATTGTAAGACATTTCCAGGAGCAGATGTGGACTCTGACCACAATCTATTGGTTATGACCTGTAGATTAAAACTGAAGAAATTGCAAAAAGGTGGGAATTTAAGGAGATGGGACCTGCATAAACTAAAAGAACCAGAGGTTGTACGGAGTTTCAAGGAGAGCATGTGGGAGCAATTGACAGGAATGGGGGACAGAAATACAATAGAAGAAGAATCGGTAGCTTTGAGGGATGAAGTAGTGAAGGCAGCAGAGGATCAAGTAGGTATAAAGACGAGGGCTAGTAGAAATCCTTGGGTCACAGAAGAAATATTGAATTTAATTGATGAAAGGAGAAAATATAAAAATGCAGTAAATGAAGCAGACAAAATGGAATACGAAAGTCTCAAAAATGAGATCGACAGGAAGTGCAAACTGGCTAAGCAGGGATGGCCAGAGCACAAATGTAAGGATGTAGAGTCTTATCTCACTACGGGTACGATAGATGCTGCCTACAGGAAAATTAAAGAGACCTTTGGAGAAAAGAGGACCACTTGTATGAATATTAAGAGCTCAAATGGAAATCCAGTTCTAAGCAAAGAAGGGAAAGCAGAAAGGTGGAAGGAGTATATAGAGGGTCTATACAAGGGCGATGTACTTGAGGACAATATTATGGAAATGGAAGAGGATGTAGATGAAGATGAAATGGGAGATACGATACTGCATGAAGAGTTTGACAGAGCACTGAAAGACCTGAGTCGAAACAAGGCCCCCGGAGTAGACAACATTCCATTGGAACTACTGACGACCTTGGGAGAGCCAGTCGTGACAAAACTCTACCATCTGGTGAGCAAGATGTATGAGACAGGCGAAATACGCTCAGACTTCAAGAAGAATATAATAATTCCAATCCCATAGAAAGCAGCTGTAGACAGATGTCAAAATTACCGAACTATCAGTTTAATCAGTCACAGCTGCAAAATACTAACCCGAATTCTTTACAGATGGATGGAAAAACTAGTAGAAGCCGACCTCAGGGAAGACTGTTTGGATTCCGTAGAAATACTGGAACACGTGAGGCAATACTGACCCTACGACTTATCTTAGAAGCTAGATTAAGGAAGGGCAAACCTACGTTTCTAGCATTTGTAGTCTAAGAGAAAGTTTTTGACAATGTTGACTGGAATACTCTCTTTCAAATTCTGAAGGTGGCAGGGTAAAATACAGGGAGCGAAAGGCCATTTACAATTTGTACAGAAACCAGATGGCAGTTATAAGAGTCGAGGGACATGAAAGAGAAGCAGTGGTTGGGAAGGGAGTGAGACAGGGCTGTAGTCTCTCCCCAATGTTATTCAATCTGTATATTGAGCAAGCAGTGAAGGAAACAAAAGAAAAATTCGGAGTAGGTATTAAAGTCCATGGAGAAGAAATAAAAACTTTGAAGTTCGCCGATGACATTGTAATTCTGTCAGAGACAGCAAAGGACTCGGAAGAGCAGTTGAACGGAATGGACAGTGTCTTGAAAGGAGGATATAAGATGAACATCAACAAAAGCAAAACGAGGATAATGGAATGTAGTCGAATTAAATCGGGTGATGCTGAGGTAATTAGATTAGGAAGTGAGACACTTAAAGTAGTAAAGGAGTTCTGCTATTTGGGGAGCAAAATAACTGATGATGGTCAAAGTAGAGAGGATATAAAATGTAGACTGGCAATGGCAAGGAAAGCGTTTCTGAAGAAGAGAAATTTGTTAACATCGAGTGTCAGGAAGTCATTTCAAAGTATTTGTATGGAGTGTAGCCATATATGAAAGTGCATCATGGACGATAAATAGTTTGGACAAGAAGAGAATAGAAGCTTTCGAAATGTGGTACTACAGAAGAATGCTGAAGATTAGATGGGTAGATCACATAACTAATGAGGAAGTATTGAATCGGATTGGGGAGAAGAGAAGTTTGTGGCACAACTTGACCAGAAGAAGGGATTGGTTGGTAGGACATGTTCTGAGGCATTAAGGAATCACCAATTTCGTATTGGAGGGCAGCGTGGACGGTAAAAGTCGTAGAGGGAGACCAAGAGATGACTACACTAAGCAGATTCAGAAGGATGTAATCTGCAGTAGGGACTGGGAGATGAAGAAGCTTGCACAGGATAGAGTAGCATGGAGAGCTGCATCAAACCAGTCTCAGGACTGAAGACCACAACAACAACAACATGGCTAGTGAATGACGTTTCGCGCCTTGCTTTGTCTATTTTGTTGACTATCTAGTTTGTAGCTGCACTGCAGCATTCGTTAAATAAAATTTTATAGATGTACTAATATAAATATTTCTGTCTACAGATCCAGTATATAATAATAATGAGATACACTTCCAAAAAAATGTGGGAGCACAAAAAGACATTTCCCTTCACAGGAACTGCATACATAATTTTCTTTTCAAGTACTTGGTTATTTATTTCATAGAACAAGTTTTTGTGGTGCACCTCTTTAATTATATAGACATTAAGATGTGAATATACGTTTCCCTTATCCGCATTGTTGTCTTTAGTGTACTATTTTTTCTGCTTGTGTGTTTGTCATGTTTAGGTATAAGTTATTACATTTATTGCTGCTTGCTGTGCTTACTTCTATTTTTTTGTCATTGCTGTTTGTATTAATTATTTTGTGCTGCTGCATTGCTCCTCGTTCCTTAGTTAAGCATCTGAGCTCAGTAGATTTAGGTTAGCTGAAGAGGGTGTAGACTATATAAGAGAATGAGGTGCAATGAATTGGAAGGAATGCATTGAGAAGCTATAAGAAAATGGTTTGGCGAAAAAAAAGTATTTTTAAGAGGATAGGAACAAAAACAGTAGGGTTTATGAACAGGTTTAGGTAGGATTTTCGTGGAAATATATGATGAGGTAAGATGATGGAAAATAAATAATGAGGTAATAAATTCGTGAATATATAAATACAGAGAGCATGCTTGGATAGTATTTTTTTTTGGCTGGAGGAAATGTTGAAATAATAGGGAGAATAACACACTCTCATGTTATAAAATTGTAATTGACACCAGTTCATCAAATTAAGTAGCTTGTAAGTTAGATTTCACTGCACATGTTTCTGTTGGTCATAGTATATGGACAATATGTGAGAAATAGGGACTGTTAGTGTTTGCACATGTGTTAATAATTCAGCAAGGGGCTGGATAACAGCATTCCTAGTTCTAAAGATAATTTTAAAAAAAACTTTGTGAGTGCACAAGTGGTGGTTTATGGATTTGCTGTATTCTCCGCAAGACTCTTCGATGGTGATTGTGCACCTGCACAGTCGCAACAGATGGCTGGTGTCCATCTCTACAAGGACTACAGTGGGTCTACACCTTTGATGACTCACTAATACCATTATTTCTACAAGGACTGCAGTGGGTCTGCACCTCTGGTGGCCCACCAATAACATAATCTCTACCAGGACTACCGTGGGTCTGCTCTGTGATGACCAACATACCAATATTCTTCATAACTTCGACTGACTCTGCTGTGTGTTTGCTCTGTTGTGGCCCACTACCTGTCAACATGTCAAGAGTCAGCACTGTGTTTCCATTGGAAGGACAACACTACTTCTTCAAGACTGCATGGAAATCCACTATTTCCGTGTGTATTTTCTTTTACTGCTCAGACATTGAGCAAAAACATTGCTATTTTACTGTGATGAATGATCAGGACTGTCTTTATGGACTGTGAGAAAATTTTAGCTTTGATCAACATTGTACCGATAAGTGTGTGCATTTCATTTCTTTGTTATTGCAATTATGAAAAAAAATTTAAAATCTGTATTGGCCACTGCCCAAAACAATTTGTAAAATTTTTGTGGGGAGCATGGGGGCTATGTAAGTAGGCTGTTTAGGTTTTTTTTATTGGTAACGCCACATAGCGCTCTGTATGAAAAATCATTGGCCGTGCTGTGTGCAGTCAGTGGCTATTTTGCATTGTTGTCTGCCATCGTAGTGTTGGGCAGATGGATGTGAACAGTGCATAGCGTTGCGCAGTTGGAGGTGAGCCACCAGCAGTGGTGGATGTGGGGAGAGAGATGGGGGAGTTTTGAAATCTCTAAGACTGGATGTCATGAACTGCTATATACATTATGATTTTTGATCACTATTGAGGTAAATACATTGTTTGTTCTCTATCAAAATCTTTCATTAGCTAACTATGCCTATCAGCAGTTAGTGCGTTCCATAGTTTGAATCATTTAGTTAGCTGGCAGTAGTGGCGCTCGCTGTATTGCAGTAGTTCGAGTAACGAAGATTTTTGTGAGGTAAGTGATTTGTGAAACGTATAGGTTAATGTTAGTCAGGGCCATTCTCTTGTACAGATTACTGAAAGTCAGATTGCGTTGCGCTAAAAAAAAACATTGTGTGTCAGTTTAAGCACAGTCATGTATAATTGTTCTAAGGGGATGTTTCAATACCTCCCACCAACGGCAAGGTCCATGGTTCATGGGCGTAGGTGTTGTTCATGGATAAACGATATTAGCCAAACGGGCCTAGTCCTTCCATATCAAGCTCGGTGTAGTGGGAAGACTGCTTGTCACTTGTATGCCGAATGTTTTCCACACCGCCAGACGCCTTCGCTCTTCCTCTTTGCAACGATGTACCATCGGGCCTCGCAAATGGGTACATTCACCACCAGCGGAGTGGTGTTAGCCCGCGGTGCTGCTGACCCGAGTCTGAAGATACAGTTCTCCTTGCAGTGGAGGAGAAAGTGACGACGAGTGCCAAAAGCACAGTAGGTAGACTGACAGTGGCTCACCGAAATATCTGGTGGGCTCTGCACGAGCAACTATTGCACACATACCAGCCCCAGAGGCTACACACAACGCAGCCACATGATTTAGCGTCATGGGCCCATTTTTGAAGGTGGTCCTTTTACCGTGGCGTCTTCCTCTTTGCAACGATGTACCATCGTGCCTCGCATATGGGTACATTCACCACCAGCGGAGTGGTGTTAGCCCGCGGTGCTGCTGACCCGAGTCTGAAGATACAGTTCTCCTTGCAGTGGAAGGGAAAGTGACGACGAGTGCCAAAAGCACACTAGGTAGACTGAGAGTGGCTCACCGAAATATCTGGTGTGGTCTGCACGAGCAACTACTGCACACATACTAGCCCCAGAGGCTACACACAACGCAGCCACATGATTTAGCGTCATGGGCCCATTTCTGAAGGTGGTCCTTTTACTGTGGCGTCTTCCTCTTTGCAACGATGTACCATCGGGCCTCACATATGGGTACATTCACCACCAGCGGAGTGGTGTTAGCCCGCGGTGCTGCTGACCCGAGTCTGAAGATACAGTTCTCCTTGCAGTGAAAGGGAAAGTGACGACGAGTGCCAAAAGCACACTAGGTAGACTGAGAGTGGCTCACCGAAATATCTGGTGTGGTCTGCACGAGAAACTACTGTACACATACCAGCCCCAGAGGCTACACACAACGCAGCCACATGATTTAGCGTCATGGGCCCATTTCTGAAGGTGGTCCTTTTACCGTGGGGTCTTCCTCTTTGCAACGATGTACCATCGGGCCTCGCATATGGGTACATTCACCACCAGCGGAGTGGTGTTAGCCCGCGGTGCTCCTGACCCGAGTCTGAAGATACAGTTCTCCTTGCAGTGGAAGGGAAAGTGACGACGAGTGCCAAAAGCACACTAGGTAGACTGAGAGTGGCTCACCGAAATATCTGGTGTGGTCTGCACGAGCAACTACTGCACACATACCAGCCCTAGAGGCTACACACAACGCAGCCACATGATTTAGCGTCATGGGCCCTTTTCTGAAGGTGGTCCTTTTACCGTGGCGTCTTCCTCTTTGCAACGATGTACCATCGGGCCTCGCATATGGGTACATTCACCACCAGCGGAGCGGTGTTAGCCCGCGGTGCTGCTGACCCGAGTCTGAAGATACAGTTCTCCTTGCAGTGGAAGGGAAAGTGACGACGAGTGCCAAAAGCACACTAGGTAGACTGAGAGTGGCTCACCGAAATATCTGGTGTGGTCTGTACGAGCAACTACTGCACACATACCAGCCCCAGAGGCTTCACACAACGCAGCCACATGATTTAGCGTCATGGGCCCTTTTCTGAAGGTGGTCCTTTTACCGTGGCGTCTTCCTCTTTGCAATGATGTACCATCGGGCCTCGCATATGGGTACATTCACCACCAGCGGAGTGGTGTTAGCTCACGGTGCTGCTGACCCGAGTCTGAAGATACAGTTCTCCTTGCAGTGGAAGGGAAAGTGACGACGAGTGCCAAAAGCACACTAGGTAGACTGAGAGTGGCTCACCGAAATATCTGGTGTGGTCTGCACGAGCAACTACTGCACACATACCAGCCCTAGAGGCTACACACAACGCAGCCACATGATTTAGCGTCATGGGCCCTTTTCTGAAGGTGGTCCTTTTACCGTGGCGTCTTCCTCTTTGCAACGATGTACCATCGGGCCTCGCATATGGGTACATTCACCACCAGCGGAGCGGTGTTAGCCCGCGGTGCTGCTGACCCGAGTCTGAAGATACAGTTCTCCTTGCAGTGGAAGGGAAAGTGACGACGAGTGCCAAAAGCACACTAGGTAGACTGAGAGTGGCTCACCGAAATATCTGGTGTGGTCTGTACGAGCAACTACTGCACACATACCAGCCCCAGAGGCTTCACACAACGCAGCCACATGATTTAGCGTCATGGGCCCTTTTCTGAAGGTGGTCCTTTTACCGTGGCGTCTTCCTCTTTGCAGTGATGTACCATCGGGCCTCGCATATGGGTACATTCACCACCAGCGGAGTGGTGTTAGCTCGCGGTGCTGCTGACCCGAGTCTGAAGATACAGTTCTCCTTGCAGTGGAAGGGAAAGTGACGACGAGTGCCAAAAGCACACTAGGTAGACTGAGAGTGGCTCACCGAAATATCTGGTGTGGTCTGCACGAGCAACTACTGCACACGTACCAGCCCCAGAGGCTACACACAACGCAGCCACATGATTTAGCGTCATGGGCCCATTTCTGAAGGTGGTCCTTTTACCGTGGCGTGGGCAAGTCGGACTCCCCAGTAAAGATAATTCTCACGGATGAAACCAAATTCAACATCAAAGATGTTCTCTATTCCCACAACGGTAACATGTGGGCTGATGACCTCAGATGTTGAGTCCCATAGTGCTCAGAGCCATTTGAACCAACCTTCTTTCAGCACATCTCACAGGTACCACGTCCTTGCAGTTCCTTGACAGCGCATGGCGTGGGCTCTTGAAAGATGTGCCACTCGACGTGCATCAAAACATTCAGAGCGATGGCGTACCATCTTATTTTTCACGTGCGGTCCTAAATCATCCGGACCAACGATTTGGGTAGGTTGTTGTGACTGGATTACTTCACCAGCACAGTCTCGTGACTTTAACTCGCTGTACTACGACGTCTGGGGTTACATGAGATCCGTGATTTGCGGACCTCTGTGGCATCCAAGGAAGACCTACTAGCTCAGACAGTGGCTGAGGCATATGCCGGGGAATTGGTAATCGTGTATACCGGAACGTGGCATAAAGGAACTGTATCTGTGCTGTCGTCGTTCATCGTCACATGGAGTGCACCCAGACGACAAACAGCAGGAGTGAGATAGCAACGAGTATTGTGGTATTTTTGTTGTACCTGAAAAACGGTATGTTCTGGAGACGATTTTGTTGTAGTCCTAACTACAAGTTCTCAAAATGTTTAAAGTGAATTTAGTTAATCGTGTGTACAAATTTAACACTTGAATACCGTAGTATCTATTAAGTTGCCATGCACAAAAGAGAATTGAAACCAAAAGAAAAAAAATGAGAACTTGATGGCCATGGAACTACGCCAGATTTCACCTATAAACATTAACTCATCAATCTAAGACCTGCATCAGGTCAACTAAATACAAGCTTTTAACAGAAACTTATGTAAGTTAACCCAACATACACAAACGAATTACTTGTGGCCACAGCTGTCTACTTCACGTTATGAATCGCTCATGGTCCTCAGTCACATGTGAAAGTACAGAATGTATGCAGAGCAGCAGAGTTGATCACACAGCATTTTGTTATTCCCCAACTGAGAATCAGAAAGCAGTTGTAAATACAAATAAAAAATCAACAAATATCATTCAGGCATTAGGCCTATATTCAGGAAGTGTCTTTCACAAAAACTATTTCTTCTCATTGGACCTACTTGCAAACTCAGTCATTATTAAAAGAAAAAATTGAACAATACTACTCACAGCTGGCCTATGTACACTTTAGTGTTTCAAACCAAAGGAAAAGACACAGCTTCACTAAAAAAAGACAAGTGAAATATTATGTTGGTATACCCCTAGCAATTATTTACACTGCAACTTCAATAAGTCTACTACTAGGCAGAACGCAAGAACACAATCTCTGATGTAGGACTGTCAACAGGTCTAGACTTCACAATAATCCTCTCCATAAGTATGAAGGGAAAGAGAAGTAAATAATCAAGATCACACCAAATATCATCTTTCCTCCTCACAAAAACACCTGAAAATTCACAGTGAAACAAAACTCCAAGGCTGGTCCGAACAATTTAATACAACATAGCACCCATCAAAATATCACACACATCAGTATTCTTCTTTCATCTACATACATCCTTGTGCTCTAAGGTGGTAGTTCACGTTGGTTCATCACTCAGGGTAGAAGAAGTCTTTGTGCCTTTACTCAGCGCTTCACCTCACTCATCGTCTTGTCTCCAACTAAATACTTATCAACGTTTTCTCTGATGGCGTCGCTCACTTTCAAGTAATCCATCCACTCTGAAAGTCCAAAAAGATCATAATTATAATTTGGCTTCCAACATTCTGAAGTAAAACATTCATTGATATCTTTGGATTCATACTAGGTTACATAAGGTAACATGAAAAAAATGGGTCTGGTTTAGCTTTATTGTGCTACCAGTAGTTTTCTTCCTTCATACTTTCACGATAAAATTGCTATCTGTTCCCCATACATCAACAAATCGCAGTACATCATCTGGTGGCGTGGTGATCTTCTTTCAGCAACAGACAAAACTCAATGTCATTATCAAGATATTCAGTGCTCTCTGTTGAACACCTGCTTTCACATAAGCCCATAATACGATCCATCCATTACAACCAGAAGATGAAACTAACTCATTAATCACCTCCACCTGTAGGAAACCAATAAACAACACAGCTCACTTCTCTACGATTAAAAAGAGGCATAGACACCCCAACTTGGAGCATGAGCTTGTAGTGAAAAATAAAAAAACATAAGAATCTCACTGGCCAACCATGTCGCATGATCTAGGTGACAAAACGTCCCTTCCCTGATACTCAACAATATGGATCAAATCAATATGATTTATAAACTATTCTTGTATTACTTCCATTAATCGGTAACACATCCAACATTATCTGACCTCCTGTACTTTAAATTTTTGTAATACCTAGGACCACTGAAAGTAGTGGAGGTACATTGACATATCCATAGAATATAAGGAGATTAGGAAGCAGTACAGAGAACTAAAAAATGAAACAGTACTGCCATAGCACAGAGTCATGTGCTCAGCAAGCACTTACCAACCAGAAAAGTCATAAATCCCATGATGATACATTGGTAGACTCGCCTTATCATCAGGACCCATAAAAGTCCTCACATTTAATCTTACTCAAATATTAGGACTAGGGTGAGTAAAACAACCTTCACACTACATTGAATGTGACACAGACCAAAAGATAATCAATTACAAAATTCCTACTAGCCTGACAGCATTCGAAAGCAAAACAGTATCCTTATCCCGCAACCGAATAACATCCAGAAAGAGTAAAAAAATTCAAAAGAACAAACATATACTTACAGAGCAATGAATGACAACACTCAATACTCAATATCAGATTCTGCCTAAATGGACAAGCCATCCTTTAACAACACTACTGTCACTCATGAACAGCATAACAAGCAGAAATAACGCAATTCACAGTTTGTCATAAAAGTTCTTCCTCAAAATGTAACTAATTTTTCATCCTTCTCAAATAAATCCTATTGACAGCTTACCATGAAAATTCTTGCTCAAATCTTAACTGATTTTTCATTCTAGTCAAACTATGCCAAACACTTAACTACATGATCACTGAAAAATATCCTGAAGGCATTTGAAAAAAGAGACTAATCATTATCTTATTCCAAACAACTTCAACAAATCAAGTGAGCAAACTACTGTGGACAGACGAAAGGTTCCTAGTGGAGGAGTGACTACTTCACCCCACCAATACCACTACTGTAAAACACATGAAATGTATGTTTTCTCCTAATACATGCTGCTAATTCCAAGAAAAACCACAAGACTCATTACATCTCAATGACACATAAAGGAAATTATCAGTTGAAAGGAATAATATATAAGAACTGTAACGCTACAACTTCACCCATCATATCAACTTTTACAGTTTTCACCACATATTATTACCAATTTCTCGAAAAAATCAGCATCAAAAATTAATTCACGCAACATTCATTTACAATCAACTTTATCCCAGAAAAATCACTCATCGACGAAGTATGTCCTTAATGTTTGCAGACATTAGCCTATGTTGATAAGGAATATCTGTGCACATGTCTCTGATTCCGTGTTAGGCAAATAATATAAGAGAATTACACAAAAAAACGCATGTAAGCTGCCTCATTACCAAAAGAGAAAATACCAGTCAGAAAAAGAGCAAAATCATTTAACACTACCCACTGTGCATATTACGTTTAGAGAATTTGGGATTAACGCATTTTCTTTGTCTGAGGTCCGCTGTCACCTTGCTATATAAATATTTGCCTATGACCTTCCTCGAATTTGGTTCAACAATTAACTCCTGGAACCTAACATCACAAAACCTCTGAAGTGGGACCTGCTGGAAATCACTTAGTTGCATCCTGCAACACAGTAGCTTCACTATCGTCAACACTTTTTCTAAAAGGAAAAACGATTTAGTTTATTCCACTCATCTGGAAGTAGAAGTTAATATCACATACTCACTACTCCGTAAATTATACACCTTATACTTCGAAAAATAATGGAGCAATAAACTAAGACCACCACATACAATTATCTTCATACATCTAAGCATGAAGGGTTTCCAGATGGACACGTGGTGCAGTCTGCAAAACCTCATAGTTGTTAAAATCAGACCTAGTGATGATCGCGACAGTGCACCAGCCACCACGTTTTCTGTTTCAGCGATGCAAACTGCAGTGAATTTAACCTTCTGGAGATACAGTGCTCATGTTGCCAACCGTCCATGGGTCAGTCTGGCAGCCGTCAGAACATGTAATGTCGGGTCATTTATATGAACTTAGGTTACTCAGCCAAACAGGTAACGACGTAATCTGATAAAGCCCAAGACGACAGTTATCATGAAATGTTCGGCAACCTAATATCTACTCTCACACTTGTTTAGGAATCTGTTTGCTACTGTAATCAATCGTTGATGCCTAAAACAGTCTTCCTCTCTTTCTTGGTAGTGTTCCATTGTAAGGCCTGTCTTCATATTCTCTCTCTCACTCTCTCTCTCTCTCTCTCTCTCCCTCCCTCCCTCCCTCCCTCCCTCCCTCCCTCCCTCCCTCCCTCCCTTTCTCAATCAGTGCATAAAGGCACTGGGTAGATAGCCAAGTCATGTATACAAAGCGTTTATAAAAAATAGTGACTCCCAAGAAAGCTCCAATATGATTTTTTGTAGAGTGAATGGAGAACTCTCTAATAATCTTAGATTTAGATGATACGGCAATTTATAAATAGAAATGGAGCCTTGATATCTTGAGTCATAAATAGTTATTATGTGGTTTGAAAAGTTCTCGGAATCACCACGAGAGGTCAGTGCTAGCGCAACGAGTTGTTCACGTGATATTCATTGGACTATTGCCTTTAAATACGTGCCACGTCAGTGCTCTTGGAAGAGAGTTGCGGTGGTGACGTGGCTCTGTTTGTGTTCCCGCGTAGTGATTTGCGAAGATGGAAAAAAATCGAGATGAGAGCAATGATTAAGTGCTTCGTAAAGAAAGGTTTGAAAGCAAAGAACATTCACGGCAATTTCCAGAATACACTCGGGGACTCTGCTCCTTCATATTCAACTCTTGCCAAGTGGACAAATGAATTTAAATTTGGTCGGTAGAGCTTAGATGATGCGCGCAGTGCTCGGCCAAGATGTGTCACTACTCCAGAAATCATTGCAAAAGTGCACAAAATGGTCATGGAGGATCGCCAATTGGAAGTGCGTGAAATTGCTCACTCTTGCCAGATGTCATCTGAAAGGGTGTATCACATTTTAAATGAACAATTAGAGATGAAAAAAATATCTGCAAGATGGGTGTCGCGACTCTTGACGCATCAGAATAGACATATCGGAACAATGTTTGGCCCGTTTCATGAGAAATATACAAAGTTTTTGCTTCTGTTTGCGATCACAGATGGAACTTGGGTGCGCTACTATACCCCGGAGACAAAACAGTAGTCAAAGCAGTCGAAATATACTGATTACCCGCCACATAAAAAGCAAAGGCAATTCCTTCGGAGGGAAAGATCATGGCATCAATGTTCTGGCATGCGAAGGGGATTCTGTTTGTAGACTTTCTCCCCACTGGGCCAACAGGTGCTGGAGAATACTATGCTAACCTCCTGAATAAACTACACCAAAAGATATGCGAAAAAGGGCAGGTTTAGCAAGGAAGAAAGTCATCTTCCATCAAGACAATGCACGCCCGCACACATGTACCGTCGCCATTGCAAAATTACGCCAATTAAGGTACAAATTGCTGCCACACCCACCTTCTTCACCTGACAACTTCCATCTCTTCCTAAAACTGAAAATTTTTCTTTGTGGATGAAGGTTCACTTTAAACCTAGAATTAATAGCCAGAGTGAACAACTACTCATATTTTGCAGGCCTGGAGGAAACTCATTTTCGAGATGGGATCAAGGCACTGGCACATCTTTGGACCAAATGCATTAATCTGCAAGGAGACTACATTGAAAAATAAAAAAAGTTTCAGTGATGCAAGTACTTTTTTTCTATTCCATTCCGAGCACTTTTCAAACCACCCTCGTAGTTTAGTCACAGATAGCGGAAATGCTGTCCTAATTAATATCATAAGATTGTACAATACGAATGCAGCTGTGTCATAACAAACAGTCTACATTGATAAATTTCATAGTATAGCTCAAGAAGTGGTACAGTAAGAAAATTGCATTTGTTAGCCATTAGCTGATTGCCCTCTTTGGAATCAGTTGTATACGAGAAAATGAGCTCATAACCCGAAACATCGGCAGCGCAAAAGTAATAAAGTGTCTTGAAATTATAAGAGTAAGTGATTCGAATTATTAGAAAGAATGCAATAATTCACCGAGAAACGACAATTCAGTCATCACAATGTGAAATTAATTTTCGAAAAATGATGCTTTGGTACAATAATTATACCTTACTTCTTAATACTACCAATATTGGCCTCAAGCATTTATATAGAATGAAAGAGACCACAATTAGGCACTATTGTTGAATAAGAACCACGTCCATCGTATGCCGATTAGCAATATGTCACAAAAACTCTAATTACTAAGAAGAGAGCTTCAGCACAGGTTGCCCATCGACATGATCATTTGTATGTAGGACCACGCTGCATTTGGATAGCATAAAAATTGTAGAATACAGGAAAGTTTCTAATTTCTGCTAGTAGGCTACCAAGGTGAATTACATGCTGGATTCAAATGGCATGTTCTCTTGTGTCCAAAAACGGTGTCTAAGTTCGCAGAAGTCTACATCTATATCTACATCCCTACTTCGCAAGCCACCTGACGATGTGTGGCGGAGAGTACCTTGAGTGCTCTATCGGTTCTCTATTCTATTCCAGACTCTTATTGTTTGTGGAAAGAAAGATTGTCGGTATGCCTCTGTGTGGGCTCTAATCTCTCTGATTTTATCCTCATGGTCTCTTCGCGAGATATACATAGGAGGGAGCACTATACTGCTTGAGTCCTCGGTGAAGGTATGTTCTGGAAACTTCAACAAAAGCCCGTACCGAGCTACTAACCGTATTATTCGTTTCGGACCTCTTGATAAGTATGGAAGTGTGATTACGCATGTCAATCACATCGCGATTACAGGCAGCATGGGGTTCACGCCTGAGCCGCAGGACGTCACCTAGCAGTGCATGTCGGTTGTTTCAAGCGTCAACTTCGCGTCTCAATATCTCGGGATGTAATGGGAATATTGCGATGCAATCAACGCCATTGTGTATGTGCTTTGTCATGCTATGGATTGCTGAAGAAAAAGTATAGGTGGTCCATTTAGAAAAATATAAGTTTGTGTTAAAAAACACATATGCTTTCGTTTTAGAATGTTTCCAAATATGTACATTCATGGGCCCCAGTCCTACACTGATACCGGTGAAAGTCGTTTTCCAATAGCTGCTATTGTTCCAGAGATATTTTGGGTGGACAAGATAGCTGGGACACCCTATATATAAGGAGAATTTAAATAAAAAGAAATAGATCAGTTTATATTTGGACTTTTATTTTAACATTGATCATTGTTACATTAAAATTTCAGCATATTAAACTTGATTCATAAGTAAACAGGTGCCTTATTTAGTATTGTGAAAATGTGAGTTTGTAATCTTAAGGAACACAACAAATATGGAGCCAAGATTGGGAGACTGCATGCAACACTGCATTCATAAAATAACACAGGAAGAACGTTGAAACATATGCAAGAGGAAATTAGCCACAACCAAACGATTCAATTTTCACCCAAAGAAGTTACGTTCGTCTCGCAATCCTGCCCATCATGAAATTACCACACACTGGTATACTAAATTCATACTAACTCTCTGTGAAATCATCCCGGAAAAAAATAGCCGAGGGCTGCTTTGATGATTACACCACATGCTACACTTGATCAACTTGGTTTACACAAAGAGCGTAACTCGACAATAACTTTAGAAGTGGAATGTATGCCGTAAATGACAACAGTTTTAAAAAATTAAAATGAAAGGTATACAATAGATACCTTTCATCATACATGGTGTTTCTCTGACATGTATGGTGTAAATCAAATTTCGTGAGGCATCAGCGACTATTAACATTGTGGTTTAGTTATAAAATAAATGGATAAGTCAATGTAAGGTCGTGAATTTCCCACAGAAAGTATGGATTTGCTTGTAGAGTGTGTTCACGGAAACAAGTTGCAATATCCGCTATCCAGATTTCTTAAAATGAGGAAGTGAAAAATGAATGCGTGGCCGGATGAAAGACTTGAGATTCTCTCTTCTGGTATCTGCGTCTGTAGGTTCTTGGAGACCCGCGTTTTTTTCTCCGCGCTCAAGGATGGCCGTTGCTGTACGCTGTACGAGGAATGCGTACTCTTTGTCGCAAATTTATTCCGCGCTCATTACTGAATGTAAGTAATAGGCCCGGCCAGGAGCGCTGTACAAAAGGACGTGAATGTCACCTGCCCTTTTTCAAAAGGAATAAATAAGAGAAAAGCCGGTTAAGAAGCGGTCCACGGCGAATACCTGCCGGGTCGCGTATTTAGCGCGCGCCACCATATTGCTGTGCGTAGGAGGGGGGCGGGGGTGGGGGAGGGGGGGGGGTTCTGGGGAGAGGCAGTCATCGCAAAGTGCGCGGCGTGTCCGCTGCGAAAATAACGCGCTCGAGGACGGAGAACGGAAGACGGGCTCCGGGTGGTGCCTGGCGGAGGGGGCCTGCGCGAGAGGAACCTTTAGCGCAAATTACTGCTGCACTGCCGGCGGCAAGGGCATTATCCGGGCCGGCATTTGCATAGAGAGAAGAAACCGGCGGGGGTGGATAGAGAGAGAGAGAGAGAGGGGGGGGGGAGGGAGCAGAGAGAGGCAGGGGGGAGGGAGGGACCGGCTCTGGAGGAGCCGGGGAGAGAAACGAAGCACGCGAGGCGAGAAAATCAGCAGGGAAGCCCACCAGCTGCTGGTTTGTTGGGCCGGCGAAAATTTGTCTGCCAGCTACTAGGAGCTCAGCAGCCGCCGTGCTGCATTGCGTTTGCTCCCCTGGGAAACACAGCCCTTCTTTTCTGTTGCTCACAAACATTTATATTTCGCCTTCTGCCCTTTTATCGTCTTTGTCGTCTCGAGAGTGTTAACATTCGTCCACAGTTGAAGCTCGGTAGCAGAATGAGAATGCAGAACTGCACTTGTGAGATACTGAATGAATACCGTTTAGTCCACCGAATGAAAATTGCTCATTAAAAGTAGTCGCACAGTCTCGTAGGGCTCAACATACATTGTATGTACCTTCTTCTCTGTATACATTCAATATCCCCTGCTAGTTCTGTTTGGCAAAGGCCTCACACTCTTAAGTAGTTTTCTAGGATAAGTCGCACGATTCTTTTATAGGTAATCTCCTTTGTTGACTGGTCGCATTTAGGTAGCATACTACCAATGAAATTAAATCGTCCACCCCTTCACCAATTGTAAGTTGGCTGTTTAGGTTTATATGTTGGAAACACCACGTAGCGCTCTGTATGAAAATCACTGAGTGTGCTGTGTACAGTCTGTGGCCGGTTGGTCTCGTTGTTCGAATATTCGCTTGTGTAGTGTTGGGTTGTTGGATGTGAACAGCGCGTAGCGTTGAGCAGTTAGAGGTGAGCCGCCAGCAGTGGTGGATGTGGAGAGAGAGGTGCCCGAGTTTAGAGAGGTTCCTATAAGCGGACGATCTGGACGTGTGTCCGCCATAAAAAGGAAATTTGTAAAGGTTATATATATATATAAATGATGACTTTTGAACACTATTAAGGTAAAAACATTGCCTGTTCCCTATCAAAGTCTTTCATTGCTAACTATCAGTAGTCAGTGCCTTCAGTAGTTAGAATCTTTTATTTAGCTGGCAGTATTGGCGCTCGCTGTATTGCAGTAGTCAGGGTAACGAAGATTTTTGTTTGGTACGTGATTCATGAAGGGTATAGGTTATTGTTAGTCAGGGCCATATTTGTAGTAGCGATAATTGAAAGTCAGATTGCGTTGTGCTAAAATTATTGTGTGTCAGTTTAGTGATGATCAGAATAAGTAAAGAGAGAAATGTCTGACTGCGTTCAGTTTTGCTCAGCTGTTTCAAAATCAAATAACGTAAGAGGTTTACCAGCACAGTCATTCCTAATTTTTCTAAGGGGACGTTACACAATGACTGGATCTATATGATCGTCACATTTCCATATCCCTACAAACTATTACATCCATGTGTTTCTATGAGTTTAGCGATTCCACTGAAATTATAGTCATAGCCTATCACGATTTTTCGTTTAGTAAAATCCATAATTTTATGTATATGAATTTTGGAAACAATTTTCTAGTTTTTGCACTACTTTGAAATCTTATCAATATCTGACTGAGTATTTGTGCTGCTTCTTTCGGACAGTGTTTCATCATCGATGACTGCATCACCTGCTAAAAACCTGAGATTACTACTGATATTGTGTGAAAGCTTAGTAATACAGAGCACGAACCGCAAAGGTCCAGAAGCAATTCCTTGGGGCTCACCCGAAGCTACTTATGCAGCTGTCGATGACTCTTCTTCCGATATCAAATGCTCCGCCTTCCTACCAAGAAATCAATCAAATAACAAATTTGTCTTGATAACCTGTACGATAGTACTTTCGATATTGGGTGTAAGGGTCTCACTGAGTCAGATGCCTTTCCGAAATCGAAAACTACTGCATCAACTTGTCTGTCTTGATCCATGACTGAGATTCTCGCGTGAGAAAAGCTGAGATGAGTTTTTCTGAAATCCATGCTGGATGGGAAGGAGGAGGTCATTCTGTTTTAGACACCTCATTACATTTGAGCTGAGAATAAGTTCTAAGATCGTACAACAATTAGATGTCAAGGATACTGCTAAGTTCTGTGAATCACTTCTGCTGCCGTTCTTGTTGACGGGTGTGACTTTTCGAACAACTGAGCAGAGTTTTATGTTCGACGGCAGAAAAAAAGGCTAACTGAGCCAAAAATTCCGTATATAACCCTAAAGTGAATCTATTGGGAGCTTTAACTTCTTTCAGTTTTAACGTTTCTAGCTGCTTCTCAGCGACAAAGACACTAATAGCTATTTCACTCTCGTTTGAGATGGTACGAGGATGAACGTGATGCAATACCCCTGTAATTTCCTATGTAAAGAGACATTTGAAAATTGAGTTCAAAATTTCTTCTGTTATTTTGATACCCTCAATTCAGTTCCTGTCTCGTACATCAGTGTATGAACACTAACTTTGGTGCAACTAACAGCCTCTACATATGAATGAATTTTCTACGGATTTTACGTATGAAAGATCTTTCGGTAACATTCCTCTACGTTAGTCTCTGAAAGTTAAATCCATTGTATTAGCGTATCTCATTTATTCAACGGCGTTCACTGAACATTATGTCCCACTAGGTTTATATTTAGTACCGGTCTATTAGTCACTGAGCAGATACGTCGTTTCATAGTTCATTCTATTGGAGTTACCTGTCTGAAATATCGTTTGATGCAGGGCTTCACGCTAGTCCATCTTCTGCAACTCTTATCATTACTACAACCTGTTTCCATTTGTATTTGTTTCCTGTATTTATACTTTGTTCTATCTTTACAGTTTATATCCACCGTCAATAACTTTTCCTCGACAACAAAAATTAGTGTTCATTGATGGCTCTGTAATGTGCCCTGTTATCTTATCCCTTCTTTTAGCCATCATTGTGCCACTGAACTCCTTTCTCAAAGATTAGGTATCTTACTTCATCATTAGATTCTCAACCCACCTGCCTGATCTTCAGCATTCTTCTGCAGCAGTAGATTTAAAAAACTTTGTCTTCTATTCACTGTTTTTAGCCTTCGTTTCACTTAACTTCTAGCTGCATGCTAATCAAATGCTTTCAGAAATCACTTCCTAAGATTAAAATTGAATTTGGTTTTATCATATTTCTCTTTTTCAGGCAGGATTTTAGCAATTGCCTTTCTACGTTGTACATCATCTTTACTTCCCCGCAGAATATTGTCTAAAAATTTCACCGTTTCCTTTGTTAATCTAATTCTCTCATCATAACCTGACTTAATTCGACTATACACAAGTGCTCTAATTCTATTCCTATTTAGTGCGGCATCTAACACCTTTGGAGGATACAGTCCACTTTTTTGTATTTATCAGTCAAGTCTTTGTCATATCGGGTGGAATTAGAGTCACTGGCAAATTTTAAAAGTTTTATTTTTTCTTCTTGATCTTTAATTATCTTTCCAATTCCTCTTAGCTTCCCATACTTCCTACTCAATTCAGTGTTAACATGGAAAGAGGGGGGGGGGGGGGGGAGGAGGTCGAGTGGTTGGCTGCACTCCAGTTCCTCTTCCTTCTCATTCAGTACCTGCATTTCATGATTCAGCCTTTGCTTCTCCGATTCCACCTTTTCTAGGTGTCACGGAATCAAGGATTCAGCTAAGTTTCTCCCTTTGAAAAGCAGTAAGTCCCTTGGAGTCACCTTTCTTTCACTTTGTTTATTCGTTTGATGCGGGCGCGTGCAATTGGGGCATTTGTATCGAGTTGGGTTGACGCTGCAAACGGTATGTTTATAAAGGAGGGTTGACAGTGGCTTTGTACTGAGTTCATAGGTAGCTAACTCCACGGAGTAATTGAGTTAATGTTTTGTCACACAGCATTAGTTAAAACTTCCGATCTAAGGGGTCGTAATCGAACAGAAGAAATTCTTCCTCCCGTCGTTTCGTTGCCAACTGTGGACATCATCTTCCGAGGTGCGTCTAAAGACTGTGACGAGTTATATGCTAAATACCAAGAATCCCAAAATGACACCATAGCTGACAACATCGGAAGAGCTCTCAACAAGAATATAAGAGAAATCTGGCATCAAACAACGACCGGGCTCTACACATGCTAGTCGGAAAGCCTGTAACGATTGATGAAAGCTTGGTACAGACTCAAGGTTGTCAAATACAGTCACACAAGTGCAGCCAGACTGAAAAACGATTTCGAAACCTGAAATAGACGAGACATAGACACGAACCGTGAAAAAAAATCGTATATAAACAGGTCACATCTAGAACCACATCAAGACTAGCCATGAATATGCTAAAGGTAGATAAAGCTGCTAGTTTTCAGGCGTCTCTCCGGGCTTTCTTGAAGCCGTCGGTCCTGAAATAAAACTGCGGCTCGCTGAATTTTTCTGCGAGTTTCTGAGACCTAGAAAATTATCAAAGCTTTTAAAACAGGCTAAGATAACTGCCAGCCTAAAATCAGGCCAAGACGGATGAGCCGCGCTGCGGCTAGCGTTGGTGCTGTTTGTAGGTTAAGCCGTCGGCCCTGAAACAAAACTGCGGTTCGCTGAATTTTTCTGCGAGTTTCTGAGACCTAGAAAATTATCAAAGCTTTTCAAACAGGCTAAGATAACTGCCAGCCTAAAACCAGGCCAAGACGGATGAGCCGTGCTGCGGCTAGCTTTGGTGCTGTTTGTAGCTTAAGCCGTCGGCCCTGAAACAAAACTGCGGCTCGCTGAATTTTTCTGCGAGTTTCTGAGACCTAGAAAATTATCAAAGCTTTTCAAACAGGCTAAGATAACTGCCAGCCTAAAACCAGGCCAAGACGGATGAGCCGCGCTGTGGCTAGCTTTGGTGCTGTTTGTAGGTTAAGCCGTCGGCCCTGAAACAAAACTGCCGCTCGCTGAATTTTTCTGCGAGTTTCTGAGACCTAGAAAATTATCAAAACTTTTCAAACAGGCTAAGATAACTGCCAGCCTAAAACCAGGCCAAGACGGATGAGCCGCGTTGCGGCTAGCGGTGGTGCTGTTTCTAGGTTTCCGCCCTCTTTTGGAGGCCAGACGGTATCGTTTAGTTGGCATGGTTGCGGTTGTTTGTTTTCTTCTTGTGTTGACTGGCGCATCTCGGATTCGGAAGCGTTCCCTGTCCGCTGGTGGCAGCAGCGGTGGTTATCGATATGTAGTAACTGTTGCCCTTTCTTTGGGAACACGTCGTTGTTTTCCGGGTCGTGTGAGTGGGCCAGTTCGTTTGGGACTCACGAGCAGCCAGGTCCGCGCAGTGCCAGAACACGCCTGGACCGCTGGCGGCACGCATGGACTGCCGGATGGAAGGGCTGTGGTCACGAGGGTGAGTGATCTCGTCGTAAACCGGATCCAATAAGCTTTAAGATGAGTGCATTTCAATCTACATCTACATCTACATGACTGCTCTGCAATTCACATTTAAGTGCTTGGCAGAAGGTTCATCGAACCACAATCATACTATCTCTCTACCATTTCACTTCCGAACAGCGCGCGGGAAAAACGAACTCCTAAACCTTTCTGTTCGAGCTCTGATTTCTATTATTTTATTTTGATGATCATTCCTACCTATGTAGGTTGGGCTCAACAAAATATTTTCGCATTCGGAAGAAAAGTTGGTGACTGAAATTTCGTAAATAGATCTAGCCGCGACGAAAAACGTCTTTGCTTTAATGACTTCCATCCCAACTAGCGTATCATATCTACCACACTCTCTCCCCTATTATGTGATAATACAAAACGAAGCTGCCCTTTTTTGCACCCTTTCGATGTCCTCCGTCAATCCCACCTGGTACGGATCCCACACCGCGCAGCAATACTCTAACACAGGACGAACTAGTGTAGTGTAAGCTGTCTCTTTTGTGGACGTGTTGCATCTTCTAAGTGTCCTGCCAATGAAACGCAACCTTTGGCTCGCCTTCCCGACAATATTATCTATGTGGTCCTTCCAACTGAAGTTGTTCGTAATTTTAACACCCAGGTACTTAGTCGAATTGACAGCCTTGAGAATTGTACTATTTATCGAGTAACCGAATTCCAACGGATTTCTTTTGGAACTCATGTGGATCATCTCACACTTTTCGTTATTTAGCGTCAACTGCCACCTGACACACCATACAGCAATCTTTTCTAAATCGCTTTGCAACTGATACTGGTCTTCGGATGACCTTACTAGTCGGTAAATTACAGCATCATGTGCGAACAACCTAAGAGAACTGCTCAGATTGTCACCCAGGTCATTTGTATAGATCAGGAACAGCAGAAGTCCCAGGACGCTTCCCTGGGGAACACTTGATATCACTTCAGTTTTACTCCATAATTTGCCATCTATTACTACGAACAGTGACCTTCCTGACAGGAAATCACGAATCCAGTCGCACAACTGGGACGATACCCCATACGCCCGCAGCTTGATTAGAAGTCGTTTGTGAGGAACAGTGTCAAAAGCTTTCCCGAAATCTAGAAATACGGAATCAACTTGAGATCCCCTGTCGATAGTGGCCATTACTTCGTGCGAATGTTTTCTGAAATCATAATGTTTGAATACAGTATATGTTCCAAAACCCTACTGCCAACCGACGTCAATGATATAGGTCTGTAGTTCGATCGATTACTCCTACTACCCTTCTTAAACACTGGTGCGAGCTGCGCAATTTTCCAATCTGTAGGTACAGATCTATGGATGAGCGAGCGGTTGCATATGATTGCTAAGTAGGGAGCTATTGGATCAGCGTAATCGGAAAGGAACCTAGTCGGTATACAATCTGGACTTAAGACTTGCCCGTATCAAGCTATTTGAGTTGCTTCGCAACCCCTAAGGTATCTACTTCTAAGAAACTCATACTAGCAGCTGTTCGTGTTTCAAATTCTGGAATATTCCATTCGTCTTTCCTGGTGATGGAATTTCGGAAAACTGCGTTCAATGACTGCGCTTTAGCGGCACAGTCGTCGGTAACAGTACCATCGGCACTGCGCAGCGAAGGTACTGACTGCGTCTTGCCGCTTGAGTACTTAACATACGACCAGAATTTCTTCGTATTATCTACCAAATTTGGAGACAATGTTTCGTTGTGGAACCTATTACAGGCATCCCGCATTTAAGCCCGTTCCAAATTGCGCAAGTCTAGAAGAGAAATCTCTACCATTGTAATATTTCGGGATTGTCCAGTGACTTGGTTTCGTGTTGCTGCTCGTAGTGTCGCCGAGGCGAAGAGCAGCGAGTTGAGTGCTTGGGGAAGACGGATCTGATTAGCTTTCCAAGAGTTCTTATTACTGTTTACTGCGTTCAGCTAGCTACAATTTCTTAAGTTCAGCCAGCATTAATTTTTCTTGCCAGGTGGCCGCTAACGCCCCAGTTACCTGGCCTGGGTGTTAGTGTATGTAACAACAGCGTAAGTTTCCTCGCCTTGCCGCTACTGTCCGGTAAGGCATTTAGTTTTCACAGCTTTCTTGCTTGTAGCCCGGTGGGTGATTCTTCTACTCTGGTGGCAGTGATTCCGTTCTCGTTCCGGGCGCTCTAAACACAGTATTCTGGGGACGTAGTGCAGACCGCCGTTCCAGCTTTGTATTGTTCCATCACTGCATTTGGTTTATGGGACGTCAGGTAGTTTGAGCAAGATTATCATTAGTCATTCGTTAGACTGCCAGTAGTCTGAGCTACCATCTTGTGAAGTTAATGCAACTCTTGGCTGCCTGTCTCATTGCTCGCCAAAGTATTTGCTGCCGGACCTTCTCAGAGGTCGATTCCTGGAGCACCGTCTGTGGCCCCCAGGTTCTTGTAAGACGTGTGTTATAAAAGGAGGTCTGATGGCCAGTAGTTCAGTGTAACGCTCCAGCAGCCCGCGCGTTCTGCGGGTGTAATCTGCCTCAGTACCATTTAAGGAACTTATGTACTGGTCCTTGTGTTTTATTATTGTATTATTTATTACAATACCTGGTAATGCCTACATTAAAGATTATACATGTCTAGTTAGTAGTTCTGGTCGCCTCCTGGAATAATTTCTGGAATAACTTGTGTCCAGTGGATGTTAAGGGTTGTGTTACAAAGTTTACTATAATTTTATTTCACCAGTTTGGTGATCCGTTGCTTGTTTTTTAATTAACCTTTGCTATTGTATTTGTTGTTTTACAGCAGGTTTCTAATTTTTTATATTATTGCCGTTCCTGGCGTGTAAGGCCTTCAGCCATGATTTTGCCTTAAAATTCGAATTTTGTATTTGTATTTACGCCGTAAGCCTTTAAACCTTATTTATTATTTATTTATTTATGCATTTATTTTACCTGGCAAGATTAGGGCCTTCAGGCCCTCTCTTACACCTAACCAGGCATACTCAGGTTGAACGAGTTACAGTTTCTACTTAACATTAAGGACATATAGCCTATTATGCAGTATTGATGTTAAAGAAAAAAAAATAGATATTATAACAGTAGTATAATGATAATTATAACAATAAAAATAATTATAACAATCAATAATAATAATAATAATAATAATAGTAATAGTAATAATAATAATAATAATGACTATGTATATGAAAGTAAACATACTTTTCTTTTCTGAATGTCAGTCCCATTGTTAGTTGGGAATTTTCTCGTTATGTTCTTGCAGCTTGTGAGTTATTCTCATCGAGCAGAGACATAAGACGATAGAATGGGGTGAAAGAGATATATAAGAGGTAGATAGTTTAGAGGAAGAGAAATAGAACGGTAAAATTCGAAGCTGTGATGGAGAGGAGAAAGAAAGAGATGGGAGGGGCACAAGAATGGTGGTTATACCGTCCCTAATATGTAAGCTTTGAGTTCCCTCTTGAATGTTGAGTAGTTCTGGATAAGACGCAGATCACAGGGGAGCGCGTTCCATAGTCGTATGGCTGAGATGGAGAATGACACGGAGAAAGATTTTGTGTTATGTAAAGGTACAGCCAAGATGATAGACGTATCCGATCTGGTGTTGCGATTGTGGAATGACGATAGGTGTTTAATGTGAGAAGATAAGTATTGGGGGCACCAGTGGCTAAGAAATCGATGAAGTAAGCACATCGTGTGGAGATCGTGTGCCGTATGTGGGCGTATCCAACCTAGCTGGGAGTATGAAGGACTGATATGATCATACAACCGAATATTGCACACGTATCTAACGCAAGCATTCATCACTAGCTCGAGGCATCTAGAATTTTCACTATTTGTGCCGTGTTGAACTACATCGCAGTAGTAAAGATTAGGCAAGACTAGTGTTTGGACTAATTTTTGTTTAACATGGGTTGGAAATATTTTTCTAAACTTTTGAATTGCATGTAGGGAGGAGAGCGATTTCCGGCAAGCTGTGACTGTTTGTTCTTCCCAGTTTAGGTGTTCATCCAAGATTATTCCAAGGTCTTTTACTGTTTTTTGGTATGGTAGTTGGGTACCATTGAGGAGTATTTTAGGGACTGTTTCGCGAAAGTACCGGCTGATTAACTTTGGATGAGATATAAGTATGACCTGGGATTTCTTGGGGTTTAGTTTCAGACCTAGGTTCTGTGCCCATCGAGAAACAGAACAAAGATCTGCATTCATACTCGCTACTGCGCCAGCAATGTTTTTGGGGCTTGCACTTATGTACAGTTGGATGTCGTCGGCATAAAGATGGTAGTTGCAGGAGTGAATCACTGAAGAAATATCATTAATGTACAGTGAGAAGAGTAGTGGACCAAGGACGGAGCCTTGGGGAACTCCAGAGCGCACGCTTTTCCATGATGACTTTTCCGACCCACAAATGACTTGTTGACTTCTGTTTTTGAGGTAGCTGTCGAACCATTGTATTGCGCTGTTTGAGAAATTCAGCTGTTTCATTTTAATTAGTAATATATCGAAGTCAACTGTGTCAAAAGCCTTGCTAAAGTCAAGCAGTGTTAGGATAGTAGCTTCACGTCTGTCCATAGCATGTTTAATGTCATCAGTTACTTTGATTAATGTGGTTGCTGTACTATGGTGCTTTCGAAAGCCTGACTGATATTCGTCATGGATGTTATGAGTTTTGAGGTAATCCGTCAGTTGTTCATGGACGATGTGCTCTAGGGCTTTAGAAATTGCAGGTAGTTTGCTGATCGGCCTGTAGTCACCTGGCGACTTGGGGTTGTCAGTCTTGGGTATAGGCTTAATTAAACTTTGCTTCCACTCAGTAGGATATGTACTACTGACAAGAGACAGGTTGAAGATGTCTGTGATAACTGGAATAATAGTGTCTACGACGTTCTTAATCATGCCAATGCTCACTCCATCATTTCCTACTGCCTCGGAAGAGATTCTCATAATTGCCTTGTGTACTGTGCCGGTAGTGACATGTTTTAGGAAAAACTTGTCTCTCGAGAGATTGATATCTTGGGGCTGGTAATTTGTCGCTGCGTGGCAGTTTGCAGCTGTTGAGAAGAAATCGTTTAATTCTTCTGCAGACGCTTGATAAACAGCGTCAGATCTTCGCTTCCCTATACCGAAACTGCGCAGCTTTTTCCACAGTGCAGCAGGTTTTGATATGCCGCATACGACAGAGCGGGCATGTCTGATTTTGGCATTCCTCACGCTTTGCTTGGTTCTGTTTCGGAGTTTCCTATAAGCTTCGTACGCCTCGGGAGTTGGGTTACGCTTGAAGGCCCTATGTGCAGCATCACGTTTATTCATTAACTGACGTAATTCAGTGGTGAGCCACGGAGCGGGAGCTCTCTTTACCTTAACAGTGCGTTGAGGAGCATGTTTATCATACAGTGCAATAATTTTGCGACATAATTGCCGAATTTTTTCGTCTAAAGTCGGTTCATCGTTTATATCATGCCAAGGGATGTCTGAGCAATCCTTTTGAAGAGCGTCATGGTTAACATTTTTTAAGTTTCTGTAGGTTACCAGGTGAGATTTTTCTTTGGTAGTATGCACTGAGTAATTTAAAAATATCACGTCATGAGCAGAGAGTCCCGGAGCGGATGTCTGATTGGCGCGGATTATTTTATCTGGTCGCTTTGTTGCTATTATATCTATGATTGTGTGGCTGTGTGGCGTGTGATGAGTTGGGTCCAGCGGTGTTAAACTCATATCATTCGAGTGGAACAGTCGCCTTAGTTTTTCGGCAGAGGGAGATTTTAACTGTAAGTCGATGTTTGTGTCGCCCATAATGATTATGTGTTCATACTGTGTCACGAGTGAGGACAGGGCAGACTGAAAGGAGGACATGGCACCGACGTTTGGAGGTTTATAGATTACTCCAATTAGCAGTTTCTGATTTGATGTATTTATTTCGAAAAACAAGAACTCTGCTTCTCCTTCGCCCTTTGCATCCGATGTGCATAGCACAGTAGGTGTCAGATCAGAGCGAACATAGGCACCCACACCACCCCCGCGTCGTGTTTCACGATCTGCCCTTAGGAGAGAGTAACCAGCGATTCGGATAGCGTCGGAAGAAATGTTTGGTTTCAACCAAGTTTCCGAGACGAGGATAATGTGGAACAGCGATTGGCAGAACAGGTCACAGAACTCGTCGAAGTGAGCCGTTAGCGACTGCGCGTTCGCGTGGGCCACAAAGAGCCCGCCGCCGGAACCGGTCCGTCCCATTGTGGCCGCCTGTAGGACCGAGCGCGCTCCGTTTACCTGCTGGCCGGAAGAGGGACAAAAGCTGGATTTCGCGGGGCAAGACATATTTACAGGTGTGTCCAAGGTCGTGCCATTTCTGGCGTCTGATGCCTTCTGCTGTGGTTCAAAAAATGGTTCAAATGGCTCTGAGCACTATGGGACTCAACTGCTGTGGTCATCAGTCCCCTAGAACTTAGAACTACTTAAACCTAACTAACCTAAGGACATGACACACATCCATGCCCGAGGCAGGATTCGAACCTGCGACTGTAGCAGTCGCACGGCTCTGGACTGCGCGCCTGGAACCGCGAGACCACAGCGGCCGGCCTTCTGCTGTGTTTGTGGCGACTTGTCTTTAATATTTCAATACCTCTAATTTGTAAATTGCAGCGAGTTTTAAGCAGTTCTTAATTTATTGCCATTTCTGGCGTGTAAGGCCTTCTGCCCTGATCACAGTGGTTTGCTTTCAAACATTATCTGCTGTACCTGTAGTTAATGGTAATTTTCTAAATTGTAACTCACTGAAAACATTTATACAGATGTTTATTCCTTCATTAATAACGTGTAGTATTTTTGTTTATTGTTAAGTCTGGAATTACTGGTTTAAAATAAATTGTGTGCAGCTGTAAGAGGCAACCAGTAGTAACTGATTACTCACCCGTCCGCAATCGTAGCTGAATCCTGTCTTCCCTTGACTACTAGGTTTCAACGGAACTGATGCTTCTCACTACCGACCGAATCACTGCTCAGCATTACCTATAAGCAACTAGAAAGGTTTATTCTACGTATATCATATTCAAGAGTCCTTTGATCAAATCCCCCCTGTCGAACACTGTGGCTTTAGGAGACATCGGAGTTGCTGCGACTATGTTTTAACGTTGATAAATAGTGGACGCTGGGTTTCAGCGAGATCTTATATCAGTTGCAATTTTAGTGGATCTTACGGCAGTTTATGACACTGTGTAGGAAGAGGGATTGATGCTAAAGTTTAAATAAATCATCCTACGCTTAAAGCTGTTGTTTCTAGTTAACAACATACTTTCTGAGAGGCGGTTCAAGGTGTTCGTGAGTGGACGAGCTAACAAATGGAGAACTATAAATAACGGCCTGCCTCATGGATCAGTTCTTCCCCCATCCTGTTCAATTCTAGGTCATCTGCGCGCTGGATTTTCATGGAGTCCGTGTCTGCCATATCACGGACATATAGATAAGTTTCCAGGCTAAATACCCGATGCACTGTGAGAGTGTGCTGATAAGTGATCTGATGAAACTAAATACTTTCATGAATGGAGACTTCAGCGTAACGCAAATAAGAATGAGACTTCCGGATTCTACCCAAATAATAAAGAAGCCCAAAGGAAGCGACATGTGACTTTCTATGGAACTGAAGTGCCACATAAATATAATCAGTTTATCCAGCAATCACTCTGATTTGGTCCTTGACATTCAAACAACAGTGCGTCAAGTTGTCTACGAAACTTGGCTCAAGAGAAAGTCCACTTCTCAAGAATGCAGGAAGCAGCTGGGGTGCAGACGCCAATCCTCCAGGCTCTGGGGCACTCTTGTGTATTCTGCTGGAGAATTTTGCGCTCCTGTGTGGAAAAACAGTTCCCACACAACAAAGGTTGATGTGCAGCTTAATGAAGCTATGACACTTATCACGGACGCCGTTGAATCTACTCCTAGTCATTGGCTATCTGTCTTACCTAATACTGCTTCGCAAGATATAAGAGAGTTAGATAATTTTCACATCTTCAATCACCTGCTTTCTTTCGGATTGGAATTATTATATTCTTCTTGAAGTCTGAGGGTATTTCGCCTGTGTGATACATCTTGCTCACCAGATGGAAGAGTTATGTCAGGACTGGCTCTCCCAAGGCAGTCAGTAGTTCTAATGGAATGTTATCTACTCCCGGGGCCTTGTTTCGAATCAGGTCTTTCAGTGCTCTGTCGAACTTTTCACGCAGTATCATATCCCCCTTTTCATCTTCATCTACATCCTCTTCCATTTCCATAACATTCTCCTCAAGTACATCGCCCTTGTATAGACCCTCTATATACTCCTTCCACCTTTCTGCTTTCCCTTCTTTGCTTAGAACTGGGTTTCCATCTGAGCTCCTGATATTCAAACAAGTGGTTCACTTTTCTCAAAAGGTCTCTTAAATTTTCCTGTAGGCAGTATCTATCTTACCCCTAGTGAGATGAGCCTCTACATCCTTAAATTTGTCCTCTAGCCATCCATGCTTAGCCATTTTGCACTTCCTGTCGATCTCATTTTTGAGACGTTTGTATTACTTTTTGCGTGCTTCATTTACTGCACTTTTATATTTTCTCCTTTCATCAGTTAAATTCAATATTTCTTCTGTTACCCAAGGATTTCTACTAGCCCTCGTCTTTTTACCTACTTGATCTTCTGCTGCCTTCACTACTTCATCCCTTAAACCTACCCATTCTTCTTCTACTGTATTTCTTTCCCCCATTCCTGTGACTTGTTCCCTTATGCTCTCCATGAAACTCTGTACAACTTCTGGTTCTTTCAGTTTATCCAGGTCCCATCTCCTTAAATTCCCACCTTTTTGCAGTTTCTTCAGATTTAATCTACGTCACGGCTGCAAAATACTAACGCAAATTCTTTACAGACGAATGGAAAAACTAGTAGAAGCCGACATCGGGGAAGAGCAGTTTGGATTCCGTAGAAATATTGGAACACGTGAGGCAAAACTGACCCTACGACTTATCTTAGAAGCTAGATTAAGGAAAGGCAAACCTACGTTTATAGCATTTGTAGACTTAGAGAAAGCTTTTGACAATGTTGACTGGAATACTCTCTTTCAAATTCTGAAGGTGGCAGGGGTAAAATACAGAGAGCGAAAGGCTATTTAAAATTTGTATAGAAAGCCAATGGCAGTTATAAGAGTTGAGGGCCATGAAAGGGAAGCAGTGGGTGGGAAGGGAGTGAGACAGGGTTGTAGCCTCCCCCGATGTTATTCGATGTGTGTATTGAGCAAGCAATGAAGGAAACAAAAGAAAAACTCGGAGTCGGTATTAAGATCCATGGAGAAGAAATAAAAACTTTGAGGTTCGCCGATGACATTGTAATTCTGTCAGAGATAGCAAAGGACTTGGAAGAGCAGTTGAACGGAATGGACAGTGTCTTGAAAGGAGGATATAAGATGAACATCAACAAAAGCAAAACGAGGATAATGGAATGTAGTCGAATTAAGTCGGGTGATGCTGAGGGAATTAAATTATGAAATGAGACACTTAAAGTAGTAAAGGAGTTTTGCTATTTGGGGAGCAAAGTCGAAGTAGAGAGGATATAAAATGTAGATTGGCAATGGCAAGGAAAGCGTCAGTAAGTTGTTTCTGAAACTATTTGTATGGAGTGTAGCCATGTATGGAAGTGATATGTGGACGATAAATAGTTTAGACAAGAAGAGAATAGAAGCTTTCGAAATGTGTTGCCGCAAGAGAATGCTGAAGATTAGATGGATAGATCACATAAATAACAAGGAGGTACTGAATAGGATTGGCGAGGAGTTTGTGGCACAACTTAACTAGAAAAACGGATCGATTGGTAGAACATGTTCTGAAGCATCAAAGGATCACAGATTTAGTATTGGAGGGCAGCGTGGAGGGTAAAAATCGTAGAGAGAGACCAAGAGATGAATACACTAAGCAGATTCAGAAGGAGGTAGGTTGCAGTAGGCACTGGGAGATGAAGAAGCTTGCACAGGATAGATTAGCATGGACAGCTACATCAAAGCAGTGTCAGGACTGAAGATGTTGCTGTAAGTACTGGGAGATGAAGAATCTTGCACAGGACAGAGTAGCATGGAGAGTTGCCTCAAACCTGTCTCTGGATTGAAGACCACAACAACAACAACAATACCACACTGACTGTGCAGCAGCTAGTTTGCATTCGGCCTAGTTCTGAAGTGTAATAATATTTTTCAAAACAATTCTGGCAGGTTAAGTGATGTACAGGTCCGGAACTCGAACCCGGAGCCATTGTCCTTCCCGAGCAAGCGCTTCGTCGACTGAACTATCCATGCACAATCTACGACACGCCTTCCCAGATTTATTTCCGCCAGTATCTCATCTCTCACCTCGCAAACTAGAGATGACGTACTGGCGGAATTGAGGCTGTGGGGGCGATAGCTCATTCGGTGTGCTAGTTGCCCCGAAGGCCAATATTTCTAGGTTTTAATACATACTTTCAATCTCCCAAAAGTTACAAATCTGTGACCACTCCGCTGCAGACTGGAAATTCACTCTGGAAATAATTTTTTCCTGCAAGCCTGATAGGACGTCGTCAGCGAGCAGTGGACTTCAGTGAATGAGCAGAAGAGCCAGTGCGAGTAAGACGCGCGCGCGCCTCCTTCGGGAGTAATTAGGTTGACGCGCGGTGCGGTACGACGCCGCAGGCATTAATAACGCAGCGCTGTCACCGCCAGCGGCGACGCGCCGCGGCTGCCGAAGACGCTGCAAAAACAAGGCCCGGTCGCTGGCAGCTGGAGCTGGAACTGGAAGCTGGAAGCATGCTCCGGAAGGAGGCGGAGGAGGAGCACGCCACGCGCCAGATCGATAGCGCGCCAAACGGCCTGTTAGCCGGCTTGCCGCCGCTCCTCCTGAAGACTCCGCCGGCGAGCGCGCGTCGCAGGTGATCTCCGTGGGGCGACCCGTGTCCTGCGCTCCTCTCCAGCTGTCAGCTCTGCCTTGCACCTGACCGTAGTAAGCGACCAGGAACGGAGTGCTGCAACCTGACCATGGCTCTAAAAGAGTTCAATGCGCCGTTAATGGCTATTTCACTATATGCGCTACACTGTACTCTATTCTTCTTACGAGTAAGATCAACCATAATGTGTGAGGGGTGTTCAATACATAAAGCAACTCTTTTTTTTAAAGCACGTTAGTTTTATTTAGGATACCAACATACCATACTACATTAAATGAAACAACAAGTTCACTGTTACCAGTCACCGTTTTATTTATTTCCACGACGCGGTTCGAAGGTTTAAACCTCCATCATCGGGTTGATTTACATTAGTAAGTATTAACTTTGTGTGTGTGTTGTGTTACGATTTTTAGAGGAACTTGTGGCATTGCCTAGTGGAGAAAGAAGACACTATTTCAGAAAATGGTTTAGGATTGCTTTTGACAAAAAATTAAACTGATATCTAATCGTAAACATTAAATAAGTAAACTAGAGTACCTTCAGTGGTCACAGGTTCCTTTTGCTGTCGTAACACATCGCATGTATACTGCCACATTTGTAAACAAATATGGCGTCTGGAATCAGCTGGGTGCAAGGTTCGTATAGCAGAAGAGAAGACTAAGACAAAGTGCAAAGAATATACATCCTAACAACATTATTACAGATTAATTGTTTTAAGCATTTGGAAGTGTTTGTTTTGAGGTGTCAAATATATGTGTGTGTACTTCAGGTGATATATAAATCCAATTCTGACAAGATAAAACAGCTAAACATTCGTACTCGTTTATACAGTCAGGTGAAATGTTAAAATGGCTTAAACTTGTTGATAACAATTAGGTGAAATGAGGGGAGCCGGCCGCGGTGGTCTCGCGGTTCTAGGCGCGCAGTCGGGAACCGTGCGACTGCTACGGTCGCAGGTTCGAATTCTGCCTCGGGCATGGATGTGTGTGATGTCCTTAGGTTAGTTAGGTTTAAGTAGTTCTAAGTTCTAGGGGACTAATGACCACAGCAGTTGAGTCTCATAGTGCTCAGAGCCATTTTTCAAATGAGGGGCTGGAGGCAGAAGAAGAGATAGAGATAGATAAAAAGTGTGTGTGTGTGTGTGTGTGTGTGTGTGTCTGTCTTGAGAGAGAGAGAGAAAGAGAGAGAGAGAGAGAGAGAGAGAGAGAGAGAGAGAGAGAGGAAAGAGTGATTATATGGCAAACATTATATGGCAAGGAGTCTTAAGATTGCATGTTGCATATATCAGCTGCCTAAATAACGTTGACTGGTAACAGTGAACTACTTGTTTCATTTAATGTCAGTAACAGTCACGGTAAAGCCTAACCTAAAAAAGTGTTCGCATTTAAATACCGTACTACTCCTCACTCTACGGACTACCAAACACTATTTTTGGACATAATCTCCATTCAGTGCGACAGCCTGACACCCTCTTACTGGGAGGGCCGATGTGCCATCGTGGTACCACTCTCCTGGTCAATGTCGGAAGCAACGTCTTGCCGCATCAATAACCTCCCCATCACGCACGTACTGTTTTCTGCGAAGTGCATCCTTCATTGTGCCAAACAGATGGAAGGAGCGACATTATGGCTGTAGGCTGGATGAGAAAAAACAGTCCAGTGTGGTTTCGTGATCTCCTCAGGGGTGCGCAGACTTGAGTGAGGCCTTGCGTTGTCATGGAGAAAGAGAAATTCATTTGAAATTTTGTGCCAACAGACACGCTGAGCCAGCCGGAGTGGCCGAGCGGTTCTAGACGCTTCAGTCTGGAACCGCGCGACCGCTACGGTAGCAGATTCGAATCGTGCCTCGAGGATGGATGTGTGTGCGATGTCCATAGGTTAGTTAGGTTTAAGTAGTTCTAGAGGACTGATGACATCAGATGTTAAGTCCCATAGTGCTCAGAGCCATTTTGAAGACACGCTGAACTCTTTTCTTAAGTTTCCTGAGGGTAGCATAATAAATTTCCAAGTTCATCTTTGCACCATGAGGGAGGATTTCCAATTCAACAAGAACTGATATTTTGATCAGACAGAATGGGCGAGACGGAACACTTCAAGTTCCTTGGCGTTCTGATGAATAGTAAGCTGTTGTGGAAAGCCCATATTGAGGATCTTGTTCAGAAACTGAATGCTGCTTTATTTACCATTAGAACAGTATCTGAAATAAGTGACAGTTCAACACGAAAAGTAGTCTACTTCGCATATTTTCATACGCTTATGTCATATGGTATTATTTTTTGGGGTAATTCTTCCGATTCAAAAAGGATATTTTTGGCTCAAAAACGGGCTTTCGAGCTATGTGTGGTGTAAGTTCGGGAACGTGTTGTCGGACACTATTCAATAGTCTGGGAATTCTGACATTGCCCTCACAGTATACATTTTCTTTAATGTCGTTTGTTGTTAGCAATATTAGCTTATTCCCAAGAGTTAGCAGCTTTCACTCAGTTAATACTAGACAGAAATAAATCCGCATGTGGAATGCATTTCCTTGACTCTTGTGCAGAAAGGAGTGCACCATTGTGCTGCATCCATTTTCAATAAGCTACCACAAGAACTCAAAATTCTTAGCAGTAGCCCAAACGCTTTTAAGTCTAGACTGAAGAGGTTCCTCATGGCTCACTCCTATTCTGTCGAGGAGCTCTTGGAAGAGCTGAAAAATTATGCAAATTCCACTGTTACATTGTTGATTTTCTTTATTTAAACTTACGAATTGTCCCCTGAATACCTTTCTTGTATTTAATTTTATCTGTTTCTACTATCGTGTTATAATTTCATGTATTGACACGTTCCATGACCATGGAGACTTCTCCATAATTTGGTCCCACGGAACAATAAATAAATAAATAAATAAACCTTTCTGTCCAGAAGACAATGGCCGCTTTGAAAATTTTCTTCGTACGGGAGGTGGTTTGGCACCTCTCCATGAATTTCCATTTTGTTTACGCTTCAAGAGATGAATCCATGTTTCATTCCCTGTGACGATGTTCGACAAAAAGTTGTCACGACCATGCTCGAAAAGCGCAAGCAATTCCTCAGAGATGGTCCTTCTCTGCTCTTTATGGTCTTGAGTGAGGGGGGGGGGGGCGAGAATCAGAGTGGGAACACACCTCCGAGTACCTCAACTGATGAACAGGTGTGTCAGCATTACACGGAGACGTCTACTTGAGTTGCTATGTGTCTGATCGTGGTCCATTGGTCACTTGGAGTGAGAGTGTTCGCACGTTCCAGCACTGCAGGAGTTACTGCTGTGTGCTTCTATCTGGTACGCAGGATACTTTTTTAGCTTGTGTGTGTGTGTGTGTGTGTGTGTGTGTGTGTGTGTGTGTGTGTGTGTGTGTGTGTGTAAGAGAACTGCTCTGTCACTGTGTACATGGACTTCCTAGATGTAACGGTCAACGGGTATTGTTCTCTTTATTTACTCTTAAGAGGTACTGAGGGCTTTTTGTCCATGAACCCATATGTTATGATGGTTTCTACACGTATTTGTCGGTTACTGAGGAGCCTCGATAACGGCCCGTCTCAGCCGAATCCGGTGCCTCATTGTGGGGAAAGAGGTACTACGTAGCCCAGGTGGCGTGTGGTCCGTCAGAGGCCTTCAATGCCGTCCAGGAGCTTACTTGACGTCTTCCTGATGGTGTCGTGGGTGGGGTTAGTGTCAGGTTCTGGACGAAAGTCTCTCGTCCGAGCCCACCGAGAGCTTTGAGAATGAGCCGAAGACAGCGATTTTGCAACACCTATTGCTGTCTAATGTTTGCGTTGTTTGTGTTGCCCCAGGAGGCGCAGCTAAGTAACATGGAGGTAAGTCTGTTCCTTGGTTTAGCTTGAGTTTTGCACCAAAAGACATACAAAAGCTAGCGAGCAGGGGGTACAAGTAGTGTATTAGGTTTAGCCTTGAAGAGTAATTTTTTTAGCAATTATGACTCCCAAATAACGGTCGTGATCAATCGAATTGACTGGAAAGCTGTTTATAACCAGGCTGTTCAAATGGCTCTGAGCACTATGGGACATAACATCTCAGGTCATCAGTCCCCTAGTACTTACAACTACTTAAACCTAAGGACATCACACGCATCCATGCCCGAGGCAGAATTCGAACCAGCGACTGTAGCTGTCGCGCGGTTCCAGACTGAAGCGCCTAGAAGCGCTCGGCCACCAGTGACCGGCAACCAGGCTGTCATGAACGTCAGATCGCCTGGTGAACTGTAGCGTGCTGGAACGTCGTCCGCTTATCTTGACATAGATGTGGCATCCTTGCAGGAAACTGTCAAAATATTGATAAAGTAGTATCGGGAACAAGGCATGAAGTTTGACAATCTTTGTCCTTCCACACAGCTGTGTGCTGTATATTCCGTAAAGCGCAGTGGTTAAGTTTCCGGCGATAGTCTCGGCTGAAAGGCGAATTTTCTTCCTCATGATGATAGGTTGTCGAAGTCGTTTTCAGATTATTCTTTCGAGGACAATTGACAAAGTAGGTAATAATTTGATGGGATGATGATGTGTTGATAGGCTAAACTGCTTATGTGGCTTGGGAATCGGTAAAAGACCAGGTATTTTACAAGCTGCTGGGAAGTAATTCAGTTGAAGACGATTATTGAAGATCCTCGTGGTGAGCACCAATGGCTTCCACGGCAGTTGTTAGAGTTTTTCGTGATGCAACCAGGTCCTGGAGCTGAATGTGATCCGAGGTTGCAAATGATAGCGCGTTTTGTACCATACAGGTTTAGGCGAATAGTTCTGGCTCTCCTAGGGGCTCGTATACGTGAGCTGTTGTGCCCTGAATGGCTAGTTTGGTTGGTCGTGGGATACAGTGTGCTTGTACTGGTTTCTACTCATTCCTACACTGAACTATCGGTATAGTCATGTTGTTCCACCACACGATAATGTTGTTCTCTTGGGAGGATTCAGTTCTCGTATGTCCTGCAGGTTCAGGAAACGTTGCCATCATTTGTGAATGCTGTTTTTAAGAGCTTTTGTCTTGGAGTAAAGACGAGAATTCGTCGTAGTGCCAAGCGGGAAACTCGGTGGTTTGGATGCTTCGCCAAAGGGCCACTATCTTCCCGATGAGCATAGTAATAGACGCTTCAAGAAGATCAGTAGCAGACATGTCTAAAGTAGGGCAGACACTGCTGTTGAGAAATGCCTTCTAGTGGTCCCAATTGTTGGTCGTGCTTGTTGATGAACTTACATGAGCTATTGTTTTGGTTAATTTGCCAGTCACTGGGTGATGGTCCGAACTCAAACCTGTTACATTGTTCATCTGGGATCGAGATCGAATGATCCTAAGAATAAAAATGTATAGAACGTCTAGCCATTGGTGAGGATTTCATGGAATATGTTTGTGGTCATCCAAATGGTGTTCCTCCAGCGCATGTAGTCTGTTGCACCTCGGGTTGTTTCTTCGGGAATTCCAACCGAAATGCTTCGCGCTTCGATTTCTGCATAATAGTATCTTGTCATAGAGATCGAGAACGGTAGGCTGGTCAACTTCTTCAAAAGTTTGCTGCGGACTAATGTACGCTGCAAGCAAGGTGATGTTGCGTGTTCAGTAGATATTGTCACCGCCGTCGCTTCCAGTGGCTTAAGCTGAAGTAGTAATGTAGGTGTATGTTGCGATCGAACGTCAGAGAAAGATAGCTGTACTACCACCAAGATCATTAGCACAGTCCGTCCGATATCCAGTCACGTTCTTCAACTGGAACTTCTGGGTAGGCCAAGGATGTATTTCTGTCAGAGAAAATATATCGACCTAGAATCTAGTGATAAAATCCTCCAGTTACACATTCCTAAGTATCATTCCTTTAGTACTGCAGATACAAAATGTAATGTCGTCTCTCCATGCTTCCCTACGGATCATTCTCGGTTTCAAGGCGCCGTTGAGGAAGGTGAATAGTTTGAAGAGAATGCCTGGTGCAGCATTGAACTATTGAAACGTTTCTTGAATGATAGCGAGGCTGCTCTTCTCTTGGAGTGTTGCCAGGAAGCCCGTTATACTCGGAATAACTCCTTGAGGTCTGAGAAATTAGAGGTGGCCTGAGTAGATGTAGAGACGTTTGATGAGCGTTGCTGCTGTTGGGCGTTCAGTGGATGTTTTCCTCGTCGGCATTGTGGCGAATTCCCTGGCTTTACTGAGCTGTGGTGGAGCAGCAGTAGTGGCTGGCCTTGCGTCGTGTATATCCTTAATGTTTGCTGGAATGTGGGACATCCTTTCCATGTGCCGAGATATTCGCCTTCACAGCTAAAGCACTTTGATTTTCTTGGTCTTCACCTTTGGCAATCCTTCGAGAGATGGTGTCCTGTAAATTTCACACATCTCGCTAGGAAGTTGCAATAATTAGCTGAATGAAAGGAACGAGGACATCATTCACATTGTGGTTGTCCTCGGTTTGGTCTGTAGGTTTCAATTTGAATCTTGCTGTCCTTCAAGGGTTTGATACGATAGATGGGTTCGCTGGTCGACACAGCCAGGAGTATGACGTAATGAACGGGTTGTGGAGTTAGTTTACCGATCTTTTCAGTGCGTGATTTGAACTGGTGCATTGAAGCAGTCTGAATTCCAATGGCGTGAAGTTCTTTCTCCTGTTGCTCCCCTGGTATCTCAGCTCATATTTGACTACGACTTACGTAATTGATGTGTGTCGATGGTGATCTTCACTTGCTGGAATAAGCGAAGTCCTATTCGTTGATCAGACAGTGTACCAAATACCAAATGGTATTGCTCACCCAAAATTGTTTTCCTCCGATGCGATAAATGAAAAATTGTTTCAATCAGTGTCCTTTAACATCATTGGGTAGTTCTTGCTTAGAGTGTACGTTTTTATGTATCCCCACAGACATAGGAGATACGGGGTAGAGGTTAAATATTTTGAATGTAATCATGTACATTTTATTCAAGAATGCACTTATTCCCTCCAAGAGCTTTTTAAAAATGTGCCAATAAAACATAGTTGTGCAAACGATAAAGAGTTCATAGGTTGTGAAGAAACCGAGCTTTTTACGTACCCAGTGTGGTGCTGTAGTAAAGGTATGGGTATTGCTTATGATTTCCGACTCATGTAAACATATTGTTGCTTTAGCGTACAGTACACTGCATGCCAGTGTAGTCGTACATCAGAGTAACTTAGTAACTGCATGGCGGTAGTACACATTGCTAATGCAGTTTGTGTAAAGATGTATAATGAGCGCGCGTGACGATAAGGTGGAAATGCCACTGATCTACGGAGAAAGAACGTTCAAAGGGAACAATTTAGTAACTTGCATTTTTATGTTCAGTATTGTTATATAACATTATGATTATTATGTTATTATGTTATTATGTCAGTCATATACTCCACTGTATGTAACTGTACCGTAATTTGCAATAGGTGAGCAAAATTCTGTTCAGGCACAACCACTGCACAGAAAACGATTCCCTTACAAGCCACCGCCTTCTCGCTGTACGTTTGGTCGTCTCATTTCTCGTCTATGTGAAACGGGAAGTTCAAATGCAAGACGTAGAACACGAACAGACGGAACTTCTGAAGTCGTGAATCCTCGAGTCAGTACACGAAGAATCTAACATGAAGTTGGTGTCTCGAAACCAAGTGCACATCGTATTCTGCAGCGTCACAAACTGCATCCTTACCATGTTCATTTACACCAAGACCTTCACTGAAATAACTTCAGCAATAGGGTTCAGTTTAGTCAGTGGCCTAAGCAACAACTTTCGACTATTCCCAATTTCCATATGCAGAAATATCACTAACCACGCATAGCAAATGTAGTCCCAGGGAACACCGAGATCATGACCTAAAATATGAATGTCAATCTGACTGAAAATGTAGTTAAAGTGAAAGAGTAGTGTGCCATCTCCCAAAGTCTGATAGCAATATTCTTTTACAGAAAAAAGTCCTCTTTGACAGTGGCAGTCTGTGTTTGATATTTTCCAGGCTACAGCCATCATGTCTAATATTACTTTCCAGTTAGAAGTTTGTTTTACTTTTTCCATTGCAATACCGTTATCAAATTTTAATCATTAGCAAGTCAATCTTCTGTCTACTACAATTACTCTTCTTCGACTTGCCTTAAGTTATGTATCCTTCAGCCATATTATTGCTAGTATCTTGTCCATTTCTTTCAACAGGACTCTGAAGTCTTCCTTAAATTGTTAATATGTAAAAGTTGTTTGCAACTGGGAACAATATGAATGTAAGATCAAGACAGAAATGCCTGGATGAAACAGAGCGTAATGCAAGCATGCAAGCCGTATACCTAAAAAGCAATGGAGTAAATGAAAGGAACATTGAACAGTGGGATTAAAACTCTGCATGAAATGACATCACTGATAAGATTCGTCGATAACATTTCTACCTGACGTGGAAGTGAAGAAGAACTGGAGGACTTCCTGAATGGAATGCACAGTGTTCTGATCACAAAGCACTGATTAAGAGGAAACTAAAAAAAAAAAAACGAAGAAAGCGTTAAGAAGAAGCATCAGTGAGATTAGTGAAAAATTTAACATCAAAATGGAGGACCGCTCCATTCACAGCTCCCTAGAAATTAAGAACGAATTAAAGAGAGCATAAAAAGCAGGCTGGCCGAGACATTCCTAACTCAGTGGGGTCTAGTGGCACAAACTCAGGTCTTAATGTGAGGAAGGATATTTTTGGAACGTACCTTTGGAGCAGAGCACTGTATAGAAACAAATCAGCATTGTTTAGAAATGTGTCATGGACTGCGGGAAGACCAGGAAAGAAAGGGATGGAAGCATTTGAAATGTTATGTTACAGATAGATGAACTTATAAATGAACTTCTGTTCTAATGAACTGGTCAGGAAAGTAGTATTGTACATGGAAAACACTGACTAAAGGAAGAACAGGGTGATAGGACATGTGTTAAGATATAAGAGAATTACTTCCGTGTATTAACGGGAGCCCTCAGCCACAAAAGCCAAAAATTGTATGGACGTCATATATGCTATCGTACAGAACGAATAAATGACGAGCTACTCTGACATGATGAGATGGTCATGTAACAGCAAATAGTGGTGCGACAGAAATATCCTGTTCGAAGATTTATGAAAAAGAATTACATGCACATTTTCTCAAATCGTTACAGAAATATTCCGATATGGTTCTTAAAAGAGACACTGCCGGTTTCTTTCTGAATTTTTTTTACCAATGTGCTATAGCCCTGCCCCTGATTTGTTAGCTGGCGTGGGTTATTTCATTCGTGGTGGTCTAATTGGTCTAAAGGTAGATTAAGTATCAATAGAAAACATGCTGTCTCTTCACACTGTAATTACCTCCTTTCTCCGAACCTCGATTTTTTTAAATCGTAACTCCAGTGTTCCGCATGTGTGTAATTATCCGGCTTAATGTCTGTCAAAGCTTCGCTTACTAGTTGTGACATTTGTAGGGGAGCGTCAGTAAACAGAACGCGCCAGATAGCGTTGTTTTCCCCTCCACAGAAACATCTGTTTTCCAGTGCAGTCAGTGCTCCGGTACTCTGCTCTGCTGTAACTCAATGGATTCAGTTACGTCAGCATAACTCTGTGCATATCTGCAAAAGGAACCAAATATAAAACTCTGGCAAAGCGATGCATACACACAATTACCATTCATACATCACCATAGAAACAACGCATTTACTGTAACTGACCGTATACTGTAATCAGTTGCAAGTTTTTTCACTGTATTGATAATGTAATAGCTTTGGTGCAATAGTAAAAGAGATACGAGAATACCACACAGTGATCAGAGAATAAAAATAGTATGCACCATTCCTATAGCTACAGAAACCGTTCAACATCGTAAACTAAATAGTTACAGCCCTGGAATCGGGTAAGTATAAAGACGAATAATCTGCAAGAGCGAACAATAAAAATGGAAGACCAAGACAGTCAGAATTTGATTAAGATGGATGTAAATAAGCACAGGTAAACTCTACATTTAGACAGTGCTTATTTATCTTTATTTATTTATTTATTTATATTTATTTCGTTTTAGATGTTCAGGTGATCCAGAGCAGTGGTCGTCAAACTGCTGCCCGCGGGCAGCATGCTGCCCAGATCATGTTTTCTCTCGGCCCTCGACCCTCCTCGGGTTCGCACGGGTAGCATTAGCTATCTACTTGTCTTGTGTAGCGGTGTTTTGTTTACGGAAACTGCGTAGAATTGTGGTTAAAGTCGGGAAAGTAAAACCATCCACCACTTCCATTTAATGCGCCACTTGCCGGCGTTCCGCAGCGCTAAAGGCGTGAGCGGCCTGCTAGCCAATAATGTGAGCCGTGCATCAAACGCGCCGCCTGCCCACGGCCGCTCGTTTGTCGGCGGCGGGATTGTCACGCAGCTCCCTCATTGTTAGCTTTGTCGTGTCAGTGTGTCAGTCGTGTACTAAGTTTCGGTGCCCCTGAGCGTTCGTCGCGTATTGAGTGTATTTGTGCTCATATTTGGTGATATAATTATCAGTGGAATAAATAATGTCTGATGTACCCTCAAGTACAGTGACTAAGAGGAAAACATGTGAAGTGAAAAGAACGTTCCAAGAAGTATGGAAAGAAGGGTTTTGCTATATAAGTGGACACAAAGACTGTACTGCTACTTGCTTAATATGCAGCGATTCGATTGTGGGTCTGAAGAGACAGAATTTATTTCGCCACTACACAAGTAAGCATAATTCATTTACAGCAGCTTTTCCTTTGAATTCAAATGATAGAAAAGAAAAAATTGTTCATCTAAAGTTTACCATTCGTCGGCAACAAAACGTCGTGTTAGCAGCAGTTGGGCAAAGTGAGGCTGTCACAAGAGCATCATACGAAGTATGTAATATTCTGGCAAAAAAATATGAAAGCTTCACTGATGATGAATTAGTGAAGCAATGTATCATGACTGTTTCCGAAACTGTGTTTGAAAATTTCTCCAACAGTGAACAAATATCAGCTGAAATAAATAAGTTCACACTTTCAAAATCTACCTGCTGACAACGTATAGAAGATATTTCAAAATATGTGTTTGAGGCAGTAATTAATAAAGTCAAGTTAATAAACTATGGAAATATTTCAGTCTTGCATGTGACTCCAGTACAGATTTAGCTTCGATGGCTCAGTTTTTGTTATTTGTTACTGCACAAATGGTGTGGTAATAGAGGAAGATTTTTTAGTAATTATAACCATGAAAGGTCACACAAAAGGATGTGATTTTGTGGATGCAATGAAGGAATTTGTAAAAAAATGACTTATGTATGAGCAAATTAATATCAGTATGTACAGATGGTTATCCGTCAATGACGGGCGTCAAAAATTGTTTGCTAGCACTGATTAAGAAGGAATGTAATTTGCCAAATTTACTCTCCATTCACTGCTTACTCCATCAAGAAAGTGTGGCATGTAAATTTCAAATACCAAATTGAAGAATGTTATGCAAACAGTTATAAGCGTTATAAATTTCATTCGCGTACCCGTGAACTTAATCACCGAAAAATTAAAGAACTTCTCCAGGAATTGCTAGCTTGTTACAGTGATGTTCTCCTACATACTGCTGTCAGATGGTTAATCAAAGAAAAAGTGCTGGAACGGTTTGTCAATTTGAAATCGGAACTTATTTTATTCTTACAACGAAGTGGCAAAAATTATCCTGAACTCGATGATGATGATGATGATGATGATGATGATGAATGGTGGATACTTACAGCTTTTTTGACCGATATGACACAAAAATTAAACAGACTTAACTTGGAATTACAAGGACCAAACAAGATAATTGGGCAAATGACTAACAAAATATTTGTACTTGAAGCCATACTGCAATTATATATAAATGAACTCGTAGTAAAAGGTCTGTCAAATTTTCCAACTGTTGCTGTGCTCTGAACAGGCTTAACTATCGCTGAAACTATTTACAAAACATGAAAGAATATTTGGAAGCCTATTCGGAACAAATAATCAGATTGGCAGATGTTAGAAATATTCGAAGCTGTTTCATTCTCGTAGGGAACCCTTGGCATGTTGGACATGATGATATCAAATTATTCTGCTAATTTGGATTTCCTAAAACTAATTTGCTAAATGAAATAATCGAACTTCAGCATGACACCCAGTTTATAGCTTTGTTTATAGAACATCGTGAATCAGAACAGTACACTGAATTTTGGAAATGTGTGCTTAAAAATTATAAAAATTAAGAGACTGTGCACATTGCATTTTAACGCTATATCCTTCAACATAGCTTTCTGAAGCTTCATTTTCAAAAATGAAGAACCTGAAGAATGAATATCGTAATCGGATGTCCAATCATTTAGAAGACGCTATGAGAATTGCATGCAGCTCAAACGATGCAGATATGGACGATATAGCAAAAAAAAAGTTTAACATCACAAGTCACATTAATGAAAATTGATATATTTTTATTTACGTTTGTTTTGCAATTATAATGAATAAAACCCTGTAGCTTTCTTATATCGCCTGTTGCATGTGCAGTTCATCTGTCCTTTTCTAATTTTTTTTAATTTCTTACTTCTTTCTACCTTTTTTGAAAGTTTGGGATTAATGCAATTATAATAAAGTTTTTGTGGACATTTGAATAATGTGATATATTTCAATACTACATTTATCTCATCTTGCATGAAAGTACTTTAAAATAAATTTCAGGTGCAAGATTTTTTTTGGTAGCGGCTCAGAATTACTAATGACTCCCTTCCTCCCCTTCACCCTTTATATGCTCCTGCCTAGCTACAAGAATATTGGAACGTTATGCAAATCATGTGAATTTTATTTTCACAGAGACAAATAAACTGGAATGAATGTCAGATACACTGTATGCTTTTTTCCAGTTTATTGAAATTTGATCAGCAGCATTTTCATGCAGTTTTCAACACTCGTAAACGTGGTGACAGTCATTCTGTGAAATTCTGTGAATGGCACATGTCATCGTTGACTAATGCTACCGCAAGGATTATTCCAGTCGGTCTCAACACTCGACTCCTGTGGAGACTGACTAAAAATGTTATTGTTGACATGACACAACTACTCGTACGTGTCCTACGAATATATCCCTCACAAAGTAATAGTTGTCAAACCGGCGGAAGGGTTTTTGAAAATCTTTCTCCCGGTATTGCAGAATTTTAGTGTCATAAACATGGCTTATTGTTGTCAGCTACTGCACAGCAATGTTATTTGGCGAAGGAGCCACATACATACAACAGCTGCAAGTGGCTTGTTTTCGAAAGTAATATTTCATTTAACAGGTGCTAAGGTTTACAGTTTCTGAAGAACAAAAAATGATATATATCCAAATTCGGTAAACAATAAATGGTTAGCAGCTGTCGGCTGTACCTGTCTCCTTCGTCAAGCGAAAAATATAGTGGAAGAATTGTAAGTAGGAGCGCGGAAAGTTGTTCTATCACCTTTACAGGTCCCACTTGGTCGTTGCGGTGGGAGGGAACGCAATGATGGAAATGTTTTGTTTGTTTCTCAGTGCTGACAACAAATGGGTGCGTGTTCCTCGTACCAATTATCTGCTATTGTATCAGTCTTAAATGAAAGTCATTGAATTCATGAATACACATTATAGAAAAGGTCATATGCGCTACATATTTGTTAAAAGAAATAATTAGTCATTAGCTCTTAAAAATGTGTGTGTGTGTGTGTGTGTGTGTGTGTGTGTGTGTGTCCTCCACTTAGCCTCCTAAACCCTCGGATCGATTTCAGCCACACTGATACACATATTTTCAGTCTGTAAAGAAATATTCTGGGTAAGCAAAGGCAACGTCTTATTGTGGCGGGGGATGGTAATGTGGAGAGAGAACGGGTAGGACGTCGTATACACCTACAGGGGGAGTGGGAAATGGACAGATAAAGGGGTGAGTGAGAGGAAAGTCGAGATGGACGACAGAGAGTGAGGGAAGGAAGAGAGAGAAAAACGTAAGATTTGAATAAATACATATCTAGCCAGTGCCAGGTATCTCATCTAGTATGAAATAAAATTAAGGCTGCCGTTGTTCAGTTAAGTGAGTTGAAGAAAAATGACTTTCAAAACATGTAGAAAACAGTTGTGATCGTGTCTCATGTTACATAATACATTTAAGTATAAGTTCATTTTATGTTACTACGATCTGTTCACAAAGACAACGCAGCAGCATTTGGTCGGACATTGAAAGTGTTACAGTTTACGTGTCACTGAGGGTGGAAACAATCTGAAACAGACCATTCTACACGTAGTGGTCCGAATGGTATCGACTTTAACGATAAGTGCTAGAATGTCAGCGGTAAACCTCTCGCTTCTTTACTGTAGGTAGTCTATTGGGGCTTCATAGTTAATAAAAAGATCTGGAAATCTGCGGCCCGAGGTGCCACATCATATTGTTAGTTTTGACCCTTGAGCAAAAAAGTTTGACGACTGCTGATCCAGAGGGTTCGAAACACGTCATGTAAAATACGTGATACTGAGACCGAAGAATTGTTTTAAAGTATCAATACAGTTGCTGTCCTCTCGCGAAGAAAATGTCGGCTGCAGTAGCTGCTTTTACTTATTGCTAGGTACTAGTGCGTTCAAGACCAACCAACAACGTGTTGACTTAAAGGACTGGGAACAGATTAAATTTAATATAAGTTGCTAACAGGGAACCTTAGAATTTATAAAAGAATAATTATACAGGTGACTGGTACAATTCTGGGCATTTGATCTATGAGGAAGGTTAACTGCACATAAATTATTCATTTCGGAGAAAGGTATAATAAAATACTCAATCTGGGTAATGAATGCAGTTTCACGTACCCTTTACAATTTTTCATTGAGCAGCTGTGTGAAACATTTCTGTCGATGTTATGGGAGTGGTCTGAGACGGCAGTTAGTCCTCACTGTCTATGTGGCCAGGGTGTGTCAGGGACTGAGGCCATACAAACAACAGATAGCGGATGACTGACTGTGCTTGATGTTTCAGTGATGTTCGTTGTATGACATCAAGTCCGTTGGGAATGTTGTGACGGAACAGTCTGCACATCTTCGATGACCGACGTCAGATAGATAATAATCTATATTCATAGGAACCACCCTTTTCAGTTGATCACCATCCTCTTCAATGTGGTATAAGTTTATTCAGTTTGCTCAGAAGAATATTATTCCACAAGTTGTTGAAGTTTGTACTGGGTTTCCAATCTTATTACTTCCTTCGAGTTTATCGTCAATATTATTCAAAAGTACCTCCAGGATCTCAGAAGACGGCTTTGTGAAGACTACAACACGTACAGAAGTAAAGCACGTGATAGTGGATGTACCATCTCTCCAAGTTCCGATTCGTAATAATCACCATGGTGTAACTACACGGCACTTTACTAGGGGGCAGACTTGTCAAAAATCATACGCTTCTTATTGCCGCACTGAATTAGTTTGCGTCTGCAGATGGTAACGCAATGAATATATTTCCAAAGGGGGCTGGCGCCTTTGCAGCAAGCAGTTTATTGGACGCCCGTAATGATGCTTGCCGCATTAGGAATTGTGCCGGTACTGAGCACCTCCTACTTGAGTGAAAAACTGGACAGATGCCCCGTCGAATGATACATGTTGTCTATTTTATGTACTATTAGTAGTTTCAACTAGTCGTCATCTGAAACCACAGAGATACTCACGAATAACACATTACACAACCTTGTGCATAAATTTCTCCCGTGAACTACCAGCTATCGATGTCTTCTCCTACAGAAAATATATGTTGTGTCCGGTGTCATCTGAGTCACCACAAAATTCCATGGGGCGTTAAGCTGATGGAACAACGTCCTGGTCGTTACCGGCACTGCACATTCCCTGATGCTGTGATATCTGCTCACCACGAGGGCGGATGTAAGAGGGTCAGAAATGATGAAAATGTTGTGACACTCTCCTCAGAAAGGCCTGCGTTTCTGTAGTTATCGGTGGAGGAAAGCAGATGTCGACTCTATGGCAACCTTGTCGAACGATCTATGGCGAAGGATCTTAGGTTACTTGCTGAAAGGAGGCAGCACACAACACAGATCTTAAATGACACAGTTCATTTGTAGGAAGAAGACTTTGATAGAAGACACATCAAATGCAAGTGGCAGCATGTGTTTCTACGAGACAACAAGGCAACGCTGTAGTCAGAGTGCCCCATGTGGACTACAGCATGTACAGGTATTTGACGTAAACCTTCGGACAGATAGACCTTGATCTTAGTAAAGCAACAAGCAGTGATGAGACTTCTCAGTCGGCCAGGCTTACCACAGAATGTCACGGCCCATAGGGAATGAGATTAGCTGTGTCACCATGGCAATATGGATTTCCTACGGTATTAGAGAAAGACATTCCTCTAACGCCAGAAGTTATTAACACTGACACACACAATGTATCAAGTGGAAAAATATCGGAAGCGCATTTTCAGTTAATATTTGTAGAAGGCCAAGCATTGAAGTCGCAACCCCCATGCATTTTTACGTGAACATCAATTCACGATCACCTTTTACGTAAGCTAAATGTTCGTGAGAATAACAATTTCATCTTCCTTGAGAAAAATACGAAGATCGACAATTACTTTACAGCAATACTTTAAGCACATTCTCACTACTACCTCTTCCCTAAACGATAAATAGTATTACGGAAAGTGTGAGTCAAAGGCAATACAACTCATTAGGTTCATGAAGCACGGACCTTGCCGTTGGGGGGGGGGGGGGGGGGGGGAGGCTTGCGTTCCTCAACGACACAGATAGCCATACCGTACGTGCAAGCACAACAGAGGGTTATCTGTTGAAAGGGCAGACAAACGTGTGGTTCCTGAAGAGGGGCAGCTGCCTTTTCGGTAGTTGCAGGGGCAACAGTCTGGATGATTGACTGATCTGGCTTTGTAACACTAACCAAAACAACCTTTCTGTGCTGATACTGCGAACGGCTGAAAGCAAGGGGAAACTAGAGGCGTAATTTTTACCGAGGGCATGCAGCTTTACTGTATGGATAAATGATGATGGCGTCCTCTTGGGTACAGTATTCCGGAGGTAAAATAATCCCCAATTCGGACCTCCGGGCGGAGACTACTCAGGAGGACGTCGGTATCAGGAGAAAGAAAACTGGCATTCTACGGATCGGAGCGTGGAATGTCAGATCCCTTAATCGGGCAGGTAGGTTAGAAAATTTGAAAAGGGAAATAAATAGGTTAAAGTTGTATCTAATGGGAATTAGTGAAGTTCGATGGGAGGAGGAACAAGACTTCTGGCCAGGTGAATACAGGGTTACAAATACAAAATCAAATAGGGGCAATGCCACAGTAGGTTTAATAATGAATCAAAAAAATTGGAGTGCGGGTAAGCTACTACAAACAGCATACTGAACGCATTATTGTGGCCAAGATAGACACGAAGCCCACGGCCTACTACAATAGCATATGTTTATATGCAAAATAGCTCTGCAGAAGATGAAGAAATTGATGAAATGTATGATGAGATAAAAGAAACTATTCAGGTCGCGAATGGACTGAAATTCGACAGTAGGAAAAAGTAAGAGAAGGAAATGTAGTAGGTGAATATGTATTAGGGCTAAGAAATGAAAGAGGAAGCCGCCTGGTTGAATTTTGCACAGAGCATACGTTAATCATAGCTAACACTTGGTTCAAAAATCATGAAAGAAGGTTGTATACATGAAATAACCCTGGAGATACTAAAAGGTTTCAGATAGATTATATAATGTTTAGACAAAGTTTTAGGAACCAGGTTTTAAATTGTAAGACATTTCCAGGGGCCGATGTGGACTCTGACCACAATCTATTGGTTATGAACTATAGGTTAAAACTGAAGAAACTGCAAAAAGGTTAGAATTTAAGGAGATGGGACCCGGATAAACTGAAAGAACCAGAGGTTGTACAGAGTTTCAGGGAGAGCATGAGGGAGCAATTGACAGCAATTGGGGAAAAAAATAGAGTAGAAGAAAAATGTGTAGCTTTCAGGAATGAAATAGTGAAGACCGCAGAGGATGAAGCAGGTAAAAAGAAATCCTTGGGTAACAGAAGAGATACTGAATTTAATTGATGAAAGGAGAAAATACAAAAATGCAGTAAGTGAAGCAGGCAAAAAGGGATATAAACGTCTCAAAAATAAGATCGACAGGAAGTGCCAAATGGCGAAGCAGGTGTGGCTAGAGGACAAATGTAGGGATGTAGAGGCGTATCTCTCGAGGGGCAAGGTAGATACTGCCTACAGGAAAATTAGAGAGACCTTTGGAGAAAAGTGGTTCACTTGTATGAATATCAAGAGCTCAGATGTAAACCCAGTTCTAAGCCAGTTTTAAGCAAAGAAGGGAAAGCAGAAAGGTGGAAGGAGTGTATAAATGGTCTATACAGGGGCTATGTTCTTGAGGACAATATTATGGAAATGGAAGAGGATGTAGATGAAGATGAAATGAGAGATATGATACTGCGTGAAGAGTTTGACACAACACTGAAAGACCAAAGTCGAAACGAGGCCCCAGGAGTAGACAACATTCCATTAGAACTACTGACAGCCTTGGGAGAGCCAGTCCTGACAAAACTTCACCATCTTGTAGCAAGATGTATGACACAGGCGAAATTCCCTCAGACTTCAAGAAGAATTATAATAATTCCAATCCCAAAGAAAGCAGGAGTTGACAGATGTGAAAACTATCGAACCATTAGTTTAATAAATCACAGCTGCAAAATACTAACGCGAATTCTTTACAGACGAATGGAAAAGCTTGTAGAAGCCAATGCCAGGGAAGATCAGTTTGGATTCCGTAGAAATGTTTGAACACGTGAGGCAATACTGACCCGACGACTTGTCTGAGAAGAAAGATTAAGGAAAGGCTAACCTACGTTTCTAGCATTTGCAGACTTAGAGAAAGCTTTTGACAATGTTGACTGGAATACTCTCTTTCAAATTCTGAAGGTGGCAGGGGTAATATAAAGGGAGCGAAGGGCTATTTACAATTTGTACAGAAACCAGAGGGCAGTTATAAGAGTCGAGAGACATGCAAGTGTAGCAGCGGTTGGGAAGGGAGTGAGACAGGGTTGTAGCCTATCCCCGATGCTATTCAATCTGTATATTGAGCAAGCAGGAAACGAAACAAAAGAAATGTTCGGAGTAGGTATTAAAATCCATGGAGAAGAAACAAAAAGTTAGAGGTTCGCCGATGACATTGTAATTCTGTCAGAGATAGCAAAGGACTTGGAAGAACAGTTGAACGGAATGGACAGTGTCTTGAAAGGAGGGTATAAGATGAATATCAACAAAAGCAAGACAAGGATAACGGAATGCAGTCGAATTAAGTCGGGTGATGCTGTGGGTATTAAATTAGGAAATGAGACACTTAACGTAGTAAAGGAGTTTTGCTACTTGGGGAGCAAAGTAACTGATGATGATCGAAGTAGAGAGGATATAAAACGTAGACTGGCAATGACAAAGAAAAGCGTTACTGAAGAAGAGAAATTTGTTAACATTGAGTATTGATTTAAATGTTAGGAAGTCGTTTCCGGAAAGTATTTGTATGGAGTGTAGCCATGTATGGAAGTGAAACATGGATGATAAATAGCTTGGACAAGAAGAGAATAGAAGCTTTCGAAATGTGGTACTACAGAAGTATGCTGAAAATTAGATGGGTAGATCACATAACTAATGAGGAGGTATTGAATAAAATTGAGGAGAAAAGGAGTTTGTGGCACAACTTGACTAGAAGAAGGGATCGGTAGGTGGGACATGTTCTGAGGCATCAAGGGATCACTAATTTAGTACTGGAGGACAGCGTGGAGGGTAAAAATCGTAGAGGGAGACCAAGAGATGAATTCACTATTCAGTTTCAGAATGATGTAAACTGCAGTAGGTGCTGGGAGATGAAGAAGCTTGCACAGGATAGAGCAGCATGGAGAGCTGCATCAAACCAGTCTCAGGACTTAAGACCACAACAACAGGTTCATATCAATGGCTTTCTCTCAATTCGTGAACAACAAATTGTTATATCGTCAGATGCAGAAGAAAAAGTACACTATTCTTTTAACGCCTGATATATGTCTCTAGTATAACGGTCAACCTTTAAAAATAGTAACCCCTCATCGATGTGGTAATTGTTCCACATCTTAATGAGCGGATGCATCGGACTTAGGGTGGGGGGTCATAGTCTGTTACTTTGTTGCTCTCTGTCTGCACTCCCTCCAAATATTACATCGTATCATGAACACTTTTAAGTGAGAACGATTTTAATAATAACAAAAAGTATAATGAAAATTAATGTAATAGTAATAATAGTTGTTTAAGTAAGTGCTTAGTACACAATTTAGCACTTAGTTCAAGAAACTGAAGTCCATAGAAATATAACGTTTCAGAGCCATTGTTGTAACGGATGAAAATACACTCATCTGTAGAAAGGCGGGTTTTTTTATTTCCTCTTAGACGAGGCAAAATGCCAGTTCACTTTATTACACATAGTTAAGATGAATTACTTAACCTCGTAAATGCATTTCCACAGGAATGTCATGAGTAATTACTGTCTCAAAATATTAACGTAACACATGATACAGAAAAAATTACAAGTCTCTCAGACAGATAACATTTAGCAATAACTTTCATGTGGAGTTCTGCCTAGTACAATGATCACACGTCTGAGGTCGTAGCTAAGGACCACGTCGTTGTAGCTTGCTCGTCGATACTGCTTGATGCGACTCTTCTTGTGGTTGCGTTGCGATGTCCGAACCTTGCTTTGACGCCTCGCTCTTTAGACGACACCAAAGATTTGCCCCAAAAACTTGAAGTATATATGCACCCTGCAGTTAATTTAAGAACTATAGTAGCAGTCGACATTGAGAGTTTCGTCAACGTCATTCACACAAACTGGTGGTGGTGAGTTCCTATGGGACCAAACTGCTCAGGTCTTCGGTCCCTAGGCTTAAGCACTATTTAAACTAATTTACTGACAGTACAACACACACACCCATGCGAGAGGGAGGACAAAAATCTCCGAAGGGGGGAGCGGCGCGAACCGTGACAAGACGCGCTTGACCACGCGGATATGCCGTCCGGCTACACAATCTGAAGCGAAGTATCCTGCTACCAGTATTAGCCATTATCACTGTTTCCCTCAGCACCACGGTTGCAAGGACAAGTTTGCGGACTATGGCTGTGGGAGTGTGTATATGAGAGGGAAGTTGTTTCTTTCAGTCATTTCCGCCTGCGTCTAGAAAGTCTTATTTGAAGTGGAACATTTTTTCGTTTCCGTTTTCTCTTAAATTCCTGTGGTTTGCCAGTTCTGCATGTGGACTCCAGAACTGTGTCGCATTTTTCGCAGGCAGCTGGTAGGGCAGTCTCTGAATGTGTACCTCTACCCGACTGGAAGGTTACTTGTGTGGGCGCAAGCACGTCCATGTGGGTAGGCTTCCACGTGAGCAACAAGAGATGATTCTGTGTTTAATCCCAAAAATGGTTCAAATGGCTCTGACCACTAGGGGACTTAACTTCTGAGCTCATCAGTCCCCTAGAACTCAGAACTACTTAACGTCCCCTTAGAAAAATTTATACATGACTGTGCTTAAACTAACTTTTTTTTTTCTTTTAGCGCAATGCAGTCTGGCTTTCAGTATTCCCTAAAAGAGAATTGCCCTGACTAAATTAACCCTGTAAGTTTCACAAATCACTTACCTCACAAAAATATTCGTTACTCAAATTACTGCAATACAGCGAGCGCCACTACTGCTAGCTAAATAAAAGATTCAAACTACGGAAGGCACTAACTACTGATATGCATAGTTAGCAAATGAAAGATTTTGATAGAGAACAAACAATGTATTTACCTCAATAGTGTTCAAAAGTCATTATGTATATAGCAGTTCAAGACATCCAGTCTTACAAATTTCAAAACTCCGCCATCTCTCTCCCCACATCACCACTGCTGGCGGCTCACCTCCAACTGCGCAACGCTACGTGCTGTTCACATCGAGATGCCCCACACTACAATGGCAGACAACAATGCAAACTAGCCACAGACTGCACACAGCAGAGCCAGTGATTTTCATATAGAGCGCTACGTGGCGTTACCAATACAAAAGCCTAAACAGCCTACTTACACCTAATTAAACTAAGGACATCACACACATCCATGCCCGAGGCAGGATGCGAACTCGCGACCGTAGCGGTCGTGTGGTTCCAGACTGTAGCTTCTAGAACCGCTCGGCCACCCCGGCCGGCTCTTTAATCACAACTTAGAACTTTCATGATTCCTCCGATACTCTTAGTTCTCGTGGTACTTCATTCTGCAAAAGTGAGGTGAGAAATTTAGGAACTAATGTACTGTGAAAATAGGAACACTTCTAAATGACACTTTTCTTGGGGTGGAGGTCAAGATCCCGTAACTACTTCCCACCACTTCCTCGATCCGCGTCATAACACGACCGTATTCCATACGTAACTTAGAAGGGGACCCTCCATACTGTAAATCATGGATTTTGATGCGCTTCAAATATGTTGTAGAGGCACTTACCCAGAGTACCTGGCTATCTGGTTTTTTAGCGACGGGCCTTTGTTTTTGAGAAAATCGATTTTGAAGTTAATTGCGTGCTTTGTATGCCCGTAACATTACGTCTGTTTCGAGCAAGTCAGCGCAGGGCAGCGATAAAGGTTCACGGCTACCACACTGGAGGGACAGTATATGAATCCCGCTCGTGTACTTTTTTTTTCAAAATCGACCGATTTTTCAATTTTATTTCAAATAATATCAACAAGCAGCGTAAGGTGTGCGAAATTATAAAGATATATTCAGTTATTAATTTTTTCTGTCATACAATATTACAAAATCTTATTTTTCATCGTCCACATTGCTTGATACGCCAGAACAATATTGTGGGTGGCACTTATCATAGAAACAATCGAAGTACAAATTTTCGCAGCACCTCGCGCATTTTATGAAAGCAACCGTCTTGCAGGCGCACGGTTTCTTCATGAGCGATACCGGGAAACACAATATTTTAGCGTTCAAAAAGATTTCTCTTTCTCCCGCTAATATCGATGCGAACCATGCGTATCTAATCATGCTTTCAAAATGAGTTGCGCTGAATTGACGTAGGATTAGCAAATGTAATTTTATCGAATCTTCCCTAGAAGCTATCTCTATTGTCTTCCTTCAAGTTGGCAGCATTTATAATTTCACAAACCTTACACTGTTTGTTGATATTCTTTGAAATAAAATTGAAAAATTCGGTCGATTTTGAAAAAAAAAAAACACGAGTAGGATTCGAACATAGCACCTCTAACACGGTAGCCGAGAAGCCTTATCACTGCCCTACGCTGACTTGCTCGAAACATATGCAATGCTACGGGTATACTAAGAGCGCAATGATTTTCAAAATCGATGTTCTCAAAAACCAAGGCCCATCGCTAAGAAACCGGATAGCCTGGTACTCAGGGTATGTGTCTGTACAGCATATTTGAAGCGCATCAAAACCCGCGATTTACAGCATGGAGGGTCCCCTTGTTAGCTGAAGAGTGAGAATAATAGAAGGTGTAAACGAGAACTGTTTACAACATACCGTAGTGGTGTAGATGAATTCGAGACGAACAAATTCATAGGGAAACTTGCGCCGCACGACTCCATTCCTTTTTCTCGCTGAAATCGACCGTGAATATTAAAAATCGCTTGTTCTTGCATTCGAAACTGTAAAATTACGATTGTGTAAATTGTATCTTAAAATATTGTGGCTTTTCATAGTACAAAATCAACAATTAAATCGTTTATTTGTCGGGCCTTCTCACTAAGGAACTACTGCACTCGTAATGGTTAAATTTATATAGAATTGTAAACATAATGAGTTTTTCCATAACGATTACACAAGTCTTTTTTCTTTCATTACTCTCATGGCAAAGTTTAAACTAATAATATTAACGAAGCAGTTGACTAAGCAGATGGTGTAAGACAGTGAGAGAACATTGAAAATATTGCGCAGCGCACATGCGCTGTTGTTTAGGTGGGCTGGACACACCCAAAGTGTCCCTAATAAAGGTTTTCATCTCGACTTCCTCTCCACTTCCCTTATACAATTTTTGTACGACGTATACAGTTATCGTGCACTCCGTGTGTGTACTACAGGCTACTCTGAAATATCTTGAGATAATGGCGGGAAATTAATATTTCATAAAGTCAGAGGTATCGATTGAGTAATGTGTGTAAAGTGAAGGTTCGGTAACTTATTGCCGCGAAGACGTCAGTGGAGCAAACTTGGGAAGCAACACACAATCCCCTGAAACATGTTCATAGTGGAGTTAACCACTATTTTTCACTTGAGCTGTCAAATATGGTGCATTACTTGGCTCGGTAACTTGAAGATATTAATTTACTGATAAATGAAGTGCCAGGAGATCGGAAAGAATGTATAGACCAAATTTGTGGATACTGGAGTCACCGTCACTAAAGGAAATTTGTTACGTATAACTCATTTTTAACGCAACAAAATAACTGACGATTGCTAAAGTACAAAGAATACAAAACACGGATTGGCATACAGAAAGGCGTTTGTCAAAAAGAGAAATTTGTACCATCGAACACAAATTTAGGTGTTAGGAAAGTATTTTCTGAAGATATGTTTGTGGAGGACGGACTTGTGCGAAAGTAAAACGTGGAACGTAAACAGTTCAGCCAAAATGCTGTGGTAGTACAGGAGAATACTGAGGATTTGATGGATAGATAGTATAGCGAATGAGTAGGTAGTGAATCTAGTTGGGAACACAGAAATTGATAACACTTGTTGACTACTAGAACGCTAACAATATGTAGATGCACCTCTGTCTAAACTGAACAGGGAAAGTGATCGTCCATCATGCATGCCCTGTGACATACGACCATTCCCGCACACCATCTTCAACTGGACATCAGTAACATATCAGCAGCGGATTACTTCGGTTTACATCACAGCGGACAGATGGTGCTGGTACTGCATCTCGTGTAGTCATGAACTGAAAAAAACGAAACTTATCTCCATATCAATGTTAAACTTAAAATATGAAGTTTATATCTTGTGGAGAAAACATTAACAAGGAAGACAGGAAAAAAGTAAGGAAGTGAAAAACAGCTCTCACTGTAGAAAAAAGAAGAACGGTACTTTCACGTGATGCCATGTACATGTACGCCTCCTTTACAAGCAGTCACCAACTGAAATGAATCACTAAACTGAGTGGTAGAGCACATATCATGTTATATTAAAACATCGCATCCTTTGAAGCCCCCTCTCTGTTGGCACATGTTATGTAATATAATGGGATAATGAACAGCCAAAATACAGGAAGTAACGGGTAAAAAGTGCAGGTATTTCTATTGGTGACTCAGGACGGTGTACTGAACAACATTAAATCAGTATTTACGTTATTTTCAAACTAATAATTACAGCTATTACGTTTTTATGTTCGATAGGACCTCCAAATACAAGTGGCAAGAGCAAGCCATTAATGATTATTTTAGTCTGGGCAGCAGGTGCGGTGTTGCAATGTGGAAACGTGAACGCAAAATGGTTAGTCTGTACCGATAGCATTAGTATGCTTAGTGGTGTAGTTACGACAGTGCAGCAGACATTAGGCAGTAGATTATGTGATGTGTTCGCAGGAAGACTTATCGGCGCAGAGAAAAAGCAACCAAGGCACCGATGTGTGTACATATTTAAGTACCGCATAAAACATATCTCCATTTTAACGTGTTACGTTCTGTATATAGCTGCTACAACTGCGTTTTTTATAAGTAAAATACATGTGACGTTTCCCGTTACGTTTGATGAATGGTGCGCTCCATTGAGTGAGCTCATTAATAACTACTGCTGCTTTGGTGGCAGATGTATGCTAACGCATCCAGCAGCTGCTGACGGAAGGTGAACCTTCTTACACTTACACTTACACTTACACTTACGAACTTCGCAGTATAGCATCATAATTTTAGTCGTCGTGCAAGCAGTTTCAGAACAAAGTCGACGAAATGGGAAGGGCAGAAAACGTTCCCCCATTAATGAACTGTCGATAAGCGCGAGACAAGATTTATAACGGCCGTTTCCCAAGGCGTACAAATTACTTTCGGATGTCCGATCCTCTGTGATAACTTTTCCAGTTATCTAGCTCATGTTTCGGATTGATTTTACATTACCTCCCGGCCCCAGATTTATGTAGAATTACAGCTGGGTGCTGTATAAACCGAGTCGCGGATGTATTAAAGGGGCCTTCGCTCTGGAAATCCTCCTTTGGGAGTCGATATTTGAGAAAAAGAACTACCTCATTCCGGAAGCAGAGAGCTCGCGCTTCGATTCCGTCGGGCGAGCGTCCATCAGGTGAGGGCTATCAGCATTGTTAAACTCCTGTGCGGCGGTCGCAGCCTCTAGTCGGACAACGGTGCTTGAGACTCGAACCAGCTGCAGTGGTCACACATAACGACAATCTGCAGGTGTTCACTGCAGAAATATCTTTCTTGTAAACTGATTTTTATTGCTGTATAATGTGAATTCTGCTCTATGCAAGGCAGCATCGAAGCTATGATGCTATGATCAACATTATCAACGGCATCCTCATACGTCGTAGTCTTGGGAAAACTGTAACAATATGAAGTATTCTTTCAATTTCTTCATGGTCTGTCCCGAAGCTTCTCTGCTGCTTGCTCTGTAATTTACGACTGTTTCCGGGTTTCTTGTGTTCCACAAATTGTTGACTTTTGTCATTTTTCTTGGTGCTGATGTACGTAGTTCAGTTTGTAGTCCCAGCACATCTAAAACGAACTGAATTGTTTTGTGTCTTAAATTAAGATGTTTTTCTGCGTGAGGCTGCCTTTCCTTGTATGAAATATTGTATTTCATTTCAGTTATTACTGGCATTTTTTTTGCTTTCTTTCAGTTTATCAAGTGTAATCACGCAAAACATTACTTTACGTAATTTTAGCACAATGAGTTATCCGATTTTATCTTTGTTATAGAAGGTTCACTGGGCTGTGATACTTCGAACCTAAGTTCATGTTTTGTCAATACTACCTTTATACTGCATAATACTTCCGCCACCTTCTTTGTCACTTCTTCTAAGTATGCACTCACACTCAACTTAATAGATTAGTTCCTCCCGTCTACATAAACTTTTTTTAAAAATTTCCGCTTATCTCTTGGGAAACTGAGAATTTAATCAAACCGTAGGGCTCACCTGTTTGATGGCTTTTGGTGGTAAACGTCGCCTGCGCATCATTTCCTCTTACAAGTGGCACTGAAAGTAGATGATCCCGCTACCTGTGGTCTAGGAAACTTCTAAATCGATCCTACTTAGAGAGGTGCAAACACGGCAAGTGCTCTGGGGGTTCCATACAAATTTAATTCGGCATGGAGACAGTTCCTCTATTGGTTTCGATAAATGAATATGCGAGTATCAGAGTATATGACATAAACGCCTGTTCCTTTTGATTACATTGGCGTAGAAGCTTAAAAGCTGTCAAGGGACTGTAGACATCGTTTAGCACAAATTTCAACATGATACGTCGACCCTTTCCTCAGAGGCAATAGGACGGACAACACATGACAAAAGAATAATTTTTTGTGTTATATAGTTACAAACTAAGAATTTTTGGATTTTTCCAGTACTTGCTTAATTTCATGAGTCTAGGTCAACACCAAGTACACTAGAGGTGTTGATAAGTGAATTTTCAAGCACCAGAATATTTTCCATAAATTCCCGTCTCTTTTTATTGCATTGCCTCAGAAGTTTTCATGTTTCTCACCGCCAATAGAAGACCTTAGTATTTGACACAAATTTCAACTTTATATATCTATACATTCCTGAGAAGTAGATAGCTTAACAGACAGAGAAACAGAGATAAAAAAGTGATGCTGTAAGGTAACGAAATGCATTCGCTAACTGCCAATGCGATTGTAAACCAGCTGTACAAATGACTAGTGATGGATGAAAATTATGATGGGCAGTGGCTCGAACCCAGATTTCCAGAATAACCCGAGTCGTAGCCTTAACCACTTTGGCTATGACATGGCTCTGGGCACTATGGGGCTTAACATCTAAGGCCATCAGTCGCTTATAACTTACTTAAACGTGACTAACCTAAGGACATCACACACATCCATGCCCGAGGCAGGATTCGAGACTGCGATCGTGGCGGTCGCGCGGTTCCAGACTGAGGCGCCTAGAACCGCTCGGCCACAGCGGCTGGACTTCGGCTATCCATGCATCGCAGTTAGTGTTCCGTATGTCACAGTGTTTACGTCCCACGCTAGCTCATGTTCCTGTAATTCCTGCTCAGGCAGAGACCTTGTTAATCTCGTCGTTTTGCCCTGCTGTGGCTTGAAATACAGGACGACAATGTCTGCATTGCTCAGAGTCTCTATAGTGTACTACAATTGTAACCTCCCCACAAAAAATATATGTATATACAGGGTGTTACAAAAAGGTACAGCCAAACTTTCAGGAAACATTCTTCACACACAAATAAAGAAAATATGTTATGGGGACATGTGTCCGGAAACGTATAATTTCCATGTTAGAGTTCATTTTAGTTTCGTCAGTATGTACCGTACTTCCTCGATTCACCGCCATGATTCCATACGGGATATTCTACCTGTGCTGCTAGAACACGTGCCTTTACAACACAACATGTGGTTCATACGCGATAGAGCTCCTGCACATTTCAGTCGAAGTGTTCGTACGGTTCTGAACCACAGATTCGGTGACCGATGGATTGGTAGAGGCGCACCAACTTCCATGGCCTCCACGCTCTCCTGACCTCAACCCACTTGACTTTCATTTATGGAGGCATTTGAAAGCTCTTGTCTACGCAACCCCGGTACCAAATGTAGAGATTCTTCGTGCTCGTATTGTGGACGGCTGTGATACAATACGCAATTCTCCAGGGCTGCATCAGTGCAGCAGGAATTCCATGCGACGGATGGTGGATGCATGTATCCTCGCTAACGAAGGACATTTTGAACATTTCCTGTAACAAAGTGCTTGAAGTCACGCTGATAGGTTCTGTTGCTGTGTGTTTCCATTCCATGATTAATGTGATTTGAAGAGAAGTAATAAAATGAGCTCTAACATGGAAAGTAAGCGTTTCCGGACACATGTCCACATAACATATTTTCTTTCTTTGTGTGTGAGGAATCTTTCCTGAAGGTTTGGCCGTACCTTTTGGTAACACCCTGTATATAATTCACATTCTGTGTAACCTCCCAACAGTTAAAATATGTATAACATTCACATTTAGGGTAATCTCCCAACAGATAAATAATATTATATATCATTCAGATTTTAGTGTAACCTTCCCACAGATAAATTCCGTAACGTACCACTAACAAAATGTGTCTAATCTCTCAATAAAATTGCAGTTCACTTATAACCTTTCAATAATTGACTGTGAATTTAAACTGGTAAAATCTGACCGTCAGCAGTGCTGCGTCATGGCCCTGAAAGATCATTCTGAATAAACTGAAAATTCTTACCTCAGTAAGGTCGCCGGATAACGCGCATATATCTGTTACTATAAGAATTTTTTCTGGAACAGCCCAGTGCAATACTGGCCGATAGATTTGTCATGTATAAAAAGAAACAACTGATTATTTTTTACAGTAATCGGGATTACCATGGACTGGATAAATTAGTAAATTCCTCAAATGGGGATGAATGATTGTGAAAAGGTAATTTTTTATAAGAAAGATTATTATTAAGAGATTTTTTAAAGAAAGCATTTACATGGGACTTGATATAACAATAGTACATATACGCGAGGCTGCTTTTACCTTATGCTACATCGTTGAGGCACCGCTATAGTTCCCCACGACCGGCCCAGCCAACTCCATACACCAGACTGCTTGTGTACTACTTACTCCTACTACCACACAGTTACTATTGCAGCCAACACTCCTCTCTGGTTTGAGGTTCTTTTATAGCTTACATCGCGCAAGCAGCGCGTGAGCAATCCATCGAAATTACATCTGCTCGAGTGCGCTTGCAATACCTTAGTCATGGACCTCTTACACAATGTCTTTCAGACTTGCATGCTATGGGATGCCTTTGCTGAACGGATGTTGATGCATGGTCATAGGCTGAAACTAGTCAGGATTGTGTCAAAGTGTGACTGCGCCAAAAAGATTTTTTTTTTTTTAATAAGTGAATAGCCATCTCTGTTAACGGAATGTCGCTTCTCTCCCTCCCCCCCTCTCTCTCTCTCTCTTTCTCTTTCTCTCTTTCTCTTTCTCTCCATTTCACAGAAACCAATACTAATGGCTGTGGATGACATGCCTCCAAAGAGAGATGCCAGACAAGATAACAAATCATTGGAGGTATGAATTAAACAGCACCTTCAGTCACAACTTTTTCGTGTTTTGTTAACTACATTATGCATTTCGGACCCTGTAGGTCCACCATCAGGTGTACTTTGTCTTAATACATGTTTTATTTCTTCTCCTGAATGAGGTGAAATGCATATTCCACATAATCCAAGGAAAGCATTTTGAACGTTTTAGTACCGGCAAACATTCTTTTCTGCAAATGTACATCCTGACTGAAGTGACATGTACATGTTTACAAACATGTGCCTGCAATTTTACATCCTGAATGAAGTGTCATATACTAAAACGCTGTAGAAAAGAATGTTTGACGGTACTAAGACGTTGCAAATGCTTTTCTTGGATTACAGGTATGTGGAATATGCAAAATGGTTCAAATGGCTCTGAGCACTATGGGACTTAACATCTGAGGTCATCAGTCCCCTAGAACTTAGAACTACTTATACCTAACTAACCTAAGGACATCACATTCATCCATGGCCGAGGCAGGATTCGAACCTGCGACCGTAGCGGTCGCGCGGTTCCAGACTGTAGCGCCTAGAACCGCTCGGCCACTCCGGCCGGCTGGAATATGCATTTCACCTCATTCAGGAGAAGAACTAAAACATGTATTAAGACAAAGTACACCTGACAATGGATCTACATGTTCCGAAATGCATTGTGTAGTTAATATAACAGGGAAAAGTTGTGACTGAAGGCGTTGTTTAATTCATACCTCCAATGATTTGAATACAGTCACGTTTTAAGCTGCAAAAGATGGATAAAATTAAAAAGATAACAAATCTTGTTTTACTCAAAGCACAGTGGTAAAAATATCAGGACTGATGAATCAGAAACATGAAGATTTAAGAAGAAGAAATTACCTGCAATAGCCATCCCGTTGTGTCCTATACAGCCAGCAACAACAGTGGCAGCCAAGATTCGCGGACTCGAGAACGACTGCACTACGGTGTGTAGCCTACATGTACATGTACATCCTTACCCCCCCAAGCCACCTGACGGTGTGTGGCGGAGAGTACCTTGAGTACCTCTATCGGTTCTCTCTTCTATTGCAGTCTCGTATTGTTCGTGGAAAGCAAGGCTGTCGGTATGCCTGTGTGTGGGCTCTAATCTCTCTGATTTTATCCTCATGGTCTCTTATCGAGATGTACGTAAGAGTGAGAAATATACTGCTTGACTCCTCGGTGAAGGTATGTTCTCGAAACTTCAACGAAAGCCCGTACCGACCTACTGAGCGTCTCTCCTGCAGTCTTCGTCTGGAGTTTATCATCTCCGTAACGTTTTCGTCATTACTAAATGATCCTGTAACGAAGCGCGCTGCTCTCCGTTGGATCTTCTCTATCTCTTCTATCAACCCCATCTGGTACGGATCCCACACTGCCGAGCAGTATTCAAGCAGTGGGCGAACAAACGTACTGTAGCCTACTTCCTTTGTTTTCGGTTTGCGTTTCCTTAGGATTCTTATAATGAATCTCAGTCTGGCATCTGCTTTACCGACGATCAACTTTATGTGATGATTCCATTTCAAATCACGCCTAATGCGTACTCCCAGATAATTTGTGGAATTAACTGCTTCCAGTTGCTGACCTGCTATATTGCAGCTAAATGGTAAGTGATCTTTCTTTCTCGCCTCCGCGAGGCGAATGACGCCGACTGTGACAGAAGGATGGCGATGCTATCGGCACGGGGTGCAGCAGCGACCGGCCAGGCGGTGCTCTCACACGGCGGCACTGCGCGCCGGCTGTGCACCGCGCGCTGCCGCGTGTCATACGTTACGTGGCGGCGGGCCGCGGCCTCCGGATGTCATCGGTCAGCGGCGACGGTAAACGCGACAGCGGCGGCACGTGTCGCCCCAGCGCGCGCCGCTGACGTGCGCTCCCCAGGGCTCCAGCCGCCCCGCGCTTTGTTGTGGGCCGACGCTCTGCACTGTGCAGTGACCCACATCACGGCCCGCTGACATCTGACGGCGCGCCGGCACTGGCTGCCGTCCGGCCAGACTGCACGAGCGCCTCGACCACAATCGCACTACGGTGCCTGTTCCTGCTGTCAACGACGAGCGACTTGTGACCATTACCTGACATTTTCACCAGTACTGGAGGCAACCTCAGAAGCTTAACACGGTTGTTTCTCTTATTACAGGAGCTTATGCGTCCAGATCTGGTTGAATAACCTTCTGTAAAATTTGTTCTGATATACATCTACATATATACTCCGCTAGCCACCAACCGGTGTGTGGCGGTGGGCACAATTCGCGCCAAAATCGTGTTTTCCCCTTCTGTTCCACTCGCGGATCGCGCGAAGGGAAAACGACTGCCTGAACGCCTCAGCACGAGCTACTATTTCCCTTATCTTTGAATGATGATCATTACGCGATATGAAAGTTGGTGGTAATAATATACGCTCTACATCATCGGTGAAGATTGGATTTCGGAATTTAGCGAGCAACCCCTTCCGTTTATCGATTCGTCTATCCGCAAGTGTGTCTCACTTTAAACTTTCTATGAGATTTGTAACGTTCCCGCGATGGCTAAATGTACCAGTCACGAATCTCCCCGCTCTTCTTTGGACCTTCTCAATTTCTTGAATCAGGTCCAACTGGTAAGGGTCCCATACACACGAACAATACTCTAAGACTGGACGAACTAACGCACTGTGAGCTATTTCCTTCGATGAAGGACTACATCGCTTCAGGCTCCTACCAATAAAACCGCAATCTAGAGCTCGCCTTACCCGTTACTTGCGTAATCTGATCATTCCATTTGAGATCATTTCGAATAGTCACACTCAGATACTTGACTGATGTTACCGCTTCCAAACGCTCATAGTTTATTATGCACTCATACGTTAATGAGGATTTTCGCCTTGTTATACGCAGTAGGTTACACTCACAAATATTGATAGATAATTGCCAGTAATTACACCACGCATTTATTTTATGCAAATTCTCATTGATTTGTTCACAACTTTCGTATGATACTACTTTCCTGTAGACTACAGCATCATCGGCAAACAGTGTAAGGCCGCAGTCAATACCATAAGCCAGATCGTTTATGCACATTGAAAAAAGCAGAGGATCCATTACGCTGCCCTGGGGCACACCTGAAGTTACTCTTGTTTCTGTTTAAGTTACCCCGTTCCGGACGACATACTGCTCCCTGTCTGAAAGAAAACTTTCTGTCCAACAGCATATGACATTGTACTGACCGTAAGCGCGCACTTTTTGTACCAAGCGACAATCCGGAACTGAGTCGAACGGGTTTCGAAAGTCGAGAAATATGGCATCAACCTGGGAGCCGGTATCTAGAGCCCGCTGTATATCATGCACAAAGGGGGGGGGGGGGGGGGGGGGGCAGCTGTGTCTCGCACGACCGCTGCTTCCTAAAACCGTGCTGGTTTCTGCAGATGAGCTTCTGAGAGTCTAGAAAGGTCATTATGTCTGAACACAATATGTTCCATGAGGAGCTCAATAGCGAAGTATTCCCAGTTCTTACAGCAGACAAGATATTACTCATCCTCAACTCTTATAAAGCCGGGCGGCATTGTAACGTACCACATGTGTAGACGTTTCGAAAGGGCGTGCGTATTTGTGTGTTGACCTTCCATAAATCTACATGTAATACTACTCTTTATTTGAATAGAATTTTCCATATTCACAGACGGTTTTCTGTGTGGTTAGTGGCGCTAAGCACCACCTTTCTTCTCTATTACCGAACATCATTTGATTAAATTCTAATGCCATTGAAGAAACTGATTACAACGACCCAACATTCACTTTCGTCAAGGCGTAAAAATGTTTGCTGGCTCCAAAATTAGTTCCAGTGGCTGCTATTGCAACATCAGTGGACAAAAATAATTTATCACCTCAGATCAAGGCACACAAACCATACGTAACGATAGCAGTGAATATCAGCTTGTTCACTCATGATCTGGAGGATGCAGTTCTGTAAATACTTTCGTCCCAACTGTGTGGATATGCTCACTGTGCGAAGTACCTTTCTGCCTCAGAGTACTCACGAACTGTTTTAGGAGATACCACTAAAAATTAAAAATAGTTATACCAAAGTTGAACCATCAACTATCGAATTTGTCTACTGTAAGAAGCCGATGGTTAGTAGCGGTGACCACATTTAATGCTAATATTTTGTTATTGTTAAGGAGCATTTTTACAAACCAAGTGTAGAAAACATATCACAATAATGAAACTAAAGTCTGAAACACCCTTTATTGGGTTTTGTGTGTCATTTACCAAAGCCGCCAAACAATTAATTATTATAATTATATGACCGTGTGCTTAATGGATGAAAGGCTATCGGTTTTTCTGCTGTGGTTTCGGGCGTATTTCAACCAAGTGCGGCTGCTTTGAGACGGAGTAGTTAACGATTGAAAGTTTGTCTATTATTAAAGACTATAAAGTTTGCGATGTACAAACTGATATGTATTTTATACAATAACACAGAAATCCCGAAGCAGTTGTTGCCTTCGCCTTACACGTCTAATTACGATTATATCTTTTATTAGTTGCTGCTTTTAAGTACTTAGTCACATGCAATGATGATGCTTAACATTCACAACAATCCTCACTGCAATCCATGGTTGTTGCTGGCCGACGCGGTTGACGCGAAAAACGCAATTCGGTACTTGTCACTTTTGGTTTCATATCACTCCCGAATCAGTATCGCAGTTGGTCAACCCCACGACGATCAGAGGGACGCGCCCATCTGTCATACTCCGGTGAATTTACCGTTTATTACCCATTCTACCACCATTCTTGTCCGTCTCTCCAGTACTACCTCTCACTTGACACTAGTCTCACTGCCTTCAGCAGCACTAGACAATCGACTCCTGTCCATTATCAACCTGGGTGTCGGATACTAATATCTAAGTTCGTGGGATCACGGATCCCTTACAAGTCTTACAAGTGGATCAGATTTTAAATACGTAAATTTTTGTTCAGGACCCTCTAGGGCATATTTTTATGTCGTTTACCTGTCCCTCACACAGTTCACCCACTACCGCCCAGTTTACTTTTAATTACTACACTCGGTCCGGCGACACAACAGTGGTGTCGTGCGCGAAATAGCATTCAGCGGCCGGCGACACCATGTCTACGGTATAGCTCAGTGGCCGGCGACACCACAGTGGTGGTGTGAGCATAGTATCGTGCAGTGGCCGGCGACATCACTTTAGTATCTTTTTCATTCTGTAGGTGTTTTGTTTAGGTAACAATAACTTACACATGTCAACAAGTTTTTTGATTTTATAAGTACTTGTGCCCATTCATCATGGCAGACGAAAGAGGCGGTACTATTATTTACGATGAATGTTCGGACGCCTTGTCTCGCCTTCCGGACGACTTAGCCGACTGGGAACAAGACACTGGATATCAAAAAAATTAAAGTGAAACAGAATCGTCGGAAGATAGTGAAATACATCCAAGAAGAATTCAGCGAACGCAACGGTTGCCAACTGATTCGAATGAATCACACGAAGAAGACAGTGCACAGTGGTCAGACTGATTTACCGAGGACCAACAATGAATTTTAAAAATCTTCGGGTTCACACATATTTCCCAAAGATAAACAGAGCGTCGAGGATATCGTAGAATTATATATTGGGAACGATCTGTTTGAATATATTAGCAACGAAGCCAACAAATATTTCAATCAAAATTCCAATAGAAGGAAACTGGTTTTAAACAAAAGCCAAATTTGTCGCCGTTACGTGCCCGAACTTAGAACATGGTTTGGGCTTGCTATCTTTATGGGAACTGTAAAGAAAGCAAGGATCGATGATCCTTGTTCAACGAATCCGTTGATACTCACCGGTATTTCGGAAAACGGTATCCCGCAACCGATTCAGACAAATATCAGTTTTACATTTTTCCGACAACAACAATACAACGGTTAAAGCCGACCGGCTTTTCGAAGTGCAATTGGTAATTGATTATATTTCCAAAAAGTTAAGAAACTTTTAATATAAGTCAAAATATCTAATTGATGAACGGTGGCGTCGACAGTTAACTTTTAATGTTTACAATCCGTCGAAAATTACCAAATATGGCATACTCATTCGGATGCTGTGTGATTCGAGTACGGGATACATTTCCTCATTCAAGATATATTCCGGCGCTGAACAGCCTTTAGCAAAAACAGTGATGGAACTATTGGCACCTTCAAATGGAAAGTGGAATCACGTCTACATAGATAATTATTATAGCACTCTAGAACTTGCAGGGAAGTTATTTGAGAAGAAAGTTCGAGTTTGTGGAACGATACGGCAAAAGAGGATTTACAGAGAAATTAAAGCTCGCAAAAGTCAATGTGTTTGTAGCTTGTCATGATCGGATAGGTGAAGTACTCGCACAGACATGAAGAGCTTCAAAAACTACAACGATACGAATGGTCTCTGCAACACATAATGGCACTTTGACTGACACTCAAAGAAAATGTAGAAAACCATTTACACAATAAAAAACCCGTAAGTGTCTTAGACCGTAAGAAATACACGAAAAGAGTGGATCGAGCAGACCAATATTTGAGATATTACCCTATTTATTTAATTACATAGTTCACGCCCACATTGGAGCACTAAAATCAAACATAATACAACAGAGTCTACAATAATTAAGTTTAAGTCTTGGCAGTCAGCAATTTCTTCGTTTCCCGAAACTTCTTAATTCGATGTGATCTGGCTGTTCGTTCTTCTGCAGATATGACATACTTCTTCCGTTTTGATGGTCTGAATGGCAGCCATGTTTATTTGTTCTTCAGAAGCAGTTTCTCTTTGTTGAATTTGGTATGTGGTGATATTTCATCCAGATCACTTTGTACTTCTTTAAACCAGATGTTTTTGATTTTACTGTTCCAGAAGTAGTCAAAAAGCTGCTTCAGGATTCTAGTATTTCGTAGGCGAGATATGTGGCCGAAAAATGCAATCCTTGGTTTCCGCATTGTATCAATAATGGATTCACTTTCTTTATACAGTTCTGAATTGGGCAAAAGTCTCCACTGCCCATTAACGTGGTGTTTCTTACTGATAATTGTTCACAGTACTCTTCTATCAACTTTCTGCAATTTGTAGCCGCGCGGGCTTAGCCAAGCGCTCTTGGGCGCTGCAGTCGTGGACTATGCGGCTGGTCCTGGCTGAGGTTCGAGACCTCCCTCGGGCACGGGGGTGTGTGTTTGTCCTTAGGATAATTTAGGTTAAGGAGTGTGTAAGCTTAGGGACTGATGACCTTAGCAGGTAAGTCCCACAAGATTTCACACACATTTGAACACTTTCCGCAATTTGTCAGTTGTTGCTTGAGTATTTACTCTGAATAGTGTTTCACTCGCATATGTTGGTTCCGGTTTAACGACGGAGGAGTAATGTCGAATTTTAGCATTTATTGAGAGAGGTCGTTTTTTGTAGGTTGGTCACGTGGTTCTCTTCGCTCGCTGAAGTTTTAATATTCTACTATCTATTGATACTCTTTCATAATCTTACCAAGATATTTAAACTTTTTTACTACTTTAATTTTTTGATCATTATGGAGTATGATATGAGATGTGTCAACTGGGAAGCTGGGCATCATTTCTGTTTTCTCAAACGAAATTTGCAATCCGACGCTTGCCGCTAATCGTTCTAGTTGTTCTGCCTGAACCTTTGCGTCATCAGAATTGTTTGCCAACAGCGCCAAATCATCTGCAAATGCAAGGCAGTTAAGTTGAATCTTTCTTCCAATCTTAACAGTTGGTGGCCATATCTTGTTCCATTCACGCATGATTTTCTCCAGCACAACTGAACAATAATGGAGACAATCCATCGCCTTGTCGAAGGCCAGTATCAATCTCAAAAGGTTCATAGAATTTATTTCTGAACCTTACTCTAGCTTTATTATTTTGAAGTGTGACTGCAACGAGGTTGACAAGTTTCTGATGTAAACCTAATTCTTTAAGATTTGACAGTAGAAATTCACGATGAATACTATCGTAGGCTTTTTCAAAATCGACAAACGTGATCACTAGTTCCTTGTCCCTGACACTTTGATGCTGTTCATGAATTCTGAAATAGAGAACCTTGGAAATTTTTTTATAAGTAATATCCAGCAGGGATATACCCCTATAATTGTTTGGATCCAATCTCTCTCCTTTTTGTGTAGTGGATGGATTATTGCAACATTCCATTCCTCTGGTAACTTCTCAGTGTTCCAAATGTTAGTAAGATGTTTGTGTAAGTTCAGAATAATTTGTACATGTGCATATTTTCCAAGTCCGCCACTAGTTGGTTCTCACCTGCTGCTTTATAATTCCGAAGTGAGTCAATCGCTGCTTGTACTTCATCTCTTTGCGGTGGTATAACGTTTTACAAATGCGTTTTGTTTCTTGGATAGGGGTCAAATTGCAAATGATGTTCAGGTTCCGTGCTATTTAGTAGCTGTTGGAAATATTTAGCCAGTATCATTGAATTGTCATAATTGTTATGTACTACCATTCCGTTTGTATCCATCATAAGAGTAGGTGGATTGAATTTCGGCTGGTATTATTTGAACTTCTGACAGTAATCTCTTGTCTTGTGGCGATTGAAGGCATTCTCGATAAATTTTAGCGAGTCCTTATGAAACTGCCTTTTGACTTTTCTAATTTCTTTGGCGGTTGATCGTCCAGCATTTTTTAATTCCTCCCTGGAGCGTTCAGTTCTCTTTTGTTGGTCATATAACAAGGTCTTATGTCAACATTGAATCGCTACGTCACATTCCTCATTCCACCAAGCATGTTTCTTGCGTTTCCGTACAGGAGCTACGTCTTCAGCCAAGGCTTTTAATCGACTGACAGTGGCTCCTCATTGTCACTTAAAGGTATTCTTGATTTCTCGTAACATATCTGATTATTAATAATATAACTAGGGTCATATGTTCTCTTTGCATCTAACTTTTGAGGTTAATTTTTTTTTTTTTTGGTGTCAGTTTGATTTTAATTTTTGAAATGTAGTGGTCTGAATCAACATCCACGCAATGCAGCACTTTGACATTATAGATTTCCTTATGGAATTTCTGATCCACGGCCACATAATCTATCTGGAACTCTCCTAGCTTGACGTTAGGACATTTCCACGTCATTAATTTATGTGGTCTTCTCTTAAACCTTGTTGTCTTCAAAACCAATCCATTTGTAGTACAAAATTCAATTAACCGTTCCCCATTGTTATTTGTAAGTTTATACGCTGGCCATCGTCGGGCCACACCTCGAAATTCCTTCTCTCGTCCTATCTTGGCATTACAATCTCCAAGCAGAATTTTAATGTTATTTTCCAGTATGGTCCTTACTAGTTGATCAAGTTCATCACAGAATTTTTCTGTTCCATCCTTGTCAGTTCTATTTTTATCATTAATTGTAGCATGAATATTTATCAGTGTGTATCTTTTGTTTTCTACATTAATTGTTAACAATGCCAATCTTGAGTAATTGGGTGAAAAATCCTCAATTAAATTCAATATTCTATTGTGTACCAAGAAACCCACACCGAATTGAGGAAGATTTTCTATTACCCTCTCTCCTGGTGGTCCCTTATAAAGTCGATATTCTCCTGATTCGATCGTGCCCTGGTCAGTATTACCCAATATACAGAAAAACTATAAAATAGCCAAAAAAGGTTTGCATGTATCTCTTTAATTGCACACTATTTAACGCATTCCATACATGTCAATGTTTCAATACGGAACACGAGAATCTCCGATTTCACGATTTTGTATTGAAAGTGTCTGATTCGTGGATAAAAGACCATATACCTGCTTCTGAGGAAAACTTTGAGTTTTCCACTACATCGCGTACGTCTCATCATGATCCGGTTGACTGACTTTCCGGTCACATAAAGCAACACCAACTAATACTTATTTACGAAACGAATAGACGAAACGAAGAAACTGCCATGAATGTTCGAAGAACAAAAAAAAAAAAAAAAGAAAAGAACAACAAACTTAATATGGAAGTCTTGTGCAGTTGCGTTACATCTTGGAGACTGTTTTGGTGCATATCATACGAAAGAGAAATACTAAGTGCCAAAGACAGTGCAAATAAATATATGAAAGAAACAAATTTTTTATTTTTTTACGTATGTATATTTCGAAATTTCATGAAACTAGGGGACAGGGTTGAAAACTTGTGAGAACTAACGATGAGATTAGTAAAACTTAATTTATAATCTCCCGATAATCTCAAGAACGGCCGGCGACAAGGCAAGCATTCCGAATTAGTGCTACCGGCGCCAAGCGAATAGATTTGTACGAGACGTGCGGACGGCAAAGTGTTAACATATAATCAATTTTCGAAAACTGTATCATGACAACTCAGCTAATGGAAATATGAGTAAATTTCTTTTCACTGAAAGGTGTCCACTGGGGATCACTTGTATGTGGTATCAGAATAAGATACGAATATTAATAAATTAAAATGAAACTAGTGTACTACAAAGATTGAATGTCTCTGATAGGCTCAATAATGTGGATCGCTAACTGAGCGCGACCGTAGAACCAAAGATTCTGTACTGCTCTGTTGGAGTAAGAGAGCTCTGGGCGCTCAGTTCTAGGTAGCTGTCTGTGAGGGAAAGACGACGGAGCAGGCAGTATATGGGGTGTGCTGTGTGAAGCCGCCAAGAGTTAGAGTAATTTAGGTATGTCAATATTGTTGAACATGGAAGCGTAAGTCTTCAGGCAAATAAGGTTAAGATTTACATAATTACATTTCTGTTTTCGCCAGCGCGTTAGTATAGATGAGTTGGCTGATAATTCTTGAGAAACCCCAGAATGTATGTAAACTGTTTTGAGAAAAAGACTATTTAGATATTTCATTTTCGTAATGCTTTTAAGATTTGTTAAAACAATTATGTGGAATCTGACGATTTGCATTGATGCTGGATTAAGGAAGTTGCTCATTAAATGATTGTCTGTGAATCAATTGGGAGTAATGTAGCTTCAATTGCCAGATGTTTTTGAAAAGCCGAACTGAACTTACAGTATAATTTTGCTTAAAAAACTGTTAGTAATTCACCATGATCAGTACCACCTCCCAGTCAAGGTCATATTTTTTAAAGAAGTTTATTTTTCTTAAATGTTCTCATTTATCAGCCAAATGAATTTCATGTACATTTCAATTATTATGGCCAGCAATGCACACTACTGAGCCTCTAGCTAGTACTCATATGTTTTATGAGAGGCCAGGATACATTGCGTTACTCTGTTGCTGCTTTAGAGATAAGACAATTTAATTTAGTTATTATGTGTAAAGGTACTAAAAGGTATCAGATAGATTATATAATGGTAAGACAGAGATTTAGGAAGCAGGTTTTAAATTGTAAGACATTTCCAGGGGCAGATGTGGACTCTGACCAAAATCTATTGGTTATGACCTGTAGATTAAAACTGAAGAAACTGAAGAAATATTGGTAGGTAGGTCATCACAGAGTAGACCCCTTGTAGTCCTGGTAGAGATTACGGTATTGGTGGGCCACTAGGGATGCAGACCCACTGCAGACCTTGTAGAAATAATGGTATTGGTGGGTCATCAAAGGTGTAGACCCACTGTAGTCCTTTTAGAGATGGCCAGCAGCCATCTGTTTGACTGTGCAGGCGCACAATCACCATTGAAGAGTCTTGCGGATAATATAGCAAGTCCATAACCACCACTTGTGCACTCACAAAAATTGTTTTTGAAATGTCCTTAGAACCAGCAATGCTGTTATCCAGTCCCTTACTGAATTATTAACACATGTGCAAATACTATCAGTCCCTACTTCTCACATATTGTCCATATACTATGACCAACAGAAACGTGTGCAGTGAAATGTAATTTACAAGTTACTTAATTTGATGAACTGGTGTCAGTTACAATTTTATAACATAAGAATACAATAACAAAGGTACAAAATACATCTTTAAAGAACATAACAATACAGATAACATTTGCAGTAGTACAGGCTTTACAAAAGAATCGAAATAGCAAATACATCAGTGTTACAAAAATTATAAGTACATACATAAAAGATCAGAATAACTTTTGAAACATCAACTTCACACATGAGCATTAGAACAAAACAGAATAAATAATGTGTAACCATCTTTACGAAATAAATAACATGTTATTAACGCAAATTACATTTGAGGATAACAGTATTCCTCATCTTAGTGAATATAGCTTAGTATTAGAAGAGAAAAAATTCTATGAAACAGTGCACAGAGACAGGAAGAAAACAAATACACAAGAGTACACAAACATATAGTGGGATACACAAAAGGAAAGGACAGGGTTTGTTTTCAGGGTAACATCTGGTACTGCAGTTCAACCCAAAACTTCATTCTGTAGATCTTTCGTCGTATCTCAACATTTGTTTCCTCCAAAAAAATCCTATCCAAGCATGCTTTCAGTATTCTGTTCACATCCTCTTTCAAAAATAGTTTTTCTCCACTACTTTTTTGGCCAAACCATTTTCTTATAGCTTCTCAATGCTTTTCTTCCAATTCATCATAGTTAGACACTTATATAGTCTACCTTCTTAAGCTAACTTAAATCTACTGAGCTCAGATGCTAAACTAAGGGATGAGGCAAAGCAGCAGCACAAAACAAATTAATACAAACAGCAATGTCCCAAAAAAATGGAAATTGGTCAAGCAGTTGCAATATTATAACTAACATAAGGCGCTGTGCAGCAAACAAGAAAAACAAATCCCTAGTAAAACTGGCTTAACAGAGTAATACAAAGTCAAATTCAGTAACATTACGCCTGGCACACAGCAGCAGCAAATGCAATAGCTTATAACTAAACATGACAAAGCTCAAGCAGAAAATATATTACAGTAAAACAACAATGCAGAAAAGGGAAATGTCTATTCACATGTTAATATCTATGTCATTAAAGTGGTGCACCACAAGAAGTTATCCTACCATAAAAATTACCAAGTACTTGAAAAGAAAATTATGTATGCAGTTCCTGTGAAGGGAAGTCTTTTTGTGCTCCGTCGTTTTTTTAAGTACACCGTAAAGTTATTATTTACTGCATCTGTAGGCATAAAATAACTATATTAGTACATCTATTAAATTGTATTTTAACCAATGCTGCAGTGCAGATAGAAACTATATATATTAAAGAAAATGAGTAAATAAATATATAAAGCAATCCATATGGCATTTCTCTCAACTAGCAAGACAATAGCCGTGTAATGTTTCTCATTGTTTAATTAGGCATTTTAGTAAATATCATAAATTAAGAGCTCCACAGTATAATCATATGTTTTCAAGTTTCAGCGTGTCGTATTTGCGATGGTTTCTACAAAGGAATGAATGTCAATAGCGAGGATAATGCCCTTTTTTTTCACCTATTGGCTTTCTGTTGTCAGACGACTACCTCTCAGCCGGGCGCCCAAAACCCATTACGTCAAGGTCACTTACCTTTCTTACTGAAATATTTATGACAGCAGTTTCCGCTACAGTGGCAGTCTGATATAAAAAATTTCACAGGTCAAGAATTTGCGTTACACATCTGTAGAAAAAAAACCTATTGTAATATACTCACGCATTTACATACATTTCATAACTCTTAAAGTACGATTCTTGGTTTCCAACCACCTTTTTCACAAACCAGAGTCCCTAACCACTACTCGTTATTCCTTACCTTATTCGTCGACACTTCTTCAATATTTCATCACAACAGATACGTAGCATAATCAAATAAGTCATATAGCATCAGCTTATTGATCATAAACATACCGCAACACCATAATACACATAGTCATCGTAATAATAACATCATAACACCTCAGTCAACTCTCAAAATCGTCGTAGCTTCCTCCAATAATTACAAAACCTAAAAAAAATTCTCTGCTCATGTCAATAGTATCATCTGCCTCAAACGTACTTTAAAAATCATGATCCCATACCAAATAGATCATTCTAAGCTCTCATAGTATCCCAATGGTTCCAAAAAAATATGAACATTTCACAAAGGACAAAATACAATTTCATAAGTGTGAAGTTATCCAACAGTGTAATTACGTAAACATCTGTCACTGATGTAGTAAAATAAATGTTTGTCTCTCCCAGTTAGATGATCAGATAGCTGTGTAATTTATGTGTTAGAGAAATATGGTACCGATGTGTAAAGTTGTATAAGCAAATACCATATTAGCTAGGGCTCCTTGTGCTTGCCATACACATGGTACACAAAGTAAGCGTGTACCCCCCCTGAGGATTAATGTAATTATATCCTCAGGTGTTACAGATTACAGCAATGGAATGAAATGTATCACGGAAAACCTTTGTATCATTGTACTTCAAATAACTTAAAAAATAAATGTTTTAAGTACAAAATTGATCACTCTAATACGTGTACTGTAGCGATAAAATGGGCGTCTTGTTGTAAGATAATTATGTGGAAGTGTCGTAGTTATCGTCCTCTGTAAGCAAAGTTCTGCTGAAGTCAGTGTACTTACCTCGTAATAAACGAAGTGAATTGCTTTGCGTATAAATATCTTAGTTATTACGCTTATTGCCGTGATGAAGAAAGTACTGAGTTGTAACGTATTGCTGTGCTATGGAAAAGGCTGTGTAATTGTAGCTATACCACAAAAGATACCACTAAAACATGTTTTACTTTCCAGAATAATTCAGAAAAACTGTGCAGATATAAAAAAGATACACCGCAAAAGCAACAATGTAAATCGTGTCACATATTAGTAGCGTCGTGGTATAATCGTGTAGCTATCAGAGAAACCAATTGCTAAGTCATCTTTAATATCACCGAATGTACTTCAAATAAAGAATGTATTTTCAAGTAAACCAAAATGTTGCATTAAAATCTCATTAGTAGTAGTGGTAAATGTTCTAAGTATGTAAGCCTTATAGTCGTTACATAATCTTGCAACTATGAAGCAAGAATGTACACACACAATAACACTGTGACGTCTGTTCACTATAACAATGCACTCGTAAATACTGTTTAAAAATGTTCCCTAGATTCTTGACTGGATAGTTAACTTCAAGACATGTTAACAGTTTCTCAGTGTGACAAAGCATACTAGAAATCTGAAGTGAAATTTTTATAGCAGAGACAAAGTTAAAAAGCAGATTATATTTCAATAAACGGTTTTAAATGTGAAATGTGGTGTAAACCTTTACTCTTCCTAGTACGCAGAGTTTCAACTTCAACGCAATTATCATGCAGTATACGTCGGTAAAGAATACTGGAGTTTTTCTCAAGGTTAGCGTCTATGTTATTTTTCTCTGAGCCAGGCGGCGCACGAGGCTGCCTGCGGTGCGAGTCATTGTCTGCTATCTCTTTCTTGGCGTGCGTCGTTATTGGGATTAGGAGACCTAACTTCTACAAATTCACCTTGTCGAGAGGGCCCCGCCCTGTTTGAAGCTCGCCAGTTGTGATGGAATTCAGGTCTGTCGTTTTGTTTGTAGTTTCTGTAATTTCTTTCTTGTCGGTTAAGTGGTGGAGAATTTCTCCCTGAATCGTAACTGCGAGCTGAACTGTTGTGTCTGAAGTTAATCTGTCTCCCTTGATAGTAATTGTTTTGGCTCCCATATTGTCTGTTTCTACGATTGTCTCTGTTATAATCATTACTACGGAAATGCGATATTTTTCTGTAACTATTACTCTGCCAGTGGTTGTCATATGGGTGGTGTCTGTTTGGTTCACGATTTGCTTTGTAAGAATAGTCTTGTCGTGTCCAGTTATTATTTTTTTCATCGCGGAATTGCGTCGGATATGACCTGTAATTGTTGTGCTTCTGTTTTCGCGTTCCGCGATTGTCAGTGCCAATTTCCAGTTCTTGTAAGAGTCGCTGAAAAGCTTCAGTGTCGTCTTTTCAACGTCCTACCAAAATAATATGCCGTAAATGTTCAGGCAATTTGATTAAGCAAATGCGGATGAGTTCTGAAGGGCTGTATGGGTTTGAAAGATACTGTTTCTTATGTAACATGTCTTCAAAATATTTCACAAGACTTGAAAATTCAGATTGTTCGAAATTTTTCATCATTATGATGCCATGTTTTAATCGGTCTTGTGTGGCTTGAGACCAATATGCTGAGAGGAAGGCATGGTAAAATTCTCCTTCACTGTGGCAATCGTAAATGACCGATCGCATTCTTACAGCTGGTTCATTCTTTAAATAGCCACACAAAAATTCTAATCTGTGCTCTAATGACCAGTTGGGGTGGGGGGGGGGTGGGGGGGGGGGAAACAATGAGAGAATTGAGGAAGCCACGCTTGTGGATGAATGTCGTTGCCAGAATTCTTAAATGTTTTGACTTTACGTGTAGTAATGAACAGCTTATAGTCAAAATCATCGTGTCGGCGGGTCGCATGTCGGTCATTGTTACGTCGTTTCGGCGGTTCCATCTCAAAATTCGGTGTACTTTGCCAATTTCTTTCATAATCTCCAAAGTGCCCTGTGTTATTATTTTGTGGCAGTTCCGTATTTTTATGTCCCTCTTCCCGTATTGGTGTGCGAGAGTCCTCTGAAATACGTAATCCTTGTATTACCTGTGTCAGCTGATCTTGTACTTCCCGGATTTCTCTTTGGTGTTGGGTATTAATTTGATTTTGATTTTGTTTGAATTTCCTAATTTGTTCGAACACTTCTGTGTCATTAAAGATTACCAGTTTTGTGTCATTCAGATTATCATCTACCTTCGTAGATAAATTATTTAGCTGATTCGAAAGTTCAACTACTTTCTCTGATAATGAACTAATGTCCTGCATGTGTCTTTCGGAACCAATTTTCAGAGTATCTACTGTGTCCCTTAAGTTTTCTTGAGTTTTTGCAAGTTGCGTAACCGAATCGGTAGATGCAACTGAGTCAATTTTAGCTTTCAAGGTCTCATGATTTTCATGAAAAATTGTTTGCAGTTCTTTTATGGCTGCTTCGTGATTCTGTAATGCATTTTCATGCCGCGAAAAAATAGGTTGGAAATGCTCACAAATTTGTGTTTTTACATCATTACAGACTTTTTGACATTTCCATTCGATTTTATGTAATTCAGTAGTTAAATCTTCACGTGTTTGTTCAAGCGTATGTTCCACTGAGTCTAACTTTTGAAGCTTCTGTTCCATTGCGTCTAACTTTTGAAGATTTGTTCCATTGTGTCTAACGTTTGAAGATTTTGTTCCATTGTGTCTAACTTTTGAAGCTTTTGCTGTGTTTGTCTCTGATTTTGTTCCATTGTGTCAAACTTTTGAAGATTTTGCGCCATTTGTTTCTGATTTTGTTCCATTTGTTGCATTAATTGCAATAATAATGTATTAGTGTCTGGAATCTGTTTTTCTATGCTTTTTGGCAGTGCATTTTCACCGGCAACTTTTACATTTTGACAGGCAGAAAATGTGTCTTCACTCATTTGAGAAAACGGTGAGGACCCATAACCTAAGTCTACAGTATTTGCAATATTGTATTCTGTCATTTCAGATTCCTGAGGCGAGCTGTTGCCGACTGATCGATCGTTAATTGTTCCCTGTTCACTACTTGTTTCATTGTCTGCACTATTATTTGCCGCCCGCTCCATTTCCCTATGCACAATTACCAAATTACTACTTCGAATGTCTTTTAATTCACTACACAGTGGTGCTGAGAAACGACGCTCGTCGTCACTATTATTTCTCAGTATACTTTGGAGCCTAGTGTTACGTTTTTCACACGCCATTATTGTCACAATATTTCACACGATAACACATAAAAGCACAATTTGAAGAGCAATAATAAGAGAACACATTAACATAGCACTGAAAATAATATCTAGTTAATTGCAGGCGAAGCTGCGAAATACTTGGTGCAAATCTACATGCATGCCACAACTGTTTTAATGTACAACAATGAAAGACTGCAAGTACAAAGGAAATTCTCTCTATGATTACGTGCTAGCAATAAACAAGGTTAGAGTAACTACACAAACTACAAGAAAAAATCATAAGATTCCAGTGAGGTAATCTGGCAGGGTCGCCATATGAAACGTCCCCTTAGAACAATTATACATGACTGTGCTTAAACTGACACACAATATTTTTTAGCGTAACGCAATCTGACTTTTAATAATCCCTACAAGAAAATGGCCCTGACTAACATTAACCTATACGTTTCACATATCACTTACCTCACAAAAATCTTGGTTACTCGAATTACTGCAATACAGCGAGCACAACTACTGCCAGCTAAATAAAAGATTCAACCTACTGAAGGCACTAACTACTGATAGGTATAGTTACCAAATGAAAGATTTTAATAGAGAACAAACAATGTCTTTACCTTAATATCATCAAAAGTCATAATATACTGACATCCAGTCTTACAAATTTCAAAACTCCGCCATCTCTCTCCCCACATCCACCACTGCTGGCGGCTCACCTGCAGCTGCGTAACGCTACGCGCTGTTAGCATCCAGCTGCCGCTGCCCAACACTACAATGGCAGACAACAATGCAAACCAGCCACAGACTGCACACGGCACAGCCAGTGATTTTTATACAGAGCGCTACGTGGCGGCGGCGTTACCAATAAAAAAACCTAAACAGCCTACTTACATACAGCCTACTTACATAGGTATTAAAATTCATGGAGAAGAAATAAAAACTTTGAGGTTCGCTGATGACATTGTTATTCTGTCAGAGACAGCAAAGAACTTGGAAGAGCAGTTGAATGGAATGGACAGTGTCTTGAGAGGAGTATATAAGATGAACATCAACAAAAGCAAAACGAGGATAATGGAATGTAGTAGAATTAAGTTGGGTGATGCTGAGGGAATTAGATTAGGAAATGAGACACTTAAGGTAGTAAGGGAGTTTTGCTATTTGGAGAGCAAAATAACCGATGATGGTCGAAGTAGAGAGGTTATAAAATGTAGACTGGCAATGGCAAGGAAAGCGTTTCTGAAGAAGAGAAATTTGTTAACATCGAGTATAGATTTAAGTGTCAGGAAGTCTTTTCTGAAAGTGTTTGTATGGAGTGTAGCCATGTATGGAAGTGAAACATGGACGATAAATAGTTTAGACAAGAAGAGAATAGAAGCTTTCGAAATGTGGTGCTACAGAAGAATGCTGAAGATTAGATGGGTAGATCGCATAACTAATGAGGAAGTATTGAATAGGATTGGGGAGGAGAGAAGTTTGTGGCACAACTTGACCAGAAGAAGGGATCGGTTGGTAGGGCATGTTCTGAGGCATCAAGGGAACACCAATTTAGTATTGGAGGGCAGTGTGGATTGTAAAAATCGTAGTGGGAGACCAAGAGATGAATATACCAATCAGATTCAGAGGGATGTACGTTGCAGTAAGTACTGGGATATGAAGAAGCTAGCACAGGATAGAGTAGCATGGAGAGGCGCATCAAACCAGTCTCAGGACTGAAGACCACAACAACAACAACAACAACATGTGCAAAGGGACCTAAGTTGTCAGTTGTGAACAGAGCCAGATGATTCAGTGCCTAAGGGGCTGAATGTATTTTGTAGTGACTGTATTACGTTATTGGTATTGGGAGTTGCATTGTCCAATCGATTCGTGTAATGATCTGCTAACAATAACACAGAGCAAGAATACCACTTGTAGTTACAACGCGCAACGACAACTCGAGAACCGTAACTTTTCCACAGTTTATACATTAATTTAACGTAATCCTAAAGTTACTTCCTTTTGCAAAAAGAACGTTGTATCACTTAGGGCCTAAATGTAAAATTTTCTGCCGTCCTCATTTCAGAAAGCTGAGCGCTTGACAGTTGTTTTATCCTTACATTGGTCACTATAAAAATGACAAGGGATAACAGAGCTGGTATTAATAAATTCATATTTGCATTATCAAAGTATTATTTCTTACAATGAATCAGACTTACGAAAATTTTAACCCAAAAAACTTCCCAAAACCAAAATTTAGGTAAGGCCCAATATGATATTTGTCAAGAAACTCTATACTGAGTGCAAAATTTCACTTCCCACAATATTTTCTAGGCGCTCCTTAACAATTATTAGACTTGCAATGTTCTTTGCTTTCCACCCTTCTGGATAACGCGCAACCTTTGGTCATTTTGTATATTGAGTACATAAGCCCTGGGTAATGAGAGGCGTTTTGTTGGCTTCCCTTACTTTACCTCATTTCATGATCTTTCTTCAAGTGTGTGTGTGAAATCTTATGGGACTTAACTGCTAAGGTCATCAGTCCCTTAGCTTACACACTACTTAACCTAAATTATCCTAAGGACAAACACACAAACCCATTCTCGAGGGAGGACTCGAACCTCCGCCGGGACCAGCCGCACAGTCCATGACTGCTGAGTCCTAGTTCGCTTAGCTAATCCCAAGCTGCTTTCTTCAAGTACTTTGTGGCAATCTGTCTGGGAATTTCTTCATTGCATCCCTTTAAAGCCAGGTATGCATTTACAGGAGTCAGATCTACGATCTTAGTAGAAAGGCACCAGTACCACATATTACCATGCATTTTGCTCATTTTGGCTATGAGACTGTACTGTATGAAAACCCACAGCGGGAAATTGCATCCCGCCCGCGTTTTTCGCAGTCGCCTCTGACCAATCCACGGCCATGCTTCTGCGCGCGGCACACTATTTCAATCAGAGTCCGAGAAAGACGCATACGAATACACTTTTTTGGCTCACTTGCGAAAAGATAAAGCTGCCAGGTCAATCCCTAAGCTTCTCTCTGAAGGTCTAAAGAGTGAAAGAAACGGCTCACCTAAAAATTTGGTGTGAAAGGTCTTTTCTCCCCCCGTGTACGCCTGAGTCACGTAGGCCACAAAGGAATGTGCCGGTATGCGTTCAGACCCTTTTTTTAATGCGTTGATCCTTCCAATGTCCCATGAAAGCTAACGGACTCCCCCTGGCCTCCTACAGCAAAACACAGCAGAAGATCGTATAACTTATATCACGCATTTTCACGTAAGGCAGTGAACAAGCGCAGAGTAGAGACTGCGGTCATGAAGGGCACTTAAAAATAAAATACAGGTTACACAGACACTTCGTTTGACCAATTGTATTACTTAGTAGAATTTGAATCGAAAAAATATTTTACCTAGTTAGCGAGGTGTAGAAATATTGAAAGAAGTACCAAAATCATTTTAAGTCTTCCAGTTGAATTGCTGTTTGGTTGAATAAATCATCGAGACTTCCTAGTATTTCTTGATACCACGAGTACCGCATCTTACTACATACGTCAGGTCAGCTTGTTCTTTAGTGCTGCTTTGGGATGGATGCCATCTCCGTAGAGCGCACAACCGTCTTAAGTGTTCTCTGGGGTGTCTACGTTGTGATGTAATGTTATTTTTCCTTTTTATTTTATGTAAATGGTCAGCATATAGGCCGTAACAAGTAGCCTACAGTTCAGGAATCACTCTCTGTAAGTTAGGAAGACATTCGATGTTCGCCTGGACTTCACAACATATGTAGGATTTGATCTGATAAAATATTTTCGTATTTGTGTAAGTTTAAAGCATCCTACGTACATAAATATGACCGTCTTTTTTTATATTTTATTGTTCCGTGAGACCACATTAAGGAATAGATTCCATTGTTATGGAACGAGTCAATAGATGAAATTATAACACGATTGTAGAAACAGATAAAATGAAATATAAGAAACACATTTAGGCGACAAGTCGTTAGCTTAAATAAAGAAAACCAAGAATGTAACACTGGAATTTGCTTCAGTTTTTAGCTCTTCCAGCAGCTCCTCGACAGAATAGAAAGAGTGAGCCATGAGGAAACTCTTCAGTTTAGACTCAAAAGTGTTTGGGCTACTGCTAAGATTTTTGAGTTCTTGTGGTCGCTTACTGAAAATGGATGCAGCAGAATACTGCACTCCTTTCTGCACAAGAGTCAAGGAAGTGCATTCCACATACAGATTGGATTTATGTCTAGTATTAACTGAGTGAAAGCTGCTAACTCTTGGGAAGAAGCTAATATTGCTAACAACAACCGATATTAAAGAAAATATATACTGTGAGGGCAATGTCAAAATTCCCAGACTATTGAATAGGGGTCGACATGAGGTTTTCGAACTTACGCCACACATAGCTCGAACAGCCCGTTTTTGAGCCAAAAATACCCTTTTTGAATCAGAAGAATTACCCCAAAAAATAATACCATATGACATAAGCGTATGAAAATATGCGAAGTAGACTACTTTTCGTGTTGAAATGTCACTTATTTCAGATACTGTTCTAATGGTAAATAAAGCGGCATTTAGTTTCTGAACAAGATCCTGAACATTGGCTTTGCACAACAGCTTACTATCTATCCGAACGCCTAGGAACTTGAACTTTCCCTCTCGCTTATAATTTGCCCATTCTGTCTGATTAAAATATCAGTTGTTGTTGAATTGTGAGTTAGAAACTGTAAAAACTGAGTCTTACTGTGATTTAGCATCAAATTATTTGCCACAAGCCACGAACTTATTTCATGAACTACATTATTTGATAATGTTTCAGTATTACACACAAGATCCTCCACTACAAAGCTGGAGTCATCAGCAAACAGAAATATTTTTGAATCACGTGTAATACTAGAAGGCACATCATTTATATAAATAAGAAACAGCAGCGGCCCCAGCACCGACACTTGGGGAATGCCCCATTCAACAGTGCCCCATTGGGACTGAACATCAGTACCACTCACAATATTGCGGAGAATTGCCTTCTGCTTTCTGTTCTTAAAGTAAGAGGCGAACCAATTGTAAGCTACTCCCCTTACTCCATAATGGTCCAACTTCTGCAGTAATATTTTGTGGTCAACATAGTCAAAAGCCTTCGTTAAATCAAAGAAAACCCCCAAAGTTTGCAACCTTTTATTTAACCCGTCCAAAACCTCACAGAGAAAAGAGACTATACCATTTTCTGTTGTTAAGCCATTTCTAAAACCAAACTGTACATTTGACAGCAAATTATGTGAATTTAAACGCTCCAGTAACCTTGTATATACAACCCCCCTCGATAACTTTAGCAAACACCAATGGCATAGTAATAGGTCTATAATTGTCAACATTATCCCTGTCTCCATTTTTATAAAGTGGCTTCACTACCGAGTACTTTAATCGGTCAGGAAACCGACCACTCCTAAAGGAAAAGTTACAGATATATCTAAGTACTGGGCTAACATACACGGAACAATACTGCAGTATTCTGCTAGATACCCCGTCATATCCATGAGAGTACTTGGTCTTTAGTGATTTAATTATTAACTCAATCTCCCTCTTTTGTCAGTATCATGGAAGGGCATTTCAGGTAACAGTCTCGGAACACTTCCTTCTACGAGCGCTATATGATTCCCTATTGCAACTAGGTTTCTATTTAGTTCACCTGCTATATTCAGAAAGTGATTATTAAATACTGTACATATATGCGACTTATCAGTAACACGGACATTCCCACTACGCACTGATTCTATATCCTCGACCTATCTCTGCAGACCAGCCACTTCCTTTACGACTAACCATATGGTTTTAATTTTATCCTGAGACTTAGCTATTATATCTGCATACCACATACTTTTTGCCTTCGTAACAACATTTTAAGCACCTTACAATACCGTTTGTAATGTGCTGGTGCATTTAGATTTTGCCTGTTTCCAACGTTTTGATATAATTGGCACTTTGTTCGACAAGATATTTTTATCCCTTTAGTCAGCCAGCCAGGCTGCCTGTTTGTGGTAGTACCCTGTTTTGAACGTTCTAACGGAAAGCAACTTTCAAAGAACACGAGAAAAGTCTTGAGGAAAGCATATTATCGTCTACTTTATCAGCGCTATAAACATCTTGCCACTGTTGTTCGTTGATAAGGTTTACAAAAGTCTCTACAGCAACTGGATCAGCTTTCCTAAAAAGTTGGTGACCACATTTAACATGTGTTGCAGCACAAAAATCTTTTAGACTTAAAACTTGTGCATTATGATCTGAAAGGCCATTCACATCTTTGCTAACTGAATGCCCTTCTAGTAATGAGGAATGAACACAAGTATTGTCTATGGTTGTTCTACTGTTCGATTGCACTCTCGTTGGAAAGAATACGGTTTGCATAAGATTATATGAATTAAGGAGGTCTAGCAAAATCGTCTTCCTTGCACAATCACTTATACAATTAATATTTAAGTCACCACCTATAACAAACTTTTTGTATTTCCTTTAAAGTGAACCAAGAACCTCCTCTAGCTTTAGCAAAAATCTTGTGAAATCGAAGTCTGGGGATCTATAAATAACAAAAGTAAGAATTTTAGCTCCACTAAATTTAACCACACCTGCACAACATCCAAACACCTTTTCAGTGCAGTACTTTGAAACATTAATTGACTCAAATGGGATACCGTTTTTCACATACATGGCTACTCCCTCACACCGCAAAGTGCTCCTAGAAAAGCTGCTAGCCAACCTGTATCCTGGTAAAGGAAGCCTCTGAATTATCTCCTTTTTAAAGAAGTGTTCAGATATAGAAATAATTTGAGCGTCAACATCTATAAGCAGTTCACAGACTTTATCTCTAATACCCTGTATATTTTGATGAAATATACTAATTCCCTCATTAATCGGATACTTAAGCTTTGTCGAAAATGGTTTCTTTGTTAGAGAGACTTCCCTTAAGCATGAATACCTATCAGCTGACTTCAGTCTAAAAAAGGTACAGCTCTAACACCCACAACTACCGGAATTTTCTAATGAGTGATCCCACCACCCCACCTATGCTGTCACCTGTAAGCTTTGCCAACCTCCCCTTTGCATACCTGTGGAGGTGCAGGCCGTGTCTAGCGAAACCCGTCCGCTGATAGACTCCACCGACACCACTGAAATGTTACCCATGCCTTCTGTCAACAGCGCACCCCCAAGTCTCATGTTATTACGCTTCACGGATGTTTTAAGATGAGGCCGATCGTGACGCTGAAACAGTTCCACGAAATGCACGTTCGTGTTGCCAGTCTGAGTGGCTATCTTTTCCAGGTCACCATCTATGTCATACTCCCCATCCCTATCAATACTATTACCAGCCCCACCCACAATCACTACCTGATCCTCTTTAGTAAAATCCCTACATAACCCCCCTATGTTAACAGTCACCTGAGCCAATCCTGCATTAGGCTTCACAACGCTGCTGACCTTGTACTCACTCCCCAAAACTTCCTGCAACTGTTGGCCTACACCTCTACCATGAGAAGTACTTAACAGCAGAACCTTCTTCTTTCTCTTAGACTTTGCAACTGTCCTAGCCACCGTAACTGCTGAGGTCTGCTGCATCCTTCCTACATCTACAGCTACTAGAGATTCCTCTCCACTTGAATCTGACAGTTGGTCATATCTATTACAAACACCAATAGAAAAACTATCTGAAACTCTCCTTCTCCTAGCAGATTTCTTGCCAACAGCCAGCTCCCATTCCCCAACCCCCTTCTCCCTCCTCATCCTATCTAGCTCCTCCTGTGCGGTTTTGAACTGCACCTGAAGGGCACAGATCTTACGCTCCTGCTCCTCTATTAACTTACTGTTACTACATAACCTGCAGTTCCTGGAGAGGATCTCACCAGAATGCCCACTGGCTTCCCCACTGCATTCCCCCCAGTGAAAATACTTCGAACAAGTCTCACACAGCAATCCACTACTCACGAACCTACGGCAAAGCCCACACTTCTCACTGATGGTAAAATTTTACAGTTATTGAAACAAGAAAACAACTTTATCTAAGTTCCGCTACTACAATAAGAAGATGTTAAAAACTGGCTACAATAATCACAAACTTGCTCTACAAGGGAAGTAACTGCTATTATTGGCAGTATTAATCAACAAAAAATGAGAATATAACAAAATACTAACACAGAACGAAAATCGAACGTCTAATGACACAGTAACGAAACTGAAAGCAGTTCGCAAAAAATTCTTCTGAAGTTATTTCACCGGAAAACACTAAGAACACCGGTTGAAGACTACTAAAGTTCCTAAATAAACTACTATACACAAACAATTAATTAGTACTTAGCTTTCGATGCGCCGCTACAGCTGCAACTGGTCAGCGCGGAATGTAAAGTTGCTCGATACTAAACACTCACAAATATCAGGTCACAACACAAGAAAGGCAGAAGTAAATGAGGAAACCACTAATACGTCACTTCTATAGCAAATATTATCACAAAACCGTTAAAATATGTATCTGAAACCTAAAAATAGATGAAAACTTAAGAGAGCGATCTCACACTCAGTCACGCGCTTATGACGCCACACCAAAGAATTTTCGGGAACCAATACAGCTCTCCCTCTTTCCTGATTCAGAGTCCAGTGGGAGTATTCCCAGAATGACCAGCAAGGCTTCCATCCGGTCGCACAGAAAGCGAGTTTCTGGGGTCACCTTTCGAATTCCTTGTATCACTAGTTCAATCTGTCGCGTTGCTCCCCTCTGGTTTGAGGCCACTAGGGTCTTCGCTGGAGGTTGTTGGTGGCGACGGGGCGTGTGGTGGCGAGGCGAGTTGGGGAGTGGGAACACAACGAGGACAGTGTGAGAGGTCCACCTGGCTAGTAAGGCGAGCATCCCTCTTGGGCACGGAATCCCGCGAGTGGTTGCTGTGCATGTTTGTGGACCGACTGGAATCGGTGGCTGACTTCCAGTGCCGTCTTCATGCGTAGCTTGGCCAGATAGCTCTGGGACGTGACACGCTGAGAGAGAGAGTTGAAGCCAGTTTCGCTGTGCTCAATTCCGAGCCTCCTTTGGAACCTGCAAGGTTCAGCTTCGATTCGTGAACTTCAGTTAAGTATTGGAGTTTGAGATCCTAACTGTTATAACTTATTTTGTTATTGATACCCATAGGTCTGTTGCAATCATTGCGATTTCTTTGCTGATCTGTTTCACCACCAGCTGGTTCCTGCACTTGTAGTAGTAGTTTACTTTTCCTGAGTCGATACTGGCCTTGGTTGTTTGTTAATAGGATATCTTAAACTGTGTGATCCGATGGTGTTTCTTCTAAGCTGTAGCCGCCCCCCCCCCCCCCCCCCCCCCCTACGCAGTACCTAGATGGTTGGGTCAGACTACCTCCTTGCCTTCAAACACTAGAAAAGTGCACTTTTCTTGTAATATGACTGATTGCCGGTTTCGAGATACCTTCGGGCATTGCAGACATCGCTCTGTGAATTATATTGGTTTAGGACGTGGCTGGGTTTAAAACATTACGATTGCTGAGGCTATGTAATTGGGTTTGGCAGTCTCATTTTCATTCGCACGTTTCGCTGTCACTGTGGAGGCGGTATCTCGTTGTGACGCGGGTATACCGTTTGACTGGTTATTGTTCCTTTCACGTAATTAACCTTACTGTGTTAATATTTCTTTTGCCAGCCTGTACATAACGAAAAGAGCCTTTGAAGGCTGGTCTTTTTGTTGCAACCTTTCTTGGTCTTCCTATTTGCTGTTGTCTTGTGCTTTTTGCCTATAAGCCTTGTGGTGAACCCCTCGTGAAGAGGCAATTCAAATTCTTGGTTACTTAACCGAAGCAATTATCCATGAAGACCTGCCTGTTTACTATTTGGTAATTTTATTTAACTGAAGCTGCTATTATTGAAGGCTTGCCTGTGCCATTTAAATTAAATTGAGCTCTATTTTGTAATTTGGTTTAGCTGAAACACTTACTGATCAACACCTACCTGTCTTTATTGCCCTATTATTGAGATCTGATATCTTACTCATTGTGTGTTGTAATTAACTGAAATTGTGACTGCCAAAGGCCTACCTGTTTCAGAGGCATTTATGTCAATAAAGTAGTAACAGGAAACGAGGCATGATAGTACATGGGTGGTAACCTTTCGCCTTACATCCCTTTTTTCATAGTTGTAGGTTTCACGAGTAGTGAAAGTAGTACATCTTGTTGCACTCTTCAGTGTACTTCATAAGCTGTAATATATGTGCTTACAGTCCAAGGGTGTTTAATGTACGACAAACTGTTCAGTCATGGAGCCGTGTGCCGCTCACGTTCTTGCCGTTCATAACTTCACGTCGTGTAACAGCGCTGGTGGCGTCTCGATTCCTTCTTGTGTTAATGGTGCCACTGAGCTGTTACATTGTTTGTCCGCGAGTAGCAGAAGCAGCGTTTATCGATAGCCATTACTGTGGTACTCCTGCCCTCGGTAGCTGAGTGGTCAGCGTGACAGACTGTCAATCCAAAGCTCCCGGGTTCGATTCCCGGCTGGGTCGGAGATTTTCTCCGCTCAGGGACTGGGTGTTGTGTTGTCCTAATCACCATCATTTCATTCCCATCGACTCGCAAGGCGCCGAAGTGGCGTCAAATCTAAAGACTTGCACCAGGCGAACAGTCTACCCGACGGGAGGCCCTTGTCACACGACATTTCATTTCATTTCACTGTGGTATTATCTTTGGTGCCACGGCTAGTATTCCGGGTCGTCGTGTGTGTGAGGCAGTTCGGTTTCGGATGGAGCAGCGACGAGGTCCGCAGCGCCCGAGCATACCGGGACCACTGGCGGCGTGCAGGCACTGTCGGACCGAGGGGATGTAGCCGACGACCGAACCCAGGACGTTTGAAGTTGAGTGGACCTTGTCCAGGACTGAAACCCCCACTGTCTGAGATCTCGCTGTTTGCATTTTGCTGCTCCCAGGGTTGTTAAGTCCAACCACAGCAAGTGGAGTCTGTCAGGCTGGCGGAAGCTATAATCCACCTTCTTAATGATGTTAGCTTGGATTTACTATTATTCTTATTGTGTCCGCTAACGCCCCAGTTACTTGCCCTTGAGGTTAGCGTACTTTTCCGGCAGTGTACCTTTCCTCGTCGTGTTGATGCTGTCCGACACGGCGTGTAGTTCGACAAACTCTCGAATTGTACCGTGCATATGTTTTTGGGAGGTCTGACTTGGTTCTAGTGTTTCCTTCGGCCTTGGCTGTGTTTCTGAAATCGTGGTGCTGCCTGTCTCTTTGCCCTTACCTAAAAGTATTGCATCGTTGTACCGGTGATCGGACCTAGGCAGATTGGTTAGTCAGTCGGACAGCGCTTAAGGTACCCCTAGCTTGAGTTCCCATCCTGTTAGTCAGTACAACACTTGGCTGCCTGTCTCACCGCTTACACAGCTGTTGTCACCTTCCTCAGGTCGATCCAGGGAGCACTGTCTGTGGATCACTGTCTTATTAGGACAAGTTCTCATAATTGTTTAAAATTGCCTCCAATGTTTTAACATATTATCGCCTTCCCCACTTGTAATTCCAGCCTACAGCCGTTAATTGTTTGTAACACTGCTTGTGGCTTTCAGCCCACAAGTAGTTTCAGTTCGGTCTTGATAAGGCCATCAGCCGTCACGATAACTTGATACAGTTATTTAGATTGTTAAAAGGGTTTTTGGTATTTTTAACGTGTAATCGTCCACCTTACTGGTAATTCAGCGCTTCAGCCGTTGTGTATTTTTGAAACTGCTTCTGCCCTTCAGCCGACGAATAATTTTTAACCTTCTTGATCAGGCCTTCAGCCGTTGATTGTGTGTAACATTTCTTGTAGCCTTCAGCCGAGAATAACTTGTTATTCTTCTAATAACGCTTTCAGCCGGCAGTGAAGTAAAATATTTTGAAAATTATTGTTGAGAGTTTTTTTCCTTAAAACAAAGTGTGTGTGTTTTCTGTGCCACCAACGGTAACTGATTAGGCCCCGTCCACACCTTTCCTGCTTTCCCTAAGTCCCACGTCTCAGTCCTGTTTTGCATATGGTCGATTTTGAAATAAATAATAGTTCCACTTCCAGCCACCAGGTGAATATATGGGCCTGTATGCAGTCAGAGTGGTGCGTGCACAGGAAACGGGGATGTACGACCTAACACGTGATAATGGTGGTTCTGGCACTTTGATTAGGATATCATCACAAGTTGTAACATGTATTGAATACGGTGTCCCGACTCAGAAACACGATCCATCGGTAACGAGAGATGGTCAGCACCTGCTCTCAGCACAAATCATGTAATCTGAGTAATCATACCTTTATAGACACTATCTTTCAAACGCCCCTACAACCAGAAGTCATATGGATTTGGGTCGGGCACCTGAAATGCCACATATCTTGAAATTGCCTAGAGATGATGTGCTCGTTACTGAATGTTTCTCAAAGCAAATCTTTCACCTGCTAAGCGACATGTGTTGTCACCCCATCTTGCAGAGGTAGAATCACGTGTTGGACAAGGAGGTCCTTACAACATGCATATTTGACTGTACACCAATCGGACCCATGAGGTGTCACTTCCTCGAAAACAAACGTGGGCCGACAGTGAAGGAGCTCGTGAAAC